>NC_066619.1:271634488-272834488 GCF_025201925.1 Gopherus flavomarginatus | reverse complement strand
TGATCCAGATGCCTTCTGGGACATCTGACACTTTTGGTGTGTCCGTGTCATTAAAATAAATTGTAGTCTCTCTATGAATTTCAGTTCCAGAGGGAAAGAAATGAACTTTGGATAGCCCAGATTTTTAAATTATAACTCATATAGTCAATAATAAGCCACAGGCCTTATTTAATCACCGTTATAATCAGCAAAAAACTACTCCAAGCAGAGCTTTCTATATGCTGACAAGGGCCCAGAGTCGGAGATGCTTTGAAATCCCCTTGGGATGTTGATGTTGCAATCGGTTTGATGTGATATGCACGCGGATACTACCATGATGGATTTCAGGCCAAAACCTTATGATAGACATGTGGACAATATTCAGTCCATATTAGACTGAAGACAATATGAGCTGAAGGTAGACTAGAGAATTTTGCAGGATCAAGCCCCCGTATAGGGTTTTGTGCAGAAATATCTTTCTGGTAGCACCCCCACTTTCTCAACTATCATGGAAAATAATAAACTGTGATAGCATAACAAGCAAGAGGGAGGGATAGCTCAGTGTTTTGAGCATTGACCTGCTAAATCCAGGGTTGTGAGTTCAATCCCTTGAGGGGGCCACTTGAGGATGTGGGGCAAAATCAGTACTTGGTCCTGCTAGTGAAAGCAGGGAGCTGGACTTGATGACCTTTTGGGGACTCTTCCAGCTCTGTGAGATAGGTATATTTCCATATTAAAAAGATATGGTTTGGAAATATAGCAGAAAATGTGTTAACCCAATCTTAGGGCCAGATCCTGTAAACACTTATTACAAGATGTGGGCTGTGTCCAGTGATAAGTATATTCCTGGTAGGAAGTGTTACAGCTCAGGAGATAACTTCTTCCACCAGTATAGCATGATATCACTGCCCTTGTTCATTCAATATACTGTAATACTGGGCATTTCTTTAAATGCTATTGGCTAGATCTTGCGCTCTTTACTAACACTGAGTAGTACCATACTCACTGAAATCTGAGGTCCTGTATAATTACAAATTCACCTACCAGATATGGGATAATTGCTTGTATTTTGAAGTCATTGAAATTCTTCGGAAACTTAATGACTAGTAATTATGGTGTTTAGAAAAAATAACCAGCATGAAAGGACCCAATTCTGCACCCACACAGCAAACCTCCCATTAAATGGAATGGGAACAGGATCAGACCTCTTCACACTAGTTATTGCCCGCGTTACCCAGCCTCTATCATCCTCTTGTTAAATTTTCAAACAAATGTTTTCACAGTGTTTCTTGGCAGGCTTGGAACGTGCTCCCTGAAAACATCCACAAAACTACCTCATTAGCCTCCTTCAAAACCCTCCTCAAAACTCTCCTTTGCCATGAGGTGTCCAAGAAATTTGACAAAGGTTAGGCTGCTGGCGTGCTGTGTGACCAGAGCCTGCCAACCAGTATTGTCTCTGCTGCCTTGTACGCCTCAGTCAACCTGTCTGTATCCATCTGACAATGCTTGTTTTGGACTTACATTATAAGCTCTGTGGGTCAGGAGCCATCTTTTTGTTCTGTGTTTGCACAGACCCTGACACAACATGGTCCTGGTCCGTGACCGGGGCTCCAAGATACAAATGCTAATAACAATCCATGAGACACTTTAAATGGCCTTGCTATTCAGAGGGTAAATTCTTAGTATTGTTTTGAAAATCAGGATCCTTTAAAGTGTCTCAATCTGGACGCTCAAAATCAGGGCTCACTTTTGAAAATCTTGGCCTAAATGTCAAAACTCCTTGTCCCATATTATGACCTAAGCACTTGCCAAGCCTCAACCTTTTCTATATGAAGTTGTTGAGAGATACAAGAGTGCAACAGTTCCGTTCATTTGGGATTTTACAACAATTCCGTTCGTTTGGGAGGGGAGGGGTCCTTTTAGCCCTAAAGATTGTCAAATATTTTCCTCATTACTCTTAATGTGTCATTTAAATGTCTTCTGTGCTATGTCCCATTAATCCTATTTTCATCATTTCAGTCGACTCTTTGCCTTCCACTGAAAAACCTACAGAGAAAACGCCGCCCCCAGTGAAACCTTTGGGGTGCAAAACCTCTAGCATAACTCCTGCTAAAATGAGAGGTAGGGCACTGCCTTTCGCTGGACATCTTTGCAAAGTGTAGCGTGGGTCAAATCGATCCTGAGTGCAGTTCGGTTTAAACCAACAGTCACACTAGGAATGAAGCTGCCTCAATATATTCCATTTTCATAGCTGCCCCAACGCAACTCGGGGGTGACTCCACTGAAGTGGAGGGCACTCTCTGGGCCCTGGCACAGAGTCAGGAAACACTTCACTGAAACATGCAAGGTACAGAAAAACACAGGGATCCGGTCTCTCCCCTTGATACAGGCACGTGACTCCTACTGATGCTAATAGCAGTTATGTTCACGTCCGTGTCTGACAGAGCCTCAATACCTGGGACTGCCCCGGCCCTAGGGGCCTGCTTCAAAGGGGGATCCTCCACTCCAGGGAGGATTCTAAGGAAAAGAGATTACAGCTCAGGGCTACCCCTACCCTGGCCTGTCCACTTCTGCACATAGCCCACTCAGTCCCTGCCCAACCCCCACCCCCACCCCCACCCCTGGATCTATGGAGAAGTGGAGGGGACCCATGGGGGTGGAGGGGAAGGGCAGGACTGTATCCCTGAGGAAGCTGAGCCCCCTTCTGCGTGAAAGGAGACAGATCTATGTGTGGATCTGGAGGCACAATGCCCCCTCCCACGCCTCAGGAGAGTTTCTATCAGAGGTATTGTGTGTAGCCGGCACAATCTGCCAGCTGCTGCTGTTTTCTGTAATGCGCACTGTATGTTTCTTTTGGTTTCTAGGTTCTTCCTGCAGCGCCTTCATCTTGGCCCCATTAGTGGCATGTGCTGTAATTTTACTGCTGTCTCTGGTTGCTGCCATTCGTCGCTTTCAGCGTAAGTGCTGGGCACAGCAAATGGGTCGCGCTGCTCCCGGATCTCTTCACGCCTCTGAGAGGGGTTTCTCCATGCATGGAACTCACCTTTCCTGCTCAGTAGGGAGCACTCTCCCCTCCCCCAGCACCCTGCAGAGAGCCTCTCGTGGGTCCAAAGATCCATTTGGGAAGGAAGCAGAGGATGGGGGAGACAGATCTCGCAGGAAATCCATCATCCACCCCAAATCCCACAGGCATCTGCCCCCAAATACATGCAGCCTGGGGCTGTTTGCACACATATCCCAGTGGTGAATGTGTTACAGGCCCCTCTCTCCGCTAATACACGGAGAATATGTGTCTGTTACAACCCACAGCTACAGTGCTTCAACTGCTCATGTTTTTAGCTCTGGAGGTCCCCAGTTCAGTACCAGGTGCATCAGCCAAGATGGCGGCCCTCCCACATTTCTGCTCCTCATCTCAGCATTGAGGAGCATCTGCACCCTTCAGACAGGGCCTCAAGGAGCAGCTGCAGGCTGGGAATCCCTGGCAGGACAGCTCCAGTGTGGGAAAGGGGAGGGAGTCTTGAGGAGGCAGAGATGGCTGGGAGTGGGAGCAGGGAATATCAGGAGTTTAGGAGAGACCCTTGTGGGGTAGGAGTGCTAGGAGCCAAGGAACTCTTCTCCTGACCTAAGCTGTTGCCTGTCTCCTTTCAGACCTGCGCAGGAGACTACGGCTTCACTTCAACAAACAGTAGGTGCTCTTGGTTGCGTTCTCCAGTCCCATACACTGCAAAGAGCACAGCTGCGCTTTTCTCATGCGTGAGCTAGTGCTTACGAAAACGAATGCCAGGGAACGATCCCACGAGGTGCTGAGCACCTCCTGTATGCTGCTGTGTGTCCTCAGCTCCTGTTAAAGTAAGTGGGAATTGAGGACTCTCAGCACCTCACAGGAAGCACTCAGCACTGTACAGAATCGAGTGTGTCTGTCCAACTCCTTCGACTCATAATGAAGGCATCCCATAGGAAAGGGAGCAGTTTGTATGTTTTTCCCTCTGACTGTCTCCTGCAGGGTGGGGTAGTTTTCACCCCATTATTGCTAGGCCCAGAAAAGGCATTTTCTCTTTGTTTTCTCCCCAAGTGTTGGCTGTTTCATGTGCCGAAAGCTTAAGCATGGGCCTGTTATCACTAGAGAGGGGCTGAAAGCAAACTCTCAGGGCAGAACTCGCCACAGCTTCAGGCCTCTGGACAGAATATGATAGCTAGAGCCTCAAGGACTCCCAAGCTCGAAGGGGCTCAGATCTGAATCAGAACTTTCAACTCAGGCCCATCTGCAGATAGCAGTACGTCCATAGAGACGTAGGACACATCACATGGCAACAGACCAGTTCCCAAGTTGTGCCACTCGCAAACAAGATCCAGCCTGGGCAAACTTAGTTGGAGTCTCTCTATGCCTTGGCCACATTTTAAATCCTACCCGAGCGGATATCCCGAGAGCTGCTCTGGATGTGGTTTCCTCCCTTGTACGTGACAGGAAGTGAGCTGTGGCATGTGGGCAAAATTCAGCCCGGTTTATCCACCCAAAAATGACGTTAATCTACAGCTGCTTCCCTTCTCTATCAGCAAGGGATTACTGAGTGCGAAGGAGGCATGACTGGCAGCCACTGAATGAAAAAGGAAGAGCTGGGTTGTCCAAAGATGGGTCCTACCAGGGAGATCCGTTAAGCTGAGGAATGGTCTCCTAAGGGAAGGGGAAAGGAAGCCCCATAAATCTGGCTATTTAACACTACCCTTGATACGCCTGGGATAACAGAGTGGCAGGGGGGGTAGGCTAGAATGATGACCACAGTGACAGTCTTTCCATGATAGCAGAGCCATGTGAAAATGTTCCCATGGGCCCTTGGTGAACCTGAACAGAGGTTGTTCACAAAGCAGAAAAAAATCTATGAACTTCCTCCTCCTGAAAGTCGGACTCTCACTCCAGCTCTGAGAGCTGCATGTAGCCCCATTGAGCTCCAGGGGCCTGTACACCTTCTCTGCTCTGCCCTGTTAGCCTGTCCCCTCACCTGTTTGGCTCAAATGGCCCCTGCCCCAGTCATCAGGACTGCATTCCAGGTGGCTGCCTCCCTTCATCCAATTCTTGCTGCCCACCCTAGTCCATAGGAGTCTGCTGAGTGGACAGGGTACACATGCCATTCCAGTAGGGCAGCAACAGAAGGAACACCATGTCCCACTCCAGGGACTGCTAGAGCTGGTAGTGCCCCAGAACGTGCTCCCCAGACCTTGCAGCTTAGGAGAGTGTCTCCGCCAAACACACACACACACACACACACTGCCTTTGTTATTGAGTGGGAAGGGCTGAGCGCATCCTGCTCCATGCCCACGATGCCACTTATGAAATGGGAGGCAGCAACCAGTACTGGGCAGCCCCCAGAGAGCCTGCTTGGGAAAGCAGCCATCTTGTGCTCCGCCTTGAGGCTCAGGGAGAAAACCACCCAGTTCCAGACAGGGCCCGCAGGACATTGTCGTCATGGGATTTCTCATGTCAGTAAGGCAAGTGGGATGTAGACTCCGTGGCTACAGAGAACCCAAGCCATAGAAAGGCTTACTTAGGTAGGTTTGCTTGTCCAGCCCTTGTTGATGTAGGATCAGCACATACCATTGTTAACTGTTGTTCTGGGTCACAAATGACTTGCTAGCTTAGCGTCATCATGTTTGATTGTTCATTGTTCACAGTTTCCCATTTGCCAGGCTGTTTTTTGTTCATTATTACTAGGACTCTAGTAATGCAGAGTCTGAAAAGGGCAGTATTTTGTTCCTGGACTTTGGTCCAGACCCTCCAAGTATTTAGGCATGTAAATCCCACTGGAACCAATGAGAGTCAGGCACCCAAATAGCTGGAGGATCTGGACCTCTGTGCTTTGCAGCATGTACTCTTTGCCAAGAGGATTAACATCTTTGTATTTCCTGGTACTTTAGGGTTCCTAAGTAAGATGAATACCTGGAGGATTCTTCCGTGTTGCACATCAGATGGCTACTGTAAATGCCACACAAGATCAACACCTGGAACACATGAGCCAGGAGGAATGTTATGGAAAACAACCTGAGACTTGAAATGCAGAGTAGATATTTGTTCTCTGGGATTTACCACAGCTATATTTAGTATTCTCTCACTTACTACAGCTTACAGATTGTAGGGTCAGGTCCCGCAAAGTGCCAGCTGCCTCCTGCTGCATGCCTTCAATTCCTTCTAAAGTCATCAGGCTTTGAGGCTGCTCAGCACCTTACAGGAATAACCGCTGGTTTGCTGTATGTATTGTCATGTACAATATTGTGTAAATAGTGTTGTTGTACAATGTACTGAAAAATTCTTCTGAAGAGCTTCATGGCACTCTATACATTCAATTCCACCTAATAAACTAGCGTTTGAGCTAATTTTAGATTATTTTTTTCTCTTAAAGCCAATTGATTAGAATCTTATTGAATGTGCAAGTCACTTTCAGAACAGCCTTTTGACAGAATCGGTAATTCACTTATCTAGGAGGTTGAGTGGTTCTCAATATAGTTATAGAGCTCGGCAACATTTTATGGATGAATAGTTTATTCACTGAAAAATGCAGCTTCAGACCAACCAAAACTATTCACAAACGTGGATCAAATTTGGCAAACAGTTTCAACAGGGAAAAAAATGTTGTTTTTTTAAGTCCAAAGGTTTCATTTTGGTATTTTCAAAATGAAATGTTTTGAGTTTTTGTTTGGAAAGATTTCATTTAGAAGTTTAGGTAGATTTATTTGAAAAAAAAAAAACAAGAGGGTTAAAAGAAACTGAAAAATGAAACAAAATGAAAAAAATTGCAGGACAAACAAAAAGTTCAACCCAAAATGAAATGTACTTTTTTTCAAGGTTTTCATTTCAGCTGCCGAACTAAAAAAAACAACAACA
The DNA here is from genome assembly GCF_025201925.1 of Gopherus flavomarginatus. NCBI lineage: Eukaryota > Metazoa > Chordata > Testudines > Testudinidae > Gopherus > Gopherus flavomarginatus. The sequence continues at coordinate 272,827,635 of NC_066619.1, read as the reverse complement.
ATTATTTGTTGAGTTCTATGTACTTCATGACCAAGAGTGCTGTTATAAAAAAACTTTATCAATCTAGGCCTAGGACCATCTTTCACCTGATGTTGCTTGGAGAATAAATTGCTATTGGTATTACTGTAGCATCAAGCGTCCCCAGCTAAGATTGGGGTCCCTGCTATTTGACACTATAAAAATATAGCAAGAGCTTCTCTAAACACAGTTTTCTGCCGTTTTAATTAAATAAGGTCCAAACTGGTCTAATTAAAGTGGTCCAACCCCTTAGCGTGGATGCAATAATATTGGCATCAGAGTACTCCTGTAAATGCAGGGTATTGTACTCTCACTGTCACAAATCACGTCTTTCAAAGAAAAATTTTAAGCGGAATAAAAATGGTGTAGACCAGGCTTAAGACAAAGTCCCTGCCCTGAAGAGCTTCCAGTCTAATAGACAAGACAGATACAGAGGGCAGAGCCCAAAATAGAACCCATGTTTCCTGCTTGCTAGTCTAGCACCCCCTTGTTTACTAAGCTACACTGACTCCCTCTGGGAATGGTCTCTAGTTTCACATGTGCCCATGGATTCTACGCTCCAAACCTGTTAGCAATACTCTTCTGGCCTATTAGAACATGGTGGTTCTCTCCTCCACACACCATCACCACCAACCGCCTCCTCAATGAAGTAAGCACAATAGCTTTCATACTTACTTACACGTAGTGGGCGGGTGGTTGTTTTTCAGGAAGTAATCCCCAGAGCTGTGCCTAGGGTAATTCTTTTCCAGTGCAAGCAGTGGCCACCGATGTTTTAACCTGCATTTAGTCAAACAGAAAGGGAGCCAGTAAACCTCATTTCCACATTGTGGGTGGAAAGGAAAGACTCATACTTGTATTGGTGGGTAGGGAAAAACCTATGTAAGATATTTCACTTTCTTCTGAGTGTATTGGATAGACTTACCCCATCATCTCACTGGCTCAGGGATTCCCATAGTACTGATCACCATAGTATGTGAGCACGAGTTCTGGGTTAAATAAATGCCAATTTGTCAAATAGCATATTTACTGAGGCTGGGAGGGATAGCTCAGTGGTTTGCATATTAGCCTACTAAACCTGTGGTTGTGAGCTCAATCCTTAAGGGTGCCATATAGGGATCTGGGGTAAAAATCTGCCTGGGGATTGGTCCTGCTTTAAGCAGAGGGCTGGACTTAGATGATCTCTTGACGTCCCTTCCAACCCTGAGATTCTATGAATATCTCATCACACTATTGTTAAAAGCCTATTAAATGTTTGACATAATTAACTGACATCGTATTTATTCTTCTTTCTAAAGCACCACAATATGTTACTTTACAGCCAAGGGCTTAAAAGAAAAGTCTCTGGGACTTGACAATCTAAGGCCTGATTCTGAAACCACTGATTGCCACCTTTCCTGCTTCCTACCATGAGTTAGCCCATTGGAAATGCATGCACTAGTAAGCCCTGCACCCATGTTGTGTTTGGGATCAGGTCCTAATACTTTGCAATACTTCTTTTATTGACTCAGAAGAGTTGCAGCTAGTCGCAGTGGTTATCGAAGATATTGAAATAGGGGCCATTGCTGAGGGATTGCAGGGTAAAAGCGCTACAATAGGTATCTTTTAGCATGGTGACTAGCAGTATTTAAGTACTTTAGTATTTAATTAACATAAACAGTCCTGCTTTTACATCCAAATTAAGGTGGAGATTTTCTAAAGAGCCCAGTGATTTTGGGTGCCTAACCTGAGACACCGTAAAGGGCTCCAATTATTAGAAAGTGCAGAGAATCCACCCTCTGAAAATTAAGCTCTTTTAAGGAATTTCAAGTCAGACATCCAAATAATTCTTAGTCACTTTGAAAAGCTTGGCCTAAATCTTTATTGACATACTTCAATGGATGCGCAGCCAAGGTCTCTGTTCTGGCAGGATGGCAGAGAAACCCTGTGAGGCACCGGGCTTTCTAACCTACACTGCTAAAGGTTCTGTTAACAGATGGGTCTGACCCTGGGAAGTGCTGAAGTTGAAGGAAGGTAATGTAACGCAGGTGGTGCACAGTACATCACAGGCCCACAACACCTGAGGCTGAGCTGTAGGGCGGTTCATAGGCAAACTGCAGAGAAGTCCTACTGCACTGTTACAGCAGGATTTGAGAAGAGACTGGCTTCTACAAGCCAGCTCCTGGGCCATGTAGAGCACTGTAGAGAAGCAGCTATACTGGTGCAGCCTGTCTGTTGAAGACGCTCTATGCTGACGGGCGAGAGCTCTCCCGCCGACATAGCGCTGTGCACACAGGTGTCAGTGTAACTTATGTCGCTCAGGCGGGTGGTTTAGTCACATCCCTAAGCGACATAAGTTATGCCCACATAGGCTGCAGTGCAGACATAGTCTTAGTCAAACTAGAACCTCCTGATGGTGTTTAAAATCCTACACAGTTTTTCAGAGTTTCCTCCAAGAAGACTCACAAGCTACTCAGATGAATCACCACTAACCAGGCAGGGTATTTTCCCATCATTGCTACCTGGGCTGCCTACATTCCTCAAGCCCAGCTGGTAGTTTCAGGGTGAGGTCAGCAGCACCAGCTCAGTGGCTTCTTGTTAATGCAATAAACAAGCAGATGCTGCATATAGTGCAGCAGCTCCTGGCTCGGAGCAGGTGCATGGAGACTGCCTGTCAGGACTGCTTTTTTTTTTTAACATAAACATTAGGCTAAATCCTGATGGTGCTGAGCACCTGTAGTTCCCATTGACTCAGATGCACATTGTAACTGAGCACTTGGCAGGATCTGGCCATTTTTGCTGAATGCCAGCTTGACTTGTCATGGCATCTACAAAATGCCTTGAGAAGTATTGTTTTCAAGTATCACTCAGAAATCGAAACACTTGGGGCCTGATCCTGCCAGGGGCTGGGCATCTTCTGGAGATTTTCTGCCTCTCACAGGATTGGGCCCTTGAATCATAAAACAAAAAGAGGAACAGCATCCATCAGTGGCGTAGGAAATCAAGGGGACTTCTGCCCTTTATTTCAAAGGCAGCAGAACCGCCCCTCTCCTTTTTTAAGGGTGTAGATACAAAACTTTTTATGTGAGCAGAGATTGTAGGTTGCCAAGTCTGATCTGGCGCCATGTAGAACAGGTCCAATCCGGTCTAGTTTCTCCTCTCTGCAGCACTTCTCCTCACAAAGTGTTACCTAGAGAAGAAAGCTTAGAATCAATCTCCCTTCTGCCTGAGTCTCACTATTTGTCTTCCATTTGAAGAACTCCATCTTCTTGCAGCCTTTATGGTGAGGAATTGGAAGCCACCGGAGGTGATGGAGTACAGGCAGTATAGGCTCCATCTGTGATTTCACACACTCCCCCTTCACCTGGCCCATGTCATTGTTTTAGCAGTAAAATCCAGTAGAATGTCACTGTCACATTTCACTCCGCGGCACGCATCCTAATCCCCATGTGAACCCTTTATACCTCCCAACCATCATCAACTGCTCATCAACAGCAGATGCTGACATGAGGTCTCATACTACTAAGTTTTCATTATACTTATGCTACCTTATGTTCAGCTCGTGCCTTATGAAGAGTTATTATACTAAACTATCGTTGGGTTTGATCCCAGCTGCACTGATGCCAAAGGGAGCCAGCAGATTTTAGATCAGGCCCTGAATGAGCAAAGCATTTGGTGATACACTGTCCTTCCTTTTGTATTGCACATATACACTTTAACAGTAGTTTGCAACATTAAGTCATTTGCGGTTGGTCTCCCCACTGACAATGTGACTTAATGAGTTTTTAACAATTAAGTGTGCTCTCCCACATGCGCGCACTGGCGTGCTCTCACAAAATTTGCTGCATAGGAATGCAAAAACCCACCTAGCTAAAGAGCAGGGCACCAAGAAGATGCTATTACACACTGCATGCAGTTCTGACAACCATCACTTGAAACCCAAAGACATTGCAAAAAAATATTTTGAGAAACAAGGTTCTCTGTCACAACGCAACAAAGATCTGGGTCCTTGAACACGAGATGCTCCCCACATTAAAGATCATTTATTGCTTCATTCAAAATATTCTCTTCCATTTCATCTCTATGGAGAAATTCACACCTAACTATTCACGGTTGCAGCTCCATAGGCCAAATGGGACCTTAAAATATAGGGCCCAATCCTGCCTTCAAATACAGGGCCCAAGTCCTTACTTAAGCAAAACTCTCATTTGTTTCAATTGGAATTTTGCCTATGGACTTCAGGGTCAGCCCCATACACTCTGTGTTTGCCATCCAAAGACTCCACGGAAAAACCTATTGAACTAGCTATGTTCTCCAGCCAAGAAAGTTACATAACTGATCCATTTTTTTCGAGTGGGGTTACAGTGTATGATGAGCCATTCTCTTTTCTTTCAATAACATGGGGTTTTGTTGATACTGTTGTGCCGAGAGGCTCCTGGGTTTAGAATTCACTTGACGGTCTCAAATCCTCCATTTTGCTCTGCTGTGATCACAAAGGAACCACAATCTAACCCCAGACATCTACCACGCGTGCCTGGGGGGTTTGTGACAGTTAATGGCTGCATCAGTGCAACAGGTGAGTCTTTTTTACAGACAGGGACCAAATCTAAACAATAACAAACACAAGTATTATTTTCCTCTACAGTACAGAAATACTTACCTTTGAAGGGCTTGCACCGGGAAGGGCTTTTCAGGGTAAGCTGGTAACCAGTTATGCCTTGCTGGATATTACCTACAATATCAGTGTGTGCTGCACACCTGTGTTTATACTTTAATGTGGTAAACACTATGTAGGACACACTGCGCAGCAGCTGCGGCTACATCTGCATCTGCCACTTTTTACATTCTTAGACACTGTCTCTTCTAGTATGTTGGTTTGGTACAAGTGAGCTCTCTCCAAAATGTGTTTAAAGGCAGCTGATGAAAGGATTTTGATTTGCTAAGCTCTATAAGAAAACAATAATAATCATGTCATTTTATGTACTGCCCAGCCAGAGCCATTTTATTTTTGAGGCTATATAAAATTACATTAGCAAAACTACATTAAAATAACATTATTGAGGTTTCAAAGTCAAGCTCTAAAAGTTAGGAAATACTTGCATTAAGACTGGCTGTCCAACCGTAATTCTTTCCCCTTGGATGTGTGCATGATGATATAGTCATTAATTACATGATCACAATGGGTTTTCATAAGACCCCTGCCACATTCAGTGATCGGGTCATTTTTTTTATTATTTCTCTTTCTCTCCTCATTCAGTGTGAGGTCCAGGGCTAATTGACTGCATAGCATCCAAAGGCTGCTCTGAATGCACAATTCTTAATCTGCTCCTAGGCATTTTGCTGGTGCTCTCATCGTAGCACCTTCGTGCTTCACAAAGACTGAATTTTTCTGCACCACACCCCTGTTTTATTAGCCCCATTTCACAGTGGGGAAACTGGGCAGGGAGCTAGTAAGGCTAAAATTGTCAAATCCTCCACTAATTTTGGGTGCCCAATTTGAAATAACCTAAGACCTGGTTTTTCAGAGTATTTAGCAATTTAATAGTATGGTACATGTTCAAAGCACAGCTCCAGTTGACTTCACATGCACACACGAGCACTTAGCACGTCTGCAAATAAGATCTCTGGTGTCTCAAAGCAGGCAGCCAGAAGAAGACACAATTAGTTGCCAGCTGTGAACATTTTGTTTTAAGAGACTTGCCCAGCATCACGTAGGCACTCTATGGCAGAGGCAGGGGTAGAATCCAGTTCTCCAGGGAATCATTCAACTTCCTTAATCATTAGACTATCTTTTCACCTCCTGCAGTGTCCTGCCTCATTCACTTCACACCTTCCACCTTCTGCAATACTCACAAATGAGGCAGGGGTCCTACAGACAACAGCTTCCTTCACTACACTGCTCTGATTCATCCCCAGGTCAGGTCCATCCTGTGCATTGAATGAACCAGAGGTACTGTGGAAAAGCTAGTATGTGATCATATACTTAAAGTCTAAGAGTGTGAGACTATAAATGCAAACACACAAGGGGGCTAAATTAAGGTTGCAAAGCAACTCTACATCTGGTATTTCTTAATTTTTAAGTAATTGACTCAGCAACTGGAATACATTTATTTAAGGTAATTTTGGGTATGTAAAATCCTGTGTTTTATTTTCAAAGAAAACAAGTTCTATGATCTGTAACTATCAGTCTCCCCATCATCAAGAGGGTTTGATTTATGGACCTTCTGCATTTCTGTTCAGACTTCTAGCACTAGAGCTACAAGACTAATTAAACAAAACAAGATGCACACTATTAACATCCTTTCTTGCCTGGTGGAATTCGCCCAACTGCTATAGACATTTTCAGTTTCTTTTCTTGTAATCAGCTCTCCAAAGCAGCAGCCACGATAACAACTACATGCTGCCTCAAAGGTCAAAGATGCTCTTTTCCCAGCATGAACTGGAAAATGGGTGTCTAATCACAACATCAAATGGAAAAAACGCCTCTCATGTAACTATGGCCTGAGATCTGTTAACATTCAAGGAAATGGAAACCAATAAGAGCCAAGAAAATGAACTATGTCGAAAATCAGTGTCCTTTAGGTCTTGGGAACTGTTGCTGAGCAACACAAGACTTCCCAGAATTTCATCCTTTCCTTCTGCGTAATAAGCCAGGTGCAGAAAGCCAAAGACTTGCACATAACAGTGCTCAGCTCCTATTTCGGAGAGAGGAAACCAATTATTAAGAGAAGAAAAACCACAAGATTTACAAAACTATCAGTAGGGTCACGGGACTTTCTTGGTGGATTTCACACAACACAAGTCATTGGTCTTGGATAATATAGCTTTTGCAAAGAGCTTATCAGCATAGGATCATATCATTGGATGCATGGGTGAAACCAACACATATAACATCTTGGGTCAACTCAGCAAGATTGCTGTTATTCATCCGCACTGCCTTTGTGGGCATGCAATACCGAGAGAAGCTGGCCAGCCTCATTTCCTTTGTGATTTTTTTTCATGACTATTAAACCATGGCAATGTTTCCTTTTAAAACAGTAACTAGTACTGGAAATGTAGGATGCCTTGCATGGAGATCTATCCAAATAGAAGAACCAAAAATGAGAACAAATGCAGCAGATTCTGCACCAGTATAATCATTTGAGATATTCTGGATACACACCTGTCATAACCTTAGTCCCAGATTTGGACCTTAGCGTCCAAAATATGGGGGTTAGCATGAAAACCTCCAAGCTTAGTTACCAGCTTGGACCTGGTACCTGCTGCCACCACCCAAAAAATTAGAGTGTTTTGGGGCACTCTGGTCCCCCTGAAAAACCTTCCCTGGGGACCCCAAGACCCAAATCCCTTGAGTCTCACAACAAAGGGAAATAATCCTTTTTCCCTTCCCCCCTCCAGGTGCTCCTGGAGAGATACACAGACACAAGCTCTGTGAATCCAAACAGAGTGACTCCCCCTCTCCGTTCCCAGTCCTGGAAACCAAAAGCACTTTCCTATTCCCCCAGAGGGAATGCAAAATCAGGCTAGCAAATCCAACACACAGATCTCCCCGATTTCTTCCTCCCACCAATTCCCTGGTGAGTACAGACTCAATTTCCCTGAAATTTCCCAGTAAAGAAAACTTCAACAGGTCTTAAAAGAAAGCGTTATATAAAAAAGAAAGGAAAAATACATACAAATGGTCTCTCTGTATTAAGGTGATAAAATACAGGGTCGATTGCTTAAAAGAATATTGAATAAACAGCCTTATTCAAAAAGAATACAAATCAAAGCACTCCAGCACTTATATTCATGCAAATACCAAAGAAAAGAAACCATATGATTTTTTTTCATGACTATTAAAACATGGCAATGTTTCCTTTTAAAACAGTAACTAGTACTGGAAATGTAGGATGCCTTGCATGGAGATCTATCCAAATAGAAGAACCAAAAATGAGAACAAATGCAGCAGATTCTGCACCAGTATAATCATTTGAGATATTCTGGATACACACCAGTGTAATTGTAATCAGAATCTGACCCAATGACGATGGAAATACTACATCATTTTTAGTTGATAAGCGTGGACATAACCTGATCTTTCACCCATATGGCTTCTCTGGTTGAGGTGACCCACTGAGCTTGGGCAGCAGGACGCTCACTGAGCACACTGTAGACCTGAATCCTAGCTGAAATTGATTACCCGAATCTGCCTGAGGGCATGTTAATCCCTTAGCCCTGTGCAATGTTCTTAGTTCACTGCTCTGGGTGTCTCCATGGCACTAATCAGTGAAGATGGAGCGTTGAGTGAGGTCTGAGACCCCAATAAGGAGAATATGGCTTGAGATGGTGCTGAGGACACTCTCTGTGGATGGGTGTGACTGTGCTGATGACTGTGCTGGGTGGATTTCTCTCCCTCAAGCTGTTTCAGATCCCAAGGCCAGAGGACCAAAATGAGTGAGGATCTGCAGAAGCAGCCCCCTAGCCCTGGGAGCCTGAGTGGAGCTGGAGTGTGTGATCTCAGACCACAGCCTGTCTGACAGCGGCGTGTCCTGGATGCGCCAGCAGAGACTCTGCCCCCCAGTTCATCTTGTTCATTTTCTCCCTGTCCTGGGCAGCACCAATGGGGAATGGAAAATCATCCGCACACTTTGAGGTGAGGAAAGAATCCAGCAACTACCAACTGTCTGTGACGTCCCTCTAGGAGCAGGAGCAGGGCAATTATTACCGCTTCATCAACTGCAACTGGATGCTGCACTTCAACTCCAGCCTCCCACTCCACCTGCCAGGTTAGCACCAGCCTCACCCCATCTCATCCTCCTCTGCCTGAGCTGAAGCCCCACATTCCATGCCAACTCAGCACCATGTCCATCACCCTGAAGACCCAGTCCCCAATGCCTGCCCAAGAGGAGGGGTGTGCAGATGGATGGTAGGGGTCCGTGTCTCTCACTGGCTTTCTTCCCCTGAATGACTCACCCCGGCCAACTCCTGGCACCTGCCTCACCCGCCATCTCTGAATCCCCTCCACCTCCATTCACTGTCTGTATTGCCAGGCACTTGGTGTCCCTGCAGAGTGAGTGAGTGAGGTTCTCAGGTTCTTGGTGCTCCTTTTTAAATTTACCCCTTCAAAGACTGAAGAGGTAAGTGATTTCTGGTCACTTTCCTCTCCTCTCTCCCCATTCTCAGTAGGAGTTCAGGGACTTTGTGGCTTTTTTGGATCCTCGTGGGGGTCCCAGCTGGGAGAAGCCATGGAGAAGTGAAGTGGGGAGAGCTGTCCATGTGGGCTTTCTGTACCTTATCCCTATTTTACGAATGAGGGGCTAATAGCACTTCCCCAGGGCTGAGGATAAATTTACTAAAGTTTGTTATGTTCAGGTACTATAGTGATGAGCAACATAGAAAATTTCATGATCCCTTGTTCTGTCCAGAGTTTGATGGCATGCAGTAAATAAGGCCTGGGGCCACACACTGAATGAGGAGGTTTAAAAGATATATTGGACAGTTCCTTGTTCCCTGAACATTGTCCCTCCTTAGCACTGATTGAGGCAGGGGTCCCATGGAAAAAATAATACACGAGCATGTAATTAAAGACCATTGTAACATACACACACAAGGGGGCCAGATTAAGATTTCATGGTCAACCTTATCTGTTAGATGTAAATTAAACTTATTGAAATTTTTTTGTATTAAACACTTTTTTGTCAAAAAAGCAGATGTTTAAAACAATATGTTTCATGGAAAACTGTTGCCATTATCTACATTTTCCATTTTATGCAAAAAATTACTATTTTTAGACCAAATTTTTTATTGAAAACATTATGAACTTTTTTTATTTACTGACTACACAGTGTTTGGTAAATAAAATATTTCGCAGGCAAAGGATTCACACATGATTCAGTTGACAAAGACCTAAAGGCTAGGAATAGAATTAATGCTGGTCACATGATTTTATTGAAAGTCACACGAACATGATTTCATTCTTTGATGCAAATACAAGTTTGGCTGATAAAGGTAACTTCACAGATGTAATATACTTAGACTTTTGTAAGCACGTTGTACCACTCGACTTTCTGATTAAAACTGCTAGCACTGTACAAGAGTAAATGAACACGTTAAATAAGAACTGACTAAATGACCGATCTCAAAAAGCAGTCATCAGAGGGGCATCATCATTGAAGCAGGCCTTTCACTAGGGATTGGTCCCAGGCCCAGCACTATTCAACACGTTCGTAAATGACATTCAAGTAAATATAAAATCACTGCTGACAAAATTTCAGATAACACAAAGATTAGTGGAGTTGTAAATAATGATGAGGACAGGGCAACCACGCAGAGGTGATCTGGATCACTGGGTAAACTGGGCACATTCAAATAAAATGCAATTTAATATATCTAGGAACAAGAAATTTCGGGGGACCCTCTCCTTGAAAGGATTCAGGAGTCAAAGTGGACAAGCAACTCAACCTGAGCTCCCAAATTGTAGTTCAACACCTTCTTGCACAACTTGTTGAACAGTAAATCATATTGCATGCCAAGAAGTACTTTAATTAATGCATAGGCAATAGCAACACTAAACCTGTAGTCGATGTATAATACAGCTAAATATATAATAGATCATTTTATTGAATGTGCATTAAAACTGATGTTTTCATTACGTGTGGTTTTTTTTTAAACACACACACACACACACACACACACACACACACACACACACACACACACACACACACACACACCTCTAGATATCAAACTTTCCCAGAATTCATTTTTGGGCTAAGACCAAAAACTGGGACGTTCCCAGCCAGAAAGAATATTTTTGAGAAACTTCTAAGCATTTGAAAAGCAAGTGAAAGTACTTTTTTATTTATTTACTGCAATCTTAGGAGTTTCAGCCTTTGCATTTGTGTCAGTGAATAGTTTATATCTCAGACACTAGGATTATTAAGGCCCTGATCCTGTAAACCCTCACTCGTGCAAATAATTCAGCTGGTTTGAATTATAACTGATCTTTGGAAGTTTGGTGGACAATGCACCTGATCCAGGTCTCTTCACAAAACGTTTCAGGATTGAGCCCAAAGACCAGCACTAACAACTTTAGGGTTTATTTTCCACCACTGCTGGTTTTCAGTGATCACTGACTATGATTAGTAGTTTCTTCTTTTAGCCTGTAGATTCCTTTGTTACAGAGAAAGTGGCACGTTGCCCCAGGACCAACCCTTGGGGCACTTCGCTTAATACCATCTGCCAACTAGACATGGAGCCATTGGTCACTCCTGTTGAGCCTGACAATCTAGCCAGCTTTCTATCCACATTATCATCCGTTCAGCTAGCCTGTACTTCTTTAACTTGCTGGCAAGAACTGGCCCTTTTGACTTTCTCAGGCCTTGTGTGAGGTAACCCTCCCATCACACTTTGACTAAACACAGGGTTTGTACCAGTTACAGCCCAATGTAATTCTTAAAGATGTGACCAGAGATGACACGGCAAGACATAAAGTATTTCAAAAAATAAGGATAAAAACACAAAAGGCATCTGAAGAGCTCTCGCCACTGACAAGCAGGGTGTGCAGCATTCAGAAAGAACCACTTTCAGAAAGAACGTGTAAAGTGCTATTTTGATTAAAAGTAGCTAAAAAGCAATTACTACAATATTGATCTGGGTGTTCAGCAGTTAGACTGGTGGTGTCCTCTGAATCTTTCAGGTCAAGCTTTATGCTTCTTGATGAAGTTAATGAGCCCATTTATTGACCTCTCATGAGATGTCACTGGAGCATCAGAATCCAGTTCTGGTTCAATTCTCCAAGCTCAACTCCCCACTGGTCGTAGCTATTAATATCCCACGCAACTCCTTGAATAAAGATCTTGTGTTCGTACATAGCAATTAAGGCTCCCAGAATGAACGGGGAAAGTTTTGTAAGCACAGTGGAATTGCTTGGGCAGTTGGGTGGTTCTCAAACTTTTGTACTGGTAACTCCTTTCACATAGCAAGCCTCTGAGTGTGACCCCCTTTTACAAATTATAAACCCTTTTTAATATATTTAACACCATTATAAATGCTGGAGGCAAAGGGGGTTTTTGGGTGGAGGCTGACAGCTCGCATCCCCCCATGTAATAACCTTGTGACCCCTGAATCGGTTCCCACCCCTAATTTGAGAACCCCTGATTTAAAGGGCACGCTGGTCCTAGACCGTGTCTTCCTAGGACTTTGTACAGCACCGAGCACAATGGGGTCCCATTCTTGACTGCAGGCTTTGGACACGACTGTAACATAATAATAATATCTATTCTCAAAGATTTTCTTGAGAAAGAGAAAGCATCCGTGATCAAATACCTACTAGTGCAGATTTCTTAACTACTATCTGTGCTACCACTGGCCTGAGAAAAGAATGTTGAGCCTTTATTTCACTAACAAATGTTCAGAGCACTTTGCAAATGTCAGTGAATCCTCAGAGCATCCTGAGAGAGGAGTAAATCAATATCATTAACTCCATTTGATAGATGGGGAAAATAATGCAGAGTTTAAAAAATGTGTCCAAGGCCACAGAGAACATTTGTCAGCACAAGATTTAAGACTCAGATGCTTAGTTCCCAGAACTCTTACTGTTAAGAAGGTCTATATGTTTCGTGGCATACAGATCTGTATTCATCTGAGCTCAATCCTGTCCATACGTACTACTAGGGGCAGTGCTTGCCACCGTGGTTTCTCTGACTTCACCTCCTGAAAGGGGCTGAGCATCCTCAGTTCCCATTGACTTTGACACTCGCAGTATGGCCCATAGTCAGAATTTAGAGGATCAGGCCTATTTCTGTTACTCCATTCCCTAACAACGATAAAGGGTCTTAATCCTTCAAGGTGCTGAGCGCCCCTGGCTTCAATGAGAGTTGAGAGTGCTCATCACCTTCCAGAAGGTGGTCAGCACAGGATCACACCCTTAGTGCCAAACAGTACATTGTCACTGTGCCAGATCTTGACAGGTGATGAGCACCTGCAGGTTCCATTGGGCCAAGTCTAGAGTTCCTGTCTTACGCAAGCCCCTGCTGATTGCCAAGGAAATTTACCTCCGTGTTGACTGAAGGAAAGCTGAGTTAGTACCTCATGGTTTGACTTATTGACCTTTGTGAGAGTTTCAGGTGCTCAGCACCTCTGTTGGCCCAACATTGTGAAGTCATGATTCCCCTCAGCTCTCAGTGACTTCCACAGGCACTGAGTGCACTCAATAGTTCCCTTCAGGATCAGGCCATACTAGAGGTATATTACTTCTGAAAAGTTGCTACACTTGTCAATCACTCCCATAAAAATACATTCTCCCTCATTCCTCTGGGTGGGGAATGTCTGTAGCATAGGGATATTAAATGATATTTCATTGAAGTCTTGATCGAGCAACTGCCTTGATGTCAGAAGATTACTGGTAGGTTTTAAAATGAAGCAGATTTGTTAAATGAAAAGGGCAAACATCAGCAGGGACACTTGGTAGTTTCCTTTAAGGGAACACTGTAGTTCTTACTGCTTCATCCTTTATTCTAGTCAGGTTCTTACATCATGCCCATCACCATAGTAACTGAATATTTAAGCAACTATTTCATAGCATCATAGAATATCAGGGTTAGAAGAGACCTCAGGAGGTCATCTAGTCCAACCCCCTGCTCAAAGCAGGACCAACACCCACTAAATCATCCCAGCCAGGGCTTGGCCTTAAAAATCCTTAAGAATGGAGATTCCACCACCTCCCTTGGTAACCCATTCCAGTGTTTCACCACCCTCCTAGAAAAATAGTGTTTCCTAATATCCAACCTAGACCTCCCCCACTGCAACTTGAGACCATTGCTCCTTGTTCTGTCATCTGCCACCACAGAGAACAGACTAGCTCCATCCTCTTTGGAACTTGGCACGGCCTCATGTTTATAGATTTCAATCACTGGAACATCGACTAGTCCAAAATGCATTTATTTAAGGGCTGAATTGCCATGCATTTATTTCTCTACCATCTTCCAAACTGATGCTGATCTATTGTAGTAACAAGGGGCACTATGTTAACAAACTTCCCTGAATGATATAGTTGCTTTGTTGTGATTTTTAGAAAAAGGGTTTTCGTCTCCATTCAGTATAATGGTTGTAGTGCTGGCTAAGCTGGACAACAAAACTCCAGAATCCGACATCTAGTTTGGTGACACACGTGTATGCATTTTAATAGAAATTATGAATATGTGAGTGCTGATAAAAAGTAATGGTTACCTGTGTAATCAATGCAGCACATTTTCTTTGAATACTGCAAATATCTGCTAAAGCAAGGCAGACTTTGGCAGCAAGTTTCACCTTCTTTCTCATAGACTCTTTCTGGAAAACACACAAATAAAGAAACTGCACACACACAGGACATTTGATGAAACTTGCCTTGTGCCGAGATATTTTCAGTTTCTTTTCTCATACTCAGCTCAAAGTAGCAACCTCAAGAACAATCACATTGAAAGTCCGAGGTGCCACGTTTCCAGTATGAACAGGAAAAGGGTACTTTGCTCACATAGTCTAATGGAACAACATCTGTCATGGGACTCTGCTAGGAGTACTATACACATAGTAAATATCAAAATAAGACTGATGGCTAAGAGTGACAACGTCACCAGACCTCGTGCTATGCTGCACATGACATTGTGTTGGATGTGATGTTGTGTCTAAACCCTTTCGCTTCTTCAGCCTGACATGCCCCCTTCCACCAGTTGATCTTTAATAGCACGGTCCCCCTTATCTGGGGAGGGAAGTTAATGGGTTTGGGTGTATAGTCCTGAACTCTTAAACCAACGACTAGTAAGTAGCACCACCCTTAAAAGCGATAAAGAAACATGGCTAAAAGTATGAAAAAAGATCAGATAGAATGTTGAGAAAGCGGTGTTTAAAAAATGTGCAGAGACACCTGTTAAGGAAAAATTGACATTCATAAACCTATATATGAACTAAAATACCTCACTGCATTTTCCTATGTGAATACCTGGTGAGAAAAGACCCAGGTATTTATAGTGATAATTGCACAATTATCTGAGTTATATATTTGTTATGAGTTATATATTTTTATTAAACATTTTTGTTAGAAAACTAATATTAGACTTTTTATTTAAAAACAAACAGAATTGCTGATAGCACATGTAATTTCCTTACTTAGGTATTAAAAGAGAGGATGTAAGTGTAAAAGGCAAGGAAATACAACAGAGCAGAGATATTATAAGCTATATTTGCAGCAGGTATTTATATTGTTTTTGTAAAGTGCTTAAAAAATCAATTCATCCCATTTGGCCCACATGCCCCCCAAAATAGCTCAGCTGTTAATCTAATATAGGCAGTAAATTGCTCCATTTTTTGTATTTCTTTTATTCACATTCATTATTCAATTCCATTTCCATGGATGATTTTTTTTTTTTTTTTTTTTTTTTTTTTGCAGTCAAAGTGACAAGATGCCAACTGGGTGTAGTCACAAACATTCCAAACAAACAAACATCTCTCCTTATTTACCATCAACACAACAAGATGTGTGCCTAGCACCATGACCACAGGTCCTGGGGGATTGGCCCCTCAAACAACCCTTCCATGTATTTTCTAACATCCACACACAAGCCATATCTGATTTTAAAGCCACACAGAAAATATGTGCAAGCTCATAAACATATGCCTTTTTGGTATATTTGTACTAGTGAATGGAAAAAGCACTTGTAATGTTCTAGAATTTACATTATTAAAACTGAAGGTCATGCAAGCAGGACAAAAATTGAGAAAAAAAATGTATTTATCTATTCTCAAGGGAGATGGAACTGGATAAAATGTCCACGTTTTCACGTAGTGCAATCTAACTTACTTCTAAACCCACGAACACACACACAGAGGCAAACACCCTGACATATATTCAAGTTTCTTTTAAAATTCTTTCAGCAGCAAGGCATATAACACAAACAACCCCGCAACACCTCATCCACAACACACACCCATTGGAACCAATTTAGAGATACTATTTTATAGATACACTTCTTTAAATCTACTTACAAACTAACTTGTATATTTACAGATATGTCACCCGCAGACACACACATTGAAAATATTAGAAAAAAATAATCTTGGTTGTGCCGCCTAACAAATTAACCGTAGAACTGCAAGCAGCAGATGTTAAGCCATCCCAAACTCCTAAGAAATGTTCCTTGAGGAAAAAGTTGGTTTCTGTTTGACCTTCAGAGCAGCAATGTTGTTTTACAAGGCTCCAACCCTCTTCATAACACAGGAACCTAGTTTGTATAAAACACAAAGGAAAGGTACAAATTACTCTCTGATGCCAGACCTGCAAGGACTTGCCACTCCATCATGGTCACCTTCCTTCTCCCTCTCACTGATAGGCTTAATGCTTCACAGTAATGGAGAACAGTGCAGGGCAGTCTCTGTGAAAAAATTAATGTGTATAAAGATTTTACGTAACAGACATGCTTTACCAGTTTTAGCTCCCCTCCAACACAGTAATATTTCAGTGTTTTAGAAAAATATATGCATACAGAGGACACATCTGAACACCAAGTGCAATCAGCACAGATACACATAAATAGAAACAACATACACATGCAGAGGAACACTTTCAGACAGCCACAGCACTGCCTAAACCCAGGGATTTATAACAATTTTAGAGAAAATCAGGCTCTCTCACATACAAAAGCTATATAAATTATCCTGTATAAATCCTGTACCTGCATAGTTAAACCCCAAAGTACACAAACACAGTCATCCTTTTTTTAGCAATATTTTATAGAAAACACACAGCCTAGCTTAAAAGAAATCTGTGTTAGAAATGTACAAAACCATATTTTTATTATTTGCTAAGTTGCTATCAAAGCTACAGATTATCTAACCCAGGAGTTGGCAACCTTTCAGAAGTGGTGTGCCGAGTTTTCATTTATTCACTCTAATTTAAGGTTTCGCATGCCAGTTATACATTTTAACATTTTTAGGTCTCTTTCTATAAGCCTATAATATATAACTAAACTACTGTTGTATGTAAAGTAAATAAGGTTTTTAAAATGTTCAAGAAACTTCATTTAAACTTAAATTAAAATGTAGAACCCGTCGGACCGGAGGCCAGGACCCAGGTAGTGTGCATGCCACTGAAAATCAGCTTGCGTGCCGCCTTTGGCACGCGTGCCATAGGTTGCCTACCCCGATCTAACCTTTGAGTAAAGTTAACTAAAACATTAGTTGTTCTCTCTCGGTCAATCTACTCTATGTAAAGGAGTTGAGCACATTTTTTATTATTCTTACCACAGATTATGCCCTTTTGGTAAATTAAACCTGTAACTCTCAGAATTTAAGGCACACGGGAGTATAGACAGGTACTCTATTTTACTGTGTCTTTAAATAACGGAATATCAATGTATGAAAATGGTCACCTTTTTACTTAATAAATAAAATGTAAACCACCTTGAAACATTAGGCAAAGCTACAGCTGCACTTTACAATAATCAAACCTAAGCTGTTTTCCTTAAGGTTCACTATATCTTAAATGCTTTTGCAGTAAATATTTTGCACTAACTTATTTAGGTCATTTAGCAAAACACAGATCTATATACATAACTATATCATGCAACCTGCACACAGACACACACAATGAAAATACATAGTGGCTGATGGTTAACCTAAAAAGAAGACCAGCAAATACCAGATGTTAAAATGCTCCCAAGCTGTCACTTCAGAAAGAGCTGGTTGCCCGTCTCTCCTCCTCAGTGTTATCACAAGACCTGAGAGTAAAAGCTGTCTCTAGCCTTTGTGATACTTTTTGCCTACTGACAATGAGTCAGAGAGACAGTTTTGGCCCCCAAGCTGTCAGCAAAGTACACAGGTTTTGCAGAGCAACCTTCCTTCCCTTTCCCCCCTTCTCTTTACAGAAACTCTGACAGTATTCACCCTTCACAAACCAAAGCGGAAACAAGAGGGCAGGCTTCCTGCCAAAGTTGATGCATATACACTGTTGTATATTGAGGCCTGTGGGAACTGAAAGCTGTCACTGTTTGCTGGTGTTGTGGCTCTGTACCAAAGTGTGGGAGTCCATCTGGAAAAACCCAGCTAAAAGCAAGGCAGGGTGAATTGTGCCTTGCTGCCTTAGGGAGCAGCCTGCTTTTTCTCTCTCTGTTTTGGGGCTCTTGTGTGTTATTATTCAGAATTGGAAGAAATGAAGTTGTGTTACACTGCAGCCTTCCAACAAGAATACTTAATGTTGCTATCTAACTTCTTGGTGTGTATGCCATGGATGTAATATATAGATTTTAGGTAAAATACAGATTTTACCAGACAGAAGGGCTTTATCCATTTTGCAACCTCCAACAAACTATAGTATATAGAAAACAACATGCATAGGGCACATATGGACACCCAAATGTTAACCGGGGCTCCCCGAACCTATAGTTGCAGGATCCTTCAAGCTGGACCTAATTAAAGTAGCAGGCCCTAACTGTGGGGGGGGGGTCTTCTCTTAGCATAAGCAGCTGGTGAAAATGTTCCTTGGGGAGACTGAGCCAACCCCATGCTCACCCCGCGGGGCTGGGTTTGACACTCTGCTCTAGCCTGTTGGTTCTCACTGCTGGCAGATTGGGAGGAGCCCGCCACAGCATCACTTGATGCACAGGTCCATACATAGGTGACACCCCCCCACCCTCTTCCTGGACCTGGATCTCCCCTTCTCCACCTGGGACTCCTGCCCCCCCCACCCAACCCTTCAAGATCACTCTTCTCTCCCCAGGACTCTGCTTTCCCCCCCAATCCCCTCAACATCACCTGTCCTCCCTGCAATCTCTTCAAGATCCTTCCCTCAGGTCTCCTCTCCTTCCCAATCCTCTCTGGATCTCCCCCTTCCCTGGGACCCTCATCCAGTCCCAGAGATCCTTCCCTGGTAGCACCACTCAGGAGCTAGCACCTGTCTGTATGGACTGAAGAATCTAGTTCCATCTACAGGGAATCCAGTGCGCAGGCAGGGCCTTCCCCCAGTGACACCCTGACCCGATTCCAGCTCTGGCACCACCAAACATGGGGCTTTGCTTGCCAACCTGACCATGCGCACAACGTGGTGGGGGGCTCCTAACATAGATTTGGGTGGTCTGTGCCCACTTTAGCCCTAGCCACGCACCACCCATGTCTCTTAGTGAAAACTCCAGTAAATGAATCACTCGTGTCGCCCTTTAAAAAACACCTGCCATAAACCAACATCCAGCACACTTCACATGGTCCCAGATGGGGAACTGTCCATATATCTACAATAGCCAACCCTACAGTCACAAACACGGACGGACAGACCCTGTACTTTTGTTTTGCTAAAATGTCCCTCCGCCCAACCCCCACCAGGTCTATCATAGAACATAAATACAAAACTATCTGTGCAAATGTCTTGTCAGAAAGAATCCTACACCTTAAACATGCTGACTCCATGGGTGCTCGCATAAGGCAAGAAAGGGAAAAACCAAGCAATGACTTGAGAGCCATCAAACTAGTAGGTGCAATGTACACAGCACACGAATCCTGTGCAAACAAATGGAGAATTATTAATTATTAATAATAATAATAATTATTATTATTATAATAAATGGAGAGTTATTAGACCTCACTTTGCTTGACCAATTAGTTGTATCTAATGAACAATTAATGACCTGGACACAAAAAGGAAAACATCTTTATCATTTGCAAGTATCACACAGAAATTGAAATATTTGGGGCCTGATCCTGCCAGGGGCTGGGCATCTCCTGGAGATTCTGAGCACTCTGCAGGACTGGCCCTCTAAGAAGGAAACAAGCATGTAAACAGAGAACCTAGTTACCATCTTATCAAAGAAAATCGTTAGGAGTTTGCCATTGATTCCCAATGGAGCAGTATTGGGCCTTTATTTAAAACACAAACTTTGCTTTGAATGTCAGTACAAAGATTTTTTTATGATTATGGGTAGGGCCCTACCAAATTCACAGTCCATTTTGGTCAATTTCACGGTCATAGGAGTTTAAAAGTCGTAAATTTCATGATTTCAGCTCTTTAAATCTGAAATTTCATGGTGTTGTAATTATAGAGGTCCTGACCCCAAAAGGAGTTGCAGGAGGAGGGTTGCGGTACTGTTACTCTTACTTCTGTGCTGCTGCTGGTGGTTGCGCTGTCTTCAGAGCTGGACAGCTGGACGGTGGTGGCCGCTGGCCGAGAGCCCAGCTCTGAAGGCAGTGCTGCTGCCAGCAGCAGCACAGGAATAAGGATGGCATGGTATGGTATTGCCACCCTTACTTCTGGACTGCTGCTGGCCGGGCGCTGCCTTCAGAGCTGGGCACCTGGCCAACAGCTGCCGTGCTCCAGCTGCCCAGCTCTGCAGCAGTGCAGATGTAAGGGTGGCAATATCGCAACCCTCCTAAAATAATCTTAACCTCCTCCCTGCAACTCCCTTTTGGGTCAGGACCCCCGGTTTGAGAAATGCTGGTCTCCCCCATGAAATCTGTATAGTACAGGGTAAAAGCACAAAAAAGACCAGATATCATGGCGGGAGACCAGATTTCACGGTCTGTGACGCGTGTGGCTGTGAATTTGGTAGGGCCCTAATTATGGTGCATTGGTAGCGTAACCAGGTTTCAATAGCATTACACAGTTCAGTTTAACAGGAGCTTTAAATCTTTCTTCTATAAAGATCTCAATGAAACAGCAAGAACTAAACCATAGTATATAAACTGAGCCCAGTTTGAGTTTCTCATGGTGATTATTGAAAAATGAATTGACACAGAGAGAATAAGAGTTCAGAAAATCAGCCCTTTTGGTAATTTCTCACTGGATTGTCTCACATTTCTTTGTACCACTTTTGCAAAAAATCCACA
The DNA here is from genome assembly GCF_025201925.1 of Gopherus flavomarginatus. Classification (NCBI taxonomy): domain Eukaryota; kingdom Metazoa; phylum Chordata; order Testudines; family Testudinidae; genus Gopherus; species Gopherus flavomarginatus. The sequence continues at coordinate 272,806,812 of NC_066619.1, read as the reverse complement.
ACACTCTGGGATCAGCCCTTTGGCCAAACTGTTGCTGCTCATACACGGATTCCCAAGATATTAGTGATACATCAGGAATGTTTGTCGATAGAATATTTCCTACTATTTTAGCCATAAAAGAAAACATGTGCACCAAGGTAAACCCACCAAATAGTCAGCTGGGGCACAAACGCCATCACCCACTTCTGGGGCAGGGAAACAACTCATCAAAGACTTGTTCCTAAGGGAAAGTTCCCTCCGCTGGGAAAAAGGAGACCTTACCAGTGACCTCAGAAGAGTTAAGGCAGAATAAGCTCCCAGAGGTATGGAATGTGTGACAGTCAGCTGTGCTGATCTGTTGATATAATTGATATAAAAGCAATGAGCTCATTGTTAACTTCTGCATTAGAGTCCAACCTTTTAAGCAGCTTCCTATCCAAATACACTTCGTGCAGTAACTACTAAACCCAAATAGCTATGTCCTCCAGCCAAGAAAGTTACATAATGGATCCATTTTTTTCAAGCCGGGTTTCAGTGCACGAAGAGCCGTTCTCCTTTCCTTCAGTAACACGGGGTTTTGTTGATACCGTTGTGCCAAGTGTCTCCTGGGTTTAGAATTCACTTGACTTTCTCAAATCCTCCATTTTGCTCTGCTGCAATCACAAAGGAACCACAATCTAACCACAGACATCTACCACACGTGCCTGGGGGTTTTGTGACAGTTAATAGCTGCATCAATGCAACAGATGAGACTATTATGCAGGCAAGACCCAAAACTAAACAATAATGAATAAAAATATTTTTTTCAGCTGCATTACAGAAGTTCTTACCTTTGAAGGACTTGCACCAGGAAAGGCTCCTGAGCGTTACAACATGACCAGTTATGCCTTGCCGGCTATTACCTACAATATCAGTGTGCACTGCACACCTGACTGCATGCTTTAATGTGGTCAGCGCTATGTAGGACACACCGAACAGCAGCTGCTGCTACATCTGAATCTGCCACTTCTTGTGTTCTTAGAAACTGTCTCTTCTATTATGTTGGTTTGGTGCAAGCAAGCTGTCTCCAAAATGTGTTTAAAGGCAGCTGATGAAAGGATTTTGGTTTGCTAAGCTCCAAAGAAAAACAACAATAATCAGTCACTTTATCCACTGCATGTCTCTGCCCCTGTGACAGCACAGCCAGAGCCATTTTATTTTAATAAGAGAAAAAAGACATGAATTTTTTATCACAGATTGTCATTCACCTCAGTGAGTGAAAATATCCCATACAGCCCACAGCATTGTACTCAGCTATTCAAATTCCACTGTATAGTAACTGTGTTCGTCATAGAAAATATCCCTGCTAGCGCTAAGTGGTGTCATTAGTCTGGCAAGTACCGCAACGATTGAAGAATAACAAAAAGGAAGGATTTTTAGGTTATTTTATATTAGTAGTAGCACCATAGCACCTAGGAGGCCTAGGCCTAGCCCAAGACCCCATCGTGCTAGGTGCTGTACAAACACAAAACAGTCCCTGCCCCAAGGAGCTTACAATCTGTGCATAAAACAAGAGACAACAGATGGAGCCAGACACACAGGGAGTACAAAGGAGACAACACTGGTCAGCATGACAGGCAGTGATCTCAGCACACCGGCTGCCTAGCTATATTCCCCGAACTACAAAGGATGGGAATGTTGTTCATGGCAAACAGAAGCAGAGGAATTGTTCCCAGTATGCAGGTGTCCACCTCACAATACCTACCGCTGCCACAACAATAGCTATCGCCAGAGCTGGTCAGAGAATGCCAAACAATTCATTGCAGAAATGTTTCAACGTTTTCCATGAACGTTTCTCTTCCCAATTTTGAATTTTTGAAGAACTTTGGCCACGTTGTACGCTGGTCAGGACATGGCGAAACTTATCTGCAAGGGGAAAAATCTAAACTGTAAGAAGCCTTCAGAGCCAGCTCTGATAATAACTAATAATTGGAACCAGATTTTGTCCCACCCCTTACACTGTTGCATAGCATGAACTGTGAGTAAGGAGCCGTCTCTTCTCACATGGCCTATATTAGGGCTGCTCCAAATCACGGCCCCAGCAGACCAGGGACCGCTGTTGAGATGCTCCCACCAGAAAGGGAGAAGGAACTAGGGGAGGCTGCTTGGCAAGTGAAGCCCTGAGATTAAATTACAAATCAGAGGGAATATAGGTGGCAGAATCTAGTGCTAGCTAATCAATCTCTTGCCCTGTGCATTAGGTAAGTAAATAGCAGTATCCCCATTGCACAAATGGATTCCAAGAGGCGAAGTGCCTTGCCCAAGGCCACAACAGAAGTTAGCACCAGAGCAAGAAGCAGAACAGAGAAGTTCCTGGTTCCCACACTTGTGCAATAGACAGGCATTTCCACACATGTTGTTAGGATGAGCACAGAAGCCAAGGACTGTGTGGGGCATGGACATTGCACTCCGCTGTTATCATAGGGCTGGTGCATCCAGGTCAGAGTCATTGATGCATTAGCCACTGGGCCAACGGGGCCCATGCCCCGCAGAAGCGCAAGGGGTGGGCGGGGAAGCCCCAGCATCCAGACCTCCGCTGCAGCCCCAGGACTGGAGGAGCTCTCACTACTTGTCGTGGCCTCAGGGTTGGGGGAGCTCTCACTCCCCATTGTGGTCTTGGGGCAGAGGGATAGAGCATCTCCGTTCCTGGGGCAGCAGTGGGGTGAGGGGAGAAAGCAAGCAGGTTGCGGGGTTGCAGTGCGGGAGCGGAATGAGGGAAACCCATGGTGGAAGAGGGGTGGGCCCCAGGAAAGGGACAGAAAGGGGTGGAACTGTGGGCGGGGCCACAGGCAAAAGGGACGGGGAAACCTTAATCTGCCTCTGATCAGAGTTGAAGCACACTGGCAGGGCTATGAGGAGAAGCTTGTACTGCCAGTTCCCATGCTGGACCCATTCTGTAGAAAGACAAGACTTCAATCTCCTGGGCCGTCTGTATAGCCCCTTGCCCAGGCACTAAAATTCATACCTTTTTTAAAAAGTCAGACTAGAATGTCCAAGGCACGACCTAGCACACGCTGACCCACTCACCCAATGGATGGACTAGCTTTCCCCTGCCAATATTCTTTCCTAGGAACTACATTCTGTGAGCCTCCTCGATTCTACGGAAAAATGCAAACCAGAAGTGCTATTGGTCTGCTCCGCCACAAGGAAACAAGTAGGACCTGAAGGCTACCCCTCTGGTGTGATCCCCAGCAAAAGAGCCCTACGACGTACAAAACTAAATCATTTTAATGTTTAAACAAAAGAGATTTGGAGGAAGGAATCAAGCTGGATAAAATATGTCGCCGACCACCAGCCAAGTGGTGCTGATGATGTGCTGTGTCCTGTCGGAGTCTTGAGCCTTCTCACGGCTCTTTGGGCCAGTAAGGACTGGCAGCTCTGCAGTCAGCTCACTCTGCTCTGAGGAAGGAAAGCTAGCAGAGCCGCATCTCTTCCAGCTAGGGAAGGGGCAGCACTCACAGGCTTTGTGAAAAGTCTTGCCCCAATTTCTCTCCTTTTGCTGAAAGGATGGTGGTTTTGACATAGGACCTTAAGGGTATGTCTACACTGCACTTAAAGCCCAGGTTCTGACTCAGGTTTGAGCCTAACCCCGCTTCTGTCCACACACAAATGAGTTGGACTCAGGTCAGCAAGCACTCAGGCTCTGGATCCTAGGACCCTACTAGGGGTAGGTAGGTCAGAGCTTGAGTCCTGCTGTGACTTGGGTCCAAGCCCTGTCATTTTTGCAATGTGGACACAGCTCAAGCCACAGACCTGAATCAGAAGGTCTGCATAGTGAAGTATGGCTGTGTAAACATGGCTGTGAGACCCAGCAATTTTAAGCCCAGGTTTACATTGTAGTGTGGATGCTCAAACACTGGTCTGGAAGCACTGAGTTCAGACGCCCGGGCCTTACAGACCCAGGTTTACAGAGCAGTGTAGACATACCCTAAGAGCTACAGGGCGGTTAAAGTAGCCAGTTCTGTTTGCTGTGGTTAGTACACAAGGAATGGACTATGTACAATGAGCTGACTGAACTCAGCGCAACGCTGCCAATAGCAACAATAGCCCATCTCCTGCTGCAGGTCCCCCCTCCCAGGACTTTCTTTTCATTTCATTGAAATGAAACAAAATTATTTTTTTTTCAACAATTCAATTTGCCAAAATTTTTGAAAATTTGTTTTTGGTCCAACCCGATGTGAATCTTTTTCAGCATTTCAAAGTTGCCCACAAACTGAACAGTCCATTGTTCTCTGGCCTATACTTCCAGAGGGGCCAGGTCCTGAAGCACTTTCCAATAGCCAATCTTGAAAAACATTCAGGTAACACATACAGACAGGCCAGAGACCTGAATCCAAACACCCTTGTGCTTTGCTGAGAATTCAAAATCCAGACCCAAACCTAGACCCAAATTTTGCATCTCAGTTATATCTTGAGTAACATTTTGTAATGTTTTTGCTGATCGTTCCTGAATCTAGTCAGGTTCCAGAATGAACTTCAACAACTGTTGAAATGCCATGTCCCACCAGACAGCACTGTCCAGCACAAGCACATTGCTGAATGGTTTTCAAACCCCTTCCTCTACCCTGTTTTTGCCCTATCAGGAACTGGCTAGAATTTTGTTGTGGAGCATAGTCCCTGCCTTTGGTCAGCACCTTCACTGGTTTTAGATGCTGGAAGGGAACTAGAAAAGTTGGGGTTATAGCCAGCAAAATAGGCTGAGCAGAGAGTGTAAAACATGCTCCAGCCACAATGCAGCCCTGGCACAGTCCCTCAGCATTCCCAAAGTTGCCCTGCAACCAAAGAACTTGACCAAACTGCAGTCAGCCATTTTGTGTGTCCATCTACTGCTAGCTGAAAGCCAAATACCGCAGAGCTAGAAATAATCTTTAGGGCTCTGAGATGCAAGGCCAAACAGCTGCATGATTGCAGTTTTGCTAATTAGAACAGGAGGATGGGACAGACAGTGACTATACCATGAAAATGGAAGGAATGTTTGGACCACCAGATGGGTTTAAGTGCCCTTGACATATACGTTTTATTGTTGTTATGACTAGAAATACTAGAAATGCTTTGACGATAAGAGATCATGAGCAATTTGTTGAAACTAGAAGAATTGGTGATCCGTTAGGTGTTACTACGGTGACCCACTAGGCGTCACTATGAGTTATGTGCTTTGTTCAAGTTAGCTATGAAGATAAAGCAAAAGAATACATTTTGGAGCAGTCCAAGGGAGCTTTTCTTAAGCCAAAGAGCTGACACCTAATCTCACCTTGAAGCCCAACTGCTGATCACTCGAAACCATCTCAGACTTTAGGCAACTATAATGTTCGGGGTGCTCTGACCCTATTGCTATAGCATATGTGTGTGTGTGTGTGTGCTTGAGACTTAATAAAAGAGGAGTTTTAGGTACAGGCACTCCGGTTTGTATCAATCATTTATCAAATGGAGGAGCTATGTCCCCACTGATTTATTCCTGACACCACCTGGAGAAAAACGGTTAAGTTACCACTGCTTTGGGTTTTGAAAACTCCAGGTAACAGCCCAAGGCAGACTGTTGCCCTAAGCTTACATATAATACAGCTGCATCTTCTACTGGCTGGTTTTCAGGACAGGAAAGAGTAGATAGTGTCCTCTTCTCAATCAGGTACTTCCAGATCCTTACCTGCTGCCGCCAAGCGTCTTTGATCATTCACTTTCACATGCCAACATCACTTACCCTGTTTTAGAGACCACCAGCCTCAATGTTTTGGCCTCCTCTGTTTTTCAGAAGTGATCTGGAGGATTCCATTGTGGGAGAGGATAAAAGCAGTTGCATTGTCAGTGGACTTCATTGTCTGACTGCTGGAGCTGGCTTTTGTGACAATAATATAAGTAACAAAATGGGTCAGACTCACAGCTGATGTAATGCTATCAACTGTAATGGAGTAAGCAAAACCAGGAATTCCTTTGGCCCCGAGTCGCCTACCATAAGAAACAAATCAAAATAGCAAGGGATTCCTTGCTAAAATAAAACATTTCCTCACCCAGTTCCCAAAAGTATCCCGAGGGGCTGGAAATTCTATATACCACCAGCAATAACAAGAGACAAAAAGAAACAGGGAAAATCCAGTGAAATAGAGAGAAAAGCTGCAAAGCTATTGTGAACATTTATCCTTCATTAAATAAAGCATTTCTTAAATACCTAATCAGTACCTCTTGCCTGGCCTGTGGTTGGGAGAAAATAGTTTTGTGCCTTCAAAAATAATTTTCCCTGGAAGCTGATCCATTTTCTCCCTTCTTTTTTTTTTCTGATTCCACGACCAACAATTAAGGTTTGAAAACCGCATACCATCCAAGTGATGCTACGCAGGTACTGCATACTGAATATGTAAAGACCCAGGAAGTGGTTTCTTTCTCTAAGCATCAGAAACCACATTAAAGAATTAGGAACATTTCCTTTCTCTGCCATTTTTAGTTCAGCTTTTGTGGTTTGGAGGATGGAGAATCAGATGGTGGAGTAACCTGGCAAAATTTCAAGATTAATTCTGTGAAAGGGAAATTTATTTGTGTCCAGCCAACAACCAGAGTTTCATTGCAGTGCATTATAGCGAGATGTGATGTGAACATGTAAACTCAAAAATAAATTGTCTTTCAGAGTATTCTCACTTATTATAGGGAATGGAAGTGGAGATTTTCAATTAACTGTTTGTTCAAGATTATCATTGTAATAAAATCTTAGGTATCACCTTTTAAGCTGGGTGATCTCAAAGCAATTCTGAATGTCTGATGCTCTACATGTATTTATATATATTAGACAATGTTTGTAAGAATCTTTTAAACTATAAAGCACTATACAAGTACTACGTGTGATGATATTGATGACTATGATGCTCATAGTTATTATAGGTGGATGGATATCAAAAATAGTAGTAATCAAACTTTTCTCTAAAACTTTGTCATGGGGCACACACAATATATGTTGCGGTGGTATAAAGGTTTTATTGAAGAGAGAGAGGAAATGGATGGGGAGGGGAAGACGTATGCAGGTCATCACAAACTAATATTAATAAATTTCATCCTAATGCCATGTATTTTGGGGGGACAATATTTTAGAAATATCTCAGAGAGTTTTCAATGTTCAATTCATACTAGTCCCCAATTCCCACCACCTGCCCTGATATCATGAGTCCAATGGTACAGGTCTCAGAGAAAGAAAAAAATTAACTAAAATATTTTATAAACCTCTAAAATTTATGTATAATAATTTTTCCATGCATAATATTCTTGTTATTGAAAGGTTTGGTAACCTTTGGACACACCAGGTTTAGAAGCACCTGTTGTGCATCCCATTGGAAACTAGGAATCTCTCCTTCTCAGTAATATAAACTTCACATTTATAGCCCAGCAGCATTACACAACCTGTCACTAGTAGTGATCATCCTAAGCCTCGGACCAATGTAATTTCAAGGGAGATACTCCACATTTGAGACAAAAAGGAAATGTTTCTCTGGCTGCTTGGGGGTTTGCCTGATTTTTCTCTTGTTTTTAAACAGCAGCTTTCTGAGTGTGTATCTTCACTGGAGATTTAACTCAGGTTCAACTATACGTTTTTCTCCTTAACACACTCTGTATCCACATCTCAACATGCCTCAGCCATGTCATAGTTGCACCATACAGTGACGCAGCCACCATGCTTTCTGAATGAGCTTATCCTGCATGTTGCTAACTGCAATGAAAACACATGACCATAGCCAAATCACAACAATAGATAGAGATTGGTCCACCAGTCCGTTCCCACAAGCACCCTGGTTATGCCTTCCAGAGCGCTATCTTGCCATTTACATGTGCTCTGATCTCTGACCAGACATGGCCTACCTTTATATGCCTCCGCTCAGTATCGTCAGCCCCACACTGTTTGTAGTTTCTCTAATTTTGGTCATCTCCAATCTTCAATACAGCAGCAAGAAAAATATCCGGTGAGAAGCCCCAGACCTCATGGAGACTGGAGGACAGAAGACACTAGGCCCCCAGAACTCACCATCCAAGCACACCGAGAGACACTGCAGTTTGGCACCATCCATTCTCTGCATTTCCCCCTGATCCTCAGTGTCACACGACTGGTTCTCCACAACCCCCACATCCTCTGGCAGGAACAAAAAAAATCAGCTTCACTCTGAATTCTGCCAGCAGAGCTACCTGCAGCTACCAGCACCAGGTCTTCAGACCCAGCAGACCCTTTCACTATGAGGCAACACCAACCTTAAAGGTAACCTGAACTCTGATGGTGGGGCAGATGTCGCCCCCATTCAGGATTGACCCCCCAACCTCCCTGTCACATACGAAGACCTCACAGAAGTTTTTTGAGAAAAAGAATGCAGACACCCTACCTCTACACTGGGACTGCCCTATAGATCCGTGACATAGGGCAAAGGCCACTTATGATTGAGTCTGCATAATGGCTGAACCAGAGTTATTTGCCCTGCAGCTATATCTCCAAGAAAACCCTGCCACGAATCCCCTGCCAGGGCTCCAGTGCTTTTTTACAAAAAGAAGGATGGGAACCTAGGCCTTTGTGTGAACTATCAGGCCTTGAAACAACACTTCTTAGGCTTTGCCAGTCTTTATCAGTGTTTTATTTCATACTTCTCAGGGCAAATGGCACCTACGACTGCCCACCTCCACAAAAATGCCAGCTTTATTTGATCCCCCAAAAGTCCAAAATGCATTTAAATTACTCAAACGCACCTTCACCACCACCCACTGCCTGGCATATCTGACCCTAAGTGGGCTTTTATCGTGGAGACCGATGCGTCCAACATGGCAACCAGGGCAGTGTTCTCTCAGTGACACGGTCCCCCACAGTTATCACACCCCTATGTCTGCGACTCCAGGAAACTCACCTCCACGGAACAAAGTTATGAGATCTTGGATAAGGACCTCCCATCAACCAAAGCCACTTTTGAAGAGTAGGGTCACTACCTTGAAGGAGCCCAGTATTGACTACTGATCTATATGGACCAAATACCCAGGGACTGAACCAGAGGCAGTTCAGGTGGGCGATGTTCTGCTCCTGCTTTGATTTTACCATCACTTACCACACAAGGGCCATAGCTGAAAAGGCCGACACACTATTCTGAAAGGGGGAATATTACGGAGACCAGCTAAAGCCTAGCTGGGAACATCCCTGCTGTCTCTGAAAATGCTTTCCTAGTGACAAACAGCAAATCCCTCCTGGTGTTGTTATCACTCAGCACAACCACATGTGCAGCCCACACCCAGCTAGATTACATGCATGCTCCCAAAGCCACTCACCAATCACACAGGCACCAGCCAAATCCCCCTAGCTTCCAGCCTTGTACCTCAGGAATATATTGGCTTGTACCATTCAAGACCCTTTCTTGAGCAATGCAAGTCTATTAATTGGTTCACCACTTCCTCAATGGAAATTGGATATACACCAGCCTTTGAAACCTGAACAGATTTACCAAGCACTTCAGACAAACTCACTGGTAAAGATAAACAGTAAAACAAAGGTATTGATTACAAAAGATAGATTTTAAGTGATTATAAATGATATGCAGAAAGTTAGAGTGGTTACCAAAATAAAATAAAATATAAGCACACAGTCTAAACTCTCAACCCTATTAGACTGGGCAACATCTAGATTAAGCAGTTTTTCTCACCCCATTGGATATTACAGTTCATAGTACACAGGTTTCACCCTTGAGACCTGGGCCAGTCTCCTCTGTTGGAGTCTTCAGTCTTCTCAGTGTCCTTGTTGCTTGCAGCATAGGTGAGCGGGGAGGAGAAAAGGCCCATAAAGCATGGGGCCATTGTGTTCTCTTTCATACCCTTAGTCAGGGGAAGCTCCAGGCACCAGCACGCCAAGCACGTGCCTGGGGTGGCAAGCCTCGGGGGGGCGCTCTGCCGGTGGTCAGGAGGGCTGCAGGCAGGTTCCCTTTGGCGGCATGCCTGCAGAGGGCCCACTGGTCCTGTGGCTTCGGCAGACCTCCTGCCGATATGCCGCCAAATCTGCAGGATGGGGTCCTCCCGCAGGCAAACCACCGAAGGCAGCCTGCCTGCTGTGCTTGGGGCTGCAAAATACCTAGAGCCACCCCTGCCCTTAGCCCATGTGTTTGGAGAACATAAGTCCAGGCATGTCTGGGGGGCATTGCTGAGTCACCTGGCAAGGTTGAGCAATTCTGCTGGTGTGGCCTTGCAGGACAATGACTGATGATGGTTGTTTGACACCCACTCGGGTGTTGGTTAGCTTCCCTGTCCTCATCTCTGGGGATCTAATACCTGGGCAATTCCCCAACTCACAGCATATTTTAGTGACAACCATACAACACATTCTCATAACTTCATATGCATTAATGATATACATATTTAGATGTAACAGTGGGTTTCAGCAGATCATAACCTTTCCCCTGATACCTAACATGGCATGCTTTATATGCAATATCACAGTTATACATAGATGAGGAATATGGGTGTTACAGGGTGCTCCCCCAAGGTACAGAGTGTCACAGCATGTTTATACATTGTTTTGGGTTGTGCTACACCATGTTGTTGTGGGTTGGGCATAACTACTGCCTTTCATTCAGGATAAATGTAAACACGTGGCTGGAACAATAACTGTAGTACTGAAAACACAGGCATATGGAAAAACTTGAGTAGAAAAGCTGAATCATATGGCCCAAGGGGTTCAAATGCTGGAGCTAGGGCTTTGATTGGTGGACCTGTTTTTGTCTGTGCCCAGGTCTACACTACAAACTTACATCAGTATAACGACTTCGCTCGGGGTGTGAAAAATCCACACCCCTGAGTGACACAGTTATACTGACCTAACCCCTGTTGTAGACAGCACTATGTCGACAGGAGAGTTTCTCCCACTGACATAGCTACTGCCTCTCACAGAGATGGATTAACTACACTGATGGGAGATGTTCTCCCATTGGTGCAGTGATGTCTTCACTAAAGTACAGCAGCAGTGCAGCTTCACTGCTCTAGCGCTGTATGTGTAGACAAGGCCTCTGTGTGTGCAAGAAACAGACAGAAGTGGCCAGAAAGCCAAATAGACAGTAACAGAAGTGCTAGTAAGGTGGCCCTGAGAGAAAGCAAAGAGAGAACGCTTTGTGGGCACAGAGTGCTGGCTGGAAAGGCAGTTTTGGAACAACAAGCAAAGGAAAAATCTCCTGCTGATTTATTCCTACTGTGTTCAGGCAAACAGGATTTTATGTACATCTTCTGTAAATATACAAGATTGCATCAAATACCTGGCTCTGTCATCAATTTCTCCTTCTAATGGAAACAACCCTCGAGGCCCCAACTTTGACTAGTCACTCAGGTCAAAAGGGGTAACAATAGATGTGTGTTTGTGTGAGAGAGATTATTAGATTTAGGTCTTTGTTCAGCTGAGGTTTTCTTACAGGATTTACTACAGTGATCATTATTGTTATTAACAGTAATAATGATGTTCAGATTTCAAAAACTGAAACTATTTTTAATATTGGGTTAAGTGGGTTTTGTCACTAGCAGTGGAAATGTTTCATTCGCTGCTGCTTCAAGACAAAACCTCCTCAGTATTTTTGAAAGAAGATATTATTTCTAATAGTGTATTTCACAGAATCATAGAAGATTAAGGATGGAAGAGACCACAGGAGGTCATCTAGTCCAACCCCCTGCTCAAAGCAGGACAAATCTCAATTAAATCATCCCAGCCAGGGCAAAGAATGGGGCCCAGATCCACAATGCCTGACTCCCATTGTTCTGATCCATAGGGCTCTCTTAGGGTATGTCTACACGACAGGATTATTCCGATTTTACAGAAACCGATTTTGGGAAACAGATTGTATAAAGTCGAGTGCACGCGGCCACACAAAGCACATTAATTCAGCGGTGTGCGTCCATGTACCGAGGCTAGCATCAATTTCCGGAGCGTTGCACTGTGGGTAGCTATCCCATAGTTCCTGCAGTTTCCCCTACCCACTGGAATTCTGGGTTGAGATCCCAATGCATGATGGGGCCAAACATTTGTCGTGGGTGGTTACGGGTAAACGTTGTCAGTCAATTCTCCCTCCGTGAAAGCAACGGCAGTCAATCATTTTGCGCCCTTTTCCCTGGATTGCCCAGGCAGACACCATAGCATGGCAACCAGGGAGCCCGTTCAGCCTTTTGTCACTGTCACCATATATGTACTGGATGCCGCTGACAGACGCGGTACTGCAGTGCTACACAGCAGCATCCCCTTGCCTTTTGCAAGCAAGCAAAGATGGTTACCAGCCATACTGTACCGTCTACTGCTTTGCAAGTTGAAAGATGGTTACCACTCATACTGTACCATCTGCTGCTGTCATGGGTGCTCCTGGCTGGCCTCAGTGAGGTCAGTCGGGGGCGCCTGAACAAAAATGGGAATGACTCCCCACATCATTCTCTTATTTAAGTTTTGTCTAATGGAGAGTCAGTCCTGCCTAGAATATCAGGCAAGTTTTCACGGGGGGGTGCTGATGACATATACCCTGAACCACCCACAACAATGTTTTTGACCCGTCAGGCTTTGGGAGCTCAGCCCAGAATTCAAATGGTTTTTGGAGAGTGCGGGAACTGTGGGATAGCTACAGTCATCAGTTGCCCCTCCCTCCATGAGCTTCCATTTGATTCTTTGGCTTTCTGGTACACTTGTCTCAGCTCCTTAAGTTTCACGCAGCAATGTTGAGTCCCTGTTGTGGCCTCTGTCCATCATAGCCTTGGAGATTTTTTCAAATGTTTTGGCATTTTGTCTTTTGGAATGGAGTTCCGATAGAATAGATTCATCTCACCATACAGAGATCAGTTTCAGTATCTCCCGTACAGTCCATGCTGGAGCTCTTTTTTTTGATTCTGGGACTGCATGGTCACCTCTGCTGATCAGCGCTCCACGCTGGGCAAACAGGAAATAAAATTCATAAGTTCGCAGGGCTTTTCCTGTCTACCTGGCCAGTGCATCCGACTCCAGATTGCTGTCCAGAGTGGTCACAATGGTTCACTGTGGGATAGCTCCCAGAAGCCAATACCGTCGAATTGCGGCCACACTAACCCTAATGCGAAATGGCAGTGTCGATTTCAGCGCTACGCCTCTCATCAGGGAGGAGTACAGAAATCGATTTTAAAAGCCCTTTACATCGCAGTAAAGGGCTTCGTTGTGTGGATGGATGCAGGGTTAATTCAATTTAATACTGCAAAATTTGAGATAAACTCGTAGTGTAGACCAGGCAACAGTGTCTCCTTTTGAAGCTGTTCCACTTTGTAGTAAATAATTAAATATGCACAGGGCCAGAGAGAAACAACAGGAGACTGAGTCTAGAGCCAGCTGACGCAGCCACTCACCTGGGATGTGGAACACCCAAATTCAACCCCTGCTCCAAATCAGGCAGAGGAGGGATTTAAATCTGGGTCTGTCCCATTGGTGAGTGCCATAATCACTGGCCTATGGTGAGGGACACAGAAATTCCTGGCTGCCATTGTGCAGGTTAGGCATGCTCAGCACCTGCCTACCAGACTGGGTCCCACTGCCGAGACAAGACCTGGATTGAGAATCCCACGTGGGTTAGCTGTGAGCAAGGGCTCCAAGCAGCTCACTACCTGTAGGGTGGGGTCAGGTCTGAGGTGACTTCATGCTCGCCCACTTAGGATAGGTGACAAATGAGGAGTGGCTGTATGAATGTCAAGGCCCAAATGTTGGACTTATTATTTCTTTTACTGTATACCTAGGAGCCCTACTCATGGACCAGGACCTTGTTGCGCTAGGCCCTATACAAACAACCTAAGTCCCTTTGTGAATCTAGCTGGGTGTTACTTGTCCAAGATAAGTCAATAACACATTGTAGGTTAGAACTCAAGAGTCTCTGGCTCCTGGGCTAGTGATTAGCCGTTCAAACCACGCAGCTCCCTTTGGCAATGACAACTGTAGAAGTCCCAAATAAAAATAACTCAGAAAAACACCCCACGTCCACATTATTAATAGCAAAAGACAAGTTCTACTGAAGAGGGAAAGTTAATTGAGGTGCGTGTCAAACAGATAGGCGCCCACTCATTGGGAAGAGAAGCCTGATGAGCGGAGGTGGCCTTGAAGAAATGACTTGCCTGTTACAGATTAAAGTAAAGAGCTAGTGAGGTAGTGGCACATTTGACGTTCTCAAGACCTCTTTATTGCTGCAGTTTGCAAAGGAAAGGGAGCAGCAAGCTAGCTAGCACATAAACCACAGTTTTATTACATTTGACACCGGAAAAGTCAAACAATTGTGTTCTTAGCAATTGGGTTTGTTTTTCTCTGTTCCAAACATAAAGCTTGTGACTTGAGACTTTGCTAAATTTCGAAATAATATATCAAAATCTTCAATTTCTTTTTAATCTCTGAGCTCCTGATGGGTGATTTTAATAACCAACAATAGCAATAGTTAGGAGTGCTGAAATACAGACATGTCTCGTGCTGCAGGGCATAAGATGATCATTTAGAGGGGTAAGGTAGGAATTTTTACTCATGTTCAACATTATACAGTTGACTAGACAGAGAAGAGGGAATCTCCTTCAAAAGCATTAGGTTGGGGCACTGTCAGTGGCAGGATGAACTAAATGGTCTGATTTAGTACAGTAATACTGACCATCAAAACTATAGCTACCACGAGATAACACCCAAGATAGTTTGCAGTGTATCTGAAACGACACATCTGCCGATAGCAGAGGGGCAGAGTGAGGGAAGCTGGCTTCATCAGTGTTACTGAGCATGCTCAGTCCATGTGAGCATGCTCAGTACAAGCCAAGCAGCAAATTCAGGGGGGACGTGACCCCACACACGCTCCACCAACACATCACCTCTGCAGTACATATAGCTTGACAATGTGATGCCTTGCGTTTTCTGCATACTCACTCCAGAAGCAGATGGTCATTAGAGGATGATGGGGCTATGCGCCACCAATAATGCTCCAGCTTCCAACCACACCACACTGCAATATCTACAGCATGTGCTCCATACTGCAGGGTGTAATACCACCTACTCCCATTGGGAGGCAGTTGCTCATGTATCCAGATGCTAATATGGCTCCCATGGCCATAATAACTGAGTGCCATTGTTGGGAATATGATACTTGACTTTTCCAGAGACAGATGAAACAGCACAATCAATTGTTTTCTGAGCTGTTTCACTGCTCTGGCCTCCCCAGGAAATTAGCGTCAGGCAGCTAGCACAGAGCATGGAGGTCAGGACTCAGCAGGATTAATTCAGATTAGCTCCCTTTCAGCAGAGTCTGTGGCTCTGGATATGGGATTGTTTTACAAGCAAAATGTTATTTTTTTTAAGATAGCACTGCAGCACAGAATGTCAATAAAAGAATAATTTTGCTAAATAAAAAGGCTAAGACACAAAATCTTGCAAAGATTAACACAATTCTAACCTGAGGCCGCACTGATCTCTCTCTCTCTCTCTCTCTCTCTCTCTCTCTCTCTCCCTCTGTAAAATGGAGATAATACTTTGAGGCTTAATTTACTCATATTCCTAAATCCCCACGAGACTATAATAATTGGAGAGAGCCTGTTATATTAGTATGCAGACAGTGCATACCTGCCAACATCTGCAGGCAAAAACACCCAGCACATTTTCAATTTGCATCAATTTATATAAATTTGAATAAATTTGACCAGCCCTCATCTAAACCGGGGATTTGCCCATGTTACAGCTGTCGGTGTAGCTGTATCAGTGCGACCCTTGGTGCAGCCAGGCAAAGGTTGAGCTAAAGAGTCGGCTGTCACAAACAGGCAGAGAAGAGACCTGCAATGCACACTCACCAGTGGGCTATACCAGCATTTTACAAAAGGTACCGACTGTCATTACTCTCACTTTATGCATGTGGAAAGTAAGGCCTATAGATGCTCAGTAATTTGACCAATGTGACAATAAAAGCAGCAAAGAATCCTGTGGCATCTTATAGACTAACAGACGTTTGGGAGCATGAGCTTTCGTGGGTGAATATCCACTTCGTCAGATGCATGTAGTGGAAATTTCCAGGGGCAGGTATATATATATGCAGGCAAGCTAGAGATAATGAGGTAGTTCAATCAGCGAGGATGAGGCCCTGTTCTAGCAGTTGCGTGTGAAAACCAAGGGAGGAGAAACTGATTTTGTAATTGGCAAGCCATTCACAGTCTTTGTTTAATCCTGAGCGGATGGTGTCAAATTTGCAGATGAACTGAAGCTCAGCAGTTTCTCTCTGAAGTCTGGTCCTGAAGTTTTTTTGCTGCAGGATGGCCACCTTAAGGTCTGCTATAGTGTGGCCAGGGAGGTTGAAGTGCTCTCCTACAGGTTTTTGTATATTGCCATTCCTAATATCTAATTTGTGTCCATTTATTCTTTTCCGTAGCGACTGTCCAGTTTGGCCAATGTACATAGCAGAGGGGCATTGCTGGCATATGATAGCATATATTACATTGGTGGAGGTGCAGGTGAATTAACCGGTGATGGTGTGGCTGATCTGGTTAGGTCCTGTGATGGTGTCGCTGGTGTAGATATGTGGGCAGAGTTGGCATCGAGGTTTGTTGCATGGATTGGTTCCTGAGCTAGAGTTACTATGGTGCAGTGTGCAGTTGCTGGTGAGAATATGTTTCAGGTTGGTAGGTTGCCTGTGGGCAAGGACTGGCCTGCCACCCAAGGCCTGTGAAAGTGTGGGATCATTGTCCAGGATGGGTTGTAGATCCCTGATGATGCGTTGGAGAGGTTTTAGCTGGGGACTGTATGTGATGGCCAGTGGAGTCCTGTTCGTTTCTTTCTTGGGTTTTTCTTGCAGTAGGAGGCTTCTGGGTACACGTCTGGCTCTGTTGATCTGTTTCCTTATTTCCTCGTGCAGGTATTGTAGTTTTGAGAATGCTTGGAGGAGATTTTGTAGATGTTGGTCTCTGTCTGAGGGGTTAGAGCAGATGCGGTTGTACCTCAGTGCTTGGCTGTAGACAATGGATCATGTGATGTGCCCGGGATCGGAAGCTGGAGGCATGAAGGTAGGCATAGCGGTCGGTAGGTTTTCGGTATAGGGTGGTTGTAATGTGACCATCACTTATTTGCACCGTGGTGTCTAGGAAGTGGACCTCCTGTGTAGACTGGTCCAGGCTGAGGTTGATGGTGGGGTGGAAGCTGTTGAAATCTTGGTGGAATTTTTCCAGAGACTCCTTCCCATGGGTCCAGATGATGAAGATGTCATCAATGTAGCGTAGGTAGAGAATGGGCGTGAGTGGACGAGAGCTGAGGAAACGTTGTTCCAGGTTAGCCATAAAAATATTGGCATATTGTGGGGCCATGCGGGTGCCCATAGCGGTGCCACTGATCTGGAGGTATATATTGTCATCAAATTTGAAATAGTTGTGTGTGAGGATAAAGGCACAGAGCTCAGCAGCCAGTTGTGCTGTGGCATCATCAGGGATACTGTTCCTGACAGCTTGTATTCCATCTGTGTGTGGGATGTTCGTGTAGAGAGCCTCTACATCCATGGTGGCTAGGATGGTGTTTTCTGGAAGGTCACCAATGCATTGTAGTTTCCTCAGGAAATCAGTGGTGTCACGGAGATAGCTGGGAGTGCTGGTGGCATAGAGTCTGAGTAGAGAGTCCACGTATCCAGACAGTCCTTCAGTGAGAGTGCCAATGCCCGAGATGATGGGGCATCCAGGATTTCCGGGTTTGTGGATCTTGAGTAGTAGATAGAATAACCCTGGTCGGGGCTCTAAGGGTATGTTGATTTGTTCTGGTGTTAGTGTAGGGAGTGTCCTGAGTAGATGTTGCAGTTTTAGTGTATTCCTCAGTGGGATCTGAGGGAAGTGGCCTGTAGAATTTGGTATTGGAGAGTTGTCTGGCAGCCTCCTTTCGGTAGTCAGACCTGTTCATGATGACAACAGCACCTCCTTTATCAGTCTCTTTGATTATAATGTCAGGGTGGTTTCTGAGGCTGTGGATGGCATTGCGTTCTGCACGACTTAGGTTATGAGGCAAGCGATGTTGTTTTTCCACAATTTCTGCCTGTGCACGTCGGTGGAAGCATTCAATGTAGAGGTCCAGACTATCATTTCGACCCTCAGGAGGAGTCCATGTGGAGTTCTTGTGCTGTTGGTGGGAGGGTACCTGTGTATCAGTGCGCTGTTCAGTGTTGTCCTGACAGTATTCTTTGAGTCGGAGACGACGAAAGTAGGCTTCCAGATCGCCGCAGAACTGTATCATGTTGGTGGGGGTGGCAGGGCAGAAAGAGAGTCCCCGAGATAGGACAGACTTTTCTTCTGGGCTGAGTGTGTAGTTGGATAGATTGACGATATTGCTGGGTGGGTTGGGGTACCACGATTGTGGCCCCATGAGGCAGGTAGGAGTTTAGACAGCTTACAGTCCTTTTTCCTTTGTAGAGAGGTGAAGTGAGTAATGTAGATCTCCTGTCTTATTTTAGTGAAGTCCGTTTGTATGGAAGTTTGGTTATTGATGAGAGTCTCCAGGTTGCTAGCATCTCTAGCTTGCCTGCATATATATATACCTGCCCCTGGAAATTTCCACTACATGCATCTGACGAAGTGGATATTCACCCACAAAAGCTCATGCTCCAAAACGTCTGTTAGTCTATAAGGTGCCACAGGATTCTTTGCTGCTTTTACAGATCCAGACTAACATGGCTACCCCTCTGATACTTAATGTGACAATGTGAGCCAGCAGCGGAGCTAAGCACAGAATCCAGGCCTCTCCAGCCAGTGCCTTTGCTATGGGACCACCCTACCTTCACCCGCTGAAATTTCCTCTGCAAGTTCTGAAGGGCAACCATGAGGGGATTCCTGCTGTGGTTCCTGCTGCCCCTGTGGTGCATAATGAAGGACACAAGTAGTGTGCCATGTGAAAGGGAGGATTGGATACTAACAGGGCCAGTCAACTAATCCTAGACAGCTTAAAAGATCTGTCAAACTCTGTATCCACCTCATTGGATATAACAAAATACCTGGGTCAAGAATTCACCAGCCTGTTAATAAATGGTACCAAAATAAAGAAATTGAAGGAAAGTTGTTGGAGAGAAGGGCAAGCATTGGCTATCACCACATAGAAAATTGTAACTGATCTCCTGGATGGCCAGGTCCACCCAGCCCTTATGGAAGTGGTGGGACCCCCATCTCCCCAGTACCCCTTCATGGGAATGGGGAAACAGAGAATCAATGAGAGTCCAAAGACTGGTTTGGATAAGTCACAGCATAATCTTCAGTCTCCTAGTGCCTCTGGGAATCCTTCACTCACAACAAGCTAGAATGGTGACCTTCCTACCAGTATGGAGGATGGGTCAGGTTACAAAAATAGAAGGCATTGCATATTCCAAGGTTGCCGGGAAAGCGTTGCACCCTAGTGAATGTTGCACCCACCCTAATAAGGAAATTCTATGTATATGCCCTTATAATGTAAGAAATCTGTCTAGGTTCGAAGTGGCCATCACTGAGAAACTGGTGCACATGGAACTGGTCCAGATGAACAGTACCTACTGGTGTGTGACTGCCCAGAACCACTCCATTGAGTTAAATGAAAAGCCCTGCCCATCGACACATCCCTCTGTGTGCATGACGGTCCCCCGAAGGGCAACCCTGACCGTTGATGGGACACTGCTTCACCACATTCCACCAATGACGGGTAACCTAACATGAGATCCAGAATGGTACTACGGCAGTAAGTATCTAGAGGAGGTTCTACAGGCCCTGCAGGTGAAGAACGAGGAGTTGGTGGCTGAGGCCCAGAGGCATATAGGGGAAGGCTGTCTGAGGTACACCATGATAGGGGAAACTGTGGACTAGGCTGATGTGAAGTACTCGGACGTGCGGAATCAGGCAGTGGAAGTTAAAGCGATGATTATGGGCAATGGATGGATCTGGGTGATATTTTGTCAAGTTATGTGGGGAGTGTCTATCTGACATTCCTGTTGGTATTGATGCTTTACTGGCAACTCCGAAGTAAGCTGGGTACATTAAAATTAGTATATTTGACCTGGTGGATTAGGGAACCCTAGGGTCAATAGGAGGGACTGAAGGGCCAGAATCCATGTGCTGTTATGTAAAAACCTGATACAGGCTGTGTCAGCTCTTTTTACAGGCCCAAAGTCCAGAGTTTGGTCTAGAGGCCAGAGGCCTAGCAAACAGTGAACAATATTAGCTCAGAGAAGCAGAACAAACAAAAGCTTTTTACTAAGATAAGCTTGGTCAGCAAAATGCCAGATGGGGAACAGTAATTGGTACTCTTACCTGAAGTTTCAAACAGACTGAAGGAAAGAAAGAGGCCCTGTTTCTGTCTGTGCTCATTCCTTCTGTAGGAAGAGATACCTTCTCATTCATCAACCTTGAGTTTATGGACAAGGTTCAAGCATGTCAGGATGAGATATGACCTCCTCCCTCCTGCTTCTCACAAATACCAGTGCCTGCCCTTAGAAGCACAAATGAGCAACTGCAAAACAATTTTTATTGCCATGTACTTTTCATTTGTCTCTTTGCTTTTACCCCCAGGTATGTACCTGTTGGACAATCAGAGGAGCGACTTCATTCCCATGGACCCCAAATCAGAATTCAACATATATATTTTATACTAATACATTTTATACATTGTTTGATGTACTAATTGTATATTACTTGTAAACCTGAAACCATGGGCAGAGACATTATATAATCTTTGACTGTTGGCTACTGTGCTTATCTTGTCTTGCTGCTAGACCTATCCAGGGGTTTGCCACTACCTACACAGTCACTTTCCTCCACCCATGGAAAATCCATATAATCCACTGTAATCAATTGATTGACAGTGTCTCTGAGCCTAATAAGCAAAGTGACACTCTGCCAGCGCTGTGCGTAATAAACTCACGTGCTTGATTCTACACAGTGTCCATTTTGTGTTCTTTCATTATTAATTACTTTGCAAGCCAATATGAGGGAAATTGTTCCACTTTGTACCCTGCTGGGGAGTCTGGGGATGACTCAACTCCCTCCCACCCAAGTAAATGGAAGGAGTCCATCCATGAATATGCTGCCTTGACAGCAGATTTCCCTTTTCCCACAACTCAGAATCCCTCTCAGCACACAAAGGACGACTGAATTTGGAGCTAATTTGGGACATGCTGTAAAATGCTTCATAAATGTAAACCACGTATATGCTTCCTATTTCGACATGTTTGCACCATCAAACTGGGTTTTCACTTTGTTTGTTTGGGGATGTACCAAAATTAGGACAGGGTAAGCAATGAGTAAAAGTAAGACCCTTACTCAGGCTTTGGCTTTTTGGTCCAGAGTCTGAGCTCAGATTTGTTGGTGTAAATTCTCAGTAACACCACTGACTGCAGTCGAGATACAGCAGATTGACACTGTCGACGAGGGGGTGCCAGGGCTCAACCCTCCCTTGGGAGGAGGGGAGCCACACCGGCCTCGTCTTGTCGTCCGAGGGCCTCTGCCCTCGGGACCGCAGTCCGCTCCAGTGGTTCGGGCCCTGTGTGCGGGACCGAACAGCGATACAGTTACATAATAGGGGCCCAGCCCTTGGATCGGGCAGGCACCAACAAACACCGTAACAGTTATCAGCTCTGGCCCTTTGGGGCAGGGCAGAGCAGTGGCAAAGTCAATAGGGGCCCAGCCCTTGGGTCAGGCGGGCACCAACAAACACAGTAACAGTTATTAGCTCTTGCCCTTTGGGGCAGGGCAGAGCAGTGGCAAAGGCAATAGGGGCCCAGCCCTTGGGTGGGGCGGGGCACCAACAAACACAGTAACAGTTATCAGCTCTGGCCCTTTGGGGCAGGGTAGAGCAGTGGCAAAGTCAATAGGGTCCCAGCCCTTGGGTCGGGCAGGGCACCAACAAACACAGTAACAGTTATCAGCTCTGGCCCTTTGGGGCAGGGCAGAGCGGTGGCAAAGGCAATAGGGGCCCAGCCCTTGGGTGGGGCGGGGCACCAACAAACACAGTAACAGTTATCAGCTCTGGCCCTTTGGGGCAGGGTAGAGCAGTGGCAAAGTCAATAGGGTCCCAGCCCTTGGGTCGGGCAGGGCACCAACAAACACAGTAACAGTTATCAGCTCTGGCCCTTTGGGGCAGGGCAGAGCAGTGGCAAAGTCAACAGGGGCCCAGCCCTTGGGTCGGGCGGGGCACCAACAAACACAGTTATCAGCTCTAGCCCTTTGGGGCAGGGCAGAGCAGTGGCAATGGGGGAGGGGGTGAGTCTGCCACCCGGTTACGGGTGGCAGGGGGAACGCAGGCCCACCCTCTCCTCTGCGTTCCAGCCCGGCTCTAGTAGCGGCTGACGCCGCTAGTGGCGGTCAGTGGGGAAGGAGGTCCTGACCGAAACACACTGACATAGGCGCAGGGCCTTCTGCAGCCTGACTAAGGTCAGCTGCCCCCGGGCTACTTCCAGCCTCCCCCATGGTTCCTACCTGGTCCGTTGGGCTGTCCAGCACCATGGGCTCCTCCCAGTCCGGGCAGGGCGGTAGGTCTGGGAATACCTCCGGGACGGCGGACCAGGTCTGGTCTGGCGGCTCCTCGGGGCCGTAGCAGGGACGGGGCAGCCCCGGCAGCTCCTCGTCGTAGCGACCGCGGGGCAGCTCCCACCGGCCTCAGGCCTCGGCGGCTTCCCAGTGAGGAGGGTCAGCGGGCACTTCTGCTCCTGCCGGCGGCCGGGCCCTGACTGAGGGCTGAGGCCCGGCTTTTATCCTTCCGGGCCGCCGCCTGACCCTTTGAGGGGCTGGACTTCCTCCCAGTGGTTCCGCCCTGGGGGGTGATTGACGGGGCTCAACCCTCCCTGGGGAGGAGGGGAGCCACACCACCTCGCTACACACACACCCCCTCAAGTCCAACCCCCGTCGGTCAGGGTCGGGCTGCCCCATCTCAGCGAGGCGGGAGAAGAAGTCCGCGTTGACGTGGTCCTTGCCAGCCCTATGCCGGATGGTGAACGCATAGGGCTGCAAGGCCAAGTACCAGCGCATAATGTGGGCATTGTTATCCTTCATCCGCATTAGTCATTGGAGTGGGGCGTGGTCGGTGACCAGATTGAACGGGACCCCCAGGAGGAAGAACCGAAGAGCCTCGCAGGCCCACTTGACTGCGAGGGCCTCCTTTTGGACCGTGGCATAGCTCCACTCCCGGGGGAATAGCTTGCAACTCATATACAGGACGGGGTGGTCTCCGCCAGCCCCTTCCTGAGATAAGACAGCCCCTAAGCCCACATCAGATGCATCCGTCTGAAGGATGAAGGGTTTATCAAAGTCGGGGCTATATAGACGGGCTCCTGGCACAGGCAGTCGCGGAGCGTCTTAAAGGCTGCATCAGACTCTGGGGTCCAGTGCACATTTCGGGGGCTGTTCTTCTTCAGTAGCCCAGTCAGGGGTGCGGCAATTGACGCGAATTGGGGAATAAACCGTTGGTAATATCCTACGAGCCCCAAGAAGCGCCGTACTTGCCGCTTCGTGGTCGGGGTGGGGCACTCCGCCAGGGCTTGGACCTGCCCCACGAGGGGCTTTATCCACCCCTGCCCAACAGTGTAACCGAGGTAGGTCATTTCCTCCCAGGCTATTCGACACTTCTTGGGGTTCGCCGTTAACCCCGTCTCCCGAAGGGTTCGGAGGACCGCCGCGACCCGATTCAGATGGTCGTCCCAACAGCGGCTGTAGATCAAGACATTGTCCAAGAAGGCGGCCGCATACTCCTGGTGCTGTCGCAAGAGGTGGTCCATCAGCCGCTGAAAGGTCGTGGGGGCGCCATGGAGGCCGAAGGGCATCCACGTAAATTGATACAGCCCGGACGGGGTGGCAAAGGCGGTCTTTTCCTTGGACGCCTCCTCGAGGGGAATTTTCCAGTACCCTTTGCTGAGGTCCAGTGTGGTGATATAGTGGGCTTCTCTGAGGTGGCCGAGCAACTCGTCGACCCGGGGCATCGGGTATGCGTCAAAGCGGGAGATGGCATTCACCTTTCGGAAGTCTATACAGAAGTGCCAGGAGCCGTCCGGCTTAGGTACTAGGACCACCGGGCTGCGCCACTCACTCTGGGATGGTTCAATGACCCCTAAGGCCAACATTGCCCAAACCTCCTCCTCCACCTCTGTTCGCATTCGGTATGGGATCGGCCTGGTAGTCTCCTGAATGACCTTCCCGGGCGCTGTTTGGATTGTGTGGCAAGTGGCATCCGTGCAGCCCAGTAGCGCCGGGAAGGTCCGATGGAAGGCCCACAGGAGGCACTTGGCCTGCTCCCGTTGCTCCTCCGTCAGGGTGCTTCCTAATGCAGGTTCTGACATCTCCTCCATCCGGGCCCCTTCCGGACCCAACTCTGACTCTGGCGGGCATGGGTCGATCAGCAGGCTCTCCCGGTCCCGCCATGGCTTCAGCAGGTTGATGTGATACAACTGCCTTTCCTTGCAGCGGCCTGGCTGGCGAATCTCGTAGTTGACGGGCCCCACCCTCCGAAGCACCTCGTAGGGGCCTTGGCAACGGGCCAGCAGCTTTGACTCGCTGGAAGGATGGAGTAAGAGAACCCAGTCTCCGGGGGCGAACTCTCGCATTTGCGTGTCCTTATTATAACCCCGCTCCTGCTTCTCCTGGGCCGTCTTAAGGTTCTCCCTCGCCAGGACTCCGGCCTGGGTTAGGTGTTCCTGCAGTCGGAGGACATACTGGAGAAGCCCCTGGGTTGGGGAGGCCGACTCCTTCATAAGGTCCTTCCCACGTCTCCTTCATAAGGTCCAGGAGGCCCCGTGGCCTATGCCTATAGAGAAGTTCAAAGGGGGAGAACTTGGTCGAAGCCTGGGGAACCTCCCGGACAGCGAGGAGCAGCCGCGGGAGGAGTTGGTCCCAGTGATGAAGTTCGTCTGGTGGGAACCTCCGGAGCATACCCTTAAGGGTGCGGTTGAAGCGCTCCACCAACCCGTCCGTCTGGGGGTGGTAGACGGAGGTATGGAGCTGCTTTATCCCCAGGAGTCGGCAGACCTGTTTCAGCAAGCGGGACGTGAAATTCATGCCCTGGTCTGTCAAGACCTCTTTCGGCAACCCCACGCAGGCGAACACTTTCACTAGCTCACCCGCGATGGTCCGGGCCGTGATGCTCCGCAGAGGGATGGCTTCCGGAAACCATGTGGCATAGTCGATTAGGACCAGGACATATTGAAATCCTGCCGTGCTCCAGGGAAGCGGGCCCATCAGGTCCATGGCAACCCACTCGAACGGTGTATCAATTAGAGGCATCGGGACCAGGGGCGCCCTCGATGTCCGGGGAGGGGCGGCCAGTTGACACCCCGGGCATGAACTACAGTACCGCTTAACATCCCCGTCTATCCCTGGCCAATAAAATCGAGCCCAAATCCGTGCCAGGGTCTTCTCATGCCCTAGGTGTCCCGCTGCTGGTATGTCGTGGGCCAAGCTCATTATGGGCCTTCGATGGCACTGGGGCACGAGAAGCTGTGTTCGGGGCTCTTGCGTGCGGGGGTCCCGCTCGACCCAGTAGAGTCGGTCCCAGCGGAGCTCGAAGTGGGGCCACTGCGTAGCCCAGCCCGGGTCGATGACTGACCCGTTGATGGCCGCAAGCTGCTCATAGGCCCTTTGGAGAGTGGGGTTGGCCCGCTGGTCCTGACAAAAGTCCGTGTCAAAACGGGCAGTGGAAGGGCTCCCTTCGGTCGAAACCCCGGCCTCCCCAGTTTCTACCCCGGGCTCCTCGGGGCCCCCTTCGGTCCTCTCCGGGGGTTCCGGGGGCTTAGCCGCCAGGGCCGGGATGGATCGGAGGAGCCCCTCAAAGGCCGGCCAGTCGCGCCCTAAGATGACTGGGTAGGCCAGCC
Organism: Gopherus flavomarginatus; assembly: GCF_025201925.1. Taxonomy (NCBI): domain Eukaryota; kingdom Metazoa; phylum Chordata; order Testudines; family Testudinidae; genus Gopherus; species Gopherus flavomarginatus. The sequence continues at coordinate 272,781,025 of NC_066619.1, read as the reverse complement.
GGGGGGCCACCCCGACAATCAGCGACCGGGTGAGGCCGTTGACCGTCAGCCGGGCCAGGGCGCTTGGGTAGGGCCAAACGTCTCCATGGATACACTGGAGGTGGATAGGTCCCAGGCCGGGGTCGATCGGCAGTCCCAGGGCCTGACAGACCAACGTTTGGCTGCAGCCAGAGTCAACCAGGGCCGTCGTGGCTTGGTCCCCCACGACCACCGGGATCATGAGCTTAGGGGGCTGGGGTCATCGAGCCCGACCTTCACTTGCGCATACCTGCCCATAGTCACACTCCATCTAGGGACAGTCCCTCTGTAGGTGGCCTGTCCTCCCACACCCAAAGCAGGGTCCTATTTCTGAACGGTCGCGCCAGGGCCCGCTGGCCCGGGGACTTCGGGGGCTTCGGCGGGGCCCCGACAGGCCAGCGAGAGAGGTCCCCACCCCCGTGGGCGGGGCAGGCTCAGAACATTGGGCCCGAGGGGCCGGCTCGGGGCCCGCCCGTGACCTGGGCCCAGCGTTCCAGGCGGAGCGGACCCTCTTCTCCCTCCATGGGGTTGGTCGGGTCCCGGGGCTGGGCCCAGAAGGCGGGCCCCACTGAAGTCTCTGCAGCGAGGAAATCCTCCATTAAGGAGACCGCAGCCCCCAGGGTGGCGGGCCGATGGCAGAGGACCCAGGCCCATCCTCGCGCAGGCAGGATATGCATAAACAGCTCGAGAACGACCTGCTCAGTTACCTCCTCCGCCGTACGGGTTTTGGGCTGCAGCCAGCGGTGACCGGCTTCCTTCAGGCTTTGGGCGACCAGTCGAGGACGTGCGCCTGCCGGATACGTCTGGCCCCAGAACCACGGTCTGAAGGTTTCGGGGCTGACGTCCAAGGCATCAAGGATCGCCGCTTTCACTCAGTCGTAGTCTCGGGCGTCTTCTGTTGTCAGCCCGCGATAGGCCAACTGCGCTGGCCCAATCAGATAGGGGGCCAAGAGAGCGGCCCATTGTGCTCGGGCCCACCCTGCGACTAGAGCAACCCGCTCAAACGTGACCAGGAAGGCCTCTGGGTCATCCCCCGGGCCCATCTTGGTCAGGCGTAGGGGCGCTGGTGCCCGGGGACCGCCGGCGTCCGCCCCCGCGGCTCCGTCGGCGGGTCAGGCGGCAGCCCCGAGGAGCGTCTGTAGCTGGCCTCCCAGTTGCAGGATAAGCTGCTGTTGCTGCTCCAGCTGGGCAGCGTGCTGCTGTCGCTGCTGCTGGAAGAGGGCGGCATCTCGTTGCTGCTGCTGTTCACGAAGAGCGGTTTGCTGCTGTTGCTGCTGCAGCAGTTGCGCCGCCTGTTGTTTTTCCTGACTTTCTGCCAGCAGTTGGAACAGCCGTTCCAGATCCATGTCTCAGTCCAGGAACCGCTGAGTAGCTTAGTGCTCCTATCGGCCCCTCCTCACAGGGGCAAGGGGCTCAGCGGTCCCTGGTCAGGTGCCAAATGTGGACGAGGGGGTGCCGGGGCTCAACTCTCCCTGGGGAGGAGGGGATCCACACCATCCTCGTCTCGTCGTCCGAGGGCCTCTGCCCTCAGGACCACAGTCCGCTCCAGCGGTTCGTGCCCTGTGTGCGGGACCGAACAGCGACACAGTTACATAATAGGGGCCCAGCCCTTGGGTCAGGCGGGCACCAACAAACACAGTAACAGTTATCAGCTCTGGCCCTTTGGGGCAGGGCAGAGCAGTGGCAAAGTCAATAGGGGCCCAGCCCTTGGGTGGGGCGGGGCACCAACAAACACAGTAACAGTTATCAGCTCTGGCCCTTTGGGGCAGGGCGGGGCAGTGGCAAAGTCAATAGGGGCCCAGCCCTTGGGTGGGGCGGGGCACCAACAAACACTGTAACAGTTATCAGCTCTAGCCCTTTGGGGCAGGGCAGAGCAGTGGCAATGGGGGGGGGGAGTCTGCCACCCGGTTACAGGTGGCAGGGGGAACGCAGGCCCACCCTCTCCTCTGCGTTCCAGCCCGGCCCTAGTAGCGGCTGACGCCGCTAGTGGCGGTCAGTGGGGAAGGGGGTCCTGACCGAAACACACTGACATAGGCGCAGGGCCTTCTGCAGCCTGACTAAGGTCAGCTTCCCCCGGGCTACTTCCAGCCTCCCCCCTGGTTCCTACCTGGTCCGTTGGGCTGTCCAGCACCATGGGCTCCTCCCAGTCCGGGCAGGGCGGTAGGTCTGGGAATACCTCCGGGACGGCGGACCAGGTCTGGTCTGGCGGCTCCTCGGGGCCATAGCAGGGACGGGGCAGTTCTGGCAGCTCCTCGTCGTAGCGACCGCGGGGCAGCCCCGGCAGCTCCTCGTCGTAGCGACTGCGGGGCAGCCCCGGCAGCCTCAGGCCTCAGCGGCTTCCCGGTGAGGAGGGTCAGGGGGCACGTCTGCTCCTGCCGGCGGCCGGGCCCTGACTGAGGGCTGAGGTCCGGCTTTTATCCTTCCAGGCCGCCGCCTGACCCTTTGAGGGGCTGGACGTCCTCCCAGTGGTTCCGCCCTGGGGGGTGATTGATGGGACTCAACCCTCCCTGGGGAGGAGGGGAGCCACACAGCCTCGCTACAACACCAATACATCTGAAATCCAAATCTGGACCATTATGTTTCAGTATTGCTGTTAACATATTATTTATCTTGTTTATTTACATTGGGTCTGATTTAAAGCCAAGTCTCTTCTAGTCCACCCTTTTTGGTGACAGCAATTTTTCAGAAGGAAATAACTGCAGGTACAGTTTTTGTATCCTGAAATTTCTGCAGGTACTGTACAAATTAGGTCATTCAGCTCTCTAAGTACCAACTATGTGGCTACAATCCAAGCAGTTAAATGTCTGAAGGGAGAGATGGCACCCAAGAGGGCTAGGTTTTCGGGTCCATTATGAATAAATGAAGGGAAATCTTACTATAAACAATAAGAATGTGTTCGCTTGTCCCACCCAAACTAGGGATATTTTCGCGATCTCATTGCTGCAGCAAACATAAATGAACAGCACCCTCTAATGTCATTCGCTTTGACACAGCATAGTGTTTGTACAAGTTACAAATCCATCTGCATTGCAAAGAAGTGAATAAAGACGAATGGGGTTGATACTGTTTTCCTCATAAACATGAGTCACAAAGTATTTCAGCAAATAAAACCATGAAGATAAAATGCATCTGTAGGAGGTGTGATGGTGCTGCCTGTGGGAGCCAGCTGAGGTCACTCAATCAGGGTGAACTGCAAACAAAACGGGGCAGATAAACCCCAAATGCTGGTGGATATTCCAATACTTAGATTTACCAGCCAGCACAGAACAGCTTCTATAGTACCTCACTGGTTACTTAGAAGTCCAAACCACGCAGTTCCCTTAAAGTGCCCAGCCTCAGGCTTCCATCCAGACACACCTGTCAGATATGATGATGATTCCTGAAAATCTTACTTCATCATATAAAAGAAAAGGTTCTTCCAATCCCAAGGGATCAGCCACATACCCAGGTCCAATTATAACTTAGATCTTACCCAAAATACACGCTACAGCCAATTCTTATTAACTAAGCTAAAATTTATTAAAAAAGAAAAGAGAGAGAGTGTTGGTTAAAAGATCAATATACAGACAGACTTGAATTCAATTCTTGAGGTTCAGATGCATAGCAGAGGCGAGCTTATAGTTGCCAAAAGTCCTTTTAGAAATAGTCCATAGGTTACAGTCCAATGTTAATATTCAGGGTGGCTCCAGTCAATGACTGGGGATCTCAATCCTTGTGGCTTAAGGTTTCCCCCTCTTGAAACCCAAAGCAGATCTGAGATGAAGTAGGATCATGTCCCAGGGTTCTTATACATTTCCAGCAGCCTTTTGGCCCAAGAAAACAATAGGCTGAACTCCTTCCAAACATCCTGGCAATTAGTACAGGGTAATATTTCCATTAAAAAGTTCAGATACAGGTTACCACAACCTTCAAAGAGACACACAGACAACACTACTATTTCCCTCAAGTATCTTCCTAAATGTTAATATTCCTTTTTGATCTTTGAATTAAAGCTATAGCTATAGACAAGACTTGTTTGCTTACAAGACCTGAGCAAACATCTACCCTTGAGATCTCTAACAATGCAGACTTGCATTTCAAAGCTCTATTCATTTACATATCTTCCTAACCAGTTCCTAAGATTCACCCATGGGTCAGGTCAATTTGTGAGTTACTTAACTCTTTCTGGCCCTGTCACCTTTCAATGAGATATTATATTATACTCATAACGTCACAGGAGCTTATACAGTTCTGCTGGAACTAGCAGTGATGCATGGGAAAATCCATTTCGATTTCTTCAAGGCATAGACTTTGTTTTCCTATGGCTTCGTATAACACCTAGCCCAGCGACCTTTGGGCACTGCTGTAATCTAAACGATAAATCATAATAAGGATTCAGGAAACCGCCTTCATGTCAGGAAATTCATAGGCATCTTTACAATGAAGATTATCTTTCCTTGTTAATTGGAAAAAGGGAGAATTGTTATGTCCTCTTTAGGCAATACTATAGTCTTAACTGCTTTACCCTGTTCTATACAGGCTTCTATAACATGCTCATCATTAGGGTCCTACCAAATCCATGGCCATGAAAAATGTATCACAGATCATGAAATCTGGTCTCCCCCTGTGAAATCTGGTATTTTGTGTGCTTTTACCTTACTATACAGATTTCATGGGGAAGACCAGAGTGATTGAGGGGGAAATTTGATAGCAGCCTTCAACTGCCTGAAGGGGGCATTCCAAAGAGGATGGAGCTAGGCTATTCTCAGTGGTGGCGAGTGACAGAACAAGGAGCAGCAATCAGTGGGGAAGGTCTAGGTTGGATATTAGGAAAATCTGTTTCACGAGGAGGGTGATGAAGCACTGGAATGGGTTACCTAGGGAGGTGGTGGAATATCCATCCTTAAAGGTTTTTAAGGCCTGGCTTAACAAAGCCCTGGCTGGGATGATTTAGCTGGGGTTGGTCCTGCTTTGAGCAAGGGGTTGGACTAGATGACCTCCTGAGGTCTCTTCCAACTTAGTCTTCTATGATTCACAAATTGGGGGTCCATACTCAAAAGGAAGTTGCAGAGGGTTCACAAGGTTATTTTAGGAGCAAAATGGTATTTCCACCTTTATTTCTGCGCTGTCCTCAGAGCTGGGCAGCCAGACAGCAGCATCTGTTGGCCAGGAGCCCAGCCCTAAAGGCAGCACCCGGCCAGCAGCAAGGCAGAAGTAAGGGTGGCAATACCATACAATACCATACCATTCTTCCTTCTGTGCTGCTGCTGCTGGCAGCAGCTCTGCCTTCAAAGCTGGGCTCACACCCAGCAGCTGCTGCTCTCCTGATGCCCAGCTCTGAAGGCAGCGCCACCAGCAGCAGAGGCAGCACAGAAGTAAGGGTAGTGGTACCACAACCCTCCCTACAATGCCCTTTTGATTCCCACACACACACACACAACTCCTTTTTGGGTCAGACCCCTTCAATTACAACACTGTGAGATTTCAGATTTAAATAGCTGAAATCATGAAATTTACTACTTTTAAAAGCCTAAGACTGTGAAATTGACCAAAATGGACCATGAATTTGGTAGGGCTCTATCCATCATCAGGGTAGGTGAGTACCTGAAATATTAAAGTAACCATTTGACATGGCACAATTAGAACCCAGTTTTAATATGCATTTGGTATCCCTTTTATGGATTGTGTAGTATACTCCAGAATATTGAAGAACTGGATTTCCCTCTGCTTCCAGCTATAGCAGAGGTTCCTAAACTTGGGGATGCCCCCCCCCAGGGGGGCATGGAAGGTATTCTGGTGGGGGCATGGGAAGCTTTAGGGGGAAAAAACCTTACCTCACACATTCAGAGCTGGGTGGCCAGAGAACAGCGGCTGCTTGCCGGAGACTGGGGTGTGTGTGTGTGTAAACTAATACAAACGCAAGGCGGGAGAGGGGCACAATCAAATACATTTGAGAACCACTGATCTGAATGATGCTGAACAATTGCAATGACATTGGAACCATGTAAAGAACTCACATGAATTTCGTTTTGAGATTCAGACATAGGTGTTTGCTTGATGGAAATTAGGAACATTTCTTTGTAACCAGAAACATGTAATCGCTGTGTTATTTTTATCAAAGTAGCACATTTTTTTCTGAATACTGCAAATGTCTGGTATATTCGGGCAGACTTCAGCAATTATTTTCACTGCTTCAAGGATGTTTGCTTAGTGAGACATGATGGAAAATCAGCAGCGTTCTCATTGTATGTTCCTGGCAAAGACACAAATTAGAAACACACACACACCTACAGTCAAGATCCTTCCATGTCGGATGAAATTAGCCCAGAGTCTGTAAGTTTTTCGTTTCTTTTCTCGTAACCATCTCATCAAAGTAGCAGCCACAATAACAATTGTATCAAAGGTCAGAGGTGCCAGGTTTCCAACATGAATGGGAAAAGGTGCTTTGATCACAGAGTCTAATGCAAAAACACCATGCATAGGACTCTGCTCCAAGATCCATCAGTGTTCAAAGACACGGAAGGCAGAAATAGCCAAGAGAAGAAACAAGAGATGGTGTAACAAAAGTCAATGCCCTCCTGTCTTGTGGAGCTGCTTTCTGTGCTGCAAAGACCCTGTGGCGTTTCATCCCCTCCACCTCTGTCTGCAGTAGCCCTGGTGCAGAGAGCAAAGGCCTTGTACATAACAGAATTTGTTCCTCATCTGCAGGGCGGAAGTCACAGTGGTTAAGAAAATAAAACCACAAGATCTGAAAAAATATCATGAGGGTCGTAGGCCGCTCTTGGTGGGTTTCATACAGCACAGACCCTCAGCACTGCACAAAGTTGTTTTTGCAAAGAGTTTGCAAGCACAGTAACACCTGACTGAAGGCATGGGTGGAACTAACCTACATTCCAACTATGTGTTTTTTTGATATAATATACTGTACAACAAGTATACCTGATCATGTGCTGTATCCTGCTTAGCACATAAACAAAATAGTGTGTTTTGTAATCCTCATTATAGCATTATGGCATTTCACTAAGACTCTGGCTTGGTCTACACTAAAAACTGATGTTGATATAAGTGCATCACTCGGGGTGATGCACTCGGGGCCAGAGCCTGCCAAAGTTACACTGACCTAACTCCCAGCGTAAACCGTACTATGTCAACAGGAGGGCTTCTCCCATCAACATAGCTACTGCCTCTCGGGGAGACGGATTACCTGTGCCAATGGGAGAAGCCCTTCCGTTGGCAAAGGTAACATCTTCACTGAAGCAGGCCTTCAGTGTAGATAAGCCCTGAGTCTAATGCAATGAACTTTCCATCAGGAAATAGGAGATATGGGATTTAAACACTGAGATCTAAACCATAGGGTCTTAACCTTGGGTCACAACCACCTTGTACTTCCCATATATCTCAATGGGAAGAGGGTTGCAACTAGATCCCAGTTAGATGGGAGGAGAGTTTGAGATTGGATCCCGGTATGGAAAAAATTGAGAGCCACCCATCTAAAGGATCCAATGCTGCGCCAATCAACATTTGTTTTAGTGAATGGTATAGGACAAGTACAGTAGCTAGCAAGAAGATAGATACGTGACAGATCATCCCTGATTATGATGCAAAAGCGTTTGGCCTTAAATATGGAAAGATGATTGAAATCAATATTTAAAAATGAACCAAGACTGACTGAGGGATGAATTCTTCTCCTCTTGGTTCGTTTAATTTTGGAGGCTGAGAAACTTTCCTACGATGTTTGCTGACATCACATCCTCTTCAAAAAGCACTACGTCCTATCAAGCCAAACCAGCGAATTCATCTTTGCTCTGCTGCGCCTTTCTTGAGAACCGTCAGCACAAGGATATAATGGCCAGATTCGTTTCTTTGCTGTTTTTTCTCAGTCTGAGCTTATGTGAGTACAGAATCGCTATTTAGTGTAACCTCTTTAAGAAGGGTAATTAATAATGGGAGTTTAGGGTGGTCTCTCCAGAGTCATCTGAATGGAGGAGTCAAAATGAATGGACAAGGAGTCAAAACAAAGATTAAAAAGCAAACAAACCCACCAGATTAATTTTCAGTTTTCTGTTTTACTTTGTTTCTGTGAGCGAATAGAGAAAATGGCCCAGAGCCTGAGCTCAGTCATGCAGGTGCCGCCAGTGGAATTACTCCAGATTTACTCCAGCATGACTGAGAGCAGAGTCTGGCCCAAGGATTTTTTTGGGTTTACGAGAGTCAAAACTTATGCATCATTTAAAAAACTTGGTATATGTCAGTGTAACCTGAGCTTTCACCCAGATGGCTTTTGTGCATCAGATGATCTTTGAACTAGGGCAGCTGTTGTAAGAACTTGGGCAATCGCTGAGCACATTGTAGCCCTGAATCCTAGCAGTTGCTGAAATGTATTATCCAAGTCTGCCTGAGAGCGTGTTGATCCCCTAGCCCTGTGCATGTTCTTGGTTCACTGCTCTGGGTGTCTAGGCACTAATCAGTGAGGATGGAGCTTTAAGTGAGATCTGAGACCCCAGTAAGGAGACTATGGCTTGGATGGTGCTGAGGACGCTCTCTGTGGATGGGTGTGACTGTGCTGATAACTGTGCTGGGTGGATTTCTCTCCCTCAGGTTGCTGCAGATCCCAGGGCCAGGGAAGCAAAATGAGTGTGAGGCTCCGCAATAAAGGCAGCCCCCTAGCCCTGGGAAACAGGGTGGAGCTGGAGTGTGTGTTCTCAGGCCGTGACCTGTCCGACAGCGGTGTCTCCTGGATGCTCCAGCACAGGCAGTCTGCCCCTCAGTTCATCTTGTTCATTACCTCCCTCGGCCGGGTGGCACCGACGGAGAATGGAAAACCACCCACACGCTTTGAGGCAAAAAGAGAATCCAGCATCTACAGACTGACCGTGAAGTCCTTCCAGGAGCAGGACCAGGGCAATTATTATTGCATCGTCAACCACAACCAGAGGCTGCACTTCAGCTCCGGGATCCCACTCCACCTGCCAGGTCAGCACCAACCTCACCCCATCTCAGCTCCCTCTGCCTGGGCTGGAGCCCCAGCATTCCCCCTCCCTCCCAGCCCAGAATCATCCTCATAATCCCTCAGATCTGGCCCTTTCTTCCTGTGTGCCCAGGTGGGCAGGTGTCAGGGGTCCCTGCTCAGAGCTTCTGCCCAGACGCCCCTCTCAATGTTTTGCTTTCCCTGAATGACTCAGCCATGCAGCCTCCTTGCATCTGCCTCACCCTCATTATCTGTCACTGCCCTTCACCTCCACTCACTGCCTGTAACTGCCAGCAGTTGGTGTCCCTGAGCAGGGTGTAGGTTTCCCCATACAGTGCTAGTGATCCCCCTCCTTCAGAAGACTGGAGACAATGGGATAAATGCCTGCTCACTTTCCCCTTCCCATTCCTAGTCATGGCTCAGCATGGATAATGCCGTAGGAATGGTGTTTAAAACACTGACACCCCCTTCTACCCAACAAATCCCATCACTGACACCTCTTCTACTCAACAAACCCATCACTGACACCACTTCTACCAAACAAACCCTATCACTGACACCCCCTTCTACTCAACAACCTCCGTCACTAACATTCCTTCTACCCAACAAACCCCATCACTGACACCCTTTCTATCCAACCAACCCCTAAACATTAAGAAAATCTTTTAAAAAACCAAACCCCAAACCCTAGCCAAGCAGAGTTTTGACCCCAAAACAGGATAAGTGCCAGACACTGTGACGTCCAGTAAGGGCTTTGCTATTGCTACTGATTTGATGTGGACTGGAAAGCACCCAGATACTATGATGATGGGCAGCCGTATAAAACCAGATTAGATAGATAGATAGATAGATAGATGAATGCATTTACTGCTCTTTGGAGTCTGTTCCAGGCCTGGGATTGCCCCAGGAGATCCCTACAGAGTAGCCTTGGCTGGGGAAGGAGTTGCTGTGGACACAGGCTATGGGTACGTGGGGGCACAGCGTCTATTGGTTCTACTGGGGGAATGAGTTCCGGAGGGAGGGACAGAGGAAGGCAGCGAGAGAAGAAGGGACAGAGACTGACTTCACTACCTGTTGTTTCCATTCTTGTTTCCAGCTCCCCCCACCACAGCCCCCTCTACGAAGGCAACCACCACCCAGCCCAGCACCACCACGGAACCCAGGGACTGCAAGCAATTCCTTAACACAGGTACCGGCTTCGGCTCACTCCACAGCTTTGGGGGAGCCAGAGCCCCCAGCGGCTGGGCTGGCTGTGATTTCACACGCCCTGGCTGCTCGCTCTGCATGCAGCATTGGCCCCCCGGGCTTGCGCTGGCTGTCCCGGGCTGGACAGAGCCCAAGCCTGGATTTGCTGACCACGTGTTTTCCCTCTGGAGGGAAACCTGGCGGCTCGTTAAACCAGTCCCGGCGATAAATTCAGCAGCTCACGCACGAGCACCAGCCCGGTCCTCCCAGCTGGGATCGCTGCCAATTAGCAGAAACGGCTCCCCCTGCTATCTGCCAGCACAGACCGTTTCTGTCTCCACAGCACGTGGTGGAGCCTGCACCGGTCCCTCCCTCCCCTGCACCGAGTGCATCGTGCACCCCCACCCACCACCTGATCCCTCCTCTTGGAGCGGAGCCGGGGCCTAGGATCGCTGAAGCTCCTGGGTTAGTTTTATTTTTTACGCTATTTTGTTCCTGCAGCGAAAGCCACAGAGAAAGGGCTGGATTTATCCTGTCACTTGTACGTCTGGGTCCCCTTAGCGAGCGCCTGCCTTCTCCTCCTCATTGCCCTGCTAGCCACCATCACGATGTGTCAAAGTAAGTGACTCCCCTCCATCCAGCTGAGCCAGATACTCCTACGCTCCCAGGCCAGAGAGCAGCGTTTAAAATCAAAAAATTGTCAGTGCTGGTGAATGACCCTTGGTAAATTGTTCCAATCATTAATTACTTGCACTGTTAAAATGTACAGGAGGCCTTATTTCCAGACTGAATTTGTTTAGCTTTTTACTGAAAAAGTCCTTTTTCAGGGTCAGGTCTCAGTTAATTCGGGGTAAATTTGGTTGTGCTCTTCTGGCAGTGCATGCCACTTGCCCGTTGTAGAAATAAGCACTGCAAACAAACTTTCACTGGCTTGCCAGATTGGTATCGATCGCAAACAGGAACATACAGTCAATGCTCCAGTTCTGAGTTTTAGTCCTGAATAAAAACCGAAGGCTCAGTCCTACAGCCATTAATCACATGAGTGTCTCTTATCCTTGGGAGCAATTTCATTGACTTCGATAAGACTATGTGTTGGATAAGGTCTACTTACAGGGGCGGCTCCAGGCACCAGCGCTCCATGCTCTGTGAGGGCGGCATTCAGGCTGCCTTCGGCGGCATGCCTACGGGAGGTCTGCCAGTCCCGTGGTTTCAACAGCAATTCGGCTGCGGGTACTGCATGTTGCCGAATCCGTGATACCGGTGGACCTCCCGTAGGCGCGATGCCGAAAGCTGCCCGACTGCCGTGCTGGGGGCAGCAAAATACATAGAGCCGCCCCGACTACTTGCCTTGCTTAAGAGTTGCCCAAAAGAAAACTGAAAGAGACAGGGGCTGGACCAAACCTACAGCAAATATAAACTCAACTCTAGCAGAGGATGATTTCGGGGGGAGGAGGGGAAATGCCAGTAATGTGTTGCTGCAGCATCTTTTTTACTGAACAGTGACTCGCTTGCTAATTCTTTCAACTTCATCTTTTCTTTTAAAAGAAACCAGAAGACGAAGATGCAAATGTAAAAGGTTGGTAAACTTCCATTTGGGGACATTTTCTCTTTAGTTCAGTGGCTTCTTGCACACCGTGTTATAAAGTAAATTGATACCACAAGCCAAAAAGTCCCACGCATTGGCCCCTCACATGCACACAATATTACTTCTGAGGGTTTGTCTGTGCCATTAAGTCCGGAAAACCAGCCTTAAGGTTCTTGCTTTAACCCTTTCTCCTTTGTTATTATTATATACCATTTAAATACAGTAGCACCCAATAGAGAGTAGGTACTGTACAGACAAAGGAAGACTGTTCATGCCTCAAAGAGTTTGCAGGCTGCAGACTTTGTGGTTATGAATTACAGTAGGCCCTTTCATTAGGGGATCACCCAATGTACCTAGCAAATGTTACATGTCTCCGTCAAGGTTAATAGGGGAAAGTATAGTTTGTTTTTCCAGCGGGCTTGCTGTCACATTGGCCTGTATTATCTAAGGGCTGCAAGGTGCTGAGTCCTCTGGGCTGGACCCCAAAAAATATTTTAGCACATGCATGATCCTGTTGAAGACAGTGGGACTACAGACATGCTTAAAGCTGAGCTGTACTTAAATCCTTTTCTGGATCAGGATCAGAGAACTCAGCCCCTTGCAAGAGATGCAGGACCTGGCTGACTCCGTTGCATTAACATAGAGTTTGGGGCTATTTTTGGATATCATTTCTTTCCCTCTTTTCCAGATAATTGCATGTTTAGTTATTTGAATAAAATGACGGCACATTCAGATAACCGCACTGTGAAAGGTACCTGTGAACAGTAAATAAATAAATAGTAATGACAAGTAGCATTCAGGCTCAGCCTGACAAGTTCTGTCTGCACAGACTTCATGGGCTCTCCACGCACCAGGAGCTTGTAAGGTCACGTTCTTATTGTCCAGCTTCAAAGCTATTACCACCATTCAGTGAGACTTCGCAACATCACTGTGTTGACTAATGGGAAACTGAGGCAGGCAGGTTCAAATAGCTTTACATGACTTGCCGAAGGCCAATGGAAGATGTTTTAAACAGGGTGAAGTTGCACTTGTGTGAGCCTCCTTTTACACTGTCCCAGTGAGTGCACACTAGGGATTTGCACTGGTGGGACTACATTGGTGCACAAATCCATACTAGAGACAAGCCCTAAGTGTCTAGGTTGGGATTAGCATTTAGACAATCTGAATTTAATGAAGGGGGCGGGTAGGATTTTCAAACCTCCAGAGCCTTTTCTTTGGCAAAGCCAATGTCTGCAGACAAAGCTACACTCACATTCCCCCTTCAGGACCCACATATGACAGATTTTTAATTTCAGAACAAGCTATTTTTGAGCTACCTAAATGAACAAATTCATCTGAGAAAAATCAACATCAGAACAATACTGTTTTTAATATCTCCCTAATACAGAATGGTACCAGATTGTTAAAACTTGCTAAAAATGAACTCCTAAGCTGAGATCAAGCATTAGAAATTGCTGCCCAAAGAGTAATGTTTTGTGAAAGGGTTTTAGAATGAAAATGCCTTCTGATCTTTAAATATAACCCTGCTGTCACAGCACTGTGACCACATCATAGCAGCTTTACACAGGAACCTAAAAAATATATGCCTCTATTATCTCACTCTATCTCCAGAATGAGATATGTATTGCCTTGCAAAGTGCTATTCTAATCCACTGCAGAGTGTGTGTTACAGTTCCCCTCTCTGCTGATCTACAGAGGATGGAAGTTGTTATGGCCAAGAGCTGAGCATATAACACATTTTTTTTCAGTATGGGGGTTGAACTGGGTGGGGGGAATGGTTCAGTTAGAACCAGAAGTGAATTTTTGTGATTTTTCCTTGCCAAATGAAAAAAAAAATTATTTCAGGTCAAATGAAACATTTTGTTCAACCCAAAGCAAGGGGTTTTTTTGGTTCAATTTGGGATTGTTTTTTACCTTCTCTTTTTCTAAAAGTTAAATTTCAAAACAAAATGCCATTTTGAAACCAAAACTCCATATTTTTTGTTTTAAAACGGCTGAACTGATACACTTCAACATTTTTGAAAATAAAGTTCCAATTGTTTTTGGCCAAAACTATCCACTAACTTTGACCCTAATTTGCAAATAAGTTTTGGTGACATGAAAAATGCATTTTGTGGTGAAAAAAAAATATTCACTTTGCTCTATTACAGCCCCCAGCTAAAAAGGGTTGATACTTTAGTTCAAGCTATAGCAGCTCTTGCTTTTAGCTCTGGATGTCCCCAGTTCAGTCCCTGGTGTATTGGCCAAGAGGTCATCATGCCACAACATGGCTTTTTGTTCTGTGTTTGTACAGTACCCAGCTGTAGCGGGATGACCACCCGCTCTAGCCCAGAGGGGGTTGGAAAAGCCCTGCAGAGTGCTTGGGCTGGGCAAGGTAAAACCCTGGCTGATTGGGGGAAGTGGCCACACCCCAAACTGAGCAACAGGGCCTTATAAGAAGGCCAGGGAAGCCAAAAGCAGCAGTCTCACTCTACCTGTAGAGGGGGAAGGGCCTGCCTGCAGGGAGCTAGAGACAGTGGAGCGGGGGAAAGGCAGAGGAGCTGGGGAGCTCCAGCCTTGAAAGCCCCCAGGCTGTGTCCTAGCAGAAGGCAACAGGTTCTGGGGGTTGCAGAGAGCAGCCCAGGGGTAGGCCAAGGCAGCAGGTCCAAACCCAACCTTGCCAGTGATGAGTAGGCTGATACTGCAGTTGGCCCCTGAGTATGGGGGCTAGCTGATGATTGGCAGTAGTCTCATCTGAGGTGAGGTGGGGATAGTGGGTGGGGGTTTCCTGGGGAGGGGAGACCCTGAGAGAAAGGGGTTACTGAATGGATTGCACTCAAACTTCCCCAGGAATTCACCTGACAGCTGACCAAAGCTTGGAAAGTTTCAGGCCAGAAGGAACATCTTGGAGAATGTTTGAGCTAGGAGCTGTTAAGGGAGAAGTTCCAGTTTTGTTTTGTTTTTTGCAGTGTGAAGCTTTTAAACCTTACACTTTGCTGTAGTGAATAAAAGGAATATCACAGACATTGATGGGAAATGAGAATTAAAGGCCCTGTCCTGAAAACCTTTATTCACAGGAGTAGTCCTTGCTCTGGTGAGCAGTTCACTGATTTCAATAACAGCTCTTCAGAAGTCAGTGGTACGACGCAGGGTATGTCTAAACTACCTGCTGGATCGGTGGGCAGTAATCAATCCAGCGGGGATCAATTTATTGTGTTGCGATAAATCAACCCCTGAGCACTCTCCTGTCGACTCCTGTACTCCAAGCCGAGAGGTGCGGGCGGAGTCGATGGGGGAGCGTCAGCAGTTGACTCACTGCAATGAAGATACCACAGTGAGTAGATCTAAGTATGTTGATCTCAGCTATGTTACTGAAGTAACTTAGTTCAATTCTCCCCCAGTGTAGACCAGTGCTAAGACAATAAAGGACACTTCTCAACAGGATCTGGCTCCAGGACTAGCACTGGCAACTTCAGGGTTTATTTTTTCCACTGCAAATGAATTTTCAGTGATAATATGCACTGTACGCTGAGCTAGATTGTCAGCTGCTGTAAACAAGTGTACATCCAAAGACCCTGGAGAGGCGCAGATTTACACTGCTTGAAGATCTGACTCACTAGACTTTCCTTTTAGCTGAAACAGATTACTATAGAAGGTGATTCCAGACATTACATTGACAATCCTGGGCCTGAGCCTGTGTGTACTGAGCCCTTCCTGCAAGGTGACAAAATGCCTGAAGTGAATGGGGGTGGGTTGTTTTTTGTTCCCGCTTTGCCGACCTGTAGGTTTTTTGTGTGTGTGCACATTTTGCCGCTCCAGCCGCCATGCAGGTGGTTTTATTTTTTTTTTTTTTTTTTTTTTCTTGGGGCGGCAAAAAAGCCAGAGCCGGCCCGCTTATTAAAGTCAACATCCACTTATTTATTCTTTTGAATTAGGCTTATTGCAAATGGACTAGCAAATGAATAATGTAAACAGGTACAACTGCTTGATTTAAGGCTATTTACTTTATATATTTTGACATGTGATGTTGACAATGTGTTTTAATGGTTTATAAAGCTCTAACTTTTTGAATCTCAACATCTAATGTCATGAAATAACTGTGTCCCACATAATTTCCCACAACTGTAAAAATTTAAGTTGATAAAAATAGAAAAATGTCTTAAAACCCATAAATTGTGCAACTGTGAATGTATAAATCGTTAAAAATCTAAAACTGCTTTAAAATAGATGTTGACATTCTCTATCAAAATAATAAAAATCAAATTCTGCCAAGCCTACTTATGTTTGATACAAGACTTCTCTACAAAGTACACATTTCAGTCTGTGGTTCTTAAACATTTACGTATTTTCCTAAGATCAGAAGTGTCCCAGGGACCACATGCCCTTTTCCCCCTCCAAGTCCAGAAGCCACACCTGCCTTACAGAAAGCAGGAATCTTAGCTATGTTAATAAGGACACTATAGCAAATACTCACTCTGACATGGTTAGTACTGACAGCTTAGTTACTTCCCTCCTTTTTTTTGTGTCTATTTCCTGTTCTCTGCGCAGGACCTTACAGTACATTGTACTGGATTTCCCCCAGTTGCCTGCAGCCCCCACTGCCCTAATCAATCCAGGTCACTTTGCATTATAGTTCTCTTCCCTGAGTGCTTGTTACTCCTCCAGGTCTGGCACACCCGACAAATTTGATCATGGTTGTACTTCCTCCAAAGAGCCACAAGTTAATTCTTGCCATTTTATCAAAAGTCTCATAATATTTAAAGGTGCTGACTCCAGGAGTCATGTGATTATGTAAGAGTCTCGGCTTTCAATTAAAAAAAGACATTTCTAGCCCTCATGATCTCAGAGAAATGCCTGAAAACATAACCTGAGTGTATCCCAAAGGCTCAGAAACCAGAGGCAAATAAAAAGAATCCAAAATGCATTTTTTTTTTGAAATCTCATGCTTTTAAAGGCAGTCTCATGATTACTGGGGCCGACTCATGATTTTTGATGTTTGGGATTGGCAATACCATATCACAAAGAACAATACGAAGCAGCTGTACAGGATCCAGATTGGGGACTGATTTGTTGATTGAAAAATCTCTGTAAGGTCCTGAAAGAGTTATGGAGCGGGCTACAGCAAGCAGAAGGTGTCACTAGTTGACGACTGGCAGATGCTTCACCAGTGTGAAGTGTCCCCGGAAGTACTCCATGGCCTACAACTTGAGAACCATTGGTTTAGATGAAGGCCAGATGAGCTGACCAATGCTGGTGGATCTTGCTTTTTTACAGAACTCATTTTCTTGTTCACTTCACATCCAAATAACTTATAAACATTGCCTTTTCCTCTCCCCTTAGGCCTATGAATGGGAGCAATGGAAAACCCAGCATGCCAAACAGATACACGTAACGTGACTGAGCCATTTGCATCTGGATCTCCAAACGGGAGCTGTGACTGCATAAACAAACCCTGCGTCCATTTCCATTACTCATTCTCGCCCTCAGTTTATTTTTTAAATTGTTCTTGTACTTTCTATTCTGTTGATTTTTTAAAAGGCAAACTGTTCAAAAAGAGCATATAGATAATGCTGGACACCAGCCACTGTCTACATCAATTCTATTGCCTGGATTTTAAAGTGTAATCCCTCCAAAATTTTCTTGGTTGAATCTTTCAAGCTGGTTTCCAAGTCATAAAAAAGCAAAATATGCCAAAAGACATAGTCCATAACTCTAGCAAAGCCCCACTTACTGAAGTCTGTGGTGCAAATCCTGAGATTTTTATTGTCCTTACTTAGATATATACCAATTGACTTCAACAGCTAAGTAAAGACCTCAACATTCAGTCTTTTGGGAATTTTGTTTGCATAAAAACCGAGTAAAGCCTGCCAGATTAGGCCTGCCGCAACGAAGTGTGTGATCCTGCAGCAACTGAAGTCAGTGGTAAAGCTCTGATTCACTTCAGCGATGTGGGACTGAGGCCATCGTGAAGACATTTTTATTTGTGATGATGTCTACAATGGGGAAAGGAGATAAAAGGTATTTAATGAGCATCCCAATACCAAGCTAACTGGTAGTGGGGCATTAGCACTGGCTAATTTTTATTTTTTAATTTTAAAATGGGGCAAAAAGCCAAATAAGTTTGAACAATCAGAGTTTAGTATTAATGGCTAAAATCAATGAAACTATAAAACTTTTAGAAACATGATGCAGGGTTGAAAGGGCAAATGCTAAAAAGGTTCTGTTATTTCCTTTACGGTTCCAAAGACTAAAGATTGCAGGCCCCAGCATTCTGCCCTTACTCAGGTAGACTCTCACTGACTTCAGGGGGAGTTTTGACTGACAAGGTATGCAGGATTCATCCTATTTCTTGGCACCCACAGGTAAGTGGCAAAAGAGTAAATCTAAGCCCACTCTCCCTTCCGCAAACTAGTGTTTTAAGCACAGAATGAAAGAGCTTAGTTTTTTCGACTATGTAGTTGATGTAAATATTTTCTTGCTATAATTGCCATAACGTTTTTCAATATTTCTGTTCCCAACAATCAGTATAAATACTGTGGAACAATTCAACTATACTTCTAGATAGTCTCACTAAAGTACATTTCCTTTTCCTCTTCTTAGCCTCAGAAAAGTTAGAGAACTAAATTAAAAATATAAATGACCTTTTTGCTGAGAGATTTGAGTAACAGAAGAAAGGTGTTGCTGTGGTTAAAGATACCGGACTAGGCTTCAGAAGACCTGGGTTCAAATCCCAGGTCTACCACAGTCTGTAACCTTAATTGCTCTGTGCCTCAGCTTCCCATCTGTAAAATGGGGACAATAATACTTCCGTACCTTACTGTCATGCTAAACCTGTAAATACTTCAGAGATAAAGTCCTTATAAGTCTGTAGGTACAAGATGTTAACTGGAAAGAGAGATCTCTTACTATATATTTATACACATCAGCCGGGCAAAATGTTCCCATCTGTATTGGCAGTAACACAATCCAAATCCACTTCCAACATCCCAAGTGTCTCTCTTCTTAAACAATGAATCTGATAATAAGTGTGGCCCCAATTTACTAAAGTCCTTAAGCTTGTGCCTACCCGAGACTTGTGAGTAGTCCCATTCACTAGACCAAGAAATCCTTTTGTGACAGACGTTGAGATGCCATGTAATAATCTGTGAATACTGAGATATAAGAATGTTATGAACACTGCATG
This sequence comes from Gopherus flavomarginatus, assembly GCF_025201925.1. Taxonomy (NCBI): domain Eukaryota; kingdom Metazoa; phylum Chordata; order Testudines; family Testudinidae; genus Gopherus; species Gopherus flavomarginatus. The sequence continues at coordinate 272,762,128 of NC_066619.1, read as the reverse complement.
TGACCTGTTCTGTAAAGGGAAGTTACAGTAGAATATGGTGGGTTATTGGAATTTCCTGAATGAAGGTATCGATCTGACTTAATAGGAGGCTGTGAGAAAAGCAAGCAGGAAAGCTACAAAATAGCTAGAGGTAAGCAACCCTCCCAACAAACATGGGGTTCAGGGAGGGAGGGAGTGTGAGGGACAATTGTAAGACAATGGCATTCCTCCAGGCCCTAGGCCAAAGTGACATCGCTGTTCTGCTATCAGAGGACTATAAACAGTTACGCCTCCTCAGGAGAAGGAGGATCAATTGTCAGCATGTGTGACAGACCCAGAGAGAGGTTCTGTGGAGAAGTCTGAAAGATTAGGATCTTTCCCCAGATCCAGGGAATGGTAAGCCTTAGCGAAAGACAAGCTAGCATGTAGGATGTTGATTGTTTTAAGATTTGTTTTGTCTGAAAGCCTTTTGTACTAAATAAATAATACATTGCTTGACGAATGCTGCCTGGTCACTAGTTATCACTGTCATTGAACCAGAGGGGATGGAACTGCAGGCACTGAGGATAAATGAGACCTGCCAAGGTATCCACGGTTGATTACAGGGGACTGCAGAGTGGGAGAGTCACATGATTCTATACCAAGAGAGTTGATGGCGTGAGGTCCAAGACCTGAGAGGGGTGCATGTGACGAGACCAGAAGGAGTCAGAGATGCAGTTAGCTTAATAACTTGGATAACTTTGTTACAGCATGCATAATTAACCTGTGGAACTCATTGCCACAAGATATTACTGAAGCCAAGAGCAGAGCAAGATTCAAAAAAGAACTAGACATATATAGAGAGAGTTAGCTATATTGCATCAGCACCTACAGGCCCCATTGTGTTAAATGCTCTACTTACACATCATAAGAGACAGTCCCTGCCCCAGAATTTATAGTCTGCACATACAAAGGGTAGGAAGAGAAATAGAGGCACAGAGAGGGGAAATGGCATGCCCAAGCTCACAGAGGAGTCAGGGGCAAAACTGGGAGTAGCACCCAGGTCTCCTTACACCCAGTCCACTGCCATAGCCTCTGAACAATAGTGCCTCATTGAGTGTATTCACAGTTACAGTAGACAGATTTTTTGTTAATGTTTGTTAAGAAGGGAGCATATACATTCATGCTGCAGGGCATAAGCCAACTTCTAGCTTACAAGAGGTTCAGAAGAACCTTCCCCTTTGGGGAGATTATTCCAAAATTATCCACCAAAGCATTTCTTATAGTTTCCTCTGAAGCATCTGGCCACTGTCAAAGACAGATACTAGACTAGAAGGAACCCTAACCTGATCCAGTACGGCATCTCCTCGGTTCCTAAGAGAAGCTGTACTCTGGGTTAATACTTTCCCCTAAGGAATAATGGGGGGGCTCAGAAATAGTTTCTGTACCTAAAACTATATCTCTGGGGTCTGTAAAACAGGTATTACAATCTCACTGCACTGAGCTCAGACTAAGAGAGTTGAGCTGTCCTAAATAGAACCGTAGAAAATCTCACTAGTTGGAACTTTTAAAAAAGTTTTGTCCTTTTCTTTCCCCCATACATCAAAACAAAGGCCAAGGTGTGTTGCTCTACTCAATAGTAGCATTTGTCCTTTTAAAAATAATCATCCAACCACTTTTTACAGTAACTGAGAGAAAGATCAGAGAACCCCTCCAGCTGTGACATCCCCTGAGAGCTGTGTGCTCATTGAGGCATTTTAATGACATTATGTTAACCGCACAACTAAAGGCCACATAGTTTGTGTTGGTTTTCAGAACCCGAAGCAAAGTTGGTGGCCTTTGTATCTGTTTACACCTATTGCGTATTTACAAGGGCTTCCATGCCTGTCTCTAAAACTACAGGCAATCAGCATAGTCTAGTGACTGGGAAACCTATAATGGGAAATCCTACTATCAGCCTTGCCACTGAGTTGTTTTCAAACCACAACTTCTCTGTGCTTTAGTTCCTGCTGCGTTAAAGACCTAGCCTTGTCAAGATCTCGAGTGTTTTGGAAACTGCTGTATCAGTGCAAAGTATTATAACTGCAGTGTGTTCTCGTGAGTGGTATTAGTAATGCCTAGTGCCACAAACTGTACAGTTGTCCAAACATTAAGCAAGTGAACATCACTCCAAAGAAGGCCCTTTTTCTGGCGAAATCCTTAGGGTCCAGGGGGTCTGACCACAGTAAGGCTTGGCCAAATTCACCCAATCAAATCTCTGTCTGAGTCCTTCCTCAAGTGACATGTTGGAGCTGTGGAACCCACAGAAGTAGCCTCTCAGACTCTCTCTGAGGAGCTTGGATTCTGAGGTCTCTTGAGTTATTTCTGGGACTTCCTACAGGGCATCTTCTCCAGAGACCCCAGTTCTCCATGGAACCACCAAACTTCAGATCTGAGGCAGGTTTCACTGCCGTGCCACTTATGCCTGGAGAGCTTCACTTTGCAGAAGACCTCTCCAGCTCTGGAGTTGTTAAAGCTCCCTCACACCAGAAAGTTTTAGAGCCTTGCTTGGTAATTCTTTGGAAAGAGGCTGGGACACTGGGCAATTCTTTGCTGAATAGCCTTTTCCTAATCAAGAGAGACATATCCTGTACCCATCAGAGGATGGGAATCTGCTGGGAATGTGGTGCATCTCTTCAACTCATTGATTGTTTGATATTGTGCCAGATCCACAATAATAACCAGATCCAAAAGGATCTTATAAACTTAACAACATATGAAATCATTTTTTTTTAAAGTTCACAATAGAGTGAAGCACAGAACTAGCTCCAGGGCAGAGATTTCACACCATTTTCCTGGACAGAGCAAGAGAAGGGAAAAGTATCTAGATCCCTGAGTTTGGCACAGAAAGAGGAACTGGGGAGTAGAGGAACTGGGTTAATTATAGCATCAACCGAGAGATGGTAGGCATGAGGAACATACCTGCATTTCCAACCATAAGGCTTGAAAAGGTTCCATGGTCCGATGACTAGGCACCCAGGCCTATGTTTTCAAAAGTGACTCATGGTTTTAGGTGCCAAGGTCTGGACACCCTGATGGAGCCTGATTGCCAGAAAGCACTGAACATCTGCCCTCTAAAAATCAGGCCCTAAACACTGAGGCACCCAAAATCACTAGTCACTTTTGAAAATTTAGTCTACAAATACCTACTGTAGGGCTCTGGGAAAGAGAACCAATCCTTTTCTCATATCCACACTGGCTCCCTTAAACTCTTACTCACACTGGATTAGCTCTGCAATGATCCCTGATGTGTACAGAAAGGTGCTGCAGGAATATGGTAAAATGGGCTCATTGTGTATTTTTTGTCACAAAGAGAGAGACATTATATTATGCACAGTTATTAATGTCTTTTCCGTCAATGACCTGAAGAAGAGCTCTGTGGAACTCGAAAGTTTCTCTCTTTCACCAACAGAAGTTGGTCCAGTAAAAGATATTCCCTCACCCACCTTGTCTCTCTCATATCCTTAAAACAGCATTTGCTGTTCACAGTCCTTCAAAACATCATTATATACCACAGCTACGGGAGATGTATAAATAATGTTAAGTAGAATATTACCAAAACCAAATATGATACAAAGAAACAAAAATAATAACTCTCCTACGTATTGTCTAAAAAGACATTTGCAGTCCTACCTATTTTGCATATCTAGTTTAATCCCAACACCTATTTCAAGAAATTTTGTAACTATTCATATACGCTTCATGCTAAATCACCAAACTGCACTCTGCTGGAGAGAAGTTTAATAGCACCGTAAGTATTTTCTCCTCAGGAGCATTCTCAAGTGCGTAGCACAGCTGTAGCTGCTGTAAAAAGAACAGCATTTGAGATCACACAGCCAAATGCAGCGATTGTTCCTTTTCTAGATGCCAGTCCAAATCCAGGTTATTTGGTCTGATGCCCAAAAACGCATTGCCCTTCCTAGACTCCTTCCAAAAGATAAAGCTAAATAACACCTCACCTTTTAAAATAACCAGTCTTCATGGATACACTGATGAGCCTAGCAAGATCTCCATATTTTTGAGCTTAAAGAAGCCTCGTCACAATACTTATGCAACACGTTCCTTCTTTCAAGGCCAGAGCTAACTGTTTCAGAGGGAAGGGAAGGATATTTAGCTTAAAAATCTCAGCATCCCTGACAGGAAAAGCCTCCGCACCACTGGCTTGCTGGGATACAATGGGACTGTGCATTGCTAGGTTACAGGCAATTGCACTAATTATTTCACATTCACCATATTTTCTAGTTACATTGATTATAAATGTAAGGCAAAGGTGGTGACTCTCTGTTGAAGGGTATGTTGCTACTTTAAGAGAACAGAGAAATAGGGAGTATATATATATATTGTTTACCAAAGAACATGGGATCAGTGCTACTTATACACACACACTGACTATGAATGTGAGATTCTTAAATGTCAACATGAAAACAACCCATTCTATTCTGTGTTATAAATTAGTTGGTTCCACATCACCCCTCTTCCGCCCCCAGCACTCTCTGCTGCACTATCTCCCCCAATCCAGCCCCATGGGATCACACTGGTGGTGGGGTAGGTAGATCAAGACAGCTGGGTCATGTTCATTGCTCTCTGTTCCCATGGAGAATCCCCAGACTAGATTACACAGACAGAGGCTGCATTATCTTTTCTATAGAGCTCCTAGCTGGAGGTCCCGAGTGCAGCCATGGCCAGAGAGATCCCATGGTAGGTGAGGCTAGAACATCTGCTTTCCTCAGTGGTGCAACACAAGGAACAAAGCTTGGAGCAGCATGGAGGAATCTCTGAAAGGAATTCTCAGAGAAATTCCCTCCCTTAGAGCCCTCTCCTCAGGTCTTAGAGCAGGTGGAGATAATCTGGGCCCTGGGTTTATAAAGTAACATTTCATCACCATTAAAATGGGAGAAGCTCACAGTGAATGCCAGGGAGAATGAGGGAGCTACGAGAAGAATGCTCTGACTTCCATTTCTGATTTTACTGTGCAGCTCTTATAGTGAATCGCTCTGTGAAGCATTTACATCATACGGTGTTGTCTCTCTTATTTATAGCTGCTAAATTACATCAAAGACTGCTGTAAACTCATTAAATGCTCCAACCATTTTTCCATGTAAGCACTTTCTGGATTTGCTACAAGGGACATTATTGCAATGGCACGTGGGAGAAGTCTTCACAAACGGGAAGGGAGATGTCTTATGAACTTTTACGGTATTTAAATATAGTTCATGCTATGAAAGTGCTTGAGAACCCCTATTCCATTGCTATAAAACAATGGGTATTTAAAATATTATTATTAAAAAAAAAATACTTGCTAGCATCGTCTCTTGGAGGTGGGAGTGGGGGTTAAAAACTGCAAATAATTCCTGTTAATGCAAATGTAGATTGCTTTTACCAGGAACGGGACTGCAAAGGACTTAGTACACATAATGCAAAATCAGAGTATGATGAAAATAGTAAAGCTATTGTTTTAAATTATTTCCATTTAAATATATTTACAGATATGCATTAGATAAAAGGCAAAACATGAAGGTGTGGTATAAAGATTCTGGTGGCATGGCTGAATGACTCATACCTGCCTCACATTCAGTGAGGATGAGGGAAGATGAATAAGGTCGATGGTCTCCTCATACTGCAAGGTTGCGACTCTGGCCTAGGCTTTTCCATTCTTCCTGCACAAACTGCGCACCTTCTAACTCACTGGGTGAGAGAATGAACACGAAACAACTGCTCCTCAGGAACTGGGACTCACAAAGCTAGCATTCCCAGAGTCCCAAGCAGGAAGAAGCTTGTTCACAGTAAAACAACCTGTTGAGAAATACTCAAGAGGCAAGAGAGAATAAGAATGTCATATTTAGGGCCCTAAAAACCTGTCACGGACTGTGAAATCTAGTCTTTTGTGTACTTTTACCCTATTCTCTACAGATTTCACCAGCATTTCTCAAACTGGGGGTCCTGACTCAAAAGGAGGGGTTCCAGGGTTATTGTAGGGAGGATGTTGTATTGCTACCCTTCTGCGCTGCCTTCAGAGCTGGGTGTCTGGAGAGTGGCAGTTGCTGGCCAGGCAGCCAGCTCTGAAGGCAGCATTGCCGTTTGCAGCAGCGCAGAAGCAAGAATGCCAATACCATTCCACACCACCCTTACTTCTGCATTGCTGCCTTTAGAGCTGGGTGTCTGGCTGAGGGCCCAGCTCCGAAGGCAGCAGCGGAGAAGTAAGGGTGGCATTATTGTCCCATGCCATCCTTACTTCTGCGCTGCTGCAAACGGCGCACTGCCTTCAGTGCTGGGCTCCCAGCCAGCAGCAGAATAGAAATAATGGTGGCAATACTGTGACCCCCATACAATAGCCTGGCAACTCCCCCGCAGCTCTTTTGGGTCAGGACCCTACACCTGTTACACCACCACGAAATTTCAGATTTAAATATCTGAAATCATGAAATTTATTATTTTTAAAATCCTATCACCGTGAAATTGAACAAAAGGGACCATGAATTTGATAGGGCCCTAGTCACATTGGGTCTGACCAATGATCCATGTAGCCCAGGATTCTGTATTGCAACTGTGGCCGGTGCCAGAAGGGATTCAGAGAGAATTAATAGAACAGGGCAATTATCAAGTGATCCATCCTATTGTCCAGTCCCAGCTTCTAGAAGTCAGAGGTTTAGGGACACCCAGAGCATGGGGATGCATCCCTGACCATCCCTAACAGCTATTCATGGACCTGTCCTCCATTAATTTATCTAATTCTTTTTTTAACCCAATTATACTTTTAGCCTTCACAACATTCCCTCGCAAGGAATTCTCCAGGTTGACTGCATTGTGTGAAGTGCTTCCTTATGTTAGTTTTAAATCTCCCGCCTATTAAATTGGGTGACCCCTGATTCTTGTGAAAGGTAAATAACACCTCCCTATTCACTTCCTCCACATCAGTCCTGATTCTATGGATCTCCATCATAACCCCCCTCAGTCATCTCTTTTCTTAGATGAACTATTCCAGACTTTTTAATCTCTCCTCATATGGAAGCTGTTCCATTCCCCTAATCATTTTTGTTGCTCTTCTCCGCACCTTTTCAGTTCTAATATATCTTTTTTGAGATGGGGCGACCAGAACTGCATGCAGTATTCAAGACGTGGGTGTACCATGGATTTATATAGTGGCATTTTGATATTTTCTGTCTCATTTTCTATTCCTTTCCCAGTGGTTCTTAATATTGGTAATTTTGCTTGCTCCTGCACATTGAGCAGATATTTTCAGAGAACTAGCCATGATGATGCCGTGATCTTTTGTTGAGTGGTAACAGCTAATCTAGACCCCATCATTTCGTATGGAGAGTTGGGATGATGTTTTCCAACCTGCAATACCTTGCACTTAAAAGAGCCCAGATGTCCTGACAGGGAACAGCTCCACTCAGGCACTATCAACTTTATCAGACTCCAGCTAGGAGACCCTAATCAACACACTGATATGGGAAAGCAACACTTACTGCATCGAAGCAAGATAAAGACCCCATGCATGTAGCCAGAAAGGGGACATTTTGGTTGGTGTTCTCACTGTATTCAACATCATAAAACACATGCAGTGTGGGAAAAGCAGCAGGCAGAGCTCAAAGCTAGTCCAACGCTGAAGAACACGCATAGGTTCCATATTTGGGAAAAGCAGCAGGCGGAGCACTAACGAGGCCCAGGTGCTTGGTCCTGCTCTGCTTTCTTTGCACCACTCAGGCAACGCAAAGAAAATGGAAATGGCCCACAAGGTCCCAGCTAGGGAGATCCTGGAGGGCCAGCGGGCTACCTTGAAACCAGTCTTTTTAGGGACCATCAGCTGCCATGGATTAGAAGCTGGTCCTTGCAGGCCAGGATGGAGTCAGATGGAGAACCAGAGAACAAAAACCAGTTCCCTAGTAATCCCTATCTCTGTCCCCGGGCCTGAGCATATTTTGATTACACAGGAGAATCTACCTACTTAATACAAATGGCACTATTTGTATGTTATGAACAATTCTCTGTTCAGGACACCACATAAATTAGCTTTTGTTTATAGTGATCCCACTGCACCAGCATTATAGATAGCACTATATGTTACAAAGTGGAAAGATAAAATAACATTTTTTTAAATTACATTTACATCATTTTTCTTTACAATACACGTTATTTTGCTGAAATGCCAAATAAAGAAATTCCACTCAAGATTAAAAGTAACTTCACCAAGACTAAAAATCTACATTAAAAATAATATCCTCATCCGTTTATTGTTGATTTCACCACTTAGCCTCATTTTTTTTAAGTCAGTATGAATACAATTTAATTGCAGAAAAAAGTCACACACACAGAGCTCTATTTTTTCCACACACGTACTGAACACATATTCAAATTAATGTGTCTTGGTTTGCTTCTCTTGTCTCATTCAGAGTGTCCATTGCCACTGAGCCCAAGTCCATCTCTTAAATCAGACGAAACAGGGATGCAAAAATGTAGATTTCTCAGCGATGTTCTTCTCCGTCGTGCATTGTACTAGTGCATTCAAACAGTGTGTCAGAATTCAATCAGATAAGCTGGGGGGGGGATTATTACACAATACAGAAATATATTTTTACATGTATCTTAACATGCCATATGGCTGTTTGCCCTACTATAGTACAGTGCAATAAATACAAATATATTCACACTAGAAAAGGTTTAACTGCCATGATCTACATCTGGTTTATGAGTACAAATTCACCTAGTCAACGATATAACAAACTGAGCAGGAAAAAGTGGCACTGGCAGTAATAGTCTAGTATGAAATGCAAGGCTAGAAGCAAAGTGTTTTCAAGCTACAGAAAATTTGCTAGCTTCTAATATGAGGATGTAGGGCCCAATCCTGCAAGGTGCAGATTTGTGATCAGTAGATTGCATCAGGACATGGGTGGTTGTTTTTTTCCAATATAACAATGAATACTCTGACCGTTTATTTGGCTTTGCTAACCGTTTATAAATAACACACTCTGTCTATTAAACTATACAGCAACATGACATTTATAGCCTAATCCTGAATGCAAAGTTCAAAGAACGTGACTACAAAGGCCAAAGACCAAGTGTCATTGACTAAAAGCATTTCCACTTAGAACTCCATTTTATTGAATATTCTGTTACACAAACATTTCTTGAGCACGAAAGCAAAAGGAATAGGATTCCCTATTCCACTCCATTCCAGTAGTAATTTATCCATACACCACTTTTATAAATCAGTGATGGAATTTAACAGTTAGCCCCTCAGGGCTATATATTTATATATTTTATATATATGCACATTTACTTTGAGTTCTATGTAAAAATTGAAAAAATGTTTGAAAGAAAACTCAGAATATATCACAGCTTTTTTTTTTCCCAGGAAAAAAAATTAGTTTTATAACACTATTCAATTTATCAAACTTTTTCGGAAGTATTTACTTTGAATTATGTACACATTACTGGAAATAAAACTTTTTCCACAAACATTCCCTAGGGTGACAGTTATCAACAGGATGACAGAAGAACAGCAGGATGAATATTAAACATACTGAGGGGAGAAGAGGGAAGAGGTGATCGGTTTATACTTTAAAAAGTCACCATATAATTAAGTACAAAAACCTGCACTGAATGACAACTGCTGGTGTGGTAACTTGATCAGATATGGAGACCAAGAATATAGTAAAGCTTTATGGTAATATTATTTCTGTAGCATTTCCACTCTGTATGTATATACTAAATGTTGGCAAAGTTTCTGTAGCATTAGCTTGTACAAACACAGGAGTCCTCAGTCCGCCGTGTAAAATGGAACAAGTGTTTTTAATTCTTCTGAAATGCACCTGTAATTCAGAGTGTCACTTACAAACTGCACATTGAATCATTTCTTCAGAAAAATATCTGTTTGGCATCTCCAGGGCTCTGTTCCATTGGACAATAGGGGCATTTTAATCTAGAGAGAAAGACAATGTGTTAGGATTGTTCTAATATGACAGCCTGTAGTGGAGCAGCAACTGCAATTTCTGGACATCTCAATTTGTTTTGACATGTTGAAATAACAGAGCACTAGGCATTTACATTCATTATTATTTATATTATAATAGCACCTAGTTGTCAATTAAATTTGATAGGGTAGGCAGGAAAAAAAGACTAGATAGCCCTTTCTGCATAATGCTTTCTTCTGCTCCACTGAACAGATCCCCTAGCTATAAAGGGATCCAAGCCAGAGTTAGAATAATTTTTTTTAAAGATGTAGTTGCTACTTACCTTATTAGTCACACCTAGATTATTAAAAATGAAGAAGTTAGATTTTAAAATTAATTCTTTATCCTGTGCGGCTGCTTGCTGCATTTTGCTGTTTGGACTATGAAATTAGACCCGTCACTTACAGTTAACATCTAGACAGTTTCTAACCCAGCAGTGAATATGAAAAATAGAAGACATCCAAAATTTTCATTTGAAAAAAAACCCCAGCAACATTTTATATTTGGTTTCACAAAACCTTTGTACTACAAAATTTAAGTTTGGGCCAAAATTAAGTTTAAAGTGTATTTAGATTGTGCAGCTCTCTATGCTTTATCGATGCAGTGTGTCCTGAAGTGGAATTACCAATAGTTGGAGAGGTTCCCTTCCTAAAAAAGTACTTTCCTTATTTCCCACTTTTCTTCCCGTCCCCTCCAAATCTAAGTAGCTAACAAATAACATGAAATCACCATTGCAGAAATATTCATCTGCTCTAAGTTATTTGATTACCCTAGTTTCCTCCAAGGGTCTCCCCCATCCTACGCGACCCTTTTTCCCTTTTTTAGAAAAAAATATTTTTTAGTGTGTGATTAACCTTGCTCTCAGCAGAAAACACAATGTATAGAAAACCTGAGCCTTCATGCAGCAATAATTAATTGGTACTTATAGTTTTTGTAAAATGGAAGGCTAATTTTTCAAAGTGATGTAATCCTATCTATTGAGATTCTTATATCAGGTCCTTCAGTGTCGTATAAAAGTATAATATATAGCCAACTCACACTGTTATTGTTCTAGTGCACCGACAATGCTACCCTGCTTTGAAGTCAGCCATCAGAATTTCAACTAGCTTCCACCCATTCTGTGTTTATGGAGTCTTCTCTCACCCCAAACTCACTATTTTAACCTTAAAATTGGTCACTGCCCACACTTTGCTAATAGGAAAAGAATGAGACTTACTTGCTGCCATTAAACATTTTATTCAGAGCATCCCTTGATATAATATGACCACAGACCAGTTTCATAGGTGGATTATTATCTGTTGTTTGCTGACGAAGAATGGGACAGGCAAATATTGAGTGATACCAGCACTTTTTTCCAAGGTCCACTTCAATCTATATAAAAGAAAACATTAATTAAAATCACCATGTATCTTGTGTAACTGCATTTCCAGCAGACAGTCATCACTACTCTCTCCAGGGCCATTAAACACATTTCAATACAACTTTAAGTACACCAGAATCACTTGCGCTGATGAGTGGGAAGCCTTCAGCCAGAACTATCTCAGAGTGATCTTAAATTTAAATGCTTTAGGTTTTTTCAAAGCAGAGCATAGTGCTGGCACACCACTTATAGGTATGCATTGTAGAACAAACCAGCACTGGCAGCGAAATGGACCTGATGATCCCACAGGACTTATCTGTTCTAGGCAGAGATTTCCAAAGCTGGCTAAGGGATTTGATGACTAATTTTCATTAGAAATTTATTAGAACTGATTATCCACATTCCTAAAGTGCTTTTAAAACTCCCACCACTAACACGTATATGATTCACATCAAAAGTCATGTAACATCTTGGAATCACAATGCAGAAGATACAAGTCCAGGCAAAAACTCTGCCACCACTCCTCAGGCAGGAGGGTTGTATGATTTCAGGAAGAGATGAGAGCAAAGACAGAGAGAGAAAAATGTGGCTCAGTGTTTTAGGCAAAGGAGTGGGGACTAGGAACTTCCAACTTCTAATCCTGGCTCTGACTGAGTCCTGTAACACTGATATTAATTAACCTCTCAGGATCCTTCTATGTAAAATAACAACAACGCTTTCCATACCTTCAGCTCCTCACAGGGGTCTTTGTGAAGTGTTTAGAATATGCAAGCAGCTATATAAGTACTATTAACTAATCCATATCTGCTGAGTGATCCTTTGCTAAACCATGTTCTTTCCAGTCATTCTGTCAGGGCTCCAATGCATGAACTGGTCATCCACCTTATACCAGATTCCACAGTCACAATTATAAAAAGCAATATTGGACTGATCACAGCAGACACACTGGTGCCACACATGGATCCTCATCACAACTATAGTCAGGAATGTCAAGTTTGCTGCTGCCCAGCTCAACACCTAAAAGTTTTTTCTCCTTCTCAAAGCAGGAACAGAGAGCCTTGAACAGTTTCATGAACATAGTCACACAGATTTTGCTATGAATAAGCTCCTCCAGAAGTGTCCCTAGCCTCTGTTTGTTTGTCAGAGGGTGGAGATGGATGGCAGGAGAGAGATCACTTGATTATTACCTGTTAGGTTCACTCCCTGTGGGGCACCTGGCATTGGCCACTGTCGGTAGACAGGATACTGGGCTGGATGGACCTTTCGTCTGACTCAGTACAGCCGTTCTTATGTTCTTAAGTGCATCTGTGGGTCCTAATTCAGTCCATCAATCATGCAACAATGCTATTCCTGGTCATTTCAAGCCCACCTAGTCTTGTAGCAATACTCCAGCAAGCTGTGACTGGAGCTCAGGCCTGGCTGAACAATGGTAATATAACAATCTGATTTTCTTCCTCCCCAGTTTTATGGCAGCATATCCTCCTGACTCTTTTAGCAGTTATACAGTTCACATTGATTTTTGGGGTGGCAGAAAATCCATACACACTTCTAGTATAAGAGCAAATCAAAAGGCTTGCTCATTGTCCGAATCCTGGTCTGTCTGAAAGTACAGAACATACTCACCGGCAATTCATCTTTCTGATTCCAAACTCCAGTGCACTGTCTTTGTTCGATCACAGCTTTGATATTAATTAAAGCTGGCAATGCTACACAACCTGCTGAAAAACTGCAGAATGCACAGAAATATTAGCACAGGATGTTGTTTTAAAATGAATATTTCTCATAGCTCTACCTCATTAGTAAGTTAATGGGGACAAAAGACAGTCATATTTCCTCATTTCATTCTTGCCTTCTGTATTACCACCCAACAAGTAAGACTGCAGGTTGCTGGGATTCTGGGTTCTGTTATGTACAACAAGCTGAAGGGTAACAATTTGAGCAGAACACATCAATAATCTGATTTACTGTACCATTTGTTTTGGTATCCATGGTCCAAGAGAAAAAGAGACTGGAAACCACACAGCTTTACATGTGGTCAAGAGACTGTTACATAACTGGCATGGCCAAAATGTGATCTGAATGCAGCCTACGGAGTTGTACGCACATGGACCGCAATCAGACCTTTAACAGTGTGTTAGTGTAACTTCAAGAGACTACAGATCTCACTACCTATGGTCCCTGGGATTAAGACGGAGAAGGAGTCTCCACAGAATGGAGCTGAGGAAGGTAATGCAACCTGCTCTGTTTATGCTGCAAATGGGCTAAGATTGGGTGCTACACAGAGTCTGTTCCAGGAGCTTCCTGTTACCCAAGTATATTCTATTCCTTTGCAATACTCCAAGAGGTTGCCACAATAAGTGTGGAAATGATTTTGGGCAAATTAACAGGAAAGTCTGAATATTTTGCACTGAGTACCCTCTGCAACAAATTAACTGAGGACAGGAAGGGGAGCCAAGAGCTCTAATCCCAGCTCTGCTACTGACGTAATATGTTGCTTTGGCAAAGCCATGTCACTATTTATGCCAGTTTTAACATCTGTGAAAATAATACCTTCTCCTTCACAGGAGCTTTGAGAGGTTTAGTTAATAAAATGCTTTTAGAACGTTGCCTCTGGCAGGGTCGTCTGTGGGGACTACACCTGAAACCTCTGGATCTAAAAGCATGAGCCTGTAGCATCTGAGCTAAAGAATCAGATCCACTACCTCAGACAAAGTAACTATTTCAAACCATTATCTGTGCTTTAGCCAGTAGAGGGAGACAAAAAGCTACAGCATTAGCTTACATTACACTTGGAAGATTCATATTCTGCACAAACAAAAGCACCACCTCACTTAGTAGTCCTAAAAGAAAACAACTGGGAGAGACGTCAAAGAGCCTTCTGAAGACTAACAGTAACTAAAAGAAATTGATGTAATACATGACAATTTATTTGGAGTGCAGTAGTGCTTAAAGGGCTCAATTCAAAGCCACTGAAGCCAATGGGAGTCTTTCCACTGACTTCAACGGGTTTGGATCAGGCCCCGAAGGTCCCAATAAGATTGGATTCTCATTGTTGTAAGTCACTGAACAGCCATAAAAAGAGAAATGGTCCTGCATCAAAATATTAGAAAATACAATTTTGTAGGCAGGCTTTTATTTCAAACTGGTTTAATTTTTAAAGTATTTGCTATGTACGTGCAATAGCTACATTTTAGAGCAGTCTTGTTTATGCCCTGAATGTCAATAACATATGCACAATAAAACATCACATTTCAATTGATTTCACTTTGGGCCCCAAACAGCTGTCTAATCAACACAAGTATCAATAAAAGGGAGGGTATTTTTCCACCTCAGTGGTAGCAGCTCATATAATTGTACTGATAATGAACTGTGCACATTACTCAGTCAATGCACGGGCCATTAAAATGTCAGTGAGTGACGATTAATTCGCAGGATATTGTTCTGGGAGGAAAAAAGATGGACTAAAAAATCTATTACAGGGACACAAATTCCTCAGTGCTCATTTTTACACCCACAAACTAAAATTAATCAATAAACGCTGCTACAGAAGGACGTATATTCAGGCATACTTTTCCTTTCCATTCTGCTGCTCCTTTCCAATGCATGAGCCTGACTCCAAAAGAAATTGGTTCACCAAAAATCACCAAAGATATTAATGAAATGTCTGTGAAATGCTGCAGTAATGAGTTTGTACCTCTTTAAAAGTGTCAACTAAACAGGAACGTAACTAACAGTCACAAGCAAGCAGATAACCACAAAAAAAATACTGGCACTTCCATAGGATTGAGTCCACTGAAAGATAAAACTCATCTCTCTTTTCTCATCTAACCTCTAAAAGGAAAGTCAGGTACAGTGCATTTGGGAGATGTACCGCTCAAAGTCCTAGTGGTGGTTAATTCTTCACTATCTGGGTAAAGGGTGGTTTACGATTTGACTGCTGTAGAATTGTAAAGAAAAATTAGATTTCTGTATTTTCAGTTAAACACAATGTTAATATTCACCACAGAGCCGGAAAACACCAGTTCCCATGAAAGTGCAAGATTTCATCTTTGCAAATCTTGAATTCCCATGAGTGGATTGTAAATTTTACCAGCTGAAATCACATTCTAGCATATTTAGAAACAGAACCTCAACACAGAACCAATGCGAAGTGAGAAAACTGAATTAAAGATAACAAAATTGACTAAAAGTGTTAGTTAGCAAGTAGATAATTGGTTCAGGCTTTTTCATTTTTAAGTGTCAAGTTGTGGTACCAATTTTCACACACTTGTCCTAAGCTCAAGGAGGGGCTGGTTACTGCCTCATCTTTAATATGGGTGTGTAACCTACAGCAGTTTAAGAATCCCAGCATACAATGTTCCACTTTGAGCTGAATAGGCGGCCATTTGGCCACACTGCATGCTGGAATCTGTAGTCTTACAACTGGCTCTATTGAATGCACATTAGCCACGTCTCTTGCATTCCTGTCAAGTTAGCACTGCAGCCCGCAGCTGGGAAAAGGTTAGGCACCCTGGCCTTCAAAACATTTCAGTGGGAGATAGCATACCTAACACTCAGAGGTGATTCAACCGAGAGACCCAGGAGAGCACAGGCGTCCCTTGTAAAGATGTCACAGATGTCTGCCCACTGGTTTGCATCTAGTAGATGAACGTATGGAGAGTTCTCTATACCCTGTCTCAAGTATACCAGGCTGCCCATTAAAACCTGAATATCTGTGAAGGACAAAAAGCAAATCTTTAGCTATTACATTTTACACTGCTTTATGTTATAGTGGGAAGATTAGTCTGAGCTTTTCCCCTTTACATGGGAAAAAACCATAATTTTAATGTATACTGAGTCAACGATTATCAGTTGTGTTACAAGAGATTCAGAAATATACACACACTTCAATACCAAATATGGGTATAACCAGCATGGAATAGATATCTTTCTGTAACCAGAACAGACCGCAATGCTATGGAATAGACTGCATTACTTTTGCACTTCTGCTATCACCTGCACTCTGCCCCCACCAACCTGCTTCTACCAGGTCTACTTACAATGTGCCAAATGTCTGAGCAGCTTTCAGATGTCAGGCTCCTATTATTTAGAAAGGCTATTACTAAAAATGTTACTTCTCCCCTACCAACAGGGTGGTCGGACTCTGGATGAGGTTGGAGCACAGATTATTAGTCCAATGTCCAGGACTACAGAGTTTTAAGATCAGATGCCTCACAAAGTACTCAGATAAATGATGCCGGAGCTGGAATTCCACTCTTCAACAGGATACGAATCTGTGTCTGACTCTGGCACAGCAGAAACACTAGGGTCATGACACCTGGATTTATAGAGATATACTCTTCTTTTTTTAACATCATTCGTTGAGATTTTTACAGCTTCATACTAATTTCTCTCCCTGCCCATACAGCTGCACTCATGTTAATAGGGCAATCTCTCTATACAGGCAGTGGGATATGAAAAACCTAGTACTGATGAAGTTTTCAAAGCTCCCTAACACTTTTCTAAAGAAGTTCTTCTGTCAGCTTTGTGAAGAGAGTATGTAGTGGGGGTGGGCGGGCAAAGTGTAGGCCTGGGGCAAGATCTGAGGCCTACACCAGAGGCTGTGAACCAAAGTCTGGCCATGCATTAAAAGCAGATACTTACAAGTTCACTTTCCAGCCCATGAACTTGGCGAAGTTGTTGCTAGTGTACTAGGCCTAAATATTTACATACATATATTCTAGCTAGTACAAATACATCCCAATCTAGTACAAGATAAGATGGTTTGACAAAATAATGAATAGGGATGCTTTGTCCAAGGTATCAGGAACAAGGGGAGATAACAAGCGGACATCATGAAATGTGTAAGGTGGTTTTAACTGTGTGTTCCAGTTTGGTTTAGCCTAGAAATGTCAGGGTACTTTACCGTACTCCTTTGTTCAGCCTAGGGGACAGCAGAAAGTCCCGCAGCTGACTGAGCTGAGTCCATTTTAACGAGCATACATGTGTTAGTGTAACTGTAGACATTGATCCAGGGAGCTAATACCGTGCTTTGTGGACAATAAACCTGGCCAAGCGCCTTCACCCCCGAACCGTGCCTGTGGTCTTCCTTTATGAGTCTGCTGAACTAACATGCTGCACTATCTACTAATAACATTGAACCTACAAGGGCAGAAGCACTGAGCAGCCTAAACAGCACTACTGAGGCAATGACATTCCAGCCTCCCGCACTTAACCGCACTGGCTAATACTACTGAGGTCTGTTGAACCAGCTATCTGTGCAGAGCTGGACAGCACACTGAAAGCACACACATACCCAAGCCACTGCCAACAACATAAACAGAGTATACCATGGTATGGAATTAAGCTTTTTATCGGCTCTCATTTGGGATGGCACGTTTAACTCACTCATGCTTCCCAGCTTCTTGAGATATCAAGTTACCTGCATCTCACGACAAAAAAAAACGTTTATATTGTCACATACAGCTGGAATACCAGACGTCTGCCCAAACAGTATGTGTGTGTGTTTTTGTATACTTTACCCTGGTAATGTACCTATATTAGAGGAGACCTAAATAAAAAGCTCAAAGACATTATAACCATATTTGAATATATTTGATTGTCACCTTTAAAAGATAAAAATAATTCAAGTTACCAGGATGCCGGGACAGTATTCCTGAACATAGAGGGGGGGAAAAATTTACATTTCAAGATGCGGTGACAAGTTTCAAAACTATTAAGAAGGTGGGCAAATGAAAGGTTCTGTGTTAGCTTGTTGGAAAAAGCTAGCTACCTGTGGGAGATGCTGCAAAGCAAGGATGAATCAGAGGAGTGGGAATGCAAGTGGGTGAGAGAGACGAGAGGGATAAAAAAGAGTGGAAGAGAAAAAAGCAAAATATCAGGTGAGTGGCTTTAAAAAAGTCAACTGAATAATATATTAAAGTTGTTTCTCTTCCCAATCCTTCCCCAGCAGTGGACAGAATGTCAGTGTCAAGCCTGATCAATATCGCATTCTACTAGTTGTAGTCTATAAAGATTATACAAGCTTTAAACTAGGATGTAGGAAGTGTGAATAGAAAGACAGACTGATACTTCAGATGAAGGAAGATACAGCCAGTCTCACTAACCCATGATTCCCACCCTCTCACTTTCCAGCTAGTGTGCTTAAAACTATTTTATGGTTGTAATTCCACCTTGGGGTTTCTGGAGAGATGAATACTTAACTCAGCCTGCCCTTCACTTATTCAATGCTCTATCGCCTATGTAAAGCTGCTCTTAGCACATTATTCCTTGTGTTTATTAACAGTTAAGAGTTCGTTGTGGCATCACAACTTGCTCTTGAATATATTCTTATATTAAGAAAAGGCCTCCACATCTTCCCCTGGAAAAGTAAATAAGGGACTTGACGAAACACAGCAACAGAATACAAAGGCAACTCAAACAGAATGCCAAGTACTGTATGTGTTACAAATTTAAAAATAACTAAAACTCACTCACCTTTCTGATGGTTTAGAGCAAACGGCTGAAAGTTTTTAGCATATTGCAATGCCTCTCTCTGATTTGCTGTTCCACCCATCAATAAACTAATGAAATATAGCCTGTGTAGTTTAAATTCCAAGGAACTATTCTGGGCCATAAGCATTTCTCGGTTAGATACTGCCCACCTAAGGGAAATTGGGAAAAAAAATCAGTTTCAGCCTACAATGGTACAGAATTGTTACAATTATAACTTTCATTTCAAGGAGCATCTCAGTAAGAATATGGCTCCGTATCCTGCACTTCCATTGTAATACTCAGTGCTCAGAGGATCTCAAAACATTTTACAAATACTTAAGCCTCACAGCTCAGACAAGGAATACATATAAATACAAAGGGGTCACTTAATCTACCACTTAAATGCCGCCACTTTTGGGGCTGAATAACATAGCCCCATTTAACTGCACACAGTAACACTACCCAACAACCCAGGACAGGAAGTACACACCATATATCAAGCTAAAACTGTAGGAGGAGTATAATTAAGCAGAATATAGAGCTGAAATTTGGCCAAGACACTGAGATTAATACCCATATTGTGTTGCTATAGAATCTTTAATAGCCACAAATTGTCAGGACCTCTATTTCAGATACCATCCAAAGACTCAACCTGTAAGAACATGATGCCCCTCTCCACTCTCCATGTGTCATCTACTGAATCACCATATTATAGACGTGCACCAGAGCAGTCTCCCCAGGGAGCTCTTTACAACAGATCTTACTAACACTTGACATTTTAAAAAAAATCTTTGTTTTAATAACTGAACTTTGTACTAATTATGCTGTTACTGTATTTTCTGTGTTATCTTCAGCTTGAACAATAAAAATAGCCTCGCTAATCTCCCTTTCCTCCTGCCATGCACTATCACAACACTGCAATGTTTTAAGTTGCAAATATCACAGCAAAATGTTTACATAGAAACCAAATAAACTGCAATGGAACATTCTAAAGAGTTCATGGAAACATTCATATTGTTTAGGTTTTATGGAACCTCGTTTTGACGTTTTAAACACGGCTGGACCTAAACCAATCTGATCTTGTTCCTTTAAGAAGCCTTTTGATAAAGCCCAAATTCTAGTAAGACCAGTCACACCTGTTTGTTATTAGTGGATACCTGCTTCTTATCTGGAGTACCAGTAAGCTAGGAGAGCAGCTTTCCACCTCTCAGCAAAGAAGTGATGTAGTCAATAATATCTTTTGCAAGGAAGAGCTGGATTGGGTCCAGGTAAAATTAACAATCCAAAAAAGCAAGGAAATATATAACCCTACAACTCTACCATATCAAAAACACTTCAGTCGCTTAGTGAAAATCACCCGGGTAGGCAGGTCTTACATCTCCAACCAAGCAAATGTATACTTCCATTTTATGGAATGAAAGAGTCACAATCCTGACTTAAGCATTGTGGGCTTGAAACCAGAACTGTTGACTTGAACTTTTAACTATGCCCGGTGGAAAATATAACCTTCATAATCAGCAGGGAGCCTAGAAATCCGTTTGCCATGGAAAAATGCAGAATTTGCATTTTTACAGAGAATCTTTAGTTTTTCCATTTTGTGAAAAAATAAAAACACAGTGGAACTCCATTATTCTGATCTAACTGGAACTAGGGCCAGATTGGATAATCAAAAATTTGGATAATCAGGAGAATTGACAGAAAGCTTTCTATCCCTGATTTTAAGTTGGCAGCGGGGAGGCTCGGGCGGTCACCCCTGGGTGGCAAGAGCTTAAGTGGTCAGCCCCAGTCAGCAGGGCTGATAACTAGAGCCCCAGCCACCCTGGGTTGACAGCCTGAGCCCCACCACCGTCAGCCCCAGGTGGCTGGTGGTTCAGGTAATATGGAGAGCCGGATAAGGGAGACTCAAATAAATGACGTTCTACTGTATGGAATAGAGACACAGAAGTATTAGTATATGTAAGAAATACAAATTACAATTCTATTAATTTTATTACAGTGCTTGATGGCACTGGTAGGCTTTGAACTTGCTTAAATATTGTAAATATATCAATAAAACAGAGAATTATAGAATACCAGAGTTGGAAGGGACCTCAGGAGGTCATCTACTCCTGCTCAAAGCAGGACCAATCCCCAGACAGATTTTTGCCCCAGATCCCTAAATGGCCCTCTAAAGGATTGAACTCATAACCCTAAGTTTAGCAGACCAATGTTAAAACCACTGAGCTATCCCTCCCGCAACACTGTGTTCAGTTGATACCTATCTATACTGTGGTTAGGGAAACTAAAGTTCAACATTTCATTGTAATCACGGAAAAATGCGGATTTATGTTTTTTTGTTTTTTTTTTTAATTGGTAAATTTGGGGGGGGGGGCGGTTATTCATGGAAAACTAGGATCCCTGACAATCAGTAAACTTAGATGCTTGAATTTCAGCAGTGCAGTTTAAGTCTCAGACGGTTCAACCCAGCCAAGTCTGTCAGCATTGTATCTCCACTAAGTGGCTAACGTCACTGAAAAAGGTATCAATAGAGCTTCTCAACCAGGAACCTAGTATCATGAATATATTGTCCATGGTACAGTCCTGGTCAGCTGACTATTGTCACTGAAGCTCAGACCCTTACTAGGAAATAAGGGCCATCAAATGTCATCCAGAGTGATTAAGTGGCTCATAAGTAGGAAAGCATATTCAGCAAACACTGCAACTAGAATCACAGATTCGTAGGACTGGAAGGACACTGATAGGTTATCTAGTCCAGTCCCCTGCACTCATGGCAGGACTGAGTATTATCCAGACCATCCCTGACAGGTGTTTGTCTAACCTGCTCTTAAAAATCTCCAATGAAAGAGATTCCACAGTCTCTCTAGGCAATTTATTCCAGTGCTTAACCACCCCGAAAGGAAGTTTTTCCCAGGGCCGGCTTTAGGACGTGTGGGGCCCATTTCGAAAGAATTGCCGCCGAAATGCTGCCAAAGACAGTGGCAGCGATTGAGCTGCTGCCGAAGATAGCGGCGGCAATTCGGTGGCAGCTCAAATTGGTTGTTGCTGTTTTGGGCGGCACTTCGGAGGAGGGTCCTTCCTCAGCAGCAGTTGTCTTCTAGGGCCTTACCTTACCTTGTGGGGTCCCTCTTCCCCTTCTGACGCGTGGGGCCCGATTTATGGGAATCGGGGAATCAGCCTAAAGCCAGCCCTGGTTTCTCCTAATGTCCAACCTAAACTGCCCTTGCTTCAGTTTAAGCCCATTGATTCTTGTCCTATCCTCAGAGGTTAACGAGAACAATTTATGTCCCTCCTCCTTATAACCACCTTTTGTGTAACTGAAAACTCTTTTGTCCCCTCTCACTCACTCTTGTTCTCTTCTCCAGACTAAACAGACCCAATTTTTTTCAATCTTCCCCCATAGGTCATGTTTTCTAGACCTTTAATCATTTTCGTTGCTCTTCTCTAGACCTTCTCCAATTTGTCCACATCTTTCCTGAAACGTGGCACTCAGAACTGGACCCAATACTCCAGTTGACCCCTAATCAGTGTGGAATAGAGCAGAAAAATTACTTCTCATGTCTTGTTTACAATTCCCTTGCTAATACATGCCTGAATGATGATTCCTTTTTTTGCAACGGTGTTACACTGTTGATTCAGATTTAGCTTGTGATCCACTATTATCCCCAGATCTGCAAAATTTCTTCTAGGCACTCATTTCCCATTTAGCACACATGCAACTGACTGTTCCTTCGTAAGTGGAGTACTTTGCATTTCTCTTTGTTAAATTTCAACCTATTTACTTCAGACCATTTCTCCAGTTTGTCCAGATCATTTTGACTAACGTCACAATCAAAGACAGCAGCCCAGGACATTCTGTTCTTATTAAAAAGGTTCCTGCTAAAGCAACAAGTGACACTCATTTGTTAACTAAGTTCAAGTTCAACCCCCATATATGCTATCAAGCTCTGAAATGAAGTATTAGTCACTGCACTGTTTGCCCTCCCGAAGAAAGCTGATACTTCTTTCAGAACAATACTTGCTTTTCTACATATTCACTTTTGTGATTCAAATCTAGCTGAACATTTATTTCTATACAATACATAATTAAAAACAACCTTCAAAGCTGAGCTTCATTCTCACCTAATTTTTATATTGCTGTAGTGCTCAGAGACCCCCAACAATATCAGGACTCTGCAGTGCACAGGGCAGTACAGATACATAGGAAGACAAATCCATTCCCTGAAGAAGTTACAATCAAAAGCCTAGATCCTGAAAGCTGTTCTGCAGAAGTGAACCCCTACACCCGCACAGAGACACACTGAAATCAATGGGGCTCCACAGAGGCACAAGGATCCATCTGGAAAGGACCCAAGGCCTCAACCCAGCAATCAGACTGAACGACCAAACCTCTTTAGCTGTGCAGAGCTCTTTTGAAGTCAGTGGGGTTCTACACAAGTGCAGGAATCTCAGGGGTTAGAATGTAGGATCAGGGCTGAGTAGGCTACCTGCTCAAGCTGAGTGAAATACAGAAAAAGTAAATAAACAGCATAAATTGGTAAAAAAAAGTCAATTAAATACAAAGGTTAGCCCATGTATTACTAATCTGAGAATTTTCAAGTTTTCTAGCTTTTATATTTAATAATCTAAAGGGTAATCAGTAACACCGATAGATCTCTCTATTTCATAAACTTCCATCACTCTGTCTGGGCACAGGAACTTTAATTGAGTGACTCTTTTAAAAAAAGTGGCTTCATTTAAAAAAAAAAAAAGCAATGGCCAGCAATTATCTTTAGGTGGTTGTTTTTTCATTTGTTTATTTTCGGGGGGCGGGGCGGGTTGAGCAGTTGTGTAACTAACCAAACACTGGATCTTCTCCTGCCTGACTAATGGTGTGGTAATTAACAGTTCTTTGCCCGTTTCCACCTTTATGCTCTATCGACAGCAGCAGCACAGTCCTGGGAGCAGGTCAGCCAAGTACTTGAGCCTGCCATTTAAACATTTCTTTTAAAGCTACATTTAATGTTGACAGCCTTGTCTGCCTGTTTGTTGGCTTCTCATACAAACATTGCCAGGCCTCCTTCTTTGCTGTCCCCATGCATGGATTGAATCTTCCTGAGCTCACCCTCCAGGCCTCTACCCTTTCCAAACTCAGCTCCCTCCTGAAGCTCCATTTCTGCTGCGGGACCCATTGGAAACTAGCTCACTAATCTCAAGTGTGAGGAGTAATTGGGAATCGCTTATAGTACCTCTTTATTCGTTCAGAACACTGTTCACATAACTTTTTATAATCAAGACGTGATTAACCACCACCTTATATGCTGCACTACTTTCTTCCAACCCCCTGTCTTTGGAACACGAAATCCTTGGAGAAAAGATCATGCCTTCCCTCCTGTTTGGCAAGTGCTTAGCACATTCTGGGAGTTACCAGAAATAAACAAGTAGCAATGAACGAGGTACAGGGTATTTCCTGGAAATGTGTGGCTAGCTGGAGGCAAGAGGACTTGCTGCCCCGAGGTGCAGATGACAGTCATTAATAGCAATCAGCAGTCAATCTCCAGGTAATGCCCTTCACTAAGGTTGTGCTATTATTATAACTACAAGAAATAGGTGTATGTAAATGGCAGGTGATGCCGTTTCAATTGGTACATCCAGGTCATCGTTAGATTATTCATGCCCTGTAATTATCTAGTTCAGCGGCACTGAACCAGCTCAACATTCCATTCATCTTAGCATATTCAATGAGTAATTATTTATGCTGCCCTCCTCATGTTCTATAGAAAGATTTCAGTACTTGGTGTATGTGGAGTAATGGCTTAAACATCACAGCGTCAGTGCATTTAACTTTGACACCAATTTCATGATCATAGATTTTCAAGGTCAGACTCAGGGCTGGCGCTACCATTTAGGTGACCTAGGCAATGGCCTAGGGTGCCAGAATTTTTAGGGGGCGCTATTTTGCCGGGGGCGCGGCAAGCGGGTCCAGTGGACCTACCGCAGTCATGCCAGCGGATGGTCCGCTGCTGGAAAGGCTCCGGTGGAGCTGCCACAGTCATTTCGGTGGACAGTGCGCTGGTCTAAAGGCTCCAGTGGACCTACCGCAGTCATGCCTGCAGCAGGTCCACCGGAGCCTTTAGACCAGCAGACTGGCCACCAGCATCACTGCGGCAGCTCCACCGGAGCCTTTCCAGCAGCGGACCGTCCGCCGGCATGACTGCGGTAGGTCCACCGGACCCGTGGGGGGCAGCGAAATGGCCGTCCGCCTAGGGCGTCACAAACCCTGGCGCTGCTCCTGGTCAGACTATAAGATTAGTAGTTACGAGTGAACACAAGTATCAAGGGAAAAATGTCTTTGCCCATAGGAAAATTACTTCACTGAACAATGAAGAAAATTGGACATCCTAAATCAGTGTTTCCCAAACTTGGGACGCCGCTTGTGTAGGGAAAGCCCCTGGCAGGCCGGGCTGGTTTGTGTACCTGCCACCTCCGCAGGTCCGGCCGATCGTGGCTCCCACTGGTCACAGTTCACTGTTCCAGGCCAGTGGGCAGGGCCGCCCAGAGGATTCAGGAGGCGTGGGGCAAAGCAATTTCGGGGGCTCCTTCCACAAAAAAAAGTTGCAATACTATAGAATACTATATTCTCGGGGGGGCCCCTCTGGGGCCCAGGACAAATTGCCCCATTTTCCCCCCTCCTCCCTCGGCAGCCCTGCAAGTGGGAGCTGTGATCGGCCAGACCTGCAGACGCGGCAGGTACACAAACCAGCCCGGCCCGCCAGAGGCTTTCCTTGAACAAGTAGCATCCCAAGTTTGGGAAACACTGTCCTAAATGCACGATCATCATATGCAATAAAATGTAAAGAATTTCTGTTTCCTTTGCTCTACTGTTTCTAGTAATACAGAATAAATATCATAGGCTACCAAAGATGTATTTTAACAACTCTTTCTTTAATTTGTCTAGTTTTATTTATATGAGAGAGAAGCTAAAGTTAAGTTACATAGAATTTGATGCACACTGGGAACTGGACTCAAGTGTCAAAATCTCTTTCAAGGCTGCATGCTTTACTGCAGGTTGTAGAGCACATCCTACTCAGTTATCCAGGGTCTGGAAAGGCAGAAAACACAATGTAATCCACAAGAGGGGATTTTTCATCATCTTGCCTTTTTTCTTTATCTTCCAATTCCCCTTATAGGTCTAATGGAGGAAAAGCCTACTAAATCCAAGATATATCATAGCCTGAAGTTCAACAACATATGCTAGATGGTCTTTGCTTGCGCATCAGATACCATTCTCCACTGGCTCTTGCCACTAGGAGAAAGGATAACTTTGTCTAATAGCAGGACTTCACCTGCAATCCATCTTCCAAGCTGACCTCAAGTGAACCAGGGACTCTACCTGCCTGAGGAAAAAGCAAAACTCTAGTGTGAAGCTAACATCACCACTCGCTTATCACCACCAGCCCATGAAAAGCACCTATCCTTCAAACCATCTGCTCCTCCATCGCCCTGCTTTTCCCTTCTCTTGTGATCTCTCTGATCTGAGTTTGATTGGCAAAACTGACAAAATGAATAGCTTTGAACATGATCCTGCAGGGCCCTGAGCATCTTCAGCTCCCATTAAAGTCAATAGGAACAGGGGGTGCACAGCCCCAAGGTACTTGGCACTCTCTACTTTTAGACCCTTTTTAAGTAAGTGACAGTGTTTTATTGTAGCCTAGGTAACATTTCATTTTTTAAGACATACAACTGTTTCTGTAACTGACACAGTTTTTCCTGCAAGCTTAAGTTAGTAACAGGATTATACCATGTGTAGTTCAAATTAAGCATTCGACCAGCAGAAAGAACCTGGAAGGTCAGCACTAGCTGTGAGGGAAAGGACCACATAATAACATCTAAACCTTCTATAAACTATGACGCTCTCCTTAAAGTGTATTGATGTCAATGCCAAGATTTCTATCACCCTTTGGATTTTCACTTAAAGTATTCAAATAAAGAAAACCGAGAAACTCACTCTAATGCGGGTCTCAAAACTCTAACTTTTAATGCTTCCAATATTCGATTTAACTCCACAAATGGTTCTTTTTGACTTTGGTCTATAGAAAGACCAGATTCCTGAAAAACAAAGTCACACCTTTTAGTTACCAGAAAAATGGCCAGAAAAAGTCTACAAAGTAGTATCTCATTTTTGAAATTATTTACACTTTAATATTAATACTCCAGTTGAGCGTTTCAGCTAACAAAATTAAAGATGCTTGTCTGGGGTATAATTTCTACTTATTGGTAACATTAAACATCCTGAGCTATGGTTACCTGACAGAGCTCCTCAGCGACATCCAGCATTCCTTGTCGGAAAAAATGTTCAACCATCACCTCATTGAGAATTCGCTGGCTGTCAGCTTGCCAGCATCCATCTATCCCCACGCTGCTGATGTCGGAGTCAAAATTCTGAAACGTACAAATTAACATTTAATAGGCTGGAACAAGTAACTCCATGTAATTATTCTTTAATTAGGCAGAGACACCTATGTCTACACTCTGATGCTTTTTGCTTATTACTCAGCTGCCCTCAATTACCTCTCATTTTAAGAGAAACATACTTCGTTATCTTCTGTGTGCTGTAAGAAGAAATCCTTGGCTTGCTTGCTTGGAATCTAAAATTTATCCAATACAAGGAAATATGCTAGCAAATTACAAGTCTAGTTAATTAATAAAAGGATTTCCAGTCCATGATATGTCCTCGCAGAGAAGTGACAGCAGAGAAGAGTTTTCCGTATCTTCTAATCTGTCCCTCCACTGTCTCCCCTCTATCTGTTTGGGAAACTCTAGAACCCTGGTCAAGTTGTCAGGTGCTAGAACCTTGCATAAAGGCGCTACTGAGTTATGTTAATAGGTGGATCATTAGCTCCAACTGAGATATCAGGAAGACTATAGTATCTCTCTTGGTAGAGGAAATTAAGAGTATAGAGGCTGTCCTGCAGGGAAAGCTTAACCTGAGGCTGAGGTACGCTTTGTTGTTTTAGTTAACAATGAAGGCAAACCACAGAAAAGGGGTACATTTGGACTATAAACACTGGGCAGATACTCTGTTTAAAGTGGGAACTTCACATGCTTATTCTAGCCAATTTAAACTACTCATCCTTGCTTTCAACTACAGCTCCCCTTCACTTGCCAAAAATGCCCAGGGCCTAACTGATCTCTATATTTGGAGTCAGGAAGGAATTTTCCTCCAGGTCAGATTAGCAGAGACCGTTGGAGTTTTTTGCCTTCCTCTGCAGCATCGAGCACAGCTTGCTTACTGGTTTGAACTAGAGTAAACGGGGGATACTCTGTAACTTGAAGTCTTTAAACCAAGATTTGAGGATTTCAGTAACTCAGCAGAGGTTATGGACCTATTGCTGGAGGGAGTGGATCAGGTTCTGTGACCTGTGATGTGCAGGTCAGACTAGATGATCATGATGGTCCCTTCTGGCCTTAAAGTCTATGAATCTATGCCAGCTTCACTGTTCCCTTTATTTCCTGCACCAAATCTCATCTTCATGCCTTTTTCCCTGCTGCCCCCTACATATGGAACAACCTCCTTCGCTCAGTGCATAAGGCCTCAATCATCTCCTTCCGATCTTATAGACACAATCATTAGTGAGGAACAGAAACACTAGCCCTAAGTCAATCAACTGTCTTCTCCACCTTATTGTAAGAGGGGAGACATGGAGTGATACAGAAAGCTCAATATTAAAAATATAAAAGCTATGACCATTCATAAGTTATCTCACGTTTAACAAGAGTTTTGTCTTAGGTGTCTTACTTTGTAAATTCCGTGAGGTACAGACTTTGTTTGTTTGTTTGTTTGTTTGTTTTGAGCAGCCCTGAGCACCTTAGAGCTTAATAATAATAACACTCGTATCTGAAACAATCCTGTGAACCATGCGAGGATCATTTCCATCACTGATTCTGATGACAATTTCCCAACCACATTGTGACTAGACAGATGGAACCCTTTACAGCTGTGATATTTAATAAGCATTCAGGAGTTTGGTCTATCAGGGAGGAATGCACAGCTACAAATAAGCACTCAGATTGGTCCAATTCTGCTCAGGCTTCTGCTAAAGAACCTTATAGTCACAGTGGTTCTTCAAGAAAACTTGTCCATGTGGATTTCACTCTTTGTGAACATGCATACAAGATAAGATCTGTCCAATCCTGTAATGTCTATTAGGGTTGTGTCTATGCTCTAGATGTCCTCATGTCATCCCAAACCAGATACCATAAAGAGTGGGGCAGGTCAAACCATCCTTCAGTTCCTTTGCCAATACAGAATTCATGAGGAGTAGGACTTCATAGTAGTGGGGAAGGACGGTGAGTCATAGAAACCATGTGGACAACACATCTCAGAGAACCACAATTACTGTAGGGAAGTCATTGCTGTTTCTTCAAGTAATTGTCCACATGAATTCCACTCTTGGTGACTAATACACAGTTATCTGTTTGCCTGGAGGTGGGTAGTAGGAGTCCTACTTAAATGACTATGGGACAGCCCTACCAAAGAAGGCATCCCTCTAATGTGGCTGGGTGGATTTAATCTGGCTAATTCGTAATATGTCCTTTAACTCAGATAATCTGAGAAGATATTGCCTGACCTATAACCCTCTCTGCAGAGGTCACGAACTGTCTAGATGTGTCCTGTCCATGTAAAAACATAGTGCTCTTACTGCTGCAAGTGTGTGAAGATTGGCTTCTCTCAAGGTTAAGTGAGGCTTGGGGAAGAGAACTGGGAGACAAATGAACTGGTTTATATGGAATTCTGAAACAACCTTGGGAAAGAACATGGGATGAGGCCTGAGCGTGACCTTATGAAACATTGTATAAGGGGGATCCACCCTGAGGGCCTGAAGCTCCTCTACCCTTTGAGCTGATGTAATGGCTACAAAAAACGCAATCTTCATTGGTAGGTGGTATAGGGCAGGGGTTCTCAATCTTTTTCTTTCTGAGCCCCCCCACCCCACTCCAACATGCTATAAAAACTCCACAGCCCACCTGTGTCACAACAACTGGTTTTCTGCATATAAAAGCCAGGGCCAGCATTAAGTGGTAGCAAGCAGGGCAATTCCCTGGGGCCCCATGCCGCAGGGGCCCCCATGAAGCTAAGTTGCTCTGGCTTTGGCTTCAGCCCTATGCAGTGGGGCTTCGGCTTTCTGCCCTGGGTTCCAGCAAGTCTAACGCTGGCCCTCTTCGGAGGACCCCCTGAAACCTGCTCACAGCTCCCTAGGGGACACCAGGCCCTTGTCTGAGAACCACTTGTATAGGGAACAGGTCGCTAAGGGCTCAAGCTTGGGGAACTCATTGACTTTGATAATACTATAGTGAGATTCCAAATGGGAGAGGGCTCCTGAACCAGGAGAAAAATCATAAATTAGACCTTCAATTAATCAAGCCACTATAGGTAAGAACTTTCATTATGACCCTGGACAGTAGCAGATATTGCTGCTAGATGAACCCTTACTAAGCCAATAGAAAGCCAAGATTGTTTCAGGGCTAAAAATAGTATTGCTGTAGTGGGTGTTGTCAAGGGAGGCAGCAGCGCTGAGATACTCAAATAGAAAACCTTTTCCTAAGTCTGTCTTTCCTGCTTTGGAGGATAATGTTCCGAACTTCAGCTGAACACCTTCTTTCAGTGGACATCATCCAGCCAGCATCCAAGCTGTCAGTTGTAAAATATGACCATTGTTCTGCCACACTATATTGGGCATAGCACCATAAAGTGATCGGGTGCTGCGCGCGGAGAGATTCACCAGCTCGGAGGGGAGGGCATAGGCTGGGGAGGAGGAGGGCATACCTCAGTCCCAATGTTCAGGAAGTGAGAAAGGCATCAACAGTAAGCCTGGATTAGATCCCCTTTGGAACAGAACACATGGCATGTCCTATTCTGGTCTGTGACAAATAGGTCTATTTCGACTTGTGAAACACATTCTGTAAGCACTGGGTCCTTGATGACCAGTCGCGGTTATTAGGGAACTGTCTGCTGAGGTGCTCGGCTAGCAAGTTCTGAATGCCTGGCAGACACAAGGCGAGTGGTGTGATAGGGTGAAAAATACACCAACGCCAAAGTTTAACAACTTCCTGACAGAGTGGATAAGACCTGGCTCCTCATGGTCTGATGATATAGCGCATAGCCATGGGGTCAGCACTTGGATAATGGATCCCTGGAGTAAAAAGCAGAAATGCTCTGCATGCTAAAGGATGACTGTGACCCTAGGATGTTTATGTGCAGATAAGTTTCCTGAGGGGACCACAGGCCCAGAGTACAAAGATGGTTTAGGTGAGTTCCCCACCCCTGAGTGGAGGCATCTGTCACCACAGACTTGGTAGGTAAAGGTGCAGAGAAAGGTACTCTGTTCTGCACCACATGAGGGTCTTTCCACCAGAGAGAGGACTTCTTGTGGGACCATAACCATCACATCTGTGTGGTTTGAGTTGGGTAAATACAGCCATTTTAGCCACCCTTTTATAGAGCACAGGTGAAGTCTAGCAACATGTGTCACAGAGATACATGACGCCATATGTCCCATTAACTACTGACTTGCAGGAACTGGGTTGCATATCACATGGTACCCAGTAACACCAAAGTTCATAGGCATATGGGTAATGGACCAATGGAGGAGGATGCAAATCTCTATGAGATTCGTGCCTTTTCCTACTGAGAACAGTTCCTGGAATCCCTCTTGGATTCCCATTGCGACCCCATGGAGGTGAGTGGGAGATGAGTCCCTACTCTGCACTGATAGAGAGAATGAGGAGTACAGAGGTAGGGCAACACTTTCAGATGTACAAGGAAACTAATGATCCCTCTACTCAAATAGGGGATGGTGTTGGTACCACTCCAATATAGCGGATTTGGTGACCAATGGTATAGCCAGCACTCCTTTCAATCTCTCCAAAGGTGACTCTAGTACTAGACTCACAGCTAAATCACTCAGTACCATATATGTTCTAGGTACCAGTAGGGACAAAGCGCCAGAAGCCAGAGGAATAGCAGTCTGCAGGTACAGGGGGTACCACAAGCATTTATTTAACAGCTGGTCCCAAGAAACCTTGGTCAGACCAATGGCTGCCCTTCAAGTGCTTAGTCTGAGGGGAGTAAGACCCACGCTAACTTTTTGTCTGGACCTTGTAGGCAGCAAGGAGGGTGACCTACACTTTGGCTCGACTCTGGAGAGGCACTCCTTCCTGCCCCTTTCCAAAGCTGTCATCAAAAGGTATTGAAGTCAACGACTGGGGTCTCTAAATCGATGTTGCCCTGGAGCTCAAGATTGAATCATGGCTCACCGCAGCGCTCCTCAAAAAGGAACAAGCCTTCACTAGGTCCTTCTCTCCATGTGTGAAGAGGTCTTCATGGAGCACTGAAGAAGAAATAATTACAGATGGGTTTCCCAGGCCATTTGAATCCACTTGGAAAATGAGTGGTAGATGGAACAGCACTCTGGGATATGCCCCTCACCATCATTTAGAGGCCCAGCAGCCTCCCAAGAAGGGAAAGTTTTGACTGCTGGGGGTTATGCTGCTGCTATGATGGCTAGAACTCTTGTACAAGGGGGTCCCGAGCCTATTAAGTGATAAAAGGGGCAGGGGGGATTTTATGCCAATGGGTAAAATAGATCTACATTAACAACACTAACTAACTAACCATTATGACAGTGTTTATAGGAAACAAGAAAGCAAGCTGGCATTGTAGTGGTTCTGTCTCACTGGCACGGGTGGTAAGAAGGAACTGAGGGACAGCTGGGTGCACTCTGCTCTTTACACCCTCAGGTGGGAGTGTGCATGAGGGGAGAATACCTCAGGTGCAGGTGTGGCCCCAACAGACATTGCTGGCAAAAAGACTCTAGCCTCAGGCACATGCACACCAAGAATGGAATCCATATGGACAATCACTCAAAGAAGAACCTTTAGTTCATACTGAATGTGGTCAGAGGCTTACAGGTACTAGTATAGCACTCATAATGGAATGCCAAGCTTATATTTACCTGCACTCTGTCCCTTTAAGGCTATGCCCTCTCCCTTTAAGGGTTTGGAGTTCTGCTGATGAGGTTAAAGTGAACACAGTGGGGAACAGGACCAGCTCCAGTTTTCTGCCGCCCTAAGCGGCAAAAAAAAATCACCACTCTTCGGCGGCAATTCGGCGGCAGGTCCTTCCCTCCAAGAGGGACCCGCCACT
Source organism: Gopherus flavomarginatus (assembly GCF_025201925.1). NCBI lineage: Eukaryota > Metazoa > Chordata > Testudines > Testudinidae > Gopherus > Gopherus flavomarginatus. Next base: position 272,729,163 of record NC_066619.1, on the reverse strand, counting down.
GAATTGCCGCTGAAGACTCGGACGTGCCACCCCAATAGTGGCCGGAGGGCCGCCCCTTGGTATTGGCCGCCCCAAGCACCTGCTTCTTTAGCTGGTGCCTGGAGCCGGCCCTGGTGGGGAAGCAAGATGTGATCCCAGGAGGATTGCTCCTTCAGTGAGATTGAACATTTACAAGCTGTGTTTGTTTGGGGGGTTGTAGATATTATGTTTAATAAAACCCTAGTTTTAAAACCATTCCTGGTCTGGGAGTGTAACATGAGAATAGTCACTCCTAGACTATTATCTCATCTCATTTGCCTACTTACTCCCATGTTAGTAACTACATGCATATCTCAACTCCCTCACCTTTTAGCTATTTTAATTACTGTTAAGGCAACACTTAGTTTTGAAATAACATCTCGTTCATAAACCTTGCAACTCTTTTCAAAGCCACTTAGTGCTGCATGTATCTGGCTATTCTGTCAGATAGCTATAACTCCCTAATCTGAACTCACTATGGATTCATTGCACACCAAATTCCATCAAAATCTGAGCTTGTTGAGCAGGAAATACTGGTTGATTTGAAACAATAGATATCACTGTGATGTAACATTCAACTAAAATTAGTTCCAATAAATATTGGAAGCCTCATTCTAATCTTGAAGCCCACGACAAATTCATGTGAGATACACTTGTTCACATCTGATCATATCTTAACAAGAACATGATGACCTTCAAAACACCAATCACATTGTCATGGGGTTTTATTCTATCTGTAAAAATAAAGATGAAAATGAAGATGCTGCTGGAAGACTATTGTAAATACAAAACCTACATCTTGTGAATGACAGTAAAAGACTCATTTGTCGGGTTCTAATGAGGATTTTATTTATTGACAGCAAAAGTTTGTCTAGTATTTGTCTGGAAGCCATGAGGGATCCACACACTAGATCAATTATATCTAATTTCTTTGACTTGTTTTAAAACTTAAGTATATTATGTGGGGAGACTTTAATTTAAATTGGTTATGGAACCCTAATAAGCCAATAGATACTTCACTAAACAGAATCAGGTTTGTTTGAAATCATTATCTTAATCAGTGCAGGTGGATAGATTAGATGAACCCCATAAGACCTTCTTCAACCTGACCATCCATGAAATCATTATGTTCCACTTTATACAATGGATTTTGTCAATAGCCCAAGAAGGATTAGAATATATTTTCTGTAGTTTATTTGTCTAGGGAAATTCTCAGCAGATGCAGCTCCTGTTTTCTATCCAGTTTTCCAGCTGTATGGACTGAAGCTTTTGGTTCAAGTGACTTGCACAAGATCTCACAGAAAGTCTGTGTTTCAAGGCATGATCTTGCAAAGTGCCAAATAACATGGAAGAAGTGTTTGTGCCCTGAACTCCCGGTGATGTTGATGAGAGTTGAGGTTGCTCAGAATATCACAGGACTGAACTTTCAGCTATGGGTCCTTACTGGCAATCCTGCACCCACTGTGGGCACAGACCAGATGAACTTGTTGATGTCTTTCCACTTCTTGTTTCTGTCAGTCTCTAAAATGTGGTTCCTACAGTTTAATAAAACTTTTATTTATATTGTCCATTTTTAAAATACTGGGCAAATTTAATTTGCAAAAGTGACAATAAAACTGTTGGGAAACTACACGAGTGAATAACTGAAACAGTTATTTGGAAACAAAAGACCATGTCTAATTTTATGAAATACCTAAATGTCAGGCAGGTTATACCTCTTATTTTTTGTTACTACAAACAATTTCCCAATTGTTTCACTCACTACTCAAGTCCATCTAAATTACACTGCTATTATTTAGTGCTATTCCATTTTACCAGAGCAACTAAATAGAAAAAGAACCTAATCAAATTCAGAATGGTTCATATGAAGTCCATCTGTTAAATCAAAAGAGGACTGAAAGTTACAAGTTTCAAACTCAAGACAAGATTAAACAGATTTATAGCAGGTTTCAAGCTAGTAATAAGGATGCATTGCTTTTACTCTAGTTAATTGATTTAGATACAGTCGCTAGGATCATGAACAGATGTATCCTTAAGCTTTGAATATCACACTGATGCTTGAATTAGCACTGTTGGTATTAAGCCATCCATTCTTTTTTAGATCTATATGATAGCTAAATACAGGGAAAACAAACCAAAAAAATCACAATAGTTGCACAGATATTCCACCCAATAATGCAGTGTGCTGTGTATTGCGATTGTTAGTGCACTCTGCTCTACTAAATTAAAACTTAATAGATTAGATGTCTTGTTTAAACCTGGTTATGAAAGATAAAAGATTAATCCTTACATTGTATAGCTGGGTTGGTTCTTTAGAGGCAAGAGACATATTCACAGAGGTCTCATTTATAAAAGGATTGTCTGCTGTCTACCAACTCTATGTCTGTCACTGTGTTTAAGAAATCTGTCAGTACATACAATCTGAGATCTAAACATGTCTAAATATTAAATCATAAAACAAACGAAATCTGAAAAAAGGGTTTGGGGGATTTTTTGTTTTGTTTTGTTTATTACAGATGCTCTTACACAGAGATTTATCTTCCACGGGAGATGCTTCACAATATTGTTTCATGGAAGAGGGTGGTTTGAGGGTTTACAAATGGCATCAATTGCTGAGAGAGAGAATTCTGGTACCTTTTCGAAGGGATATTGAAGTCTATCCTACAGTAACTTGTGGAGCTCCCAGAAATCCTTGAAGTTGGAATTTGTATCAGAATGTCTCATCAGAAAAGGTTCAACTATGATTAATTTTTGTGCTCTCTTTATTAAGTACACAAAAGCATCATATTAATAACCCTGATCCGGTGGGGTGCTCAGCATCCTGTATTCTCACTGAGAGTGATCAGCACCTCACAGGACCAAGCCCTCAGTGAAGTGAGTAAAAGCAAACTAGAAAAAAAAAATCATTCAAAAATGCCTTTCTTGATAAAGCTGTTCCAGATTAACAGGTCTCCTAAAACAGGATACAGCTGTCTAAACGTCTGTTACCAGTGATAAGACAGAAAGAAGACACGTTTCTTAGCTAGAAGATTTCTATTAATCCTGTTAGCATCTTGCTATATTACTATAATACGTTGAACCATCTCAGATTCATGGATGATATTGTGTTGATTGCAGAAAATACTATCAAACTACAAAAAATGCTATGAGATTGCAACACAAAAAGCAGCCAAGTCGGACTGAAAATTAACTGTTTCAAAACAAAATTTATGCAGTTTGATACCTTGCCAGAAACCCAAATAACAATCAAGGGAGAACAAACAGAAGTTGGGCAATATGTCTATTTGGGCCAAGAAATGAACATGCGCCACGATCAGAAAGGGGAACTCTTGCGAAGAAAGAAAGCAGGTTGGTGTGCATTCAATTCTATCAATGATGTTCTCCAAGGAAAAAAATCAACAAGGCAACACGCACCAGCCTCTTCAACTTAACAGTACTGCCAGCAATGTTGTACGGCAATGAAACATGGGCGCTGACAAAGACAGAGGAGCAGCAACTGTCTGTCTCAGAGAGGGTGATGGAAAGAAGAATTCTGGGAAATTCAATCCTCGATCAAGTCCCCAGTGAAGTGATCAGACAGCACAGTGGAGTGCAGGACGTTGCTGTTGAGAGCAGGCATAGTAAAATGCGATGGGCCAGACATATAGTGAGGCTCACTGACAATTGATGGACTGCAGCTGTCGCCAACTGGTACCCACGGGAACTGAAACGGCCACTTGGCCGACCTCCAGAGAGATGGGAAGATTTTATCGTGAAAAGACATGGCTGCACATGGAGAAGGAAGGCCAGGATATGAGAACAATGGAAGACGTATTGTGTCGGCGTAATCTATACAAGGGCTGAATGACTGATCGATTAAGATGATCAAGGTGACATTGAACTATTAATCCTATATATGCTAATGGGCATTTTTTTCTTGTTAATATGCTTGAAAGGGGGACAGTCTCCATACAGAGTGGTCTGAACTTTCAGAAGATTAGTTTATACACAGGGATAAAATCCTGGCGCTGCTGAAGTCCATGGAATTTTTCCAATTATTGGGCCAGGATTTAATCCCAACCTTCTGATTCCAAATATAGCAGGGTTGACTATATACTATAAAATACAGGAGAAAAAATACTTAACAAGTTTCAACACAATAAAACTCATAACGTAAATACCTTATCAATGGCTTTTCCGACTCGGGAAACGCTGCTGTGAATGTCTTTATGATCTGAGGCCAATTTCTGAACTGTGTCTTTTATTCTTTTACAGCACTGTGTCATAACAAGGGAAATGGTCCCTGACAAGGCTCCATCTTGGTCTAGGCAGAAGACAAGAAAATTGATTACAAACTTTATTATAAACAAATGATAATGCTAAATCCTTCCCAAATAGATGAAGATAATAAAAGATGAAAATGGTACTGGAAGAGTGAAAAGCTCTGAAAAAAAAAAAAGTCAAAAGCCAATCTTTAGAAAGTGTAGGCAAAGTATCATCAGCTAAACACCGTTTTAAAAAAAATAAAACCTATAGGATATGGGATAACTTCATTAAGATGCCAGTCCCAGTTTTGCTATGGCAGGTACAAATTCTCCTGAATGGAATAACAGTTTCTTTTAAATTGATGAATTCAAGGTTAACGATAAATTGGACTTTCTAGTGCCTTTCACCAGAGGATCTCAAAGCACTAACATTAAACCAAACCTTCCTCACAGAACGGACTGGGGTATCATTTCTACCCTCACCGTAGGATCAGCATTCATTTGTGCAGTTCTTTGAGGATGTACTAGGGCTAGGCATTACATTATTGTATGCGCGCACACGCACACACACACAGAGTCCAGGATTAGAACTTAGAGACTCAATTCATTGTTGCCCTGCACCTTATATAGCTATGTACACCAGTGCAAAGTGAGTGCCCAGTATTACTACTCTGATTTGGTAGCATATTACATTCAAAACAAAGTGCAAAGCAATACAATTCAGGTTCTAAATCTTCTAACTCACAATCCCATGTCTAAGGGCTGGTCTACACTACGGGGGAAAATCAATCTGATACGCAACTTCAGCTACGTGAATAACGTAGCTGAAGTCGAAGTATCTAAGATCGAATTACTCACCGTCCTCAAGGCGCGGGATTGATGTCCGCGGCTCCCCCTGTCGATTCCGCAACTTCGTTCAGGTTGGTGAAGTTACGGAATCGATACAAGTGCATTCGGGGAGTTGATATATCGCGTCTAGATGAGACGAGATATATCGATCCCCGAGCAATCGATTGCTACCCACCGATACGGCAGGTAGTGAAGACGTACCCTAAATAATTAAACCAACAGGTCTCAAATACTGATTCAAAGAGCAGAGTTGGGCCATGGAGCACAAGCTGGTGGCCCACAAAGAACTGTCTCGTCACACTGTGCTGGATTTCCTCATTTCCAGTTGCTAAATCACTTGTGACAGCTAAAAACACATTGTTCCTTTCCAGATAGTCCATTGCATCAGTTTCAATAGCTGCCACAGGAATGTTATGGGATCACCCGTGGGAGAGGAGGAGACACACTCTATGTATAAAATAATAAATATGAAAATGTTTGAGAACCCCTAAACTTAATCCCAGTATCTCTCAGGCAACTCACACTGTCTATGCCTCAGTTTCCCTATGGGTTAAACAGTCACAGATGGAGAAACGGACTTTTTCTCTTCAGTGTTCTGCTTCAGTCCCACTTTCGGATCCCAGATTCAGGAATACTTTCTCCTCCAGTCTTGTGTCAGAACCTATTGCTAATGAGAGGATTTTTCTCATCACTGCTTCCGCCCAGATCATTCTACGAGTTACATCACTCAATCAGGCACATGCTCAAGTCTGTGTTAAAATATCCCTCAGGTACTGTACACAGTGATGGTTGAAGTAAACAACCAGTTCAAGAATAGTTTTCTTAACAGTCCTAGCTTCCCATAAATCCTTCCCAGGAGAAATATTTAAAAGGATGAGATCCTAATAGTTCCACAATATTTAATAAAACAAGGATCAAGAAGCAACCCCTAATCTCAATTGCTATTCTTTTATCATTCTACGTCCTGAATTACTGTTGGTTGGAGCAGAGTGTTACTCAGCCAGTTTCTCTTCTGATATTTCAGGCATTACAACATGCACAACAAACTGCCATCACAGGAGTTGCAAGTGTGGCGAGAGGAGAAACAAAATGCAACTACCATGATAAAATGCTTTTTGAGGAAAAACCCTATCTAAAGATAGTTTTAATTAAGATACATTATAGCTCAAAGATAGCTCATCATGGAATAGGGATTATAAATTTTAATTCTACAGTATGCGACAATACATTCATGTAATGTTCAAGAAAAGTTTTGTAAATGAGTTCCAATAGTTCATGGATTAGGGACCCAATCTAATGGGGTTCCACATTCTTCTGTACAGATTATTTAAATTAATCTTTCTATCTACCCAATGGGACTCAGTGCTCAGTCTAGAAGATACCATCGGAGATGCTTAGTTTTGCAGTTCTCAAACTGTGGATTTGTGTCTCCAGAGAACATGCTTGTTAACCGGAAAAATGTCTTTAAATAAACAAATAATATATAGAGGTGAGACATAACAGACCTCAACCCTATTGTCCCTCTGCAAATTTGTTTTCACAGAGTCAATCCCTTACCTCTCTCTAAAAGTGCAACGTTTCAAAAAGCTCAATGAATAGAAGGTTATTGGGGGCGGAATAGATCTGGACAAGGAGAAGAAGTCTGGAGATAAATGTGAGAAGTGATGGACATGTGCTTGTTTTGTTGAAGTATTATATGTTTGCAGTTGGAGAAAAAAAATCCAGAATACTTAATGTTGTTGTTTTAGTTAAATAAAACAATCTAAATGTCTGTCTGGTGATGTTCTCCTCCTAATACAGCATGGCAAGAAAATCCTCCAAATATTAATGATTAACCTGTTGATTTGGAAATAGTTCACGTCCCAATGACTTCATAAATATCTGCTTCAATTACCTTTGATAAATGAAATAACCAAACAATCATTCATTTTCTGATATCGCTGTAAAAGTAATCTGAAAAGTTTTCAAAATAACTGTTTAAAAATGTATAGTGTGTACCTTCCAAAAATGAAACCTACATCTATCTCTGAGTTGTGAAGAATATGTATTAAGGTTATAACAACCAACACGAATGCACTTTTATGTAGAAAAGCCATGATTAAATCAAGTCTTCCTGACTAGTGATTTAAATCAATTTGATTTAAATCAAATCCACCCTGGACTCAGTACAAACTAAAATTTCATACAATAACTTGTTTATACTACTGTATATACTATACATTGAACTGTAGGTACAATATTTATATTCCAATTGATTATAATTATGTGGTAAAAATGAGAACGTAAGCAATAAGATAAATTACTAATAACAAGAACAAAGCTTGAACACCTTGTTCTATTTAAAAAGTTATAAATAACTAGTGAAAATTAAATTGGAAATTTTGCTATCCAAAAAGGTTGCTTTATAATGTCCCCAAACTGTCTGAAGCTGCACAGTAAACACCTCTTACTTTATTCCAAAGTGTTTACTAAGCAATGGCAATATTCACATTCACATTGCTCACTCATTAGGTACCAACAACATACATGGCTCTTTTCAAAATATGAAAAAAGATAGCACCAGCCTTGCTAAAGGTCTAGAAAAGAAGCACAGTGGGGACACAGTCACAGAACAGTAAAGACATACAAGAGTGTTTTGTTTTTTGAACAGGTAAGAGGCTTGGATCCCACAGAGGGATCCTTCTAGGCTGATCTTTCTGGCTAAGCAGAACCTCCCTGAGGTCAATGAGACCCACTGTAAGCAGGAGGGTCATACCACACAACTCTCCTTGGAGGATAAGAGTCTTAATTTCTAAGATGTATATTTTATTGATTGTCTTTAACATATCATTATTGTCGGTGCATTTCAAGGTACTGGAGTGCTTGGTCCTACAGCTCATATTACCTGATGTGGAGAGAATTTTGAGCCCTCACCAAGCTGTCTTTCACAGAGGCCATAGCACATGCAATCAAGTACTTGCACTGACCACATCTGTTCAAATGGCTTCCAGAGAAACCTGAAGACGGGTGCTGTTTTCATTGATCTTACAGCGGCGTACAATAAGATATGGCACACTGGCCTGCTCGTGAAGGTATCATGGGGTCCTGCTACCTTGGGTCACAGGCATCGTTGAACTGTTCCTCCATGATATGCAGTTCAGAGTCCATATGGGAGAGAAGACGAGTGCTTGGAGACAACAGAACAATGGGTTATCCCAGGGCTCTGTGCTTTCTCCAACCCTGTTCAACCTTTACATCGATGACCTGCCAACAACAGAGTCACAAAAGTTCATTTAGGCAGACGACATCTGTTTCGGTACCCAGGCCTGGACGTTTCATGAGCTTGATGCCACCTTAAACCGGGACATGATAAAGTTAGCTGACTATTGTAAGACTTGGCACCTCCAGCCAAGCATCATAGAAACAATCTCCACTTTGTTCCATCTTCATCAAGCCAGCGCAACCTGAAAACTGAATGTTTATCTGAATGGTTAGACGGTGAAGCATGAAGTAGAACCGTTCTACCTAGGTGTGACCTTACACCACACACTGAGCTACCATGCCCATCTGAAGAAGACAGCAGCTAAAGTTAAGAGGCGCAACAATCTTCTTAGAAAACCGTCAGGTTTGTCATGGGGTGCTCGTGCTCCAACTCTGTGGACGTCAGCTCTTGCCACCTCGAATTTGGTGGCAGAGTACTGCACACCAGTTTGGAGTTGACCATTACACACCAAACTGGTGAATACACAGTTACACACCGCCAAGTGTATAATCTCCGGCACCCTGCGTCCGACTCCACTCCCCTGGCTCCCAGTTCTGAGCAATAATTCTCCTCCTCCTATCAGACGAGAGGTTCCAACTGGCCAGTTATTGGAGAAAGTAGGTGCCAACTAAAGCTTGCTGCTGCACAACCACCTTTTTAAACCACCAGCTGCACGTCTGCCATCACGTCGCCCATTATGGTTTCATCTGCCATGCCAGGATGTTAGGGCGGTAACACTCTGGCCAGAGGAATGGATATCTGTTATAAATCCCAACCAGTCCCTCGTTGCCAACCCCACAATTTGCCCGCCTGGTTTTGACCTGCCCAGGTGCCAATGTTTGAATAGGTTCTGGATCGGGCACGGTCTCTGTGCAGCCAACTAGTATCACTGGGACCTTCGTAACAGCCCTTTGTGCAGCTGCGGCACAACACAGCCGACGACGCACATTGTCGATGAATGCCTGCTGACCAGGTTCAGCGGTGGCCTAGAAGAACAGCATCACACCACCGAAGAGGCCATCACTTGGCTAGACAACTATGCACACGCTAAATAATAAACAAACATACAAAGTGCTGGCCACTTAGTCAAACCGTTTTGTACAACAAAAAAATTCTTTGAATTGTGGACCGATAAAAGAGGGTGCAGAAGGAACAGATTTAATTTAATTTTTACCTGCCTGGACAACTTGAAAAAAATATGAGGGATTATTAAAAACGTACTTCCAAAGAAGAAGATTCTCTAAAGAATTATTTCCTGGTAGATAATGCCACTAGGAATTTCTGATCCACCAACCCTTGAAAAAATGTACAGCTGGAACAAGAGGATCAACAGCTGTTCAAGAACTTCTCACAGAATGAAGACTCTACTGCCTATATTGGACTGGACTTCTACAAATACCTAAATTGTAAGATCATCAGAACAGGGCCTGCCTGTATAGTCTCTCTGTAAACTGCCATATATAAATAACAGCCCTGATCCTGCCAACATCTAACTTTACTCACATGAGTAATCCCACTGACATCAATGCAAGTAAAGTTATGCAGCTGCATTTACATGGGACTAGAACAAACAAATACAACTCTTGGAACTAAACAAAAGTGGATTCTTGAGCACAGCGACAGTAAATACAGGACTGGGAGCCAGGAATGCCCAGATCCTAATCACATATCTATCACTCACTTCTTTTCTGGCAGTGGGTAAATCACATGACTTGTCTCACCACTCCCTCCCATTACATGTACAAATACTGAGTTACTTACCTCTCAGGGATTTTGCAAGATTTACATGTTCACGTTTAAAAAGAGCTGGTATATGACATGCTGAAAGTGCTAAATATTATTTGCAAATATAATACTTAGGGGGCTATGTTTATCTTCATCTGAAGCCCCATTAAATCTAGCCCAGAAAATCCAATAAATCTGTTGTTTATGTCACCCAGCCTGGCTTTTATGACTGCTCTTTCAATAGCAGTGACTAATCTCATTATTACTCAATGCAAAAGAATAAAGATATAAACATATTGACAAATATAAAGATGACACAGCAGAATCTCCTAACCAGGAATAAATGTTTTTAGTCATTAAAGAATGAGTAGGCGTACCCAAAATGGACCAATGTCTGTCCCAACTCAGCCCCACAACCAGAAGTCCTAACCTCCTCCATCACCCAAATAAGGCTATGTTTATGCTATAGTTAGACCCAGGATAGCAACAAAGTTGTTTAAGTTCAGAGGGTAGCAGAAATCTGCATATTTTCCCTGAATGAGCATGAAGAAGGATTGCTTCTTTCTTTTAACTGGTCAGGGAAACAGAAAAATGCCCCTGTCCTTGCAGTATGCAGAAGTTGGTCTAATAAAATATATTACCTCACCCACCTTGTCTCCCTGTCCTAGCAGGTCAGGAAAACTCTGCTAGAACCCCACACTACTACTAGCAACAATGGTGCTCAAATACTCCTGTTAGCATGTTGTTAACTATAAAGTGTGGACAGGGTCTAAATTTAAACATGGTTGTAACCTCTTCACTAAACTGTTGTGAGTCACGTTTCCCCCTACAAGGGCATTTAATACCATCTCAGAAACTGTAAACAAAGGCTTGTTTCCCTTTACGAACACTGTATAGGCAAGAGAAAGGAAGAAAAGGAAAGAAGGAAGTTTGTCTAAAAACAGTTTCCTTTAACTTTTACATGTTTTGACTGGCTGGGAATTTTCCCCTTTTACACTCTGTTTATGAAATCGCTAATTCATTTTCCTTGAGTGCTTAAAAATCACAGCGTCTGGGGGTGATGAGGCCAAGAAGTGGGGGGCGGAAGGGGGAAAGACACCGCAGCCCCGGGGAGTTGTTCCAAATGGGGAAGGGGCGATGGTGGTAGTAGTGGTGGTGAAGGGGGCTGCTGGGGCTGGGAAAAGGGGGCCCAAGGAGAAGCCAGACCGGACTTTGGGGGTAGAGGGGGGAGAAGCTGGGGGCTCTGGGTCTCTGTGGGGACAGGGGGTGTGAGCAAACACAGAGAAAGTGGAACCCCAAAGCTTCTTAGAGATATGTCTTGGGAAGGGGTCTGAAGAGAAGCCAAGATTGGGGGATCACTCGAGTGAGTGGCCGAGAAGCCGGGATCGGGGAGGGGAGCAGATGGGGGACCAAAGAGAACCGGGATGGGGGGGTGAAGGGGCTGAGAAGCCGGGATCGGGGGAGCCTGGGGAGAACTGGGATCGGGGGGCGGAGGGGGGACTAGGAGAACCGGGATCTGGGGGGGAAAGGGGGCTAGGAGAACCAGGATCTGGGGGGCAAAGGGGGGCTAGGAGAACTGGGATCTGGGGGGAGTTTGGGGAGAACCAAGATCTGGGGGGGAAAGGAGGGCTAGGAGAACCGGGATCTGGGGGCGGGGAAAGGAGGGCTAGGAGAACCGGGATCTGGGGGGAGTTTGGGGAGAACCGGGATCGAGTTTGGGGAGAACCGGGATCTGGGGGAGAAAGGGGGACTAGGAGAACCGGGATCTGGGGGGAAGGGGAGCACCGGGATCTGGGGGGGGAAGGGGCGCTAGGAGAACCGGGATCTGGGGGGGAAAGGGGCGCTAGAAGAACTGGGATCTGAGGGGAAGGGGAGCACCGGGATCTGGGGGGGGAAGGGGCGCTAGGAGAACCGGGATCTGGGGGGAAGGGGAGCCTGGGGAGAACCGGGATCTGGGGGGAGTTTGGGGAGAACCGGGATCTGGGGGGAGTTTGGAGAGAACCAGGATCGGGGGCGGGGGTTAGGAGAACCAGGGGCGGGCTCTCTGGCGAGGCTGAGGGGTAGCTCCCCCCCGCAGCTGCCCGAGCCCCGGCCCGGCGCGCCGCACGTACTCTCGCTCTGCAGGATCTCGCGGCGCAGCCCCCCCGCGTACTGGATCAGCTCCTCCAGGCTCCGCTCGCAGAGCTGCCCGTAGCCGGAGAACTTCTGCAGCACCTTCTCCAGCTCCCGCTCCACCGTCACACACTGATCCATGGCGAGCGCGGCGGGGCCCCCGCTGCCTCAAGCCGGGTCTCCCTGCTGCCGCCGGGCTCCCCGCCGCTCGCCGGGCGGAATTTTGTTTAGAACTTCTACCTGAGGCTGGCTGAGCAGTGTTATTGTGCAGGCAACGCACAGGCAGCCGGGGTCCTCAGCGGCAGCGGGCGCACTCGCTGCGCAGGCACTGTACTAGGCACCCGGGGTCCTCAGGCAATTATTGTGCAGGCTGCATGGTAGACAGCCGGGGTCCTGAGAAAAGCTCTATGTAAAACAGCTGGACGATGCGCTGAGGGTCGTCGGTGGCTTTGTTACTCCGGGATCAGGGACGATCGCTCGGATCCTTGCTTAGTGCGCGTGCTGTGGTTGTACAGGCGGTTGCAGTCCTCGGTGGAATTATTCTTCAGGCACCGCTGCAGGCACCTTGGGTCTTCGAAGGTCTACGATAGGGTGGATAGGTGGGGTCCTCGGCTGGGTTGGTTTTCAGGCAGCCCCATAGACAGCAGGGTTGGGGGGCTTTGCTACCGTTCAGGCTGCTGCCGCTGGCGGAGATGCGGGGGGGCAGCTGCTGTCGCGCCTGTCCTGGGGGCGGGGCTCGGGGGTGGTGGCAGGGGTCGGCTGGCTGCCTCCAATGGGCGAAGAGGCGATTCCTAGGGAGAAGGCTGGTGGCTTGGGGGAAGACACCCCAGGGCGCAGCCCCCACCCATCTCCTCTCCCTGGGTAGGCATCGGGCTTGCTTCAGCCAACGTCAGGTGTGGGAGCATGCAAGGGAGAGGCGGTGAGGTACCGGGGGCGGGGGTTAAGCGCTGTATCTGCAGATATAAATGCTCAGGTGCGCTTCTGAGGGGGAAATATAGGCAGCTCTGCTTCCAGCTACACGCATGTTGCTGTCGAGGTAATAGTTGCCTCTGAGGAAACTGTACAGGCAGTGATCCTGCACGGGGTATGCGGTGTCGGTGGGCTAAGGTGATAGCTGTGCAGCAGTACTGGCTGTAGGGAGAAGGCTTAGAAGTGGGGTTGATTGTGCTTGCTGCTTTCCTGGGTTTTGTGACTGGCCAGTGGCCTTTTTCCAGAAGAAGCTGGCACTTTAGCTCAAGAAAAAGGCATTTGAGGAGTCCTAGAACTAGGACTTCACCCAGGATTCTGCCCAAATAGAAGCATCTTGTCTTGAAAACTAATAGAAGATAATACCTGTTTAAAGTATCTTCATCTCCACCACTTTGCTTCTGTAGCTAAACTTATCACCTGCTTTGTCTAGTCAACCTTTAAAGATCTTATTTCCATCTCTGCAGCACCTGAGGATGTAAATAGATCATTTCATCTTATTGCTGTTAGCTTTGTGAATTCTGCGTGTAGTTCAGTGTTCAGAGCTTTTTCAAACAGCAGTGGTCTGGAATAAGAGCAGAATTTTGATAGCTTTTACTGTTGCTATTCAGAATCCCATCCCATATGTAGCAGTGCAACTGACCAGAACTATGTCACTTTAACCCTGCTACTTGGAAAAAATCCTGAGCGGCAGCAAAAGAAACTACTGGAGAGGGAAATTCCGAGTATGAAGAAAGGTGGAGGATAAACTAGTAGAACAAATTTAAGGTTAGGGGCTGGTAGAGAGAATGCTCCTTCTTTTGCAGGGGAAATGTATGGGGAGGGGGCTTCAAAACTGTCACACACCTACTAGCAAGCAGCTGACATAAAAGATGGAGCCCTTGAGTAGGGTAAAGGGACAACACCATGGTAAGCAGCAAGTTGGGAAGGGCAGTTGGCTTTTCACTAGGTCATTAAGTTGGCCAGTGAGCTTCCTCCTGTCTTTTTATTTTGGACTGTCTAGTGAGTTTAATCTTTTGACTAGTTGGTATCTGGTAAATTTTTCAAACCCTGCTTTAAAACTTCATCCTATTTCTTTAACATCACTTACTCGATATTCACTGTGTTCCCACTTTTCTGATGGGGAAACTGAGGCACCGAGCTCATAAGCTCTGTCTTCTGTGGCACCATAGCTAAATCTTATGGTAGGAATCACAAATTATGCTTCGGTATTAATTTACTCTGTCTTCATGGAATACTCTTCATTCCTATGGCTAACTGAATGTAAACTTAATGATTATTTTCAATTATGGATCTTTTCAACTGCACTATCAAGGTTGTCCATCTTCCTGGGCTTCTGCTGTACTACAGTACATGCAAATTGCTTCACATGAATCTTTTTCTTATGTTTAATTTCTGTAGTGAATTATAAATTGAATAAGTCAGCACTCGTGCAGTGACAACATACTAACTAGTTAGTAGTAGTAATGAGAATTTTTAAAGAGCTACTTAACTTATTCTGCTCCTGATTATGCAGTTGGGCCTCAACTCATGTACAATGAATGTTCAGGATATTGACAACTAAAATTTTGGAGGAGAAAAGAACAAAGGTACATTAAATACAGTAAATAGAACAAGACCAATAGGAATACTACATTGTTGGAATTAGGAATTTTGCTCCAGTTAACATTGCAGTGGTATAGTTAATATTTGCTGATACGCACCTCTGTATATGCACTTCCATATTCACAGTCAAGGTAGATTTGTTGAGTAGCCACCTGTAATTCTTCCTGTTAAGTTGGCCTCTTATTCCTCTGTATGCAGTTACCAAACAATTTCATAGCTATGAGTCAGTAAACCCAGTTTAACTCATGTGCCCACCCTGAAAATATGCACTATTAGAAAATACTACATATTGTCCCATTATTTGTGTCATTGGAGCACTTAGAAACTTGTGTCAAGATCATTGTACTGGCATTTTACAGATCTGTAGTGATAGGCAGTCTCTGCCTTGAAGATATGATCTAAATGTCTAAGTATATTTTGGACAGTGCATCCTAATGTAGATGACTGGTTCCCAGCATAAGGGGCCAGAGTTGAGATGTTTCTGGAGCCTTATCTCCCTATATCCTGACTTTCACACATGCTTGTTAGCTTGTTTTTTAATAACTATGGTCGAATAATGACGTGTATCCAAGGCTTTAGAGTGATTCTTAAAGCACTGTTAGTGTCTGTCTAAATTGTAAAAACAAAATTATGCTTTAATTATGTTGAGATGACAGTGTAACTGAATGCTTTGACAATTCAATTTATACCGCAGACAGGATCATGGAAGATATGTTTCTTAAGGGTTAGCTTCAGAACATCACAAATTTGTGATAGCACACAGTGCTTGCTGGAATTTGTGTTGATTTTTGACTATTAAAACTGCCAGTAAAACAATACAATGATATCTTGCCTTTGCACAATACAGATTATGCTATTGAAATTCCATGTTAAAAGGGTACTGTTAACTGGGGTGTCTTTAAAACTTTTTTTATAACTTTCATTTTGTATATAGTTGCATCTTAAAGGCTTGGAAATACTACTTTCCCTGTCAGTTAGCAAAGTTTTGGGTTTCTTTATCCCATTTCTCAATGAACTTTAACTGTATTTTGGTTAATCTAACCCATGAATTCTTGCTTTTAGTTCCAAACTAGCAGCGGGTGGAGAGTGAAAGCAATTCTGATTATTTGTCAGTGGACAGTTTAAGACTTCAAATTTGGCTATGTGACAGAACATGATTGTCCCAGTTTTCAGGGTTCAGTCCTGTTCTTTCAGGTAAATAACGATGAGAGATTGTTGCTGTAACTGTCTAAATGTTTCTCCATGTTCATTTTTGTACATAAATCAGATTCCATGTTTTAAGTAATAGAGTACTCTCTTCACACTCACAGTACTTGCTTTTTTGAGTACAGGATGAGTTTTCTGACCATTCACAAGTAATTCTGCGAAATAGGTGGTTAGAATTAATTTTAAAATAGGCCCTTTGAAAATACCAGTGTGTGTCTCACCTTTCTTTGGTCCAAACAGTCTTAACAATTGAATTAGGGACTCTTCCTATATATGGGGGCTACATTTGAAAAAATTAGGTTGTAATTCAGCGAAGTTGATGGTTGTATCTAGCCTATAATCAGTACAGGTAGGTCCAATTTAGGTTGGAGAAAATGAGTGGTGGAGGAAGAAGGCTGTGGTAGACTAAGGCCTTGTCTACACTACAAAGTTTTGTCTGCAAAAGTTATGCTGTTTTAATTAAAACCACTGTTGCATGTCCACACTAGCTCCTTGTGTCAGTAGAGTGCATCCATGCTAACAGCTCTTGCATTGACACAGCTATCACAGAGCACTGCTCTCTATCCCCCACTGTGCAACTAGCCGCAGGGTGCTTTGGGAAGGGTTTGCCATTCCTGATGGGGCAGGTACTGCATCATATGATGGTTTCTCAATTCTGTTGTTCTGGGGCATTCTAGTAGATTGTCAGCTGCTTTCCCAGCTGAAGTATGGGGCAGGGCAGGGGGAAGAGGAGAATGGTGTGTCTGCTGCGGGGGAGACAGCAGGCTGACTGTCCTATCCTGAGGCAGGAGAAGGAGGATGCCCCCCCCACATCAGCCCCTGGCTCTGCTTGGCATAGCAGTCTCTCCTGAAGCAGCCCACTCTGCCTGCCTATGGTTCTATAATTCCCTCCAAGTTCTCCCACAGCAGCCTCAAGCCATGGCTACACTGGCGCTTTACAGCGCTGCAACTTTCCTGCTCAGGGGTATGAAAAAAACACACCCCTGAGCGCTGCAAGATACAGCACTGTAAAGCCTCAGTGTAAACAGTGCCGCAGCGCTGGGAGCACAGCTCCCAGTGCTGCAAGCTACACCCGTAGAGGATGTGGAGTACGTGCAGCGCTGGGAGAGCTCTCTTCCAGCGCTGGCGCTGCGACCACACTTGAAACTTCCAAGCGCTGCCGCAGCAGTGCTTTGAAGTGCAAGTGTAGCCATACCCTCAGCTGCAGTGAGTGGTATTCTGAGCAGCTCTCTGAGCTCTCCCTGCTGAAGAATATGGGCTTGTCTACACTTACATTTTATAGTGCTCTAACTTGCTGGCTCAGGGGTGTGAAAAATCACCCCCTTTAGCGCAGCAAGTCTGAGCATTTTAAAGTGCTAGTGTAGCCAGGCTCTGAGCGCTGGGAGCTGCATGTGTAGCTAATCTCCTTGTGGGGGTGGATTACTAGGAGTGTTGGGAGAACTCTCGCACTTCAAAGCACTGCTATGGGAGCTTTCCCATGGCAGCACTTTGAAGTTTCCAGTGTAGACCTACAGAAGTCCTGAACTTGCAGCAGCAGTCTGCCTGCTGCTCTGTTCCTAGTGCAGGGCAGAAGAGGAGCATTCTACGTTAATGATTTGCTCTTTGTTCCCAAAAGGGTGCAGCATGCTCAGCTGTTAGATACTTCCTGGAGCTTTGAGAGGGGAGGGGCGCATGCCTGCAGGGCAGCAGAGATCAAAACAGTGAGCAGAGGGGTCATGGCAGGCACTGTGGAATATTGGTCCTGTTGGGATCCAGGAAGTGGGTGGGCAGAAGCCTGCCCACTGCTAAAGGACCTCCCCCCAGCCTAAGGGGAGGATCCACAGATCTGGGGTTCCATATAATTGTGGGGGACAACTAAGGAGATGACAGGAATGGGAGTGAGGTTACAAGGCTAAACGAAGGGAACCTGATGATACCAAGCAGAGAACCCCAGACAGCACCCACTGCTCCTCGAAGGTGTCAAGAGAGCTAGCGGACACTGCCCAGAGGAACTCTGCCCAGATGGGTGAACAGACTAAGGAACAATAGTAGGCCCCACAGTTTCAGGAAACCCCGTTGGCTAACCTCCTCTCCCTGGTTTTGTAGATGGCCAGGGCTAGGAGGAGGTTGACAAGGAGATCCTGCGACTGTGGGGCCATGGATAGAGAGAGCGCGTAGATGAACAGGTGAGGGGAAAAGTGCAACCAAAAATGTAGTAATATATCCAAGAGGAGCTAGAATAGGGTGGAAGCCAGTTATGTCAACAAATAGCAGCAGTGTCTGCACTGACCCTTTGTTGCTTTAACTTTGCCCCAAAAAGCTTTATGCTTTTTGTTGAGGTAGTCTTATTTTGTCAGCTGAAAGTAGATTTGTAATGTGTACACCTCCCCTGTTTTGTCGGCAAGAGCTGCCTTTTGCTGACAAAACTGTGTAGTATAGACAAGGCCTAACACAATGTGATGGGGGATACAGCCTAGTCTCTGTCTGCTGATAGCCCTCTGCTTCAAGGTCTCCTCCTGCTTCAGTTCCCCTAACTGGGCCACATAGGTGCAAAATGGAGTTGAAAGGCTCCCCACAACACTTCTGCCTCAACTACTAAAGCTAAGCCAGATCCTGATTCACAGGCCCCTCTTCTTCTAACCTTCTTCCTTGTCATAAACAGATAGCTAAGGGTTAATGTCTCTTTCACCTGAAGCACCTGACCAGAGGACCAATCAGGAAACCGGATTTTTTCAACTTTGGGTGGAGGGAATTGAGTGTCTGAGTCTTTTGTCTTTTGTCTGCCTGCCTGCTTTCTCTGAGCTTTGGAGAAGTAGTTCTACTTTCTAGTCTTCTGTTTCTAAGTGTAAGGACAAAGAGATCAGATAGTAAGTTCTATGGTTTCTTTTTTTTGGTATTTGCATGAATATAAGTGCTGGAGTGCTTTGATTTGTATTCTTTTTGAATAAGGCTGTTTATTCAATATTCTTTTAAGCAATTGACCCTGTGTTGTATCATCTTAATACAGAGAGAACATTTGTACTTATTTTTCTTTCTTTTTATATAAAGCTTTCTTTTAAGACCTGTTGGAGTTTTTCTTTACTTCAGGGAAATTGAGTCTGTACTCACCAGGGAATTGGTGGGAGAAAGAAAAGGGGAGATCTGTGTGTTGGATTGCTAGCCTGACTTTGCATTCCCTCTGGGGGAATAGGAAAGTACTTTTTGTTTCCAGGATTGGGAACGGAGAGGGGGAGTCCCTCTGTGTAGTTTCACAGAGCTTGTGTCGGTGTATCTCTCCAGGAGCACCTGGAGGGGGGAAGGGAAAAAGGATTATTTCCCTTGGTTGTGAGACTCAAGGGATTTGGGTCTTGGGGTCCCCAGGGAAGGTTTTTCAGAGGGACCAGAGTGCCCCAAAACACTCTAATTTTTTGGGTGGTGGCAGCAGGTACCAGGTCCAGGCTGGTGGCTAAGCTTGGAGGTTTTCATGCTAACCCCCATATTTTGGACGCTAAGGTCCAAAACTGGGACTAAGGTTATGTCATTCCTCTACAGAGAAACATTGGTAGTCTCCACTTCTTTGCAATGAAAGTTTAATTCAGTTACCTTGCTGCCCAGTCTACCTCTGGGCTTTGATAGAAAATCAAATTTTAAAAAGTAGTGTTGTCTGTTTCCTTACTATTAGGACAGTCATATTCCAGAGTTTCATATTTTGGTGTACTGGCCAAAATATCAGCATTTGACTATATATGAACAGCCAGAAAGTTGAACTACAAGCCTAAAGAAACTATTTTAACCAAGAAACACACCCAGTGGTGTTGGGGGAATGTTGGGAATTTAACTTTGAGGCTATTGGCAAAAGTATTGCTGTTCTGGTTCACTTAGTCCATTGACAATAGGCAAATGCCATATTAGAGACAAGCATTGTGTCTCTGCACCTACCGCACCTCCTTTAATTGACAAACAGTTTTGCTGTGTGGACTCTTATTTTAATTAGTGCTGTGTGCTTTCCAAATTAAGGAGGAGTTGGACAGCCCTTACTCCCTAAAACCACAAAAGCAGCTAGGGATACAACATATGAGCAAAGTGTTCATATGATGATAAGTCCACTGCTTCTTAAAAATCCTAAACAAACTTGTAACTAAAATTAAACATGGTAGGTACCTCTTGCTTTCCTCCCACCCATCGCTCCACATGTGTCTGAGCTGCTCACTTTAGATAAACAAATAGATTTAGTCAGCTAAGTTCTTGTATGTGTCTCAGAAGAAGTAGGGCTTTAAGAGGGATTTAAAGGAGAAGAGGGTTGTAGCTTTGCAGACCAGTTGCAGCATAGGTACAAAGAATCTGTTAGGGGCCTGACATCAGGTGATGTTGAACATGCTTTCTGTAATGCTGTTAACATTTTGGTCCTATCTATGCTAGTAGCCAAACCATTTTCAGTGTGGGCAGGGGTGTGTGTTAGGGCTAGTCCTGTTAGTGGTCATTACAGCAGTGAGTCAATTTCTCATTATTTAGATGGATCCTTAGTGCATGGAAGATTTGACAGAGAGACCCAGAAATTATACTTCACATTTGTCAGCTTGAAAAGTTTTGTAGACTGTGAGATGTTATGAAGAAATGCAAGAGCATTACAACCCTTCCCTCTCAGAGACTAATGTTAAAGTACCAACTGATTCCTGGCTACATTCTGTTCAAGCTGGTCTTCCCCCATGTGGCTCAGTATTTAGCAAAACTATCTCATAAAATCAGTTTGTCCTTAATTGTCCAGTATTAGAGCGATGTGATTCACCTTTCAAATCTTTACTTTTGGCTACCCCCTCACAAATGTACATAGTAAGAATAAAGGATTATGACTTTCGATATAGGGAGCAAAGTTGACAAAGCCAAAAGGCTCAGCTTGTGACCAGCTACCACTAAAACCAATTAATATTGACTACCCAAACTCTACTCAGCAAGTACATTGAGGATAAGAGTGGCCATGTTCAGATCTGGGGAATGGTATCTATGATGTCAAATATCAGAGGGGTAGCCATGTTAATCTGGATATGTAAAAGCGACGAAGAGTTCTGTGGCACCTTATAGACTAACAGACGTATTGGAGCATGAGCTTTTGTAGGTGAATACCCACTTCGTCGGATGCATATGTTTGTTAATCTATAGGGTGCCACAGAACTGTTTGCTGTGGTATCTATGTTGTTCTCATTGAGGGAGCCCTGGCTGTGAACTAACTAACTTGCACCAGAAATTAGGTTGATTGTGTCCTGAGACAGCTGTTGCTAGACTTCATTTTTCTGCAGGGACTGCTATTATTTAAGGAGCCTTAGGCCTTGTCTACATTACACAGTTAACAAAACTCTCCTGTTCTTCTGACAAAAGAGAACCACCTTGATGAGAGGCATAGAGCTTTCTGAGGCAGAGTTATATCAACTAAGTATCAGTGTAGACATTGCCTTTGGTTATGTTGCTATAATGGGCCTCCATGAGGTGTCCCACAGTACCCATCCTGGCCACTCTGGTCAGCAGTTTGAACTCTTCTGTGCTGCACCCAGGTACACAGGTATCCACACTTCCCCTTTTTAAGGCCCAGGAATGTCATGAAATTCTACTTCCTATTTTCTCTCCAGGGACAGCTCATGCATCTTCCCAGTTGACCATGGGGGCTCCATGCAGCGAATGGTCTCCCACTTGGAGCATGCCTGAATTGTTGGATCCTGCTGGCACTGTGGGGAGAGATGCCTGTGCAGTCACAGTCCTAGCTCTGCTTCAGCTGTAGGAACTTCAATACCTATGGTCAGAGTTCTCATGGGTTATTGGATAAGAGTTACAAATGGAACATGCATCAGTGCTGTGGATTTGTGAAGCTTTTCTTTTCATGCAAAACTTAAATGGGGGGCCTAAGCTGCCTGACCAACTGATCTAGGGTGACTAGACAGCAAGTATGAAAAATCAGGACAGGGGGTGGGGGGTAATAGGAGCCTATACAAGAGACCCAAAAATCAGGACTGACCCTATAAAATCGGGACATCTGGTCACCCTAAACTGATCTAACTCTGCATGGCTTTTCTATAGTTAGGCTGGCAAAGATTACATCTTTATTGGTAAATGTCAGTTTCACCATCCACACACAATGACAGAATTGCTAATTGAAATGTAAAGAGGCAATGTAAGAAAAATCCTGCTTGAGAACTTTAGAGTTTGATTTAAGGATATATACTTTGTATATTTTGGCATGTGATGTTGACAATTTGTGTTTTAATGGTTATAAAGACTTTACTTTTTGAATCTCAATGCCTACTACCACTAAATAATATCTGATGCCCCCCATTTCCTGCAATTGTGAAAATTTCAATAAAATGCTTAAACATTAATGTCAAAAGTATTAAGTCTATAATCAGTCACCATAGAACTTCCCATTAATGTCCAACCGAGCACCTACATTAAACTCAAGCTCAGGCAAATCACTGGAGTGGGGGTTTTTATCTCTGGAAGCACTTAGGGCCTGATCCTAGGGAGCAGCAGCATTTGGGTTGCTTGTTATCACTTTTTCCTGAGAGCAATAAATCATGTGAGCTAAGGGGGAAGCATATATTAATCTCCATCGGACAGAGGCTGCCCAAGCCAGTCTGCCATCCTAGGCAAAACTTCAGTTTGCAGCTGAGCCTCCTCGCACAGGGACAGCGGATTTGCCCTCCCTCTATCACAATGGAGAAGCAGCCAGGGCACATTTGAGTGAGTGGCAGTGTGACCTGGTGCCTGGGGTTACACAGGCCACCCAGCTTTGACCCAGCCACCTCTCCATCATGACAGAGGGGTGGGCGGGCCAAACCTGCAGCCTCAGGCAGCTGCCCGGCTTGCCTATAGCTAAAGCAGCCTCTATGAGCAGGAAGGAGCCGGCTCCTCGCGTTACACCCCCGTTCCCTTGCCCTGGAGCTCCCTTGTTCGTGGAGTGTGAGGTCAGCCCTTCACAGCAGGGCCTGGGCTGGGGAGGGGAGCTGCGGAATCGCCAGGCGCGGGGTGTTAAAAGCCTGCCTGCCCCACGCCTCAGCCTCCCGCTTCCGCCTCGATTCAGTCCTAGAGGGGGCCCGGGAGCTGCGGGCCGAGGTAAACACGCTGCTGCTGCCCGGGTACTTTGGAAAAGGATAATTCCAGTCACAGGATAGTGGGGGGAGGGTAATCATTCCGGATGAGGGGCTGGGGAAGAGATTGGGGGGGCGGCGAGTGTCGGGGGTTGGGAAAATGGGGGAGGGGAGAAGAGATGGGGGGCACAGTGAGTGTCCAGGGCCGGAGAAGAGATTGGGGAGTGAGTGTCCAGGGAAGAGATGGGGAGGCAATGAGTGGGCGGGGCCGGGGAAGAGAGGGGGGGTGAGTGTCTGGGGCCAGGGAAAGTGGGGGAGGGGAGAAGTGACGGTGTCCGGGGCCGGGGAAGAGATGGGGGGGGGGTGAGTGCCACGGGAAGGGGGGGACAATGAGTGTCCGGGGCTGGGGAAAATGAGGGAGGGGAGAAGAGATGGGGGGCAGTGAGTGTCCAGGGCCGGTGAAGAGATGGGGGGGGAGTGACTGGGGCCAGGGAAAATGAGGGAGGGGAGAAGAGATGGGGGGCAGTGAGTGTCTGGGGCCAGGGAAAGTGGGGGAGGGGAGAAGAGATGGGGGGCAGTGAGTGTCCAGGGCCGGGGAAGAGATGAGGGGGGGAGTGACTGGGGCGAGGGAAAGTGGGGGAGGGGAGAAGAGATGGGGGGCAGTGAATGACTGGGGCCAGGGAAAGTGGGGGAGGGGAGAAGAGATGGGGGGCAGTGAGTGTCCAGGGCCGGGGAAGAGATGAGGGGGGGAGTGACTGGGGTTAGAGAAAGTGGGGGAGGGGAGAAGAGATGGGGGGCAGTGAGTGTCCAGGGCCGGGGAAGAGATGAGGGGGGGAGTGACTGGGGCGAGGGAAAGTGGGGGAGGGGAGAAGAGATGGGGGGCAGTGAATGACTGGGGCCAGGGAAAGTGGGGGAGGGGAGAAGAGATGGGGGGCAGTGAGTGTCCAGGGCCGGGGAAGAGATGAGGGGGGGAGTGACTGGGGCCAGGGAAAGTGGGGGAGGGGAGAAGAGATGGGGGGCAGTGAGTGTCCAGGGCCGGGGAAGAGATGAGGGGGGGAGTGACTGGGGCGAGGGAAAGTGGGGGAGGGGAGAAGAGATGGGGGGCAGTGAATGACTGGGGCCAGGGAAAGTGGGGGAGGGGAGAAGAGATGGGGGGCAGTGAGTGTCCAGGGCCGGGGAAGAGATGAGGGGGGGAGTGACTGGGGCCAGGGAAAGTGGGGGAGGGGAGAAGAAATGGGGGGCAGTGAGTGTCCAGGGCCGGGGAAGAGATGAGGGGGGGGAGTGACTGGGGTTAGAGAAAGTGGGGGAGGGGAGAAGAGATGGGGGGCAGTGAGTGTCCAGGGCCGGGGAAGAGATGAGGGGGGGAGTGACTGGGGCGAGGGAAAGTGGGGGAGGGGAGAAGAGATGGGGGGCAGTGAATGACTGGGGCCAGGGAAAGTGGGGGAGGGGAGAAGAGATGGGGGGCAGTGAGTGTCCAGGGCCGGGGAAGAGATGAGGGGGGGGAGTGACTGGGGTTAGAGAAAGTGGGGGAGGGGAGAAGAGATGGGGGGCAGAGAGTGTCCAGGGCCGGGGAAGAGATGAGGGGGGGAGTGACTGGGGCCAGGGAAAGTGGGGGAGGGGAGAAGAAATGGGGGGCAGTGAGTGTCCAGGGCCGGGGAAGAGATGAGGGGGGGGAGTGACTGGGGTTAGAGAAAGTGGGGGAGGGGAGAAGAGATGGGGGGCAGAGAGTGTCCAGGGCCGGGGAAGAGATGAGGGGGGGAGTGACTGGGGTCAGAGAAAGTGGGGGAGGGGAGAAGAGATGGGGGGCAGTGAGTGTCCGGGGCCGGGGAAGAGATGGGGGGCAGTGAGTGTCTGGGGCCAGGGAAAGTGGGGGAGGGGAGAAGAGATGGGGGGCAGAGAGTGTCCAGGGCCGGGGAAGATCGGGCAGACTGAGGCTGTCTAGGGTCGGGGCTGGGGCGGAGGGGGGACAGTTCCCGGGCACCTCCTCCCACCAACAGCGCTCACGGGGGTCTGTGTTTCCGGACTCGCTCCCTTTGGCGGCTGGCTGAGCGCCCAGCACCGCCCGGGGGCGGGGCCCGAGATTCCCCCTCCCCGGCGCCCTTTGCCCCCTCCCGCGGCTGTCCCCGCTTGCGACGTCACTTGTTATGTCTCCGCCGGCGGCTCGGGCTCCGCGGGGGGCAGGCCGGGACCCGGAGCCCGCAGGCGGTCGCCAGGCCCAGCGTCTTTCCCTGCTGACCGTTCGGCCCCGGGGAGTCCCCGAGCGGAGGCGCCTCCCCCTAAATCCCCCCCCCGCAGACCAGCCTCCCCCCCCGGCCTGACTGGGGGCCTCAGCTCCCCCACTAGCCCCATCCCCGTCCGCACTGGGAGCGCAGCCCCCATCCCCTTTCACCCTCCCCCGCCCAACTCGGTAACACCCCGCGATCCCCTTTCCCTCCCCCAACCCCTGACTGGGACGAGGGCAGCAAGGAGCGGGCCCAGAAGCCGGGGGCGAGGAGGAGGATCCAGGCGGCGGCAGCAGCGGGGTTATTGGTCTGAATAATTGGCTCCTTCCCCCTGCCTCCTCCATTGGGATCTCTCTCTCGCTCTCTCCTAGGATTGGCTCTCTCGGCGGAGAGTCACACGCAGAGAGCGGAAAGATGTGGCTGAAGCTGTTTTTCTTGCTTCTCTATTTTCTGGTCCTGTTTGTTCTGGCCAGGTTTTTTGAAGCCATTGTCTGGTATGAAACTGGCTTCTTTGCCACCCAGTTGGTGGACCCGGTGGCCCTAAGCTTCAAGAAGCTGAAGACCATTTTGGAGTGCAGGGGGCTTGGGTACTCTGGGCTGCTGGAAAAGAAAGATGTCAGGGAGCTGGTGGAGAAGTCAGGTAAGAGATCATACGTAAGAAGATATTTCACCCATTAACGTTGAGAGGTTTGCTGGGTTTTTTTTGCCTAGGAATGGTTTTCTGTACTTAATTTCTGAATACTTTATTTAAAAAAAATTAATACACATTAAGAGCTTATTGGGGAACAAAATCATCTCATTAGTAATAGTCTTACATTTCTAATAGCAGCTTTCATACTGAAGGATCCTTAAGTGCTTTCCAGATTATACATACAGCACCTCTGAAATGCAGCCACCTCCGGAGTGTGGGACAGCAGCCAGCTGGCACAGGGCATGCCTTACAACAGTATTGTGGGAGGAGGGAAATTTTGGCCAAGGACATCAAGGCAAATGCTACTCTTGTGAAAAGTATCATGATATGCCTACTGTGAGGGGACAGAGCATCAGTTTTTCAGGTCTTGTCAAAATGTTACATACAATACACATTTCTATTTCTCAACCTTGTGTCCGCCTTTATGGGTTAACAGCTCTCCAAGCAGAACTTAAATAAATAACCAGTTGTCTTGGTAGACCAAATAATAAAATATTAGTGTGATAAATGTAAGAGATCATTCAAAAAGCTGTAAAACTGTGAAATAATTAAATTTCTAACCTAAGTTGTAAATGTGAATATCATATTATACCATCTTTCAAGAAAATAGGCCTTCTATATTCAGTAGACTAGTTATTGAGCAAAGGTTTTGCTTGCAAAGCATATCCTTCACAGGAAAGAGAATATTTCAGAGAAGTTAGTCTGAACTGTTGAGTGGGGTTGAACCTGAATGTTAGATTATGTTTACACAGTAGGAAGTATGCTGTTGGGAAGTATGCTGTCAGCTTTGCTTCTAAAACTCAAAACATATTTTTTTCTCCCATTCTGCATCCTCCTGGCTACTCTAGCCCTCAGCACTGTAACTACATAGGCCAAAATATTAACCCATTAAAAGGACACTGTCATGGGCCTAATTTTGATCACACTAGCCTTGTCCTGGTGGAACTCCTCTAATTTACCATTTATATTACCAAAGTGCTTGAAGACCCCAATTAGGACCAACATTCTGATGTGCTATGTGCTGCATAAACACACACAGAGATGTCACTAACTCCTGTGCCAAAGAGCCTGCTAACTAAAAAGACAAGTGACCTATGGTGCTAGATTCACAAAGGAAGTTAGGCATCTAACTGCCACTTCAGGTGCATAAAATCCAGATACCACTGGTATTTACAAAATTTCCGTTCCCCTGTCACCTAACCCAGTAGGTGCTTAAGCTTACTCAGTGCCCACATTTTTTTGCAGGAAAAGTTCCCTAGGTGCCTATGTTTCTGCCTCCAGGCCTGTACGCTGGTGCTTCACTCTAGATGTTTGAGCGCCTGAGCCCCAGTGCAGTTCATTAGCTAAGGGAAGATAAATGCTCCCCTGCCTAACTCAGTTGTGGGGCCTGATCCAGTTGATGTGCTCTGAGCATATCTAACTGCACTCAAAATGGTCCATGATGGTGGGAGGTGTTCCCACATAAATTTTAGCCCACGGTTAAGGCAGTGGTATCCAGTCTTATTACACAAGAGAGCCACACAAACATAAGCACAACCTTGTGTGGACCAAACAGATTCTACATATTTTAATAAGATTTAAAATCACCTGTATTGATTTATATTTTAAGTTCAGTTTGTTTCGTATGTATGTAGATAGACAATACTGTATATAGAAAAAACCTATCTACACACTTGTGTGTGCTCTGTCTCTCACTTGCCCAATAACTCTTTAATTACTTATCCAAACTGAAACTGGAAGTGGCAGATCAGCCATCAGGCACCATTGCCATCAGGCAGTGGGGGGAGGGGACCGAAGCACAGAGTCACAGACACAACAGGCAAATACCCTAACCATTGGACTAAAAGTTATGAGGGAGCTCTTCCTCTCCCCAGCTCGAACTTTTTGTAAGAAATACCTTGGGCACTTGACTCAGGAGAGGGTTCACAGCAGAGAATCCCAAGCAGAGAGAGGCACTTCTCTCTAGCCTCTGGACTTAGGTACGGAACTCCCTGAGAGGGGCATGGCTTAGTACAGATGCATCTCCAATTGGCTAGCTTAGTTGACTCCTCATCTAACTGCTGGTTTTTGTGAACTCCATTCCTAGGTGCCTATCTCCCTCTGTTATAAGAAACCTGAGCACCTAACTCTGTCTTTGTGAATCACAGCAATTTCCCAGACACCTAAGCGTTAAGCATTGCAACGCTCAGCATCACAATGCCTAAGTCCCTTTGTGAATCTAGCCCAGTGATACTCAGGCCTAGGCTCATGAGCCGCAAGTGGCTTTTTAATGTTTCTCCTATGGCTGTGTGATTTAATTATTAACCAAGATGCTCTTACTATGTTATTAACCCATTTTAGTTGATAAAATAATAATACTTTGTCCATCATTTTGCTGTAAGAATAATATATAATATTAAAGAAACAATGAATTCACGCTACTGTGGCTCTTTTGGATAATGTCGATCACTAATTTGGCTTCTGAACCACTGAGGGCTAAGTATCACTGATCTAATCCATGAAGCAGGGGGAGAGAAGGATACCAACAAATATGGTAATCTTTATAATAATGTGCCAGCTTTCCCTGTGTGCTCCTCAACCTAGCAACCTGACTGGTTTCTTGCAAGTCTTGCTTCAGAGGTGGGTCTTGAAGAGAGGGTAGTGTAGTGGTTTTATAGCTCTATACATAAGAGCGTCACATGTACAAAATGCATTTGGGAATTAGGCATGGAAATGTTTGTGTGAGAAGCTGAGAAAGGATGAGGTTGACATCTCTGAAGGTGGCAAGCAACATAACAACTGAGCAGACCAGTAAAAGAAGTGTGGTGTTGTAGAAGGGCCTTGATGGTGAGGATGTGAAATTAGAATGTGATATGGCAAATGGGGTTGGGAGGCAGTAGAGGGATTATGTGGACTGAGTAACAGGCAAGGAAGATAATTTTAGCAGCTGATTTTTAAATTGATTGTCAAGGGGGTGTGGGTGTAGGAGAAGGGGAGGATGGAGAAGAGGCTGCAGTAATCAAGATGGGAGTTAGGACCTCAAAGAGTGTTTGGGCAGAAAGAAAAAGACTAACATGGATTGACTTTTAGTGAAAATGAGAGGAGATTTGGATCCCATTGACTTAATAAAAAAATGTTGTTATTAATTGCTGATACCATTAACACCAACACTTTAAAAATCTAACTTGCTTTTCACCATTTACCTTGTTTAGTTACCTTTTTATTATTACTTCTCTGGTTTGAACAGTGACAACTGATTAGTCAGTTTCACTTGTGTTGCTGGTCACTATTACTTTTTGGCTCCTCTGCTTTCCTGAAGTTGTAATGTTTGGGTGCAAACACCAAAGGGGAATGTTTAACTCCAACCAAAATGTTGTTTGATTTTTTTTTTAATGTCACAGAAACACTCCTCTTATTAAGTTTTGTAACATTTTTACACAATTTTTTTTTGCTTTAAATCATGAGATGTCTCTCAATTAAGTTCATAGCTTTCTAACTACCAAGAGTTTCTACTTTAATTCTAAATTTCATATGTTCTGTAAGAAACAACTTCTATGTTTAAAAAAAATGTTTTCAAGAGGGAGTTTAATACAGCAACTCCTATAATGTTATTCGGTATTAACAATCTGGTTTGTAATGTCTCTAAAAGAAAGTATGGGAAAGGAAAGGAGATAACAAAAGAGAGATTATCAAATACATTTATACACATTGTTTTAAGGAAAAATCATGTTGCAAGGCTTCAAGTTCTTAGGAAATGTGTACTACTTTGTAAATAGAATAAATCAATTTTTAGAGTGGAATAATTTAACCTTAGGCTAGCTGTGTACAAGATACTTTGGATTATTCCACTGTAAATAAAATTCTAAGTATAGTGTTATCGATTAGACAGGTTTTTAGAATTCGAAATTGGCAGTTTTAACAATTTGCCTTCTGCATGATCTTTGTTCACGATAGAACTAAATTTCATGTAAAATAAAAGAGAAGACATCTAAACTAAAACTGATGTCTTCCAATTTAGTACTGTAAATTTCAGACAACATCAGCAGGGACTTATGGGGCTGAAAAGACATTTGTTTTTCAGTATGTCCAGTTACATATGTAGAGTATATCTGTGTAATGTTCATGTCCCATGGCTTGTTGACAGCTAAAATTGATGTGTGTTAACAGCATAAATACATATACAAATAAATTAAGAATAAAGTTTGAATTGTCCTTGGACTGAAGTGGTGCTGCACCCAGCTATGTAAAATATAATTAACAACATCTTCACTATCTGACAAAGAAATAGCTTTCGTATCAGAATATTTTTGATTAATGTGACCTTTATCAAATGTAATGTAATTGTTTTTTCCCTTCTGCCCATCCTTCAGGAGACCTCATGGAGGGTGAGCTCTATTCTGCTCTCAAGGAAGAAGAGGCCTCTGAATCAGTTTCCAGTACAAACTTCAGTGGTGAAATGCACTTCTATGAGCTTGTAGAAGACACAAAGGATGGTATCTGGCTGGTACAGGTATTGGAAATTTTTCTAGTTTTTATCGTGGCTAAAACAACTTCTCCTTTTGAAGCATATTTTTGGAGACTAGTTAATCTAATAGCAACACGTAGGTTCTGAGTGTGCTAAGAGACTGTATTTGACTCTATGGAACAAGGAAAAACCCCAGAAGGGTACTCCAAGGTAACAAGCACTGGAGAATTAACCTGTGCGACAGCAAATAGGATAGGAAGTGACAGAACGTCATAACTGTTTTTCATTAAATGTCTCTTAGTAAACAGTATGCTATAATACAGAATCAGTAAAAAGCACAATAATACATATTTGTTCTTAAGTGTACACACTACACTAGAATATAGCCAGGTACAGTAAGAATTTGCCATTGTATGTTATGTATCTGCATTGTAACATTCCAGTAGGAAAAGATAGGGATTTGGGGGAAAATGTACTTGCCCCGACTGGCCAGGATGAAAAATGTGTGTTGCCACCTTCCCAGAGGTCGTCACCAACAATTTTAAAGGAATAAAATTGGTTGTGTACTATCAATTGCATACTGAAATTGATTGCAGCATATTATTCATCAGCTTACTTGATGCATTTTAAAAATGTAGTTGTCTGTTACTATGACTGATCAAATAGTAGAAGACTATATTACG
Source organism: Gopherus flavomarginatus (assembly GCF_025201925.1). Classification (NCBI taxonomy): domain Eukaryota; kingdom Metazoa; phylum Chordata; order Testudines; family Testudinidae; genus Gopherus; species Gopherus flavomarginatus. The sequence continues at coordinate 272,698,126 of NC_066619.1, read as the reverse complement.
AATAATTATTTGAATATAACTGGTATTTTTGAATAATATTTGATCAGCTATAGAATTGGTCACGGTTACTGCAAAAATAAAAATTGTTAAAAAATTATTTGATCCAGTGCAACTTATTGAATAGCATGTTTGCTAAATGATATTTGCCCAGTCCTACAGAATAAAAGCAAGAAAGCTGTAGCACCTCCTTTCCATTCTTGGTTTCTCTCCATTTTTTGTTCTAGTAATAGCTTGTGGTATATGACTTTCTGAACTGGTTTTTCATTGTGTTTCTTCCTCTCCCTCCCCTCCCTTCCACATTTCTTACTCTACATTGTGGCCTCTACTTTTCGACGTATGGTCACCCTTGATTCAGTAGGTATGCTCAGAGGCTGCCTACTAGATCAGGTCCCATTCAGAATCTGAGGGGAGAAGAGGAGAAGGTGGTGCCCATCTTATAACTTTTAAACCAGTGGTTAGAGAACTCACCTGGGATGTGGGAGACTCAGGTTCAATTCACCCTTCTGCCAGAAGCAGGGAAAGAATTTGAACAGGTGGTCTCCCATCCCTCAGGAGAGTGCTCTAACCATTAAGCAATGGGATATTCTGATGTAGGGCTCCTAGTCTCCAGTAGAAGCTGTTCTACTGTATATAAATACTTTGAGTAATTGGTGCAGGGGGACTGGTCTTTGGGTCTCCATCCTCCAAGGGGGCGCCCTAACCACCCGGCTACAAAGTCATTCTCTCAAGTATTTATCCACAATGGAACAACTTTAACATAAGAGACTGGGGAAGGCCTTTTCAGAATATCTAAAACTCAGTGGTTAGTGCATGCTCCTCAGATGTGTCAGGCCCCTGTTCACTCCCCTTTTTTTCTTTTAAGTTGGTATTTCTTTCAAACAGCTGCTGTTTCACCATAGATAGGTGAAATGATCCCCAAGTAGGCTCCGTATCAGTTTGTAAAGTGCTTTGGGTTCCTTTAGAGATTCAAGGTGGGTAAGGTAATATATCTTTTATTGGACCAACTTCTGTTGGTAAGAGAGAGAGGATGATCAGATAGCAAGTATGAAAAATCGGGATGGGTGTAGGGGGAAATAGGACCCTATATAAGAGAGAGAGACCCAAAAATCAGGAGTGTCCCTATAAAATCGGGACATCTGGTCACCCTAAAGAAAGACAAGCTTTTGAGTTCACACAAAGCTCTTCTTCAGGTCTGGGAAACGTACTCAGAGTCACAGCTAGGTACAAGATAGAACAGATTGGTTAATTTATTTATTGGTTAATAGTAAAAGGTATTACCTCACCCATTTTGTGTCTTTGATATCCCGGAACCAACACAGCTACAACAACATTGGGATTCTTCAGTCAAACAACTGTAGTCATCCTGTGTTCTTGATGATAAAGTACTACATTTTAAATCAGGATGGATAAAAATCAAGGATTTTTTTTTTAAAAAACAAAAATCTGATTTTTTTTAATTTAAATCAGATTTGTTTGATAAAATGCTTTCTGAGGAAAAATCCTATCTAAATATAGTTTTAATTAAGATACGTTATAGCTCAAATATATCTCATCATGGAATAGGGATTATAAATTCTAATTCTATACTATAAGACAATATATTCATGCAATGTTTAAGAAAAGTTTTATAAATGAGTTCCAGTAGTTCATGGATTAAGGACCCAATCTTATGGGGTTCCACAGGCTTCTGTGTAGATTATTTAGGTTAATCTTTCCATCTACCCGATGGAACTCAGTGCTCAGTCTAGAAAATACCATCTGAGTAATCAGTAAGGTAATAAAGAAGCTGTTTTATGCTGGTTTGGTGAATCTAAGTATTGAAATATCCACCAGCTTTATGGGGATTGTCTGCCCCATTCTTTTGCAGTTCACCCTAATTGAGTGACCACAGCTGGCTCCCCATTAGGACCTGGTTCACACACTTGATTAACTTATTTTAGTCAATGCGTAGTTGCTTAGTTTTGCAGTTTTTAAACTGTGGATTTGTGTCTCCAGAGAACATGCTTGTTAACAGGAAAAATGTTTTTAAATAAATAAATAATATATGGAGGTGAGAAATAAGACCTCAGCTTCATTGTCCCTCTACAGATTTGTGTACACAGAGTCAATCCCTTACCTCTCTCTAAAAGTGCAAAGTTTCAAAATGTTCAAGGAATAGAAGATTGTTAGGGGTGGAATAGATCTGGACAAGAAGAAGAAGTCTGGAGATAAATGTGAGAAGTGATGGACATATGCTTGTTTTGTTAAAATATTATATATTTGCTGTTGAAGGAAAAAAATCCAGAATACTTAACGTTGTTGTTTTAGTTAAATAAAACAATCTAAATGTCTGTCTGGTGATGTTCTCCTCCTAATACAGTATGGCAAGAAAATTCTCCAAATATTAATGATTAATCTATTGAATTGGAGATAGTTCACTTCCCAATGATTTCATAAATATCTGCTTCAATTACCTTTGGTAAATGAAATAACCAAACAATCATTCATTTTCTGATATTGCTGTAAAACCAATTTGAAAAGCTTTCAAAATAAATCACTTGTTTAAAAATGTATCATGTACTTTCTAAACATGAAACCTAATCTACCTCTGAGCTGTGAAGAATATGTGTTAAAGGTTATAACAACCAACAGGAATGCACTTTTATGTAGAAAACCATGATTAAATCAAGTCTTCCTGACTGGTGATTTAAATCCAATCCACCCTGTTTTAAAGAAGCATGCATTATACCTTATTCTGTATGTGATATGATGAAAGTATTACTTATCATTAAAATTGTCTAATTAATCCTATTTTAATATTTTTTTGGTATCAAAATATACCTAATCCCTCTCCTGCATCTCATCATAATCCCTCTTTTGCATCAAATGCAGAGAACATTTTTATCCTATGTCTCATAACTATGGGCTGGGAGGGTGGAAATCATTTAGTAATCAAAAATACTAAAGTAACATACTGTACTGGAGATGATACCAAAGTTTTATAATTAAATGCGGTTCTTGTCTTCAGTTATCAACTGCTTGACCCTTCATTCACATTCTTGTGATGTTTGCACATCTTGGAAATTTAATGAGGGGCTAGATATTATTATAATGACCTGCAAAAAACTGTGCATGAAATAGCGTGAAGGATATCTGGCTTGAACCAACAGCAGAAATGAAATTTAGAATTTTGGCTGCTACCCGCCTGTGCTCATGTTTTGTATTTCTGGAGTAATGGAACAGGGAGTGATCTTTCTATGTTGTATAGAGATCGCAGCTGATCTGGACAGTAGGAGTGTTTAATTTCCTCAAATTCATTGGTTTTTATCAAACCCTTCAACACTTGTATGGGATTTATAATGGAATAATAAAGTTTTTTAAAAAACCCTTATAAGGGCAATTGGCAAAGCAAGTAGCAACTATACTGATTAGCTAATGGTGGAGAAACCATTTGGCTGCACAATTGTCTGAGATGCTTTCATGCTGGTGGGGTAGGGGGAAGGGAGAGCCACTTCCTACTGATGTTGTTCTAGGCATCTTACTCATCCAAATATCTGTTCTTAAAGGCCTTTTGGTTCCTTCACTCCATTATTTTGAGTCACATCTTCATTGAGACTTCACTTGAAATCGTTTGGGACCTTTCATTCTAATTCAATGTCAACAAAGCTATAGTATTGCAAGTTTTTATTGTGCAATTTCCTGTCAGAATCTACAGGATTTTACCTTGTTGCCCTATTGTATATTCCTACATTAATTCTATTTTAATTTTAAGTAATATCTTAAAACAACATTATTGTATATTATATTAATATAATAGACATGTTTCTTTGTTTTTTTAAATGTTGTAATTAAAAAAAACTAAGCATCAGAAGTCTGGAAATAATTAACAATCCAATACTAACTTTAATTTTGCTTTCATACTTTTCATTTATCAGTGGGAACACCTGTCTGTCTTCAAGTACATAGATGGCACCCATTCCCATAGTGTCTGAGCATCTCATCATCTTTTAAAGAACTGGTCCTTTCAATACTGTAGATAAACTGAGGCTTAGAGAAACTAAATGACTTATCCAAGGTCACACAGGCAGTTTGTGGCAGAGCATGGAGTTGAATCTACATCTCCCAAGCCCCAGGCTAGTGCCCTAACTACTGGACTATTATGCCTCTCCAAGTTGCCACACTACTCTACCTGACTAGTTGCTACATGACAGCAATTTGTCTTCTCTCTTCCATATACAAATAGCAGTGATCTGGACTATGTAACCTCAACCAACCCTTCTCACCTGTCTTTAGACTCAGACTATGCATATAATCTTTAATATATACAGGATTGTTGGTTAACACAGTACTTTTGTTATCATACTGGGTCCTCTTGACACGTTAAATCACTAATGGACTAATATAATGTAAATTTTATTGCATTCCCATTCAAATTGATATCCGTTTACAGATTATGAACACGTCTAGCATGAAATGTGATGCGTAGAGGATAAAATCGTATCCTGTCTGTGCGCTGAACTAGTGATGTCAGCAGATGTTCACTGTGCAGAGTGGCTGCAATATATGGCTCTTTGCCATATTAGTATTTTACAAAGAAAACAAAGCAAAAGACAATTCCAAGATGCGCTAGCAAAACTTCATATTGCAAAACCATGTTGTAAATTAATTTTTTAACTAGATCTGTCATGGTTTAAAACCACTAATAATGTGTTCATTTGCTAGTGCAAATAAATAACCAGTTCCAACAGAGAAGCTTTTTTGTCATTTGAACATAATACAACTGTGCTGTAATGGTGCAATCAGTGCAAAAAGCTAAATTACACTGACGCCTACTAGTGACTGTTGTATTTTCTTGGCTGTCATTACAAGTAATTGTATAGTGCAGTATGAAAGTGGGAGAGACTGAAATAGTGTTTCACTTTTACGTACTGTTAAAATATATTTGTCCTCTGGGCTTCCGACAGCCTTGTTTATTCCCTATACAATGGAGGAGTGTTTCTTGGCTGTCTTAGGGTTTTTGGTTCTGGCCATGCAATCTTTAAATTATGTTTCAGCTGTCCTAATGTTTGCTCACAATGACTATGCAGCCACCTGCACGAGCAACATAAGGTGGCTAATCATGATGGAGATAGCAACTTTTGCAGAGTGTGTGAAATTTCCGATTGTTAGGTCAAACGATCATTGGGACCACTTTTACTGTGTTTATTTTAATAAACACTTGACAAACATGAGTTTTAAAGTGAAGTCTGAAATCATTTAGAAAGTGACAACCAGTCAGCTTTTAGGGCATATTACACATTTCTAAAATAAACAATGTGTGTAGATACTGTAATGTCACAGTGATTCGTGATCAATCATATAACTTAAAATTACCTGTCAGCAGCTTGCAGGCAGTTTAACACTTTCTCTCTCTCTCTCAGTTTTGATAAGTCAGATGATGAGTGTTTAATAATTTGTCTGTAGTGCCTTTTGATCAAAGAGGCTCTCAGCATTTTATAGACATTATTAACTAAGCCTTGGAACCTCTCTGTGAATTAAATATTAACATCATGTTGCAAATGAGGCATGGAGTAGTTACATACAGTCCTAGAGTGAGTGACTGGTAGAACTGGAATTAAATTCCTAGGTGCCTGTATGTGGATCTAATCACTAGACAGCATTGCCTCCATTGGCAAATGGCTTAAGGGAGTCTAATATGGTAATGATTGTGTGTAGTCTAAAGCAGCTGTATATAATTCTACTTGCTCTGGGTCAACTTTTGTTTGGGTAGGTTTTAGTTTTTCACTGGGATAGAGAGGAGAGACTGGTGAGTAATGTATCACTAACATTTTCCTCACTGTGGTAAAGAGCAAACATATTTTTATACCTGGGCTGGTAAATTTTAATGAGTTTTTTGCAAGGCTGCTATTAAATGTTAGAAGCTTTGGTATGTAGCAAATAATTATATTAGTTGTCATGTCCCTGACATGTTTTTCTCTTGGCAAGAAATCCTTATACTCCTACCACCAATGTTATAGCTTCACTGAACAAACACAGTCATTTAGCTAGGGATAGACAAAACTTTAGAATGAAATCTTTGGTATATTCTGGAGGAAATGAAATATTGAGGATGAACCAGTTTCTGTTTTCATTAAAAGTGAGCTTAATTGTAGGAGAGCAGATGTCGTAAAATGTTGATTAAGGTTGTTTCTGGCACTAAAGCTTTTTTTCCCCTTTGGCAATAGGTGATAGCGAATGATAGAAGTCCTCTCGTGGGTAAAGTCCATTGGGAAAAAATGGTGAAGAAAGTATCAAGGTTTGGCATACGGACAGGCACTTTTAACTGCTCCAGTGACCCCAGGTATGTTCTTTAAAGAGTGATTTAAATCCATAGGAGGTCTTAAAGTACAGTTGGATTCTAACTGGAATGCCTTCTGTTGTAAAGGTAGCCACGACAAAAGGCTGCTACCTACATGTTTTTATCTCCACTAAAGTATGTTCAAAACTCTCCATTATGATTTTCATAAATTACCCATAAAATTGCTGCTACTAAAAGCAGCGTCAGAGAAATATATATTTACAGCAGTGTGAAAAGATGACTAAATGAATCTGTTGGCTTTATAGCCATGACTGAAGTTAATGGGAATTGTGCTCACTTATGGCCTGGCTGAATTTGGCCCATGTTGGATGTGTTTATTAGTTACAAGACTCTAAATCTTAGTCTGAAAAGGGGGGGCAAAATATATATGTTTTGTGGCCACCGTGTTTTAACTGTGGGGTTGTCCAAATGGGGGGGAAAAGTCCACTGGAGCTCTACACGTTAGCTACTCCACACTAACTCCCTGTGTGGACACACACTTACTGTGTACCAATAGTGCCTTTGTGCACATTAGCTTAATGTACTTTGGAAGTGCATTAAGCTAAACTGCCCAAAGGCACTCTTAGTGCTCATAAAAATGGCCGTACTGGGTCAGACCAAAGGTCCATCTAGCCCAGTATCTTATCTTCCGACAATGGCAATGCCAGGTGCTTCAGAGGGAATGAACAGAACAGGTAATCATTAAATGATCCATCCCCTGTCACCCGGTCCCAGATTCTGGCAGACAGAGGCTGGGGATACTTCAGAGCATGGTTTTGCATTCCTGCCCTTTCTGGCTAATAGCCATTGATGGACCTATCCTCCATGAACTTATCTAGTTATTTTTTGAACCCTGGTATAGTCTTGGCCTTCACAACATCATCTGGTAAGGAATTCCACAGGTTGACTGTGTGTTGTGTGAAGAAATACTTCCTTTTGTCTGAATTAAACCTCCTGCCTATTAGTTCTTGTGTTTATGAGAAGGAGAAAATAACACTTCCTTATTTACTTTCTCCACACCAATCATTATAGACCTCTATCATATCCCCCCTTTAGTTGTCTCCTGCCTATTAGTTCTTGTGTTTATGAGAAGGAGAAAATAACACTTCCTTATTTACTTTCTCCACACCAATCATTATAGACCTCTATCATATCCCCCCTTTAGTTGTCTCTTTTCCAAGCTGAAAATTCCCAGTCTTATTAATCTGTCCTCATATGGAAGCTATTCGATATCCCTAATAATTTTTGTTGCCCTTTTCTATACCCTTTTACATTCCAATATATCTTTTTTGAGATGGGGTTACCAAATCTGCACGCAGTACTCAAGATGTGGGCATTATATAGAGGCAATAGGATATTTTCTGTCTTATTATTTGTCCCTTTCATAATTATTCCCAACATTATTCTTTTTTTTTGACTGCCACTCCACATTGGAAAAAGTGCTCAGTAAGAACGTCCACATGGGGAGTTAGTGTGGAGAAGCTAGTGCGCTTTAAGCTCACATCCTAGCTTACTGTGCACTGACTTCCATGTGTAGACAAGCCCTTTGTTTGAACCTTGACAATAGTACCCTATTCTCAGAAGAATGTATGCAGGCTATTGTTCCCTCTGAGCCCGAGGAATGTGTGTATATACATGTGTAAATATGAACACATCCTTTTAACAACATATAGTATCCTGTTGGAAAGTAGACGTAATGTAACCGAAGCTCTTAAATGTGCCAGAGACTCTGGTTCTTGAACATAACTGTAAACCAATAAAATCCTTATCACTTAGCAGGCATCAGTGGTCACTTCCTTCAGAGGACTACAGGAAGAGTAGTTTGTGTGTGCATGATTCTTATATGGTCTTAATCCTAAAAGTTTACAGAAGTATTAAACTGAATAGGATGAGAGAAATTTTAGATTATAAGTGTTTGTGCAAGCTAATATTATATGAATTTTTTAAACTTTAAACATCTTAAAAATGAGAGGCAGGATTCATAGATTCATAGAGTTTAAGTTCAGAAGACACCATTAGATCATCTAGTCGTGTACTTAATTTCTGACTAGTCTTCACATTGTGATCAAATATTAGTTTTATTTCTTTAAGTTAGATTTTATTTAAAAATAACATTGTATTCTAAGCTTTTTTGTCTTGCTGAATAAATGCTCATGAATAATTTTCATCAGACAACAGTTGAAACTCCCACTAAGAGCACCAGCATCATCATCAGTTAAGATTCTTTTGCTATTGGCATAATGTCTTGTGGCCTTTCCAAAATTAATGTTAACTTCTTTTTGTGGTGGCAGCGATTAATTTTTTTTTTTATATGGAGAATTTAAAAATAATTGCTCAAAACTATGACTACAGATAGAAAGGGACTAGATTATTTGGAAGGTGAGCCAGTCTTCCTGCTGTTATTCCTTTGCAGAACTTGTTTGTCAGGTTTGGAAAAAGAGGCAGATGGCTGTGTTTATAGTTATTGTTGCTTTGAAAAGTTTATCAGACACCTGCTAACTAAATTGATTAGTCACAGGCTGATACAAAAGATTTGTGGGGGAAGAGGTCACTAGTGAGTTCCAGGAACAACACCTGACTGACCAGACCAGCACCACAGTTGCTGGGATTAGAAAAGTTTCTTGGAAATCTGACAGGGAGTTGTCTGTGGACCCTCTTGGGAGCTTAGTCTTTATCAAACTGGGGCTAGTAGGTGTTTGTTTGAAGTCAGTCTCCCTTCCCTTCCTTCAGCCAACTGGGAAGCAGAGAAGCTTTCTCTTGTAGAACTTCAGTCCAGAGCCTCCTGGCAGAATGCTTCTGCTCTTTTTTTCCCTTAACAGTGCTTCTTTTTATGTCTTCCACCCCACTGAATAGCTTCAGTACCTGCCTCTGTGGCTCATAGCTTTCCCAAGAAGCCAAAGAGTAAAATTACATGATTCTTCTCTCTTCAAAGCAGCAGTGAAACAGACCAGAATCTTGCTAACTTCACTCTGCTACTTCTTGACAAAGCTATGAATAACAGCAGAACCACCTCGGAGGTTAGTTTGCAGAGTCAAGAAAGCAGCGCTGCGTCTGTTTAAATTGTAAAGGTTATCTCTACAACTGGAAGGCCTAGGAACTTAATCACTTCTAAAATTAAAGCTTTCTACTTAACACTCAAGTGAGCACGTTTTTTTTTTGTTTTGTTTCAAATTCTACTATAAGAACTTTGATATCAATGATCCATGACTTTATTACCTATAATAAACCCTTATTTAGCACTTTCCTCATCAGCAATGCTTTACACATCCTCTTGAGACCCCACAGCACCCTTGTGAAGTAGGTGGGAAAGTAGAAGAATTATAACAGCAGGCTCTGGGAGTGGGGAAAGGTTTCCATGGGTGTTGAGCACACACACTTCCCCTTTATTTTGCTGTGTGCAGGTGCTCAGGGCCTCTGATAATCATCAGACTTGCATTCAAAATTTAAGGACTACTGTCCTAGAAATATAAAACTGCATAGTCTTATCCACTATTTTCTTTGTAGATACTGCAGGAGAAGAGGCTGGGTGAGATCCACACTAATTATGTCAGTCCCACAAACCAGTACCTCCAAGGGGAAAGTGATGCTTAAAGAATACAGTGGACGCAAAATTGAAGCTGAGCACATTTTCAAGTGGATAACAGCCCATGCAGCTTCTCGGATCAAAACTATCTACAACTCTGAACATTTAAAAGAAGAATGGAACAAAAGTGACCAGTATCGGGTGAAAATATACCTGTTTGCAAACCTTGACCAGCCTCCAGCTTTCTTTTCTGCACTAAGTGTAAAGTTTACTGGAAGAGTTGAGTTTATTTTTGTGAAGGTAGAAAACTGGGACAACAAGAGTCATATGGCAGAGATTGATATCTATAAGACACCATGCTACATACTTAGAACTCCAGAGGGAATTTATAGGTATGGGAATAACACTGGTGAATTTATATCCTTACGGGCCATGGATTCCTTCTTGCGCTCAATACAACCTGAAGTTAATGACTTATTTGTTTTAAGCTTAGTACTGGTTAATCTGATGGCTTGGATGGACCTATTTATCACACAAGGTGCTACTATAAAGCGTTTTGTGGTTCTTATAAGCACTTTAGGGACGTATAATTCTCTCTTAATTATTTCTTGGCTACCTGTGTTGGGCTTTTTGCAGTTACCTTACTTAGATAGCTTTTATGAGTATAGTTTAAAACTCTTCAGGTATTCTAATACAACTACTCTGGCTTCATGGGTGAGAGCTGACTGGATGTTCTACTCATCACACCCAGCCCTGTTCCTCAGCACTTACCTGGGTCATGGCTTACTAGTAGATTACTTTGAGAAAAAAAGACGACGGAACAACAATGATGAAATAAATGCCAATAACTTGGAATGGCTGTCAAGTCTGTGGGACTGGTACACCAGCTACTTGTTCCACCCAATTGCTTCTTTTCAACACTTCCCCTATGAATCAGATTGGGACGACGAGCCAGATTTGTTCTTGGAGCGATTAGCTTTCCCTGATTTATGGCTTCACCCTCTGATACCAACTGATTATATAAAAAGTTTACCAATGTGGAGGTTTAAATGTCTTGGCATCCATTCTGAAGAGGAAATGTTGGAAGCCTCTCAAGAAAGTGAAAGTGACTCAGACAGTGAAAGCAAAGATGTCTTGAGTGGTGAAAAAGAAGTATCTGAGGATGAGCTAAGTACAGTTCACAGTCTCAGTGAAGGAGAGTCTCAGTGCAATGCTGAGATCTGTTCATGTTCCAATAAAAATTGTCATAACGAGCCGTATGAAAGGAAAGCGAGGTCGTATGGATCATATAGCACTACAGAAGATTGGTCAGCCTGGCCTTCTAATATGTTGCACTGTACAGAATGTGTTGTGTGTCTAGAGAATTTTGAAAATGGATGTCTGCTAATGGGCTTACCATGTGGTCATGTGTTTCATCAGAATTGCATCGTGATGTGGTTAGCTGGGGGGCGACATTGCTGCCCAGTTTGTAGATGGGCTTCTTATAAGAAAAAGCAGCCTTTGTCAAATGATACCCCATCTTAGCTGTGTACTAATGTCCTTTGTAAGCTTTCAGTATATTACAGCTGGCCTTTTAAATGTTAGTCACTTAAAGATTTTGTGGTTTGAAGTTTTAGTTTAAATGTTAGTGCAGTGAACTAAAATATACATGATGGTAATGTTAATGACAGAATCATTTGGTTGCCTTGTATGTTGAAACTGAATGCATATTTACGATACAATTAATTATTTTTTCCTTTACAACATTTGGAAATTTAATGCAGCTTTTGTAAGCACAAAGATCAAGCCTACAACAAAAGTGTATTCCAGCAAAAGTTTACAAATTAGGGTTTGGGTGAACATTTGAAATTCTAATCTGAGATAATTGCATAATTTGAGTTTCTTCTTTTAGAGTCTGTTCAGCTCGCCTTTGTTGAATAATGTATGTTATATGACAGTACCATTTAAAAATCCGTAAAATAAATTATTTTAAAAGGAGAAGGCAGCAGATTTGTAATATTATTTTTGATAAATATTCTGTGCATATGGCTACAGATGTCACCAGTCTTACATAGCTGTGAAGACAAATAAAAACATAATACAACTTTTGTCTCTGTATACAGAAGAAATGCAAAAATAAGTAAGTACGACTCCTTATCTCACTCAGAGCCATTTAAACTCATTACTATTTCAGACTTGCAGCAAGACTCATTAAACTCATTACTATTTCAGACTTGCAGCAAGACCTATAGATCCACTTTCTAGTGGTGGAATAATTTCTTTTATTGTTGTAGTTCCAAAAATGTGCTAGACACTTGCCATACACTGGAAGACAATGTGTCCCTGGCTTGAAGAGTTCTCCTTTGTAAGCATTTCTGAGCCTGCTTTTTGCTGTTGTGTGCTATTCTGCTAGACCAGTGGTTCTGCAGTTCATTCTGCAGTTCATTCTGCAGACCACTTTGTAAAAGGTCTATGACAGAGGATCTTCCACTCTCCCCTCATAACCCTCCATTGCTTGGTCCTTTGTGTCTCGTTCTACAGCCAGCCATAAGTGCATGTGGAGCTTAGTATGAGATCCACTGTACTAAGCATAGCATAGAATTGTCACATAATGACTAAAATAACTTTTATATTACTGTTTATTTAAATAACAAGTTTGAGATTTCAAAGTCCAACTGTTTCTTATTTCCTGTGTGTACAGTGCGAGCAGCAGTGGGGAGGATGGGTGCTTAATATAGTGGCAAAGTGTATGTGTATATGACCTTTGATGCATAAAATGGATGAAAGTATTTTGTTTACACGTGTCAAAAATCATCTAGCTGAAAATCCAGCATGGAAACTTTCAGTACAAAAACCTTTTGATAAGAAGCTAAATAAAAAGAATCCAACTATGCAGTATTTTTTTTTTAACAGGCTCAGTCAACTTGATGTTAGTTTGAACATTTGTACTGCATAGTTATGATTGAATGCCGTTGAACTTGCTTGAATACGACTAATTTTACCAGGTGTCCCATATTCACCTTAGGGAAATAACTGACCCTATGTCAGTGGTTCTCAAACTTTTGTATTGGTGACTCCTTTCACACAGGAAGCCTCTTAAGTGCGACCCTCCACACCCCGCTTCCCAATAAATTTAAAAACTTTTTTAATATATATATTTGACACTGTTATAAATTCTGGAAGTGAAGCAGGGTTTGGGGTGGAGGCTGACATCTGACAACCTCCCATGTAATAACCTCATGACCACCTCCCATTTGAGAACCCCTTCCCTATATTAAGTACGCATCAGGGTGAGCTCAACACCCACGGCCATTGGCTGCAACATGACCTACCCCTTCATATCAATGTCAGGGAGCTCAGAGGGTTTGCCTGGCACGCCAGGCTTTCTTGCCCCACCTGGTAGGCAAGGTGTGCAGGTCCTGATGGACAGTACTAAATCAACAGGCAGGGTGGCACCAGGTCTTCAGCCCTCTGTCGGGAAGCGCTCAGCCTGTGGGATTTTTGTGTGCGGCACACCATTCATTTGGTGGCCACCCACTTGCCTGCTGCCAAGAACGTCCTGGCGAATTGCCTCAGCAGGGCCTTCTAATCTCACCACAAAGTCCTGCTCAAGGTGAAGCAAGACAAAGCTACCGTCATCCTCGTTGCCCCAGCATGGCCTCATCAGCACTGGTTCACCATGCGTCGAGTCTTTCAGCAGCCACCTCGTTGCAGCTGCCTCTTCAACTGGAGCTGCTGTCCCAGAACCATGGGAACCTGCTGCATCCAAACCTGGCAGCGCTGCACCTGGTGGCCTGGTTTCTGCATGGCTGAGCGGGGAGGAATTGCAGAGTTCCGCTGATATCCAGTAGGTCCTGCTGGGCAGCAGGAAGCCCTCCGTCAGGGCTACCTACGTAGCAAAATGAAAGCAGTTCATATGTTTGGCCTCGGTTCACCACATCTGGGCAGAAGAGGGCCCCCTGCAGGACGTCCTGGACTATGTTACACCTGAAGCTCCAGGGCCTGTCGCTGTCTTCAGTCAAGAGTTGCCTGGTGGCTATTTTGGCTTTCCATCCTCTGTTTCACAGCAGGTCACTATTGGCTTATCTCATGATGGCGCAGTTCCTGAAAGGTCTGGAATGTCTTTACCTGCATGCCCGGGACCCGGTCCCTCCTTGGGACCTGAACCTTGTGCTGTCCAGGCTCACAGGACCCCCCGTTTGAGCCCGAGGCTTTCTGCTCCCTTCTGCTTTCCTCTTGGAAGGTTTCCTTTTTGGTTACTAGAACTTCAGCCCGTAAGGTGTCCAAGATCAGGGCACTCACGGTGGAGCCCCCTTACATGATCTTCTATAAGGAGAAGGTCCAGCTGTGTCCATACCCAGCTTTTCTGTCCAAGGATGTGTCTCAGTTCCATACTGGTCAGGACATATATCTTCCGGTCCTCTGCCCAAAGCCTCATGCTATTGATGAGGAACACAGGCTGCGTACCCTGGATATCAGGTGAGCACTGGCCTTCTACATAGTGTGGCAGAGCTCTGACCTTTGCTCCCGTGGGTCCTGCGCTTCTAGGCGGGTTATGCTAGCCTCAATGGCTCACTGTAACCCTCCATGTAGCCTTTCTCTCTCTCTAGGGCCAGGGTTACAGTCTACTGAGCCCTTTTCATCGTAGGCCTGCAAGGAGGTTGAGGGAACTCCCACAGTCTCTGTTCAGCCTCCTGTCCTGACAGGGGCCTGACATCCCCTCCCTGGAGATGTTCCTGTAGTGGTGGGTTGGGGGGAACCCGGGCCCACCCTCTACTCCAGGTTCCGGCCCAGGGACCCCAATGGTAGCAGTTGTTGGCGGCCTACCTTTCACTGCCAGAGTTGCTACATTTCCCTGGGCCACTTCCCCGCAGCTCTCCTGCTTCTCCCTTCTTCATCCTTATCTTAGGGCTCCTTTAACTATGGTCTGAGGTTGTCTTCAGTAATCAGTCCTTCAGCTGCACTTCCTCGCCTCTGGCTTCCTGACTCTTCCCTGTCTGACTAGAGTGAGCCCTTTTTATAGTATCAGCAGGGCCTTAATTAGAGTCAGGTGGTCACATTAATTGAATGGCCTCACCTGACTCTTTGCAGGTTAATTAGAGTCAGATGTTCTCATTAGCCTGGACCGGCCCCTGCTCTGTTCAGTCAGGGAACAGAAAATTGTTAATCTAGTGGCCAGTATATCTGCCTTCTGCTATTCTGCTCTACCCAGTTGGCCTGGGTCTATCACAATGGAGAGGACGAAACCATTCCGTAAGTCTGTCGCAGACCGGATGAAGGGTTACCCAGTGTCTACCCAGAGAATCTCATCCTGGATCACGGCCTGCATCCGCTACTGTTATGAGCTAGCGAAGGTTCCTCCGCCAGCAGTTCTGACAGCCCACTTGACTAAGGCGCAAGCGTCATTTGTGGCCTTCCTCGCTCAGGTGCTGATCCAGGAAATTTTGCCATGCTGCAACTTGGTTGTCCATTTGCTTCACACTATGTGCTGACCCAGCAGGCTCATGCTGATGCTGGTTTCGGCAGAGCAATACTCCAATCTGCAAGACTCTGAACTCCAAGCCCACCCCTGTGGATTCTGCTTGTGAGTCACCTACAAGGGAATCAACATGAGCAAGCACTTAAAGAAAAAAGGTCACCCACCTTTTTGTAACTGTTGTTCTTTGAGATGTGTTGCTCATGTCCATTTCATTACCTGCCCTCCTGCCCCTCTGTCGGAGTTGTCGGCAAGAAGAAACTGAGAGGGCAAAGGGCTGGCGGCACCTGGTATAACACGCCATGTGTGCAGCACTCCAGAGGGCACCATGGGTACTGCTAAGGCAAAAGTCTCCGGCTGCGTCATGGGTGCACGTACACCTACAATGGAAAGGACGTGAGCAACACATCTCGAAGAACAACAATTACAAAAAGGTGGGTAACCATTTATCCATCCTCTGTTGTGCAGTCTCAGCTTCTGGCAGTTGGAGTTTTAGAGACACCCAGAGCATGGAATTATGTCCCTGACCATGTTGGCTAATAGCCATTGAGGGACCTATCCTCTATGAACTTATCTAATTCTTTTTTTGAACCCAGTTATGCTTTGGCCTTCACAAAATCACATGACAACAAGTTCCACAGGTTGACTGTGTTGTGTGCTGAAGTACTTCTGTTTTTTTGTTTGTTTGTTTTTAAATGTGCTGCCTGTTGATTTCTTTGGGTGACCTTTGGTTTTTGTGATATGTGATGGAATAAATAACACTTACTCCATGTCATTAATGGATTTTATAGCCCTCTATCATATCCCTCAGTAATCTCTTTCCTAAGATGAACAGTTCTATACAACACTACTGCAGTAATGGTCAGGCAGAGTGCACCTTTGGGCTAAGTGTACACTGTGGGTTACAGAAAGTTGTTGTGTAATGTGAAAACTAAGACCAATATTTGTTGGAGGAGAGGTACTGTCCTTGATTTGCAGGCAGTAGTGAGTGGATGCCCGTTTCAGCCAAAGATTGTTCTAATGCTCACTGTTGCTGTATAAATCTATTTCTGTTTGAAAAATAAGACAATAGTTTGGACAGTCAGAAGGAGGCACATAGAGGACACAGACACACTAGTTTTGGTAGGATGACTTTTATGGTAATAAGAGAGAGTCTTGCTGCTGTAGGTCTCTAGATCGTGAACAGTAGGTACAGTATTGACTCAAATCTTTGGCATCTAATATCTGTTTGGTTGCCTATGTGAAATTCATGGCCTCAGTCTAGTTCATAGTGGACATGTCTATTTCAGAAACTACCTCATTTGGTATCCTTGTTGGCCATTTCAGCTGAGAAGCAATGGGGTGCTTTTATTATATTAAACTCTTGTTATAGTAGCTGCAGTCAGGATTGAGTCTATTATGCTGCATGCTATACAAACACAGAGACACTCCCTAGCCCAGTGTTTACAATCTAAAAGACACAAGAACAGACGAAAGGCTGAGGCCTGGTCTACACTACGTGTTTATATTGATTTTAGCAGTGTTAAACCGATTTAACGCTGCACCCGTCCACACTACGAGGCCCTTTAAATTGATATAAAGGGCTCTTTAAATCGGTTTCTGTACTCCTCAACGAGAGGAGTAGCGCTAAAATCGGTATTATCATATCGGATTAGGGTTAGTGTGGCTGCAAATCGATGGTATTGGCCTTTGGGCCGTATCCCACAGTGCACCACTGACCGCTCTGGACAGCTATCTGAACTCGGATGCACTGGCCAGATAGACAGGAAAAGCCCCGCGAACTTTTGAATTTCATTTCCTGTTTGGCCAGCGAGGAGCGCTGATCAGCACAGGTGACCACGCAGATCTCATCAGCACAGGTAACAATGCAGTCTCCTGAGAATCAAAGAAGAGCTCCAGCATGGACCGCACAGGAGGTACCAGATCTGATCGCTATATGGGGAGAGGATTCAGTGCTAACAGAACTCTGTTTCAAAAGACAAAATGAAAAAACATTTGAAAAAAGTTCCAAGGCCATGATGGGGAGAGGCCACAGCAGGGACTCAGTGCAGTGCAGAGTGAAAGTTAAGGAGCTCAGACAAGCCTACCAGAAAACCAAAGAAGCAAACAGAAGGTCTGGGGCAGGGCCGAAAACATGCCGCTTCTACACTGAGCTGCATGCAATTTTAGGGGGCTGCACCACCACTACCCCACCCCTGTCCTTGGATTCCGTAGTGGGGGTTGTAATCTCAGCCATGCCTGAGGATTATGCGGACGGGGAAGATGAGGAGGACGAGCTTGCAGAGAGCACACAGCACTCCGTCAACCCCAACAGCCAGGATCTTTTTCTGACCCAGACGGAATTACCGTCCCAGCCCTCCCAACCCACTAGCCCAGACAGTGAAGCCATGGAAGCGACCTCTAGTGAGTGTACCTTTGTAAATTTATAACATGGTTTTAAAAGCAAGCTTTTTTTAATGATTGATTTGCCCTGAGGGCTTGGGATGCATTCGCGGGCAGTAAAGTTACTGGAAAAGTTTGTTAACATGTCTGGGGATGGAGCGGTAATTCTCTAGGGACATCTCCATGAAGCGCTCCTGGAGGTACTCCAAAAGCCTTTGCAGAAGGTTTCTGGGCAAGGTAGCCTTGTTCCGTCCACCATGGTAGGACACTTTACCACGCCATGCATGTAGCAAGTAATGGGGTATCATTGCATGACAAAGCATAGCTGCTTATGGTCTCATAGACTCATAGACTCACAGACTCTAGGACTGGAAGGGACCTCGAGAGGTCATCGAGTCCAGTCCCCTGCCATCATGGCAGGACCAAATACTGTCTAGACCATCCCTGATAGACATTTATCTAACCTACTCTTAAATATCTCCAGAGATGGAGATTCCACAACTTCCCTAGGCAATCTATTCCAGTGTTTAACTACCCTGACAGTTAGGAACTTTTTCCTAATGTCCAACCTAAATCTCCCTTGCTGCAGTTTAAGCCCATTGGTTCTTGTTCTATCATTGGAGGCTAAGGTGAACAAGTTTTCTCCCTCCTCCTGATGACACCCTTTTAGATACCTGAAAACTGCTATCATGTCCCCTCTCAGTCTTCTCTTTTCCAAACTAAACAAACCCAATTCCTTCAGCCTTCCTTCATAGGTCATGTTCTCAAGACCTTTAATCATTCTTGTTGCTCTTCTCTGGACCCTCTCCAATTTCTCCACATCTTTCTTGAAATGCGGTGCCCAGAACTGGACACAATACTCCAGTTGAGGCCTAACCAGCGCAGAGTAAAGCGGAAGAATGACTTCTCGTGTCGTGTTTACAACACACCTGTTAATGCATCCCAGAATCACGTTTGCTTTTTTTGCAACAGTATCACACTGTTGACTCATATTAAGCTTGTGGTCCACTACGACCCCTAGATCTCTTTCTGCCATACTCCTTCCTAGACAGTCTCTTCCCATTCTGTATGTGTGAAACTGATTGTTCCTTCCTAAGTGGAGCACTTTGCATTTATCTTTATTGAACTTCATCCTGTTTACCTCAGACCATTTCTCCAACTTGTCCAGATCATTTTGAATTTTGACCCTGTCCTCCAAAGCAGTTGCAATCCCTCCCAGTTTGGTATCGTCCGCAAACTTAATAAGCGTACTTTCTATGCCAACATCTAAATCGTTGATGAAGATATTGAACAGAACCGGTCCCAAAACAGAACCCTGCGGAACCCCACTTGTTATACCTTTCCAGCAGGATTGGGAGCCATTAACAACTACTCTCTGAGTACGGTTATCCAGCCAGTTATGCACCCACCTTATAGTAGCCCCATCTAAATTGTACTTTCCTAGCTTATCTATAAGAATATCATGCGAGACCGTATCAAATGCCTTACTGAAGTCTAGATATATCACATCCACCGCTTCTCCCTTATCCACAAGGCTCGTTATCCTATCAAAGAATGTTATCAGATTAGTTTGACACGATTTGTTCTTTACAAATCCATGCTGGCTATTCCCTATCACCTTACCACCTTCCAAGTGTTTGCAGATGATTTCTTTGATTACCTGCTCCATTATCTTCCCTGGCACAGAAGTTAAACTAACTGGTCTGTAGTTTCCTGTGATTGCTGCGTATGGTCCGTTCTTTATCTCGCACTGTTATCCTCAGCGGAGTAATATCATTCATGGTAACCTGGTTGAAATTCAGGAATTTAATTAAGGGGACAGAGAGGGGTGTTTGCCTGTTGCTTACAAGAAATCCTTCCTTGCATGTAGCCGAGCAGGGGGAGGGGAGGAGCTTTCTCACGTTTGGCTAGCAGGAATCTTCCCAGCTACCAGCCACGCGGTGGGGAGGAAGGGGGGTGATTAGCAGTGATCTTCCATGATACCAGCCATGCGGTGGGGGGTGGGGGGGGGTAAAGCGATCATCCTAGAGAATTGGAGGTGGGGTGGGGGTGGCTTCTGCAAATGGAAGTGAAGGCTGCAGAAGCCGGAAGACAATGGCTTACCATGGCCGCATGCAAGCTGAATTCTGATGCCCGGACCTGCATCTGTGAGATCTGTAACACCAGAGCCCAGGCACTCAAAATTAAGATGCAAAATGCAACCTTGTAGTGAAATCACATGTGCTATATAAGGTGAATAGTGTTGTTCACTGTGAAAGAGTATAACCATTGTTCTGTAAAATGTATCTTTTTAAATACTTCTCTCCCTTTTTCCCTCCCTCATGCAACTGCACATTTTTCAAGCCTCCCTACTCCATCCCGAAGGCTAGCTCAGATAAGGCGGAGGAAGAAGAGGACGTGAGACGAAATGTTCTCGGAAATCATGGAAGTAACCCACAATGAAAGAGCTCATCTGAATCAGTGGAAGGACGTGGTATCACATTACAGGAAAGATGCCAGTGAACGTGAGGACAGGAGGGACGCTCGAGATGAGAGGTGTAGGCAGGAAGATCAGCGGTGGTGGGATGAAACGCTGGAGCTGCTGCGTGATCAAACTGACATCCTCTGACATCTGGTGGAGCTTCAGGAATCGCAGCGAGGTCACAGAGTGCCGCTGCAGCCCCTGTGTCACCACCCTCAGTACTCACCATGTTCCATATCTTCCTCACTCAGATGTGTAAGAACGCGTGGGGGAAGGCTTTTTGCACCCGCCCACTCCACCCACATGGACAGCCCAACCAAAAGGCTGTCATTACACTGAAATGATTTTGGTGGCCTTTTCCTTCCCTCCTATCCTCCTCCCAAACTGCACCCGGGCTACCTTGTCAGTTCTCTCCCTCTTTTTATAATGACCTTTTTAATAAAGAATACATGATTTTTAAACGATAGTGACTTTATTTCCTTAAGCAAGCTGTAATCGAAGGGGGAGGGTGGGTTGCTTAAAGGGAATAAGTCAATCAAGGGGGTGGGGTTCATCAAGGGGAAACAAACACAACAGTTACACCATACCCTGGCCCGTGATGAAACTCATTTTCAAAGCTTCTCTGATGCTCACCGCTTCCCGGTGTTCTTTTCTAATCGCCCAGGTGTCTGGCTGCGCGTAATCAGCGGCCAGGTGATTTGCCTCAGCCTCCCACCCTGCCATAAAGGTCTCCCCCTTACTCTCACAGAGATTGTGGAGCACACAGCAAGCAGCAATAACAATGGGGACATTGGTTTGGCTGAGGTCTGAGCGAGTCAGTAATGTGCGCCAGCGCACCTTTAAATGGCCAAATGCACATTCTACCACCATTCTGCACTTGCTCAGCCTGTAGTTGAACAGCTCCTGACCACTGTCCAGGCTGCCTGTGTATGGCTTCATGAGCCATGGCATCAAAGGGTAGGCTGGGTCCCACAGGATAACTACAGGCATTTCAACATCCCTAACAGTTATTTTCTGGTCTGGGAAGTAAATTCCTTGCTGCAGCATTTTAAACAGAGCAGTGCTTCTGAAGATGCGAACGTCATGAACCCTTCCTGGCCATCCCACGTGGATGTTGGTAAAACGTCCCTTGTGATCCACCAGTGCTTGCAGCACCATTGAAAAGTACCCCTTGCGGTTTACGTACTGGGTGGCCTGGTGCGCCAGTGCCAAGATAGGGATATGGCTTCCATCTATCGCCCCCCCACAGTTAGGGAATCCCATTGTAGCAAAGCCATCCACTATGGCCTGCACGTTTCCTAGAGTCACAACCTTTTGTAGCAGCAGCTTAGTGATTGCTTTGGCTACTTGCATCACAGCAGCCCCCACAGTAGATTTTCCCACTCCAAATTGATTCCCAACTGACCGGTAGCTGTCTGGCTTTGCAAGCTTCCAGAGGGCTATTGCCACTCGCTTCTCAACTGTGAGGGCTGCTCTCATCTTGGTATTATGGTTTCAGGGCAGGGGAAAGCAAGTCACAAAGTTCCATAAAAGTGCCCTTACGCATGCGAAAGTTTTGCAGCCACTGTGAATCGTCCCACACCCGCAAAACTATGCGGTCCCACCAGTCTGTGCTTGTTTCCCGGGCCCAAAATCGGCGTTCAATAGCTAGAACCTGCCCCATTACCAGCAGGATCTCCAAAGCGCAGGGGCCCGCGGTTTGAGAGAATTCAGTGTCCATGTCCTCATCACTCTCGTCGCCGTGCTCCCGTAGCCGCCGCCTCCTCCTCCTCCTCGCCTGCCTTTGCAGTTCATGGTTCACCATAGACTGCACGAGAATGCGCGAGGTGTTTACAACATTCACGATCGCGGTGTTGATCTGAGCGGGGTCCATGCTTGCTGTACTGTGCACAGTTCACCCAGGGAAAAAGGCACGAAACGGTTGTCTGCTGCTTTCACTTAGGGAGGGGTGAGGCTGTACCCAGAACCACCCACGACAATGATTTTTGTCCATCAGGCACTGGGCTCTCAACCCAGAATTCCAAGGGTTGGGGGAGACTGTGGGAACTATGGGATAGCTATGGGATAGCTACCCACAGTGCAACGCTCCAGAAATCGACGCTAGCCTCAGACCATGGACGCAAACCGCCGAATTAATGTGCCTAGTGTGTCCGCTTGCAATTGACTTTATACTATGTTTTATAAAACCGGTTTATGTTAAATCGGAATTATCCCATAGTCTAGACGTACCCTGAGAATATAAAACAAGATTGGCACAATTTGGGTAGTTAAGTATTTTGTTCAGTTGCATTTCATTAATATTTGCAAAGTGTCTTGAAATCCTTGGGTGAAAGGGGTCTTAGAAGTGCAATGTCCTATTCTCTGTAGTCTGAAAGAGGCTGGTGTGAGAGTTCAACAAGTGAAAATGCAAAATGACCAACTTTGAGCTACTCGGTCAATAGGCTTAATGAGGTGCAAGAGACTTCGAGAGAATGTCCTTATGCTCTTCTAGCTCGGATGCACTGGAATAAATAATACTCCTAACAATGAACAGAACTCTTCTCTAGAAAATACCTGCTCATACTGGGTAGGATTTAGGAAGGAGACTGAGATGAACAATAAATATTTGTAAGTGTTAAATGGTCTTGTTCTAGGAATTAAATAATGAAGGTATGTATAATGCTATGTAGCTACTGTAATTAAGAGTAGGGTGGTTAATGCCCTTTTCTTTTACCTTGTTCCAAAAATCCTGTATTGCTTCACTGCACTGCTTAGTAATACTTAGCCCTGGTGTATTGCCTTACATGGTCAAACCCTTCTACAGGCATTGACTAATTCTCCCAGCCAGCACTCTCTACCATGCCATGATCTTGGTAGGTATTCCCCAGTTTACCGATAAACTAAGGCAGAGAAGTGAAATGACCTGCCCAAGGCCACACACAAAATCAGTGGCAGAGTAATGTGAGAACTCTAAACTATCTACATAAATTTAAACTTTCTAGACTACTGTACCCCCTTCAGGATTGCATACCCCAAATTTCACCTCACTTAAACTACTTTCTTACAAAATCAGACATAAAAATACAAAAGTGTCTCAGTACACTTTCTGAAAAATTGCTTACTGTTACTTTCTCATTTTTGCCATAATTATAAGTGGAATATAAATATTGTATTTACATTTCAGTGTCTAGCATATAGAGCGGTATAAGAAGCTATTGTCTACAAGCTGAAGTCACTGCATGAAATTTTACTGGTGCTTTTTATGTAGCCTGTTGTAAAACTAGGCAAAATCTAGATGAGTTGATGTACCCCTTGGAAGAACTCTGTGCTTCCCCAGGGTATGTGTGTCTCTGGTTGAGAACCACTAATTTAAACCAACTCCCATTAGGTATCAACCCCCTACTGAGGAGGGGCAATAGAGTCAGGCATACACAGCAGAGGCCATGGCAGCATGGCTCCCTGAGGATGCACTGCCATCTTGAAGATTAGAAGGACTACTTCCTCTTCCCACTCTATGGATACAAAATACTACTGTGCCAATTGCATGGTTTTAATGTAATCGTTCCATGGGTTTTCCCACCAAGGCGCACAATCTGGGTCTACATACAGGTTAACAGAAAAAATTATTTAAAATGTAAAGTGTGTGATTTTTAATTCCAAAGGAGGGATAGCCTAAGCTCCTGTACAAGTCTGTATTAATTAAAATATTCCTAAATAGCTCATCTGTAATATATGTGGCATATACAGAATACATGATGGTGTAGCCTGAAAGTTTTTTTGCTCTCAACTGGGATCAGCTGCATAACTGACTCATAGCATTTGCTTTGTGTGAGTAATGTACCCATGACAAACTCATGGTGTTAAAAACCTTTGTACCACCCCTATCCTATATTTCTGGTATGTGTATATGTAATAAGTAAATGATTAAATGTACTAGTCCACTAGACACTTTGCTATCGTCACTCTGTTTTTTGCAGAAGGTACTCAGTTACTACTGTAGTGTAAAACCCTAAAGTAGGTAGGAAGACACAGATCAGCTCCTCAGAATATGCTGCTTTAGCTATTGTAGGCGAGATAGAAAATGGGTCAAATATGATGAAACCTTGCTCTCTCTTGTACAAAGATTCCTTGAGGAAATAAATTATAAAAAGCCTGGCCTAGGGGGTAGAGTAAGGGCCCTGGCCATTAGGAAATCCTGTTTTCATTCCCAACTCTCATTAACTTGTTTAATTTCAGGCAAGTCACTTTAACCCTTTGGTACCTCATTTTCCACATTAGTGAAATGGGACTAGTCCTAGCCTGTCTTCTAAACCACAGTGCTGTTTCTGGATAAGTGATATATACAGTAAATGTAGTATTTTAATTGTGCAACTTTGTCCAATTCAAGTTAGATTAGAGCTATAGAAAAGAGGGTAAGGTGATAACTACCGTTTTCTTTCTTATTCAACCATAAGACATCTAGAAGGATATAAACACCTCCATCCACCACTATCTCCTGAGCAAATTATTTTAGCTGATATGCCAACTCAGCATATACATAAAAAGTGAGGCGGGATCCTAAGCCCCTCCCAGACAGACATGAGGATTATACAGTCTCTGTTATGCTGTGCTGGGTCCCTTTTGTGTGGCTTAAAGGGGCTGATGCAAGGATGAGGATTTGCCTCAGGTACCTTTCCCAAGACCCTATAGGAGACCTACCCTAACAGCAGCTCTTCAAAAGCAATATCCCAAATTTTGCTCTAATTTCAACTGGGACAATTCAGGTTGCCTCTACGGACTTGCCCAGTGCAACTGAGGGGAGAATTTGGTCCATTCCTTTGAAGTGGAAAAAAAAATCTAAATGTACTGCTCTATACAGTTGCCTGTGCTTCCTCATGATGATGGATGATAATGAAAACACTAATGAGATTTTATTGTCTGTTAAAGTTACTGGCTCTAAGGCTACGTCTTCACTACCCACTGTATCGGTGGGTAGCAATCGATTACTCGGGGATCGATATATCGCGTCTCATCTGGACGCGATATATCGATCCCCGAACATGCTTATATTGATTCCGGAACTCCACCAACCCCAACAGAGTTGCAGCGTCGACATGGGGAGCCATGGACATCGATCCTGCTCCGTGAGGACGGTGAGTAATTCGATCTTAGATACTTCGACTTCAGCTACGTTATTCACGTAGCTGAAGTTGCGTATCTGAGATCGATTTCACCCCCGTAGTGTAGACCAGCCCTGAGAATAATTTTGCAAGACTGTATTGAAAGTAAAGGAGACTGTACACAAGAGGCAACACAGGTGCTGGAGCAATGGCAGGAGCAGACTGTAAGTTACTTCAGGAACATCACCAACTGCTGTAAATTGGCAGTGCTCCATTCACTTCAATTGCACTATGCCATTTTGCTAGCAGTGGTCTTTTACAGTAACCAGCGTAGTGTTGTATAAATAATGCTACAGATACTTGTTTAAGGAATAGTGAGAAAACAAGTAGTCCAAGTGCTGTTCATGGACTACATCTGTAACTGAAGACAACAGGATTCTTCCCTAAACGTAGGCATCACCATTCAATGTCAAATGATGGTGTTGGGGTGCTGGATAGAACAGGGTATGTCTACACTATGGGATTATTCCTATTTTACGTAAACCGGTTTTGTAAAACAGATTGTATAAAGTCGAGTGCATGTGGCCACACTAAGCACATTAAGTCAGTGGTGTGCGTCCATGTACTGAAGCTAGCATCGATTTCCGGAGCGTTGCACGGTGGGTAGCTATCCCGTAGCTATCCCATAGTTCCCGCAGTCTTCCCCGCCCATTGGAATTCTGGGTTGAGATCCCAATGCAAAAACAGTGTCGCGGGTGATTCTGGCTAAATGTCATCACTCAAGCCTTCCTCCGTGAAAGCAATGGCAGACAATCATTTCGCTCCCTTTTTCCCTGGATTGCCCTGGCAGATGCCATAGCATGACAACCATAGAGCCCGTTTTGCCTTTTGTCGCTGTCACCGTATGTGTACTGGATGCTGCTGACAGACAAGGTACTGCAGTGCTACACAGAAGCATTCATTTGCCTTTGCAAGGTAGCAGAGACGGTTA
Source organism: Gopherus flavomarginatus (assembly GCF_025201925.1). Classification (NCBI taxonomy): domain Eukaryota; kingdom Metazoa; phylum Chordata; order Testudines; family Testudinidae; genus Gopherus; species Gopherus flavomarginatus. The sequence continues at coordinate 272,671,920 of NC_066619.1, read as the reverse complement.
CCATCCCTATTACACCGGCTGCTATGCCATTGTAAATTGGTGATGAGATGACGGTTATCAGCTGTTCTGTACCGTCTGCTGCTGTCATGGGTGCTCCTGGCTGGCCTCGCTGAGGTCGGACGGGGGCGCATGGACAAAAATGGGAATGCTCCCCAGGTCATTCCCTTCTTTATTTTTAGACAAAACATAGAGTCAGTCCTGCCTGGAATATGGGGTAAGTGTACTAGAGAACCAGAGAGCACAGCTGCTCTGTGTTAGAGCCCCAGGGATCCTGTAGAAATGATGAGCTGCATGCCATTCTAGGGGGTACCCCTGCAACAACCCCACCCGTTGCTTCCCTCCTCCCCCAACCCTCCTGGGCTACCGTTCCAGGGTCCCCCCATTTGTGTGATGAAGTAATAAAGAATGCAGGAATAAGAAATACTGACTTTTTAGTGAGATAAAATGAGGGGAAGGCAGCCTCCAGCTGCTATGATAGTCCAGGCAGTACAGAATCTTTTTTTTAGACAAGGGAGTGGGGGCTGATAGAGCTCAGCCTCCAGTTGCTATGATGAGGACGGTTACCAGCCGTTCTGTACCATCTGCCGGGAATGACCGAGAGTCATTCCCATTTTTATCCAAGTGCCCCTGGCTGACCTCATTGAGGCTAGCCAGGAGCACTCACGGGCTGATGATTACAGTGGCAGATGGTACAATATGACTGCTATCCACCAGGAAGGGGATGCTGGTGTTCAGCGCTGCAGCACCCCTTCTACTAGCGGCATGCAGTAGACATAGGGTGATATTAAAAAAAAAAAAAGCGAGAAGTGTTTTTTTCCCCTTTTCTTCTTGTGGGGGGAAGGGGTGTAAATTGACGAGATATACCCTGAACCACCTGGGACAATGTTTTTGACCCTTCAGGCATTGGGAGCTCAGCCAAGAATGCAAATGCTTTTCAGAGATTGCAGGGACTGTGGGATAGCTGGAGTCCTCAGTACCCCCTCCCTTCCTCCATGAGCGTCCATTTGATTCTTTGGCTTTCCGTTACGCTTGTCACACAGCAATGTGCTGTGGCCTCTGTCTATCATAGCCTGGAGATTTTTTTAAATGCTTTGTCTTTTCGTCTTCTGGAACGGAGCTCTGATAGAACAGATTTGTTTCCCCATACAGCGATCAGACCCAGTATCTCCCATATGGTCCATGCTGGAGCTCTTTTTGGATTTGGGACTGCATTGCCACCCATGCTGATCAGCGCTCCACGCTGGGCAAACAGGAAATGAAATTCAAAAGTTCGCGGGGCTTTTCCTGTTTACTTGGCCAGCGCATCCGAGTTCAGATTGCTTTCCAGAGTGGTCACAATGGTGCACTGTGGGATACCGCCCCGAGGCCAATACTGTCGATTTGCAGCCACACTAACCCTAATCCGACATGGCAATACCGATTTCAGCGCTACTCCTCTCATTGGGGAGAAGTATAGAAACCAGTTTAAAGAGCCCCTTCTATCGATATAAAGGGCCTTGTTGTGTGGACGGGTGCAGGGTTACATCAGTTTAACACTGCTAAATTTGGTTTAAAGGCGGAGTGTAGACCAGGTCACAGAGAACCAGCACCAGGATTAGGTTTAGATTATAATGCACCTCCTCTCCCTTCTCCGCACCCACCCCTCCTTCCATCATGCTTTTCTATTACTCTCAGCCGCAGCCTGAGCTAAACGCCCCCTGGCGGCTGAGGGGAGGAACACACCGGTCTTAACACCAGCCCAGAGGAAAGACGCACGCGCAGTGCTGCCTCCGAGACGCCCCGGAGGGAGGGCGGAGGGCAGGAAACTGGACGCATGCGCAGTGGCAGGCGCTTGGGGTTTGTTTTCCCTCACAGGAGGCGGTGGTGGTGTGGCCGCGCGCGCAGTGGTAAGCGGATGAGCCTCGCGTCACAGGGCAGGAGGAGGGAGGTAAGCTGCGCCTGCGCAATGTTTGTCGCTGGCGTGTGGAGGAGGGGACGGGAACCCGGAAGGGTCGGAAGTCGCTGTTTTGTTGGTCAGCGATGGGTCTTTTCGGGAAAACGCCGGAGAAGCCGCCCAAGGAACTGGTAATGGGCCGGGGCGGGGGGCACCAGGGAGAAGGCGCGTTCCCAAGTCCCCCGGGAGGGTGGGAGACAAGGGCGCCTTAGGGGTGGGGCCAGGGACTCGGCGGGGGGGGGCGGTGAAGGGGCGAACACCCTGCTGGGGGGAGACCCTGAGAGTGGGGCGAGGTGTGTAGGGGCGGCTGCCCCGGGGTTGGGTGTTATGCTGGGGGGGGGTGAGATGCTGAGAGTGGGGCGAGGTGTGTAGGGGTGGCTGCCCCGGGGTTGGGCACTGTTCTGGGGGAGGAGACTCTGACAGTGGGGCGAGGTGTGTAGGGGCGGCCGCCCTGGGGTTGGGCGTTATGCTGGGGGGGGGGCGAGATGCTGAGAGTGGGGCGAGGTGTGTAGAGGCGGCTGCCCCGGGGTTGGGCACTGTTCTGGGGGAGGAGACCCTGACAGTGGGGTGGGGGTGTGTAGGGGCGGCTGCCCTGGGGTTGGGTGTTATGCTGGGGGGGGGGGCGAGATGCTGAGAGTGGGGCGAGGTGTGTAGGGGCGGCTGCCCTAGGGTTGGGCACTGTTCTGGGGGAGGAGACCCTGACAGTGGGGTGGGGGTATGAAGGGGCGGCTGCCCTGGGGTTGGGTGTTATGCTGGGGGGGGGGTGAGATGCTGAGAGTGGGGCGAGGTGTGTAGGGGTGGCTGCCCCGGGGTTGGGCACTGTTCTGGGGGAGGAGACTCTGAGAGTGGGGTGGGGGTGTAAAGGGGCGGCTGCCCTGGGGTTGGGTGTTATGCTGGGGGGGGGCGAGATGCTAAGAGTGGGGCGAGGTGTGTAGAGGCGGCTGCCCCGGGGTTGGGCACTGTTCTGGGGGAGGAGACTCTGAGAGTGGGATGGGGGTATGAAGGGGCGGCTGCCTTGGGGTTGGGTGCGATGCTGGAGCAGGGGAGACTCTGAGAGTGGGGCGGGGTGTGTGTGTGAGGGGGGTTGACGCTGATGGGGGCTTTGCTGGGTGAGGATGCTGGGCGGAGTTGGGGGTGGCTGCCATGGGGCCTGGTGTTCTGCGAGGAGGGGGTAGGATTGAAGGGGGGCTGCCATGGGGCTGGGTTGGATGCTGAGGGAGTGGGGCTGGCTGCCGAGAGGATAGAGCCCCCAATATCTCAGGGCTGCTGCACAGTTGACGAGGTCCCACCCATGCTGAGGGGTGTCCGTGATGCTGCTGCCCCCTCCTGGGATGGATGGGGGCTCCAATGAGGGCCTGTCTCCATACTCCTGTTGGTGCGGCCCATAGAGGCAACAGGCTGTAACTGATAGTCCACAAGGGATTGGCGCTGGTATCTTCATTGACTAACTTCTACTGGGATGGAGATGGCTTGGAGCATACTGGGGCCTTTGGGTTGTCCCCTGGGTAGAGATGGAGCATTAGGACTTGTCAGTAAGGGAAAGTTATTTTGGAAAGGACTATAACTGTTCCAGAATAACTTCTTGAATGGATACTCTTATTAAAGCATATGTGTAGCCAAATGGGGAGCTATTCTGCAATAGCTATTCTGGTCAATTTCCCTGGGTGGTCAAACCTTTACGCTCCAGGACTCCTGCTTCTGTCAGCCTGAGTTGTACTGATCAAGAAGGCATATTGCATGCTGGAATGTATCTCCTTTGGATGCTCTCTCTCAGAGGGAGCTGGGCAACAGGTCTCAAAGAGTTCACTTCCCAGTGGCTTCTTTCCCTGGTAAATAGAAAGCCATCAGCTTCTGAAGACCCCCAGATTTGAGTAGGGGGGAATAAAGCTTTTGTGCCTTGCATGATTATCTTTGCAACGCAAGTGTGAATGGATTCAGCACTGTTTTGTGAGTCTGCAAGCAGGCTGTACTAGGATCTGATTGTGCTGCTGCTGCCCCTAGCTTTCTTATGCAGTAACAGAGTGAAATAAGCAAATTCTGGATGGTTTCACTGCTGGTTTCCAGAACTCTTTGGGCACCAGTGCAATAATCAAGAATTGGGTCATTTTTACTCTTACTGTTTGGAAAAGTTATGAGCAGTAGCAGATGCATTAGAGGTACTGAAGAAAGCTGCTGCTTCCCGCTCCTCCTCTTACCCCCTCCCCAAAAGAAAAGAGAGCTTGGAATGAAAACTAGAGCAGCAGAGACCATCCCCCCTGTCTCATGGCTGCTGCAAGAGCTCTAGGAATTGGGTAGAGGAGCAGAGAGATCTGTCCTGCTCACAACATCTGGATCCTGGGAATCAGAGAAGAGTAGAAGAAAGGCTTTTTCATCACTCCTCTCATAGTAGCCAGGAGTTTGGGTGACAAGTACAGTAATAGATTCCTTGACCACACTCCCCACAGTCAGAAAGCTGTAGAGCAGCAGTTCTCAAAGTGTGGATCAGGACCCCAAAGTGGGTCAGGACTCCATTTTAATGGGGTTGCCAGGGTTGGTTTAAACTTGCTGGAGCAAGGGGCTGATGCCAAAGCCCAAGCCCTACTGGCTGGGGCTGAGGCCTCAGCGCTTCAGCCTTGAGCAGTTGTCTCGGATTACAGGTCCCTGTCTGGGGCTGAAGCCCTTGGGCTTTGGCTCCCCCTCCCCTCCCCCGGGCACTGGGCTTTGGCTTTGGACTTCCTCCCCCACAGGGTGGCAGGGCTTGAGCAGGCTCAGGCTTCAGTCCCCCCTCCTGGGGTCATGTAGCAATTTTTGTTGTCAGAAGGGGGTTGCAGGGCAATGAAGTTTGAGAACCCCTGCTGTAGAGGGAAGAGGAAGACAGTTGGGAGTTCCTTCTGCCTTCCAGAAGGTGGTGGACAACTTCACATGTATCAGATGTGTTCTGATGGCTAACACAAAAGATATAGCTGCTGAGCTGGGTCTGGGGATGGTAGCCTGGTGAGAATCTCAATGCCCACCTTTTTCCTAGAAGTTGGGTGGTGTTGAGAGTGAAATTGGGCTTCTCACCAAGACATTACTGCTGGGCCATCTAATGTACTGAACCTTGTCTAATTAATTTTATGGCTTAAAGATGTCTGGCAAAATTGTCAAGCCTTGTGCCAGTCCTTAACAATACATTCACACATTTCTTTGGCCTTGACTACATGCAGAAGATGAAGCAGTTTCATTTAACTCAGTTTTTAAACTGATTTGATTAAGCCAATGCAAAACACTGTGTAGACACTTCTATTTTGTTTTGGATAGTTTATTTCAGTTTAGCTTATCCATCTCTTTACCAAATTGAAATAGGGCACTCTTAAACTGAACAAAGACTGTCTGCATAAAAATTTGCATTGGCTTAACTAAATCAGTTTAAAAATACTTTTAGTTAAACTGACGCAAGTGGATGTGTAATCCATCCTCTTCCTCCTCTGGCTGAACCTTGCATAGTTTAGCTCAAATTCTTCAGTTCCTTGTCTTTATATACCATGCACCTCTGTGGTGCTACAGACATTATTTAAAAAGCATTGCACTGTGCTGAGCAGAGGGAAGCAGGTCTAAAACTTCTGTTGCCCTGTGTGGGATCAGTGACTACTAATTCAGCAACGGGGGGAAAAATGCTGCCAATATGATGTGAAGTTGTGACTCTAGGTTGGACAGAGATTATTGTAGATTCAGCAATAAAGTAACATGTGGCTAGAAGTGTGGAATTGTGCAACCATTTCAGAAAGGAAACTTGGGCACCCAAATTTGAAGAGTTTTCTATGGATTTTAATTATAGGCAGTGCTGTACAGTAGGTGAACACAGGGCTGGATTAAGGCTGCTCACATTAAGATGGATCCCCTGTGGCTCTGTCTCCTATTTGGAGTGATAGTGGCAGGCCCCACTCTCCCACCCCAGAGTCAACAGCATGATGTCATCCTCTTTGCTTGCAGCTGCAATGGTCCCTTTTCCTCACTCAAGAGAGGTAGAGGTGTCAACAGTGGAGCCCCAGTTAGGAATCTCAGCAGTTGGGATGTATTTACTCAGTTGAGTCAGTAGGCCTGCTGTGCCCTTTCCCTTGTCACACCCATTGTAAAATAGAGAAATACAATCCGCGCTTTCCAGATGAGAAACCATGGCACGCAGGCATTAAGTGACTTGTCTTAGGGCACACACAAATCTCTGGCAGAGCTGGGACCAGATCTCCTGCATCTCAGTCCATCACCTTAACAATGGATAGGACTGGAAGTGCAGTGGAACCCAGTTCTGCACTAATGTGAACACTTCTGTGTGGCCACTATGTTGCTTCTGTATAGCAGCAGGAATGAGACAAAAGGTTTTTCTGCACCGAGTTAGCTGACAGATGTGGACATGCTGGTCTACACACTCCATAAATGTTGGCGTGTTCCATGACACCAGTGTTGGAACTGTATATGTGTGTTGACATCTCCTCAACCTTGTTACTCAATAAGTTTAGGGAAGTGATCACTTCCCTACATTCTGTCATGTTTATGCTTTTACTACCTATATTACTTGTTGCAATTCCCAAATCTAAAACAGAAATTAAACAGAATTAAATCTACTAGGTGCTCCAGTAGTCAATATTACCAACGTATGCATATCAGTAAATTGTCCCAAGCATTTACCATTTAGGTCAGCTTTCTTTCTTCCCCATAGCTCATTATGACTGTTAAAGTGTCTAAATATTATGAAGTCTCTTGCTGCTGCAAACTTTCTGGCTTCATAGGAGCTCAGCAAGCCTCTGTCCAGCTAAGCTGCTTCATCAGTTAGCCTTCCCAGTCTCCGGCTCTTCCACAAATGTGGCCTCATTGGCCCTTTCTGAGCCATCTTAACTCCTTCAGGATTGGTGTGAGGTGAACTCCCCATCACGAATTTTTTTCATAGTGATACAAACTGTAAGAGCGTGTTTCTATTACATGTATATAGCTCCTTACGTAGAAGCAGTACATACATTTCATGATATTCATAACCAGCGTGACCAGGCTTTCCTTTGATACCTTGCATTACTGTCTTTGGTGAACCAGGATGTGTGCGCCAGAATTAAGACATTTTTATAACCTCTATGCACCCCATCTGTGCCCCTTTGCCAACTGGCATTAAGAGATTCTTGGGTCATGCATGCCAACGTGGCTATATCAGTGCAGGATATCTGTGCCCCTGGGGAAAGAGGTTTGTTGTATTTCTGAAGCATTGATTCTGAAAATATGCATCTAAAAGCTACATAAAGGAACCACTTCTTAAAAATAAAGTACACCTCTGTTTATCTGGATGTCCTGGTGAACACCTGAAACTTTCAGCTAACCAGCCATTCATACAAATGGAAGTGCTACTTTGAGGTAGGTTATAGGTATGGGCTGGGAGGCCGTAAAGGTCCAGATACAGCTGGGCGGGCTGAAGAGTCTCGGAGGCATTGCTTTACCCAATTGTGTGCCATTGTTACTGTTCTGGGCTACAAGCCAGTGAATGGCCGCACTCTCCCTGTCAGCCGCTGCACATCCTGCCCGCCCTGTGGCTGTCCAAGTGCCCAGGCTGCCTGTCCTGGGCTGTGGCAGAATATGACCCCTCAGTGGTAATTGCAGTGTCAATGTGACTGCTGCCTGCTGATCACTGGGATGGGCTGTTTCCTGGATTGTGCGGTCAGAGATGAGAGCTGACTTGAGATGCCGCTATGGATACAACTAGGTATTGTGAGCTGAACTTTGAACTGACACAATGTTGCAGCCATGGGACCATAATTAAGGCTGCGAGTCTGTCATGGAGGTCACAGAAGTCAAGGATTCTGTGACTTCTGCAGTGGCTGGTGCTGGCTTACAGGCTGCCCGAGTTGGGCTGCCCGTGGGCCAGCAACAGCAGTTTGGGTGTGTGGGAGGGGGCTCAGGGCTAGAGGGTTGGAAGGTATGGGGAGGGTGCTTACCTCGGGGTGGGGGGAGCTCCCCAGGTCCCACTGGCAAGGCCCTGCAGCAACTAGACGGAGGGGCCAGGAGGCGCTGCTTGCTGTCCACACCTGTAGGCCCCGCACCTCCCATTGGCTGCGGTTCCCGGCCAGTGGGAGCTGCGCAACCAGCGTTTTGATGGGAGCAGTGTGCAGACCCCCGTAGCCTCTCCACTGCTGAGGCCACCTCCCCCAGCACCCATGGTGCCCCCAGACCGCCCCTCCCAGAGCACCCATGGTCCCCTGCCCAAATTTTAGTTAGGGGTATATAGTAAAAGTCATGGACAGGTCATGGGCTGTGAATTTTTGTTTACTGCCCACGACCTGTCCATGACTTTTACTAAAAATACCCGTGACTAAAACGTAGCCTTAATCGTAGTTTGAGTGAATACGTTGTTGCACTGGTGTAGCATGAATTAGAAGCATTGTTGCAAATTGGCTTCCTTGAACCCTGCCATTCCCTGGGAGGTGGATGCTGTTTGCAGAGAGAGGATGTACTATGGATTCAGATAAGTAGGAATTTTGGATGAAGGGAATTTGGACAACTGGGAATATATTGTATACAAGTCCATTTTAGTTATGGTATCTTTTATGCTTTCTCTTTTTCCTGTCTTTATTTTTAGGTCAATGAATGGTCGCTGAAGATGAGAAAAGAAATGAGAGTAATTGATAGACAGATCAGAGGTTTGTGTTTTTTCACATTTTCTCAGACTTCCTCTTTGTGTATATATGCTATATCAAAATACAAAAGAAAAAAATGAAATTTTAGGTAACTTCTTAATAGGGAATTGCAGAAAGTCTGTGGAGAGCCAACTGTAATAAATGTAGTGAAATCCCAAGGACTTCAGTGGACAGGGCATGTAGGTAGGATGGTGGAAGACTGGGTGAACAGATCTCCCGATTTTATAGGGATAGTCCCAATGTTCGGGTCTTTTTCTTATACAGGCTCCTATTGTCCGTCCTTCTCCCCGCCCCCCACCAATTCCCTGTCCCAATTTTTCACATTTCCTTTCTGGTCACCCTATGGAAGATGGATCGACTAAGAGTCTGTGGAAAGGGCATCCTTAGGGTAGCAACTTCATGGCTGACCAAGGAGAAGATGGGATAATATTGAGCAAGACCTAAGAGCTCTTATTGTGAATTACCATCAGTGGAGGGAAAAAATGCCCTTGCCTGAAAGAGGTGGGGGCAGATTGTTAGAGCAGCCAGAGACCTGTGTAGTGTATGGAGCCACAGAATAATGAGTTTACGCTGCATTTTAGAGGTGCAGAATTGTGACTGTATGAAAAGAACAGTATAGTCCTAGGGATTTATATCTTTTGTAAGCATGAAACTCCCATAGAAGTCTCTTGAGGTAAAATTTTCAAAAGTACCCAAGTCCCATACATTCTCTATGTGAATTAATCTCCAAAATCCCATTTTCTAAAATGGTTTAGGCATTTAAGGTCGTAAGACTCTTGTAAAATTTTGGAAAGTGCCCATTAGGTCAAATTAACCAGCAACGTAAGTTACAGTTTAGTTGTAAGAGGTTACGATGTGCACCGACTTCCAGGGATTATGCAAAAAAGTATAACTAACATGTCAGATAGGTAAAGGGAGGTATATCTGGGAAAGTGACAAACAGGAAAACTGGATATAAGAGGTGAAGTTTGACTTCTGTTAATGGGAGTTTGGACTTCAATTTCTGTGGGTACAGGATTGACTCCTGTATGGGGTTTTTTTTTGTTTGTTTGTTTTTTTTTACAGAAAGGATGGGAGGAGTTTGACCTTACACCATACTATTAGTAGATTTTTCTGCTACATCCCCTTCTTCCCACATTCCCAGCAGCTAGGATTGGGTGAGGGGGTAGACTTCTCACCAGGGTTTTGCTCTGTGAACAAGTTCCAGGAGGACCTTTTGTATTTAGTCTCTGACTGTTAGGTGTTTGCTGCATTTTTAAGCCCTAGCTTAACCTGTCTGTCCTCCTCTTTAAAATGGGTTAGTGTCTGTGCATCCTTTAGGGCTGTTGAGACCAATTAAATTTGTAAACTGTTTTGAACTCCCTGTGGATGGTGCTATAGAAGTATGGCAATTTGGACAATCTGTCTGTAGAACATATGAATTCTGATGGAAATATGAACTTGTTACTGTGACAATTGCTGTATCGCTGGAAATATGAACTTGTTACTGTGACAATTGCTGTATCGCTGAATGTTGTTTCAAATGCTTGTGTTCAAATAAACAATGTGTTCATTCTGATTTCTAGAATGGATTTTGGGAGCAATAGAATGTTTTGCACCACATAGAATCTTTCATCTCTGATGGCTTGAACCCCCTGTTCTTGAGAGGCACAACACCGTGCCCTTTAACAGAGCCATAGTGCGGTACCATGCGCAGCACTGTCACCGAGCCACTGGGTCATAGAAGAGGGACCAATGTACTGAGTTTGGTTTACTGGAGACTGGCAGGTGGTACCATCCTCCAAAGACTTCTGTGGAACTCCATGCTTTCTCATCATAGCCTTTGATCCCTTGTGAAGCAACGCATTCCAAAAATAGTCAATTGCCAGATCACAGTAATGCATATCCTATAATAAAGTGCACATATAATGATTATGCTCAATCTAGAAAAATTGGAGTATGTCAGACTGCAATGAAACCATTCAGTTTATTATTAGCCATTGAGCAGAATGTGCCTATGACAGGATCCCCTTGGGGTGCAGCTTGGGACTGTGCCCCCTGAACTCTCCCCAGCCTGGGCTGTCTTTCACAATGTCTTGCTAGTGACCAGCAGCAACACCTTCAGGAGCTGTGATCACTTAGCACCACATCCAGCTAGACTACATGAATGCCCCCAGAGACACTCATCAATCACACAGAGAAAGGCACCAGCCAAATCTCCCCAGCTCCTAGCACTGTACCCCAGGAATATACCATCTTGCACTGCCCAATTTATTAGTTGGTTTGCCACTTCCACAATGGAGAGTGGACATACACCAGCCTCTGCCAACCTGAGCAAATCTGCCCCACACTTCATACAAACTCACTGGTAAAGGTAAACAATTAAACATTTATTGATTATAAAAGGTAGCTCTTAAGTGATATTAAGAGAGGCAAAAAGAATGGCTACCAAAATAAAATAAAATATAAGCACACAATCTAAATGCCCAACCATATTAGACTGGGCAACATCTAGATTAAGCAGCTTTTCTCACCCCACTGGATATTGCAGGCCTTAATATACAGATTTGTTCCTTAAACCTCGGCCAATCTCCTCTGTTGGAGTCTTGTCTTCTTCTCAGTGTGTCTTAGTTGCTTGCAGCAACGGTGGCAGGAGAAGGGCCCAATATGTGTCCACTCTGTTTTATACCCTCAGTCCATGTGCTTGGGGAGCACAAGTCCAGGCATGTCTAGAGGGCATTGCTGAGTCTCTCCAAGCAAGGTTGAGCAATTCCCTGGTGTGGCCTCATGCAGGTGAGTCATTGCATTGTAGCTCCCTTGCTGGATGATGGGTGGTTCGACACTCCGCTTGGGTGTTGATTACTTTCCTTCCTGTTGCCTCTGGGGAGCTAATATCTGGTTGATTCCCCAACTTATAGCATGTTTTAGTGACCAACATATAACACAATTCTGATAACTTCATATGCATTAATGATACACACATACAGATAGAGAAATGACTTTCAGCAGACCATAACCTTTCCCCGATACTTTACAAGGCATGCTTTATATGTAAGATCCTGATTATATGAAAATGAGGACTATGGGGGTTACAGTATGCTCCCCCAAGGTATGGAATATCACAGTGTCCCGGTCAAATGGATGGTTTTGGATGTTTAAAGCCAGCAAGTAGCTTGCAGCAGTAACTATATTTCTCATTTCTTTAGTGTCTTCCATCCCAGGACCGCTAAGTACTTTATAAACTTTGAGTCAAGCCTCTCCATCACCCTATGAGGCAGGGATGTGTCTCCACTTGACAGATGGGAAACTGAGGGAAAGGGACAGTTACTTGTCTAAAGTCATGCATGTTGTCTTTCGCAGAGCTGAAAGTAGAATCCACCTTTTGACCACAAGATAAGCCTACATTCCCTGCAAAAGTTGATAGTCACACAGCTGGATTCTCTGTCCTCAAAGTAGTCAAACAAAGCTTACCTTACAAAAATATAGACTGATAGAGGCTTTAGGCCTTCTAAATGGTCAGTGTAGGAAGGCTTTGTGCACAATGGATTGATCTTAGCACTTTCTCATGTCTGAACTGTTGTTTCATTTAGGGTATTTGTACTGATTGTATTGTACACTCTTTGGAGCAGGGATTTTTAACTATTCCCATGGCCTGTAAAGTGCATAGTTAGTTGTGCTGAAGAAATGGTTTCAGCATCTTATAAGCATATGGTGTTTCTTGTGGGTAATGAAGAAAACACCACTAACCCAGACTCTTCTAAAGGAAAATAGTCTTTTGGAGGGAAGGGCGCTCTTTGTCCCAGTGGACTGGCTGATAGAGATTTCTTAGGTTATCTGCTGCTGAATGACACTTATTCTGGGTGAGTCGTTCTCCAAAAGATTCGTTAACTCCCACATGAGAATTTGCATTGATGTCTCCAATTCATATTGGTCTTGCGAGCGCCAGAACACAGAACGCTATTTTGATGGATTTATTTTTAAACCTGCCAAATTCTGAACCATTCTGGTGTAAAATTTCTGGCTGTGTAAATCAGTGAGCTTTTGAAAATAAAAATCACTGCATACAGTCTGCTTGCTTTCTTTATAAGGCAATTTCACTGAACTCTTGTCAGTAATATCGCTGGATGGGTTCAAATGGTGTTATCATCTTTTTCTTGCAAGCTAGTTTTTGGCCATCCCTCTTTGCAATAGAAGTTTTATTTCTGGACCAGGAGAATAGCAGCCCAGTTTTTAACTCCTTATTCTTTTGTGTGCATATGTCTCTTACCTGAAAATATTTTTCAGGTGCTTTAATTTTTTTTTTGCTGTGCATAGCTACCGTTATCCCTTTAAGATAGTAAAATGCAGAGATTTTAAACTCACTTAAAATCCTTTTCTAAAAGGAGGGGCCTTGGTTATTTCAGGAAGCTTATGCATAAGAACATAAGAATGGCCATACTGGGTCAGACCAAAGGTCCATCTCGCCCAGTATCCTGTCTACTGACAGTGGCCAATGCCAGGTGCCCCAGAGGGAATGAACAGAACAGGTAATCATCAAGTGATCCACCCTCTGTCGCCCATTCCCAACTTCTGGCAAACAGAGGCTAGGGACACCGTTCCTTTCTGTCCTGGCTAATAGCCATTGATGGACCTATCCTCCATGAACTTATCTAGTTTTTTTTTTTTAACCTTGTTACAATCTTGGCCTTCACAACATCCTCTGGCAAGGAGTTCCACAGGTTGACTGTGCGTTGTGTGAAAAAATACTTACTTTTGTTTGGTTTTTAAATCTGTCTATTAATTTCATTTGGTGACCCCTAGTTCTTATATTATGGGAAGGAGTGAATAACACTTATTTACTTTCTCCACACCAGTCATGATTTTATAGACCTCTATCATATCCCCCCTTAGTAGTTTCTTTTCCAAACTGAGCATTGCACAGCACCTTAACTTTAAAGCATAAAAGCCTGGAATTCATTTTGTGCAGACACTATTCAGTACAATATATGTTCTTCCTCACATCTAGTACATGGACGTCAAATTAGCAACTGTGAAAAATCAGGACACTCTCTTTTTTGGGGTGGGGGCGGAGATATAACTGCAAATATAAAACAAAGTCCAGATAACATTGGGACATCTGGTCACCCTACCTCAAATGCTGGGAGTAAAGATGGAGACTAAACTAAGGTTGAGTTAGGCCATTCAGGTGTTCCTAAGTCTACTGATGTTACTGAATGTTTTCAGAATAATGTTATATTATTAGAGAAGCCCTTTATCAGTGACATCAACAGTGGCCGTTCAGCTGTTTCAAATGGTTACATTTTGAATGTATCATTTTACATTTAAAAGTTAATGCACCAGGTGCAATATTATGAATTGCTTCTAAGCCTTGTTCATTAAATGCCAGTGAAAGTATATAAACCTGGCAGGGAAGCAAGTCAAAGCTTAATTATTTAATGAACTGTGTCTGACAAAGTACGTGATTATCCCACCTGCAAGATTAAAGATTTTGGGTAATAAATAAATTCGATTTTAAAATAACTTGCAAAGCTTGTTGGGAAGTTGAGCCATTTATTTACAAAATGTGTGGGGTCTAAATAGATGAAAGATTTCTGCTTCCTGAAGGAGCAGAGTGAATCTATATCATCTGTACTTTTGTGAGATCACCCATCATAATGGGGTGTGAACACCTTCCACAAGTCTTTATTTCCCAGCCCAGTTGGCAGGAACAAACAAGATTTTAGGGATTTAAATGTGAATGATAATGTGACTGAGAACATTACTGTGGGAAAGCTATATCAGAGAGATGGATTTAGCATGTAGTTCTGAATGTGATGAGGCTGGCAGTCATTCCAATATCATCTGGCAGTGATTTCCGTAATCTTGGTCCAGCTCCTAGGAAATTTCCATTTTCTTTGGCTACTGTTTTTCCCCTCTTTCTTGGCCGCTTTATCTTTTCCAGTGGTGTGGAGCTGAGGTTATCACAAGAAAGGTGTCTGTCAGGTAGTTAGTGGGGGCTGATATCATGCAAGCTGTTGAAAGTCAGAACAGCATCCTTGACCTCTAGGTGTTTGAGAGGGAGCCAGTGCAGGGACTGGGGAATCAGGATGATGTATTCCCAGTGACCTGTCTAAGGCCTGGTCTACACTGGGGGAGGGGTCTATCTAAGATACAACTTCAGCTACGAGAATAGCGTAGCTGAAGTCAATGCATCTTAGATCGACTTAGAATCAGTTACCTCGTGTCCTTGCGGCGCGGGATCGATGGCCGCCGCTCCCCTGTTGACTTTGCTTCTGCCTCTCACCAAGCTGGAGTTCAGCAGTCAACAGGAGAGCAATCGGGGATCGATTTGTCGTGTCTACACTACACATGATAATTCGGTCCCCGATAGATCAATCGCTACCCGCTGATCTGGCAGGTAGTGTAGACGTACCCTTAGTGAGAAATCAAATTGCTGTGTTCTGAACCAGATGCAGACATGCAAAGCGTTCGTAACTTTCAGTAGTCCTTGTGAATTTGTACATAGAATTACAAAATTACTATGTTAAGTTTAAATCTACTAATTTTGTATCTGTCACATAAATAAAATGTGTGTCACTCACCACCATTGGGGTCCAACAAACACAGCAAGTAGCGTTGGGGGAATAGAGGGCTTTTTTCTCCACTGTAGTATGACACGTGCATGGACTGCACCATGAGGGTCAAGATGTGGTGATTTTGAATGGGTTGGGGTGCTGCTGGATTCACTGCCCAAGCCATAGGCTGCGTGTTGCACTTTAACTGCCCCAAGTGGGCCATGCTGGACTTTGTCAACATGTTCTAGGTACTAGAGCTCTCCACCAGGGTCCACTCGAGGCAGTTCGTGCGCAGTCTGTGGGTTGGGCAGTAAATCCAGCACCACCCTGAGCCCCACTGACAGCTGCTGTGGTTTGCCTCCTATCAGACCTCACTGCCCAGTCTACAGGGGAGGTGAAGCTAGAAGGGCAGGAGGAGAAGGTAGCGGAGGAGGATCATCTCAGCAAGGAGTTCCAGGCCAGGAATGGCCAAAATAAATAAGGGCATTAGGCAGCATAGGAGGGCACCTTTCCTAAGGCTGATCCTTCTTTCTCTTTGGGGATGGGGAGTCAACAAATAGAGGAGTGAGCGGAATCCAGCCATTGGAGGGGAGGGACAAGAGGTCCCAGTTTCTCCAGAGGGAAGGAGGGGAAGAGGTCCAAGCATCCTCCCTAACTTTTTCATAAGCATCTCTCAAAGTATGAGCCAGGTTGGCATCTCAACAGGTGTAGCTTCCTTTAGGGCACAGACTTCATATGTATAAGGAATTACAATAGGTAAGATTAGAGGTTGTAAACGTGTCTCCTCATGGTTGGATCTGTGTCCGATAGGACAAAGTGTAGTTCCCTGACCAGTTGTAGATGGAAATGGGCATTCATTGCCACCACAACTGTCTGGCTAGGTGAGTGCAGTGCAGCATCTAATGCAATCTAATGTAAACCAGGGATTCTCAAACTGGGGGTCATGACCCCTCAGGGGGTCGCAAGGTTATTACTGAGGGTTTGTGAGCAGTCAGCCTCCACCCCCAAACCACACTTCACTTCCAGCATTTGTTATAATGTTTTTAATTTATATGGGGGGTCAGACTCAGAGGCTTGCTGTGTGAAAGGGGTCACCAGTACAAAAGTTTTTGAGAACCACTGCTGTAAACCAGTCTGACAATGTGAATGTGGCTGCCTTTGATGATGGCAGTTGTAATGGAGGAGATGAGTGGTTCAAAGTGCTTCCCTCTTCTGGCCAGCATTACTTCACCCTCATCAGGGTTTAGCTTCATACAGGAGCTGATCTCAGCTGGGTGCTTGGGAACCTTGGAGGTAATGCTGTGATAGAACTGGGTGTGCTATGCTAGAAATAGATATTTTGCTATTAGAACTTTAGTTACTAATCTGTTGGTGATGCACAAACCAGAATACCCCGTTCAGTCTTCAATAATGCCTTTCATTTAAGCATGAATCCAGCCATTGAAGTGGAAAGTTTTAGTGATGAACTGTTGCTTTTGAAAATGCACTCCAATAAGCAATGAATCTCTGCTCCTAGCCTCCAGCCATTTCTGATGACTTGTCCTCGCTTGTTTGTCCTTTGTAACCCAGATATCCAAAGAGAAGAAGAAAAGGTAAAGCGGTCGGTAAAAGATGCTGCCAAAAAGGGTCAAAAAGATGTGTGTGTGGTTTTGGCAAAGGAGATGATCCGCTCTCGGAAGGCTGTGAGCAAACTCTATGCATCCAAAGCACACATGAACTCTGTGCTCATGGGGATGAAGAACCAGCTTGGTAAGAACATCGTTGTGCCTAAATACAAGAGCTGTTTCTTAGATTAACTGTAGAGGTTGGCCCTGAGCTGCACATTTCAAAACTGAAGTAAAATTCTGTCAAAGTTTAGGATGAGTCCAAGCCTGCAGGATGTATTTATACTTAAGTCATCTGCTCCAAGAGGTCTTTCCTCGCATGCTGTGCTGTGTATTTGTTTTTCTTTGAGTATTTCTAAAATAGCGAGAATATTCCTAATGCTGGCTGCTTCCACAGCCCCCTGTAAGAACGATTCTAGCATTACAAGAAGAGCTTGATCACATTCTGTTACTGGAGTGGGTTGTGTTTTGACAGGCTGTGTATCGAAGGGGTATTTCATTTGTAAGAGCACCCTGTCTTCTCTCACAAATTCCTGCGTTTTTAAAGCCAGAGTCCTGCACCGGGAAGCATCAAAGCAAGGGTGGGCTTGATAGAGAAGAGGAGCAATTTGCCCAGTGGCTTCCTGTTTAGCACTTACACCATTTTCCATCTGTCAAAGCATTTGACAATCCCTTACTGAGACCTTCTTCCATGCTCCCCTACTCTTAGAATTCCCGCCCCCCCCCCCATGACCATGTGCAAGCCTTGTTGTCCATATTGAAATTGTCCTTTAAAATGCACTTTCTGGCTAGTCTGTCACTGATAACTCACCACACTGCAGCTCCTAACAGCGGCAGGGAGCAAAGGGATCCAAGGATGGGCGGGGGGGGAAGACTTGCAAGCAGTTGTATTATTGTAGCACCTAGTCATGGACCAGGACCCTGTACCGTACAAACACAGAACAAAACGAGGGGGAGCTCATAGCTCTGCGGTGGAGGCATCTTCTTCATCTGGCAAACCACCTTTAGTCCACAACAGGAGCCACAGTCTGTTTGCTAGGAGGAGACCTAGTGTGACTTATCCGGTCCATTGGGGATGAGGGGAGAAATGCATTGGAAGAAGTGTAGAGAGAAGCGGGGTCAAGGACTGGCTGGGTATGTGAGCAGCTTCCAGAAAGAACAACCAGCCAGCCACCAAAAAACTGAGGTGCTAGCCTGAAAAGCTGGGCAAGGGGAGGAGGCTCCCCAACAAGTTGGCTGGGCAGCAGAATGAGGGGAGGCAGGATTGGAAGATGGTAAGCGAAGACAGATACTGATCCAGCTGTTGGCTCTTGCTGTATAGTCCATGCAAATAGTTATAATTAAGACTCTGTGTTTGTCATGGATTCCGTGACTTTCTGTGACTTCTGCAGCAGCCCGGTGCAGTTGGCTCGGAAGCCACTGGAGCAGCTCAGGCAGCCCTTGGGCCAGTCACACTAGCTGCTTCTGGGGCAGCCTTGGCCCTCTTGCCCCCCAACAGCAGGAGTTTGGGGGTGTGGGGCTCAGGGCTGGGGGGTGGGGCGGGACAGTGCTTACCCTGGGGGGAGCTCCCCAGAAGGCTGACAGGAACTCCCCTCCCTCAGCTCCTAGTCCCATGTGCTGCCTCCACCCGCAGGCACTGCCTCCGCAGTGGTTTCCAGCCAATGGGCGCTGCAGAACCAGGGCTTGGGGCAGAGCGGAGGCAGCACATGGAGCTAGGAGCTGGGGTTGCCACTTCCGAGGAGGTGGGTAGAAAGCCTGCCCCAGCCTCACCAATACCCAACCTGAAGCATCTGCCGTGCTTCCCTGGCCTGTGCCCCCACCCTGCCCACAGTGCCCCCCCAGGCTATGCCAGCACCTGTGGCGCCCCCATGAATTTTAGTTGGGTATATAGTAAAAGTCATGGACAGGTCATGGGCCATTTATTTTTGTTTACTGCCTGTGACCTGTCCATAACTTTTTTAATAAAAATACCTATGATTAAAATGTAGCCTTAGTTAATGGGAATCACTTTTGTTTCTAATTCTGAGATTTCCAAAGTGCCTGTTGTCCAGGATGCCATGATCATAGATGTGTGTGTAAGAAGTTTTTAGTTTGTGGGGACACTGATGGCTTAGCTGCAAGGAGACCTCAGCATCAAACTTCATTGATTTAGTACAGTTATATTCGCTGGAGAATTTAGCAACTATTTTACCCAACAAAGGGTCCTAGAAAACTAATCTCAACAATAGTAATGGTAAATCTGGGAACTAAATTCAATCAATGAACTATGCACTAAAGGGATTTTAATCCTCCTTTACAGTGAAGACTGCCTTCAGTTTTTCACTTAGCATTACTACCAATACCACCACGGTAATAATAGTGATGTTCGAGCCATTATTTTATCAGAGGCAGACAGGAATTTGGGATTCCGGCTTGTATTTTTATTAGACTCCTAACTGGCTTGAAAAAATTTGACTATCAATACAATTGAGATTTTATTTTTTTTGTATTCCTGTACCTTCTCCTTATTATTCAGGCCTGATGTTAAAAACACTTGTAAGCTGGGAATGTTGCAATGAAAAGTAGCATGTGCAGTTCATCCCCTTAATTCAGGAGTGCCATTTAACACATGGGAACTCTATGCTGTTATTTCTCAACGTTAGCCTTATTCAGGATTTGACATTCAAGGAACATTTAAGCACCATTCTAATAATTAGCTTCCCAGACCTCTTTGGATGTTGCCCAGGACTGTTAATTAGCTACTGGAAAAAATATTGGTAGAAACCCACTGTAGGCTGTATTTTAATTCAGTTTTTATTTCTTGTTCAAAAAGGGGCAATTGTCAGTTATCTAATTCAATATTAAATGGCTTTCACATCCAGTGATGTGAAATGACTTCCTGCCAGTGAGAGAGAGTTTCTAAATCTCCCAAAATGTCAGACTACGAAGGTGGCTTCACATTAGGGTACTATTTTCATGAATAATCAGATACATGGATACATAGTCTTGCTCGCTTGACCAGCATGAAAACATCAGTAAGACTTTCTGCGTAGGTTTTATTCCCACCTGCGAAGAGCAAACAGGAAGATTTCCTTTTCTGAATCAAACTGGGGGTGGGGTGGAATCTAGATCTGTTTGAATGGCTCAACTGCAGTTCATTGGAGCAGTATCTCCACTAAAACTCTTCAATCTTTCAGAAACAGGGCAAGTCAGATTTTTCCTGTCTTCTAAAGCCGACAACTTTAAGTTTAGAAGGTGATTAAGTAAATGGACAATCTTTTTTCTTATATGCACTTCCCTAGATTCCAAAATGATGATGATCTGTACAAGCAGGATTCTCCGTCAGTTTTGTTCCCCTGTGCTGGCTTCATTCTAAAGCCTTTCCATGCCTTCTCTTGGCAGCTGTCCTCAGAGTGGCAGGTTCGTTACAGAAGAGCACAGAGGTCATGAAAGCCATGCAAAATCTAGTAAAAATCCCTGAAATTCAAGCAACGATGAGGGAATTGTCCAAAGAAATGATGAAGGTAAGTTCTGAAATATATTATTGTGTATTACAATAGTGCCTAGACATTCCAAGTGAGATGGGGTCCCATTGTTCAGCACTGTGCAAACGCATGCTAAAACAGTCCCTGCTTTGAAGAGCTTACAATTTACACAGACAAGAGACAGGGTCCAGAGTCTTCCTCTGCTGCCATTAAAGGAATACTCAAGTTAAAAACACACTTTTAAATAATAATTTTCTTGCGTTAATACTCTAGATTACTTAAACTTTCTAATCCACTTTACTGTGCGCATGTGATATGTACTAGCATAATTTTGAAATGTTTGGGCTCCAAGCCCTGCAGGGGGATTTATTTTTATTTAAGAAAAAGTGTTTCCAATGGAATTTATAGAAAAATCTTCCAACATTTTTAGTTGATTACAGAATATAATTTGGGCAAACATAACTGTGTGAGACTGACAGGCTGGCCTTTCAAAGATTTGTGTTACCAGTTGTAGTTGCATTTGATTAAATATAGGGCAATAAATTTGATATATTGCTCTAAGGTGTAAGACAACACTGCCATTTAATTCTTGGGTTATCCTACTCTTAATTGTCAGTCATTCTTTCCTCACAGCAAATATGCAATAAATTGTCTTTTTGTTGCTATGAAAACATTCAAAGGGTCTGTTTTATAAAAAATAACCCACATGCTAAACCAGCTCCACTGCATGCTGACCTAATGACAGAACTATCAGGAACGTGTAAGAATGGTGTGTGTAGTAGATAGCCTATTATTGGAAGCAAGGCTGAGTCCTTTGAGCATGATAGCGGCAGGCATAATCTGGACTATTATGAAATTGAAGGAGCTGAGTATACTTTTCTGAGAGTGCTGTGCTCCTTGGTGGCTCTATGTAAGTCTAGAAATGGGATCTGTTACCTTCTATTTTGCTATAGGCTGGTATCATAGAAGAAATGTTGGAGGATACTTTTGAAAATATGGAAGACCAAGAGGAAATGGAAGAGGAAGCAGAGATGGAAATCGATAAAATCCTGTTTGAGATTACAGCTGGTGAGTGCATGAGTCTGTTACAGATATGTATTATGAGGGCTAAGAACATGGTCCTGTTCCCAATGGATTAAATGGCAAAACTCATTGATTCCTATTGCAGAATTTGACCCTCTATATATATCTGGGGGCCCAGTTCTGCAAAGCGTTGAATGCCCTTAGCTTTAGTGGCAGCAGGGAGTGCTCAGTACTTCACAAGATGGGGCCGAAGTACTGTGGCTGATGATCGTGAATACTGAGGCAGGAAAGAACTCGTTAGGGTGATTCCAAAAAATGTAAATAGGAGGAATGCACAGAATTCAGTAGAGACAGTGTCAGGTTATCACCTTTATTTTAAAAGGTCACTTTCCTTTGGTACTAGTACCCCTAACCCAGAATTTAAATACATCCATACTTGATGCAGTTTAGTTACTGTGTGTTTCTCTCATCTTGTACAATAACAATAGAGACTGTTGCTTTTGATTCTGATCTAGTCAGGGTCACAGGCTGCTACACTGTTTGGGCTAAACACACTTTAGTTTAACTATTTCCCCTATTTTCCAATTTTTGAAAAAACGAAAATCTGTGTTGGGTCTTATGTGGTTTAAATAACACCAAAACAATTGGCCCTGAACTACTTGACTCTGTCCCTTTAAGTAAAATCTAGGCGGAATAATTGGAAAATCTCCTAATTAACTGAGACAACTTGTAAAAGTGCTTTGAATATAAAATATTAATTCAGAAGTCTCTGACTGTAGACTATTACCTGAAGGGCTATAGGGCAGCTTCAAGTCCCAGCCTCCTTATTGGCCAGGCCCTATGGGTGAATTAGGTTCCCTGGCTCATACTTTGCCATGTCTCCTTGTGCCCAGTTCCCACACCTCTCTTTTGTCCCCCCCCCCCTTTTCCTTTGTAAAAATACTCTTCAACCCTCTGCTCACTTGCCAAAAGCTGCCTAATGCTCTCCAGCATTTGGGTTTATGGATTGGGCCACAGATGCGCTCAGAGCTGAGTACCATGGGAACAGAAGTGAAGCTGCCCTGTTACAAGGAGCTCTTCCCCTTCACAACTGTTAAGAGCCTCAGAGGAATAAAGCACGAAGGCAAGCTACTTTGAAGCTGTTTTGCCTGTGGCCCTAGGAGTGCAGGGAGCAGGGTCCTTTAGTGTCACAGCATGAGTCCCCTGCTCTTTCCTCAGGGCCCTTGGAGTTAGAATACAGTGCTCTAGACACTTTAAAATAGGCAAAATACTGCATGGTACCCACTAGGAAGAATTGAGCATGAGTAGTTATTGCCTAGATAGCTAATCACTTCTCTCTAAATGTCCATCTCAACCATACAGCAGCAGCTGAGTTCTGTTACCTTTAAATCTCTACAATGTGCAGCTACCTGAGAACTTGTCCCTTTATTAATCAGTCAGTGGTCTGTATTCAACAACGTTTATGGACATTATCTTGCTTGTTTGCAGGGGCATTGGGTAAAGCACCTAGCAAAGTTACAGATGCTCTACCAGAAACTGAACCCATAGGGGCAGCTGGCATAGCTGATGAAGAAGAGGAAGAAGATATTGAAGCAATGCAGTCACGGTTAGCTACGCTCCGTAGCTAGATATTAAGTTCACATGTATAGCTCGGTTTGGGTTTTGGTTTTTTTTTCTCCCCACTCTGGAATGTTCTGTCCCTCCTGTAAAATGTAAAACTTTGTTTGTGAAGATACTTCCTGTAATATACATTTTTCCTGGGGCTTGTGTTCTATAACGGTTATTTTTGCCATTTTTCTGTTAATCTTTCACAGGTAGTGTAGGCTATAGGGAAATGGTGGGTGTAATGTTTTATATCTGAAAATACAATCTTGCAAAAATGTTCTTCCTCTAACAAAGCACTTGTATTGGCTTAAGCTGCTACCAAAAAACCCCTTAATATTTAAGTGTCTGTACATTTTCCTGAAACACTACAAATGGATTTTAATAAACTTATGGTTTAACACTTGCCTCTTCTTTTAAGAATCTAGTCTAACCTTTGTGTGCATTCAAGCAGATAACAATGCTGAGGAAAGGGAAGTTTTGTTCAGTGGTCAGTCTGCTTTGAAGCATTTAGTTTATTTTCTCTTTCTTAAAGCTATTTCTAGCAGCCCCTTCCATCCAAAGATAAAACATTTTACAACCACAGACTAATCCACCTAGCCTTCAACAGTAGCTATTTTCCCTTCTAGTGCACAAATGGGAAAACTGAGCTGTAAAGAACATTTGACTACAGCTGTAACAGTCCTTTGCTTTAGGCTGTAGCTGTTCTATTTTTAACACGTTACTGAAGCGTGTTTTCCTACTGTCCGTTTTTAGCAAAACCTTTATCAGGACAGCAGGGTATTTCTTCAGAAGTGAGACTGGTGCTTGATAAAAGGAGGATGAAGCCTACCTCTGAGAGTTCAAGAAACAAGTGAAGGAAGCTTATTTTTAAGGAGTTGGGTACTAAATATATTCATAGAATCATAGAAAAGTAGGGTTAGAGGAGACCTCAGGAGGTCATCTAGTCCAACCCCCTGCCCAAAGGAAGACCAATTCCCAACTAAATCATCCCAGCCAGGGCTTTATCAAGCCAGGCCTTAAAAACCTCTAGGGATGGCGATTCCACCACCTCCATAGCTAACCCATTCTGGTGCTTCACCACCCCGCTAGTGAAATAATTTTTCCTAATATCCAATCTAGACCTGCCCACTGCAATTTGAGACCATTGCTTCTTGTTCTGTCATCTGCCACCACCGAGAACAGTCTAGATCCATCCTCTTTGGAACCCCCTTTCAGGTAGTTGAAAGCTGCTATCAAATCCCCCCTCATCCTCTCTTCTGCAGACTAAATAAGCTCAGTTTCCACAGCTGCCTCTTCCAAGTCATTTGCCCCAGCCCCCTAATCATTTTCATTGCCCTCTGCTGGACTCTCTCTACATT
Organism: Gopherus flavomarginatus; assembly: GCF_025201925.1. Classification (NCBI taxonomy): domain Eukaryota; kingdom Metazoa; phylum Chordata; order Testudines; family Testudinidae; genus Gopherus; species Gopherus flavomarginatus. Next base: position 272,647,768 of record NC_066619.1, on the reverse strand, counting down.
GTCCACATCCTTTCAGTAGTGGGGGTCCAAAACTGGATGCAATACTTAAGATGTGGCCTCACCAGTGCCGAATAGAGGAGAATAATTACTTCCCTCGATCTGCTGGCAGTGCTCCTACTAATGCAGCCCAGTGTGCCATTAGCCTTCTTGGCAACAAGAGACTCTCATTCAGCTTCTCTTCCACTGTAATCCCCAGGTCCTTTTCTGCAGAACTGCTGCTTAGCCTGTCGGTCCCCAGCCTGTAGCACTGCCTGGGATTCTTCCATCCTAAGTGCAGGACTCTGAGGTTCCACAAGGACAAATGCAGATTTCTTCTGGCCCAATCCTCCAATTTGTCTAGGTTACTCTAGACCCTGTTCCTACCCTCTCCCCCCAGTTCAGTGTCATCCAAACTTCCTGAGGGTGCAATCTGTCTCATCATCCAGATCATTAGTGAAGATGTTGAACAAAACCAGCCCCAGGATCGACCCCTAGGGCACTCCACTTGATACTGGCTGCCAACTGGACATCGAGCCATTGATCACTACCCATTGAGCCCGATGATCTAGCCAGCTTTGTATCCACCTTACAGTCTGTTCATCCAATCCATATTCTTTTAACTTGCTGGCAAGTATACTGTGGGAGACCATATCAAAAGCTTTTCTACAGAGCCAGTTATCTCATCATAGAAGGCAAGCAGGTTGGTCAGGCATGACTTGCCTTTGGTGAATCCATGTTGACTGTTCCTGATCACCATCCTCTCCTTCAAGTGCTTCAAAATGGATTCCTTGAGGACCTGCTCCATAATTTTTCCAGAGACTGAGATGAGGCTGACTGGTCTGCAGTTGCCTGGATGCTCCTTCTCCCCTTTTATAAAGATGGGCACTATATTTGCCTTTTTCCAGTCATCCAGGACCTCCCTCGGTTTCCATGAGTTTTCAAAGATAATGGCCAATGGCTCTGCAATCACATCCGCCTACTCCTTTAGCACCTCGGATGCAGCGCATCCAGCCACATGGACTTTTGCTCCAACTTTTCTTAATAGTCCCAAACAACTTCTTCCTCCACAGAGGGCTGGTCACCACCTCCCCATGCTGTGCTGCCCAGTGCAGCAGTCTGGGAGCTGACCTTGTCTGTGAAGACCAAGGTAGAAAAGGCATTGAGTACTTCAGCTTTTATCCACTTCATCATCTGTCACTAGGTTGCCTCCCCCATTCAGTAAGGGTCCCACACTTTCCTTAACCACCACCTTGTTACTAACATACTGGTAGTAACCCTTCTTATTACCCTTCACATCCCTTGCTAGCTGCAACTCCAGTTGTGCTTTGGCCTTCCTGATTGCCTCTGTGCATGCTCAAGCAATATTTTAGTACTTCTCCCTAGTCATCTGTCCAAGTTTCCACTTCTTGCAAGCTTCTTTTTTATGTTTAAGCTCAGCAAAGGTTTCTCTATTAAGCTGTGCACTGCTGTATTGCTCTCGTGGAAGATGTCAGGGTGCTTGAAGTCCCCCATGAGAACCAAGGCTTGTGATCTGGAAACTTGTTAGTTGTCTGAAGAGAGCCTCATTCTACCTCCACCTTGTGGTCTATAGCAGATGCCCAGCATGACATCATCTTTGTTGCTCTCACCTCTAAACTTAACCCAAAGACTTCCAACAGGCTTTTCTCCAGTTTCATACTGGAACTCTGAGCAATCATACTGCTCTCTTATACTGTATTTAAGTCCTCCACCTTTTCTCCCTTGCCTGTCCTTCCTGAACAGTTTATACCCATCCCTGACAGTGCTCCAGTCATATGACTTACACTACCAAGTCTGTGGTGTTCCAGTCACATCATAGTTCCTTGACTCTGCCAGGACTTCCAGTTCTTCCTGCTTGTTTCCCAGGCTTCTTGCATTTGTATACAGGCACCTAAGATAACTAGACAATTGCTCTACTTTCTCAGTATGAATCTGGTGGCCTCCCCTGTTTCACCCTGCTCCTTGTGTTTCCTCTCCGTATTCCCTATGTATGAATTGTTGTTAAAGTTCCTGATAAGCTACAATGTACACTCTTCCCCTCTAGCTTAAATACAAATCTCTCCCTCACCAATCCCCACCCTTACTTTAATTTCATTTTAAACAAAGGAGGATAGCTGGAGCCTCTCTGACACAGGATTGTATGGCTGCTATACGTGGTGGTGGTGCACATACACCTCTGTTGCCTTGAGGGGGTGGTCATTATGGAGGTCAATAATACCAGCACCATTCCCAGCAGTCAAAGTATCCAGTTAGAGAACAGGTCTTCTCCAGGAAGACATGTCACAAAGGCAGCTGCCTTCTGGTCCAATTTCAACCACCCAGCCATGCCTTTGTCAGCTTTGGGCAAGCAGCCAATTTGACAGCATCATAGTTGTGACCTTCCCAGTCATATCTCCTCCATTTGGAGACAGGATCTCCCACGTCTAGTGCTTGGGAAGCAATAGTCTTGGACAAGTATAACTTAAGCACTGTGGGATCGCATACCATCTAATTCCTGCCCATTCCCCCTTCAGACCTATCTCTACCCCATCACATTTCAGGGACCCCTCTTGCAAGTCACTGCTCTTTCAGCAGTTCTACAGTCTCTTCTTCAAAAGTTACAGAAGATTCTATTCTCAGTACTTGCCAATCCAAATCCACAGGCAGGCTCAGACCCATTCTGTACCTTTGAGGCCTCAACAACATCAGATATCAGCTTTCATATGGTGGTAAGGGAGGTTAATGACCTGTAAGTGGAGGTGCGGTCCCTATTTGTATTCCACAGAGGAGTTATGCACATACATGCAGAGCTTTTCAAAGTAGTATTGCTCAGCGGTCCATGCATGCACTGTTGTATTGCGTTTCGCGCAAGGTGATAAAAGGGCAGGGCCCATTATCTGCATCTCCAGTTCCTAGGCCATTGCAGAGCTGCAGCAGAGGGGAAGGAGGGTAGGATTAGAATACAGATAAGGACCCTGCCTATTAAAGAACTTCTAGTTACAGGTAAACAACCTCTTTTTTGAGTGATGGTCCCTAGTGTATTCCACTGAGGGTGATTTGACAAGCAGTACATAGAGAAGGAGGGTGCAATGAAGATGGGAGAACCCAGGACTGTTATGCCAAATGAGAGATGTTGTTGGTCTTGCCTGACATGAGAATGTGGCGATAGTGGATAGCTGGTAAGAACATGTAGCAGGCTGCCTGAAGTTTGAGAATGTTTCTGCCTGCTGGCCTCTTGCGTAGTTCGGCTGCTTTGTCCTGTGATCGCCAATGTGATCACCCCAGCCTGAAAGTGGCCTGTCCGTTCTGAGAATTAAGATGGGAAGGGCACCCTGGAGCAGATTTGCATTGTCTATCCACTATTGAAGAGAAGAGATGACCTCCAGAGAAACACTGAGTGTGATGGTCCATTGATTGGTGCAAGGGGAACAGACTTTGCTGTCTACAGCTATTGCTGCAAAGGTGCAGGCGAGTGAAGGATGTGACATATGTTCATGCCAAAGGGTTGGAGGTTATCGGGGCTATTTGGTCCAGTAGGTTCTGGAATAAGTCCTGTGGTAGATAGGCTTTTGCGTAGGTCAAATCAATGCATGCTTCTATGAATTCCAAAGACTGAGTAGGGAGCAAAGTTGATTTTTTCAACACTGATGCTCACTCTTAGGGAGGAGAGAAGCAGCAGCTGGGATGTCGATGCTCAAGTTTCCTCCTGGACTGTGCTGCCACTAGTCAGTCATCCAGGTATAGGATTCCCTGATGCAATAGGTGAGCCGCTACCACAGAGAAAAATCTTTGTAAAAACTCAGACAGTGGTAAGTCCAAATGGAAGAATCCTGAATTGGAAGTGTCACTGACCACTTTGAACCTCAGCAACCTTCTGAACCTCAGGTCAGATGTACATCAACATGGAAGTAGAAGTCTTGCATGTCAAGAGCCATAAACCACATGCTTTTTTTTTGGGGGGGGGGGGGCGGAGGTTGGGGAGGAAGGGTAGGCAAATTGAACAGTTGAGGTGTCAGAGATCCAAGATTGGTCACCATCCTCCTTTCTTCTTGGGTACCAGGAAATAGTTGGAATAGAACCCTGTGCCCAGAAAGGCTGCAGGGACTCACTCCATTGCACCTCTCTGTAGGAGGAAGTCCATCTCTAGGGTAAGAATACTGTTGTGAAAGGAATCTCAGGGGGAGGTGGCAGCCGTCAGGGCAGGAGATATGGAGGTGTCAACAAAATCTGTGGTGTAGCTGTGCTAACCCACTTGTCTGTTATAGCTCTCCAAGTTGCTAGAGTTTCAGACAACCCTGGAAGGCAGGAATGCTGATGTATGAAATGGTTGACCTCTAGGCTCACTCAAAACTGTTTTTGCTAGTGTTGTGCAGAGGGTTGCACTGCCAAAACGGGTAGCTGGGCTCTGTCTCTTTTAGGGCACTTCTAAGAAGGTTATGGGGGGAGGGATAGCTCAGTGGTTTGAGCACTGGCCTGCTAAACCCAGCATTGTAAGGTCCATCCTTGAGGGGGCCATTTAGGGGTCTGGTCCTGCTTTGAGCAGGGGGTTAGACTAGACCTCCTGAGGTCCCTTTCAACCCTGACCTTCTATGATTCTAAGGTTTGTAGGCCCATTGGTGGCAGAAGTGAGTTCTGTAGCATTAGACTGGCAGTAGGCAATACAATTTCTCTCTAGTGCCAGTGGATATATGCCCAAGAATTGTAAGGTTGCTCTAGAATCTGAGTCTGAAGAGTCATTGATTTAGCCAAAGGAGACTGTTCTGAAGGCAAATATTGGAGCTATGAACTCCAATATGGCCAACCTGGTTCATCCAGCAGCAGCAGGAGCCAGATACCAGCTTCTTGCGGAAGGCAAAGGAGGAAATTGCCATGGAGGCCTTGTAGTTGTGTTTCTGAAATGGAAGAGGTGGACTGTGCTGAACGTCCGGGTCCTTGGATCGAGGAGTTGGAGTCTTGGGTGAATGGCAGTGCCGACAGAGCAGTTGGAACAGGATGCGTTGAGAGGTATAGCCAGCAGGAGATAGATGCAAAGCAGGATATGGAGCCCTCTGAAAACGTGAGTGCACTGGAACATAAGGAGACCTCACTCCTTTCAGGGTAAACAGTTAATAAGGGCTGGGAGCACTTCCAATTTTCCCCCGAGACAATGATATCCAGTCTTTTGATAGGACCAGAACCAGTAAAAACACCTGTCTTGGGACTGTCAGGTCATGGGAATCTGGCAGACCCAAGGCAGGAGGGGTACATAGATTTGGCACCAGGACCAGCAGATCTGGCAAGCGGTATGGCCTATCACTCCTGTGCACTTTGGAGTGTGTAGCTCCTCTGTGGCCTGAACTAGTGGACCGTGCAGCATCCCTCTTGGATTTACTGCCATGGTTATGTCAATGCTTTCATGGTCCATAGCACTGGTACCGGTGGATATGGATGCAGACTCCATAGTAGGGGGAGCGCTCAGGCCAACGTACAGGAGGGGTTCCCTATCCAAGATCTGACTTTGGCCTTCCCTTGTATGAGCAGGGAAGGAGAGGCAGATACTGCACCAAGAGATGATGTGGGCTTCCCCCAAACAGTACAAACAGCGTAGGTGTTTGTTAGTCATTGATGAAAAATGAGCAAGGGTAGAAAGCACAAACTTTGAATCCTGGCACCTTTGGAATAATCCACTACCCTGATCTGGGAGTTCAGCAGGGGGAAAAGATTGGTTGGCAGGGAAAACTGAGGTGGGGGGTCACAAATCCTTAGTTATTTAAAAAAAAAAAAAACAGAAAAAAACCAAAACATTACTAGGAGTTACCAAAGTACAATGAAATAAAACCCTAACCATGAACCCTGAGGTAATACAAAGGCACATGCGCAGACCACTGAGCAATACTACTTTGAAAAAGCTCCAGCCACATGCGTTCAGCAGAAAACAACAGGGACCACCACTCTAACAACATTAGCTACAATTCTCCCCCCCACACACAAACATGAACATGACTGGTTTGCTGCTCTTGATCTTCAGGATGCTATTTTTGTGTGGCAATTTTCCTGAGCTACAGGAAGTTTCAGATTCATAGGGGCAGGTCAGTATCATCAATATATAGTTCTCATCTTCGGGCTGTTTATTAACTGCATGACACAGTAGTGGCAGCCTCTCTCAAGAGGCTGGGAATTCCTATCTTCCCATACTTAAACAATTGGCTAGACTACAGGCAAGTCCAAGAAAATTGCTCCCTCCAGGTCCACTTTGTTCAATCTCATTGGCTGGGGCTGATTTTGAGCAAAACAGTCAGTGTTAGTTCTAACACCACCGAAAAAACCCAAACAAAAACAAATACATTAGAGCTGTACAAGACTAAGTTTGAGTTTGTCTCTAGCTGCTTGTGCAATATTTTGGTACTCATTCAGACCTAATTTATCCATGTTTCCATTTTCTGTAGAATTTGTGTTTGATTTTCTGGTGATTAAAAAGTTCCTGATGGAGCCACAGGAAGAACAGTAAGAGGCCATTACCTTTCCTTTGCAGGAGGCTAATTTACCGTTGTGTCCAACATTAGAAAATACTGGCATTAGAAAAGGTTCAGAGAAGGGCAGCTAAAATGATTAGGGGTTTGAAATGGGTCCCATATGAGGCGAGATTAAAGAGGCTAGGACTCTTCAGCTTGGAAAAGAGGAGACTAAAGGGGGACATGATAGAGGTATATAAAATCATGAGTGATGTGGAGAAAGTAAATAAGAAAGTTATTTACTTGTTCACATAATACAAGAACTAGGGGCCACCAAACAAATAAAAGGAAGTTCTTCTTCACACAGCACACAGTCAACTTGTGATACTCCTTGCCTGAGGAGGTTGTGAAGGCTAGGACTAACAGCGTTTAAAAGAGAACTGGATAAATTCATGGAGGTTAAGTCCATTAATGGCTATTAGCCAGGATGGGTAAGGAATGGTGTCCCTAGTCTCTGTCTGTCAGAGGGTGGAGACAGATGGCAGGAGAGAGAGATCACTTGATCATTACCTGTTAGGTTCACTTCCTCTGGGGCACCTGGCATTGGCCACTGTCGCTAGACAGACCTTTGGTCTGACCCAGTATGGCCATTCTCAGGTTCTTATCTCTGAGAAACTGACAGTTCTCTTGCCCTCCTTTTTCCCTAAGGTCACAAGGCAAGAAAAAATACCACCAGTTTGTTTGTTAAAATCATCTTTTATAAAGTCCATTTTCATAGTCTGTTGCTCTCACTCCTCCCTTTCAATAGGTTCAGATCTGTCATTTCATGATCACCTCAGGGTACAGGTGCATCAAGACTGGAATATATATGCACTGACAAACACTTGAAGAAAAAAAAATGTTAAGAGCTGTACATGTATAGTTTATATTCCAAAGAGTTTACAATCTGAGCTCAAAACAGGTTGGGAAAAGGGATCCAGTATAGAGACAGATCAGGGTGACAACAGGTATTAGTGCCATATTTTTTCCTACCACCAAAAGAAACCTGTTGGCAGAAGATGCAGGGTTAAAAATGAGGAGAGGGAAAGCAATTATTGGACAAAGTAGTGAGAACCTTAGTAGAAAAGCATTATGAACAGTAAGGTTGAGTAGCTCAAGGGTTGCATGGAAGAAGAGGGATCAAGCAATTGGTAGTAGGGGCCCAAAGCCTGAGCTCCCGCCCAAGCCCAAAACTCTACACAGCAATGAACCAGCCCTGCAGTCCGGGTCCACCTGTGGGGTTCTTTGCTGTATGGACATACCTCATGAGGCTGCCTGCTCTTTTAAATACAGCCTTGAAAAGCACTTTGACGTGATCGAGTGTGGGCTAGAGAGTTCAGATCTCATTCTAATGCAGAGACTACCGTAACAGTATTGGAATAAGAATTTAAGAGTAGTTAAATTAAACTTCAGTGAATCAAGTTTGTAAGAGTGCTATTAAATGCAATTTAATTTCCAGTTGCCTAGGCTTTTAGTTCAGACCTTTTCTTTAAGCACAAGATAGCAGTTTCTACCCTGAAACACCTTGCTTTTGTATGCCTTTGTTGTTTTTAACTTAATAGCATTGTATTAGGGTAGTCAGTTTAGAGGTTGGAAGCAGAACACACTCTTAAAACAGAAGTAAGTGCTATATGTAGGATATTCACCATTAAAACCCGGAAAACAGAAAAGTGCAAATACCAGTTTAAGCTGGAAATCAAAGTTTCAATATGGGAATTTTTAATGAAAAATTGCCCTTTTCATTTTACATTTAGAAATGTAAATTCATTTAACTGAAGATGGTTAATCCCCATCCTTGTCAATATACACTAGTTTTAATACTATTTTTGATGCTAGTTCTGTATTAATGTAAAAACATAAGAACTGCACTCTCAGTACACTTACTGTTGGCTATTAAATCAAAACTTCATACTTCCTCCTGTTCCCTCCCCCCAAAAGCAAATTACAAAAGCTGATGAGCTTTACATCATGTCTTAATATTTTTCAAATGAATAATTTGGAAATTTCCAGTGTACATATTTCCCAAGTAAGGTCTACAGGAGGTATCTTTGTAGAGCTTGGAGAGCTTCTCTTTACAAAATTCTATTGCAAATGAGCATTCACAGTATATCAGAGTCTGTTAATATTACTACTATACATCTCAGGTTTGTAAACATTAGACGAATACATAGAACAAAGTACCATGATCCTCTGGTACTGCTGAAAGGAAGGTGAGGTAACATTAATAAATCTCAGGATCCACAGGAGGTCCTGATGGAGTAGTTTACAGGGCTGCCAATATTTTTCAGTTTCATAGTTCATGGTTAAGGCTTTCCACCTGATGGTTTGCTAAGGCTGTATTCATTAGCTCTCAATATCCCAACTGCATCTTTAACAGCATGGTATATGACATTCTTCACCTAAAAGGAAAAGAAGTTAGCCACTTTAAAGAGGCAAAGCTAAAGCACTTATCTAGTCAGTCAGAAAAATTCTACATTTACATTCTTGTACAGTGAAAAAGCTTTGACTTTTTCCAAAATAAGAGGCATCCATGAACTCCAACCATGTTTAAGACTATGTTCACAGTTTCAACAATTAACTGAAGGTTGGTGTAGCTTTATTAAAGTCCATTCTACATCTGTATGTGGCTATGTTTTGGTGTGTGAAATTAAGTGAAGTATGGCATCAGATATAACTGGCTACTTGAGATATTTTCCTACGTATCAAACAATGACTGGATGATCCATGTTAATGACTGTTCTATATTTTGGCTTACCTAGTTATGTATGGTACTGAACTGAATCCGCATGTGAACCCAATGATGTATTGTAGGTATGGCTAGAGTTAAGGCTGCATAGTGCTTGTTCAGCATGAGGATGGAGGTAGACAGGCTCTGGATGGTGGAGGGGGAACAGCTGAGACGGAGATGGCAACTGATGAAAGGAGTGTAGGTGCAGTTGAATTATAACTGATTTTCAGAGTTGTGCTGTGCAGTGCAATCTAGCAACCATTACTTCAAGTTAAAGTTCTTGAGTGTGGAAATGTCCCAGGTTTAATAATTCTATCAATGCTATATTTCCCTCTTCCAGAACCCTCAGGTCTCTCCCCCGACAGTTCCATTGGCTAATCTCAGTGCGACTCCATTAGGTTATTTCAAACTAGAGAAATTACTGTCATTTTTAAAAGTTCAAGACTGGCTTATGATCATATCACAAAATGTGAGTTTGGTGAGAGACAAGTCTGGAATTAGGGGAGACTGTAGTTCTTTAGCTACATGAAACCAAAAAATGAGGAACAGGGCAAAATTTTAAAAAGGACACAACCACCACCACCACACACCTCAGTAAAGGATTTACTGAAAGTTATACAGAAAATTCAATTACTTCTGAAGAGTTATTTTTCAGAATTTGATTTAAAAAAAAAATTAAAACCATTCTGTTAACATGCTAAGTCGGGGTCAGCAAACTTCTTGGCCCAAGGCATGTGGCAGGCCATAAATGCTCACGAAATTGGGGGTTGGGATGCGAAAGGAGGTGTGGACTCTGGGGTGGGGCTAGGAGAAAAAAGAAAAAAGTACAGGGTGTGGGAGGGGGCAGGCTCTGGGGTCAGGCTGAGAATGCAGGAGGGTGCTCTGGGCTGGGACTGAGGGGTTCAGAGGGTGGGAGGGGAATGAGGGCTGGGGCCGAGGAGTGCAGGCTCTTGGGGTGGCTTACCTCAAGCAGCACCCAGAAGCAGCGGCATGTCCCTCCTCCAGCTCCTATGTGGAGGCACAGCCAGGTGGCTCTGCGCGCTGCCCCATATGCAGGCGCTACCCCTGCAGCTCCTGCTGTCTGTGGTTCCTGGCCAATGGGAGCTGCGGGGGCGGCGCCTGGAGCAGGGACAGTGTGCAGAGCTTCCTGGCTGGCCCCATGTGTCGGAGCCAGGTGGGGGACATACACTGCTTCCAGAGCCATGCAGAGTGAGGCAAGCCCCCAACCCCGCTGCCCAGCATGAGCTCGAGGGCTGAATTAAAATGTCTGGAGGGCCAGATGCGGTCTCCAGGCCATAGTTTGCCCACCCCTGCGTTAAGTGCAACTCAACACAACAACATTGATATACAGTTGCTACTAAACCATGAAAAATTGGTAAGTTACCTGCAGTTTATCTTCATGGTTCGTATGCGTATGTGACAGGTATCTGAATTCCTGAGTGAGCCAAAAGCAATGTTTGACATGCTCTGGAGAAACAAAATCTTCTGCTACTTTAATACAACTGTATAAGTTATGAACCTGCGAGAGCGAGAACAAAAATAAATCAGTCACATGTCTAGAAGTCTGAAATTATCAAGCAATAATAGCATCATTGGTTCTTGCCTGATGCGGTGCTCCTGCTGGAATGAAAACTACATCTCCTAGAAACTGCACGATAGCCCAGCCTTGAACTCCATATTCTTGATGAAGACGTTTTCTCAAAGATCTGTCCAAGTACCAACTCTGATCATGAATTGGATCATGATCGACAGGGTTCTCTTGACCTTGCTCTTCCGAGACCTGAAAAAACAAACAGTCACAATATGACAGTGACTATCCAAAAAGATGTCAAATACTGTATCAATGTGCACTTGTTGTGTTTGACAAAGCCAAACCATTTAGTAGTTGACCTGTGTATTTCTGTGTTCCATTTTCATTAATGTTTATAGCTGGTACTGTAATTGAAGTTTTATCATCCAGTACTTTAAGCGCTCTGAAGGCTAGCACCATAGTTTATTTAATAATACAGAAGATCTGGTATTCTTACGGCACTTTGCAAGCATTTGCTAATGATCTTCACTACGATTCTGTGACAAGGACAAGTATCTCATTTACAGACAGCCCCTCTGCGTCCTTCAAGTGACTTGCACAAGGTCACAGAGGGAGCCAGTACAACAATGGGATTAGAGGTTTTGTACTACAAAGTAAGATATTATGTCCTGTAATCTACCTTTCTCTTTGGTCTTCTCATACAAATATTTAAGGTAGAGCAATGCACTGTTTTGTAAGGTCATCTGAAACAAAGTTGAAGTATTAACTTCCCAGGCAGAAGCAGTGTACTTATTGGCCATTAACATCCCTTAAACCTAGCTGTTGTACCAGCCCTCTAATCCCTACTAATAAGACTGTCAGAGATCCCCACATTCACATCTCTTATGAATAAACACAGTGTGTAGGTTTATCAGCAGTTTATTTGTCCAAGAGAACAGCCTAGAACCATCATCAGAATTTGGCAGTTTCACTCTTCCAAGGTCTCTCCCTCACCTCCCAAGACATGCACTTTCCAATCACTTGGCTGACTCAACCACCTCCCTTTTAAATGCTTTCCATCTGGTTTACTTTTATTCCCATTACCAAACAGGACTACACCTAGAATTAAGCCCACTAATTAAGCCACCTTGCAAGGCCTACCCAAAGTCCTGACATGCAGAAACAAAGTTCTTCAGTCTGTATTATTTAATTATCCATTCCAGTGTTAATCTCACCCATCTTGTGTTGGTGAGAGAAGCTTTTGAGCTTATACAATGCTCTTCTTCAGCTATGGGAAACACAGAGCAGGTCTACACTACAAATTTGCCGTTGTGCCACTACAGCTTCTCGTGAAGATGCTCTAAGCGCTCTCTTGTCGGCTCATAGACTCATAGACTCATAGGTCAGAAGGGACCAATCTGATCATCTAGTCTGACCTCCTGCACAAGGCAGGCCACAGAACCCCACCCATCCAATTTTATAACAACCCCTATCCCAGGACCGAGTTATTGAAATCCTCAAAAATGGTTTGAAGACCTCAAGCTGCAGGGAAACCACCAGCAAGTGACCCGTGCCCCACGCTGCAGGGGAAGGCGAAAAACCTCCAGGGCACCTGCCAATCCGCCCTGGAGGAAAATTCCTTCCCGACCCCAAATATGGCGATCAGCTAAACCCTGAGCATGTGGGCAAGAGTCACCAGCTAGCACCCAAGAAGGAATTCTCTGCAGCAACTCAGTACCCATCGCATCCAACATCTCCCCACAGACCATTGAGCAGACCTGTCTGGTGGTAATTCAAGATCAATTGCCCAAATTAACGATCCTATCATAACATCCCCTCCATATACTTATCAAGCTTTGTCTTAAAGCCAGGAAAGTCTTTTGCCCCTACTACTTCCCTCGGAAGGCTATTCCAGAACTTCACTCCCCTAATGGTCAGAAACCTTCGTCTAATTTCAAGTCTAAACTTCCTAATATCCAGTTTATACCCATTCGTCCTCGTGTCTACATTAGTACTAAACTTAAATAATTCCTCCCCCTCCCTAACGTTAACCCCCTTGATATATTTATATAGAGCGAGCATATCCCCCCTCAGCCTTCTTTTGGCCAGGCTAAACAAGCCAAGCTCTTTGAGTCTCCTTTCATAAGGCAGAGGAGGAGGTAGCTTGTCGGCGGGATAAACTCTCCTGCCAACAAAGATCTCTCAAAATTGGGAGGTTAAGGTCAGTATAAGTACATTGCTCAGGGATGTGGATTTTTCACACCCTTGAGCAACATAGTTATGCCGAAATAAGTGCATAGTGTAGACCTGGCCTCATTCAGTGTTGAAGCTTAATACAAGGCAGAACAGAAAAGAGGGAGGTTGTTAGTGGGTTATAGATTGTTGTAATAAGCCATAAATCCAGTGTGTATTCAGTCAATGATTTTTAGTGTTTAGCAAAGTTATGAATCTAAGCTCCCCAGCTTGTCTTTTGCAAGTGTTGTGTGGGTTTCCTTTGAGGACGAGGACTGATAAGTCAGATATAGTGATCACTTTGGAGATGTGTGTGTGTGGGGGGGTGAAGTGTTCACCCACAGGTGATAGGGTGTTTTTCTGTTTTATTGTTTTCCTGTGGATGTTCATTCAAGAGCATAGTGACTGTCTGGTTTCACCCACATAGCTGCTATTAGGACACTTAGTTCACTGGATGAGGTACGCCCTGAGCTGGGATAGGCACGTGCAGTACCCATGGACCTTGAAAGGTGTGTTGTGGGAGGGTGTGGACCATTGTAGCAGTGGATGAGTGTGCAGGTTTTGCATCTGTTGTTCTAGCAGGGTCTGGGACTGACAACTACAAACGCCCCTCTCTCCAGTTTTAATTCTTTACACATCAGCTAATGACAGACTTAAAAGCTGACCAGTTTTTAAGATGCTTAAAGGTTATAATGTATTCAAGCTACACTGTAGTAGTCAGGAGGGTGGAGCCTGGCTACTGAAACTCTTGCCTAAAGTGTCAGTTTAAGATAATATCTCCATCCTCACACAGTGCCATAAATTCAGGATCCACTGAAAACATGGTATAAAAAACACAAAAAAGACACTCAGATTTCCTTTATCCTACCTCCTGGGCTAGTTTCTACTCTCTCCTCTTCCCTCACTGCTCATCTACCACCAGATTCTTCTAACTCATCACACAATCTGGCCATTCTTGGTGCAAGAGCCCCTGCAGCACATGCCACATGAAATGAAAGTCAGATTAAGGCCAAAAACGAAAATTGTGATCTAGTTTAACCTTGAGCATAACTATTAGGACTTCCCTCAATCAGTTACTGATTCAGCTGTAGTTGAACTACAGCATCTCTTTGGTATTTTAAATCTTGATTTTAAAATTCTCAGTAATCAATAATCCACTACAACCCTCAGTTAAATTGTTCCAATTACTAGACTAACAAAATCCTGCTATTTTGCTGAGGAAAAAAAAAAAGTTTGATTATGAAGTTCTACAGAACCTGCTGACATTCCTGCTCCTTGGCAACCTGCCACAGACTGCCTTAGAGTTGGAGACACCAAGGCTCCCAGCAGGTTGGCTGCCTCAGAGCCAAGGCTGCATTCCCTCTTGCAGAAAATTTCCAAGTGTTTGTTTTGTGTTCCAAATTAAAACTAAACCAAAAATTCACTTTCAAAATATCAAAATTCTCCATGAAAGGGAGTTCTTTGCCCAGTTCTATTAGTTACTCTCAATTAAAATTTGCATTTCTTTTTAACCTTAGTTTTGTCTGGCTTCCACTTCCAGCCATTGGATCTTGTTAGAGTTTTGTTAGATTGAAAAGCACTTTATCATCAAATTTCTGTTCCCCCATGTGTAAGTTTGTTTCTAAGCATAACATTAACCTACCTTTTTAAGGAATTCACGGATCTTCTCTGTATCTTTAGCAGCATAAATGTGCCATAGAGCACCAGGTTTCTCTTGACTTTCTATAAAACGCTTAATTGTCAACTCATCGGAATCGCCATCTTGTATAGTTTTAAGCACTTCTGTTGCAAAACAAAGAGTGAACGCATAATTACACTGAAGGGCTTTACCTCTGATTACACAGGGATGATCTCAATGAGCAAATGTTTTACCTTCTTCTTGATTGACCTGCCCTTTTGGTATGCCCACATAAACCATAACATTAGCTGCATCAGACACATCTAAATGGAGGTTTGTTGTGCCATACTTCCTATCTTCTGGTGTAATTAAACCTGGAAAATTTAAATATATGCAAAATATTTGTAGGTCAATAACAAGATATGCACTATAAGAAGCAGTTTTATTTGAAAAGTAAAGTAATGTTTACAATGTTTGTTAACACGATTACAGTATCAAAGTTTTTTTGTTTTTCCTTTTCCCCTCCAGAGAGTCAGAATTCCAGACTGGCCTCTCTATTGACTTGTAACCATAAAAAATATACAATTTCAAAATAGGCTTATAGCCGAACACACTGTAACTGTTGCCTTCATGCCTAACATGAGGGGGGAGGGATAACTCAGTGGTTTGAGTGTTGGCCTGCTGAACCCAGGGTTGTGAGTTCAATCCTTGAGGGGGCCACTTAGGGATCTGGGGCAAAAATTGGTTCTGCTAGTGAAGGCACGGGGCTGGACTCAATGACCTTTCAAGGTTCCTTCCAGTTCTAGGAGATAGGATTATCTCTTTTATTTATTTATTTATTTATTAAAACATGGCGAAAATGTACAGAAGCCATGCTCAAGACTTACTAGTATAGGGTTTCTATAGCCATGTAGGCCAGTATGAGTCTTAGAAACAATCCCGTTCCCATTAAGTATGGTGGCTATACTAGCAACTCCCATAATGAAAAATTTGTCAAGCATGGCTCTGAAAGAACCATGTCTGAGAGCTGTTTTAACACATGTCAAGGAAAAAAGGGCTGAGAGAGAGATTAAAAAGGGAGGCTATGGCTCAGAGGAAAAGGAGCTCCCAAAAGATTGGGCAGAAGTAGTGGGCACAAGTAGAACAAGCAAATATCCATGGAGAGCTGCAATAAAGTAACAAAGAACATCAGATATGTCATTAAAAGGACAGTGGAATGAATGCACAGAGGTGCTTGAGAACTAAGGACAAAACTGACTACATAAATAGAAAGAGCTCAACTGATGATGTTGACAGTAACTTGTCTGAGCAATGCTAGTTCTTACAAAAGGGAACCAAGATCAAACACCTCATTTGGATTGACAGAACAACTAATCTGATGGTCTGTGATTACAGGTCTGCACTTAATTCTGAAGTTAACATTTACTGGAATATATGGAAAGTATGAGCTACAAAATTAACAGGATTACTTACCATATGCATTGTACATTTTAGGACCTAAATCTGGTCGAACAAAATAGTTCGGAAGTCTGGAGGCAAGGTTGAGTTTACCATCTCTTCTAGTGTACTCTGGCAGTGGAATGTTATTCATCAGGTCATCAAACCTACGGTAATACAACTCCATTAATATTAGGCAACAGTATAAAATATTTGAAAGATTTATTAAAATTACTATAACCAACATTATTTTCTCTCTCAGCCAAGGGGCATAATTCTTTCATCATCTTTCTAATGGGAAAACAGGAGAACAGCTAGAGAAGACATAGGAACATAGATATGTGAAGTTTAAGATGTACGTTAGTATAACTACTAATATTTTGAACAATGAAGCCCCTAACATCAACTAATTGGCCAATTATCTCTATTGTCACTAAGTACAGTATGCAAGTTAGGCAAGGCATGGATGAAATTTGGCCCAGAGCTTAAACTTGGCAAAAAAGTACACTTTGACAGGACCTAAAAACCAAGAGAAGTGTTACGGATTTTTTTCCTTTTTTGAAGTCTAAACTTTAACAATCATCAGCAGCAAAGGATTAATTTATTTAGATGTAAATGCAACCTATTGTATTGTCATGAGCATCTATAGCAAAACTTATTTCTCAAACACCCAACCATACCAAGGATCTCACAGAAACAGATGTCGATTATGCATACACGACAGTCACTGCTCAGAGCTGAATCAGGTGTTTCAGAGTTCAATAGCATTTGTGATTTCTGTGATCTCTTTGGTGTATCAACCATGCAAGGAATAGTTTTTTCACAAGTTCATACCGAGATGGCATCATGTCTCGAAAGTCTTCTCCTGGAGGCCAGTCCTTCAGCTTCAACACCATTGGCTCTCCTCCTTCTGTTTTAAGACGGCCTATGATTAACGGTTCACAGGTATCAGTTACTTATAACTTGTACTTTCTATAATAGAAAACCTGTCCAAAGGTGTCCGGTCTCACACATTACAAGCACACTGTAGCCACAAACATTTATGCAAAACTAGGGCCCTGTTTTTTCCTAGAACAATGTAATCTGGAAAATTCCTTGACTTGTGTCCCAGAAAAAGCAGTTTCTTACAACAGCAACTGGTTCTTCCAGAAACTGGGTGTGTCCTCCCTATCCATCCAATCCCTGCTGCAGTTTAAATTCAGAAATCTTCAGGAAATCAGTGGCTATTGTGACCTCTCAGCAACCTCTCTCAGTATCAGACACTTTGAACAGAGGTTAGAAATGTACTGTCCAGCTCCCATTGCTTAAGTTTCTTCCCCCAAGTACCACAGAAAAATATCCAGCCCACCAGCCATTTTAATCTGGTCTTTGAGCTTCTGCTCAGGAGCAGGGTCTGGGGCTTGCCCCGCTCCGGCACTCCAGCTGGGGAGCAGCATCGGGGGCCAGTTCATGCGGCTCCCGGAAACTGCAGCATTTCCCCTCCTCCACACCAGGAGGCTCCGCTCTGCATGCTGCTCCCACCCCAAGTGCCACCTCTGCAGCTCCCATTGGCCAAGAATGGCAGTCAATAGGAGCTGCAGGGGCAGTGCCTGTGGATGGGGCAGCGCCTGTGGATGGGGCAGCATGAACCAAAGCCATCTGGTCATGCCTCTGCGTGGGGGGGGGGGGAAGGGGAAGAGAGGAGGGACATGTGCCGCTGCTTCTGGGAGCTGCTTGAGGTAAGCATTGCCCGGAGTCTGCACCCCTGCTCCCCCCTGTGCCCCAACCCCATACCCCAGTCCTGATCCGCCTCCCACCCTCTGAACCCTTCAGTCCCAGCCCAAGCATCCTCTTACACCCTAAACCCCTCATCCCCAGCCCCACCCAAGAACCTGCACCCCCAGCAAGAGCCCTCACCCCCCTCCATGCCTCAACCCCTTATCCCAGCCTAGAGCCCCCTCCAACCCTCTGAATCCTTCGGTCCCAGCCCAGAGTGCCTTCCTACACCCCAAACCCCTCATTCCAGCCCCATCACACAGCCTGCACTCCCACTCAGAGCCCTCCCCCCCCTGCAGCTCCAGCCCAGAGCCCCCATCTGCACCCTGACTCATTTCTGGCCCCACCCTGGAGCCCACACCCCCCAGCTAGAGCCCTCACCCCCTCCTGCACCTCAACCTGAATGCTCACAAAACTGATGGCCCACCATAAAATTTCTATACTCAGATGTGGTCCTTGGGCCAAAAAGTTTGTCCACCCTTGTAGTAGGGCAAACTAATCAGTGTTTAACAATGTCTAGCCCAATGCACTTTAGATATACTGAGAGGCAATGCATTCCCTTTACACTGAATAAGGGCTACTAAAAGTGTAGATTGCTTTAGTCCTATTCAAACAGCAAAAGTAGAAGATCCCTGAATCCTTCTAACATCTAATGTATAAGTCTAGTTTCCCACAGGTGAGAAGGTGGTTTTAGGAAGAACACCTGGAGAGGATAGTCTGATTCATGAGGAATTCAAGATACTACTTCTGGTATCAATCCAAGATGAGGCCACAGGACAACTTAATCACTATGGAAACTGAAAAATTAAAAAAGTTAGCCATTATATAAAGCTTGTCTTGCACTTCTCAGAGTAGTAATTCCCATTAGAAGTGCAACATGTGGAATAAAGAGAGTTCTCTAGGGGGTTCAAAAAGCCAATTCAACCATCCTGTTAGCATCAACATTTAAAATTTTATCATCCAGATTCTACTCAACTGGTAAAGCAGTTGAAGGATGTATGTTAGGCTATGGGGAGTACTCAAACTTCTTTGAAGTGTTTCCCCAAAGAGAGACACACTCTACCAGAGAGAGTCGGAAAAAAGATGCTGAAGAAAGAGCCCTCAAAAGGAGATTTTGAGGAAACATCTTCTTAGTACAGAGGACTAGGAACAATGTCAGTGCATTTCACAAGGTGCACCTGTAAAGAGCACTGACTTGCATCCTGCACTGGGGCATGGGGGAGATGAAACATTTGCCAAAACTCAAACTTGGAACTGTTGGGTTTCCCAGACTTTTTCAAGCCAGAGAGAACAGCATATTCCCATTACAGAGATGTCACAGATAAAAAAGTCTGCCATTCTGTAGTAAAGCAAGCAATAAGAATGGAAAGCAGGATATTTTCTTCTGTTTGCCATATTTGTTAGTATCCATTAGCCAAAACAGAATAGAAGTGACTTCACATTGCATACTTGGAATATCTTCAAATCCATCCCAGAAGTCTCCTACTGTAGCTCCTGTGATAATTTCATTGGTTCTGCAATTAACCAGATCTACTTCCTGTTGGCCGAACTCCTTCCTGAAGGATTCAGGTTTCCAAAGCTCTGCATTTAGTTTGTGATGCACTCCAGACACCATCACAGGCTAAAAGACATATGAATTAGAGAAAATTAAAGCCTCTTTAAAACACAGAATATTTTAAGATTTAATAAGCATTTCTGCAGGACCTCATCATACAGGAATTATAATGGCAACGTCAGAGATTATACCAAATTTAGCAAGAAAAAATTGAAAATATTTTTTAAAATAACTATACCTTTTCTATAACATCTTATTTATAGTGTTGCTGAGGATACGGGGATCTCATGAAGATACACTTAGTAGAATTTACAATGCCTTTCCATTATTTAGGTTGCCATGCTAGACTTACATAGTCTGTACATTTTATAATAAAAGCTGCTTTGTAGTTTGAAATCTTATCCATTCTTGGGGGGTGGGGCGGGCCTGAAGGAGGAACCAGTAGCAACAAAGCTGCTAATTCATTCATATGCTGTACTTTCAGAAGTTAAGTTGTAGTTTCTAAAGCTTACAAAAACTTCAAATGTATTAAGTTGCCTGGAAAACAGAAGTAGTAAATCTTTCGCACATTTTAACTCTCAACTGGAAATAGTATGTTCTGTTAGAAGACAAAATAAATAAAAGCTGGCCACAAGAGAATGACAGAGATCACCACTGCTAAGTGAGCAGTTTTTCATAATTGACTTTGGGTGTCAACTCCCAGGCGGCTTATGAACATGACATGGTGGGTATTAAGGGTGCATAATCCACTCCCCAATAGAGGTTTACATATAGTTTTAGAGACAACTGCTGTGCTGTCCTGTCACTGTAAATCAAAGAAGTTGTGATGGACACCTATCTGGTACAAGAAAGCCAGAGTCACAATAGGAGCCACCTATATATCCCAGCAAGAGGTATTAAAATGCACAGAAGTACTACTTTATACAGTTTATCCTCTTCTATGCAAGGAGCTCAGCATTAATGAACTCACTCAACACTCATGTAAGGGAAGCAATTATGGATAATCATTCTCCTCTAAACAGACAATGAAATGAAAGCAGAGTGATTCTGTGACCACGTCATTTGTCAGTGGCAAAGCTAAAAGAAGTCTGAAGTCCAGTCCCACCCTGCTTTAATAATTAGATAATAATCCATGGTGGCTCTCTGGCACAGTAGCATGCCATACCTTGCATTACTAACTGGAAATTATAAATCAATCTCAGAACCAAGGCTGAATGTCCAGCTGTATGCTCTGCCACTAGAGAACATCTAATCTATATTTAGAAGATCCTTTCTGTTGACTAGTGCTCAGATACCACAGCTATAAGGGCCATTATAAAAATCTACATAGTCTGTATTAGCCCATTAAGGAGAATGTCAGTGTGCAGGAAACAAAAAACATCTTGAGGAAAATACCTGTCCCTGCTTCCAGCATTCCCTAAAGACATTCCAGTTACTCGCATTGTTGGGATCCTGAAGACACAGCAAGCGGTTATCACATAACCAATAGTGAGGTGTATCAAAGCCCAATATGGTAGGCTTTATAGTTAATCCTTGAGGTTTCTTAGGCAAATCTGAGAGAGTTCTACTTTGCACCAATGATGCAAAAATGTCATCAAGGATTTTGGGAGTGCTCTTGAGCCCACTTTCTGTCTGAATTTGGAGAGAGAAGAGAAAGTGGATGTTAATATAGGCTTTTGTTACAGTCATATGTCAAGATGCCATTTGTTCAGCAGAGGTTTTAATAAGTTATGCAACACTCCTATTACATATTTTTGCCACCAACTGCTTCCTTTTCACTTCAGCCCATGTTTATATTATGTAGGGATAATAATCTCCTTATAGTTTATGCTTAATTAAGTGACATAGCTTTATACTAAAATACTGTAGAAAGACTTGCTGTTATTTATAACTTGTGCAAACCCGCTGAAGAAGATGGAGCATGGCTCCTAGTTAGGATTATTTTTAAAGTTAGTGATCTGAAATCAGTGAGATTGCATTTCTGAAGCCCAGGTTAAATATTTCCCCCACTATTTCAAAATTAGTTACACACTGAGTTTACTTCACCCTGTCCCCCCAGGAGTGAATTAATTTGCACTTCATGCATCTGGGAAAAAAAAAATCCACTTGATGAAGCAGCAGCTTTAAACTCTAGCTGGGGGTCATTTAGGAGCACTCCCGGAGGCTACCAGGGAAGTAAATCTGCTGGATGCTCTGACTGCAGCAGACAGAGTAAGGGTAGCTGCCAAGCTTATGCCATTGTGGTACTACTGCATGTAGGCTATAACTAGGCACCTCCATGCCTCTGACGGAATCCAGACAATGAAACTGCCTTCCTCAACAAAATATATTTGTGTATTTAATTTGGCACATGCCTGGTGAAATGGTTCCTATTCACTATACATTTCCAGAAGAGTTTGGCTTTAAAACCACAGTAAGAAATAGCACTGCAAAAATTCTCATATACCTTTCCTCCAGAAGAGTTCAGCAGATTCCTCAAGAAACCTGTGTTGTTGTTGCTCACAGGTGTTAATATTGCACTGTTGAATGTCTGCAGGGATGTAGGGGCTTTAGTGAAAGTGGGGAAAGTCTGAAGAGGTTTGTTTTCATTCTTTAAAGTGGACGTGAGAAGTTTATCTGAAATGGACAGGAAAACACTCCACTGATAAACTGAACCAATGTAGGTGTATTCTGGAGTTTGAAGCAGTTTTATGTAAATTAAAAAAAAATAACTTGTGAAGATGGCCAACATATTCCATTTAAAGCCACCTTTGAGTCACACATTTCAACTATATTCATTAAAAAAAATACTATTCCTTTTGGAGGTGATATTTTCCCCCTTATGTAGTTTTAAAATTTAAGAACACAGATATAGACAAAACTCTGTGGATGAAATGTAAACAAGTCCAATATTAACAAATATTTTGCCTATTGCCAATCTAACAAGATCATTAGACTCTTCAGACTTGCACAGGTTCTAATACTTTAAGACATTAGGCTCCTTTTGTGGGGGATCTGTTCTCTTCCCCGAACTGGCACCATATTTGAAGTGACACATTTTTACTTATTCCTCAGAAGTCTTCATTACTTCCTTCCACTGTATTGATACAGAGTACTACAGTCTAGCGAGAGGATTTTCACCAGTATATAAGCAAGTTAGGTACCTAGTGTGCTTAGGCAGTTTTGAAAAATCCAGTGCCACGGGTGAAGTTTTCAAAAATGCCTAAATGACTGAGGAACTTAGTTTCCATTTTCAAAAACGACTTAGGTGGTTAGACATTTTAAAATTTTTACCATAAATACACAAAAGTCTTTTTACCTGGTTTATTAAACTCTTATACCAGTAGCCAGCCACCATAATCCCCACCCCATTCCACAGATGTCTCTGATATTATACATTTTTAATTAGATAGTAGCAGTTAAAGGTTGTTTTTCATATATGACATTTACCTTTATTTTCTTTATTTAAGTTTCCACTGGTTAGGTTAGCCAGCCAACTTAAGGAAGGAGAAGTATTTACTGAAGAGACTGGTTTACTTCCAAGTGTTGGTTTTACAGGAGAATCACAGCTAGTGGCTAATGGGTTTAGGACAAAATTATGCTGAAGTGTGGATTTCTCTCCGGGGATTAAACTCTGCAAGACAAGTTGAAGACTTATAAAAACCAAAGATACCTAAGTGGCTTGCCCAAAGTCACAGAGGAAGTCTATGGAGGAACAGAGATAGCAACCTAGCCCATTACTTAACATATTTTATTTGCATCTGTTATTGACACCTTAGAGCAGTTTTCAACCGGCCTGCCTACCAGACATCAGCAGTTTTGCCCTGTTCCCCACTAGGGGCTCTGCTTTAAGGATAGCCCACTCCTCTGCTCCAATGCCACCCTGGGCTCCCAGCAGCTCCAGCCCACGTGCTCCCCTGTAAATGCCTGTTGTTCCACCTCTGAGCATATGCACGTCAGGCCAGCACCTGCCAGCTTGGAGGATCCTCTGCTGCCGGGGAGGAAAAGGGCCTGCCTGGCAGAGAGCACTAGGGCCAAAGACACCAGAAGCTTGGGTGAACTGGATGGGGCTGGGGCAGGAGGAGAATGCCTTTACAACAGGACCCCTAGTGGGGAGCAGGAAGGAATAGATGCCAAGTGGACCAAATGGAAAGTCCTCACCTGCAGCTTCAGCACCTATACTCTCCTGACAGGCAACCACTTTCCCTTCACAGCTGCCAAATATCCTTTGACCCCATAGGTGCTAGGCCTGGGCAAGAGGGGCTCAGAGGCAGGTCAGCACATTGATGCTGCAGCCAGAACTGGGCAGGGGAACACAGGGCTGGAGTGAATAGAAGCCCAGGGTGGACCCTGAGCTAAATAGTAGGGCCTTCCTTACAGCACAGCTTCCAGAGGGGAGCACGAGCTGGACACAGGCGGGAGGGGGGAAAAGACAGCAAAGGCTCTGGAGGGAGTCACCCATTGCTTCCCTGGGCCTCCCACACTGCCCCTTGCTCAAACTGTACAAGGGAGGCTCCCCTCTCATGCAGTTACTCCTCCATCCTCAGGGCCCAAAATCCTGAATACTCAAGTAAGCACGGAGGACCCAATGCTCATTCAGAGGAGGATTTTCGGCTAACTGAATATCAAACATTTCCACTTCAGCTGGGTGCAAAACTTTCACTCCCAACAGAGTATCACTAAGATTAGTGACTAAAAGGTTTCACTGTGAAACTACAGCTAAAAATATAATTTCCTTTTTCTGACTACCTAGTTATCAGATGTCCCTCAAGCCATACAGATAAATGGATTTCACCTACATTTATTCTAGAAACTTTTCATTTACATTTTAACACACGGAAACTAGTCTATTGATACACTTTGACATACAGTGGTACACTTTTAATCAGGCACTTAATTATTTGCTTATGCAACATAAAGCATATCAATAACTGACATGCTTTCACTAGTGTGCAAACACCCGAGGAGCCCTTTGGTCTGCCAATATTTGGACATCACCTTATCCGGCCAGACAGAAAACAAATACACTTCCCTAGAGTATTAAGGCTAAAATAATTTTTTGAAGTTCACACTGCTTTTAAGTTTAAAAATGAAGTCTGACCTATTTTAATACTTGCTTGCAGAAGCCATAATTTAAGTATGGTCTTCTGCCTACCACATCCTCAAAAACAAAGGCCAGACAACCCACTGAAATCAACGGAACTATGCTGATTTATACCATTTGTGGAGCTGCCTTTGGTAATTTTTTTTTTTGGGGGGGAGGTGGGGTGGGATGGAGAAGACTAATGTTATCAACCCTGCCAATACGTTACAGTGGAAATTGTTTCACAAGTCCAATTAGCAATAAAAACATGACAAATTTAAATATTTCATATGTAGTATGGAAACTACTCAGCTTTCAGAAGGGCACTGCCAAAAAGGAAGCATTTCATTTATCCCAAGTACCTGTAAGTGTTTGTTAAAACTTACCAATAGAGTACTAAAAAATTCTATAATGTAATTAAAAAGGGACTCTAGCTTTGTGGATTTTGTTTACAATAAGATGGTTACGTTTTCATAAACAGAAGCTAAATTTTAATTATAGGAAAGCTCTCTCATATCATAGCCATTAAGACTTAGTTATCTAGTTAGTCTAAACTTCTTGTTAGATACTCCATTACTGGAGTTTCATAAGGCATACGAGAATCCTTGAAGAAACATTTTCATATCTTCCAGGAATTTAAACAGATTTAGTATTTTTAAGAACTCCGAACTTCTTCTGAACTGCTTATTTTCTCTAGATTTAAACCTACTCTGTTGCATTATTTTGTCATTAAGTCTCCAAGAGGCAAAGAATTTCCTCTCTTCTGTTTCTGCACCCCATCACATTCCCTCACCCTTCCAGTCTAGAAGGGTCTTGAAAATCTCTTTTCTTCAGTACAATCCTCCTTTTCCTTTAGCTGTCAGTCGATGAGAGCCACAGAGTGCTCAGTGCTTTTCAAGAATTGGACACCTATTTAAAAAACTGGGTCCCTATAAACAGACACCTAAGCATTTAGCTAGTATATTTAAGAAAGTTGAACCAGTAAATATGCACACACACATTAATATTGCATAGATCCCATAGGATGGGATTTCAGAAGTGGTTAGTGTTGAAATCAGTTATCAGTGAGACTTTAATGGGAGCAGAGTCAGGCCAACATTGAGCACTTTTGAAAGACTCAATTGTTTCTCAAAATAAGTGTATATATAGTGTGTGAGAGTGGCAATACCTGTTTTGGATCCTCCTTCAGATTTGGTTTTGATAGGGCCTTTAACTGCTTATTCGCACAAGGACAGTTTGCCTTTATTCCCCATTTTGCTCTTACGGAGTGAACAGTGTCACCAACATCATAGAGAGCTAAATGAGAAGAATCAGTAATGAGCTCATATCAAAATGAAACCTACAGACTATCAAGATTCAATGTGAGTACACTACATAGCTAAAAGACGGTGATACATCAGTTTAACTCACGTTTTATTTTGTGTGAAGTATTTAATATTAAGTACAGAAAGTAACACCAGCAAAACAAAATGCAGAGTTAGTCTTTAAACACTCCTTCTTGGTAAACTGGCTGAACAATTTTATTACTCAAATCATTTTATTTTATCCTAGTTCATGGGGAAGCATTCTGGATTAGATCCAATGCCTACTGAAGTCAGTGGAATCTTTTTCATTCAACAAGCATTGGATCAGGCCCTATATGAGTGAACAACAGAATACTTGGTACTGTATGCATGTATTTCCACACTAATTATTAGAATACCTTTTCCAGGAATTATCTGTGTAGGCATTAAGTTCTCCGGTTCATGTAACTGACCCTTCACACATTTAAGCCAGGAGAAAGTATCAGCTGCAACATCTGCAAACAATCATTTTAAATGACTAATTAATGTATTCAGTCTCTGAATAGCTACTTTTTTGTCTTTCAATAATTTCAAAATACATGTTTATAAAAAGAGCTTTACAATAAGCCTATCCATTCATTAACATAATAGTTCAACAATTTAAGACATTTTTAAGAAAGTGGGACACTACACATTCTCACCTTCATGTATGCTTTTCTTTTTCATCCTGTAACAATCTACACACACTCCAAAGCCACACTTGGGGCAAACCCAGTGAAGATTGAATATCGTGGTGTCACACACATCACACATTTCTCGAACTCCTCGAACTGCACGTTTCCAGGCTACTTGTCCTGTGGTAATTGACAGACAAGTCAAAGTTAAAGAGTTAACTTGCAGCCCTATGAGTTTCAATTAATGTACTTTAAAAATAATTAATTGCTTCAGGTATGAAATATCCCCCAATGGCTCAAAAATTAATCTTGCCCCATTTCAGGGAGAATTTAGAGGAAGAATTACATGTTTGGAGGAGGATGAGGAAACTTCAGAGGCAAGTTTGAATCTATTCAAGGTTTTGAATGTACCACAATATCCTGAGAAGACTGGTTAGTGGACAGAGGACAAACAAGGCTGTCAAAGGTGCACAATAAGGAGTAAATATGGATACTACCACCTTGCCTTGCTCACATGTGCAAATATACGCATATAAAGAGAAACAATGCAGCTGTTCCTTTAAATCATGCTGCACATCTGGTTATACAATTATAGCTACAGGAAAAAGACATTGCTTAAACCACAATTCTACACTGAGGAGTAACAGTATAAAATGTCATAGGGTTCCATATCTGTTGTCTTTTCATGGTTTCTATTTAAAAGTGTGCTTAAGATAAAATAAGAATAGTTTTTTCTAGCTGTCAGGCCTGGTCTACACTACGCATTTAAACCAATTTTAGCAGCGTTAAACCGATTTAATGCTGTACCCGTCCACACTACGAGGCCCTTTATATCGATATAAAGGGCTCTTTAAATCGGTTTCTGTACTCCTCCCCGAGAGTAGCAGCGCTAAAATCGGTATTACCATATCGGATTAGGGTTAGTGTGGCCGCAAATCGACGGTATTGGCCTCCGGGCGGTATCCCACAATGCACCACTGTGACCGCTCTGAACAGCAATCCGAACTCGGATGCAGTGGCCAGGTAAACAGGAAAAGCCCCGCAAAATTTTGATTTTCATTTCCTGTTTGCCCAGCGTGGAGCTCTGATCAGCACGGGTAGCGATGCAGTCCCAAATCCAAAAAGAGCTCCAGCATGGACCGTATGGGAGATACTGGATCCGATCGCTGTATGGGGAGACGAATCTGTTCTATCAGAGCTCTGTTACAGAAGACGAAATGACAAAGCGTTTGAAAAAAAAATCTACAGGCTGCACAGTGCTGCGTGACAAGCATTAACGGGAAGCCAGAGACTCAAACGGATGCTCATGGAGGGAGGGAGGGGGTACTGAGGACTCCAGCTATCCCACAGTCCCCAGCAGTCTCTGAAAAGTATTTGCATTCTTGGCTGAGCTCCCAATGCCTGTAGGTTCAAACACATTGTCCAGCGTGGTTCAGGGAACAGATCGTCAATTTACTCCCCCCCCCCACGTGAAAGAAAAGGGAAAGAAAACGTTTCTTGACTTCTTTCAATGTCACCCTATGTCTACTGAATGCTGTTGGTAGACGCGATGCTGCAGCAGTGAAGAGCAGTATCCGCTCCTCTCCCCTCCCTGGTGGCAGACAGTACAATATGACTGATATCCGTCGTCACCATCAGCCCGTGAGTGCTCCTGGATTGCCTCAGGTGAGGTCGGCCGGGGGCGCCTGGGTAAAAATAGGAATGATTCCTGGTCATTCCCAGTAGATGGGACAGAACGGCTGGTAACCGTCGTCATCTTAGCAACTGGGGGATGAGTTCCATCAGCCCTCTCCCTTTCCTGTGTAAAGAAAAGATTCTGCTCTCCTCCGCACCGCTTAATGTCCTGCCTGGACTGTCATAGCACCTGGAGGCTGCCTCCTCATTTTACCTCACTAACAAGTCACTGCATTCTTATTCCTGCATTCTTTATAACTTCATGACACAAATGGGGGGGGACACTGCCACGGTAGCCCAGGAAGGTTGGGGGAGAAGGGAAGCAACGGGTGGGGTTGTTGCAGGGGCACCCCCCCATGAATAGCATGTAGCTCATCATTTCTGCGGGATCTGACACGGAGCAGCTGTGCTCTCTGATACATTGGTTCTCTAGTACACTTGCCCCATATACTAGGCAGGACTGACTATTTTTAGAAACCATAAAGGAGAGATTGACTCGAGGAGTCATTCCCAGTTTTGCTTTTGTGCCCCCGGCTGATCTCAGCCAGGGGCACCCATGATGGCAGTGGACAGTATAGAAAGACAGATAACCGTCATCTCATTGCCAATTTACACTGGCAGCAGACTGTACAGAACGACTGGTAACCGTCTCTGATATCATGCAAAAGCAAATGAATGCTGCTATGTAGCGCAGGAGTATCGCCTCTGTCCGCGGCATCCAGTACACATTCAGTGACTGTAAAAAAAAAAAAAAAAAAGCTGAACGGGCTCCATGGTTGCCATGCTATGGCGTCTGCCAGGGCAATCCAGGGAAAAAGGGCGCGAAATGATTGTCTGCCGTTGCTTTCCCGGAGGAAGGAATGAGTGACATTTACCCAGAACCACGCACGACAGTGATTTTTGCCCCATCAGCCACTGGGCTCTCAACCCAGAATTCTAAGGGGCGGGAGAGACTGCAGGAACTATGGGATAGCTATGGAATGGCTACTCACAGTGCAATGTTCCGGAAATCGACACTAGCCTTGGACCATGGACGCACACCGCCGAATTAATTTGCTTAGGGTGGCCGCGCGTACTTGACTTTATACAATCTGTTTTATAAAACTGGTTTATGTAAAATCGGAATAATCCCGTAGTGTAGACGTACCCTCAGTCCTGTAATCTCAGCATGGACTCAGAAATTTGAACAGAGTTCTTTCCCTCGTGCACATCTGCACCAGCAGAAGTTCCGCAAACTAATTATCCCTTCAGCAACACCTGTTCAGTCCTTTGCCATCAGAGACGTTTCAAATGGTGCAACTGACTGGAACTTAAACAATTCTGTTGGGGCTCAATCCTGCACCACTGAAGACAATGAGAGTTCTACTATCAACTTCAATTGAAGCAAGATGAGGTCCATGATTCACAAAAAGGAACAGAAGCCATATTACTCAACTCAGGTATCTAAAAGGGTGTCATAAGGAGAAGGGAGAAAACTTGTTCATCCTAGCCTCTCAGGATAAAACAAGAAGCAATGGGCTTAAACTGCAGCAAGGGAGGTTTAGGTTGGACATTAGGAAAAAGTTCCTAACTGTCAGGGTGGTTAAAACACTGGAATAAACTGCCTACGGAGGTTGCGGAATCTTCATCTCTGGAGATATTTAAGAGTAGGTTAGCTAAACATCTATCAGGGATGGTCTAGACAGTATTTGGTCCCGCCATGAAGGCAGGGGACTGGACTCGCAGACCTCTCGAAGTCCCTTCCAGCCCTACAATCTATGAAAAACTGTGTTAGCCCCCTATTGCTACCAACAACAGAAAGCAATAAAAAACTTATTTTGTCAGTAAGTTAGTAGATCTGACTGAATATACACAGGCAGCAGATATGTAGAGTAGAAAAAAAGTACCATTTTTATGTCATCACTTTCTGTAACAGAACTGCACTTCAAGCTTTTTTCTAGAAAGGGAGGAGAGGTCAGGCCAATTCGGAGTATGAGACTCATGTGCACCATGGAAACTAGCAGAGCTGAATCCTGGTAAGGGTCCAAGAGCACAAAGTTGCTTAACGTTCACATCCACAAGCTTAAATATATTACTTTCCACCATCAAGAATCAAAATAGACATTTAATAAATATTTTTAAATGGCAACACCAAAACGTACACAATCAATGTGCATGCAGGAAACAAACTATGAAGACCTATTTTGAAAAGTTGAGTGAAAAGTCCTAAATTTTACATTTCAGAAGAGCTGCTCTTACTGTGTGGTTCTATTGTGGACATGACCTCCTTTTCAGATATCACCAGCCGGCAGAAGTGGTCTCCGATGTTGGCTAGAATATACTTTGCAGTGTCTAGATCTAGACCCACAACATTTTTTGCTAAAGGCAGCCACAAGCTGATAGCCTCAGTCTCGTACTTGTCCGGGGTTAAGAAACCTTCTTCACGCAGCAGTCCATGTCTATTGAACCGCAGCCTGTGGCAGAGAGAGGGTGGGGATAAGAAAAACAAAAAAACCCAAATGTTCTCTACTAGCTCATTTCCACCTGTTCTACTCTGTCACCCAGACACTGGCATACAACCATACAAGAAATTAACAGGATAACTGACAATGCTGAATGATTTAATGGTTAGTATAGATCAGGGTAAATTGTGTTCTCTATTATGTCAGTTAATCATGATTAAACCCTGCTCATGGAGGAAGAAATTCAGTTTTTGTTGTGCTCTTAACATTTTAAGCCAGGAAATCTAAAGAATCCAATTAGTGAGAATCTTAAATGCATTTGCAATATGAGACATGCACCTTAGGGGGCTGTAGCTAACTATTGAAAAAGACAGAAAAAGCAATATATTAAAGAAAACTTTACAAGCCACATCCTAAAAAAGTGTTTATTAATAGGGCTCCTTTACGAACTATCCATGAAATCTCAGTGAAAGATAGCTGTTTCTGAGGTGGAAAAGTAATAACAGATGCTCAATATGCTGCATAAAAATCACAGGAAAGTAAGTTTTGGACAAGGATATTAGAGCAAGGGGGGAAAAAACGCCAAAAAACATAGCCAAAAACCTACCAGTTACTCTTCCCATGAATTAAGAGTGCTGTGGGATCTTTAACATCCACACAGAGGAGATAGGACCTCCTTTTTGGTCGAATTTTGTCGAATCTCAACATCTACCTTGAAGGGATGAGTTAACATGACTTGTGGTCCTGTGTAGTCTGGGTATTTCAGACATAATATTAAGCCACCTTACCATTAAAGTCACCTTTTGAAATTAAACCACAAGTTAGCAATATTGCTCTTAAATGTCTTGTTCTCACTGACACTTTTCTTATTTCTCCCCTTCAATCCTCCCTCCCCAACAGCTCATAAGAGCTATAATATTTCCTCCACTAGAAGGTGTGCAGAAAATTAAGCCTGTAATGCAACAGTAAAAACAGGAAGATTTTTCCAGCCCCATATCTTCATTCAAGGAGACTAGGACTTCAAAGTTTGTTTTTAAATTTAATCATGAAGTGCGCTCTCTATACACAGCACTACATGTGTGTCACTTTATGGGATATGGACTGTATAATTCTTTTGTTGCATAAAGTTTAACACAAGAAAATCTAGACTAGTTAGGACAGGTGTGACAAAATCATTGGGAATGAGATGAATGTAGAAAGATTTCATGAAATGGGAGAGATTTATGTAGGATTTGAAAAAGGAGGGGATATGTTCAAGGATCTTGCTTAGTCTGCATTTCTGCAGAAAAATCTATACCTTCCCTCCCAACTGTACTCCAAAATTTAAGCTGTCCTTTAAAAATAATTTCTCTAGTCCCTGAAAGCCACCTTCATGGAGGACACTCCAGGGTACTGAATCAGGAACCTCTGGAACTGAAAGCATGAATATCTACAGCGTGAGATAAAAGAGCCAGGCTTCCAAGCAGGCAGCTGTAACAGACTCAACCTCTCTGGATCAGGCATGGGGGGCGGGGGTGGGAGGGTTCGTCACAACACACACAGTGACCATTTGGTTTTACTTAGGGCTAGTCTACACTACGGCTGTAAGTCAACCTAAGTTATGCTACTTCAATTATACATGTTATGTAACTGAAGTCAATGTAACTTAGGTCGGCTTACAGCAGAGTCTACATCGCACTGTGACAGGAGACGCTTTCCCACCAACTTATCTTCATCTTCTTGGGGAGCTCGAGTACAAGAGTGGAAGGGAGAGTGCTCTGCCATCGACCAAGTGGGTCTTCACCAGACCTGCTAAATCAACACTGCTGCATTGATTGCAGCAGTGCTGATCAAGCCATAAGTATAGACAAGTCCTTACAGTTCCAACACCTCTTAAAGGCTTAAGTCAAATATAGTTTTCCCCAAGTCTGACAGCCTGACACACAAACTCTGAGAAGTACAAACTGTTCCATTAATCAACTCAAATGGATGTTGACATTGAAACCTAACCAAGACATTTTGATTGTCAACTTCTAATTATTTTAGCAGAAACATCCAGCAGTTGGCTTGGGATTACGGATAAACACACTAACTCCCAGGCTCTCAAGTGCTGAAACTCACCATACCTCAATGACAAATGTCTTCTGATTCCACCCACATATGCCAACTTTTATGATGCAGCTGTGTGTGTTGTCACTACTGATAATCATTAAAAACCCAAAGTAGAGCACAAGCATAAAGTCATTTGAATTTAATATCAAAATACACAGCCCATGAAACGTTGTACTCATTACATTGTTTAAATCTCTATCGAAATCTGCTGAGCTAATGGTTGCTTTTCTATATAAAGAAAGAATCAAGAGTAAAGCATTTAAAGAGGTCAAGCTGTATAAATATGGCATAATAGGTCATGTATTGTATTAAGGGCTTGATCCTGTGGGGAACCCAGCAGCTGTGCTACTGAGTGCAAGAGACTGGCAAAGTCATCACAGGCATTTGGACCCAGCCTCTTACACCAGGAGACACTATCATGTATCTCTCCAGGATCATCCATTGAGCTGACCTGGGTGGTCTCTTACTCCTATTTTATTGCTTCTCCCTAATTGAGCTCTGAGTGGCTCAAGTATTTAGGACTTCATCCATGGAAACTTACTCAAGCAATGGCATACCCTCCTAGATAGCAAAAAGATGTACCAAATCTAGTGTAGAGGCTTTAAGAACATGTTTATTTACAATTAAATAATCAACCCAATACAAATGCACCTTTCTTTAGTAAAAAACTGACGTACAAAATGAAACATTTAATTAAAATCAATGATTTAAATCAAACGTTCCATTTGGTGATTTAAATTATCTCGATTTAAAATTAATCCATCCAACACTGAGAACACAGTGTTTATCACTTAAACCACTGGACAGCTGTCAAGGTTATTAATTGATCTCAGATGCATTTGAAACAGTGACTTAGAGGTGATTGCCATGGCATAGATCCTACAGCCAATTTCCAAAGCCATTGTAGGCCAAGATCTAAAAGAGAGGCTAAAGAGACTACTGAGCACACTGCACTTTTTAAGTTAGACAGGTGCCTAATCATGCCTAACTTTGGGGGTTTACTTTTTAAGTATTCGATTGAGTCATCTTAAATCTATTTTTACAGTTGGGAATATCAACATCCACATATTTTCAAAATTCCTCTTACCTCCTGAAGTGAAAGAATCTGCAAAAGACAGTAGAGTCTTTTTGCTCTTTGTTTTTCCGGTAGCTGTCCAGGCGGCATTCCCTGCATTTATGCAGGTGAGGTGCAATGTTATTGCAGGAACCATCCTGCACAAAAGCTTCCCCACTTTGCTGCAGCTTCTTGACTTTACAAGCATCTGTCAAAACTGACCTGTGAATAATTACTGCAGAAAGAAAAAAAAATAGTGCAGGTTAAACAGTAACTTAACCCAGTCACTCAGACTCACATTTGCTTACCCTATGCATCTCTGTTAAAGCTATATCTGCTTTTGTTAAGTTATTTTAATTTTTCACCCTATACTGCAAAATTAATCTTAACATATTTTGAAGTTGGTTGCTCATTACCGAGCATAAACTTCTTTTGAAGTTTTCATAGTCAAGGCCCCATTTTTTGTTACAGCCACACAATTTACCCCTTCCCACACAACTGCCAGAACCTCAGCTTCTGTTGGTTTGTTTTTAAACTATGTTTCTGCAGATCTAATAGCTAGCTGCAACCTTGAACACAAGATCAGAGTGTAAATGGATGCAACAATGTCTTCTGGAGTCTTCAAAGAGCCTGAAATACTTTTGAGATATAAATTGCCCCATTCATCTCAGTGAACTCCCCATGAACTCCACGACTCTGCTGCTGCAGTTAGATATTTTTCAAAAGCATTATGGAATTTAATATTTTACTGCAGTCAGTGTTCAGGACACCTTTCCCTCCGACTTCATGCCGAGCTGGGATCCACCTGCAATTGTTGCTTGTTCTGCACCTTTACCCACAAGATAGAGAACTGAGTCACAGTGTATGCTACATGACCTGTTCCACAAAGCCAGGCAGCAGGGGGTCAGGGAACCAGAGCTGGATTCCTGTGGTCTGACTGCAAGCTCGATCAGCTAAGCTGCCTGCAGGACAGTGTAGCAGTCCAGGCCCATGGAGCTGAGTCACTGAATCCAGCTATAAGCTTCTCCATTCTCTAGCACACACAGGAGTGGGAAAGAGAGAAAAAGTTCCTCTAAAGAACATTGCAGGAACTAGTGAGTGGCAACTGGGCTACCTGGAAAGCACAGCTACAAAAACCCCCATCAACTAATTTTGTCAATGAATTATTTTCAACTATAAGCTTGACTCGTATGAGTGTGTGTGGAGGGATAGAAATGAAAGGTAGAATAAATTAACATTGCCTTAGAACTTAGGGATTGTTGCTGCAGCATTTGGTCTCATTATGCCATAGAGTATGAGCCACAGTCATAAAAGTTATACTCACTTTTGCAACCCTTCTTCCCAAATTTAGCCTAACAGACTTTTGTTTGGATTAGGTTTGTGAGAAAGAAAAAGAATACTTTTTCATCATGACATGCATATCTAATCCTACCAGGACCTTAAGTATCTTTTCCCAAGACTTACTCCGTCTGAAAATTGGGTATAAATTTTAGGAACCACATCATAACTCCAGTTTCTATTCTAGAAATGAAATCTAGGAGTTTCACTAACTCAGACATCAAGACTGCAATTTCATAAGATTCCTTATCCTATTAATACATTTTCTGGAAATTTCTAAGCAATTTTATATACACAGTAATTCTCTGTTGATATATCAGCTCCAGATATACTTGCCATTGTTGTGGACTTTATTGGTGCTCCCAGCCCTAGCGCCTTCGTTTTCATTTCTCTCACACGAAATCTCATTTGAGTTTCCTCTGACTGAGGAACATATAGAAAAGGAGTTTTCTGCCTTGTTTCCTTTGCAGCTGCTCTGGTTACAACTGCTTTGTAATTTAATCTCATGCCCAGTGAAAAGGATAGCAGGAGCATCTGATGTTGAGGGTTTGCAATCCAAGATTTTCTGCCGTTCTGATATGCCATTAAGCCTGGACGTTACTCTTGAAGAGTTGTCTAGATGTTGTATGGATTTTATAGGAACATGTTCCTGTGGGAAGTTCGTCATTGGCTGGGTAAAGGATTTGTGGAAGTTTTTCAAGCCATTTTGTTTTTCATTGTGTGTATCAGTCAAAGGTGGCGATCTTGAGGTCTTCAAAGAGGTATAGTTACGATTCTGATCATTAGGATTTTTAGTTTGTTCTTTAGATAGAAACTCTGCTTTATGGAAGACAGTCAGATTTTCTTTTGACATTTTAACCGCAGTATTAAGACAAGAAGGATGTTCTTCTGGTAAATTCTCTTTGCAAATGCTGAAATGTACAATATGCAGTAATAAGACCTAAGGAGAAACTCAAATCATAATGGAATGCATCAGCTCTCAAGCTTTTCATAGGAACCTGAGTTTACATGACTAAAATAGGAAGTATAATCATGGATGCTAGCAGAGTGAAGATTAAGAATCCAGAAAAGTTTCACATACCAAACACCTTAAAGAGATGCAATCAATTAAAAAACGCCAGGGGAGTTTCAGATACTACAAGTACTGTTCCTTCTGGCCCACCTGTGCGAACTTGATGACTGTGTACTTCCCCCCCAGGATTACAGGTACCTATTTATAAAAAGATACGGTCTCTCTCCCCCCACTGTTGCTATGTGAAAGACCTGCATAAATAGGGGAAATGATCTATCAATAGTTAAATGCAAGTTATGCTTCAGTCAAACAAGTTATTAGCCTCAATACAGGGGAACTGGGTGAACACTAATGGGCTGTGATATACAGGAGGCCAGACTAGACAAACTACTGGCCTCTTCTTGCCTTAGATTTTTTTTATAAAGCTATATAGGAAAACAGTGAAAATGATTCCGCTCAGAGTGTTGTTAAATGCACACAGTAACTTTCTTTTAAAGTTTTTCAGTTATGGTAATCTAGTAGCATGAATAGGTTAAATTTGGACAATGGCTTACCAAATAGCACTTCTAAGAGAACCTTTTGTTTCCTACTATGCTATTTTCTGTAGGAAGTACTCTTCTCTTATTGTGACAGGCTCAGGGAGACGGGGCAGAACTTGATGACTGGGAACACTAAATCAGGATTGAAGTGCAGTTATACTCTGAAGAATGTTTTGTATCTTTGTGTGTTCCAGATCTACTTTGCTCAGTCTACATATATTTCAAACTATACCTCTACCCCAATATAACGTATTCCTCGGGAGCCAAAAATCAATAGGTGAAACCACGTTATATCAAACTTGCTTTGATCTGCCAGAGTGCACAGCCCTGCCCCCACGGAGCATTGCTTTACTGCGTTATATCCGAATTCGTGTTATATCGGGTCGCGCTATATCAGGGTAGAGGTGTAATATCATAAATTTAGCCTTTCAGATTCCAGATCTCCATCCCCATGCTCACAAACATAAATAGAACTTTTAACAAATTCTTTTGATGCATGGATCAAATCTAGAACTGTATCTAGCTGCTTTCACATCTCTATATTGGATCTGCCAGGCCACCATAAGTAAGATTATTTTTGTCAAAAAACAGATATGACTGATTACACACAGGGAAGAAACCTCTTGATTAATCTGCTTTCCTTTCTCTCTTCCCCCCCAACCTCCAAAAAATAAAGGCAATTGGACTGCATTTGTAGTTAAGTTAATAACATTCTGTACATGAGACAGAACTCCCATAAGGGTATGTATAAAGTGCATATGTCTTATGGCAGTATGTAAAGTACATACACTACATGTTCCCCTAGCATGGGTATAAACAGCAGCATAGGCAGTGAGGCACTGCATAAAGACATTCCTGAACCCTCCGGATACTTACCCTGTACTAGCAGCAAAGAATCCTGTGGCACCTTATAGACTAACAGACGTTTTGGAGCATGAGCTTTCGTGGGTGAATACCCACTTCCTCAGATGCATTCACCCACGAAAGCT
This sequence comes from Gopherus flavomarginatus, assembly GCF_025201925.1. Classification (NCBI taxonomy): domain Eukaryota; kingdom Metazoa; phylum Chordata; order Testudines; family Testudinidae; genus Gopherus; species Gopherus flavomarginatus. The sequence goes on along the minus strand of NC_066619.1, from coordinate 272,610,330 downwards.
CATGCTCCAAAACGTCTGTTAGTCTATAAGGTGCCACAGGATTCTTTGCTGCTTTTACAGATCCAGACTAACACGGCTACCCTCTGATACTTACCCTGTACTGCTTTTTACAAACCTAAGCAGTGCCTCCCCCATCTACAGTGCTATTTTTAGCAACCTATAGAATGCTAGAGTCTTTTCACTGACATGTAGCTATGCACCGCAGTGTGGACGCAGCCTGCTTTTCATGCCCTATCCGCTTGTCACCAGTGACTTGCAGTGTAGACACAGCTTATGAAGCCTGCACTAATGAATCATAAAGGATAGTCTTGTGGCTAACCAGTTGATTGAATCAAAAAAATCTGGATTCTATTTCAAGCTCTACACAGGCTTCCTCTGTGACCACAGGTAATTCATGTAACTATTCTATACTTCAGTTTCCTGATCAGCAAAAGGGGAATCATACTTTCCCAATGTCAAAGGAGAATTTAGACGCTTCATTAAAATTAAAATATTTGTAAATGCTTTAAGTATTTTATTACACCAGTCTTGTCCTTATAAGATGCAAACACCCCAAAAAAGTGGACCAAATTGTAACTTGTGCCATTGGAGAAGGGCAGAATGAACATAAGTTCATTTTAAAAACTCCCCGCTTGCCCTATCTGCAACTCATGACAGTTCTGAAATTAAGGTGTCAAAGTCCATCTATAAGCCAAGAACACTTTCTATTTACTGTAAGAATCAACTGCAGGTAAACTAATCTCCCTCCCTATGTTACAGTATGCCTATCTTCCTCTTAGTAGGAAATACTTTGGTGCTTTTCATTTTAGAGAGTCTAAGACACACCCAGTAATTTAAAAGCAATTAAGCCACAAAATATATTCAGGCATTATCCACCACTTTACAGATGGACAAATAGAGGCACTGGATGGTTAAACAACTTCCTTAAGGTCACAAGCTAAGTCAACGGAAAACGACAGGAATACAACTAAGAGGTAATTATATATTCAGGGCAGTTGACAAAAATCAGATATTTCTCACCCACACCAATTTGCAGGGGGAAGGGAGGAGGAGGAGGCGGAATGGGACAGAGAGTAGCTTAGTTACCATGATTTCTTTTAAAAAAAAAATCATTAGTCTATTCTACTTTGTATAAAGTAATTCATTATTCTGCTGTATTTTCCAAAGATTAACATCCACCCCCCCCCCCAAAAAAAAATAAAAATACAAAAAAAGAAAAGGAAGAAAGTAGTAGTCACCACTTACCTCTGAGGAGTTTCTGCACCAAGGTTAAGAGGTGAGTTAGCTGGCTGAGGCATGCCTTGGTGCCTGAGGTCTTTGCTAGTAGGGGTTGCAAGTGTACACCCTAGCAATGTTTCACCAAACACCGTTGGTACTGACTGCACGTGACTGAGACTTTGTGATACCTGAAACAGATGTCAAAGTCAACAGAAAAATTCAAAGCCAACATGAGAAAAATTTATCACTTCTATGACTACCACAACCACTTAAAAATACAACATACATCGTATGCTCTAGCCACTTAGTATCTGACCACATAATAAAAACTCAACTTTTAAACCATTATTCTTGCAATTCACAAAGTGGAAAAAGTCAAGGAATCTTTTGAAATCTATTAAGATGAATTTCCCCAAAAAAATGAATGTCGTAAAATCACAGAAACATAGGGCTGGAAAGGACCTTAATAAGTTATCAAGTCCAGCCCCCTGCACTGAGGCAGCCTCAAGTAAACCTAAAACACGTTTGGAGGTTTTTAAGAACAGGTTGGACAATGATGTCTTTCTTTGGAAGCCTATTCCAGAGTTTAACTATCCTTATAATTAGAAAGTTTTTAATAATATCTAACCTAAAGCTCCTTTGCTGCAGATTAAGCCCATTACTCCTTGTCCTACCTGCAATGACCAAGGAGAACAATTGATCACCATTCTCTTTATGGGCTTGTCTACACTGCAAGTTTTGTCACCAAAAACTGCCATTTGGCAACAAAAAACTTCCACCCCTACAAGAGATTTGTCTTTGTCAACAATAAAGGAAGGGGTAAACAGCCAGTGTAGATACCATGCCTTATGTTTTCAATTTTATTGGCCTCCAGAAAGTGTCTCAGAATTCCCATGCTGCCGCTCTGGTCAACTGTTTGGCTGCAGGGCAACAGAGTTCAATCTGCCCCTGCCCCTGCCCCTTGCAAGCCCCAGGAATTTTAAATTCCATTTCTTGCTTGCTGACTTCCCAGGTGAGCATGGCTGGCTATCGCACCAAACATCGCACTACCACTGAGCTGCTGGATCTGATCTGTATATGAGGAAAGGAGTCTGTTCAGTCGCAGCTGCAATTGACCCATAGGAATCGGGACACATACAGGCAAATTTCTCGAGCCTTGCGCGAAAAGGGCTATGATTGGGACACAGCAGTGCAGAGCGAAGATAGAGGAGATGCGCGTATCATGCACCTTTCCAGATCAGCCTGCACTGTCTGTGAAATGCTCCCAGTGATCCACAAGTGCCTGCAACACCATGGAGAAGTATCCCTTCCTACTGATGCATTCTGAGGCAAGGTGGTCTGGTGCTAAAATTTGAGTGTGCGCACCATCAATTGTCTCACCACAGTTAGGGAAACCCATCTCTGCAAAGCCATCCACTATTCCGTGCACATTTCCCAGGGTCATGGTCCTCTATAGCAGGATGCAATTTATTGCCGTGCACACTTGGAGCAATACAGCCCCAGGAGTGGACTTCCCCACTCCAAATTGAGCTGTATCTGACCAGTAGCAGTCTGGATTTGCAAGCTTCCACACAGTGATTGCAACATATTTCTCTACTGAAAGGGCAACTCTCATTCTGGTGTCCTTGCACTGTAGGGTCGGGGGTCCAGCTCAGCACATAGCTCCAGGAAGGTCACTTTATGCATCCTAAAGTTCTGTACCCACCGGTCTTCATCCCACACCTGCATGACAATGCGATCCCACCAATCAGTGCTTGTTTCCCTAGCCCAAAAGCGATGGTCTACCATAGGCAGCTGCTCTATGAAAGCCAAAAGCACTGATAAGTTGCTGCTGTCCATATCACTCGCGTGCCTGCGATTCATCCTCTGTCAGTAACTTTGCGAGTAACTCTGCTGCCACGTACAATGTCCTCACAACAGTTAACAGAGCATTCGAGAGAAATGCGGGATCCATCCTCTCTCACTGCAGATGCTGGCGTGCACTACAAAGACTGACAATTGGAAAACAGTGCAAAGGGAAAGCCAGAAACCATTGGAGGGCAGAGACACAAAGCGGTGCATGATGGTATAGATGGTGTTGTCAGGATATATACCCACAGTGCATTGCTCACACTGTAGACAATGGTGCCCCAAGTGTGGCAAATGTAGACTTGCTTTGGCGACTTTGCTTTTGTTGATTTTTTCATGTTATGTTAGTTCCATCGACAAAACTTGCCAGTGTAGACAAGCCCTACAAGAGCCCTTCATGTATTTGAAGACTTATCAAGTCCCCCCTCAGTCCTGTTTTCTCAAGACTAAACATGCCCAGGTGTTTTAACAAACAAAAACTTTCTTCATAGGTCAGGGTTTCTAAATCTGTTACAATTTTTGTTGCTCTGCTCTGGACTCTCTACAATTTGTCCACATCTTTCCTAAAGCGAGGTGCCCAGAAGCAAACATAATACTCCAGCCGAGGCCTCAGGAGTGCCAAACTACAACAGGAAAATTACCACCTGTGTCACATATGACATTCCTGTTTCTATGCCAGAGAATTATATTCGCCTTTTTTGCAACTGCACTACATTGTTGACTCTCATTCAACTGGTGATCCATTATACCCCCTAGATCCTTGTCAGCAGTACCACCACCTAACCAGTTATTCCCCATTCTGAAGCTGTGCATTTCATTTTTTCTTCCTAAGTGAAGTACTTTGCACTTGTCCTTACTGATTTAATCAGCTGATTTAAGACCAATTCTAATCTTATACTCTCGAAGTGCTGCAACCCTGCCAGCTTGGTGTTGTCTATATATTTTATAAATACACTGTCCACTTCATTATCCAAGTCATTAGTGAAAATATTCACTAGTACTAGACCCAAGACTGATCCCACTAGCAGCCCTCTTATTTTGACAGCAAACCACTACTCTTAAGTACGGTCTTTCAGTTACACATTTGCCATATGGTAAATTAATCTATGGCACATTTCCCCTAATTCTCATGGGAATGTCATGTAGCAGTGTGTCAAGAGCCTTTAGAATCAAGATATATTCATCTACCACTTCGTTCCTATCCAATAGGCAGAGGAAATTACGTTAGTTTAGCATGATTTGTTCTTAACAAATCCATGCTGGCTATTCCTTATAACCCTATTATCATCTAGGTGCTAACAAATTCACTGTTTAAAAAGTTGTTCTCTCTTTCCAGGTATACAAGTTAGACTTACTGTCATCTTTGCACTACTCCAGTCCTCTGGGACCAAATACACCCTCCATGAGTTCTCGAATAATCACTGATGGTTCCAAGATTACTACAGAAACTAGCTGAAGCACTCTAGGATGAATTTTGTCAGGCTCTGTTGACTTTAATACATCTACATATTCTTTAACTTGTCCTTTTCCATTCTGGCTTGTGTTTCTTCCCTCTTGTTGTTACAACAGTATATCATGTTACATCTTTGCAACCCACAGCACACAAGTATTTCAGAAAAATGGATAATGCATTAAGAAGTTAGAAAAAACTTCAAAAGGAGACTAGAAAAAAGTCAAGTATTTCAGATAGCTGCCAGCTGACACACCACAGCTAAATTTTCCTCTAAAGCAATTAAGAGTTATCCAAGTTGACAACTAACTTTCAGAACTCATCTGGAAACCTAGACTGGTACAAAAAGCCCTCAAGAATTTAAGTTGGATAGATAATTTTATTAGTTTGTGTTAATTCTTATATATAGTCCAAACCATATAATCTTCTGAAGTATAGAAGCCCTATAAAAAGATTCTAGGCGTAGAGATCGTTGGTGCCTTAAGCTTATGGGACCCCAGTAATGAACAAGTGCTGAGAGAATGTGGAAACGGTCAACGCTACACTCGTTTGATGCGGCAACTCATGGTGTTGGATGCCATCAGGGTGATCAAGGGACATCTACATAGAAGGCATCACTGGACATCAGCAACACCAGGAGGGATGAGCTAGAGTGCCAATGAAAAGCATACAGTCAGGAAAGTAAAAAATACTTTCCTCATGGATTGTATTTTCTAAATAGACAACCAACCTAATTCTCAATTACTAAGGGACAATCTCCACTCAATATATTTTGCTTTCCACAATCAAATCTCTGTACAACTTCTCATGAGTGATGTACTCAAGTATTCAGATTCTAATATCTGAATTTTGTTAAATCTATTCACCTAAATTTGAGTTTGTTTGTAACACTGCTGATTATGTACCCTATGTATCCTATGACTTAAAAACTAACTTTATACTTGTGGATAATCTAAGAATTATACCCAGATGTACAGATACTTTTTCTAACCTATGTACTATATAATTTTTTTTAACATTAGCTTTAATAAAATGTTTAAATCTCTGTGCCTAATTATGAAACCACCACCAACAGTTCAGAACACAGCAGTTTGTCCACTCAGAAGCAAAAGTCAGAGAGCACTGTCCACTAGCTCCTTGTGGAATATGGGGTCAAATCCACAAGATGTGTGTCACTAACTTCAAAACTTTCCATGGGACTGAGCTAAGTTACCACCTCACGCTGTGGAATCATCATCATCTCCCAAGACAGCTACATTACAATAAAACAAATGTAGCTGTCAATCCTCAATACTAAGGGCTGGTCTACAATGAAAAATGTAGAGTGTCACAGCTACATCTCCCAGGGGTGTGAAATAGTCACACCCAGAGAGACGCAGTTAAGTTGACTCAGCCCCCAGCATAGACACCACTACCTCAAATGGAAGAATTTGATGTAGCTATCACCTCTCCAGGATGTGGATTACCTCCAGCAACAGGCTAACCCCTCCTGTCACAGTAGTCAAGTGTCTACACTGAAGCATTACGGCAGTGCAGCTGCAGCATTTTAAAACTGTAGACATAGCCTAAAACTCATGTGCTCTCAGAAAATGGCCCCTGAATCTCAAACTCAATCCCAGAAGTTGTCAGGACAGTCTTACTCACCGTCAGAGCAAAATACACATAACCCCCAAGGAGATTACATAGATTCCTGGAGCTCTGTCTGCTGGCAGCTCAGGGAGGAGGAGCCAAGGCAAACTCAGAGTCTGCCTGGCAACCAATAAGTGGAGATGCCCCTCCCAGGGAGTTGAAGCGAGGGGAGAAGCCATTTTGAAGTCTATCTTGAGCCAGTCCGAGGAAGGGCCGAACTGGCTGTGCGGGGAGCTGGTGAATCCCAGGCCTACAAGCAGGGTTCCCTCTGCGAACTGGCCTCTAGGGACCTGGCCACAGATCCCTCAGCTGGGTTTTCCTTCCTCATGGATGATTCCCAATTGTTACGTTTACTGAGAAATTTCCCCAGCCAGGCTGGATTCACCTCCAGCTCCCCTGATGAGACCAGTCCCCACGTGGTCAGTGCTGCTAGTTCAGGGCTGCTGCCTGCTGGGTGTGTGACTGGAGGCTGGGCTAGGAGGCTACGGTTTGGATGTTAGGATAGTTGTATAACCTACACCTTGAGCCCTGCACCCCTTTGTGATGAGAGGAAATCCTGGGACCAACGCAGCCTGATTCCTGCCTGAGGAGGATCCCTGTCAGCAGACAGCAGCCACTCTTCAGTGACTGAGGAGTCCAGCGTCATCTTCAAACCTGAAGGTCATGCATGGAGTTCGTGAATGCACCAGCTTTTAGTTAGTTAGTCAGTCAGTCAGGGAATTTGTTTTAGGGACCCCTTACTCCCTGAACTGTGTCCTCAAGCCAGGGAGTAAGGGTTTGAGGATTTTACAACCTGCTGTTTATTACACCTGGGGAGGGATTCACCACCTCCTCCCACTTGTCAGTCCTTTGGACTGTACTGAACCCAGTCAGCCACACTGCTAAACCCGTGCAGAGATTTTTATAGGTCATCAAGGGCCCCAGCAAAGTACACGTACCAACAGGACACTAATTTTACACTTGTTACATCAAGTCGGGTATTTTCAGTGTGGGCACCGGTGACCCTAAAAATAGCGTTTCACCCTGTTATGTTGTATTTGTTGCCTGTTTAATATAATTGTTGTGTTGAATATATTTTTATATGTTCTGTTATTTCTTGGAAGTCTCCAACTATCTGGCAACTAAGTGTGGATTCTCCTGTAGTTAGAATTTTCCGCCCCAGCTGCCCTGGTGACCCTGCCAGGAAGGAGTGAGGGGGATGGAGGCACCGCCAAATAATTTCATAACAAAAAAAGAAAAAAAGATTCACCCTGCTGAGTGGGTAGCAGGATCCAAAAGAACCCAGACCTGTTCATCAGAACCTGTAAGCAGATTACCTCCTTTAATGGCAATCAGGTGGAAAGGGGCGCTACATACAAAACCCAGTTCCTTGATCGATACTTCCACCACTCCCACATTTAAAAAAGAAACAGTTCAGTTATTGCTGACTGGAAAGAAAAGAAATATCAGATTGCATGCTTTTGGGGAGGTGCTCAGATAATGATGGACATCTTATAGCAGGGACAGTCAACAGGCAGAGTGCTGGACAAATTCGAACCACCAGCTGCTTTTAACCAGACTGCACGATTTTTTTATTTACTACTTATTATTGCAGTGTGAAAAAAGTCTCTCTCAGGAGTCTGGACCTTCACTATACCTTGACAAAAAATAATTGACTACCCCTGCCTTATAGGAACCCAGATTAGCTACCCCAGAATTCTGATATCACTACTGTACTTTAGAAATCTACTAAGAGTGCCTGACCATGAAATGGACCTATGTAGCTGGCTTGACAAAGGACTGACTATATGGCTACAGTAACAGGACTATGTACATAAGCAAGATGGCACAGAGATAACCCCCCAGATCTCCCAGAAGGCCCCTCCCTCCTCCACAAAAAACAACTAGATCTGATGGGGCTAATCACATGGTCATTTGAAGGGCTGTTCTCTAGCTACAACATTATTTTCCATATCCAAATCACCAAGGCCTTTGGCCTTCGAGACAGCTTTCTTGGATCTTAGCGGACCACTCAAATGCACTTGGCTCAGAAAAACTTGAAAATATCAGAAAAGCGGCCAGATTCTCCCTTTGCAGAAAAACAATATACAATAGCTCTGCACGACTGGTGCACTCCTGTCTGGTAGCAAAAAAATCTCTGAGCAGTCCAGCAGGTAAATTACAGGATAAAGTTACCACTGAATTCTCCTCTTTTCCTAGATATTTTTCTAAGCTAGAGAAACCCTGATCTTTAACTCTTTCTGTATAGCCAGCAAGAAAAAAGTCTGCACACTGGAAAAAGACACACACAAGACTGGGAGTAGACAAACTCCATTTACAAATGAGAAAGTGATCTCACCCAAAGGCTCAATTATATTGCTCTCTGTCTTCTAGTAGAGAGTACTATACCCATGTCTGGGCAAGCACAGAAGCGTGAATGTGAGGCTGCTCTACTCTGAAAAGTTAGAGCAACATAGCTACACTACTTGGGTGCGAAAAATCTGAACCTCTGAGACAGTTAAGTCAACCTAACCCCCAGCATAGACAACGGTAGGATGATGGAAAAATTCTTCTGTCAACCTAGCTACCGTCTCTCAGGGAGGTGAATTACCTACAGTGACAGAAGCAACCCCTCTGTTGCTATAGTAAGTGTCTAAACTGAAGCGCTATAGCTGCAGCTGTGCTGCTGTAGCATTTAAGCTTAGACATAGCATAGTGTATCAGTAAATTAAGGCTATGTAGTAGTACTCCTTAACAGCTCAATGACAAATACTGTTACAATAGTGAAAATAAGCCTAGTTACCTCAGAGCAGGATTTTGTATGTTTGGCATCAACATTTCCTTTATCATCAGATGACTTTCTTTTCATACCCCCATTTCTCTTAGATTTGCCTGAAACATTGAAAGTGACTAAATTAGTTTCCACCATAGAAAATTACTTCAAACAGCAAAAGGCCAATAAATTAAAAAAAAAAAAAAAAAAAAATCTTACCACACTTTTCATGACTGTCATGTAGGATTTCAACATGAATCAGTTCTGGATCAAGAGTTTTTAAAGCTGGAATCTTAAGGGAAAATGGAGTAAGCTTTTTTAAAAAAGACAATTTGTGTAAAAAGTTTTAGATTAGATATTTACTATTTTCACACCTCAAGGGAGACTAATAAAGCAGTTTTAAAAAACAAAAACAGAAGTATGATACTCTAACTATGGAGCAAGAGTAAGCTTCTTGTCTGAAAAACCTCGACTCTGTGGAACTTCAAGTTAAAATCTTAACAAGGATGACCCAATCCTCCATTCCAAGTTAGATAAATTGTATGCATACATTTTCATAAGGCAGTCTCCAAGACAAGGCGCTGCAAACTCTGTACAGCTAGAGATGGTAGAATAGGGGTTTCCCCAATTGTTGGGCCAAAAGAGAAAATCCCAAACCTCTGCTCTCCCACTATTGTGCAGTGAGCCATTTGCTATCGTTCCACACACATCAGTGGCACTGTGCATGCAGTATAAAGTGCTCTAGGATCCTTTGGAATGAAGCATGACAAAATACAAGGTATTATTCCAGCTGGTTAACCCTACTATGGAAAAGCAAGGATAGAATTACCTAGATACAAGGAAGGTGTTTTAATTCTTTTTATCTACCCATGTTGCCTCAGTTGCTTCTTTACCTCCTCACAGTTGACTTCCAGAGTCCTTGTAGTTGGATTACCATTTACAACAGTTGCTGTGAACCATTGGGTAGATGGATCCAAGCTATAAATCCTTACTTTTGAGCCAATTACATTCTTACCACCTTTAAAAAAAACAAACATAACATACTTCACAGAGTGGGAATGTGGGGACACACACATTATGGTAACTTTCATTACATATCCACATATCAACACTAACTAGCCAGTAGCACTATGCACCAGAAAATAAGTAAATAGCACTGGAAGACAACAAGCAAAGTAACAATGTAGGTTTTTATGTGCCTCTCTCTTGACCCCTGACATGCCTGGGAAAAAGGAGTGTGGCCAGAATACCTCCACATTCTGGTTACTTCTTTTGCTGGAACAGCTTACTGGGGCCTTTCTGCTGCTGTAATACACACTGGGGGCCCATGATGACCTCAGAATTCAGGAGTCGAAAAAAACAGCAAGTACAGCTCAGTTGGACCTGAAGCTTGAGCCCTCAGTGTCCGATTTGTGGAGTTCTTCCTCGCTTTCATTGCCACTCTTTCAAGAACTGCCAAGTTAATTACTTCACTATACTAATTTCCTACCCAGAAGTAGATCAATTTCCACTGGACACAAAACTTTTTGTTACAAGACTTATAGGAAGCCAAATAAGAGATTATAGTGCAGCTCACGAACTGTAAATAAATTTTAACTTGACCAGAAGAAGTCTCCAACACCTTTCTCTTGAGCTACAGAATAGCCAAGGTTAAAGCTTTGTTTTTTTAAAAAGAAAAAAGGTGGCTGGCTGAAGTCAGGCACCTAAATAAGGCATCAGATTTTCGGACATACTGAGCAGTCAGCAGCTCCCCATCGAATTCGATGGGAACTGCTGAGTGCTCCGCACCACTGAAAATCAGGTAACTTGTTAGATGCCTGATGTTAGCCAGACATTTTTTTTAGGAGTCCTAGTTTCTAATTCTGCTCATTTGGGAGCATTATGGATGGTGGACAGCAAATCTATAAAATTGTTTTGGGAGAGGTGATGAGACCAGTAGACTACCCAACATTCTTCTATGCAAGGAAAGGCTAGTGGGGAGAAAAAGCAAAAAGGGATTTTTGTTAACAGGTGATACTGTAAATATCACCAGTGCAGTGACCTCCAGTATCCTTCCAACAGATGGCATTCTCATACCTTGCAGCAAGTGGTTTTCATCTAGATGTTTCATAATCAAAACTTGAATTTCTTCATTAACATTCTGATCATCCATAAGAGAGAGTCTCAGACTGTCCACATCCTATCAGGATGAAAGCATTCACAATAAATAGTTGCCAAGAGAACGAAACATTTAATTAAAAAAAAAAATGCTTTGCCAACAGCAGCATGTTCAACAGCAAGAAATTATACTGTGAAGCTTTATATGAACAAATGGTTCTGTTGTGTTTAAGAATTTGGTTTGCCATTTGTGCGGAACAGAACAGAAAATAAACCAGTATTTCAAATGAATAAGAATTAGTAAAACTTCCATTAGTACTTGTAGTGTGAGCACCCAAAGGCCCAAGTCAGGATCAATTTTCTATTATGCTAAGTGCTGTACAAAACCCAGAGAGAGACAATTCCTGCCCTCAAACATTTTACAATTATATCTAAAACAAAATGCAAAAACCAAACAAAAGTGAAGCAGCGAGGGCATAGTACCTGAAATAAAGATCAGGAAGGCCTGGAGTAGCTAAATGCTAACAGATTATTGCTGTTTTACAGTTATACTCGAAGTGTAATGGGAGTTTATCATCTTGCCTAGCAACCCAGAGATAACCAGCTACTCCCATCTTTTTACACTCTGAACTACCTCCTAATTTAGATGCACTCATCATCAAGCCAGCGTATCAGCCCAGCAGTTATTTTAAGGTGGTATTGATGAGATCTGAAATACCGTTCCAAAGCATCTATTAAAAATTCCATGGCACTCTGTTATAGTTATGTTCTGCACAAAAGCCAACTCAAGTACATTCTGCCAGATTAAAAGCAGAGCTCATCAGAGAACGAAGATTCCTCAAGATGTTTCTGAAACAGATAGACTTTGAACAAAGCTCTGATAGAAACCTGCCGTTTCCTGTCAGCTTGCTTGGGAGGTTGACAGCGAGTCAAAAGCCCCAGCTCCCAATCTCCACCACTCAGCAAGTACTCTCAGAGCTGAAGGAGAATCAGGACCCTGAAGCCCCAGCTACACTGAGAGCCAACACTCCCAAGCTCTCTGCTTACCATAAGCCCTCCAGGTACAATTTAATTTGCATGTTATCAAAAATTTGTTTTTTCAAAAATATTTTTTTTTGTTTCCATTTTGGAATTAAAAGGTTCATCAACCTGAAAAGCTAGAAGCCTAATGCTATTCCTACACCAAGCTATCTTATATGGTTACATGCTGAGCTACCATCATCAGGTTTTTAACACAATGCACAGTATCAATGACAGATTTTCATGAGCTATAACAATGTGGACATGCTTCAAATTTTCACTTAAATGTTTCAGCAGTGAACACTAGACAAAACATGGCTTAATCCCGCCAATGGTATGCAAGATATTCCGAATAAAATTACCTGAATAGGCTTCAAAAGGTCTTTAGAAAGAAACACACATCTCTCTTCACCAAGAAAACGTACAGAAACCATGGATCCTAGACCAGCCTTGTCCAATAAGGATTTGTAAACCTGAAAGACAGGAGCAAGCATTTTAGACATAGTACTTTTCCTGCTTATTGTCCTTTTTCATTTGGTATGTGTTTTGCCCCTGGATTTTGAATAAAGATGGAACTAACATGGCTGCCACATGGCATCCATTTACATCCGCCATACATAGTTGCCTATCCCGTTCTTCTGGTCTCCTATCCAAGAACACAGAAGGGCTGTGTCATAAACAGATAGTTAAGGGTTAATGTCTCTTTTACCTGTAAAGGGTTAAGAAGCTTAGTGAACCTGGCTGACACCTGACCAGAGGACCAATAGGGGGACAAGATACTTTCAAATCTTGGTGAAGGGAAGTCTTTGTTTGTGCTTTTTGTTTTGTTGGTTGTTCGCTCTCGGGACTGAGAGAGACGGGACATCATTCCAGGCTTTCCCAATCTTTCTGAATCAGTCTTTCACGTTTCAAAATAGTAAGTAATAGCCAGGCAAGGCAGATTAGTCTTATGTTTGTTTCCTCAACTTGTAAATGGTGGCTTTTTTTGCTGGAAGGATTTTTACCTCTGTTTGCTGTAACTTTGAATCTAAGGCTAAGGTGGGATGGTCCCTCTAGTCTATATGAATCTGAGTACCTTGTAAAGCATTTTCCATCCTGATTTTACAGAGATAATTTTTACCTTTTCTTTCTTTAATTAAAAGCTCTCTTTTTAAGAACCTGATTGATTTTTCCTTCTTTTAAAATCCAAGGGATTGAGTCGGAACTCACCAGGGATTGGTGGGGGGAAAGGAGGGGGGATGGTTAATTCCTCTTTGTTTTAAGATCCAAGGAGTTTGGATCTGTGTAAGCCTCTCAAGGCAACCCAGGGAGGGGTGAGTCTGGGGTGAAAAGGAGGGGGATGGTTAATTTCTCCTTGTTTTAAGACCCAAGGGGTTTGGGTCTTGGGTTCCCAAGGGAAGGTTTTGGGGGAACAGAAAGTGTGCCAGACGCTAACTTCTGGCTAGTGGCAGCGTACCATATTTAAGCTAGGAATTAAGCTTAGAAAGGTCCACTCAGGTCCCCCACATTTGTACTCTAAAGTTCAAAGTGGGGGAAAAAACCTTGACAGGCTGTTTCCCTTTTACCACAGGTGCTTTTTAATCTTCAATTTCAAAGCATAACAGAAGGACTCATAGGCATACAGCAGGAGGAGAGGACCGGACCCGACCCCCGCTGCCCAAACTCATTCTCCGAGCCCCAAAGTACTTCCTGTTCCTCCCAAATCTATATACCTCCTCCCAATTATTGAGCCAATTACCCCTAGGTGTCAGTTATCCCAACAGAAACCAGTTAATTGATTTCATATAAGCTTGCAATCTTCCCAACATTGCAGCAACCTCAGTGATTAGGGTGCTACAACTAGTATCCTGTCACAATGGCATTTTTATTTCCTTGTTTGGATATCAGAACACATCCAAGAATGATGTTTGCAGTTCACTGACACTGATGTTAGAGAGATTTGAGAATGATGTTTGTAAGCTTAATGCCATGGAACAAAGATGATACTGTAGGTACCATAAGTTTCCAGAACTAAATTGTGAATTTAAGAGTAAATTTAAATTTAGATGAGGTCTGTCCTATCATTTTTAAATATACAATTACTTACTATTTATTGAACACTTTTCATGATCAAAGTTGTTTACAGGTATTAACCAACAGTCCTGCAAGGCAGATTTTAGTAGTGTGCCTTAAAACACTATAGCATTCCTTTTTTAAGTGACTTTTTTTTTATACTGCGTACCTAAAATACATAACAGAAAAGACTCTATACCTAAATGTATTTACTGAATAAATAAGTGTCCAAGCTATACAATGTTTTCAGATACATGCAAGGGCTGTACTTCCCATTTGATGCTATGTAGTCCAAAAAGTTTAAGAATTTAGATTATTTCCAGTACCACTATTTAATGTATCTGTAGTATTTATCTTGACATTAATCCAAGAATTCAAGAAAAGTGAAAAGCAGACTTCCCCAGTACTGTATGACTGTATTTCCAATTTATTTACAAGCAGATTTTTAAATAAATAATGCTAATCTCAGCAGTCTAATCAAAATGGAGCTAAAAAAAGCTGAATTAATTTGCATAACCAAAAACAAACTCCTGGGTTGTTTGGCTGCATAAGAACTTAATGCTGCAAATAGACTAGTAATTTATTCTGATTTGTATAACAATGTTCTATACTGCAGCTGTATCATCTCTTCCATCTCATTACCTTTTAAGGAAGTCAAAGGACTCCAGTAAAAGCAGCAAAGAATCCTGTGGCACCTTATAGACTAACAGACGTTTTGGAGCATGAGCTTTCGTGGGTGAATACCCACTTCTTCAGATGCACCCACGAAAGCTCATGCTCCAAAACGTCTGTTAGTCTATAAGGTGCCACAGGATTCTTTGCTGCTTTTACAGATCCAGACTAACACGGCTACCCCTCTGATAAAGGACTCCAGGACACACAACTCCTGAAGTTTGACAAATTAATCCAATGACACTAGTACACCAACAGTACAGGTTATTGAACTCCTCTTCACCATACGTCACTACAGATTGAATATATCATCCAGTTTTCAGTTTTCCATACACTTGGATACCACGGCAGTAAAAGAATTTAAAAAGTAAAATAAATCTGTACTTGGTAACTAAATGTATATTACCAGAAAAATGGACTTTCACAATCTCTAATACTTTACGTTGACCAGTCACTAATCAATCTGCTACAGCTGCTACCTAAGGAGGATTTATGTCCTTTGGCTCAAGCAGTTAAATAAAACTCATGCCTTTGAGTGCATGAGATCCAGATTCAATCCTCACAAAATGACCCAAAGCAGGCAACTATCACATGGGAACAGGAATTGAAAATGTACAGAGCACTGAGCCACGGGCACAGTAAAGTGAGAAATTTAGGACAGAAGACAAAGGCCTGAAGCAACATGTATCTTCAATGCCTGATCATCTTTACATCTCTCACCACAAACCCTTCAAAAGTAGTACACGTGGGAAATTAGAGAAGGGAAAAGGATTTGAAGCATCTCTCCCTCTCCAAAACACTGTCCTGGCAACAGTCAGAGTCCCACTATGGGAAGTACAAAGGCATCACTTCAACACAAGAATGGAAAATACTGCTCTCAAATGCTTAGGGATGCTGCCAACCCACGGCCACAGAGCTGAAATTTAGTACAATTTCAGATTTCCCACATGGGTGCATAAAGAGCTCTACATATACACAAAAAAGCATTCAATCATTTTGGTGAAGCTGGATTTTGTCTTGTTTTAATAAATGTGTCTTACATATTTAGATTAGAGTTTTTTAAAACAGTAAATTCTAATTTTGTTGGACTACTGATCACATTAAAAAACTTAAATTCTGAAGCCTACCAAACCAGGAACTAGGAAATGCTGCCTTCATGGATCAAATACTGAAGTGAAGTTGTTCAGACCAATTTGTATACTTGCCATTGCAGGCCACTGAACTGTATCTGTAGAGTTGGCTTGAGACTTTCGTTCACCAAGTACCAATTTTTGCTCTACTAGAAATCCTCTCATTTTATGGTTGTAGACCTCGATCCATCTTCTTTTCTCCCATGACTCACCATCAAACTCCACACATACCTAGAAGAATGGGGAAGAAGTTAAAAATCTGGGACATGACCATCAGATTGTTGTTTAATAGCACTTTCGGGCTCTCTCCCCCTTCTATTTAAAGAGCATTTTTTTGTGACCCTAAGAACCCTTCAGTGCCCAATGGCAGAGGGCCCACTATACTGCAACTCACTATCAGGCCTGACGCAGCCACTATCCCCAAGACAGTGTTGTCATAATATGTATCCAAAATGTAACATATCATATATAAACTGGGGACATGCTAGTCAGAAATACCAATGTGTGTTGTATGTGCAAGCTGTATATAGTAGAACCTCAGAGTTACAAACACTGTCCATAACTCTGAAATGTTCGTAACTCTGAACAAAACGTTAGTTTCTCTTTCAAAAAAGTTTACAGCTGAACACCGACTTAATACAACATTGAAACTTTACCATATAGGAAAAAAATGCTGCATTCCTTTTTTTTTTTTTTTAAGTAATTTACATTTAACACAGTACTGTACTTGCTTTTTTTCCGTCTCTGTTGCTACCTGATTGCGTACTTCCAGTTCCAAATGAAGTGTTGACTGGTCAGTTCTTAACTCTGAGGTTCTACGCGTGTGTGTGTGTGCTGAAAATATGTTCTGAAAGCAGAGCATAAATCAAATCTACCCTAGACAAAGGAATTTGGATTTACTAATCTGCACCCTCAGGAAATCTTCCTGAGACAGATACTGGATTTTGGAATATATAAGGGGAAGCAAAAAAAAAAACAAAACATTATATTTATCCATCACTTGAGGGACATAGGGAACAGCACTCTATGAGCCTGTGAACAATGGATCCTCTTGGCCAGAAGAGCAGGAGCTGCCGCTACAATTCCTTGGTGTGGCAAGGAATTGAAACAGTTTAATCTCCAACAAAGTTCACTTTTGCTAAGGCAAAAGGGTAACTCAGTGACTTACAGATCTGGGCTGCATTAAGGAGACCACCACATTTTTTTTTAAACTTTATCCAACAATTAAGTTTAGTTATAAGCAATTGTTCTTATGAAAATTATTGCATTTTTGTCACACAATGAAGTGAAACTACTATACAATAGTTACACTACTCTATTTTTAAACTAAAAATAAACAAATTCTAATCTAGTCAATGTTATGCAACATTTTTAACCATAAAATTCCAGCCTTCTATACCGCTCATCCATTTCAACAGTGAGCCAGATTCTAATTTTAAATTAATGTATTTCAATAACTCCACTACTCCTGCTGAGAGTTTAAAACAATTATTATCTTAATGCAGAAGAAAAGCCTGTTAACATTTAGGTTTTTTTTTTGTTTTGTTTTTTTTAATACCATGTCAGATCATCATTCAATTTTCACAGCATCCAAATGTGTTAGCTGCTTTACAGAAACATATGAATAGATCAGTCTCTGCACAGAAGAGCTTAATTAAATTTTGCATGTTTTGCAAGAAGAGGGTGACAAAAAGAGTGGGGAAAGATAGTTAACATTTACAGCAATAAAGTTAAACGATCTGATTACTGTTTTTATTTTCTGCACATCTTGGGGATCCGTTAAATAAAAATTTACAAAGTATTCCTCACTTCTGAGAGAGGAGAACATGGTAGCTTGATGAACTGGTTTTGGGATGTTGTTTCATGCCTATATTTACAAGTTGCATTCCATATAGGTTTTTAACGTGCCCTCTTCCCAATTGCCATAATATCTGACATGTGAGGTAGTTTATGGCAAAGTTTTTGTAGCATTAAGTTTGATTTTTGAGATTTTGTAAAACCTAGATGATTTAGTTTTGAGTAAAACATCCCTTACAGAGTGTGCAACCCAATACTACAGCACTGTGTTAACATGAGAATCAAGAGTCAAACTCACAGAAACAAGTGTGAAACTGACTAATCTTTTCACTGTCCAGCTGAATTACAGAAGATAAGCAAACAGGATAAGCAGAAAAACTAGATTGTTTGTTACTAATTGTTTAGACAAAAGAACATATCAGCGGAAAACAACATGTTTTGACAATTTTACATTTGATATGACTCGAAAACAAAGTTGAAAATATTGCAAAGACTAAATTTTGTAGCTGTGTTGGTCCCAGGATACCAGTAAGACAAGGTTATTGGACCAACTTCTGTTGTTGAGAGAGAGAAGCTTTCAAGCTTACACAGAACTTTTCTTCAGGTCCTGGAAATGTACTCAGTGTTTCAGCTAAATACAAGATGAAACCAACTGAAACAGGTGTTGACTAGTTATGCTAAACAAAAGACCATTAAGTGGCCTATTAATCCCCCTCCAGTCACAGGGTTTGGGGGGCAAGGCAGCTAGACAATTGCTAGCGTAGACCCAGCCTTAAAGACATAACTTTTGTCTGTCAGAGGTGTTTAAACACCCTCCTGCCCCGAAAGACAAAGGTTTTGCTGTGACAAGAACCCGTGTAAACAGTGTGTTGTCAGCAGAAGAGCTGACAAACAGCAGCTACACTGCACAACTTTTAGCGGCACAGCTGTGGCGACACAGCCATGTCACTAAAAGTTGAGTAGTGTAGCCAAAGCCTTAGACTTTGGCTACGCTAGTACTTTCATCGGTAAAACATACATTGGTCAGGGGTATGGTAAAAAAAAAAAAAAACAACCCTACACCCCGACCAACAAAAGTGCTGGTCTGGACAGCATTATGTGGGTGGGAGATGCTCTCCCACAACATAGCTACTGCTGCTCATTGGAGGTGGTTTAATTATGTTAGGAGAACTCTTTCATGCCTGCGTAGAGCAGCTACACAGGAAACCTTAAAATGGCACACCTGCATCAGTACAGTTGTGCCGCTGTAAGGTCTGTAGTGTAGACGTAGTCTAAAACTCATGGACTGAACAGAGACACTGATATAAAACTACAAATCCAATCTATAACCCACTAACAACCTCCCCTTTCTCTTCTCTCACCCCCCATGACTGGAGGGGGGTTAACAGGTCACTTCACCTTAAAATATCCCTTGAAATGTGTTAACTAGTTATGCTAAACAATCTGTTCCATCTTGTATTCAGCTGTGACTCTCTTTCCCAGACCTGAAGAGCAGTGCATAAGCTTGTCTCTCCCCCCTCCCCCAACAGAAATTGGCCCAATAAAAGATTACCTCACCCACCATGTCTCTCTACAGACTAAGCACTGCAATTCAATCCTCTCTCTTCCTCAACATGGTTTTTCAGTTCACCATCACTCTGGGACCTTTTGCTATAGATTCCTTTTACCCCTCTCTCTCTTCTTTTGAGACTGGTAGTGGAGTTGTATGCTTTTTTGTACAAAAGCTCTTTGCAGTCCTTGCCATTCTGGTCACTTTTCACACTAAACACTTCTACTGGAGAGAGAAGAATGCACTAGAGCAAGGGTCGGCAACCTTTCGGAAGTGGTGTGCTGAGTCTTCATTTATTCACTCTAATTTAAGGTTTCACGTGCCAGTAACACATTTTAATGTTTTTAGAAGGTCTCTTTCTATAAGTCTATAATACATTAACTGAACTATTGTTGTATATAAAGTAAATAAGGTTTTTTAAATGTTTAAGAAGTTTCATTTAAAATTAAATTAACATGCAGAGCCCCCCAGACCAGTGGCCAGGACGCGGGCAGTGTGAGTGCCACTGAAAATCAGCTCGTGTGCCATCTTCGGCACGCGAGCCATAGGCTGCTTACCCCTGCATTAGAGTTAATCTCTTCTAACAAAGCCGTAACCAATTACAGGTCTCACAGTGAAGATCTGCAAAATCCCCAGCGGCACCTGCTCCTTTTCCTTTCTATTATCAGAGAGGACTGAGCAGAAAGCACTCTGTAGCAATTTCTCCTCCCCACACCATAGAAGGCTTTGATACCTACCCTGACATGTCATGTGGGCAAAACTCTACCCCAGCACACTAGATATGACTAGAATGCCACCCTCTGGAATTTAGACTTGGTCTGTAGTGTAATCCCAAAGTTTAGTATCTAAAGAGAAATAAGGCAATTAGAACTATTTAGTAACTGCCTTGAAAGGAAAAGGGACAAACACTTCCTCAGATTATCAGAAGCAATCAGAGTCTCCCACTAAGAGAGCAAGGGAAAACCGTATAACTGAAAGAAGGTAACAGCAGCAGAAGTAGAGTCATGAAACAAGGCAGTATGCCACCAAGTCAAAAGTAGAAGAAAATATAAAATGCACACACAATAAAACTCCATTACTGTGAAATCCTGTCACTAGCAGATGCTTCACGTGCTACAATAGCTGTGGCCCAAAGAGAGCTATTTGGTCATATGGTGTTAACACCCTGTTTCCACTTAATAAACTATATTACAGGACAGGTACAAATACATTCAATACTTCCCAGTATTCTGCCATTTAAGTAACTGTCCCCGCTGCCATAGGGATGTTATCTGATTGTGAGAACCATCTAAACTCATGACCATTTAACAATCATGAATAGCAAGTATCCCCACTACCTTATCGTACCAGGGACCATGATCAGTAAGAAAATATAAAAGTATTGCAATAATAGCCACTATAAACATTAAAAGCATCACTCCACCCCTCCACCTTGCAAAATTTACTGTAGTCATAGGAAGGCATATTCACCATTGAAACAAGATTCATAACTGCAGTAGTGAATTGTGCTGAAAAGTGTCTTAACAGGTAGGATACAATACAAACTTTGTCCAGGTGGTAGGAGACAACAGATAATCTAGAAATATTTAGAGCGGTATTTTGTGCATGTATTTAACATTCCAGAAGATTGAAAATATAGACCTCAGCATATAAATGAGTAGTTTGACAGATTTATCTAGTCCAGAACAATTTCTAAGAAACAGATGGAAACATATGCGTGGTCTAAGAGGCAAAAAAGTCACCATATGCACTCATCTCCCCAGAACTGTTACATAACTAGATCTTACCTTCAAGTCCTGTTTGGAAACATCTGTGTGCGAAACGGCCCTGATTCTGCCAGCTTTCCAGGGCCATTCAGAGACGTGATCCGAATCCCACGGGCCGTTGTTCTCCTCCTCAGATAGGCTCAGGAACCTTTTCCCTACGAGCAAAGGCCAGCTCTCCTCCAGCCGGAGCACCATCCTAGCGCATTGGGAAGCCCTGTGCTCCACAGGAGAGACCCAGGAAACAGGAACAAAGCAGTAACTTCATTAGACAAGCGCTCCGGACAGTCGCACGCCGACCCCAACAAGTCCCGACTAGGCTGAACGGAGCTTCCCGCTCTTGTTAGAGGAGAGGGACGGGGAGGATTTCTTTCTAGTCGCTGTTTAACCAGAGACACCGGGGGCGGGGTGACACGGCCGTGTTATATCCGTGCAGGTGGGGAGAACGGACTGGCAGCAGCTACTGTGCAGCGCTGAGGGAACTTGTCCCCCACCCAGCCACCAAACTGCGAGCCCCCCTTTTGTTCCCGGCGTGCCCTCCTCAGCAGGAACAGACCAGCCAAGTCCCTGGGCGTCAATGGAGCCAGCTAAGGGGGTAGCTCCTTGGAGAGCCCGCCGAGCCCCACTCCCATTACCCCACTCAGCACCCAGCCCTCACCTGCTCCCCACACACACAAAGAGCCCCCGGGCAGCACGTCCCGCTAAAGCCCCGAAACAGCCCGAAGAGTCTCCCCTCAGCCCGAGCACAAACAACACCCAGCACCCCTTCCCTTGCCCTCCCGGGCATTGCATACACCCCCTCACTCACACACCCCCTCAACGCGCCCTCCCCCCAGCTGTTCCCGCTCATTGGCCCAGCCCAGGACGAAGGGCGGGGCACGAGGCAAGCCTCCGTCTCAGATTGGACGAGGGGCGGAGTTTGCTGACTGTTCATCGGGTCGGTTCTTCAGACGAGGCACTTTCAAAGCTGGGTGATTCTTCCGCCTGCCCCAGATAAAGGAGTCCCGGGCCCCAGTCCACTCTCTGAGGGCCCAGAGTCAGAGGCCAATATGGAAAACATTCAGCATGTAATCAGTGGCATCCGTGTGATTTTTCCAAGTAGGTTGGCTACGACTAGAGGGATCGCTACGCGACTAGCGGAGGGATCTCGAATGGAGGTAGAAAGTGTGAGAGGGCCGCTTATACGTGCTGTTAGCGGCGTACTCAGCTATAGCACAGGAGGAAGACGCACTTGCGCAGCTGTTCTGCGCAAGCGCACATTGCCAAATGCACTTGCGGGGGTGCTGCGCATGACTCGCTGCGCATGGGCACACAGTGAAGGATTTGACGCCTACTGGCAGCATGCTCTACCCATGCGCATCAGCAGGGAGGCTGATGCTCCAGGAAGGATGCAAACGAGGCTGAGGTGGCTCATAGGCAGCCATCTTGTGTAGCAGCCTTGAAGGCTGTGGAGAGGCCTTTTGGCTTCAGGTCTTCCCCAATATCCCCTTCATGTTAAGTCATAGAGGTGAGGCAGCCAGGGAACTCATAGGGGGAAGTGTGTTGGGGTACATTAGAAAGGCAGGGTGGAAAAGGAATAGCTGGGCTCACCATGTGCTTTGGGTGATGGCAGCAACAAGCTCTTGAAGCGCAAGCTAATCATCAGAGGCAAGCTCCCCAGAGACCAGGACACACTAACGCAAAGCAGTGCCAGGCCTGCTACAACAACAGATGCAAAACATCTCAACGCTGATCCATTGCTACACTGATCAGCACACACCCCCCCCACAACACAACACACTTCTCAAGATCCATGGATCTTACACATGCGTATCGCAACATATGGTCTACCTCATCCAGAGCACTAAATGCCCCAATAACAACTATGTGGGTGAACTGACAATCACTACACTCTGGAATGACTCACACAGGAAAATAATGCAAGATAAAAGGACCACATCACCTTGAGTGAACACTTCTCACAACTATTTGTATTTGACCTCTCAGTCCTCAATCTGAAAAAAAACGTGCACAACACCTTCAAAAGACAAGCTTAAAGTCACAACTTTCCTATGAATGGACTGAATAGAGACATTGTATTTATGAATTTTAGAACAATGTATAACCCACTAAACTCACCCCTCTGGCTTTTTTTCTCCTTTCCTCCTTATGACTGCAGAGATGTTAACTGCCCACTTGAATGGTTCCTTGAAATACACATTAACTATCTATGCTAAACAATTTGTTCCACTCTGAATTTAGCTGTGACACTGTGAGTACATTTCCCAGACCTGAAGAAGATTTGTGTGTAAACTTGGAAGCTTGTCTCTCACCAACAGAAGCTGACCCAATAAAAGATGCTACCTCACTCACCTTGTCTCTCTAATAAAGAAAAATGTCCACTGTGAGCAACTGAGCTGGCTTAGTCTTATTTGATGCCAAGAGACATTGACTGTGATCCAATATTCCATGAGTACACCCATCTAGCCACCATCCAACGTCCAGCTTCACAATGTGGGAAGAAGAAGAATAGAGAGAGAACTGCCCAAAACAGAGAACGTATTAGGTCATCCAATCTGCTGCCTTCTGCTGGCTATAGGAGAAGCAGGCAACCCACAGTCCATACCTTTCTCTGGGTTCTTCCCAACACAACGGTGTCCCTGAGGTCCACTCTCCTTCTGCTCTTTGCAGTCCACCTCAGCCATGGATTCCATCACATCTTTCAGTTGTCTGTTGAAGATTGGCTATTTCCACTATTTGTTTGGCTGCTGTTGCTTTTGTCTCAGAGATGTGATCTCCGCTTTAGCTAACTCCTTGAGCTTTTTCCACTAGTTTTCTTCAGGGCTTCACTTCTGATAATTCTCCAACCACTACCCCTTATCAAACAACAACGAATTAAAATTATTGTAAAAAAAAATAAGAATTTTTCCTAATGTCCAACGTAAACCTCCCTTGCTGCAATTTAAGCCCATTGCTTCTTGTCCTATCCTTAGTGGTTAAGAAGAACAATTTTTCTCCCTCCTCCTTGTAATAATCTTTTATGTACTTGAAAACTGTTATCATGTCCCCTCTTAGTCTTTTCTTCTCCAGACTAAACAAACCCAATTTTTTCAATCTTCCTCATAGGTCACGTTTTCTAGACCTTTAATCATTTTTGTTGCTCTTCTCTGAACTTCCTCCAATTCACTCACATCTTTCCTGAAATGTGGCCCAGAACTGTACACTCCATTTGACGCCTAGTCAGCATGGAGTAAAGTGGAAGAAGGACGCCTCCTGTCTTGCTTGCAACACTCCTGCTAATATATCTGGCAAGGCTAATTCCACACTCTGGCACTTCGAGTGCAGAAGGTGGGGGCTCGCAAGGATTCTAAAAATTAATACTGGCCACTCCAGGCTTGTATTAAACTCCCAAGGTTACAGCTTTTTTTGGACCTTGAATTAGTAGATGCCGGCACCACCCAAGTGCAGAACCTCTTTGAGAGCCCAGGAAGGCGCACTTGGGAATTTCTTCCTGTGGGGTACCCTCAAGCCCTTTCACCCCCCCCCCACGGGAAGAGCTGGGGGGGGGGGAATCAGCTCTTGCCACCATCTAATTAAACAACATGTGCACAAACTTCTTAGGACACAAAAATCCAGTTCTGTTCTTTAAAAGGGAAAAATTTATTAATTAAAAAAATAAGAAAATACATCTGGGAACTCATGCTATTGCTAGTTTTTAAAAGAGCAACTACAAAGATTAAGCACCAAGAATAGCTTTCTTGAGGTCCAGCTTAAAGGTTACAAACAAAACAAAAGCACAGAGGAATTCACAAGCCATAAAGAAATACAAGGGATAAACCTAATCACGTCTTCCTAGACATTTCCTGATCTACTTACATATCTGGGGTTTAAATGAGTAGTTTCTAGGTATGCTACTGATGATTTTTTCATACCAGGCCCAAGCTTCTTACAGCATAGCTGTTGTCCTGTCCACCTCTCCCCGTGAGAACAACAAAAGACAGACAAAAGGAGAGTTTTTTCTTAATTTTAAAAAGTTCTAGCCTTCCCATTGGCTCTTTTAGCCAGGTGCCCAGTCAATTCCTTTTTCCTATGCATAGCAGTGAAACTTTTTAACCCTTTACAGATAGAACAATTAAAGAACAGCTACTAAGAGCGATTTTATAGCTACTGGCTGGCTGAGTGTCCATAAAAAGGAGCTACCTCCCTTCCCCTTCATTTATCACAATATCCCAGAATGAAGTTTGCTTTTTTTGCAACAGTAATGTTACACTGCTGATTCATATTTAGCTTGTGGTCCACTGCAATTCCCAGATTCCTTTGTAGGCAATCATTTCCCATTTAGTATGTGTGCAACTGATTGTTCCTTCCTAAATGGAGTACTTTTAATTTGTCCTTATTGAATTTTATCCTATTTTCTTCAGACTATTTCTCCAGTTTGTCTAGATAATTTTAAATTTTAATCCTGTCCTCCAAAGCACTTGCAACCCCTTCCAGCTTGGTATGGTCCGCAAATTTTATGTGTGTACTCTCTATGCCAGGGGTAGGCAACCTATGGCACGCGTGCCAAAGGCAGCGCACAAGCTTATTTTCAGTGGCACTCACACTGCCTGAGTCCTGACAACTGTTCTGGAAGGCTCTGCATTATAATTTAATTTTAAATGAAGCTTCTTAAACGTTTTTAAAACCTTATTTACTTTACATACAACAATACTTTAGTATATATTAGAGATTTATAGAAAGAGACCTTCTAAAAACGTTAAAATGTATTACTGGCACGCAAAACCTTAAATTAGAGTGAATAAATGAAGACTCTGCACACCACTTCCGAAAGGTTGTCGACCTCTGCTCTATGCCATTATCTAAATCACTGTGAAGATATTGAACAGAACTGATCCCTGCAGGACCCCACTCGATATGCCCTTCCAGCTTGACTGTGAACCCCTGATAACTACTCTCTGGGAACAGTTTTCCAACTAGCTCCATCAAGTTGTATTTCCCTAGTTCGTTTATGAGAAGGTCATGCGAGACAGTATCAAAAGGCTTACTAAAGTCAAGACATACTATATCTACTGCTTCCCCCTCGCCTCCATGAGACTTATTACCCTGTCAAAGAAAGCTATTATGTTGGTTTTACATGATTTATTCTTGACAAATCCATGCTCACTGTTACTTTTCACCTTATCATCTTCTAGGTGTTTGCAAATTGATTGTTCAATTACAGGAACTCCTCTCTTAAAGTCGTCCCGGTTAACATTTTTTCGATGTTAAGTTGCTGATCAATTAGGGAACATTTAAAGTTGTGAAATGCTCCCTTCTAATGCCATTTGGCAGCCTCCTGTTTTGTCCACTGCTTGCAGGAAGAGCAGCTCATTGCAGCTAGCTGGTGGGTGGTTGGGACCAGGGTGGACCAGCAACCCTGCTATCAGCTCCCCCTATCAGCTCCCCACTCCCCTAAGTTCCCTGTGCAGCAGCTGTCCCTCCCCCCACAGCCATGTGTTGTTCCTGCCCTCTGCCTTGGAGCTGCTCCCAGAGACTCCTGCTAGCTATATGGGGGGAGGGAGGAGCTAATGTCAGGGTCAAGGACGGCTCCAGGGGTTTTGCCGCCCCAAGCAGCCAACAAAAAAAAAAAAAAATTGCGATCGCGATCTGCGGCAATTCAGCGGGAGGTCCTTCGCTCCAACCAGGAGTGAGGAACCCTCCGCCGAATTGCTGCCGAATACCTGAAAGTGCCGCCCCGCTCCGGAGTTGCCGCCCCAAGCACCTGCTTGATAAGCTGGTTCCTGGAGCCGGCCCTGGTCAGGGTGTCTTCCCCTTCTCCCTGCTCCTGCACCCCACTTACCCTATCTTCCATAGAGCGGGGTGGGGGACACGACTAACAGAGGGAGCTTCTAGGCAGTAGCTGTGGATCTCAGGTCTCTGCAAGCTTATTTAATTAACAAGGCAGTGTACTTAAGCCTGGAGTCAGCTACTTAAACGGGAAATGCACATTTTTTCTCTCACACATAGGGTGTGCGTCTCTGTCTGCCCTCCCTCCTTTCCTGCTGCCTTGTAGAGTGTTGTGAGAGTTAACCCTTGAGGGCTTAGTCAATTGCTAGTTCATTTAGCAGTAAGGCATTCCCTGGGAAATATCCCACCCTGTGACTACCTCAACCAAGCTTCACAATCATCACTGTGTACCACTTAACATTGTTTTGCTTAAAGTCGCATTTTTCAGGAACATAACTACAACGTTAAATGAGGAGTTCCTGTATTTGCTCCATTATCTTTCCGAGTACTGACATTAAGATGACTGGTCTATGATTCCCTGGATTGTCCTTTCTTCCCTTTTTATTGACTGACACTATATTTGCCTCTTTCCAGTTCTCTGGAATCTTTCCCATCTTCCATGACTTTTTGAAGATAATCGCTAATGGCTCAGATTCTCCTCAATCAGCTCCTTGAGTATTCTAAGATGTATTTCATCAAGCCCTGGTGACTGGAAGACATCTAACTTATCTCTGTAATTTTTAACTTGTTCTTTCCCTATTTTAGCCTCTGATCCTATCTCATTTTTCCTGGCATTCATTATGTTAGCCGTCCAATAGCTACTCAACCTTTTTGGTGAAAACTGAAACAAGAACGTCACTTAATACTACTGCCATTTCCACATTTTCTGTTACTGTTTTTCCTTCCTCATTGAGTAACAGGCCTACCTGTAGTTGGTCTTCCTCTTGTTTTTGAAGTATCTGTAGAATGTTTTCTCGTTGCCTTTTATGTCTCTAGCTAGTGGAATCTGGTTTTGTGACTTTGTCTTTCTAATTTTCTCCCTCCGTACTTGTGTTATTTGTTTATATTCATCCTTTCTAATTTGACCTAATTTCTACTTTTTGTAGGACTCTTTTCCGAGTTTCAGATCATTGAAGATCTCCTGGTTAAACCACAGTGGTCTCTTACCATACGTCCTATCTTTCCTACACAGTGGGATAGTTTGCTCTTGTGCCCTTAAAAATGTCTCTTTGAAAAACTGACAACTCTCTTGAACTGTTTTTCCCCTTAGACTTGTTTCCCTGGGGATCTTACCTATTAACTCCCTGAGTTTGCTTAAAGTCTATTTTCTTGAAATCCATTATATTTATTGTGCTGTTTTCCCTCCTACCATTCTTTAGAATCATAAACTCTACTATTTCATAATCACTTTCATCTAAGCTGCCTTTAGTTTTTACACTTTTTAAAAAATAAAAACATATATTAACTATTAACAAAATTTTACTGAAAGTACCCGTGTCACTTATTCAGTGCATGCACTCCTCCTCTTGTGGTTGATTTTTGAATGCACTTTAAATTTACAGTGGAATCCTGATCTAATTGGGACCGGAGTCAGATCGGCTAATCAAAAATTGGGATAATCAGGAGAATTGACAAAGAGCTTTCTGTCACTTATTTTAAGATGGCAGGTTGACTCCGCATGGTGCTGATAGCTGGAGCCCCAGCCATCTGGGGCTCACTACATGAGCCCCACTGCTGTCAGCCCCGGGTTTGGTTAATATGGAGAGCTAGATAATGGAGGCTTGGATAAACGGGGTTCTACTGTATATCAATAAAATATTATGTTCAACTGATACTGTACCTATATATATTGTGGCTAGGGAAACTAAAGTTCAGTGTTTCATTTTAATTGTGGAAAAACACGGATTTTTATTTTTTTTTAATCAGAGAATTTTGGTTTTTTTATCATGGAAAACTAGGATCCCTAGAAATCACACAGGGGAGGTGAGAAACCCACATTTATTTGGTGTTTGCAATCTGAGCAAGCCAAGCCACACTGTTTTTATCAACAGTTTTGAAGGCACAAAGACCTTCAGGAAGTTGAGTCGTTTTGCAGTCCTCAGCAATATGTGTCATGGTTTGTGGCTGCCTACATTGACATAGTGGACTGTCTCCAAAACACCACTGAAATTTTGCTGCAGCACAGGTTTTATGTCTGATATGAAACCAGCAGAGAAGGCTCCATTGCCTTTGTCATAATGGGCTGACAGTGAGTATCTTGTCTGAGACAAGATAATTATTTGTCACTTTCTCTGAGGACCATGAAGCTCACCATGCGTCCTCTACCATAAATCCCTCACCTGGTAAACTTATCCACAACAAGCACTGTGAGAACAGACGGCCATGTGATGGATTAAACAAATTTTTAATTAACAGTAGATGTGGCATATCCTGCGATTTCATCATGAGCTTTGCTATGCTTTCCTCTCTGTGAACACTGGGTGGAACAATATTGCAGAGAACTGGTAACCACGGTAGAGGAGTAGATTTAAGTGTGCCTGAAATAATACGCATGGTGGAATTAAGTGGTATGTCAATCATCCTTGTGTGAGACGAGTGAGCCCATACTGGAGTGCAGTGTTCCGCTGCTGAATAACAGAATGCCAAGGCTGAAGTGCGTAATGTTTGGGCTTTGGTGCCCCATATAATTCCAGTCAGCTTTCTGAGCAGGTTGTTGTGCATCACTGTCTTTGTAAGATGGTCATGATATGTGAGAGTTCTATCCAAAATGAGGCCTAGATAGATCAGATGTGAATCATGCTTTATTCATTGACTACTGAGAACTATATTCACTCTCCACCCACTTGTGCATGATGGAAGTGGAAGACACTCAACATAGTCTTACTTCCACTTGGTATCAGGCGCCACCGATGATTATAATCGCCCATATCCACCATATCTGCATTCAAAACACTCTCCAGTATGTCAAAGGAGTGTGACTGAATGCCGAGGCATATGTCATCTGCATAAACAAACTTTCAAGACCTATATACAGTATCATTCGAATATATGTTGAATAGCAGTGGAGATAATACTGATCCTTGTGGGAGGCCATTCTTCTGGTACCTCCAAGCACTTGTTATATCACCAATATGCACATGGAAATGGTGATTTCTCAAAAACAGAGTGTGACATTCTGCACCTCAAAGTAGCACCCTGGAAACCCCATATTCATTACTGTCACATACATCTCTACCTCGATATATCGCTGTCCTTGGGAGCCAAAAAATCTTACCGCGTTATAGGTGAAACCATGTTATATTGAACTTGCTTTGATCCACCGGAGTGAGCAGCACCGCCCCCCCCGGAGCACTGCTTTCCGCATTATATCCAAATTTGTGTTATATCGGGTAGCGATATATCGAGGTAGTGGTGTAATTATGATGTTTTGTACAAAGTATGCTTTGTGACGTATCATTTTAAAAGTCTTGATCTGTTCAACAGTAATATCCCATTGGGTTGTATGTACTATCATAGTATATGAAGTTACAAAGTATTGCCCTATGTGTTTCGGTTGTGAGGTTGGGAACACGCACAACCACCTTTTCAGAACAAGTCATTCTGAGCGCAAGAATTCAGACGTTACATGAATTCAGGTGCAATTCTATCATATCTCGGAGGTGTACCCATTTTTAAATCATTCAGCACCTTATCCAATTCCAGACTAGTGAATGGCTTATTTTACTATCAGCTGGATTATTCCTTAGGAAATGCTGCCACTCGTCAAGTACCTGTCATTTGACAACTCTGTCAACAGGAGCACTGGCAACCTTCAACAGGTGACTGGCAATCTGATTTGGAGTAACTGCGGGTCTGCTTTGTGCACATGGAAGTTGAGCCACATCTAGTTGATGAATTAAGCTCCAATTCTTCTGGTTTGACTGTGTAAATTCAAGCACCACTGTCACTTCCTCCCATCAAGCCCAGCATGTGGTATCCAATTATTCTGTAAGATGGTCCGCAATCTCCAGATCACCTGACTGCTCATGCTGCCTCAGCAAGTCTTCACAGTCCTCATTCAAACATTGAATATACAATGGTCAGAAGCCATGTGGAATTGTTGCACCTGCAGCTTTAAAAATAGCACAACAGAAATAGTGATTTGCATCTTCCACAGAGATGATATTTAATGGGATGGCTACGACACTTCATTCCAAGTACTCTGTAAAGGATCCCCAATCTGCCTTGTGGAAGTTCCATCTAGGCTTCAGTATGGTTCTTATAATTGGAATTCCCATCTAAATCAACGACGGACGATGTCGGCAATGTGGAAAATCATTAAGTACAGTACACGCTTCTGGTGCGGGTGACTGACTAATGACATGACCCAGCTCAGGTCTGGACAGCAGTCCCTATTCCAGCATGCTGAATGAAAGGTACCATGCTGCTTAGGGAAGCCAATAGAAATAGAAGAACAGCATGCGGTCATCCTGCCTTTTGAAACAAGTTCATTGAACTTTGGAAGAAATAAACAAGATCAGAAGTCATCCTTGGCATCCAGCGCTAGACAGTCACAATGGAACGGAGCTCTTGCAAGCTAAGAAAGATGGGTCCTTCAACCAATGGTGAGTTGAGGACTCTGTAACTGAATATTTGCTTAGGCAAAGATCTTTCACCTAAGATGACATGGGAAGCCGAGGGCAAGTCAGCCATGGCTGGGAAAAAAGAGTGACTGGTGAGAGAAACCATCCTGAACAAAGCCTGTATCTTGCTAGATTAAGTTTTAGACTTTTAGATGGGTGTTTTCACTTTTGTTTTACTTGTCACCCTTTCTAACTTTATTCTTATTACTTGGCATCACAAAATCAATGTCTTATTGTTAATTAGTAAGTTTTATTCCTACTATAAACCACCTCAGTGCTGTATTTAAGGGAAGGGTGTATTTACACCAGTTAAGTTAATAAGTTGTGATGTGTTTCTGTGTCTTTAGAGGAACAAACAAATCTTATTATTTCTCTGAACTGTCCAGGAAAGGGCTGGACATTGCAGAGCACATGGTTTTGGGAGTGTGGTGGGGACATCCTGCTGGTTGTAACCAAGGTTCGTGGAAGTCAGAATGGTGCTGTTTGGCTGTAGACAGGCTGCTGGGGTGAGAGCTGCTGAACCAGGGCTGTGTAAGCACACAGACAGTCAGGATGTGAGCTGCATGCTCGTAGGCTGGTTGTGGACAGCCCAGATTGGGACCTCCAACAGCAAAGCAGTGTGAGGCACCCAGGGTTACAGGGCAAATGTGACACAACCCCTCACCTTGGAATCCCAACTGGACTGTCACAGCCACCCTGGACTTCTGGTATGCCTGCTGCAGTTCCTTTTCTTTCACACAGCACTGCTGCTTATTTCTGTTACATCCTCTTCATCTGCATCCCTCATGCAATCTGCTTGTAGATGTCCACGTTTCTACAACTGCTCCACAGGGCAGTTGGAAGGAAAATTGGGAAATGTTGTTTCCCTTGTGGGGAATATAGAAAATTGAGTTCATGTTGGAGTTCAACAGCCAATATTTCCAGTGAGGCTGGAGAACTTCAGTTCTGCTTCTTTGTGCATACTTACTCAGAAGATGGGAGAGGCAAGAGAGCTTGCAAACCTGTCTTCCACAGAGGCATATGACTTTTTAAAAAAAACCAAGGGGTAAAATTCTGGCCTTGTTGAAGACAATGGGAGTTTTGCTACTGACTTTCATGGGTCAGGATTTCACACAGGAAGTTTTTTGCATCTAGATGCAGTTCTCCCAGTGATTTCCCTATACCCCC
Source organism: Gopherus flavomarginatus (assembly GCF_025201925.1). Classification (NCBI taxonomy): domain Eukaryota; kingdom Metazoa; phylum Chordata; order Testudines; family Testudinidae; genus Gopherus; species Gopherus flavomarginatus. The sequence goes on along the minus strand of NC_066619.1, from coordinate 272,577,819 downwards.
ACTGAATTTCCCCCAACCCCTCCTGCCCAACTTTTGTGAACTAGTCACATGCCAAACCTGGAGACCAAACTTGGCGACTTTGTTCTCACCCACAGCTATTTCATATTTGGGGACAATATATGCCTTCAAGACAGTGGCACTGCTATGGGTACCTGCATGGCCCCATAGTATGCCAACGTTTTTATGGCTGACTTAGAACAATGCTTCCTTAGCTCTCATCCCCTAATGTCCCTACTCTACTTGTGCTACATTGATGACATCTTCATCATCTGGACCCATGGAAAAGAAGCCCTTGAGGAATTCCATCATGATGTCAACAATTTCCATCCCACCATCAACCTCAGCCTAGAACAATCCACACAAGCGGTCCATTTCCTTGACGCTACTGTGCTAATAAGCAATGGGCACATAAACACCACCCTATACCGGAAACCTACTGACCGCTATACTTACCTACATGCCTCCAGCTTCCATCCAGGAGACACCACACGATCCATTGTCTACAGCCAAGCTCTAAGATACAACTGCATTTGCTCCAATCCCTTAGACAGAGACAAACACCTACAAGATCTCTATCAAGCATTCTTAAAACTACAATACCCACCTGCTGAAGTGAAAAAACAGATTGACAGAGCCAGAAGAGTATCCAGAAGTCACCTACTATAAGACAGGCCCAACATAGAAAATAACAGAATGCCACTAACTGCTACCTTCAGCTCCCAACTAAAACCTCTCCAGCACATCATCAAAGATCTACAACCTATCCTGAAAGATGATCCTCACTCTCCCAGATCTTGGGAGACAGACCTGTCCTCGCTTACAGACAGCCTCCCAACCTGAAGCAAATACTCACCAGCAACCACACACCACACAACAAAAACACTAACCCAGGAACCTGTCGTTGCAACAAAGCCCAATGCCAACTCTGTCTACATATCTATTCAAGGGACACCATCATAGGACCTAATCACATCAGCCACACCACCAGGGTCTCGTTCACCTGTACATCTACCAATGTGATATATGCCATCATGTGCCAGCAATGCCCCTCTGCCATGTACATTGGCCAAACTGGACAGTTTCTATGCAAAGGAATAAATGGACACAAATCTGACATCAGGAATCATAACATTCAAAAACCAATAGGAGAACACTTCAACCTCTCTGGCCATTCAGTAACAGATTTAAAGGTGGCAATTTTGCAAGAGAAAAGCTTCAAAAACAGTCTCCAACTAGAAACTACTGAACTTGAATTAATATGCAAACTAGATACAATCAATTTAGGCTTAAATAGAGACTGGGAATGGCTGAGCCATTACACACATTGAATCTATTTCCCCATGTTAAGTATCATCACACCTTCTTGTCAAACTATCTTAAATGGGCTATCTTGATTATCACTACAAACGTTTTTCTTTTCCTGCTGACAATAGCACATCTTAATTAATTAGCCTCTTAGAGTAGGTTGGGCAACTCCCACCTTTTCATGTTCTCTGTATGTATATATATCTCCAGATCCTGCCTTGGGGTGCCATTCCTTGACTGCTGTGGAAATGGTCATTTAAGGAGAAAAATATATTAGTGACATTGAAAAGCATTGGACTGGAAGAGTTTGTTTTGAAGGGACAGAGTGGAAAAATGTTAAATATTCAGTATAAAGGCAGCAGCTCTAAAACAAATTCAGGACCTCCTATGGAACTCTGCCATAAGTCTCAATGGTATTACAACTACCAGATTTCATCCCTTACCCTATTATGAGAGGTGAGCCATGGAGAAAAAGAGACTTCTGGTCATACGGGAGAGGTTGAAGTATCCTCAATGACAAATCTATACCTATCAGATATACTTACTTTCCAGGTAGATTACTGCTTTCTGGGCCATCCTGTGAGTCTGTTGAGAAGTCCAACCAATCTGTTGCTTTTTTTCTGGTTCTGGAGGATAAACGTTATTGCAGGACTCTGGAGGTGTCAGCCAATTTTAGAAATACCCTGTATTCTTAAATGTTTTAAAACAATCTACTTTCCCTTGATTTCTCTTGGAATATAGATTATCCAAAATAATGTGTAAACATATATGCTTCTTGGTAGGGCCTAGCTGGTCTACTCACCTGTCACATCAGTCTTCTCTTTCTGAGTTACTCTCAGGTTCTATTTTAGCCATACAACCAAACCTTTGCAGAAACATACCTCTTCTTTATTTAAAGAGGAAGCCTTGGAGACTTTCAAATGTACTGCTCAGACTCTACCACAGGGTTGTCCCAATACTTGGGACATAGCATTTTCTAAATGACATATGTGTGCCTCCCAACTGATTGTGAGATGTCTCCTCTCTGCGACTGTCAAAGACAGGAGAGGTTCCATCAGAGGGCTGGTCCACACTAGGGGGGGGAAATCGATCTTAGATACGCAACTTCAGCTACGTGAATAACATAGCTGAAGTCAAATATCTAAGATCGGATTACTCACCCGTCCACACCACGCGGGATCGATGTTCGCGGCTCTCCGTGTCGATTCCGGAACTCCGTTGGGGTTGATGGAGTTCCGGAATCGATATAAGCGCGCTCGGGGATCGATATATCGCGTCTAGATTAGACTCGATATATCGATCCCCGAGCAATCGATTTTAACCCGCCGATACGGCGCGTAGTCTGGACGTGGCCAGAGGGAATGTCTTGTAGATACAGAAAATTCTCCTCTTCCTGCAGTTAGTGTTTCCTGACTGGCTTCAAGGTCTGACACTGACACAGTGCCCTGTGAGTGGTTCTGGAGAGCTAGCAATATTCAGATGTCTGGAGCCCTGCACGAATTGCTCAGCTGTAAGAATTGCAACTCCACTTCTAGGGCCAAAGGGGGGTAATCTGATTCACTGGAACCATGGTGCAGTCATTTAGATCTGTGTCTTCCAAGACTCTGACTAATTTCCCCTCCAAAGCTGGTTACCTAGTTGTTAAACTTCAGCTCAGTGGGGGCCTCATTGCTGACATGGAAGGTGCAGGGCCTTCACTCCCTATTTTAGGAAAATTACTGCATATTCTTATTTTGTTTGAGAAACAAGGCTCAGATACTACAGTGACAGAATCTATCTACAGTGTTAGAATGTACCCATCACCATAGTATTCTGTGCAAGTTTGTGCAAAATGTCACATTAACTTCCTATGATGCCTGCAATGTCTGTAACCCTGAGTATATAAACAAGCCTCAAAATGTCTTTGGAGCTTTAACCCTCTTCCTTTTTCTGTCTCCCCACTATTCCTTTGTGGATTGGGTCAGCTAGTCCAGCAACAAAAGAAAGGCTTTCAACAAGCAAAGCATTTCTCCAAGTCTTTATTCTTGAGCTTTCGTGTGCACAGGTTATAACAAAAGGAAAAAGCAACTGTTACCCAATACAGAATCAACCAAGATTGAATGGGGAGATGTGGGGGAGAGCTACTGCTCAGACTGTATCTATCAATGAACACAGTATCTGAATACCCTGCTCCCCCTGTATTTAACCAGGTAAGTGTTTATATAGTTTCCAGGGTTTGCTCTGGCAGCCTGATCAGGCTTTTGGTCCCCGATCCTGCTTTATTACCCCACTCTACACTTGTGTGAGGTCTGAATGGGAGTTAGTTAATTCTAATCAGGTTGGGCTACTGCACCCTGTCACGTATACCCTTAGCATCTGCTGTCTTTTCCTGTCGTGTCATGGTGTTATGCTTAAAATAGATGGCAAGATCCCCATGGCAAGTACCCTGTTTTATGTTGATGTCTACAAATCACTATACAGACTGATGGTATCATATAATTAATAATAGCACATAATTAATAGTGATTGTGAAAAGTGAAACTTGTAGAAGTGCAACTCGAAACCCCCACAATAAATAGGTGTGTCCACACCTTGAATGATTGGTCTAGTTCTGGTTGCTCCATCTCAGAGAGAATATAGTGGAACTGGAAAAGATTTAGAGATTGGCAACAAAGATGATGCAGGGCATGGAGCAGCTTCCATATGAGCAGAGACTAAAAAGATAAGGTCTATTCAGCTTAGAAAAGAGATGACTAAGAGGACGTATGAGAGAGGTCTATAAAACCATGAACAGTGTGGAAAAAGTTGATGGAAAGGGTAAATACTTCTCTCACAATACAAAAAGCAGGGCTCACCTGCTCAAATTAATGGGCAGCAGACAATACAAACAAGAGGAAGTCCTTTTCACACAACACACAATTAACCCGTGGCACTCATTGCCATGGGATGTTGTGATGGCCAAAAGAATAACTGGGTTCAAAAAAGAACTAGAGAAGGTCATGGAGGATAGGTCCATCAATGCCTATTAGCCAAGATTGTCAGGGATGCACCACAGGCTTGGGGTGACCCTGAACCTCTGACAGTGAGAAGCTGGGAATGGAAGACAAAGTGGCTCATTCCAAACTGCTTTGTTCTGTACACTCCCCCTGAAGCTCTGGTACTGGCCACTGTTGGAGACAGGATACTAGGCTAGATGGACCATTGGGCTGATCCGGTATGGCAGTTCTTACATTTTTATGGTGTGCTGAGAATGTCTTGTCAACATACAAAAAACGGCTACCACTTTGCTCCTCTTTGGATAGCACCATGGTACATATACTGATGAACCAGCCATACTATAGATTCCTGGGTTATAGTGTGGGCTATCTAGCACTATTGCTACTCTGGAGTGAAGGAATTCATAGAATCATAGAATATCAGGGTTGGAAGGGACCTCAGGAGGTCATGTAGTCCAACCCTCTGCTCAAAGCCGAACCAATTCCCAACTAAATCATCCCAGCCAGGGCTTTGTCAAACCTGACCTTAAAAACATTTAAGGAAGCAACCCTGTCCTGAGAAGTTATGACCAATTTCTATATAAACCCGTTTGCAGCAACAAATCCTGCAATCTAATCTCCATGATCTCTCCCTGGTTTGTATGGTAAACCAAACTCCTTTATGGGCAATAGCAATGCCCAGCATTGTACATCTAAAGCGAATAAATCTGGAATGCCCATTTTCAGCCCTGATATCCCCCAGGTGTTGTTTATAGATCCTTCCAGTTACAGACTGTATCTGTGGTCATAGACACAGTTCCCCCTAGTGGAAAAATAGACCTACTACAGGAAGTAGACCAATTCCAGCCTTCACTGCTATCATGCAAAGACAAATGAATGCTGCTGTGTAGCACTGCAGTACCGCCTCTGTCAGGGGCACCCAGTACACATACCGTGACAGTGACAAAAGGCAAAACAGGTTCCATGGTTGCCATGCTATGGCATCTGCCAGGGCAATCCAGGGAAAAACGGCAAGGGAGGAAGGATAGAGTGATGACATTTACCCAGAAACACCTGCAACAATGATTTTTGCCCCATCAGGCACTGGGATCTCAACCCAGAATTCCAAGGGGCGGGGGAGACTGCAGGAACTATGAGATAGCTACGGAATAGCTACCCACAGTGCAACGCTCCAAAAATCGATGCTAGCCTTGGACCATGGACGCACACCACCGAATTAATGTGTTTAGTGTGGCCGCGTGCACTTGACTTTATACAATCTGTTTTACAAAACTGGTTTATGTTAAATTCGGAATAATCCTGTAGTGTAGACGTACCCTAAGGCTCCATTGCAGAAAGTAGTAAATGAGATTTTGTGGCTAATGCTATGGTGCTTCCTGTGATGACTGGCTTCAAAAGCATGTACATCTGTCAATCAACCTCCCGGTGCTGCAGCATGGGATGGAGACTCCTATAATGTGGGATGCAGCCCCTTATAAGGATTCCTGTCTATCCTATGGGGCCAGTCAAGCTCTGATGGTTTAAATGAGGGAAATTTCAGAATAGTCCAGTGTAGATTTTATAAGGCACATTGATGAGCACAGAAAAATCCTTCATCATAATAATGAGAAACTGCTTTAAAAATGATCTAAAATGAGGGACTCTCCCTTTAAAAACTGGTGCCTGGTCTGAATCCCCATATCCTGAAGAAGCAGCCTGAAGCGATTGAAGGGTCAGGGATTATTTTGGAATTTTGCATTGTGACACAGTGGGACAATGTCATGACTTTGCTATGCCAATGTGATACATTGTGTTGTGTCACCGTGTTCTCCTGCTGGACCAAAGAGGTAAAGTAGCAGCCACAAGTGGCCACCTAGGATTACATTAATTAAAGCTACTTTGCTTTCCTTCTAGCTGCTCAGAGGACTGGGGCCGGGACTCAGGGCTGCCCAGAGGATTCCGGGGGCCTGGGGCCGTCGGCGGCAGGCGTCTCCGGTGGACCTCCCGCAGGCGTGCCTGCGGAGGGTCCGCTGGTCCCGCGGCTCCGGTGGAGCATCCGCAGGCGTGCCTGCGGGAGGTCTACCAGAGCTGCGGGACCGGCAAGCGGCAGGGCGCCCCCTGCGTGGCGAAATGTCTAGAGCTGGCCCTGTTTGGCGGCAGGGGGCCCCCGCCGCGGGTCTTCGGGGCACTTCGGCAGTGGGTCCCGGAACGGAAGGGCCCCCTGCTGCCGAATTACCGCCGAAGACTGGGTTGCACTTCAGCGGCAGGTCCTGCTTAGGCGGTAATTCACTGGTGGGGGGTCCTTCCGCTCCAGGGCGGAAGGACCCCCCCGCCGGCAAAGACCGGGAGCGGAAGAAGCTCCAGGGCCCGGCCCCTCAAGAGTTTTCTGGGCCCCCTGGAGCGAGTGAAGGACCCCGCTCCAGGGGCCCCGAAAAACTCGTGGGGGCCCCTGCAGAGCCCAGGGCCTGGGGCAAATTGCCCCTCTTGCCCCCCCCGGGCGGCCCTGCCAGGACTGTCCTTTTGTTCTGTGTCTATACAGTGCCTAGCCCAGTGGGGTCCTGGTCCAGCAGGGGAAGCAAAACAAATTAAACATTAATAACTTGAATCTCCTTTGGCTGGGAGCAGTAAAGGGACTATGATACACAGCCAGGCTAACAGAGGTGGCAGTGACCCCACAGCCAGTTCGTTACACTGTTAAAGCTAGCGCTGGTCGGCAGTGATTTGAAATAATCCCAGGGAACAGAATGAAGCACCCTGGGTTCTCTAAAGGGAAACGTGCGGACCGCATGGGACCGTCTCCAGATCAAAGCGGGGCCCCCAGGCAGCCAGTGCTGAGAGAGGCGGGAGCCAGAGAGAAAGTGAAAACAGCGACGGGGCTTGCAGAGCTGTGGGTGCGCCGAGCCGCCGATGACTCCTGGTGTCCTGCCCAATCCCCTCCGCAGCCGCTCGCTGGAGCCCCTTTGGCGTGAGCAGCTGCGCGGAGTGAGGCTGCGCTGAAATGCCGAATGGCTGAGCCGCTCGCTCTGCTCATTCCGGTGGGAGCCGCAGACAGACATAGTCAGGGACGGAGCAACAGGGAGACCCCTCCCTGGCAAGAGAGCGGCCCCCTGCACACAGCGCCATGGTGTCATGGATCATCTCCAGGCTAGTTGTGTAAGTAGCTTGTTTTCTGTATTGTTCACCGCAGTCCAGTCCGCCCCTTGCGTTGCGTGTGTTTCAGGTTTGCGGAGAGATAGATACCCTGTGTGCAGGGCATGTCTTGAATGTTGCTGCTATTAATACCAGATCATGACTAGTCAACTAAATTTAGCAGGTTGTTACTAACGGTTCGTTTGGCTGGAGTAGGGGGGGGGAAATGGGGAAGGGTTATTTCATGGATCAAACCGTATTTTACACCCTGGGAAAATTAAAAATATGAAAAAAAAATGTGATCCTGTTGTACAGCGCAGGAGAAAAACCTTTGCCAGCCAGGCATTCGTTCTGCGTTTATTTGGAGATTGCTGAATAAGCAGAATGGTTTGCACGGCTCTGTGCTTTGCAAATCAAACCACCGGGGCTGGGAAGCGGAAAAAAACAAGCACCAAAGGAGAATTAAAAAAAAAATCAACTTGATTTCAGCAGCACCGCTTTGTTTATTGGAAAATGGCACATCTGGCTGATAATCGCTAGGGGGCGCTGCCCGGAGGGATCGGGGAGAAGCGGGCAGTGTCATTTTGTAATTACCTGTCATAAAAGGGAAATAGCAAATACTCCTACCCTGTTGGCACCCCCAGCCCAGAAACCCCCCAACCAAACCTATGAATCTAATGGGGGGAGAATCTTGCAGCCTCCTCATCCTTGGGACAATTCCATGCTTTCTAGTGAGTCCTCCTGGCCCTACTGTACATTGGGAATATGTAAGATTGCACTGGGGATGCTTACCAGACGCAGACAGAGAGAAAAGAGCAGCAGCAAATTCCCCATACAGCCGAATTTGCTGCATCTCTCCAGGAAGAGACTAAGCAGCATTTAGTGGGACTCTAGGGGGTTTATGGTTAAGGTGGAGGAAGCACAGGGGCTGATTTGTTGTCATATTTTTCCCTTCTGGAACGGTCAAGGTTAGTACACTGACTGAATCAACTAAATTGTTGGTCATTTTCCTGTTTCGGCATTAAACAGACTGAGGCGGACACAAGTGATGTTCTCAAGTCATGGTGGTTAATCAGTTGCAGGCCTGTCACTTTCTTTGTTTGCAAGAAGCGTGCTGGGATATTGCACAATCAGCACAATTTAGAAATGATATTTTCAAGGTCTGCCTCTGCCCAATGAAATTAAAGACAAGGGGATACTAGCTGTCTCTCTGTAATCCTCAGAAGCCTCTAGGAGCAGGTCACACATTCAGAGGTCTAGTTTTTCTGGTTTTCCGCCCAGGTAGAATTATGCTGTCTTTCCCTTTAAGCCTCCAAGTTATATGATCTGGATCCATCTGCAGCTGTCGGTAACTGTTGTTGGGTTTGCACTTTTTCTGGGGAAGCATGTTAAATATTTAAATGATTTAATATGCTAATGAACTGGGCAGATATCCTTAGCAATAATAGGAGATCACTTCAAGGCTTCATTTCATGTCATACAAGGCTGTTTTGGCCCCCCTGAGAAATCTGTTTATCACCACATGATCCAACAGTTCCCAGGAACAAAGAACCAGTGGGAAACTAAAGGAAAGATGGTAATTTGACTTATTAGACTTCAAACACATGATTTCACAGAACACACTGTGTTTGGCAGAAGTTTTACTGGGGCAGGATATTCATCGTTTGATATCTGCAGTAATGCAATTAACTGAACAGAGACTTTCATAGTCTAGTCTGCTTTCTCCAAATGGCAGGTTGGGTGTCAAACCTGAATTTGGAGGGTCCTACTATTGATTTCTTCTGTTGAATTCTGATCATAAATCATAGGATGGTGGAGAAACATTGCAAGGAAATGTAGCAATCCAAGCTCAGCTCTCTCTTCCTTTGTGCAACCAATTAGCTTTAATACATGCCCCATGTCTTAAGATCTAATCTGCTCTCACTAACTGGTTCACCCACAGGTGCAGTTTTCTGTCTCACACTGCACCTGTGACCTTTGGATCATTACACAAGCAGGAATTAACACTAGTCTAGTTAGGGATATTCTGTGCCCATCCCTTTGATTTCTTGGTTTTCGGTTGAATCCCTATTTACAGGGATAAAGGGGAGTGTTGCTTTATGCTCTTCTTAGCACTCCTTCTCACTGCAGTAGGCTTGGAATCAAGTCCTTAATGGGACTGCAGCTCAGTTGATCTCTAGTGAGAGAGATCCACAGTAGGCAAAAGAATGCCATACCCAGGCTCCTGGGAGTTTTAACTCTGGCAGCCTAAGCATCCCTGTTGTCTGCATCTATTTTTCAAAACCACATCTCGCTACAGTTTAGCTGACAGGTGTCTCATCTGCTGAATGTTACTAGTGTTATCAAGACCCCTTGTTCTAGGTGCTGTACAAACACAAAACAGAGACAGTCCTTAGTAGGGAAGATCTTTATGATTACTTTAAGGGCCCGATCCTGTTCCCACTGGAGTCAAATGGAGTTTTGCCACTCACTTGAAGATGGTGAAAAAATGAACATCCTGTGGGACCTAACTTATTTTGCATCCTGGAGAGGTGTTTGATGCTTTGCCCTTGACTGAGACATTCAAGAAATACAAGAACAAAATTGCACCATTATTAATAGATTAGTGACAGCAAATTATGCCTCAGGTTTCGGCAGAAAGAACATTTCATATATCACCTGTGTCTGTTTCCCCATCTGTAATATGTAGACCACTGCTGTCAAACAGTTAAGTAAGAGTTAATAAAACAGAGGTACTTCATATCTCTTTTGCCTGTAAAGGGTTAACAAGATCAGTGAGCCTGGCTGTCACCTGACCAGAGGACCAATCAGGGGACAGGATACTTTCAAATCTTGAGGGAGGGAAGTTTGTGTGTGCTGTTAGTTTTTGGTGGTTGTTCACTCTGGGGGCTCAGAGGGACCAGATGTGCAACCAGGTTTCTCTCCAATCTCTTTGATACAGTCTCTTATATGTCCACAATAGTGAGTACTAGGTAGATAAGGCGAGTTAGGCTTATGTTTGTTTTCTTTATTTGCAAATATGTATTTGGCGGGAAGGAGTTCAAATTTGTACTTTGCTGAAAGGATTTTAATTTGTACTTGTATACTTAGGCTGGGAGGGTATTCCCGGTGTCTATAGCTGAAAGACCCTGTAACATATTCCATCTTAAATTTACAAAGATAATTTTTACTGTTTTTCCCTCTTTAATTAAAAGCTTTTCTTGTTTAAGAACCCGATTGTTTTTTTATTCTGGTGAGACCCCAGGGGACTGGGTCTGGATTCACCAGGGAATTGGTGGGGAGAAAGAGGTTAATTTTCTCTCTGTGTTAGGATTACGTTCTCTCTCAGGGAGAGAGAAGGAGGGGGGGAAGGTGAATTTTCCTCTCTGTTTTAAGATTCAAGGAGTTTGAATCACAGTGATCTTCCAGGGTAACCCAGGGAGGGGAAGTCTGGGAGAGGCAACGGTGAGGGAAAGAGTTTAGTTTCCTTGTGTTAAGATCCAGAAGGACTGGGTCTTGAGGGGACCAGAGTGTACCAGGCACTGGAATTCCTGGTTGGTGGCAGCGCTACAAGTACTAAGCTGGTAATTGAGCTTAGAGAAATTCATGCTGGTACCCCATCTTTTGAACGCTAAGGTTCAGGGTGGGAATTATACCATGACAACTGCCCTCTACTAGATGGAATCCAAGCTGATCAGTGGTGTGTCCTATACCTTATATTGCTAACAATTTTAAAGGAACTGTCACGCTGTCTAGAGTAATTCATGACCGTAAGTACTAATCTCAGGGCAAGTGTCAGAGGAGTAGCCATGTTAGTCTGGATCTGTAAAAGCAAGAGTCCTGTGGCACCTTATAGATTAACAGACGTATTGGAGCATGAGCTTTTGTGGGTGAATACCCACTTCATCAGATGCATGGGCAGGCACCTCAAGCTGATGAGTATGTTCTATAATTGGATTTCACCAATCCAGTAACCAATGTGAACCCCTGAATCAATGTAACAGTCTCACCATGGAATCAGAGTCCCCTTGGGTACTTCAGTCCATCTTTCTACTCAGGCATTTGGGACTTAGTGATAAATGGTCACTTACACAAAAATAAAGTAAATATTCAGGTTGCTCCCCATCTCAAGAGATCCTTCCCCCAAACAATGTGTACCTTAGATCTCACACCCAAGATTGCTAACTAAGCATTTATTAACTAGAAAAAAGAAATTAGAGTTATCCACAGGTGAATGCAGGCAACAAATGAGTTACGATCTATGGTTCCAAAAGGTGACAGACCTGTACTAATCTCTCCACTGAGATTCTTAGAACTAACCCAGGTTGACCCTGGAGCTCCCTACTTTTGTTTCTCAGCTCCAGCCTTCTTAAGAGTCCAAACAGCGAGAGAACCATTTTTTCTTGTGAGCATCTTTATATGCCCTTCCCTCATAGCTCAGACTAATGAGATGAGGGCTCCTGCTCATAACTTCATGGGTTAACGGGGCAAATCACTGGAGTTTTTGTCCTACAGTGGACTATTCACTCTTGATAGCCCTTCTTGATGGGTGAGGGAACCACTCTTCCTGCTTAGGTTCACAAGTTCAGAGCAGGCATTTTTACAATTGTAAAGCAAGACTTATGTATTACCTTATAGCAGTGGTCCCCAAACTTTTTAAGTTGAGCCTCCTCTTATTCTAATGTAATCTGCTTGAACCTCCTCCCCAGGAGCTGCAGTCAGGGCTGGCCTGAGCCCCACCACACTCCCCCAAACATTCCTCTGTACCCCCTAGAGCAGCATGCCCCACAGTTTAGGGACCTCTGCCTTATAGGATGAGATACAGTCATCACAAGTAAGATTAATGCATGCAGCAATTTACAAGCATTGTAGAGAGAGTTGTCAGAGGGTCCACTCACAGCTAGGGTCTCTCTTCCTGGTTGCTCTGGGGATTAGTTCTTTGCAGCTCCAACACCCCTTTCTGTCAGTTCCTCTCCCTGTTGTTTCTTTTTCTCTGAGACTCAGGGTGCTCCTTCACACTCAGCCCTCTAGGGTAGGCAAGTCTCTCTACACAAAATGGCAGACTTCCCTTCACTGCATTAACTGTGTTACTCCTTCTGGGGTTGGTGGGGTGTGGGGGAAGTCAGCCCAACCATTTACTCCAGGTTCTAGTCCATGGACCCTATCTCTAGGGACAATGCCCTGCTCACTACTAAACTGTGTTGCTCTTTCCCTGGACACCTTCCTACATCTCAGCTCTACCTTATGGTTCCCCCAGCCTTCTAGGTTTACCAGCCTAAATTCCCTTCTCCCAGGGAGTAATAATTGCAGGCTACCTATTACTGTAGCCTAAACACACCTCCCTTCTCCTACAAGTGACTGCAGACTATTTCCCCTATAGCCCTTCTCTGTTGCCAGCTTCCTGGCTTTATACCAGTCCCTACTGCTCCTCTCCAGCTGGACTCCATCCTCAATCAGTTCTTTAATCCCTGGCCCTCCCCCAGGTGCAGTTTATCAGGTTAATTATCCTTATTTACTGACTCTGCCTTTTGTGGGGTAAACACCCCACCACTAGTCTAGACACCACCTCCTTCTGTACGCACTCCCTATCCGTGGCCCCACGAAGTCCTGGGACCTCCTGGTCAACCTCCTCCTCGCCCTGGCAAAAAAGGCCATCCACGCGACCAGGGAGGGGAGGTTGGCTGATGGAGACATCGGTGACTGTGGGGCTTGCTTCCGCTCCATGGTCCGATCACGCATCCGGGTGGAGTTCCTCTGGGCGGCGTCCGCTGGCTCCCTTGACGCCTTAGAGGAGCAGTGGGCGCTGTCTGGGGTTCTCTGCTCGGTGTCCCCGTCAGGTTCCCTCCTTCTGACCCTTTGACCTCACTCCTGTCCCTGTTCTTTTATTAGTTGTCCCCCGAACTCAGTGGGTTCTGTGGCCCTGTAGTTCCTCCCCTTAGGCTGGGGGAGGATCCTTTAGCAGTGGGCAGGCTTCGCCCACCCACTTCCCAGACACCCAATACACACTAGTCTAGACACCAAACACATCCTTACAAGTCTAACACCTGTTGGAAACAATATTAACATACAAGGGAGCTGATCTGATTTCTAGCTGTGAGTTTGTCAGTGCTCAGATGACACCTATTGCTTTAGCAGGAGCTGGCATCTGATTTACCAGCATCACAGGAGGTGCTCCTTTACTTCAAGTGATAGGTGCCTGTAGTGTTGGAGTAGATGGATTGGAATTCTATCTTTGCTATTACTGTGAAGTTCCCGTTGGCCAGGATGTGCAGCATGATAACAGCTGTGAAGTCCTAGATGACTGTTCTGCCTCACAGGGAAGAGAATTAGTCTGTGGAAGAGAAGAGTGAGCAGGGTTTTGATAGCAGCCTTCAGCTACCTGAAGTGGGGTTCCAAGAGGATGGAGCTCAGCTGTTCTCACTGGTGGCAGATGACAGAACAAGAAGCAGTGGTCTCAAGTTGCAGTGGGGGAGGTCTAGGTTGGATATTGGGAAACACTATTTCTCTAGAAGAGTGATGAATCACTGTAATGGGTTACCTAGGGAGGTGGTGGAATCTCCATCCTTAGGGGTTTTTAAGGCCCAGCTTGACAAAGCCTTGGCTGGGATGATTTAGTTCAGGGGTTGGCAACCTTTCAGAAGTGGTGTGCCAAGTCTTCATTTATTCACTCTAATTTAAGGTTTCATGTGCCAGTAATACATGTTAACATTTTTAGGTCTCTTTCTATAAGTCTATAAAATATAACTGAACTATTGTTAAAAGAACCGGAGTACTTGTGTCACCTTAGAGACTAACAAATTTATTTGAGCATAAGCTTTCGTGGGCTTATTTTTATGCTCAAATAAATTTGTTAGTCTCTAAGGTGAGAGAAGTACTCCTGTTCTTTCTGCGAATACAGACTAACACGGCTGCAACTCTGTAAACTATTGTTATATGTAAAGTAAATAAGGTTTTAAAAATGTTTAAGAAGCTACATTTAAAATTAAATTAAATTGCAGAGCCCCCCCGGACCAGTGTCCAGGACCCAGGCAGTGTGTGCGCCACTGAAAATCAGCTTGCGTGCTGCCTTTGGCACGCGTGCCATAGGTTGCCTACCCCTGATTTAGTTGGTGTTGGTCCTGCTTTGAGCAGGGGATTAGACTAGATGACCTCCTGAGGTTTCTTCCAACACTAATATTCTATGAGTCTATGAATTCATTAGTTAATATTTGAAAACATTTTGAAGATGGAAAGTGAGGTAGAAATGCTTGGTACAATATTATGATATAAATCCTGTTATTGTCTACAAGCATGTGAAAAACCTTTTGATTTTTAACACATGGAAGATGGGGTTGCCAAACTAGATCAGACCACTGATCTAATGACGTTGCAAGTTGTAACTTGGGTACTGGAATCCCTGTAGCAGTGTACTGAAAGGTGATCTGCAGATGATTTTAAATAAATTAAGTTTGTGTTCTCTTTTATGACTTTATGATGTGAAGAAAGGGCCCGAGCAAGTGGGCTTTTTTGTTTAGCTTTTTTCCTTTTTTTGACTGTAGAAATATCAGAAATGTCAGAAACTTTTCTGGTTTTGCTGGAGAACTTGTTGGAGGTCTCAGAGATATTCATTGTGTGTTCTCATCCCATATTGAAGAGATGGGGATATTGAAATGTAACAACCAAGTGTTCACTGGAGCTAAATGGGTGTTAACGCAAACAAAAAGCAAAGAGTTTTTCAACAGAATGACTAAAAGTTCCTGCTGCTGCCCAGTTGCTTAGCTTTCACTCTTTTGTGATGTCATTTCAATAGCTCTCCAATTGCCGTAGTCGTCTATGGTAGACTAGATCTGAGGGCCAGACCTTCCACAGGTGTAAATCCGTATCGCCACTGATTTCAGCCATTGATTTCAGTCAGATGATGCTGATTTATACCAACCAAGTCCTCAATTTAATATAAAACAAGCAGAAAAACACCCAAAATATTTTTAATGGACCAGTTTTTTCAGGTCTTCTATACACATAACAGAGCAAAAAAAAAAAAAAAAAAAGCTCTAGCCCAATTTGTCTTCCTTTGCAGACCATCTTTAATTGGGAGCTCTATGATTGTGAAAAGGAAGCCAGTTTGCCATGCCAGCCCTAGGAGACATATTAGGAGTGTGAGTGTATGTTTTGGTAAGGACCAATAAATTAGATCTAAGCCTTCGAGCAGCTCATCATCTGAGTGTATCCCACTGGTGAGTGTGTTACTGGTCTTCCACTGTGCCAACCTGCAGAGGCTTGGAGTTGTTACAGCCCCCAATTACAGAGCTTTGGTTCAAGGTGCAGCAGCTTCTGCTTTTAGCTTTGGAGAATTCCAGTTCAATCCCTGGTATATCAGCCAAGAGAGCACTCATCCCAAAAGCATTAGCCTGCCCCTCACCCGATGGATTCCTCCTCTGAAAAGAGCCTTCTGTCCAATCCTTATGCTGTTTTTCACGTGTTTGCAGATTACATGGAGGGGCTGTGGCATGAGTGAAGTGAAAGGCATGTCACATACCAGCTGTTGGGCTGTGGCTGCCACTTAGACTGTGCCATGCCAAAAGACAGCATTGGCATAGCAGAGCATAAGTAGCCAACCTGGGCTGTGTGACGGTTTTCATAGAACTGCAAGCTTTATATGAACCTAAGCATAGCCTGGGAAAAGGATAGAACACCAGCCATGAAGTGAACATGCAGGGTTTGCTGTGTTAAGTGCTGCTAATAAATGCACCACATAGGAAAAAATGAATGTGATCCACGGAAACATAACCCTTTCAGAGGTTGCACAGCCCTTATCACAACTCGCCTCACTCCTATGCATGCCATATGCCATTACAGGCTGCAATGTCTGCTACTTTGCTTAGGGGGAATGTAACCTGGTGGTGACAGTAATTGACAGAGGAGGATCCCGCACAGGTGCAGCCTTTAGTTTGCCCTTCATGTGATATGTGGGCATTCTGTCTGGGATAATGCTACCATCTGATTTGTCAAAGGTGACCTAGATTTTCTTGCACAAACATGAATGTGCTGTAAATGGTAGGCCACCTCTCCACTACAAACTTTGGTTAATGCAAGTTAAGTCTGAATAAAGCTGCTCAGTTAGCATATCACTTGCACACTTGGCTCCTTGCGTCAGCACTGCGCATACTGGCCAGGAGGGCTTGTGGTGCACCATAGGTAGGTATCCCAGTGTGCAACCCGTCCCCGGCCAGTGCACAGTCTTTTGGGAAGTTTTGGTAATGTATGGTGGGGCAGAAATGAGTCACATAGGTGTGACTGAGAGCAAGGGGTCAGCTTCCCAGTATGTAACTGTCTCTCTCATAATGTCATCTATATTCCATAATTTTTGTTCCTTTGTTTTAAAATCCCACGAACCCATGAACACGTGGCTCTTCTTGAGGTCAGCTGTCTGACAGCAACATGGAAGCCTGCACAGCGCTGCACTATTTTCATGAGCGTTGCAAACATAGGATGCATGATCCTCCAGTTTTTGCAGAACCATCAAAGAACCAAATCAATGGAGAACATGACAAATTCTTGGACATAGTGAGAACCAATTCAAGGTTGTTGGTGTTCATGGATCAGCAGCAGATAGTGGAGTGCAGCTTCTGGGCCAGAGAAACATGCACTAAGCAATGGGATCGCATCATAACGCAAGCAGGGGATGATGAGCTCTAAACGTCCGGCGTTGGGGCTCGGCCCTCTCAGGTGCAGCTGGGAGCCAGGGCGCCTCACTACAGACGGCAAAATAGGTCAGGGTTCACACCCCTCAGCAGAGGTAGGGCCAACAAATAGTCTCTAAGCCTAGGCCGTGGGTCAGGGCGGGGCACTAAGCAGTTCAGGGCTCAACTCCTCAGGCAGGGGCTGAGCAGCAGTTCCATGAGCAAGTCTATAAAGCCCAAGCCCTGGCTCAGGGCGGGGCAACAAACAGGCACAGGGCTCAGACCCTCAGGCAGGGGCTGAGCAGCAGTTCAAACAGTAAGTTTATAAAGGAGGCCTCCTCAGGCCAGCGAGAGGGGGAGTCTGCCACCCTTGGACGGGTGGCAGGGGGAACGCAGGCCCTCCCACTCCACTGCGTTCCAGCCCTGGGCCCTAGCAGCGGCAAAGTCACGCTGCTGTCAGTGGGGATCCTGGCCGCAACACATTGACATCAGTTCCGGCTCTCCTGGAGCCAAACCAGGGTCGGTAACCCCCAGGCCACTTCCGACCTCCCCCTCTCTGGGTACCTGTGTCTCGCCGGCGTCTTCCGGTGGGTCCCAGACCATGGATTCCTCAGGATACTGGACACAGGGAAGCTCAGGCAACTCCCCCTCAGGATACCGGGCACGGGGCAGGCTCGGCCAGTCCCCCTCAGGATACCGGGCACGGGGCAGGCTCGGCCAGTCCCCCTCAGGATACCGGGCACGGGGCAGGCTCGGCCAGTCCTCCTCAGGATACCGGGCCCGGGGAAGCTCAGGCCGGGCGGGAGTTTGGCCACCCGCGTCTGGTCTCTTCAGCGGCTGGCCTCCAAGTGAGCGCCAGGGCTGGGCTTTTATACTTCCTGTCCCGCCTCTTGACTTCCAGGGGGTGGGAACTGGCAGCGGTGGCTCCGCCCACTCTGGCGGCATCAGGTGCTCAGCCCTCTCAGGTGCAGCTGGGAGCCAGGGTGCCTCACTACATGAGCACTGGCTGCAGAACTTTCGTATGCACAAGGCCACATTCCTGGATCTGTGTGCTGAGCTCACTTGAACCCTCCAATACAGAGACACCAAAATGAGAGCGGCACCTACAGTGGAGAAACTAGTGGTGATTGCACTGGAGAAACTTGCAATGCCACATTGCTACCAGTCAATGGGAAAAAATTTTGAAGTTGGAAAATCCACTGTGAAGGCCACTGTCATGTAAATGTGCAGGACTGTAACCGTTGGCAATGCGCAGGCCATAATGGATGGATTTTCAGCAATAGATTTCCCAAACTGCAGTGGAGTGATAGAGAGCATGCATATCCCTATTTCATACCAGACCACCTTGCCACAGAGTATGTCAACAGGAAGGGATCACTGAGGATGCTTCACCGACATCATTGTTGGCTGGTCAGGGAAGGTGCATGATGTGCACATCTCTAAGTGTACAGGATTGTTCAGAAAGCTACAAGCAGGGACTTTCTTTCTTGACGAGCTGATTACCATTGGGAATGTTGAAATGCCAATAGTGATCTTGGGGGACTCAACTTACCCCTCGCTCCCATGGCTTCACTGGCCACCCTGACAGCACCAAGGAAAGATTCAACTACTGGCTCAGCAGGTGCGGAATGACAGTTGAATTCACTTTTGGTAGATTGAAGGGATGCTGGCGTTGTTTACTCACAAGATTGGATCTCAGTGAAAAAAAATCCCAATGTTTATAGCTGCCTGCTGTGTCCTGAATAATCCCTGCGAGGAAAAGATTCTGTCAGAGTGGAGGTGGAGCAGCAGTCTGCTGAGTTTGAACAGGCAGAAGGGATATTAGACCAGCTCAGTGTGGAGCTACATGGCTCAGGGAGGGTTTTGACAGAGCACTTTAATAGTGAGCCACAGTGATGTATTGTGGGGTACTGTGATCTACCTGTATCATAACCTTAGTCCCAGATTTGGACCTTAGCGTCCAAAATATGGGGGTTAGCATGAAAACCTCCAAGCTTAGTTACCAGCTTGGACCTGGTACTTGCTGCCACCACCCAAAAAATTAGAGTGTTTTGGGGCACTCTGGTCCCCCTGAAAAACCTTCCCTGGGGACCCCAAGACCCAAATCCCTTGAGTCTCACAACAAAGGGAAATAATCCTTTTTCCCTTCCCCCCCTCCAGGTGCTCCTGGAGAGATACACAGACACAAGCTCTGTGAATCCAAACAGAGTGACTCCCCCTCTCCGTTCCCAGTCCTGGAAACAAAAGCACTTTCCTCTTCACCCAGAGGAAATGCAAAATCAGGCTAGCAAATCCAACACACACAGATCTCCCCCTGATTTCTTCCTCCCACCAATTCCCTAGTGAGTACAGACTCAATTTCCCTGAAATTTCCCAGAAAAGAAAACTCCAACAGGTCTTAAAAGAAAGCTTTATATAAAAAAGAAAGAAAAAATACATACAAATGGTCTCTCTGTATTAAGGTGACAAAATATAGGGTCAATTGCTTAAAAGAATATTGAATAAACAGCCTTATTCAAAAAGAATACAAATCAAAGCACTCCAGCACTTATATTCATGCAAATACCAAAGAAAAGAAACCATATAACTTACTATCTGATCTCTTTGTCCTTACACTTAGAAACAGAAGATTAGAAAACAGAAACTACTTCTCCAAAGCTCAGAGAAAGCAGGCAGACAGACAAAAGACTCAGACACAAACTTCCCTCCACCCAGAGTTGAAAAAAATCCGGTTTTCTGATTGGTCCTCTGGTCAGGTGCTTCAGGTGAGACATTAACCCTTAGCTATCTGTTTATGACAACCTGGGCCTGTTATTTTGGGGCCTGTTAAGCATTATGTGGTGCTTGGTGCACATTAGTGGATATAACACTGTCAATGCACCTATTTATTTTTTGGTGCTTGCTGCACATTTATGATTACACTGTGTTTGTCATCGATCCTGTGAGGTGTCACACTGTACAGTAACAACTAAGTGGGTGCTTTCAGAACTGCTAGGCACTCTGCAGCATATGTTGTGAACTAATAAAGATTCATTATTTTTGAAATAGTATAATATTATTCATCAATAAAACCAGGGCAAAGAAAAATCTGTGCAATTTAAATGCAAATACATAAAAAACTTAATAAGTTAATGGAACAGAACTTAACAAGGGAAAAGAACAGTCCTGTCCATTTTAGCTATGCATACACTAACCTGTGAGAGCCCTGACTGGTGTATGTGATGCTGTGGTTGTCCTTAACGTCCCCTGGGATGCAGTGGTAGAGTTAGGACAGCAGCCCCTCATGCCAGGTGGAGTGTTAAGTGGGGGTGTAGGGAGGTGCTGCCGTGGAGTTCTCAGTTGACTGCAGCGGGACATGAGCCTGGGATTGTTGAGCTTGTTGGTCCATAAGAGTTTGCAGCACCCAGGGCCGGCGCTACCATTTCGGTGACCTAGGCAATGGCCTAGGGCGCCAGAATTTTGAGGGGGCGCTATTTTGCCGGGAGGGCGGCACGCGGGTCCGGTGGACCTACCGCAGTCATGCCGGCTGACGGTCCGCTGCTGGAAAGGCTCCGGTGGAGCTGCCGCAGTCATTTCGGCGGACGGTGCACTGGTCTAAAGGCTCCGCCAGACCTACCGCACTCATGCCTACGGCAGCTCCACCGGAGCCTTTCCAGCAGCGGACCGCTTGCCAGTATCACTGCGGCAGCTCCACCGGAGCCTTTCCAGCAGCGGACCGTCCGCCGGCATCACTGCGGTAGGTCCACCGGACCTGCGGAGGGCGGCGAAATGGCCATCTGCCTAGGGCGTCAGAAACCCTGGCGCCGCTCCTGGCAGCACCTCTGCTTGCTGCCAGAGAACCCCCATTATGTCCTGCTGCATCTCCCTCTGCTTTTCCTGCTGGGACTTTCTGTCCACTTTTTTCCTCTCCAGGCTGTCTGCAATATTCATCCTCCAGACCCTTCTCTCACTGTTGCAGCGCTGTCTTGCAGGATCTCCTTGAACATGTCATCCCAAGTCCTCTTCTTTCTCCCTCTTATCTGGCTCAGGTGTTCCGTGGGTGTTTAAGGCCTCACGGCCACAATGGCAGCAGCAGCAGATAAAACAAAGGTACTATTGTCAATATAGTCCCAATGAAAAGCAGAAGTTAAGATTCAGAACTCCCCTTCCTTGCTCTCCTAAAGTTTCAAACAACACTCGCTTACTGCTGCTTCTGCTTTGGAGTGCTTGTGCCCGGAACCACTCACAGCACCAGTCTTGGTGCGTATGGCCCACCAGGGCCAAGGGAAATGAGGAAATTGCTCAGTTGCATGAAACTATGATATAGGGTAATGCCACTGAATACCAGCACCATTTTCCAGAAACAGTGGTGATTCTAGCTGTTATCTCACTCCTGAGGGTAACAAAAGCACTGAGAATACAGCTGCTGCTGCCCCGAAGCTGCCCAGGCCTGTATGCTGCTAGCCTGTGTACTGCAGTGGTGCCTGCTGAAGTTATCACTGACTGGCATGGGAAAGTGTCCTACTACCGGGTAAGAAATAAGGCTGCCATCTCTGGAAACCTTCGGGAGAGGACTGCAGAGTACTTCCATGAAAGCTTCAGTGAGATCTCTCAGGAGGCTTCAAGAGACATCCCTGTGTTCATAAACAACCTGCTTCTCATGGTCTCTGTTGTCTAACTCTACAGGGGAATGAAAGCAGATACGCGCCTCTCTTTGTTGTTCCACTAACTCTTCTAGTACAAATAAATGAATGAAAGGTCGTTAGCTGTGTCCTGTTAAGTTGGGGGCACCATCAGTACATTGCTGTAATGGGAGATACAATTACACAGGACTTACCCAAGGCTCCTTCCCCTGCATCAGGCTTCCTGTGCTCGACTGCTGGCATAGACTGGACTGAGCGAATGAGTGAGGGTGGAGGAGAGCGAGCAACAGAGGGAGTGGGGATGGAGTGAGCAGGAGGCAGGAGCTCAGAGAAGGGGTGAGGCAGGGGCAGAGCCTCAGAGATGGGGCAGGGTAGGGGTGGGGCAAGGGTGTTCAGTTTTGTGCAGTTAGAAAGTTGGCAACCCTATGGTGGGATGACAGTGGAGGAACCTGAGGACAGGCAGAATGTGGTCAGAGTATATGAGGTAGATTAGCGTCAGCCTTGCAAACAGACTGAAGAAGGACAAGGTAGGTATTGTAGAGGAGGGGAAGAAGGCTGTACTTGCACTAAAATGAGTGGAGCTAGAGACACAAGATCAGGTTTCAGGAGGGACCTATATTGGCATGGGAGGTTAAGGAAAGCAAGTGGACGATTGACTCCTGGGCTGGGAGTGACTGGAAGACAAGCAGCAGAGCCTCAGTGGATACTGTCCTCTCATGTTTAATAAGGCTCTGTTGCTGCCTGCCTCGTTGCCCCATCCTTATTGCTAGTGAAATAGTAGTCAGCCAATACATCAACCAATGAGGCTATTTTTGCTATAGAAAACAAGGGTCTTTTTTTTTATGGAAAAAATGACAAATTTCACAGAGCAACACTAAATTTAATGTATATGTATGTTAAAGGCCAACATCAGTCAGTCGATACTTTGTGAGGGGCTAGAGATCCCTAAACACAGAAACCAAGAATTCTCACTCACTTTTAGGTTTATGGAGATTTATTGGAAAAATTCCAAGAATCCCAGGGACGTCTTAGAAACACAGAGCCGTTCAATAACATCAGCTTCAACAAATGTTTCGGAGCTTGAGTTCATTCTGCTGCTTCTTTTCATTCAGCTCAGTTGAGCTGATTTCTTGTACTTCCTGAGTCTAGAATCTATTTTTTTACAGAAAGTGAAAAACTGTCCAACATTTTGAGTTTTTCTAGTGTTCAGGAGCAGTGATCAACTTCAAACTGAAGCATAAGGGTGGGCTTGTGCTTACCTCATTGCTCGGCGCCTCAGGAGATGTGAGTTCTAGTCCTGGCTCTGGTACAGATTGTGTGGGTGTGCTTGGGAGGTTGGTTTCTGTGTTTTAATTCTGCATCTGTAAAATGGGAATAATACTACCTCTTGTGACTGTCTTGTCTATTTAGACCATATGCTCTTTGTGGCAGCTCCTAACACAGTGGGGTCCTAACTCAAGCTTAGAGAGTGGGACCTCTAAGCACTACTGTAATGTAAATATTAATTAAATGCGAAAAAAATTAGAACAGTGGTTTTCAAACTTCTTAGGGTGAGTACCCCTTTCCAAATAATGTAACCTACTGCCTGCTTCCAACTGAGATAGAGTCATAATATACCTCGGAAAACAGAAAAAGAAAGTCTGTGAGGGATAACAGCGCACATGCCCTCGGCGTGTGTTATCCCAGATACAATTATTATTTGCAGTAGTAGTGTAACAAACAATTTGATTATAGATATACTTTTGCCTTGGATAAGAATAGTCCCTGAAACAAGTTTCTAGTTGTTGTAAACATTAAATTGGAAATTTTCAATCTCATTTTATTGTAATTAATTAAAATGAATGAAGCCTCCATGCTGGTCTCAATCACTCTGAACTGATATAACCTGTTTGTGACTAAGCATTTAAAAATTCCAATCACGTATTTTTGTTGATGATAAAAGATACAGAAAAGGAGGCAAAGAAAAGTCCGGTTTCAGAGTGTCATAAACAGATAGCTAAGGGTTAATGTCTCTTTCACCTGAAGCACCTGACCAGAGGACCAATCAGGAAACCGGATTTTTTCAACTCTGGGTGGAGGGAAGTTAGTGTCTGGGTCTTTGTTTTCTGTCTGCCTGCTGTCTCTGAGCTTTGGAGAAGTAGTTTCTGCTTTCTAATCTTCTGTTTCTAAGTGTAAGGACAAAGAGATCAGATAGTAAGTTATATGGTTTCTTTTCTTTGGTATTTGCATGAATATAAGTGCTGGAGTGCTTTGATTTGTATTCTTTTTGAATAAGGCTGTTTATTCATATTTCTTTTAAGCAATTGACCCTGTATGTGTCACCTTAATACAGAGAGACCATTTGTATGTATTTTTCTTTCTTTTTTATATAAAGCTTTCTTTTTAAAACCTGTTGAAGTTTTCTTTACTGGGAAATTTCAGGGAAATTGAGTCTGTACTCACCAGGGAAGTGGTGGGAGGAAGAAATCAGGGGGAGATCTGTGTGTGTTGGATTTGCTAGCCTGATTTTGCATTCCCTCTGGGTGAAGAGGAAAGTGCTTTTGTTTCCAGGACTGGGAACGGAGAGGGGGAGTCACTCTGTTTGGATTCACAGCGCTTGTGTCTGTGTATCTCTCCAGGAGCACCTGGAGGAGGGAAGGGAAAAAGGATTATTTCCCTTTGTTGTGAGACTCAAGGGATTTGGGTCTTGGGGTCCCCAGGGAAGGTTTTTCAGGGGGACCAGAGTGCCCCAAAACACTCTAATTTTTTGGGTGGTGGCAGCAAGTACCAGGTCCAAGCTGGTAACTAAGCTTGGAGGTTTTCATGCTAACCCCCATATTTTGGACGCTAAGGTCCAAATCTGGGACTAAAGGTATGATATGGTGGCAGAGGTGGGATAGACAAAATCCAGAAGCCAGTAGGAGTATTATTTTTTTTCTCTTCTGTGCTAAGGGCTTTTTAGCAGAGAGAAACAGTTTGGGTTTAAAAGAGAATTTTTTTTTCTGCTCTCTCTGGCAGTTTGTGGCTTGCATGTTAAGCAAGAAGCCATTATCAGACTGTTAAGGGTCTTTTGTCACACAATAGCCCTCCCATTAGGAGGCAAGTACCAGCACTATATACATGCAAATAAAGTGGTTTTTCTGGTTTCCTTTCATTGAACATTAGCTAGAGAGAGAAAGGGAAAAAAGCATTGTTGCTAGGCAGACCCCAGGAGGCAACAGAGCCTGCAGTTCAGAAGAGAAACACCGGAGGGCACCCCAACACAAGAAAACAGGAACCATGACTTCTAAGGCAAAAATTGAGGCCGAAGAGCAATTCAAAGAAGCTGAACACAGGCGACAACTGGAGCTGAAAGAAAAGGAAGAAAGCATCAAACTGGCAGCCTACCAAAGAGAACAGGCAGCCAAAGAGGCAGCACACAAAAGAAAACTAGAAGAAGAAGAGGTGGCCCACCGAAGGAAACAAGCAGAAGAAGAGTTGGCCCACAGAAGGAAGCAAGAAGAAGAAGAGGCGGCCCACCGCCGAGACATGGAAAAACAACAAAAAGAAATGGAAAAACAACAAAAAGAAAATTAAGAGAAGGAAAAACAGAGAAAACATGAACTGGACTTGGCGCAAGCTGGGCTGCATGTGCCAGCCAACCCTAACAACCCGGCGCCAATTATTGCTCCACAGCACAGGAAATTTCCCACCTACAAGGCAGGTGATGACACCGAGGCCTTCTTGGAAAATTTTGAAAGAGCCTGTCTTGGGTACAGCATCCCCAAAGACCAGTACATGGTAGAATTGAGGTCACAGCTCAGTGGACCTTTAGCAGAGGTGGCAGCTGAAATGCCTAAGCAGCAAATGAATGACTATAAACTTTTTCAAACCAAGGCCAGATACAGAATGGGGATAACCCCAGATCATGCCCGTCGGCGCTTCAGAACCCAAAAGTGGAAACCAGTTGTGTCATTTCCCAAACACGCCTACTACGTTGCAAAAAATTATGAGGCCTGGATATCAGGACACAATGTTAAAACCTTGGAAGAACTGCACCTCCTCATACAAATGGAGCAGTTCTTGGATGGTGTTCCTGAAGACATCACACGGTACATACAAGATGGAAAACCCAAAGATCTCGCTGAGGCGGGGGAGATTGGAGCCAAATGGATGGAAGTGGCAGAAAGCAAGAAAGCTACTTTCAAGGGGAACGATTACCCCAGGGGGCACACCGACCATAAACCCTACAACCGAGGACAGCCAAAGACCCCACATACCACCCAAGTAAAGCCACAGAAACCCTACTCTTCCACCTCATCAGTCTCCAGTAACTCACCTCGGCCCAGTGACCCATCAGATGGAAGATGCTTTAAGTGTAATGAACTGGGACATATCAAGGCCAACTGTCCCAAGAAAACCATGCGAGTGCAATTCATTACACCACCATCACACCAAAGATCCCCAGGCCCAGATGCCTCTCAAATACCCTTGGAGCGAAGGGAAAATTTGAGAGTGGGCGGAAAGAAGGTTACTGCGTGGAGAGACACGGGGGCACAAGTGTCAGCTATCCACCAATCCTTCGTTGACCCCAAATTCATCAACCCAAAGGCCAAAGTTACAATTTACCCCTTCATGTCA
The DNA here is from genome assembly GCF_025201925.1 of Gopherus flavomarginatus. Taxonomy (NCBI): domain Eukaryota; kingdom Metazoa; phylum Chordata; order Testudines; family Testudinidae; genus Gopherus; species Gopherus flavomarginatus. The sequence continues at coordinate 272,551,572 of NC_066619.1, read as the reverse complement.
CAAGCTGTAGACTTGCCTACCGCTCAACTGCCTGTCCAGTACAAAGGCTGGTCAGGAATGTGGACTTTTGCAGTCTATGACAATTATCCTATCCCCATGCTACTGGGAGAAGACTTGGCCAACCAGGTGAAGCGGGCCAAGAGAGTGGGAATGGTTACACGTAGCCAAACCAGGCAAGCTTCCAGACCCATTCCTGTTCCTGAGCTGACCACAAGACACCCAGACAGAGGTAGTGGACCCAGATTCCATGCCAACCACTGAAACAGCCACAACACCTCCAGTCCCAGGCCCGGAACTGGAACAGCAACCAGCACCAGCAAGTGCAACCACATCTTCAAACTCAATGCCAGAGGGCGCCGGCGAGCCAGAACTGGCAGAAGCAACAGACAGCCATACCCAAAAGGCTCAGCCAGAGCCTGAAATAACCTCAGGTGCACCAGCGGAGAGCGGTTCACCAGCAACGGAAACAACTCCATCACCTACATCGCTTCCAGAGGGACCAAGCCCAAGTCCACAGTCTGAGGAAGAACTGGTGACCCCAGCCTCAAGGGAACAGTTCCAGACTGAGCAGGAAGCAGATGACAGCCTTCAGAAAGCGTGGGCAGCGGCACGGAGCACCCCACCGCCTCTCAGCTCTTCTAATCAATCCCGGTTTGTTATAGACCAAGGACTTTTATACAAGGAAATTCTTTCTGGTGGACACCGGGAAGAATGGCAGCCGCAAAAAACAGTTGGTGGTTCCAACTAAGTACCGGGGGAAGCTCTTAAGCTTAGCCCATGATGATCCCAGTGGCCATGCTGGGGTGAACAGAACCAAGGACCGGTTGGGGAAGTCCTTCCACTGGGAGGGGATGGGCAAGGACGTTGCCAAGTATGTCTGGTCTTGTGAGGTATGCCAAAGAGTGGGAAAGCCTCAAGACCAGGTCAAGGCCCCTCTCCAGCCACTCCCCATAATTGAGGTCCCATTTCAGCGAGTAGCTGTGGATATTCTGGGTCCTTTCCCAAAAAAGACACCCAGAGGAAAGCAGTACGTACTGACTTTAGTGGACTTTGCTACCCGATGGCCGGAAGCAGTAGCTCTAGGCAACACCAGGGCTAACACTGTGTGCCTGGCCCTAACAGACATCTTTGCCAGGGTAGGTTGGCCCTCCGACATCCTTACAGACTCAGGGTCTAATTTCCTGGCAGGGACCATGGAAAAACTGTGGGAAACGCATGGGGTGAATCACTTGGTTGCCACCCCGTACCACCATCAAACCAATGGCCTGGTGGAAAGGTTCAATGGAACTTTGGGGGCCATGATACAAAAATTCATCAACGAATTCTCCAATAATTGGGACCTAGTGTTGCAGCAGTTGCTGTTTGCCTACAGGGCTGTACCACATCCCAGTTTAGGGTTTTCACCATTTGAACTTGTGTATGGTCACGAGGTTAAGGGACCATTACAGTTGGTGAAGCAGCAATGGGAGGGGTTTACACCTTTTCCAGGAACTAACATTCTGGACTTTGTAAGCAACCTACAAAGCACTCTCCGACACTCTTTAGCCCTTGCTAGAGAGAACCTAAAGAATGCTCAGGAAGAGCAAAAGGCCTGGTATGACAGACATGCCAGAGAACGTTCCTTCAAAGTAGGAGACCAGGTTATGGTCTTGAAGGCGCAACAGGCCCATAAGATGGAAGCATCATGGGAAGGGCCATTCACGGTCCAAGAGCGCCTGGGAACTGTAAACTACCTCATAGCATTTCCCAATTCCTCACTAAAGCCTAAAGTGTACCATGTTAATTCTCTCAAGCCTTTCTATTCCAGAGACTTACAGGTTTGTCAGTTTACAGTCCAGGGAGATGATGCTGAGTGGCCTGATGGTGTCTACTACGACGGAAAAAAAGACGGTGGCGTGGAAGAGGTGAACCTCTCAACCACCCTGGAACGTCTGCAGCGGCGACAAATCAAGGAGCTGTGCACTAGCTTCGCCCCATTGTTCTCAGCCACCCCAGGACGGACTGAACGGGCATACCACTCCATTGACACAGGTAATGCTCACTCAATCAGAACCCCACCCTACCGGGTGTCTTCTCATGCCCAAGCTGCTATAGAACGGGAGATCCAGAACATGCTACAGATGGGTATAATCCGCCCATCTACCAGTGCATGGGCATCTCCAGTGGTTCTGGCACCCAAATCAGATGGGGAAATACGCTTTCGCGTGGACTACCGTAAGCTAAATGCGGTAACTCGTCCGGACAACTATCCAATGCCACGCACCGATGAGCTATTGGAGAAGTTGGGACGTGCCCAGTTCATCTCTACAATAGACTTAACCAAGGGGTACTGGCAAGTACCGCTAGATGAACCTGCCAAGGAGAGGTCAGCATTCGTCACCCATTCGGGGGTGTATGAATTCAATGTCCTTCCTTTCGGCCTTTGAAATGCACCCGCCACCTTCCAGAGGCTGGTAGATGGTCTACTAGCTGGACTGGGAGAATTTGCAGTTGCCTACCTTGATGATGTGGCCATTTTTTCAGACTCCTGGCCCGAACACCTAATACACCTGGAAAAGGTCTTTGAGCGCATCAGGCAGGCCGGACTAACTGTTAAGGCCAAAAAGTGTCAAATAGGCCAAAACAGAGTGACTTACCTGGGGCACCAGGTGGGTCGAGGAACCATAAACCCCCTACAGGCCAAGGTGGATGCTATCCAAAAGTGGCCTGTCCCAAGGTCAAAGAAACAGGTCCAATCCTTCTTAGGCTTGGCCGGATACTACAGGCGATTTGTACCACACTACAGCCAAATCGTTGGCCCACTGACCGATCTGACCAAAAAGACCCAGCCAAATGCAGTTAAGTGGACTGAGGAGTGTCAAAAGGCCTTTACTCAGCTTAAGGCGATGCTCATGTCTGACCCTGTGCTCAGGGCCCCAGATTTTGACAAGCCATTCCTGGTAACCACGGATGCATCTGAGCGTGGTATAGGAGCAGTGCTCATGCAGGAAGCAACAGATCACAACTTCCATCCTGTCGTGTTTCTCAGCAAGAAACTGTCTGAGAGGGAAAGTTACTGGTCAGTCAGTGAAAAGGAATGCTATGCCATTGTGTACGCCCTGGAAAAGCTACGCCCATATGTTTGGGGACGGCGGTTCCAACTACAAACTGACCATGCTGCACTAAAGTGGCTTCATACTGCCAAGGGGAACAACAAGAAACTTCTTCGTTGGAGTTTAGCTCTCCAAGATTTTGATTTTGAAATTCAGCACATCACAGGAGCTTCTAACAAAGTAGCTGATGCACTCTTCCGTGAGAGTTTCCCAGAATTCAGTAGTTAAAAAGTGTTCTTAAAATGTAGAAGTCTGTTAGTTATATACTTAGTGGTATATGTAAAGGTGCATGTGTTGTTGTAATCTGTTTAGTTTAAAGTTCTAGAAGGAAATCGTCGCCAGTGAGCTTCCCCACTGTCTGCAATTTGGGGGGCGTGTCATAAACAGATAGCTAAGGGTTAATGTCTCTTTCACCTGAAGCACCTGACCAGAGGACCAATCAGGAAACCGGATTTTTTCAACTTTGGGTGGAGGGAAGTTAGTGTCTGGGTCTTTGTTTTCTGTCTGCCTGCTGTCTCTGAGCTTTGGAGAAGTAGTTTCTGCTTTCTAATCTTCTGTTTCTAAGTGTAAGGACAAAGAGATCAGATAGTAAGTTATATGGTTTCTTTTCTTTGGTATTTGCATGAATATAAGTGCTGGAGTGCTTTGATTTGTATTCTTTTTGAATAAGGCTGTTTATTCATATTTCTTTTAAGCAATTGACCCTGTATGTGTCACCTTAATACAGAGAGACCATTTGTATGTATTTTTCTTTCTTTTTTATATAAAGCTTTCTTTTTAAAACCTGTTGAAGTTTTCTTTACTGGGAAATTTCAAGGAAATTGAGTCTGTACTCACCAGGGAAGTGGTGGGAGGAAGAAATCAGGGGGAGATCTGTGTGTGTTGGATTTGCTAGCCTGATTTTGCATTCCCTCTGGGTGAAGAGGAAAGTGCTTTTGTTTCCAGGACTGGGAACGGAGAGGGGGAGTCACTCTGTTTGGATTCACAGCGCTTGTGTCTGTGTATCTCTCCAGGAGCACCTGGAGGAGGGAAGGGAAAAAGGATTATTTCCCTTTGTTGTGAGACTCAAGGGATTTGGGTCTTGGGGTCCCCAGGGAAGGTTTTTCAGGGGGACCAGAGTGCCCCAAAACACTCTAATTTTTTGGGTGGTGGCAGCAAGTACCAGGTCCAAGCTGGTAACTAAGCTTGGAGGTTTTCATGCTAACCCCCATATTTTGGACGCTAAGGTCCAAATCTGGGACTAAAGGTATGATACAGAGTTATAGCCATATTAGTCTGTATCCGCAAAAAGAACAGGAGTACTTGTGGCACCTTAGAGACTAACAAATTGATTTGAGCATAAGCTCTCCTGGGCTACAGCCCACTTCTTTGGATGCACAGAATGGAACATATACTGAGGAGATATATATACGCATACAGAGAGCATGAAAAGGTGGGAATTGTCTTACCAACTCTGAGAGGCCAATTAATTGTTGATACTTTGGCCTCTCAGAGTTGGTAAGACAATTCCCACCTTTTCATGCTCTCTGTATGCGTATATATATCTCCTCAATATATGTTCCATTCTGTGCATCCGAAGAAGTGGGCTGTAGCCCATGAAAGCTTATGCTCAAATAAATGTGTTAGTCTCTAAGGCGCCGCAAGTACTCCTGTTCTTTTTTTAAACAAAAGTCCAGTATCCACGCATTTCTACAGCTGATTTGGGTAATAAAAAAATATATTACTGGCATTTTTATATTCTTGGTAACTAACTTACTGGTGTTAGTTAAAAATAGTAATAATAAAATGCTTACCAATCAGTGTGATGGATATCCCTGCTTTTTATCACACAAATCACTGATGGCAGGGAAAACTGGAAAGAGCTTCAATCGCAAGTCATTTTCGGCGTTTAATCTCTGACACTACTTGGTCTTGATCACCTTGAGGGCAGAGAATCCAGTCTCACAAAGATATGTTGTGGAGAAGAGCGTCAGAGACTTGACAGCTCATTTTGACAGGTCTGGGTAATCTTGTTTGCGCCCAGACGTCTGCCAAAAGTTTGCATGCAAATTCTGATTTAAACTCACTGTCAGAACAGAGATCTAAAAATTTCTCCTACTCATGCACTGACAGATGAGGTATTGAGAGAGTTTCAGGCACCTCAAATGGATTGTGTATCCAGGTATTTGCATTGTCCATTTTGGGGAAATATTTTCCAAGCTGTTGGCTAAGTCGTCGCTAGTGCTCCATAATGTCAGCTTTTACACTCTCATGGAACTGCAATATTGTCATTTATTGCAAGAAATTCTTGCAATGTTGGAAAACAACAATCACATTTCTCTTTAAGCAGCTATCTCAAAACAGTTGTTTCTTAATCGTGGATTTGATTTTGTCTTGTGTTTTGAAAATAGTGACGTTTAAGCCCTGACGACCTAAATTGAGCTCATTGGCAGACATTTTTTCTTGCCTCAAATAGGCTAATTGCTGAAGCCAGGCAGCGTCTTCCAAGCAAGAAGACAGTGCAAAGGGGTGGTGATCGGGGAAAAAAAATGAAACTCGCTGTGCAACCCAGAGTTGTGTCAGCACTTTGGCACATGACAGCCAGCGAACCTCAATGTGCATTAGTAGCATCAAATTGTCACTTCCCATTTCATCACACAGGGTAGCAAAAATTCTTGAATTTCGAAGTTGAGCCTTAACGAAGTGGTGTGGTTTCCCTGATTGAGCCGCTTTGTAACTCACAAGATCTGAAGCTTGACGTGCGTTTATGTTTCCCATGCAAGAATTTGATTGCAGAATTACTTTACTGCTTGTTAGCTCTTCCAGTTTATAATTGAAAAACTTGTCTTTATATTGATTGTGTTTAGTCTCTAGGTGCTGGTGAAGAAGGGATGGTTTGAGACTGACAAAACTTCGCAGCACAGGACACACTGGGGCTGAGGATATCCAATGTCCTCAGTCCATGTAAACCCAAATTCTATGTAACTTTCATCATACTTGCATTTTTTTTAATGCCCTTTCTTTGTCCTGCTCTGTCACACACTTCCCACGTTGAACCTGTAAATCATGCATGGCCTCCTCTACATTCGCATCACTACAGCCAGCAGTAGTGGTTGAATCAGCTGAAACTGTGATTGCACTGGGCTCCTGTTGATCCCTAGGTGTTCCACCCTTTGCTAATGTACCAGTCTTGAGCCAATGATTCATATTTTTTCACTGAATTGAAAACTAAAAACTCTTACCTCTGACCTCAGATGTCAATAATGGCTTGAAAGAATGAGGCCAGTTAGACCTCATTAGCGTTAACCTCATTAATGAGGTCAAACTGGCCTGATTCTTATCACGTTTATAATGTTAATCTCACAAAACAGAATGGAAACATACACCAATGTGGCTGTAATTTTAATTGGAAGGAGATTAAATGTTGATTAGATTGCCATATCTTACTACATAAAATGCATTGTCTGCCATTACCGGGTTTTTCTCGCATACCCCGATGAGAGCTCGCATACCGCAAGACAACTTACATCAACCTAACTCTGTAAGTGTCTACACTGAACTGTAGCTCCCACCAGTGTAACTCGCCCACAATATCGACTTAATAACTCCACCCCATTGAGAGGCATAGAGCTTAGGTCAATGTAGTTAGTTTGATGCCGTGTCAGTGTAGACACCGCATTACTTACATTGACTGGTGCTGCCTTTCAGAAGCTGTCCCACAATATCCCACCCTGCGAGTTAAATCGGTGCAAGTGCTCCTGGTGAGGATGCATATCGCCGACACAAGGAACATAGTTCAAAAGCGATTTTATTACTGCATGGCTGTATGTTGATGTGACTTAAGTCAATTCAATTTTGTAGTGTAGGCCTGCCCTTAGAGTAGGGTGACCAGATGTCCTGATTTTATAGGGACAGTCCAGATATTTGGGGCTTTGTGTTATATAGATGCCTATTGCCCCCCACCTCCTGTCCGAATTTTTCATACTTGCTGTCTAGTCACCCTACCTTAGAGAGACAAGGAGGGTGAGGTAGTATTTAGTGGACCAATTTCTGCTGGTGAGAGAGACAAGCTTTCAAGACTACAGGGAGCTCTTGTTCAGGCCTGGGAAGCTAACTCCGAGTGTCACAACTAAATACAATGTGGAACATATTGTTTAGCATAAGTAGTTAAAACCTTCAAGGTGAAGTGGCCTCTTAACACCTCTTCAGTCATAGGGAAAAAAGGGGAAAAAGGAAAAAAAGGTGGAGTGGGACTAAGTAGGCCATAGATTGTTGTAAGAAGTGATTAGGAGAAGCAAGTTCCCCACAGACCAGGACACACCAGCTCAAAGCAGCACCAGACCCTGCCAAAACAACAGATGCAAAACCTGCAGACTTCTCTCCACTGCTACAATGATCAACACCCCCCTCAACACACCTTTCAAGATCCATGGTTCCTACATAACCTATCACAATATGTGGTGTACCTCATCCATGGCCCTAAATGCCCCAATAGCAATTATGTGGGTCAAACCAGACAATCGCTATTCTCTCAAATGAACTCACACAGGAAAATGATAAAAGACAAAGAACACTGTCACCCAGGAGTGAACACTTTTCATAAAGCAATCCCTCTCTATCTGACCTCTCAGTCCTCATCCTCAAAGGAAACCTGCACAACACTTGCAAAAGACAAGCCTGGGAGCAGGGCCAGTCGGGCAGGGGGAGGGCAGGACAGGCTTGGGCCTCAAGCTCAAAGGGGCCTCAAATTTAGACACTTGTTAATTTTTTGGCATTTGATAAGTTTCGCAACTTGTTTTTATGCTCATCCCTATCGGACCAAAATGAGGCGCACACTCTCAGTTTAGAGCTTAGAGCTGAAAATTTAAGCAAATTTCTAGCTTTTGATAGATTTTTCCTCAATAATTAGTGCATGTGCATAGAGAGAGTCTAGAAAATCATTTGTTAAATAAAAAAGTATTCCAATTATGTCTCACTCTTTTCTTGGTGCTTTATTTTGTTTTCATGTGTCATCATTTTTTATTTTTATTATGGCTAGGGGCCTCAAAAGCTCGAAGTAGTCCAGGCCTTTCTGGACCTCTGCGAGGGCCTGCCTGGGAGTTAAATTCATAACTTTCCTAGATACTAAAAAACATGGACTGAATAGGGACACTGGATTTGTGGGTTATTATATATAACCCAATCTATCTCACCCGTTAACCATGACTCCAGGTCATGTGGTCGTGTCGTCCCCCCCACCACACCCTTCCCTGCTATGATTGGAGAGGTGTTAACAGGCCACTTTGCCTTGAATGGTCCCTTGAAATATGTGTTAACTACTTCTGCTAAACAGTCTGTTCTCTCTTGTATTTAGCTGAGACATTTCCCAGATGTGAAGAAGAGCTGTGCATAGATTTGAAAGCGTGTCTCTCTCACCAACAGAAATGGTCCAATAAAAGATATTACCTCAGCCACCTTGAAGCACATTGGCATGCAGCACAGAGGAAGCTTGCATCACCTTATTTATGCTGAACCTGTTTTGTGGATGAACAAAAGGATGTAATTTTCCAAGGTTATGGTTTGGCATCATTCATGAGCTCTTAGTTCTCTACAGTAAGTGTTATTTAGAGATGTCATAAATATTTAATCAAAGCAAGATCCACAGGAGAATATGATCCATAAGGCTGGATTTGTCAAATTTATGTAGATCACAATAATTTCCATGGCAACATACTATGATGCCCTCTCTACAGGATAGGGGCTTTGATACAGGATCAAGCAAAAGGAGAGCTAGGCCGGGGGTGGGGGGAAGAAGCTCTTATTCATAATCACATGACTTGTTCTGTTATGGTAACCCTTCTTTTAAAGTCCAGGATTGCTCCTATTGAAACCAGTGAGAAATCACTTCCCCGCCCCTCCTCTCTTCATTGACGCCAGCAGGAGCAGGATCCAGGTGGTCATTTAGGGAAAAATTACAATCTAATAATCAAAGAAGAGCATGTTGTGAGATCTGAGTTCTGTGCCAGAGGCTGCTTGTGTGACCCTATGCATGTCTTCTAGCATCTCTGTGTAACCTCCGTTTCCCAATTGATAAAAGCATACCAATTTCATCAATAATTGGAAAGTAATTTGAGGTCCTTGTACAAAATGCACTACTTGTATATAGGTCCTATGTATTATTAAGGAACTTATAACAATAGTCCAGTGCTTGATCACTGAGGGTCTGCTGCCGTAAAACTCATTAAGAAGACATGGAGATTCTAAGTCTCATTAAAAGCTACATTAAGGACTGTCCCCTAAACTAGCTCACTGAGCATCTGTTTGTGCACACAAACCCCACACTGATACATGAAATGGATGGGCATGCTGATTGGATAATTATGTAGCTGATACTGATTTGCAAGACTAAACAGATGCATGTACAAGTTGGAGTGACAGCTTGAAAATGCTCCCCTAAACAAATGTGATTGCTCCTCTACAAAGAGTTAGACCACAGCTAATAATATATAACAACATGAATATTTCATTATTCATATTTCAGTAGTGTCCAAACTGTGCCCAGTGCCGTACAAAATATAGCAAGACATACTCAAAGCACTGAAGAGCACAATCTTAAAGGCAAGAAGCTACTGAAAAGTATGGAATTGAATACAGCATAAAGGGAAAATGATCAGGGTGACAACTGGCACATGTCCTGTTAGTTCAAATTATTTTTGTCTTGTTACCAGATTTTCCCGTTACTTATTTATTAGGGTTGCTCTGCTGGGGGGCAGGTGTTTTCTGTAATTCTAGCAATGTACTGCTCGTGTCACTTGTGTTCTCATATGGAGCTCTACTTCTCCCTGCTGCAAGCAGGGCTGCCGAGAGCGGGTTTGGCCCTGGTGAAAAAAATTTTTCAGGCCCCCCAGCAAGGGCAGACTGGCTAAACAGGGCCGACAATGCCGGGGAAGCCACTCTGGGCCCCTTTCCAGACCGCTAGGTCCTGATAATTTGTACCGGCTTCCCCCCGCCCTTGTTGGCCCTGACTGCAAGTTCCCTCCCAATGGAACTATCCTGCAGGACCTAGGTTACCCAGGGCTGGGTATTGCCAGCCCCAGAATCAGACGAACACACATACACATTAACAGAGCACGTCTGAGAGAACCGGGTCAAGCAGCACTCTCAGGCTGACCCCTTAAATGTTCCTGGACTCAATAGGCTGGGTCAAGCAGCACTTCCATGCTGTCACCGTCATAAGCCACGGGTACCACACTGGAATAGAGTACGCCTGAGCAGGCTGGGTTGAGCAGCACCAGAATAGAGTACGCCTGAGCAGGCTGGGTTGAGCAGCACCAGAATAGAGTACGCCTGAGCAGGCTGGGTTGAGCAGCTCTTCCAAGCTGCCACCCTCCTATGCCTTAGGTTCAGCACTGTCCCTATCCCCACTTTCACGTTACAATTGTTCTGGTACTAACCCACTTGATGAGCAAACCCCACTGGATTTTTGGGCACGGCAAGGATCTTTAGTTTAGGTACGAGATGCGTTGCTGCAGAGCGAATGGGAAAGCCAAAAAACACCCATGGGGCGGCAGGGGAAAGAAAGAGACAAGCAACCAGCTTAACCATGAAAGTTATTTATTGCCAGGTAATAACCATACAAGGGGAACCAAACAAACCAAACAGTTACAATATTAAATCTGACTTTGATTATAAAAGTTAGGTTTAGAAAACTATAACTGATCACACAAGTCCGGGTCAGAAGGCTACACCTAGCAAGCGAGCGAGCTGGGTTCTCACCACTCCATGAAGCTTGAATAGATTGGGGATCCCAGGTGATGGTGGTAGCTGAGTGTTGGAGACAGGCAGAGCCCCCAGCACAATCAGTCAGGAGAAGATGAAGTCCCAGTAGAACTGATGCAGATTTTTGAGCATGGGTAGTGGTTATGTAGGGAAACAGTGGTTCAAGGGAGAACACTAGATTTGTTTGTGGGTAAACTGATGGCTCAAGGGAGTATACCAAAGTTGTTTTGTTCAGGCTAGACAATAGGAACGGCTCGTTCCGGGCTCTGGGTGGTGTTCCTTTGAGGGAGCTCACAATGCAATTAGGCAGCTTCAGTATTTTGGATACCAATAAAGGATTTATTACTAGAATTGGTCTGATAAGCACTGAGCTGGGCGGGTGCAGGCGGGTTCATTAACATGTGGAGTAAAGATCTCCCATCATGCACTGCTTCCCAGCTTTTCTGGTCCCAGAGTTCCATGCGGTTCTTGCTTTGGAATCTCTCTTCTCCATTCTGTAGCTAATGGAGATACCTCCCTGTCCCATCTTCAAAGCAAATGAGGCTAGGGGAGTTTCCTTAATCCTGTCACCCATGTCCTGAGAGGTTTAGGTGTGTCTCCTACTGCCTTTTCATTGCTTTTTGTAAGTCTTTCTTCTGATTGGCTTTGGTTCAAGCGGAAGCTGGGGGTGTAGGGTGGGGGGGGTAGGAAGGTCTTACATGAGTCACACAGGCTGGGTACTGCCCCCTGGTCCCCCAAGAACATAGAGATGATAGATAACAGTCTTTTTACCGTTATCCCTGATCAGAGCTACAGAACCCTTATGAAAACACTTTATAGAATTTAATAGACAAGGCTAACCTTTCTGTAGGTCTTTTGCTAATAGAGTGACTTCCCTTCTCTAGAATTCAGTGGGGTGGTTCAAAAACCCACAGAAAAAAATTCACACACTATTCAATTCTGTAGGCTTTTATACTGATTTCTATAGGACTCTGCTAGGTTCTTTCCTATTAATTCTACAGCACTTTTCCATAAGGGAATAAAACAGAATGGCTCAAAAAGGAAAATTAGTTGGTGTTTGAAATAGTTGCAACAGTTTTTATTTTGTCAGTGGGACTGAGCTGGTCATGTGCTGCCAATATTATAAACAAGAGCTTCCACAAAAATTCCTAACTTTAGCCCATGTATCACAATGGATTTAAATGCAGATAGGAGGAATAAAGGACTGGAAAGTCCATTTTATTTCAGATGCAAACCAAAACCGTTTTCTTGTAACCAATCTGCTCTTAACTGTATATATTTATACTTTGACCCTAAAAGAGATACGGTGGGCCAGATCTTCAGCTGATGTTAATCATTGTAACACCACTGAAGTCAATGGAGTAACACCAATCTCCCTGGCGGTGGCGGAGCAATCCTGCTTCCCTTCCCTTCAGTTTAGTGCTGGAATTTTAACAAGAGGCTTTCCAATAGTCCCTCCAGCCCTTTGCTGGGTTAAACCAAACTCTGGGGAACTTCCCTTTTGGATGTGGATCCAAATTTTGCAGCACTCCCTCAGCAACAGAATGGACCAAACCAAAACCTGGGATCCAAACTTTATGGGGCCTTGTGAATGTTCAAAGCTGGAATTGAGCCGTCTGAGCTGCTCTCTAATACAGAGTTCATACCCACAGCAAAGTGAGGATGAGGAGTCTGAGCCATCTCCCATTAAAATGGATGGGAAAAGTCTCTTTGATGTTAATGGGACTTGACTCAGGCTCAAGCAGAGCACATTTGTGAAAACTATTTTCAATATATTAGACAGGGAAAATGTCTATCATCTTTTGTACTTCGTCACTGTCTCCATATATAAGGAGAAATGATAGCTGATGCTGCACATATCCGCATGCCAATATATCAGCCAGTAGCAGATATGCAGTGTTGTAGCTGACAGGCACTGTTGGTTCTGGGTCCTGGAAATCTCATGCAAATACTCCTCTGTAGGCTTTCCACAACAGGACCTATACTGGGCATGGCCAAGGGATGAGATGGACACGGACACTGGCCAGTATGCACAGCTCCCCACATGCAGATTATTGCTAGATTGTGAAGAGGGATGAGCAGAGCTGTGTAAGAGGCTATTTGCAGCCTGAATGCAAGGTCACACCCAAGCTGGCTCCCCAGGGAAGGCATACATGTTGCATGTACATAAATAGTATAGAGACAAGGTGGGTGAGGTAATATCTTTTATTGGACCAACTTCTGTTGGCAACAGAGAAGCTTTCAAGCTATACAAAGCTTGACTGTGAAATCCTTAACAAACATCACAACCACCACAGTCCCTGCAGTGCTGAGAGTACAGCTATAGAGTCTCTGAAATCTGAACACCAGATAGTGGTCAAACCAGCAAACAAAGGGGGCATCAATGTAGCCCTCAACTATGATGACTACATTAACGAGGCCAACCGACTACTCCAAGACCACCTACTATAAAGAACTCACAAAAGATTCCACACCACAGTTTACCAAGGAATTTAAGGATATCATATCCTTCACCAAACAACTCTAAGAGAAACTCTGCAAACTCAACCCCTATGAACCCACCCCAGGGACCTGCTACGTGCATCCCAAAATAAACAAACAAACAAGGGAACCCAGGTAGATGCATCATATCTGGCCATGACACTCTTACTGGAGGAATATTGGGACTCACCGAAGACATCATCAAACCATGCCCCACTCAAAGGACAAACTTATTCCAGACACAACTGACTTCCTCTCCAAACTCCACAACATTAACAACTTCTCTCAGAACACCATCTTTGCCTCTAAGGATGTCACCTCCCTATACACCAACATCTCTCACAATGACGACATAGCTATGTTAGAGGGCGTATTCCTTCACCCTCTTACTTCCCTGGTCCTTCTTGCATGAATGTCTATTGATAAGTGAGTACTTGCCAGACAGGATGCTATTAAACTAAGTTTTCTTTTACATCTTCTAGGCTCTTCCCTTTCTCTGGAGGTAATAGAAATATCCGGACAGGATTGTATTCCTAATAACCCAATAGCACCTTATTTCAATGTGACTAGTTTGGAATGTGAGGATGTGACCATACACTTCCCAGCTTATGGCTGCCTAACTACATCTTAGCTGAAGGCCTTAGCCTGTCACAGTAAGAGAAGGCCATTATACAGACAGTGATTTTAATTCTTTCTTTTATACCTCTATAACTAGCTAAATAATAAGAATACACCTACATTCTTAAAGTATAGGCCTTTGTAGACAGGCCTGAATATCTATATCCTAACAAGCTACCTGCCTCAAATATTTACAAGACAATGGACAGCTCTCAGATATTCACCCAAACACATTGCCAAACTCATCCATTTCATCCTCACCCACAATTTTACATTCAACAACACACACTGTGTCCAAGCTGTGGGAATAGTTCTGGGTACTAGGATGGCTCCCCAATATGGCAGTCTCTTCCTGGGCCACCTTCAAGAAGAATTTCTGGACAAATGCACCACAAAACCAATGATATACCTCAACTATATCAATATTTTCATCCTCTGGACCGACAACATGAACTCCTTCGTAGATTTCCCCCATAACTTGAGCAACCACTACCCATCCACTGAACTTTTCTGGAAAACTCCCACACCAGCATCAACTTCCTAGATATCACAATCAGCTTTAACAATGGAACCCTACAGACAACTACATACAAGAAACCCACGGATCTCCACACATATCTTCATAGATCCTGTTACCAGCCCAAATGCCCCAAGAAATCTGTTCTCTACAGCCATGCACTCAGATATCACAGAATTTGTTCTGAGGAGAAAATCTGGTATATACACTTTAACACACTCAAAACCACCTTCATCAAACAAGGACACTCCACTAGAGAAATAGATCGCCTCATGAAAAAGGTCACCCAAATGCCCAAGAGAACCTGCTTCAATATAAAAATAAAAACCCCTTTGACCACACACCCCTAGTTTTCACCGGCCACCCACACTACAATCCATATGGGGTATCATCAAACAACTACAACCCACACTCAATGGGGATCCCATCCTGAAAGAAATTTTTCCTGACCCCCCTCTTCTGGTCTTCAAAACAACCCACTAGCCTCTCCACGCTCATCATCAGAAGCAAGCTCCCCTAAGACCTAGCCTCTGTTTGTCAGAAGCTGGGAATGGGCGACAGGGGATAGATCACTTGATGATTGACTGTTCTGTTCGTTCCCTCTGGGGCACCTGGCATTGGCCATTTTCGGAAGACAGGCTACTGGGCTAAATGGACCATTGGACTGACCCAGTATGGCCGTTCTTATGTTCTATTCTTATGACACACCAACTCAAGGTGGAAGCAGACCCTGTCAGAACAACAGATGCAAAATCTGCAGACATATCTCCCTTGCTACAATGATCAACTCCCCCAACAACACACCTTTACAGCTCCATGGGTCCTACACAGTCTATCACAACATGTGGTGTACCTCATCCAGTGCACTAAATGCCTCAGTAGCAACTATGTGGCTGTAACTAGACAATCACTACGCTCTCCAGTGAACTCACACAGAAAAACACAAACATCATTATCACCTGTGGGTGAATACTCTTCACAAAATGATCACTCTGTGCCTGACCTATCAGTCCTCATCCTCAATGGAAACCTGCACAACACATTTAAAAGATGAGCCTGGAAGCTTAAATTCATAACTTTGCTAGACACTAAATAGCATGGACTGAATAGAGCCACTGGATTCATGGCTTATTACAACAATCTGTAACCCTCTAACAACTCCAAACTCCCACTCCCAGGCATAGGTGCCGACTTCTCCTCTGCCCCATGGGTGCTCAACCCACCCTGTCACCCCTGGCCCCGCCCCAGCACCACCCTCTCCCCACCCCAATTCCACCTCCTTCCCCCAAGTCCCCACCCCTGCCCTGCCTCTTTATCGACTCATCCCCCTCCCTCTCGTAAAGTCCTAAGTACCGCCAAACAGCTGTTAGGCAAAGAGTGAGAAGCGCTGGGAGGGGGAGGAGCGGGGACGCTGTGCTCAGGGAAGGAGAAGGGGGTGGGGATGTCAGAAGCCTGGCTGCCAGTGGTTGCGAAGCATGCACTAATTTTTCCTTGTGGGTGCTCCAGCTCTGCAGCACCCATGGAGTCGACACCTGTGCCCCCAGGTGCTTTCCCCCTACTTCCTTTCCTACCTATGACTGGAGAGGTATTAACAGGCAACTTCACCTTAAACGGTCCCTTGAAATATGTGTGTTAACTACTTATGCTAACCTATCTGTTCGGCCTTATATTTTGCTGTGATACTGTTAGTTTCCCAGACCTGAAGAAGAGCTCTGTGTAAGCTCAAAAGCTCGTCTCTCTCACCAACAGAAGTTGGTCCAATAAAAGATATTACCTCACCCACATTGTCTCTCTTTGTAACTAAACAGATTCATATTTGAAGACTGTGACTTAGGTGTATCCTAGAAACCCACCAACACATTTTCTGAAATGCATCCTAGAATACTGAAGGAGTTAATAGAAGAGGTATCTGAGCCTCTAGCTATTATCTTTGGGAAATCATGGGAGACGGGGGAGATTCCAGAAGACTGGAAGGGGGCAAATATAGTGCCCATCTATAAAAAGGGAAATAAAAACAACCCAGGAAACTACAGACCAGTTAGTTTAACTTCTGTGCCAGGGAAGATAATGGAGCAGGTAATCAAAGAAATCATCTGCAAACACTTGGAAGGTGGTAAGGTGATAGGGAATAGACAGCATGGATTTGTAAAGAACAAATCATGTCAAACTAATCTGATAACATTCTTTGATAGGATAACGAGCCTTGTGGATAAGGGAGAAGCGGTGGATGTGATATATCTAGACTTCAGTAAGGCATTTGATACAGTCTCACATGATATTCTTATAGATAAACTAGGAAAGTACAATTTAGATGGGGCTACTATAAGGTGGGTGCATAACTGGCTGGATAACCGTACTCAGAGAGTAGTTGTTAATGGCTCCCAATCCTGCTGGAAAGGTATAACAAGTGGGGTTCCGCAGGGTTCTGTTTTGGGACCGGTTCTGTTCAATATCTTCATCAACGATTTAGATGTTGGCATAGAAAGTACGCTTATTAAGTTTGCAGATGATACCAAACTGGGAGGGATTGCAACTGCTTTGGAGGACAGGGTCAAAATTCAAAATGATCTGGACAAGTTGGAGAAATGGTCTGAGGTAAACAGGATGAAGTTCAATAAAGATAAATGCAAAGTGCTCCACTTAGGAAGGAACAATCAGTTTCACACATACAGAATGGGAGGAGACTGTCTAGGAAGGAGTATGGCAGAAAGAGATCTAGGGGTCATAGTGGACCACAAGCTTAATATGAGTCAACAGTGTGATACTGTTGCAAAAAAAAGCAAACGTGATTCTGGGATTCATTAACAGGTGTGTTGTAAACAAGACACGAGAAGTCATTCTTCCGCTTTACTCTGCGCTGGTTAGGCCTCAACTGGAGTATTGTGTCCAGTTCTGGGCACCGCATTTCAAGAAAGATGTGGAGAAATTGGAGAGGGTCCAGAGAAGAGCAACAAGAATGATTAAAGGTCTTGAGAACATGACCTATGAAGGAAGGCTGAAGGAATTGGGTTTGTTTAGTTTGGAAAAGAGAAGACTGAGAGGGGACATGATAGCAGTTTTCAGATATCTAAAAGGGTGTCATCAGGAGGAGGGAGAAAACTTGTTCACCTTAGCCTCCAATGATAGAACAAGAAGCAATGGGCTTAAACTGCAGCAAGGGAGATTTAGGTTGGACATTAGGAAAAAGTTCCTAACTGTCAGGGTAGTTAAACACTGGAATAGATTGCCTAGGGAAGTTGTGGAATCTCCATCTCTGGAGATATTTAAGAGTAGGTTAGATAAATGTCTATCAGGGATGGTCTAGACAGTATTTGGTCCTGCCATGAGGGCAGGGGACTGGACTCGATGACCTCTCGAGGTCCCTTCCAGTCCTAGAGTCTATGAGTCTATGATAGTCAGGATTGCAGAAGGTTGCAACAATCCAGTCCTCAAAGCATCTGAAACCGTCCACTTCACAATACAGCACTATAAAATGCCCTTTCTAAGGGTGCGATAGCTCCTGGAAGCTGGACCTTAGTTCTGCATGAACCTCACTATTTGGGGAGAATAATAAATGATCACTGGACTATGACATTTAGACAGCAATATGACAACCAACAAAATGTTAAGGAAAACTAGACCTAAAAAAGCAAGCACTATGGGTATCCCCACTTTAAAAGCAAACAGCCTTACACAGTTGCTGTTCTCTTACGCCATGTCTACACTACAAAATTAAGTCAACCTAACTTACGTTGGCATA
Organism: Gopherus flavomarginatus; assembly: GCF_025201925.1. NCBI lineage: Eukaryota > Metazoa > Chordata > Testudines > Testudinidae > Gopherus > Gopherus flavomarginatus. The sequence continues at coordinate 272,533,388 of NC_066619.1, read as the reverse complement.
CAGCCACCACAGTAAATTAAATTGCCTGTGCATGTCTACACTTTGCTCCTTATTTCTGTGGCGCACGTTTTCACTAGAAGCACTTGTATCAATTGTGCTGTCAGTGTGGGGCATTGTGGGACGGCTACTAAAAGCCTGTAACAGTCGACATAAGCAGGAGCGGCGCCAGGGTTTTTGGCGCCCTAGGCGGGGGTCCTTCCGCGCTCCTGGTCGTTGGCTGCAGTACTGTTGCGGGGGGGTCCTTCCACGGCTCCCGGTCTTTGGGGCACTTTGGCGGCGGGTCCAGAGCGAGTGAAGGACCCGCCGCAGAATTGCCGCCGAAGACCCGGAGCGCGGAAGGACCCCCTGCTGCCGAATTGCCGCCGAGGGTGGCAAAATGCCGCCCCCCCCCAAATCCTAGCGCCCTAGGCGACCACCTAGGTCGCCTAAATGGAAGCGCCGGCCTTGGACATAAGCAATACAGTGTTTGCACTGACATTATGTCAACCTAATTACATTGGCCTTGAATCTTTGGCCTTGAATCTTTGCTACTTGTAGAGGTGAAGTTACTACATTGGCTTAGCAGGGCAGCTATGTCAGCCGGAGTGAAATTTAAGTGTAGACAGTTCCATAGTTAGGTTGACGTAAGCTGCCTTGAATCAACCTAACTCTGGAGTGTAGACCAGATCTTAGAAATGTTCTGTTAGAGGAATCTGAGGCATCTGTTTTCCTTCCCTCCTTGCTTTTATTTGGAATTGTCACTGTAAAATCTATTTCTAATCCCAAGCCCTAGCTAGTTAAAAAAATAAAAATTAAACATCTCATGTTGTGTTTTAATCACAGTAACTGCTGGGCGCAGGATATATGTGTGCAGTACTGGAGAGGTCAAGTGAGGAAAAGGAAAGAAGAGGTCACTAGTCTAAAGAAGGAGAAGAGAAAGGGGGGAAAAAAAGGAATCTTATTGCTGTACGCCAAGCCTTCATTCAAACCCATCCCCAGAACTGCTGGGGGAGGGATATCTCTAAGAGCAGAAATGGACCCAAATCAAAAACCTGAATCTGAACAGACTAGCCCTCGGAGGAAATCCAGACCCAGATTGGAACTGTGTAACTGACCCTATTTCTCTTTAATAGTCTGAACCCGCTCTGTTCCGGCACCCCTGGCTCAGTCTTCTCTTAAGTGCTCCCCTCCTGAGGAGCTTCCTACCTCTGTGTGGAGTTCCCACTAACTGATTTGGGTAATCTTCATTAGGCCCAGGTGCATGTTTACTAATCAGCCACCTGGGGCAGTCAGTGACCCTATGTGGTGCCTTCCTAAGGCAGTCATGGGCACCCTGGGCCCTAGCTCCCCATAAAGAAGAGCTGCCCTGGAACAGAGCTTCAGATACTCAGCACCTCTGAAAGTCAGGCTCTAAACCCCTCAGGTCTACACTACAGACTTATATTGGTATAACTACATTGCTCAGAGGTGCCAAAAATCCACCCCTCTGAGCAACACAGTTAAACCAACCTAACCCCTGGTGTAGACAGCACTATGTCACTGGGAGGGCTTCTCTTGCAACATAGCTGTTACCTCTCATGGAGGTGGATAACTATGCCTATGGGAGACGCTCTCCTGTCAGCATAGTAGCATCTTCACTAAAGCGCTACAGCGACGCAGCTGCACCAGTACAGCATTACCCATCTGCAAAAAGAGATAAAAATACCTACCTACTGGGCATGGTGAGGATTAATAGAAGGTTGTAAAGTGCTTTGTAGTTTAAAAGTACTAAGTGATATTAATCAACCATATTTCTGTAGGAGAGTCCTTTTGTGCCCTCAGCCATAGTCTTTAAAAGCTTCTTTGGATTAGGAGGTAACAAAAATGAATTCTCACTGAATCCTGCCTTATATGTTCGCTCTGTGACTAACACTGGTGAACCCTTTGAGGACTGTGGAGATAAGTATTCTCCTCAACATTGTCCCATTTAGCATTCCTTTGGGTGGCTGCCTGGAAAAGGGCAGGATTTTTCCAACTTTTAAGGGCTGATTTTAGGAATTAATGTTAGAGATTATCTTCTTTTCCCAAAGGGCTAAGGCGGCCACTTAGATCAATTCTCAGCTCAGACTAGGGCAGCAGTTTTTCATTTCTAACCTTTTTAAAATGACCAAATCTTGGCTGCCAGTTTAGTGTATGAATAATTCAATTTCTATGCAAGGCTCTTGGATACAGAGGAAGAAAAAGGGATGCGTTGTTCTGTTACAAGGTGCACGTCACAGAGTATTGCATTTGGCATTGAAGTAAATAAGTATTGCATTTGGCATTGAAGTGGCCTTATCCCCAATTATGGCTTTATGCAAGAGTAGATCTTGCTAAAGCTTTGTTGTAAAGCTATTACATTTAACAGAGGCAGTGGACAGTAAAGCAACACAGAGGCTTATGCTCCTAATACATGACTGTAGACTCAGATAAGGAGAACTCTAGCTCTCTTTTTTCTAGCACATAGACAATATCTAGGCAGTACAGCTGAAAGGAAGATGAGTTTGCAAATAGTTTCTCCAGCTCCTTTTATCGTCCTTTGCTAACTGAAGTCCAGACCAAAAACATCTAGGCCAGGGGTGGCCAACCTGAGCCGGAGAAGGGGTCACAATTTACCAATGTACATTGCCGAAGAGTCATGGTAATATATCAGCAGCCCTCCATCAGGTCCCCCACCCCCAGTGCCTCCCGCCCACCGATCAGCATCTTCCCCCTCCCTCCCCACACCTCTCAGTCAGCTGTTTAGAGGCATGCAGGAGGCCCTGGGGGAAAGGGGGAGGAGTGAGGGCATGGCAGGCTCGGGGGATGGAAGGGGTGGAGTGGGGGCAGGGCCTGTGGCAGAGCCGGGGGTTGAGCAGTGAGCACCACCCAGACCATTGGCAAGTTGGCGCCTGTAGCTCCAGCCCCGGAGTCAGTGCTTATACAAAGAGCCGCATATTAACCTCTGAAGAGCTGCATGTGGCTCTGGAGCCACCAGTTGGCCACCCCTGATCTAGGCTGATGAAGACGCTGTGATGCTTTTTTTTCTTAATAGGCAGAATCTTTCTATTACAGACAGAGGGCCTGATCCTGCTCTCATTGATGGGGCTTTTGACACTGTTTGCAATTGGGGCATATCATTTTCAATTAATGAAATGATGGACTATCTGTGAGTTTGTACTATACAGAAGGAAAGAGCTGGGCAGTACAAGACGCACATTTCTGGGAACAAGTCTGGGCCTGGGAATTTGCTGGTGTCACCCTATTATGTAATTCCTGAGTGGTTAGTTATAACACTCTTGCAATTTAGCTGGGAATGATTTTGCATGTTAGAGGCTCTGTGGGAGTAGGACTAGGAGTGGTTGCTCTCCCAGTGAAGCAGTATAAAAGGCACCTCAAGTGGGAGATTTGAGGGGACAGAGCTGTCCATCTGTCCAGATTGTACCCTGGAGAATGTCACAAGGGGAAGTAACAGGGGCTTGCTGGCTGCCATAAGAGCAGTTTGAGGTCATTTACAAGAAGTACATTTAAAGCAGGCTAAGGGCTGTTCCAGTTTATGCCAGAGGACTGAACCATCACACAGTCAGTCCAGGACTGGTGAGCATGAAGGTGGCTTAAAGTCACCTTTGAGCAGCACCCTCATTCCCTTGAGTTCTATACTTTTCACAGTCGCAGCTGAGCATCTGGGCCAATGTTTTTTTAAACAGCTTTGGTCAATTAGAGTATTTCTTGCATTATACTTCATGATTTCCAGTAATATCCTCCTACTAGCAAGCAAAAGCAGCATTACTATAATGAGATCATAAGCAACTGATCTGGCTAAATCACTTTCATGTAAATTTCATCCTTTCTTTCCAAGCCCTTCACTGCAGCACTAAAAGTCTGTGCAATAGAGAATTGCCCTGAAGCAAAGATAGGAAAATAATACAGGTTTTTACATTTCCCATCACTTCACCAACCACTGGTAACACTTTAAGGGCCTGATCCTGAAATCCATGCATGTCCCGAAACTGTAATTGAATTTCGGGGTGTATAAAGAATGTAAGTTTAACCCCTAAACTAAGATTCAAACATATATATTTAATTTAGTTTTAATATATATAGATTTAACATAACTTAAAACAGCACAGTCTTTGCAGCATGATCTTTGTATGTTTGTATAACAGTTATGCAGTGCCTGGTTACTGATATGCTATTGAAATAGGCATTTACTGCATCAACTGTATCCTAGAAAATAGGTTTGTTTCTTTAAACCATACTTTATTAATTTCCCTTTTATGCCACGAGTCTATCATAAATCTGTAGGCTCATTTACAAAACAAATTTTAAATCACATAATCAAATATAATCTACACCAACACAATGCAGCACTGCTAAAAATCACTCTCTTTCCACCATATATGCCCTGCCAAAAAAACCTCCCCACATAACCCATCCCCTCCAGGATTGTAAATTGCCAGTAGACAAGGAAAGCCATAACCCCTGCCCTAAGTATCTTAGACACTACCTTGGACATAAAATTATAGACACACAATGCACTAGGGCCTGATTTTCAGAGGTGCTGAGCTCAGCCCCTCTGAAGATCCAGTCTCAAGTCTCCTACGATAAGATGATTCAGTCTCAAAGAGGTGGAGATTTCCCCCCACAAATCTCTTGGTGAATTATTGTTGAAAGGCTTCTCCACAAAGAAGCGTGTTCTGAGAAAGGGACTGTATGAAGCAAAGTTGTTTGTGGGATGCACAAGGAGATGGGAGTTGCAAGCACCATGCACGTTCCTCACAGGGCCTGATAAGTCAATGTACTGAGAGCTACATTTAACGGACAGTGAGAGTGCGGGGCAGCAGTAGGAGAAAGATGTCAGTTTAAATAGCTACATGGTTAACGATGTCACTGCTGATCATTTTAGCAGAAACAGCCAGCTAATGTTTTTATCCCACAGCCCCCAGACTGCCTCCCAAGTCTCCCCAGATGCCAAAATCCCACCCAGCAGGTATTGTATTAGCATTTCAGCATTTCCGGTTCTTTTCTGTACATCAGATATGTGTGGGTGTGGACACTTGAGCTGACATCAGAGAAAGCTTGGTGGAGATTTGGTTCCAAAAATGGGCGTGTGTTGTGTCTGTCCTCATTCAGCAGTCTCTCATTTGGTGTGGACCAGTCACCTTTTCTCTTTGTGAATTAAATTGTAAAGGACAGAGACTCTCTCAACCTCCCAATCCCACACAGCTATGTCCTGCTCTGGGTCCTCAGGAACAGCTCTGTGCCCCAGTGGTGGCCCGTGAACCGCTGCATTCAAAACAAACAGCAGAATTTGTCAAAACCATTTCTCAAGAGACAAGGTGGTTCTTTTATTGGACCAGCTTCTGTTGGTGAGAGAGACAAGCTTTCGAGCTTACACAGAGCAATTCTCAAGGTTTTCACCGCCTTCTTCCCTCCTCACCTCCCAAAACCTTTCAAAGGAAATGGAGCCAGGATTATGAGTAAGAGAAATTCTATGGTGAAAAGCTAGGACATTGCTTTGCCTGCAGCAAGGCAAATAGATCAGCTCTGGAGTCTCCAGCACAACAAGGAGAACTGTCTATGCCTGGCATCCCATTCAAGGTGCTCCGTTCTCAGGGCTCTGAAAATGGGCTTGGGAGAACAGGATAGTCACAGGTTAGTTAAAGGCCACTTCCTCAGCCATCTCTTTGACTGTTCACGACTGGTTGGCTTCCGGTCGCTTCTTCAAGGGTGCCCAAGCCAAAAAAAAAAGTGGTGGAGTCAGCTGAGAGAGGCATGTCCTACTTTAAGGGAGATCAAGGCTACTTAAATTAGACCCACTCAAGGACAGCTCTCCCTCTAAGGGCTGGTCTACACTGGGGGTGTGTGGGAGGGATCGATCTAAGATATGCAGCTTCAGCTACGCAAAGTCAAAGTATCTTAGTTCGACTTACCTGGCCGTCCTCATGCGGCTCCCCTGTTGACCCTGCTTACTCCTCCTGCCGAAGTGGAGTACGGGCATCGATTCGCAGATCGATTTATTGCATCTAGACGAGACGCAATAAAACGATCCCCAATAGATCGATTACTACCCACCAATCCAGTGGATAGTATAGCCGTGCCCTAAGCATATGTCTACACAGCAAAGAGAAACCCTCAGCTGGCCTGTGCTAACTGACTCGGGCTTTCAAGGCTTAGGCTGAGGGGCTGTTTCATTGTTGTGTAGAAGTCTTCTACACAACAGTGAAACAGGCCTGATCCTGAGCTGTGGGTTTTTCTTTGCTGTAGCCATACCCTAGATTCTAGCTAGTTATGTGGTAAGCAGTCACCCAACTCTCCTTATTTTGCAATTTAATCAAAAGGAGCAATGAGGTGTTAACACCAGCCCGTCCATTACATGGGCCATGTGGCAGGGAGAGGTCAGTGTTTTAATTGCTAGGGCCTGCACTGACAGAGGGGATCTGTGTGTTTTGGGGACACCCTAAGAAATCATCTTGGCTTGAACTTGACTTAAAGGCCGTTTTAAAGAAGCACCCTCTGCAGGATGGTGGGTTTCCCTGGAGTTTGCTATAGGATTTCTATAGTGCCGGGGATTCATAGATTCATAGACTCTAGGACTGGAAGGGACCTTGAGAGGTCATCGAGTCCAGTCCCCTGCCCTCATGGCAGGATCAAATACTGTCTAGACCATCCCTGAGAGACATTTATCTAACCTACTCTTAAATATCTCCAGGGATGGACATTCCACAACCTCCCTAGGCAATTTATTCCAGTGTTTAACTACCCTGACAGTTAGGAACTTTTTCCTAATGTCCAACCTAAATCTCCCTTGCTGCAGTTTAAGCCCATTGCTTCTTGTTCTGTCATTAGAGGCTAAGGTGAACAAGTTTTCTCCCTCCTCCTGATGACACCCTTTTAGATATCTGAAAACTGCTATCATGTCCCCTCTCAGTCTTCTCTTTTCCAAACTAAATAAACCCAATTCTTTCAGCCTTCCTTCATAGGTCATGTTCTCAAGACCTTTACTCATTCTTGTTGCTCTTCTCTGGACCCTCTCCAATTTCTCCACATCTTTCTTGAAATGCGGTGCCCAGAACTGGACACAATACTCCAGTTGAGGCCTAACCAGCGCAGAGCAGAGCGGAAGAATGACTTCTCGTGTCTTGTATACAACACACCTGTTAATGTATCCCAGAATCACGTTTGCTTTTTTTGCAACGGTATCATACTGTTGACACATATTTAGCTTGTGGTCCACTATGATCCCTAGATCTCTTTCTGTCATACTCCTTCCTAGACAGTCTCTTCCCATTCTCTATGTGTGAAACTGATTGTTCCTTCCTAAGTGGAGCACTTTGCATTTGTCTTTATTGAACTTCATCCAGTTTACCTCAGACCATTTCTCCAATTTGTCCAGATCATTTTGAATTTTGACCTTGTCCTCCAAAGCAGTTGCAATCCCTCCCAGTTTGGTATCATCTGCAAACTTAATAAGCGTACTTTCTATGCCAACATCTAAGTCGTTGATGAAGATATTGAACAGAGCCGGTCCCAAAACAGACCCCTGCGGAACCCCACTTGTTATACCTTTCCAGCAGGATTGGGAGCCATTAATAACTACTCTCTGAGTACGGTTATCCAGCCAGTTATGCACCCACCTTATAGTAGCCCCATCTAAATTGTATTTGCCTAGTTTATCGATAAGGATATCATGCGAGACCGTATCAAATGCCTTACTAAAGTCTAGGTATACCACATCCACCGCTTCTCCCTTGTCCACAAGACTCGTTATCCTATCAAAGAAAGCTATCAGATTGGTTTGACACGATTTGTTCTTTACAAATCCATGCTGGCTGTTCTCTGTCACCTTACCACCTTCCAAGTGTTTGCAGATGATTTCTTTAATTACTTGCTCCATTATCTTCCCTGGCACAGATATGCATCACAGGCAGCTGTGAGGGCAGGATCCCTGCTGCCCCTGAAGAGCTTAGGATCTAAGCAGGTGAAATACAGGTGGGTATGGGGAGAGATGCAGCAGAAAAGCAAGGAGGCCGAGCAGTTTTATTTATTTATTTATTTATTTTTAATTATGTGATTTCTGTTTGAATGCGAAGAGCTCAGTGGTGCCCCATCAGCACATTCCTGCTCTCAGGGTGGCCTGGCAATGCATTGCTCCAGGAGCAGCTGCTCTGGGAGGGATTGTGTTTCAGGGAGTCCCAGTCTCTGCCAGAATTCCCAGCATTCAATGGGAGTCTGGGTTGGTGCCCTGCCCTCCCCTCTCTGTGCCCAGCCAATTCTGCAGGTTGTGTGGAAGAGTGGGGCTATAGGACTGATAAAACATAACGAGGCCAATTCACGGCTGGCTAGTGGCCACTTTGCAATGACTTTTCTGGGACAAAGTCTGTAAGCACCTCCTGCCTTTGTGAATACCAGCCTGGAGCCTTTAGTCATCATCTTCTGCTGATTCCCCTCTTGCCTTACCTGAGTCTTTACTTTAAAATATCACAGCATCATTCGGCACACAGTGTGACTCACATTATTTGTATTTGCTTTAACCTTTTCCCTGACTCATTCCTTTACCTAGCTCATAAAAACATAAGTACAGCCATACTGAGTCAAACCAGTAGTCCATCTAGCCCAGTATACTGTCTTCTGACAGTGGCCAATGCCAGGTGCTTCAGAGGGAATGAACAGAACAGGCAAACTCGAGTGAACCATCTCCTGTCTCCCATTCCCAGCTTCTGGCAAAGAGAGGCTTGGGACATTCCAGAATTTGTTTTTGCATCCTTGCCTGTTCTGGCTAATAGCCATTGATGAGTCTATCCTTCATGAACTTACCTAGTTATTTTTTGAACCCTGTTATAGTTTTGGCCTTCACAACATCCTCTGGCAAGGAGTTCCACAGGTTAATTGTGCAATGTGTGAAAAACGACTTCCTTTTGTTTGCTTTAAACCTGCTTCCTATTAATTTATTTGGTGACCTCTGGTTCTTGTTTATGAGGAGTAAATAACACTTCCTTATTTACTTTCTCCACACCAGTCATGATTTTATAGATCTCTATCATATCCCTCCTTAGATGTCTCTTTTCCAAGCTGAAAAGTCCTAGTATTATTAATCTCTCCTCATACGGCAGCTATTCCATACCCCTAATCATTTTTGTTGCTCTTTTCTGTATCTTTTCCAATTCCAATATATCTTTTTTGAGATGGGGCAACCAGATCTGCAAGCGGTATTTAAGATATGGGCGTACCATGGATTTATATGAGCCAATATGATATTATCTGTCTTATTATCTATCCCTTTCCTAATGATTCCCAAAATTCTGTTAGCTTTTTTGACTGCCACTGCACATTGGGTGGGTGTTTTCAGAGAACTATCCACAATGACTCCAAGATCTTTCTTCAGTGGTAACTACTAATTTAGACCCCATCATTTTATATGTATAGTTGGGATTATGTTTCCAATGTGCATTACTTTGCATTTATCAACATTGAATTTCATCTGCCATTTTGTTGCCCGGTCACCCAGTTCTGGGAGATCCCTTTGTAACTCTTCATAGTCTGCTTCGAACTTAATTATCTTGCTGAGTTTTATATCATCTGCAAATTTTGCCACCTCACTGTTTACCCCTTTTTCCAGACCATTTATGAATATGTTGAACAGCCCTGGTCCCAGTACAGACTGCTGGGAGACGCCACTATTTACCTCTCTCCATTCTGAAAACTGGCCATTTATTCCTACCCTTTGTTTTCTATCTTTTAACCAGTTACTGATCTATGAGTGAACCTTCCCCCTTATCCCATGAGACCTTACTTTGCTTAAGAGCCTTTGGTGAGGGACCTTGTCAAAGGCTTTCTGAAAATCTAAGTACACTATATCCACTGGATCCCCTTGTCCACATGCTTGTTGACCCCCTGAAAAAATTCTAGTAACTTGGTGAGGCATGACAAAAACCTTTACAAAAAACATGTTGCCTCTTCCCCAACAAATTATGTTCATCTATGTGTCTGACAATTCTGTTCTTTACTATAATTATAACCAATTTGCTTGATACTGAAGTTAGGCTTACCGGCCTGTAATTGCCAGGATCACCTTTGGAACCTTTTTTAAAAATTGGCATCACGCTACGTATCCTCCAGTCATCTGATACAGAAGCTGATTTAAATGATAGGTTCTACACCACAGTTAGTAGCTCCACATTCCACACCTGTTAGATTTATATTGTAAACTCTTTGGGGCAGAGGCTGCCTTTTAAAAAAATCTGTACAAAGCCCTGTGCAAATTGATGGCACTCTGAAAACATCGCTTCGTACTAATAGTAATGATCACAAGTCCATTGGCACCCTCGTTGGCAGCCTCAGCAAGGAATCCTGGCACCGAAACAGTTCAGCTGTTACTAAGTACTATAAGAAGCATATGCTGCCCAACAAATATGTTGAGAAGGCCAAAATATTTCAGCAATTCAAAAGTGTATCCAGGCCCAAGCAGAAGTTCTTAGCAGTGTCTGCTTTGTGCTAATAATATGGAAACATCAGATATTCATTAAAAAAAAGGCTTGCTGCGATTGTCTTGTTTGTTCTACAGTGCTCTAAAGGATGTGCCCTGCCATCCAAATATCTAGAGGCTCTGATGACATGGTAGCCAAAACAGCAAAGCTCCACAGGTTTGTGGTGCCAGCAGCACCGTGCTGTGTGTTTATAACATTAGGGCCAGATCCTGCAAACCCATGTGAGTAAAATTACTCGCTCTAATAGACTCATTGATGTCACGGAGCTGCTGATGAGTCTGGTCCAATGCCCATTGAAGTCAGTGGGTTTCTCCATTGACTTCAGTGAGTACTAGGTTGGGTATGTGAGTAACTCTGTGCACATCTGTGTTTGTAGGACCAGGACCTTAGTCAGGGAGCCAGCAATGTCTAGTGGTTTAGCGTTTAGCATATGGAATGAGGCTGTCCTGAATTCTAATCCCAGCTCTGATGCTGGCTCCCTCACTATGGGGTTGTCTGTTCCTCAAAAGGCTTGTGGCCAGCCAGTCCTGTCTGATTATCAGACTCAGCTGAAAAGGGGTCAGGTGATGTCTATAAAGGGCTGAGAGAGCTCAGCTCACTTGGAAGAAGAAAAGCTGTAGGAAGGAGGTGAATCCTGTGCCTTGTCCTGGAGCAGTGTGGAACAAAAGGTCTCTGGGTTCCTACAGCCCAGTGCTAGTTGGAGAATAGCTTTATTTTGTGTTCTTTGTGAGGTTTTTGTTTGAAGGGCCTGACTGAGAATTGGGTGTGGGACAGGCCAGTGTCCTTCAGGGGTGTGTATTATCAAGAATTTAGAAACTGCACGTTGGATCAGACTTCTGGTCCCTTTAATCCAGTATCCTGAGCCAAACAGTGGCTGCTATCATCTGCTTCAGAGGAAGGTGCATGAAATGTCATAATGAGCAGTTTCTTCTTCTCCCTGTTAGTTAATGGTTGACCTGACTCACAAAGGTTTTTTTAAAAATCCTGTCTAATGTAACTGGATATATAAACAATGTTTTGAACATTCTTATGCTCTTGACCTCAATGATGTCTTACTTCAGTGAGTTCAACAGGTTAATTGTTTGCTGTGCAAAAAAGTATTTCCTTGTGTGGGTTTAAAACATGTTCTTTCAGTTTGATTGAATGTTCTCTGGTCCTGGTATTCAGGAGCAGGGGGGCAGGTGTCTGATTTACCTTCTCTAGATCCTCTGTTAGTTCTTACATCCCTCTCCTGGCCACTCTATTTGTCTCCTCTCTAAAATAAACAATCCCAATCACTTCAACCTCTCTTCACCTGGAACTATTTCCGTGTGCTGCTCAGTATTTTCATTACCCTTCTCCTGTCCCCTTCACTTTTCATGATATCCTTTTCTGAGAGAGAGAGAGAGAGAGAGAGAGAGAGAGAGAGTGGCCAGAAGTGAACATGGTGTCCCAGCTCAGAGCCTGCCATTGACTTGTATAATGGTGCTGTAATATTATCAGGATTATTCTCCATCCCATTCCTGAGGTACCCTGACATTTTGCTTAAGTTTATGCCCTCAGAGGTCTTCACTGAGCTGTGCGCAGTCATTCCCACACCTTTTTGCTAAGTGGTTATAATTAATTTAGATCCCATGATATGTCAGAATAATATACTAAGTGCTACATGATTCTGTTCAGTGCTGAGAGCGAGCTGATGCGACTTATTGGTGAGGGTGTCACAAGCCCCCACTCTGGGCCCAGTTCAGTGAAGCTGCGAGTCTCTTACAGCTCCAGGTAGAGACCCTTGTCTATAGCTCAAGCTGTAGCCGCTCATATGTCTGTCTCTGGCGCTCCCCAATTCAATTTCTAGCTTGGCAGTGAAGATGGTGGCCTGTACAAGACTTTTAGGCCTTTGTGTTTTGGGCAGTTCCTTTCCCTCTCCAAGGCTAAAAGGTCACACAAGAGCCACATTGGGGGACTCAAAACAAGAAGATACCAGAGTTGTGTTTTGTTTTTTTGCAGGGGTGGTGCTGAGCAGTTTTATTTCATTTTTAGAATTGAGATGGTGATACATAAAGGGAATGAGGGTTTTGTGGGCAGAGTAGACATTTGGGAAGAATTTGAATGAAGATAGCATGGGAGCCTGGTGCAGCATGGATGAAGGCACAAAGAAAAAGTGGGATAAGAAAACAGCAAGACTGTCGTCAGTGGGAAGAGATGGGATGGCGTAAGACCCCGGAATAGGGGTGTAGGCAGGAGCAGTATTGTTCAGACACTTGAAGGCAAAGATGAGACTCTCAGACTTGACTTGGCAGGCCAGAGGGGAGCCAGTGGAAGGATTTGAATAGGTGAGTGACATTGGTTTGAGAGACGGGCGAGAGGTGATTTTAGTTGTTCCATTTTGGATGGGCTAGAGCAGTGGTTCTTCTTCGAGTGATTGCTCACATCCATTCCAGTTAGGTGTGCGCGCCGCGCGTGCACGTTCGTCGGAAACTTTTTTACCCTAGCAACTCCAGTGGGCCGGCAGGTCGCCCCCTGGAGTGGCGCCGCCATGGCGCCCAATATATATCCCTGCCGGCCCACCCGCTCCTCAGTTCCTTCTTACCGCCGTGTCGGTCGTTGGAACTGTGGAGCGCGGCATAGCTGTCCTCCACGTCCCTAGCTCTCCTTGTTCTCTATCGTTATCTCTATTGTAGTTGTTAATTAGATTGTTAAGTGTAGATAGTGGTAGTTAAGTGATAAGTAGTTTGTAAATAGTTCTTCGCCGGGGGCTTAGCCCTTCCCGGCACCCGGCACCGGGCTCATGCCTGGTTCGCCGGGCTTCAAGCAGTGTGCGGCCTGCAAGAAGCCCATGCCTACCAGCGATCCCCACGACGCGTGCCTAAAGTGCCTGGGGGAATCGCACAGATCCGACAAGTGCCGCATCTGCAAGGCTTTTAAGCCAAGGACTAAGAAGGAGAGGGATCAAAGGCTCCGGACTCTCCTTATGGAGGCGGCACTTGACCCGGCGGCTTCGCAGGCCGCGATGTCGGCGCCGGCGCTGGATCGCACCGGCACCGAGAAGACTCCCCGGCACCGACCTTCTCCGGCACCGGGGACAGAGCCTAGGCCGTCGAAGTCCATTACTCCGGCCAGGCAGACCCGAGTGGAGCGCCCGGCCTCAACATCGGCCGCGGCGCCGCCGGCACCGTCGACTCCGGGCCCGGCGGGTCCGTCGAGTCCGGTGCCGCCAAGCTCCCCCATGACATCTGGGGTCGAGATAGTGGTGCCATCCACACCAGAGACCTTCGCCTCGGCACGGGACCTCATAGCCATGACCGAGCCCACTCAGCTACCACCCCCGGTACCTCCGGTGCGGGTCGTGTCCAGAGGCAAGCCTATGATGTCGGCACCGTCTCGGGACTCAAGTTCTCGATCCAGGTCCCGACGTCACGGTCGCTCCAGATCCCGCCGCCGCTCGCAGTCCCGGCACCGCTCCCCTCAGCGGTACCGGTCGCACTCGCGGCGCCGGTCGACATCGAGACGATCGCGGTCAGACTCCAGCCGCCGTTACCGGCACCGCGATTCCAGGAGCCGATCCAGACATTCGCCGCACCGGTCGACCTCCCGGCGCCGAGCTGGTGGCAGGTCCCGGTCCCGGTCGACCTCCCGGCACCGAACCGGTGGCAGGTCCCGATCCCGGCACCGAAGCGGCGCCCGGTACCGGTCCAGATCCCGGCACCGTGACAGAACCCGGTCCCGGTCCCGGCACCGATACGACTCCCGGCACCGGTCCCCGGCACCGAGAAGATCGCCCGTGCCGGCCCGCGCGGACCCTTACCATCCAGGGTCCGCCCCGCCATGGCCCTCTAGACAGCCGTCCGTGTCTTCATTAACGGACAGTGGGTACGCGCTGGGCACCGACCGGCAGGCGGCGCTGTTCAGTGAGCCTCCACAGCAGGACCAAGGCCCGCAGCAATGGGGTTTCTGGACACCCTGGGCATATCATCAGGCCCAGGGCCCCCAACAGCTCCCTGCTAGGCCGGCGACTGCGGAGCGCAGGGCACCTGAAGCCTCGTTGTCTCGCCCCCCTCCCTCCCCGGATGGGGAGGAAGGGTCCAAGCATCAAGACTCCGCTTTGGCTCCTGAGGCAGAGGCGAGGGCCGAGGGAGACCCCCCATTAGACACTCTCTTGCCGGGGGTCTCCTCATCCTCCTCCCCTGATGAAGCGGTGGCTGGGACCTCCTCCAACAGCCCCCCCCCGCTGGACCTCAGGGCGCACCAGGACCTCCTCAGGCGAGTAGCCCAAAATCTGAGTCTGCAAGCCGAGGAGGTCTCGGAGGTAGAGGACCCTATTGTGACCATCCTCTCGGCAGACGCTCCCACCAGGGTCGCCCTGCCGTTCATACGAACCATCCAGGCCAACGCCAACACCATCTGGCAGTCTCCGGCCTCCATTCCTCCCACTGCGAAGGGCGTCGAGAGGAAGTACATGGCTCCTTCTAAGGGCTACGAGTACCTCCACGTACACCCGACTCCGTGTTCCCTGGTGGTCCAATCCGTCAACGATAAAGAGCGTCACGGCCAGGAGGCTCCAGCCCCCAAATCCAGGGAGGCCAGGCGGATGGATCTCCTCGGCCGTAAGGTGTACTCGGCTGGGGCGCTGCAGCTCAGGGTCTCCAACCAGCAGGCCCTGTTAAGCAGATACGCCTTCAACTCCTGGGTGGCAGCAGATAAATTCAAGGAGCTGCTGCCACAAGATGCTCGTCAGGAGTTTACGGCCATCTTAGAGGAAGGCAAGAAGGTCGCACGCACGTCCTTGCAAGCCTCTTTGGACGCTGCGGATTCGGCTGCCCGTACCCTCGCGTCGGGTGTAACAATGCGTCGCCTCTCCTGGCTGCAGGTTTCCGGCCTTCCGCCGGAGCTCCAGCACACTATACAGGACCTTCCTTTCGAAGGCCAAGGATTATTCTCGGACAAGACAGACCCCAGACTCAAGAGTCTGAAAGACAACCGAGTCATCATGCGGTCACTTGGGATGCACACACCAGTGACGCAACGCAGACCCTTCCGGCCGCAGCAACAACAACAACAGCGCAGGCCGTATTCCCAGTTCCGCCAGCGGCAGGACCTTAACAGGCGCCGCGGCAGGAACGGAAGGCGCAGGCACTCGGGGAACCAAGGGGGGCAAAACCAAGGCTCCTCTAAGCCCCCGCCTGGACCCAAGCCTTCATTTTGAAGGTGCGCCCGAGGGCGCAGTAACAGTTTCCCCAATGGATCCTTTCCCCCCGTTTTCCAACCGCCTTTCGTTTTTCCTCCCAGCGTGGTCCCTAATAACATCAGACCGCTGGGTCTTACGCACGGTGCAGTCGGGATACCGCCTGCAGTTTGTTTCATTTCCTCCTCCCCGCCCCCCTTCCTCGTCCCTCTTCAGGGACCCCTCTCATGAGCAATTCCTTCGGCAGGAGGTGCAGACGCTCCTCGGCAAAGGAGCTATAGAGGCGGTGCCGGAGAACGAGAAAGGCAAGGGGTTTTATTCCCGCTACTTTCTGATCCCCAAGGCCAAGGGAGGCCTCAGGCCTATCCTCGACCTGCGAGAGCTCAACAAGTACCTGGTGAAGTTGAAGTTCCGCATGGTTTCCTTGGGGACCATTATCCCATCCCTGGATCCGGGAGACTGGTACGCCGCCCTCGACATGCAGGACGCGTATTTTCACATTGCTATCTGGCCACCCCACAGACGTTTCCTTCGCTTCGTTGTGGGGTCTCTGCATTACCAATTTGCAGTCCTCCCATTTGGCTTGTCCACGGCCCCGAGAGTGTTTACGAAATGCATGGCAGTTGTTGTGGCGCAGCTTCGGCGCAGTCGTATCCACGTGTTCCCGTATCTGGACGATTGGTTGATTCGGGGCACGTCGGAACAACAAGTCTGCAGCCATGTCCGTGTGATCACCGACATGTTCGCCACTCTGGGCCTCTTGGTGAACACAGACAAGTCCACCCTGGCCCCCACACAAAGGGTGGAATTCATCGGGGCCGTCCTGGACGCCACTGTGGGCAGGGCCTTGCTGCCATTGCAGCGGTTCCAGGCCTTGTCGGCAATCGTGCAACGACTACAGACAGCCCCCTTGATGTCAGTGAGGACGTGTCTAACCCTGTTAGGCCACATGGCGGCCTGTACTTTCGTGACCAATTACGCTCGGCTCCGCATGAGGCCACTCCAGTTGTGGCTCATCAGTCATTACAGACCGACAAGACAGCCACTAGATATGTTAATCATGATCCCCCAGAGGGTCTTAGATTCTCTCGGCTGGTGGCTGGACCAGTCAGTGTTGTGTGCGGGTCTCCCCTTCCACCCATCTCAGCCCTCGGTGTCCCTAACAACAGATGCCTCAGATCTCGGCTGGGGGGCCCACGCAGGGACCCTGAGGACGCAGGGCCTGTGGTCCCAGGAGGAGGTGGGGCTACACATCAACATGCGGGAGTTGAGAGCGGTCCGTCTTGCTTGTCAAACGTTCTGTCATCAGCTCCAGGGTCGTTGTGTCGCGGTGTTCACCGACAACACGACGACCATGTATTATATCAACAAGCAGGGCGGCACCAGATCCTCCTCCCTGTGCCACGAGGCGATACGACTCTGGGACTTTTGTGTAGCCCACTCCATTCACCTCATGGCTTCCTTCCTCCCCGGAGTACGGAACACGCTGGCGGATCGATTGAGCAGATCCTTCCTGTCACACGAGTGGTCCCTTCGCCCAGACGTCGCCCTCTCCATCTTCCGGAGGTGGGGTTATCCCCGGGTGGACCTCTTCGCGTCCAAGGGGAACAGGAAGTGCCAAGCGTTCTGCTCCTTTCAGGGCAGGGAGCCCGGGTCGATAGCGGATGCCTTCCTCATCCAGTGGTCGACCCACCTGTACTATGCGTTTCCCCCATTCCCGTTGGTCCACAGGGTCCTTCTGAAGGTGCGCAGGGACAGGGCTCACGTGATCATGGTAGCCCCGGCATGGCCCAGACAGCACTGGTACCCCATGCTGCTGGACCTGACCATAGCCGACCCAGTTCCCCTGCCCCTTCATCCGGACCTGATTACCCAGGAGCACGGGACCCTCTGTCACCCGGACCTGCAGTCGCTGCACCTAGCGGCGTGGCTCCTGCGTGGCTGACTGGCTCTGAGCTGCGCTGTTCCACGCCGGTGAGGGAGGTGCTCTTGGGCAGCAGGAAGCCGTCCACAAGAGCGACATATTTGGCCAAATGGAAGCGCTTCTCCTATTGGTGCGTGGAGAGAAATCTCCGCCCTATGGAAGTTTCAGTAGCCGACATCTTAGACTACATTTGGTCCCTTAAAGGGCAAGGTCTGGCCATATCGTCGTTACGAGTCCACCTAGCAGCTATCTCCACCTTTCACCCGGGTGCGGATGGTCGCTCTGTTTTTTTCCCACCCGACGGTGTCTAGATTCCTTAAGGGGCTGGAACGTTTATACCCTAACGTCCGTCCCCCTGCTCCAACCTGGGATCTTAACCTGGTGTTGTCCCGGCTCATGGGGCCCCCCTTTGAGCCGTTAGCTACTTGCTCCCTGCTTTACCTCTCTTGGAAGACGGCCTTTCTAGTAGCTATCACCTCAGCTAGACGGGTGTCGGAACTCCGGGCTCTTGTGGTAGACCCCCCATATACGGTCTTCCACAAGGACAAGGTGCAGCTGAGACCACACCCTGCTTTTCTCCCCAAGGTGGTCTCAGCCTTCCACGTCAACCAAGAGATATTCCTCCCGGTTTTTTTTCCCGAAACCTCACTCCTCAGGCAGGGAGCAGCAGCTCCACTCGCTTGATGTCCGTAGGGCTCTCGCGTTTTACGTGGAGAGGACTAAGCCCTTCCGCAAATACCCCCAGCTTTTCGTGGTGGTAGCGGACCGCATGAAAGGGCTTCCTATCTCCTCCCAGAGGTTATCCTCATGGGTAACGTCCTGTATCAGGACCTGCTATGACTTGGCCCACGTCCCTACGGGCCGTGTGACTGCGCATTCTACCAGGGCGCAGGCGTCGTCGCTGGCTTTCCTTGCCCGTGTGCCCATCCAGGAAATCTGTCGGGCAGCGACCTGGTCATCGGTCCACACCTTTGCTTCCCACTACGCCCTGGTCCAGCAGTCAAGAGAGGACGCGGCCTTCGGATCTGCAGTGCTCCATGCCGCGACTTCTCGCTCCGACCCCACCGCCTAGGTATGGCTTGGGATTCACCTAACTGGAATGGATGTGAGCAATCACTCGAAGAAGAAAAGACGGTTACTCACCTTTGTAACTGTTGTTCTTCGAGATGTGTTGCTCACATCCATTCCACACCCGCCCTCCTTCCCCACTGTCGGAGTCGCCGGCAAGAAGGAACCGAGGAGCGGGTGGGCCGGCAGGGATATATATTGGGTGCCATGGCGGCGCCACTCCAGGGGGCGACCTGCCGGCCCACTGGAGTTGCTAGGGTAAAAAAGTTTCCGACGAACGTGCACGCGCGGCGCGCACACCTAACTGGAATGGATGTGAGCAACACATCTCGAAGAACAACAGTTACAAAGGTGAGTAACCGTCTTTTCTCAACCTTGTTTTTACCCAGGGGCCCTTAAACTTAAATAGACAAGCCGGCAGAACCCCAACCAAAGGCGACGCGTGGCAGATTTCTACTGTCCATTTGGCCCTGCTCCCTGAAGTGCTGATGTAGCAGGGCAAAGCAGTGGTGTGTCTCCTTGGCTAGCTGCTGCCAGCTCATGGAGTTCAGTGGTTGTGAGGCAACTCCTTCTGCTAGCAGCGGGAGAAGAGCTGTCTTCTGCAGCAATGCTGCAATTTTTTGTTGCACTCCAGCTCCCCTCCGGCCAACCCAGACAGGCTGAGGTGAGTCTGGGGATGGAAGTGGCGCTCCCTCCCTGAGCCTTGCCATCCAGGGCTGAAGCTGGAGCCTGAGGCCCGCCACCTGGGGCTGAAGCCAGAGCCCCACCGCCCATTTTATAGATAGGGAGACTGAGGCACAAAGAGGTTAAGTGAGTTGCTCCAGGTCACACAGCAAGTTAGCAGGACTAGGACTAAGTCTCCTACCTCAGGGCTTAGTCTATTAAACCACAACTGCCTGGATGATACACACCCCTCTGTACAGTCAGGAAAATCTGAAGTTTGTTACATAACCCCCACAGGGAAGGCACATCAGCCTATTAATTATGCTGTATACTTTAGGTAAACAAAAGAGTAAGGGCTTCTCTTCCTCCACAGGAAACTTTCCAAGTATTTGCCATATATAACTGTGTTCCAGAGATTCTGTAAACTCACTTGCCTCTAAGACCAAGTTAGTTTCTATTACTGGCATAAACTGAGGAAGCAAATATAAATCATCAGATGTTGGAATCTCTGCAGGAAACGAGTGTGTGATAGCAACCAGCTCAGGGAGGGAAGGAAATGGATTGGGACAGAAATGAGGAACTTTTATAAATGAGGTAGAGGGAAAAATCATTCATGTGCATGATTGTTTTTCTGAGCTGTGCAGAGGAACTCTGCCTCTTTTAGCATTATCTTCACTGGACCAGATCCCATTACCACTGATGTCAGTGGAAAGTTTGCTGTTTAGCTTCAATGAGAGTAGGATCAAGACCATTGTCTGTGTGTCTCCCCTGCCTTAAACAGCACTGTTGTTTGTTAAGATATTTCAAGGGAGAACAATGAATGTGTTTTCCCAGAATCTTCTCTGTGGGCATATTATCTAATCCCTACGTACAGCACATCTCTGATGTACGAAATAGATCCAGTGCTCCCAGTTTCCAGCAGCTCTTTCTGAAGCCAGCGTGAAACGTCTGCAAAACACTTAGCTCCTCACTCAGTGGCTGCTTTTCTGAAGTCTGCATTATGCTTTGGGTTTTGTTAAATTACGCTACAGTAGGCATGATGAATACCCAGCAAATTGTGCTAGCGCGGTGCTTTGCAAATCAAGATAGTGTGCAATCTCACTCTGTTCTTTTACAAATGCTTTCCTGAGGACAGCTCAGAGAGGGACAATTGCGAGCTGCATGGGGGAGAGTAAATTTTTAATATATCATCCATGAATTGGACATAAATGTAATTAAGTTCCTTGGCAGCGGAACATAACTGGCAAAATGGAAAGGATAATATCAGATTAATATGGCTCTAAGTTTAGGTTTTGAAACAATGAGCTTTGATAAACCGTAAGAATAATGTCCTGTGGCACCTTATAGACTAACAGACGTATTGGAGCATGAGCTTTCGTGGGTGAATACCCACTTCGTCGGATGGATAGGCACCCACGAAAGCTCATGCTCCAATACATCTGTTAGTCTATAAGGTGCCACAGGACTCTTCGCTGCTTTTACAGATCCAGACTTACACGGCTACCCCTCTGATACCTAAGAACAATGGGAATGTTTACATTAAATTAAGAAAAAGTTCAGTGGAAACATGTATTTTTTTTTAAAGCCAATAAACATTCCCCTGCTCAATTTTCAATCCAAACATTTCGGTATCCTGCAATTGCAGGGGAAATTGACTAAAACCTGTCTGGAAGAAAGTGGAAATGATTAGCCTGTTTTCAGGGTCTACATTTAAAGAAATGATCAAAGAGAACAAGCAGCACAAATAGCGAAGAGGAAAGGAGATTTTTAAACACTCCCTCACTTTTTAAATTCCAAGGTGCTAGTAGTAGCTTCAGGATTCTTTTTTACAGTTCTATGATTTTGAACCTGGTCGTGTCTCTTTCAGACACAGAAAACTAGAGGGGCTTTAGAGTTGGAGTCAACAGGGCCATGCAGGATTCCTCCTGCCCTGATCTGAGTACAGGATTGGGCCCTAATATTGTCAAAGCAAACCAGGTGTAATCTGAGTGCCATTTTGTCCCTCTTCCCCTCTTAAATTTTCTTGGGGTGGGGGTAGGGCAGGGTTTGGGGATTTCAAATAAATGGTTCACACTTTGTCCCATCTCTGAAAACAACTAATAAACCTTCTTTGCTGTGTCATGGCAGATTATTTTAAAATTACATTTACCTTTTCCTGGAGGTTTGTTTTTCTGACTTGTTTTAATGCCGATGTGTCACTCTTTTTGATACTTTTCATCGGGGGAGGTGCCTATTAAATGTAATGCAGCCTCAAAGTGACAGTTACAAAAGAAGGAAAACAATCTTGGCCCTAATCCCGCTCCATGTAAATCAATGGCAAAATTGTCACTGACCTCAATGGGGCAGGATCAGCCCTATACTGTGGAACGCAGTGCATGGTATATTGGAGTCCTAGATCAGAACCTACTAACGCTTTCTACAGGTGCAAGAAATGCAGTTAACAGAAGGAAAAAATATTTCCCTATGGCAGGAAATCAAGATTCTCCATTTCTTTTTTTTCTTTCAGGATTATATTTGGCACTCTTTACCCTGCGTATTATTCTTACAAAGCTGTAAAATCAAAGGATATTAAAGAATATGTAAGTAATTTTTTTTTCTCCTGTGCTATGTTTTATGGTCTCTGATCATTAGATTTTAAAGTTGCTGCCTGATTCCAGGTGAGTCTGTGAACCAGGGCTGGGGGAAGTCTGACGTGTAGGCTGGTGCATAGGGCCCTAGACTGAAAGTTAGGAGAGCTGGATTCTGTTCCGAGCTCTGCTTATGCCTCCATATGGTGGCATAATTGTGCTTGTATGGCCGATCTCAAAAGGTGCTCGATGCCCATGCCTGAGATACAGTTTTGCTTTGCTTATTTACTGTAGGAGAGCAGAACAAAATAAAGCCTCTTCAGAAGCCCCTTGTCCCTTTAGCTGCTCCCTCAAAACAGGGTTTGCAGTGGAATTAGCAAACCAAAAATACACATGATTGTGAATATCTTTCAGGAAGCAGAGACCCTTTCTCTCCAAAGCAGCAGCCAGCCTCCATAGCAGAATGGCCTCTTTATATAGACTTATGGCTGGCAAATGGGTGGAGCTGTCCTGCCTTTTTCCTAGAAGAATGCCTCTGGGTCCTAGTGTCCCATGGGTCAGGCCGACACTGTCAACTTTTGTTAGGGGAAGTCGGATGTGGGAGAAGCATGACCCACAAAGGCCCCCTCTGTGTCCCAAAGGGTCTATACTGCCTGTCACAATCTTGTTCTCTATATAAACTGCTGAGCAGTGAAGAGCCTTCAGGTATTTACTCTTCAAATATCTCAGTAGCTCAGTGATGGTAAGCCCATTTCCATGTCTTGGTGACAGCTCTGACGATTATCTTAATGTGTCCTTAGCACAGTGTCAAGCTGTGACTTGGAGAGGCTCTTGATATTCTTCCAGTCCAACGTTTCCCTGGGTGAGATTAGTTCTTTATATCTGAAAGCATTAACTTGTCGTGAGCATTGTAAGTAAACCAGATGAGGGCTGCCTGACATGCCAGGTATGCGAAGCAAAATGTACTTGCAGAGCTGACTCTGCTGCACAACTCCAGCTATATAAATCCCCTTTGACATGCTGGCAGTTCAAATAACATCACCTAGCAGTGGCTAACAATCGTATTCTCCATTTCTAGAACACATTTCATCTAAAGGCCTGATCTGCGCTTGGAAGTTGTTTTGTTATGTCAGTTAGGGGTGTGCTTTTTCTTTAACAAATATAGTTATACCAATCTAAGACCTTGGGTTAGGGTTGCCAGGTGTCTGGTTTTCGACTTGAACACCTGTTCAAAAAGGGACCGTGGCACTAGCTCCAGTCGGCACTAGCTCTGGTCAGCACCACTGACAAGGCCATTAAAAGTCTGGTTGGCAATGCAGTGGAGTAAGGCAGTCTCCCTGCCCAGCTCTGCGTGGGTCCCGGGAAGTGGCTGGCATGTCCCTCCGGCTCCTAGGCAGAAGGGTGGTCACGAGGGCTCCACGCGCTGCCCCTTTCCCAAGCACCAGCTCCGTAGCTCTCATTGGCTGGGAACCACGGCTAGTGGGAGCTGCGGGAGCGGCACCTGTGGGTGGTGACAGCATGTGGAGTCAACTGGCTGCTCCTTTGCCTAGGAGCCAGAGGGAGATGTTGCCAATTCCTGGGAGCCACCTGAGGTCAGTGCCACCCAAAGCCTGCACCCCAAGCCTCCTCCTGCACCCGAATCCCCTGCTCCAGCTCAGAACTCCCTCCCAGATCCCTCCCCCCCTCCCATACCCCTGCCCCAGCCCAGAGCCTCCTCCTGCACCCCAAATCCCTCATCCCCGGACCCACCCCAGAGCCCACACCTCGAACCAGAGCCCACACCCCCTCTCGCACCCCAGCTCAGATCCCCCTCCCACACTCCAAACCACTTGGCCCTAGCCATGAGACCACTCCTGCACCCCAAAGCCATCATCCCCAGCTTCACACCAGAGCCCGCACCCCCACCCCTGAACCCATATCCCTTTCCACACCCCAACCCTCTGTGTCAGGCAGGAGCCCCCTCCCACACTCCGAACCCCTGCCCCAACCCAGAGCCCCCCTCCCACACTCTGAACCCCTCAGCCCCAGCCCGGAGCCCCCTCCTCAACCCCAAACCGCTCATCCCTGGCCACACCCCAGATCCTGCACCCCCAGCTGGAGCCCTCACCCCCTCCTGCACCCCAACCCACTGGCTCAGCCTGGTGAAAATGAGCATGGGTGGGGGAGAGTGAGCGAGTGGGGGGGAGGGGCCTCAGAACAGGTGGGGCAGGGGTGGGGTCTTGAGGCAGGGGCAGGCGGGGCAAGATGTTGAGTTTTCTGCAATTAGAAATTCGGCAACCCTACCTTGGATGGATGCAGTTATATCAATAAAGGTACCTTATACCAGTATAGCCTATTCCCTTTCACATGTGGGAATAGTTATACCAGTATAAAGCACTTTTACTCTGATATACTTTATCCACAGTAGGGCTTGGTCTATACTTAAAAGTTTGCCATCATTGCTATGTTAGTTAGGAATGTGAGGAAATCACCCCCCGCTTCCCAAACTGATATAACGGTGGCAGCAAAAGTCCTAGTGCAGATGTTGGTATATGGATAAAAAGGAACTTTTGCCAGTATAGCTTATTCTGTTTGGGTAACTGGTGTAAACTATATTGGCAAAAGAATTATTGGTGGCATAAGATGCATCTCCACTAGGGTATTGGTTGGGGTTAGCCAGTGTAGCCCTCCTGGCATATCTTTACTAGCAAACCAAGTGTGGACAAGGCCTGCCAGGAGTGAAATTTCTTAATTATTCTGGTTGAGTTACTGCAGTACACCTTTTTAGTGTAGACACGACCTATGACTCTTAAAGTGCTTCACAGATATTGCTTAATTAAAGTTAATAGCACCCCTGTGAGGTTGCTAAGATGTACTGAGGGGAGTTGGTCAAAAAAATTTGTTCACGGTATATTTTTCACCAAAAAATGGAAATATCCATGGGAAATGTCACTATTCAACAATATTTTATTGGAAAAACATTTGATTTGTTTTTGTCAACTGAAAAATTTCAGCCAGTCAGGCAAAAATTTTCAGTGAAACAAAGAATGTTTGCCCAACTGGTCAAAACATTTTGATTTTTGGTTGCCAAAAAACACAACAAACTAAACAAACAAATAACAAAGAAGCTTTCAGCCTTAGTTTTTCAATGAAAACTTTTTTAAAAAAATTCATCTGTATCAAATTCATCACTGTGAGGGTGGAGAACATGTTTCCTGACCACCGCTGAAATGCAGCTGCCTCTGGGTGTAATGCAACAGCATTGCAGTATGGTTTAAGATGGGAAATTAAGAAGACTGTTGTGTCCATCTATGCTGCAGGCGGTACGTTAGCTGGTAGGCTTGTCAGCCCAGGAAAAACGAGTGTTACCCCGAATCCGTTTCAAGCCTCTGCTGCCTAAGCTAAAAGACCCACCTCTGAGCCTCGGCTGCAGCAGGCTCACCAACCTCTTTCTATGGCCCTGACCACTAAAGGGGTACAGAGCACCACGCTGAGTGGGTGTTGGTTACATAGCTCATCTGAGAGAGGACACCTCCAATAGCACAGCTCCTCCTGTCAGCAAATTTGGATATGCTGGAACTTATTCAGAAGGAACAGTGCTAGCTACTGAATCATAAGCACCTTTTCCTTTCTTAAGTACTTGGAGGTCACTTGGTGATCTACCATCCATATCTTGACCTAACCTAGCCCTGGTTATTGGGCATGATCTGATGGGATTACAGCACAAGGTAACACGATAGCAGGGTTACGCTTGCATTTGCAGATGAAGAGAGAAGTTATACAGCATCATCTGTATGGTCTAGTGTTATCCAATTATGTGTCTAAATCACTATCTCTGTCGGACAGCAATTCTACAGCAAAAACTCCTTGTGGAATACGAGCAGCGAGCCTGACTATAGTACTTTGTCTTTTGGTCAGATTAATCCTAAGGGACAAATTCCTTCTTCATGTGGGC
Organism: Gopherus flavomarginatus; assembly: GCF_025201925.1. NCBI lineage: Eukaryota > Metazoa > Chordata > Testudines > Testudinidae > Gopherus > Gopherus flavomarginatus. Next base: position 272,507,611 of record NC_066619.1, on the reverse strand, counting down.
TTGTGCATGACTCTGATTTGTGTTGTGGAATACACCTATGCAACAACTTGCTGGGTGACACCTGGCAAAGCCCTAAAGTTCTCTGTACCTGCACAAGTTTCTGAGGCTTTCTAGTCAATAAGAGTATCACCAGGCAATTGTGGATGGGACGAGCTTTGAGATCCTCATGTGAAAGGTGCTGTACCACAGAAGAGTAAAATACCATCACTGTACATTTGTGCCTTCCTAGAACAGCATAGATATAAAATATCTGATTTCTCTTCACAGGTCAAATGGATGATGTACTGGATCATATTTGCACTCTTCACAACAGCCGAGACTGTCACAGATCTCTTTCTTTGCTGGTGAGCAGCAGACCGAGGTGGGGTGTTTGTAATGAGATGGGGAGGAAAACAGAAGTGCTTATAAGGGAACAGAGCTCCAGAGAGAGGATTGTAAGGCTGCGTCATTTCCTGTGCAAGGGGTTAAATGTCAGGAGCATGGCGTGTTTTGCTTGGAGGACCAGCACTTCCTCTCTTAGCGCTGCCAGATTTACAGGTTGGGTAATACTAATGTCAGGGGAACTGCTCAGGGGCTCAGAAAGCAGTTGAACTGGGCAGAGTTTGATGAAGGTCTGTCACTGTCAACAGGGGATGGCAGAGCCAGCAGCCCTCTTCTGCTGTGGGCACTGGTGCAGGTGTTAGGATGGAGACAGGCATATGGAAAGGGTGGGGTGTGTGAGAAAGGAGAGGGGAACATGAGTGAGGGGAAAAGGGAAAGGGGGAGAGAAAGGGATGAGGAGAAGGAAGAGATGGAGGGAGGAAGGAGGAGGAAGATACACACAGGAATAAGACAAACCCCTTTAACTTTTTCCCTTCTAAAACTTTCTAATCCCTGGGGTCACCCAGTGTGTTATGTGTTCCTCTCTGTGCCTGCTCCACAGAGGATAGGAGTCTCTTGCAGCCCCAGTTGAGGGAGCTACCCTCTTGGCTGACATACTGGGAATTGAACTGGGAACCTCCAGAGCTAAAAGCATGAGCTGCTAAAGATCCAGGGTTTTCTAGCTCAGGCTGTAGCAGATTGATATTCAGGTTGGGCACAGGGGGGTCTGTAACACACACTCAGCAGTGGGTTCCAATAGCAGGCAGTGTTACTTGTTCCTGCTCTGTCCTTTTCCTTTGGGATAGATCCTTAGGTGTATAGGGAGCACAGAGGACAGTGACACTTTTTGTTTGCAAAGGGGCTGAGCCTGTGCACCCTGCAGCATCCTCCCAGTCTGTTGTCGTGCAGGGAATTAGAAGAGGAGGAACACCGGCCATTGTTAACTTGGGTTGTTGAGGTCAATAGAAGCTTTGGGTGCTCATCACCTCTGCAGATCAGGTCACTTGCACTGAAGTGATGGGGGGAAACTCCTGTGGGCTTTGGACGAGGCCACTTAAATAGGTACCTAACTTCAGGCACATTTTGACCACTCTTTATACAGCCTGATCCAACACCCATTGAAGCCAATGGAAACCGGAGATGTCAATGGGCTTAAAGTCCTTAATCCTTATGCATGTACCTCACCAAGGTGCCGATCACCTGCAGGGAGCACTCTTTTCAATGGGAGTTTCAGGGAGTTCACCATCACACAGAATCTGGCCCAAAAGGAGGAATTACGTTGGTACTTCAGTGTGTCCTTTTTAACTCATTTGGGCCTGATCCAGGAGGTGTGACGGCAGCTCATATATGAATCAACTAGTTTGGGTTCCAGAGATGAAGATGCAGCAGTACAGGCTACAGCACAGGCTAGTCACACAAGTAATTGTGTATGGTTCCAAGCGGGCTTGTATAGCCCGTGCTGCTCTGACGTCAGTCAGTGAAGAGTAAAGCTAGTTCGGGTATGTCTGGATAAGAGGCAATCGCACATCCCATGATTGCAGTGTAGGCATTCCCTTAATTGAGAGAAATGAGACACGTAAACCAACTGCAGAAAACGTGGAGGACATGTTAGATTTTTAAAATTCTCTGTGTTAAGTCACGGTGCTGCTAGCAAAACAAAAGGGAAGGACGTGCGGTTATAACGGGAAGATCTCTTATTAGTAATTGTTATTCTGTGGATATTGCACTAGTGCCAAAAATCCCCAGGGAGGATTGGACCCCATTATGCTGCGCCCTGTACAAGCACAGACAATGAGACAGTGCCTGCATAATGTGAAAGGAGTGATGGTTCAATTCCGTGATAAGTGCCATCTAACTGCAGAAAGGCGGAGAGACGAAAGGTATATAAATAAAGCTGGAGAGGCTGGTTTGCTGGCTGCTGATGGGTGTGATAGGAAGTGTTCTCTCTGCACCTCAGGCCTCTGAGGGCTGGGAACACTGCAAAGGAAGCCTCCAGGGCCCCTTTGTGCATACAGCAAAGACTTCTGTGGCACCTTATAGACTAAGAAATGCATTAGAGCTCCAATACGTTTGTTAGTCTATAAGGTGCCACAGAACTCTTTGCTGCTTTTACAGATTCAGACTAACACGGCTGCCCACTTGTTACTTAATTGGCTGTAAGGGTCCCTATTGAATAATGTTGCTGCTACCTGGCTGCCAGGAAAACTTGGTATAGAGTTCAGCCAGAGTCTGGGTGTGAGTGAATGTGGGGGGAAAGTGGGTGGTAGATCCTTAGGACGCTCAGGTAGACAGAAACCAGCTTAGGCTAGGAATCTGCCAATTGCTAACTGCCTTGGGCTTCTATTTTCATCAGAGAAGCAGTCAACAAGAATCTATGTCATATTTGTTTTCCCATAGGTTTCCATTCTATTATGAACTGAAAATAGCTTTTGTAGCTTGGTTGCTGTCTCCGTACACAAAAGGCTCCAGCGTCCTGTATAGAAAATTTGTACACCCAACACTGTCTTCAAAAGAAAAGGTAATTATCGATGTTCATGCCCTAACTGAGTGGATGGCTCACAGCAGTGGAATTAGTGTGTTTACTGTATGTCAGCTGCATCAGCGGTTTTCATCTCAAGAAGATGAGTCACTGCTTTTTCTTGTATTTATTTTTATTCTTTGATCTTTTTTTTTTTTTTTTTGTATCAGCCTCTGCTGAGCTCATTCAGAATAATTTACCTACATCTGGGCACCGGGGAACCTAGGAGGGTGGGATACACGTATTATTTTTTCTTTGAAAATACCAACCTGAAAATAGTTCTTCCTTGCATGACAAACTTCATAGTGTTGGAAATGCTGACTGAATGTAGCTGGGGTGACAAGGTGGGTGAGGTAATATTGTCTATTGGACCAGCTTCTATTGATGAGAGAGGCAAGCTTTTGAGCCACACAGAGCTCTTTTTCAGGTCTGGGAAAGCTACTCTGAGCATCACAGCTAAATGGAAGGTGGAATAGATAGTACATATTCTAAGGGACCTCTCAAGGTAGAGTGGCCCATTAAGACCTCTGCAGTCATAGGACAAAAAGAGGTGGTTAGTGGGTTACAGATTGAATTTATGGTTTATTACAACGATCAGTAACTCAGACCTGATCTACACTACAGAGATAGATCGACATAAACTAACTCTACACTACACATCTACACTAAAGTAGATACACAGGAGAACTGCGGAAAAGGATCTGGACCACAAGTGGACCACAAGCTAAATATGAGTCAACAGTGTAACACTTTTGCAAAGAAAGCAAACATCACTCTGGGATGTTGTAAGCAGGAGTGTTGTAAGCTAGACACAAGAAGTAATTCTTTTACTCTACTCTGTGCTGATTAGCCTCAACTGAAGTATTGTGTCCGTTCTGGGCCCCACATTTCAGGAAGGATGTGGACAAATTAGAGGAAGTCCAGAGAAGAGCAAGAAAAATGATTAAAGGTCTAGAAAACATGACCCATGGGGGAAGGTTGAAAAAAATGGGTTTGTTTAGTCTGGAGAAGAGAAGACTGAGAGGGGACATGATAACAGTTTTCAAGTACCTAAAAGGTTATCACAAGGAGAAGGGAGAAAAATTGTTGTTCTTAACCTCTGAGGATAGGACAAGAAGCAATGAGCTTAAATTGCAGCAAGGGAGGTTTAGGTTGGACGTTAGGAAAAAATTCCTAACTGTCAGGGTGGTTAAGCACTGGAATAAATTGCCCAGGGAGATTGTGGAATCTCCATCATTGAAGATCTTTAAGAGCAGGTCAGACAAACACCTGTCAGGGAAGGTCTAGATAATACTTAGTCCTGCCATGAGTGCAGGGGACTGGACTAGATGACCTCTCGAGGTCCCTTCCAGTCCTGCAATTCTATAAAATGTAGCTCCTACCAATGTAATTTGTCCACTGCATTGAATAGTAACTCCACCTCCGCAAGAAGAGTAGCACTTAAGTCTATGTCCATGTAGACTCTGCGTTGCTTACATCGTCTGTTGCTGCCTTTCAGAAACTGTCCCACAATGCCCCACATTGGCAGTTAAATGGGTGCAGGCGCTCCTGGTCAGGACGCACACCGTGGACACAAGGAGCGTAGTGTGGATGTGTAAAGCCGATTCAGTTACTGCGGTGGCTATACATTGACGTGATATAGGTTGACTTACTTTTTGTGGTGTAGCCTTGCCCCCACTAACCTTATCTTTTTGTCCTATGACTGCAGAGGTATTAACGGGCTAATCTAATTAGTGTGTGGTAATTACTTTGTAATTACAATATGTGCTATCTACTTATGCTAACCAATCTGTTCCACCTTCCATTTAGCTGTGATTCTCAGAATACCTTTCCCAGTTCTGAAGAAGAGCTCTGAAAGCTTGTCTCTCTCACCAACAGAAGCTGATCCAATAAAAGATATTACCTCACCCACCTTGTCTCTCTAATATCCTGGATCCAACATGGCCATAACTGCACTGCATGTAGCTGGGGTGTCATTTCTGGAAGTACTGCCTTCTCCAGGTTAGGGGAGCGGGGACTGGGTGGGAGTTGGGATTGCTTGTCTCTGTTCCATTCACAGGATAAAAGCAACTCCCAGAGGTTTCAGTGGAAGCTACTGCTCCCCTGCCATCCTCTTTTCCTTTTCAAGTACTGGCTGTAAATCTCTCTCCAGCTGGCGGGAGAGAGGGAGATGCCCGCCTCCATGAATGATGACGTGACCCTTGAGAGAGAGGGCAGGAGGTCTGAACTCTTCCCTCTTGTGCTTTTTTTGTCTTGTGCGACAGGAAATTGATGACTGCCTCGTCCAAGCCAAGGATCGGAGTTACGATGCGCTGGTGCACTTTGGGAAGCGGGGACTGAATGTCGCAGCAACGGCAGCTGTGATGGCGGCTTCCAAGGTAACAGCTGGAAGAGCGCAGGTCATGGTGGTGCCATTAGCATCTCAATTGGGTCTGGGTCTATCGTCTATGGTAACAACACAGTGGGGCGGAGAGGAGAGAGGAGGAAGGCAGGGGGAGAGTCCAGAATTCTTTTAGTGGTTTTGATCCTGCCTCCCAGCATCCTGTTCATCAACCTCACGGGTGCATCTTGGGATGAACACACTATGCAAGACTATGATACTGTGGGAGTGAATGAAGGGGATAAACGCAAGGGGCCAAGCTTTGCCTTCAGGACTTTGTGAGGGCCTCTGCTGAGCAGGACGCGGAGCAGCACACTCTATCCTTATGATGATGCACAATTAGATTTCCATGAGTGATACAGATTCATCGTACCCTGGAACAGTTAATACGCCAGGCTGGGCAATTGCTTAATGGCTCCTTTGAGGAAAAATTAAGCTGAGCTGTCCAGTTATTCCCTGCCCCCTTTCACAGGAGAAAGCACAGAGTAGGACTGAGGAAGGAGCCCCCACACTAGGCCTGTTGTTTCATTGGATTGTTAAAAATGCTGGCTAACATTCTGACCTCTAATTCGGATGCTAACATCAAATCAATGAAATTTGAGACTTCTGAACATTAAGTGATCACCTGCTGGGGTCAGGAAGGATCTTTTCTTTCATACCCTGTACAATCATATGATTGATTAGGTTCATTATTACGTTGAGTGAAGGGGAGATCACATTCCTTTGAAGCAGCAGATATTGGTCACTTTTGGAGACAGGATGCTGGATGTGATGTAGAAATGGTCTCATCTGATGTTGCATGTCCTGTGCTCTAGTCCTGGGTTAGATCTAGTACAAGAAAAAGCCGTGATCTGTTTTCTCCAAAGGTACAGCAGCAATTTGTAGTGGGAAATGGATGCTGTTATGGTTAATGTGAGAGTCCAGAGACCTGGATTCTGATCTCTGTCACAGGCTTCTTGTATGCTCTTGGGCATATCATTTGATCTCCCCCGCCTCAGTTTCCTCATCTGTAAAATAGGAATACTGCTTCCCTGTATCAGGGGGGACTATGAGGCTGAATACCTGAATGTTTGTAGAGCACTTGGAGGTTCTTAGATGAAAGTGCTCTAGATATGCAAAGCAGACACCCACATTGTTCTGTGTGGCATCTGTACTGACACACACACGCCTGGTGCTACAGTAATATTGAGATCTGTTTTAAATGTGCAAAAGCCAAGATTGCTTATTTTGTTCCCTGCTCACAGTCGTCTGTTTCTAGATGTTGAGCTGACGTGATGCTGTATGTGTGATGGTCCCTACAATACCTCCACACAACAGTGAGACATTTGGCTGACACCTTGGCTACGCCAAGGCCTTTTATGTCTCTCAAGCAGCATAAAAGGGCTTTAAAATGGGCAGCAGCAGTATCACTGTCTCTGTACGGCCTTTGCTCCCAGTACTTGGTGTAGATGCACTGATGTCCCTGGTGCACTGCACTATGTCTGTCTCTGCTTTCCAGGGCCTGCAGGAGCATGTGGAAGCAGAGTATAAGTTAGAGCAGCCCTGAGACTGCTCTGATTTACACTTGGGGCTTGGAAGGGCCCTGTTCAACCCCAGAATATGGCCTAAAGCCTTTGTGCCCCACCTCTCCCTCCCTGCCCTGAGCACAGGAACAGAATAATTGAGTCTTGGGCCCTTTCTCAAAATGCCTGTTTTCCACCTTATGAGGATATGTACACAGCTCCAGTGGTAGCAGGAGGCCAGGTGGAAGGGAGGCTGGGGATGGCGATAGGGAAGAAGGTCTGCAGTGAAAGAAGGGGGACAGAATAGTTTTAGGAATGGTAGTTTTCCGTAATCTAATGGAGATCCTTGTTCAGTGTTATAAGAAAGAATCTCTTTCTGTGATTCTTTACCATTGTCACACCTTACTGCCGCTGCAGTATCTGACCTCACAATCTTCAGTGTATTTACCTTCACAACACACCTATGAGGTAGGAAAGTGCTACTGTCTCCATTTCAGATGGGGAATAGAGGCACAGAGAGGCTAAATGAGTTGCCCAGGGTCACAGAAGAAGTTGGTGGTAGAGCATGGACCTGAACCCAGGTTTCAGGCTTGGGCCATAACCACTGAACCATCCTCCCTGTCTACAAGCTATTCAAAGGCCTACTCCTAGGGACAGCATTTTAAATTAGGCTAGTACCCATAACAGGTAAGAAGTTTTACCGAGCTGCTTGTTTTCAGAGGTGGGAGAGTGGTTTAATGGCTAGTTCAGGGGTTTAGTACTGGAACGATTTGAGGCATTTGTAACAAAACAACCACTCTGTTCTATTCCTAGCTCTGGAAAGGAGTTTAATCTAATGGTTAGAGTAGGGGATGGAGTCGGGATTCCTGGGTTCTGCCGTCAGTTCCGTGTTTGGCCTTTGACAAGCCACTCACCTCTCTGTGCCTCCATTTTTTTCACTTGAAAATTAGGTATAATACTTCTCTGCATTCCTAGGTGTTGAGTTTTAATGACTTTATTATGGTCTGGAGAGCACATCAGGGTGACATACAGTGAATAAAACCAAAATACAGCTGTCATTAAGGGGAAATGTTTCTCAGTACCCTGGCACCCAAGTTTAGAAAGTGCCCTATCCCCTATTTCAGTCGTCAGCTCCAGGACTCTCACTGGCTTGTCTCCCCTAGCTAGGGTGACCAGACAACAAATGTGAAAAATTGGGACAGAGGTGGGGGTAATTGGAGCCTATATAAGAAAAAGACCTCCAAATCAGGACTCTCCCTATAAAATCGGGACATCTGTTCACCCTGCCCTAGCCTTTGGAAGGTGCTAGCTAATACATATTAACAGCCCCGTGGAGACAAGGCAGTTTGCCTTTAATACGTGTTAAACTGCTCACGTTGAAGCCCAAGGCTGAAATTAGGCCCCCAAATCCATATTTCAGCACCACAGTAAGTGGCCTGGTTTTCAGAAAGGCTGAACCCCTGCAGCCCCCTGTGGAAAATGTGGCCTTACCAAGTAGAGAAAGGAAAGGTCCATCTCATATCCTACTTCAGCTGAAATAACAGAACAGAAATAGATGCTAAGATATCAGGGGCCCCTTCCTCAGCTGGTATAAATTACCATCACATCTGTTGATCTAGGTATGAGGCTCTAGCCCTAGGTTTATTGGGTGCAGGCCCAGTTAAAGTGAGAAATGGACCCAGATCTAAGTACTCTTGAACTTTGAGACATGACCCCTTTTTTCCCTTCTCTCTGGTGTCCCCTCCCAGACCAAGATGCTACAAGCACAGACTAGAACAGAGGTGGACAAACTACGGCCCGCAGGCCACATCCGGCCCGTGGGACCATCCTGCCTGGCCGGCTAGCCCCCGGGTCCTGCTCCGCTGTCCCCTCTTCCCTGCAGGGACGCCGCTGCGTGGGCAGCGCTCTGGGTAGCAGGGCTGCGAGCTTCTGCTGAGTAGCGCAGCTGCCAGTCTGACATGCTGCTCTGAGTGGCGTGGTAAGGGGGATGGGAGGTCCTGGGGGGCGGTTAGGGAGCAGGGGGCTGTTGGATGGGGTGGAGTTTCTGGGGGGCAAATGGGGGTTTGGATAAATGTGGGAATCCCAGGGGGTCCTGTCAGGGGACAGGGATGTGAATATGGGTCAGGGGATGGGGAATGGGGGGATTGGGTAGGTGTGGGTCCTGGGGGGCTTGTCAAGGGGTGGGGGTGTGGATAGGAGACTGGGAGCAGGTGGGTTGGATAGGGAGTGGGGTCCCGGGGCAGTTAGGGGCAGGAAGTCCTGGGAGGGGGCGGTCAGGGGACAAGGAGCAGGTGGGGTTGGATGGGTCGGGGGCAGGGGTGAAAGTAACTTAAAGGACTTACCGGCACTCTCGAGTCCTTGGGGGCAGGGGGGAGCTCAACCAGAAGAGGCAGGGCCTTTAAATCCCCAGGCGCTTTAAATCACCCCCAGAGCTACCAGCTGCACAGGCGGCTGGGAGCCCCAGAGCTGGGGGTGATTTAAAGGGCCTGGGGCTCCAGCTGCCCTACTGCAGTGGAGCCCCAGGCACTTTAAATCACTGTCAGAGCCTGGGGGGGCTCCCAGCTGCCACCCCAGGCTCTAGTGGAGCTTTAAAGGGCCCTGGGCTCCACTGCAGTAGCAGCTGCCGGGAGTCTCATGCCCTTTAAATCACCACTGGAGCCCCGGTGCCACTACCCCAGGAATCCAGCAGCCAGACTCGGGTGGTGATTTAAAGGGCCCTGGAGGTAGCAGCAGTGGGAGCCCTTTAAATCCTTCAAAAACCACCGACTGGGCAGGATTTTTGCAATTCCTTCTCAATTGCGTGAAACTAGTCCCTAAATTGTTGGGGGGCAAGGGGGTAGGGCCCAAACTCCTATGAAATATTGAAAGATTTTCACTCAAAAAACATTCCTATAGGCTATTGAGAGCAAACACCTTCCACTTTCTAGAGTTCTGAAATTTCGTTGCCCTGCCAACTGGTCCCCCTGCCCCGCGCCCTCAGCAGCACACCGTCTACTGGTCCCCTTGCCCTGCGCCTCCAGCAGTGCGCCACCAGCTGGTCCCCCCTGCCCCACGCCTCCAGCAGCGCCCTGCCAGCCGGTCCCCCTACACCTGTTTCATAGGTGTTTGGGTCCTCCACTGCCCCCCAGCAATCTAGGGACTAGTTTCATGCAGTTGAGAAGGAACTGCAAAAATCCTTGGAGCGATTTTAAAGGGGCCCCAAGCCCTTTAAATGGCTGCTGGGAGAAGCCGATCTGCCCCGGTAGAGTGCACCGGCTCTTGCCTGTATGCCGTACTGGGACGCACCAGCTTACTTTCACCTCTGGGGAGGTTGTGAGGGGGGCAGTTAGGGGATGGGAGGTGGGAGGGGGCAGATAGGTGACAGGGGCCAGGCTATTCGGGGAGGCACAGCCCTCCCTACCTGGTCCTCCATACGGTTTTGCAATCCCAATGTGGCCCTCGGGCCACTAAGTTTGCCCACCTGTGGGCTAGTACATATGTGCCGCCTCCTTAGCTCAGTCAGATCCTCCACTGGACTGACTGATAAATGGCCTAGATGTTTGATTAGTGGGACACAATTAAAAAACAAAACAATTCTGCTGCTAGGCAAAAATATAGGTCATTACTAGACAGGTGAGGGGCTCTCAAAACCCCAAGCCTCTTGTGCCAATCTCCCTTGCTTGCGCATACTCTCTCTCTCTCTCATTCTCTCTCTCTCAAGATGAGTGGTAAATTTCTGAGGATTTCTGAGTGGAGACAAAGCCAGACATCTGGTGCTGGGTACTCGGCGCAGAGTCCTTGTCCCACCACCTTACATCCCCCTTGTGTGGCACCACGGTCCTTCCCTCACCACACGGTGACTTCAGGAGAGTAAGAACTAAGTGGTAGGATCTGGTAATGAGGTAAATCCTGATATGCAGCCCCCTTCCACTAGTTCAGCCCATTCCCCTCCGAGGGGCACGGGGCTCTGTCCCACTAACAAGATGTGTGTCAATCACCAACTCAGACGCTTGCTCATATGTTCTCTCTCTTTCCTGGCCCTTCTTTTGGTTTTGCCTTTTAGAGTGTAAGCTCTTCTAGGCTGGGACTACCTTCCAAATGTTTGCACAGCACCTCGCACAACAGGCTCTTTAGGTCTACTGCTATATTGATGATGATGACAATAGTGAACGGGGAGTGAAAAGCTGAAACTTCCTTGGAACAGCCACAGTGTTTTGGATGGGAAAAAAGAGATGGAGAGAGAGAAGGCATGCATGACTGGCATTGATGAAAAGCCCGTTTGTGCCTAATAAGTCTGAGAGATTGTCCAAGAGTCTGTCATGCATGTGAAAATGTGACCTGAAACACTGCCAGGGTTGGTGGTAATTCTGGCTGTCTCCTAGAAGTGCCAGTCACACAAATTAAGGAGTTAGAATTGCAGCACACACGCATCGCCCTGGATCTCCAAAGCCTTTAGGGTCCTGATCCAGAGCCCACTGGTGTAAGTGGAATGACTCCTATTGACTTCACTGGCCTTTGGATCAGGCCCTCAGAAAAGATCCTTGCTCTATCCCAGGCCTGCACAACTCGTAAAGCGACGAGGGCCGCATTACTCCAAAGAAAACAGCTGAGGGCTGAAACCCCCCAGCCCCGCGCAAACACCCTCCACCGAGCACCTCCCAGCCCCGTGAAAACATCCCGCTCCAGCACCGCCCAGCCCTGCAGAAACAAACCCTCCTTCCCCAGTGCTGCCCCACCAAAACGCTGTGGGCCGTAAAGGAAGGTTGGTGGTGGGGAGGTGATACTTCATTTTAAATCAACTAGGGGCTCCCTGCTGAAGAGGTGGCTGGGAGCCCTCAGGGGCAAATTAAAGGGCCTGGGGCTCCGGTGGCTGGGGGAACCCGGAGCTTTCCGGGGCTGGGGCAGGGATTTAAAGGGCCCAGAGCTCCTGCTGCTGAGGGGAGCCCGAGCCCTTTAAATCACAGCCCCAGCCCATCCACTGGAGCCGCGGCTGGGATTCAAAGGGCTCTGGGCTGCCCGCAGTGGCGGGGAATCTCTGCAGGCAGCCCAGAGCCCTTTAAATCTCAGCTGCAGCCGGGAATCAAAAGGGCTCTGGGCTCCCCGTGGCTGTGGGCAGCCCAGAGCCTTTGACTCCCGGCCGCGGCTGGGATTTAAAGGGCTCTGGGCTCCCTGCTGCTGCGGGGATCCCAAAGCCCTTTAAATCCCAGCTGCAGCCGGGAGTCAAAGGCTCTGGGCTGCCCACAGAGCGCTGTGTGCGGGGGATTTAGAATCCCCCCGCGGGCTGCACAGTGAGGCTCTATGGGCCGCATGTTGTGCAGGCCTGCTCTAGCCTATCTGTTTGGGTCAGTTCTTCCTCTCTGGGCAAACTCCGTCCCGCTCTCTCAGGTACCAGCAGGCTTCTAGATCCCACATAGGAGAGTGCTGCCTTGGCATAATTCGCCAGAGGAGAGCTGCAGAGCTCTCTGCTTTAAACTGCATGTGGAGCTGAGTGATGTGGGAAGGGAGAACACTGCTTGGGGAAGGGTGGATTTCCTTCCTTTGATCACATTCATCAAGCCTTCTTTGATAATTAAAGTGGTAGATTCACCCCCGTGCCTGCCTGTGTGAGGTATCTGATAAAAACTCTGTTTGCAGCACTTTGCACATCCATCAAGGTGAGGGCCGTATTGTGTCCCTAGTCTTTGTGGTCAGGATTTTCAAAAGTGATAACTGATTTTGGGTGCCCAGCATGAGGGACCTTAAAGGGGCCTGGTTTCGAGGAGGGGCCGAGCACATGCCCTGTGAAATCAGGCCTCCTTTAAGTGTCTCAAGTTGGGCAATCAAAAGCAGTGGTCACTTGAAAAGCCTTGGCTTTGTTGTATTGGGCTAGTCAAGAGAAGGACACACAGCTTTCTTGAAGCATATGGTCCTGTGCTGGCTATTACAGCATTTCTCCAATTACTTCAGCATGATGGCAGAGGTGCATTGTATCTCTTAACAGCAGAGCTCACCATTGCTTCCGGTTTCTTTTTCACTAACTACACCACAAACCAAACACAACTCAAACTCTTTGCTGCACCACACTCAGGGCAGGGTGGCTGCTTAATTTCCTCCCTTCTGTTGGGTGTTTCTTTGATGTAAATCCAGCCCCAATCAAAGGTGAAGGTGACATGTAGGCAAAGCACTGGAGGGCAGAGCCATGCTGCAAACATGGAGAGAGTAGATTAGGAGGAACTGTCTGCTGGCATTGATGTAAAGTCCCCAGGAGAGGAAATGAACTGTACAAACCAAACACCCGGATATAATGAACACACACCATCCTGTTCCAGTGAGCAAATGTCCCTGTTTCCTTATTACTGTCCTAGCATTAGTTTTTTTCACACTCTGGCATGGTTACAGGGAAGATGTGGAATCAAGATTGAATGGAGCATTGGTGTGTGTTCATATTGCTCTACGGTGGCTAGTCTATGGAGGCGATAAATCTTAATACTATCACAGCCCTTTTTCGCTCATGGAGAAGAGGCCTCTATTTTAGAGCATAAGGTCCTGGGTTCTATTCCCATAGCTTATGCTTGTATCCGACTGTGATAGCTTCTGGGTGCAACCATCAGCTCTTTACAGTGTCATAGAATATCAGGGTTGGAAGGGACCTCGGGAGGTCATCTCATCCAACCCCCTGCTCAGAGCAGGGCCAATCCCCAGACAGATTTTTACCCTAGTTCCCTAAATGACCCCTCCAAGGATTGAACTCACAACCCTGGGTTTAGCAAGCCAATGCACAAAACCACTGAGCTATCTAAGTAGGTATAGCACAATTTCTCACGCTGCCTCCCAATGACCAGAACTAAGATAGCTGCCAACATGCCAATTAGTGGTACATGAACTTCACCTAGGACTGTTTCTAAACTGACAGTAAACACAACAGCACTTAGCTCCTGTTGGCACCAATGGGAATTCCTCATGTGGATTTCAAACATGCCAGGAGATTTGATGCTCCATAGGGTGAGGAGAGCCTAGTAGTATAAAGAGTGAAGTGGTGATACTTGGTGCTTTTGATACAAGCACTTTACAAACATGTATGACTGTTCTTATCAATGGCTATTAGCCAAAATGGTCAGGGACATAACACCAGGCTCTGGGTGTCTTTCAACTGCCAGAAGCTGGGACTGGATGACGGGATGGATCACTCAAAATTGCCCTGTTCTGTTCATTCCCTCCAGAGCACCTGGCATTGGCCAGTGTCAGAAGACAAAATACTGGGTTAGATGAACCATTGGTCTGACCCAATATGGCTGTGAGTTAGGTGTTCTTTTCCCCATCTCTCAGATGGAGAAACTGAGGCAAGGAGAAGTTAAATAAATAACTCATCTGAGGTTACAGATGGACTTCCCTGCCCATCCTCTCTGTCGCCATTCCATGCAACTGCATCTGTATGTCCTCTCTATGGTCCTTCAAGGGCAGTGCTCTAGGCTCCTGGCTCCTCAACCATCACCTTTGTTGGGCAGAGATCCGCAGCTCCCTCCTCACCAGGATTTTTTCCAGACTGCTCAGTTCCCTGCCAACTGTGTGATATCCCCAGTAAGCCAAACTTCCTAAACAGGCCAGCACTTGCCCTTTGCTTTCTCTTCAGAGGTTATGAATAGCATGATTGCGAGCAGTTACAAGTTACCACACAGCTCTTTATAAGCAGCCATATTTATTCTTAAGGTGAGAGCATTAGAGAGGAAGCATATTAAAACAATGGGAGACACAGTACACATGTTAATAAGGTCCCAGCGTGGTTAAGCACTGGAATAAATTGCCTGGAGAGATTGTGGAATCTCTGTCTTCAGAGATTTTTAAGAGCAGGTTAGACAAACACCTGTCAGGGATGGTCTAGATAATACTACGTCCTGCCCTGAGTGTAGGGGACTGGACTAGATGACCTCTTGAGGTCCCTTCTATGATAATAAGCTTACCAGAGGTCATCCCCTGGCTCCAACAAAGGCTCTGGCAGGAAATAAGTCTGTCAAACCCCACAAAGAGGTTCTTCTGTGGTTACAAGTTCATAACAATGAATAGTTCAGTCTCTCTTTTATGCAGCTCGGGCATTTGTCTACTGATCGCCTGTTCACTAGGCCAAGATCAATGGTCCCCTCTTCAGGGCATAGCTTCCAAAGGCTGGGTTTTTGCGTAACCGGGGTGGATTTCCCAGGAAATTCATGACATGTATTGTCCCAAAAGACCAAGGATGGTCCAGGCCCACAGTTATACGTAACCTTCGCATTTAATACAACAGGCTCCAAAGACACGTAATCTTAATTCAATTAGGTTTTTCAAAGATATTGTCATAACTTTCACACTAATCTTCTCCCATCCTCCATTGTCAGCCACAGAGATGTGAATGCATCCCTAGCACATCGCTGCCCCCCTCAGAACCTTGAGCTGGCCTGGATTACGTTTGCCCCGAATGCATAGGTCAGGGGTCGGCAACCTTTCAGAATTGGTGTGCCGAGTCTTCATTTATTCACTCTGATTTAACGTCTCGTGTGCCAGTAATACATTTTAATGTTTTTAGAAGGTCTCTTTCTATAAGTCTATAATATATAACTAAACTATTGTTTAGTAAATAAGGTTTCAAAATGTTTAAGAAGCTTCATTTAAAATTAAATGAAACGTAGAGACCCCCGGACCGGTGGCCAGGATCCAAGCAGTGTGAGTGCTGCTGAAAATCAGCTCGCATGCCACCTTCGGCATCCATGCCATAGGTTGCCTACCTCTGGCATAGGTGCTGACTTTTATTTTTCCCGGTGGACTCCACCCCTGCTCCGCCTTGAGGCCCTGCCCTCGCTCTACCTTGGATCACTTGCTGGAGGATTCTCTGTACCTTGAAGTCTTTAAACCACAAGTTGAGGACTTCAGTAGCTCAGACGTAGGTCAGGGGTTTGTTACAGGAGTGGGTGGGTGAGATTCTGTGGCCTACGTTGTGCAGGAGGTCAGACTAAAAGATCATGATGGTCCCTTCTGACCTGAAAGTCTATGAGTCTAGACTTTAGATTCGCAACAAGACTAGTGTGAAGAACGTAATCATCAAAACTAAACCAGGACTAGCAAACATTTCCCACTCAGATGAGATTGTCATGGGAACACCCAATGCCTGCTCAGTTTACAGTGTGTGGCTTTTGTGTACTGCACACTTCCAGCCAGGCTTTTGTGTACTGCACTCTAAAATCCTCTCCAGTCTCATCAGCAAAATATCTTAAAAGCCCTTTGCTAGTAATTAGGTCAAATCTAACAGTTAATCAGGGGGGCTGATCGTTTGTTTTTTCATGTAACTCATTGTTACCGCTATATTGGCCAAGTTGCTTTGTTTGCTTTTCATAGCAGAATCCCCCATACAGCTGAGGGGGCAAATTCTGCCCTCACTTACACCAGTTGGTGCAATTCTATTGAAATTGGTGAGGCTGCACTGGTGTAAATGAGGGCAGAATTTGGCTCAAGTGTTTAGATATCAAACCCCCTTCTGCAAATGTTCACTAACTGTCTCATCACTTACTGTACTATACAAGCCCACCAAAAACTTGACCCTGGTTAGGCTGCTGGTGTGCTGAGACCACAGCCTGTCATGGTGACCAATATTGTCTCATTGTTCTCTTGTACTCCCTCAGTCTCTCTCAATCCATCTGCTGTCTCTTGTGATACACTTAGAGCTCTTTGGAGCAGGGTTTGTCTTTTTGTGCAGTGTTTGTATAGCACCTAGCACGATGGGGTCCTGGTCCATGACTGGGGATCATAGGTGCTACTGATATAGAAAGAAGGATACATAATAATTTGCTCCTGGGTAAAGTCCCATCAAAGCCAGAGGGACCATAATTCAGTAGCAAGCACTACTCCCTATAGTAAATGTCTGTAGTACTGAACCCACAGTGTGGGCGCAGATGGGTCTGATACTATACATGGGTCTGCTGAACCAAAGTTATGGAGAAAGGAGTATTAATTTCACTCAGCATAATGCTGCTTATATGGTAGGGATGGGTTGGTGTTCAGTTGCCCATCAAGAAACCACTGATGCTAAGGTACGGTAACTACAGGTTGGCCACATGTGATCATCACTAGATGGCTTAAAAATTTCTCTTTCAATATTGGCATTCTGTTACTTTCTTCGTTGGGTCTGTCCTGTAGTAGGTGACTTCTGGGTACTCTTCTGGCTCTGCCAATCTGTTTCTTCACTTCAGCAGGTGGGTAACGTGGTTGTAAGAATGCTTGATAGAGATCTTGTAGGTGTTTCTCTGTCTGAGGGGTTAGAGCAAATGCGTTTGTATCTTAGAGCTTGGCTGTAGACAATGGATCATGTGATGTGGTCTGGATGAAAGCTGGAGGCATGTAGGTAAGTATAGCAGTGTAGCACAGTGGACTCACCTCTGCGGCACCTCCTGCTGGTCGTCCTTGGGAATTAGCTCACTTCCAGCCAGGCGCGCCCTCTGTAGGCCAGTGATCCACCTGTCCTCTTGGCTCCCCCCTGTCCCTCCCTGGACCCCAGTGCCCTTTTAACTGGGGTGCTTCACCCAGCAGTACCCCACCAATCTGGGTCTCCCCTCCCTGGGGAACCCCCAACCCACTATCCCCACTTTTGGCTACTGTCCAGTCTACATCTAGCCCCCATTCACTGGAGCAGACTGCAGTATCAGCCACTCATCATAGGCAAAGGGGTTTGGATCTGCTGCCTTTGCCTACCCCTGGCCTGCCCCCTGCAACCCCAAGTACATGATGGCCTTGTGCTGGGCCACAGCCTGGGGCTTTCCAGGCACGAGTTCCCCAGCCCTGCTCCCCTCAGGTACCCTGGGTCTAGCTCCCTGCAGCCAGGCCCTTCTCCATCTACAGCCAGAGGGAGACTGTTTGCTCCTGGCTTCCCTGGCCTTTTAATACAGGCCAGCTGTGGCCTGATTAGGGTGTGGCCCAGCTGCAGCCACTTCCCCAATCAAGCCAGCTTTTAGCGTGGCAGCTTTCAAGCCCTCCCAGGCCACTTTTTAAACCCCTCAGGGCAGGAGTGGGTAACCACCCTGCTACAAGCAGTCAGTAGGTTTCCGGTATAGGGTGGTGTTTATGTGACCATCACTTATTAGCACTGTAGTGTCCAGGAAGTGGATCTCTTGTATGGACTGATCCAGGCTGAGTTTGATGGTGGGATGGAAATTGTTGAAATCGTGGTGGACTTCCTCAACAGCTTCTTTTCCATTTTTTTCATGTTCTCTATGTATATATATCTTCCTCCTGTATTTTCCACTGCATGCATCCGATGAAGTGGGTTTTAGCCTATGAAAGCTTATGCTCAAATACATTTGTTAGTCTCTAAGGTGCCACAAGTACTCCTTGTTCTTTTTTCTGACATAGTGTGGACCTGGCCCATGTGTCCCCTCTAAAAGGCTGCAGCAAGTCCGAGAACAAAATGGCTGCTGAATTCTGCAGCCCGAGATAATTTTTGGAAACTTAAAGGTGCAGTAGACTGAAAAGAAAAAAATAGATTGTTACCATCACCACACAGACACATTGTAAAAGGGCCATTTTTATTCATTTCATGCAGGTGATTCCCCTTCTTCAGCTGCTGGTACCACAAGATGGTACTACAGAAGTCAGCAGAGAATGGCGTTTTCTTTTTGTTAACATAGAATGCTGTTTTCCAAGCAGTGTTTCATAGAGTACCCTGATGGTTCCCACAGTGAAATACTGTGAGAACCTAGAGGTAGGGGAACCACAGGTTGAGAAAGGAGATGGGTCCCTGAGAGGATTTTTCTGTTATGAAGTGAGCTGTAGGCTGGAAAGTTTAGAAATCACTAATCTAGAAATTATGTAGGGAACCATGTGTGCCACCACATTATGACAGTAGTTCTGAGCACTGATGGGGCACAGTGTCTGGTCCAATTTAAATCTTAGATAGAACCCTTTCAGGGAATTTCTGAGAGCACCAAACACTTTGTGGGATAATAGGTTCAGTTTTCGAGTTACCTCTGTGTGAAGCAGATGAGAGAGGCTGGCAGACTGGTACCTGTGGATTCCTATTCTAGGTGTATCTTAGTACCAGTCATCCTATTAGGTGAGCCAGGTTGACTTCACTGTCGTTGTGTTCAATTTACCAGTGGGGAGTATTTCCCACTATTATTTTCTGATCATGAAGGGTGATTGATTTCCTTATTTAAAACAAACAAACTTTTAATTTTGAACTACAGTATTTTACGGAAGTGTAAGTGTTACCCACACACCTCCTGGGTGTAGTGTTCTGTCCCGTCTAGTGGCACCGAGGCCACTTAGAGAGAGATTAATGAGTCTGCTCTACAGCCTTAGCTAACAGCCAGTTTGTTTTTAGCTCATGCAGTAGAGGCTTATCTACTAAGCTCCAGAGGTCCCAGGTTTGATCCTGCCTGCTGATGAGTGGGGGTTGTTGGTGTTACATAAGCACCAAATCACTGTAGTAATACAACTGTAACCATCAGGGTTTGGGTGATTACTGTAGAATACCATAGGGTGGTATGTGTGTACAGGTAGGGTGTATGTGTAATATAATCAAGTGTTGTATTTCATCTGGAAATGTGATTTGGGGCATTAAAAAGTGGGATTCTCATGCAGAAGACTTGAATTAGCTTCATACATCTATTGTTGTCTTCTACATCAGGGCCGGGTCCAGGCACCAGCTAAAGAAGCTGGTGCTTCGGGCGGCCAATACAAAGGGGTGGCAGTGCGGGAATTCGATGGCGAGTCCCTCAGTCCCTCTCTTCCTCTTTGAGCTGCCGCCGAAGAGGAAGAGAGGCAGCGAAGGACCCGTCGCCGAACTGCCGCCAAAGAAGGGAGCGGCACGATTGAATTGCCGCTGATCAGCTTTTTTATTTCTTTTTGCAGCTTGGGGCGGCAGAAAACCTGGAGCTGGCCCTGTTCTACAGTAGTGTTTTGGGTCCTTACAAGGAAAACTGAAGTGCAAGTGGCATTTGAATCACTACAGTATTCCTTATCTGACCATTTGCACCTTAATTTTCTAAGGCATGTCTTTATGGCAAAAGGACACTATCACGTGCTATTATTTGCCTTATTGTGACCTCACCTCCGTGTGTACTGGTGTCACTCCATTGATTGCAGTGGAGTTACACCTATTTTACAAAAAGAACAGGAGTACTTGTGGCACTTTAGAGACTAACAAATTTATTTGAGCATAAGCTTTCGTGGGCTACAGCCCTCTTCTTCGGATGCCACAAGTACTCCTGTTCTTTTTGCGGATACAGACTAACACGGCTGCTACTCTGAATCCTATTTTACACTGGCACAAGTGAGAATCAGGCCCCCTGTATTTTTAAAAGTAGTTTTCTCTACACTATGCTATAAATATTATCTTAGAATAGGACAACTGAAAGAATCTTTATAATCAAAATTTATTTTTCACCAGGTATGCAGTTTGGTCACATTTTGAATATCACTCAGTTTAACTAATGACTTCAGGATTTCTTGTGCTAGAAGTATGTTGCGGTGTTTGGGTTACAAACAGTGCTGGGGGATGCTGATTTTTAGATGGGATTTTTATTTATTTATTTATTTTTAAACTGGACTGCATTCCTTTAAGTACCAACCATTCACATAGAAAAACTGTGTTCCTGTCTTTCAGGAATATACCTCCTATGGCTTGATTTAAAGGTAACCTGCAAAAGGAAGTAAATTAATGTGGGGCCTTTATTGCTTCTTTGTGTGGTATGGAGAAGATCTGGAATGTTTCCTGGTTTTTAAAAGGATTTTGCTGTAACATTAGAAATTCAGATCTTGTCTGCCTTGGAGATGCTCTGAGCAACTGGCGAACTAGTAGGCTGCTGCCATGCAGAAACCATGGAAGTGATTAACTTAGAATGACAGTGATTTTGATCTAGTTGGTTTAAATCTCTATTTGTTTTTTTCATTTTGTCAAACACCTGTTTAAGTCAAACACTTGCTCCTTTCATTAAGGTCTGAAGCAGCTTCTGGGGCACACAGCTGAGCCATCCTAAGTTCTCCAGCAAAAGTCTGAAAGACCAGACTTTCGGTCATTGGGGGCACCAAAGGAAAAAGGAAACAGAATTAATTGTTTTACAAACCCATTTTCTCCCCCCTCGGTAGGGGGGAGCATCTCCACTTGATGAATTCCCTCCTCCTCCTCCTCCTCCTGAATGACTGCAGTAATATAGGCTACATCGACACTGCAGCACTTTCACCAGTGTAGCACTTGTGGTGAAGATGCTCTAAGCCAAGGGGAGAGAGATCTCCCGTCAGCTTAGTAACTCCTCCCTCTGATAGGCAGTAGCTATGTTGGCTGGAGAAGCTCTCCAGCGGACATAGCACAGTCTACACCGGTGCTTAGGTTGATATAACTTACTAGGCGTGTGGATTAGTCACACCCCTGAGCAATGTATATATCTTACATTTCTCAAAAGTAACCTGTAATGTAGACAGAATCTTAGAAGGAGTGGGGCTTAAAATGTGTCATGGACTCTGACTTGTGTGTATTGTTTGTTTGACTAGGGTCAAGGGGCCCTGTCTGAGAGACTCAGGAGCTTTAGCATGCAGGACCTCTCAACCATTCGAGAAGAGAGCAGCAGTCCTGTACCTCCTCCAGTCACTGTACGAACAAGCAGCAAACAGAGCAAGCCCAAAACATCCAGAAGTGCATCAGAAAGCACGGGCAGCTCAGGTAAGTCTCAGCATTTTCCTCGGTCTTGTGTTGTTATCTGAAGTTTTTTTCCTCTACTCACTGATCCTCAAAGGGGAGCAACAGAGGAATGCAGGAAGCACTAGCTCAAGGACATGGAGATACACAGATATTGTAATGCTTAAGTTCACAGGATAGCATCACAGCTTAGTGTCAGGGCAATTAAAAGAGGGAGCAAGATTGCTGTGCGATGGCCACCATTTTGTCCGACACCAAGGATTGAACCTTAAACTTCCAGAGGAGAGAAGCATGAGTTTCTACAGCTTGAACTAATGCAGTGGCTCTCAACCTTTCCAGACTACCGTACTCATTTCAGGAGTCTGATGTGTCTTGCATACCACAAGTTACACCTCACTTAAAAACTATTTGCTTACAGAATCAGAGCTAAAGATACAAAAGTGTCACAGCACACTGTTACTGAAACATTGCTTACTTTCCTATTTTATAATTATATGGTAAAAGTGAATCAACTGAAATATAAATATTGCACTTATATTTCAGCATATAGAGCAATATAAACATGTCATTGTCTGTATTAAATTGTAGTTTGTACTAACTTCGCTAGTGCTTTTTATGTGGTCTGTTGTAAAACTAGGCAAATATCTAGGTGAGTTGATGTACCCCCTGGAAGACCTCTGAGTACCCCCAGGAGTACATGTACCCTTGGTTGAGAACGACTGTTTTAAGGGATCAGGCTCTGGGGCTGGAGAGTGTGGCAGATTCTTATCCTCTGCAGGGCAGCACAGAGCAGGATGTACGATGCACATTGAACATAGACAAAATAATCCTGCCGCAAGATTGTGTCAATCTGGACAAACATGCTGAGTAAACAGCTCTCATGTACCAGTGAAGTCCAGTGACTGCTGAATGTGGGTGGGTGAAATTGACACTCGCAGTCCATTTATCATAAAGAGTAAAGAGCGTAGGGTAAAATCTTCAAAAGTACTTAAGTGACTTATGCACAAGTTCCATTTTCAGAAATAACTCAGGAACTTAAGTCTCATCGAAAGTCAATGGGACTTAGACTTTTCTTTTGAAAATGGGACTTACGCTTCTATGTCACCTAATTTTGAAAATTGTACCCATGACATGGTGTGTATCTAGTATGAATTAGGTACACCAGTGCCTACCTTGACTGTCCTCTGAATCACCACTGAAATGTACAGTAGATATGACAATCATGTTAAGATACTGCACTATAGACGAAGACAACTCATAAATAACCCCCCTATCAATGTATGTGTAAGGATAGATGCCAAGATTTGAAAGCTATTTATGAGGGATGTTCCGTAAGTGTGGGGGAAGGGAGAGGAATAGCAGCAATTACCTCTGAAATATATTTGATTAGATTCCGCTTCTAGAAGGACAAAGCAGAAAAGCAGTGCAAATTTTGCTTTGTCAAAAAAGTGTGGAGGTCAGAAGAGGGAGAGATTTCATTATAAAGATTTTTGCAAGTTCAGATCCAAAATGTGTGGCTTGAGCCATCTCTGCAGATAAATTAATCTGAAAGCTTGTTCGATAGTGGATTGTCCCAGACAATGGTTTCCAGAACTCTTCTATATCACCCTCAGGCCAAAACTCCTGTAACTCCCCTGCTTGATTCTGGAGAGAGGTAAGATTCTCCTGGAAAGCAGCAGGTTTGTCAGCATTTGGAGGCTGGTCAGTGAAGTGGAAAGTAGAGTTGTTTGAAATCTAGCAATTTCATTTTCTGGAGGGGTCTGTGTAAATGTTTGCTGGCTTTCAGATTTATGTAAATTTGCAACTTCCCCGCCCAAGGTTTGCTTTGAGTACTGGGATCTACCAGTAATGTCTGTTCCTTGGTTACCACCATCATCGTATTTAAGCACCTTACAAATTCTTAAAGTTATAAAACGCAAGGATCTCTGGTGATCTTTTTTCCATCCCCCCCATTTGTAAGGGTTTGTCTATACACAAACTTACACCAAAATAAAATTGCTTTAAATTCACACTTCTCTTATTCCAGGGCAAGTTTGTGTGTGAACACACTTGGCTCCAATTTGTGTGTCATATTTTGATTTATTAACAGGACACTCTCAATCTAAAATAAGAGGGTTCACAACAACTAATAGGACATTCTTAATCCAAAATAAGTGATCACATGCAGACTTCCACCAAAATAACCAATAAACCTGCTTTAGATATGTGTTTGATTTTGTGGGTAGACCAGCCCTTGTGTTTTATTCTAAAGAGAGTGACACTGGGCTCAGATGAACTCAAACTCACTCAAAATTGCTGATTTTGGCCTGGTTTCACACTTCCAAAGATGGGCCCTGGATAACTGAACTGTTCATGAACGGTTCAGCAAAGTTGGGCTGAATTCAGAGCTCCTCGCAAAAATCAAGGATCCAGGTGATTTGTGTGTTATTTGGTGTTTTGTAATGAAATTTGTAAACAGCATGTGTGTGCAAGTGAGAGGGAGAGAGAGATTTGCCAGTCAGGTGGTACCATGTCTCGGGAGCCATGGACGGGGGTAAGCAGCTGGACTTCCCACCCTACTGCAAGCAGAGTGCACTCACACAGTGGTGCCCTCTACCTCAAACATTTATTGTACATCTTTTTATACTGCTGGGTTAGAGCTAAGAGGACTCAGCTGCTCTGACATCAGAAGGAATCAGCAAAAGTATCTCTGCCTCTGTGCACAGTATGTGACAGGGTGACTCAGCTGAAAGGCTTTGCATTCCTGTAAAGGGTCTGAGAACCTGCCAGACAGTTACAGTGACAGCAGTAGCTAGATTACAGGGGACAGCCACAAATCTCCTGCAGCTTCAAGAGGATTTACAGAAATCCTGGCCCATGCTAACATATTGTAACAACTGGGTCTCCGTATTGCAAGTGGAACTCCTGCTTTGTGAAGAGACTTGTTCCAGCCTGGCGTACACTACTGGGTCCTGCGTTTTTTAAAAGAGGAAATCTAGTTGTTTGGGCACAAGCCTAGAGGCATGGCTACACTTGCAGATGTAGAGCGCTGAGAGTTAAACCCGCCTTCGGAGAGCGCAGTAGGGGAAGTTCTACAGTCTGTCCACACTGACAGCTGCCAGTGTGCTGGCGTGGCCCATTTGTGGCACTTGCAGTGGCATTGGGAGTGGTGCATTATGGGCAGCTATCCCAGCATGCAAGTGACTACAATGTGCTTTTCAAATGGGGGGTGGGGTGGGGTGGAGTGTGACAGGGAGTATGTTGTGTGTATGTGGGGGAAGAGAGTGGGTTTTTGGGGGGGCTGAGAGCACGTCAGCATACTGTCTTGTAAGTTCAGACAGCAGCAGACCTCCCCCTCCCCTCTGCCTCTCTCTCTCACGCACAGCATTCCCGGCTGTCAGAAATGGAGCTTTCAAACGGCATATCTGCATTCCTACAGTAATTCAAAACAGTGACAAGAGTGGCCACTTGACATAGGGGATTATGGGATGTTTCCGGAGGCTGATCAGAGCGCAGTAATGCAAGACCTCGTCCACGCTGGTGCCATGGCACTCCAGCGGGGGCGCAGCAAACGTTATTCCACTCACCGAGGTGGAGTACCAGGAGTGCTGAAGCCATGGAGTCAGAGCGCTCTGTGTGCCTTGCCAGTGTGGATGGGGAGTGAGCTAGGGCGCTCGGGGCTCCTTTATTGCATGGTAACTCGCAAGTGTAGCCAAGCCCTAGGACTTAAGAGACCTGGGTTCAAGTTCTTCCTCCACCACAGACTTCCTGGGTGACCTTGGATATGTCACATAGTCCCAGAGCCTGAAATGGATTTAGGTGCCTTACTCCTAATCGGAGTTAGATGCCTAAATACCCTTTGAGGATCTGGGCCTTAGTGTCTCTGTGCCTCAGTGCATCTGTCAAATGGGGATAGTAGCACTTCCCAGAGGTGTTAAATGTTAAAGATTGCAAGGTGCTCAGATACTGTGGTAAATACCTTAGCTAGGTTCTTATGTGCTTTTTACTTCAGTGACTGAAATTAATAAAATATGCAATTAACTCCCCCCAGAAGGTTCTCTTTGGGATCAGTTCCAGTTGTTGGAGGGAGTTTCTGGAGGAGAGTGTGTGTTGTTCCTGAACCGCTTTCTCTGTTGCTAGTAATAACATTCCATCTTGTCACAAGGTCTCAGAGTCCATGGCCCATCCAAATTCCTATTTTGCACTTGGGAGGAAAATTCTCTCTTGAGAAAGTCATGTGTTAGTGTCGCGGGGTGCTCTACTCACCACTGTAGCGCCTCCTTCTGGCTGCATCCAGCTCTGCCTGGCCATCAGCCGTTCCTGCAGTTGCACTCCACTGCTCTCTCTCGGGACTCAAATGTTTGCGCTTCTGGCTTGGCCCTCTGGCCAGGTCACTGTAGTCCTCACCTTTCCAGGTACTATCAACATCTTCCACAGGATCCCAGGCATAGGCATCAACTGCATGGGTGCTCCAAGGCTGGAACACCCATGGAAAAAAATAGTGAGCACCCACCAGCCACCTGACAATCAGCTGGTCAGTGGGCCCCACCAATCAGCTTCTACCCTCTCCCCAGCACTTCCTGCCCACCACCAATCAGCTGTTCGGTGGCAGGCAGGAGACACTGGGGGATGCAGAGGAGCATGTGTGAGAAGAGGCAGAGCTAGAGCATGGCACACTTTGGGGAGGGGAGAGGAAGAGGCAGGGTAGGAGCAGAGCCTCAGGGGATGGACAGGAAGATTCAGAGCGAGGGTGGGGCCTTGGGGCAGGGTCTCAGAGCAGGGGTGGAGCACCGCCAGGAAAAACTGAAAGTCAGCACCTGTGGTCCTAGGCAGTCCTGAAGTCCACTGCCCTGGCTAAGTGATTCCCTCAGTGACTGGGATGAATGGTCTCAGACAGTTTTCAAGATCACTGCCCTAGTTGTACCACTCACTCATTCAGTGTCTGGTACGGAAACCCAGGCCTACCCCTTACACTGGGTTCCAGTCCAGGGGCACTGTCTCCTGCAGCTGAGGTCTGTACTACCTCAAACCAACCTGCCACCCCCCCTGCACTACTTACCTTGCCTATCCCAGGCTCATATTCACTACCATAGCTAAACCCCAATCTCCTAGCTCTGCTAGACAAACCCTTCCTTTTTGGTTCAACCCCCTTTCCCTCCCATATCCCAGAGAGCCCACTTTCTGTCACCAGCTCCCTGGTTTTATGGACACCCCTCCTGTTGCTCCACAGGTGAGCTTTCTGCTTCTCTTAATTAGGGTTCTGTAAATATCCCCCAGCGTGTGGCCTCATAGGTTAATTGGCCCACCTGGCCTATGTTATCCCCTTCTACAAGTGTGGGGAACACACCCTATCATGGTTAGTCTTTCTAAAACCTTTACGTTGTTTCCTCCGCCTGGCACCATCTGCCTTTTGCCTACATTACTCGTGGATCAACAGGCAATTGATTTAAACCAGCTCTATGTTGCTTCAGTGAAGAGGTGGCTGCTAAACAATTTTCTGCAGTTTAATAGTAATACAAATGGCTCCATGCATCACTAAGGCACTGAGGGCCCAATCCCATAGATGCCTAGGGTGTGTCTAGATTGCACTCAAACACCCACGGCTGGCCTGTGTCAGCTGACTCAGGCTCAGGCTATGGGCTGTAAAATTGCCGTGTAGACATTTGGGCTCGGGCTGGAGCTTGTACTCTGGGACCCCGTGGGAGGGGAGAATGTCTACACTGCAATCTAAGCCCAGGGTTAGTAGAATTCGAGTTAACAGACCCTGGGTTTGTTACCTCATTTGTAACCCCAGGTTAGGAATTGTTGAAACCTGGGTCCAAGCCCGGGGCTCCAGTGTCTGTGATGCGTTATGCGAGCTCAAGTCCAACCACTCATATCCCAGACTTCCTAGTGCCCTCACAAAACATGGCCACTCTTGCCCTTTGTTTGTGGTGCAGTGTGGGAAAACTTGACTATCTATCAAATTTGACGATCCAGAGGACAAAGAAAGTTGGTCCATGGCACCATGGGATACTTTTGGCAGACTCCCAAAGCATGAGTCTAGCGAGGCTGCATCTACACTGCAAAGAAAATAGGGCTTAAACCCTGGGTCCCAGCTTGACTCAGGTTTGGACCCTTCACCCTATAAGTCCTGGAATGGATCTGAGCCCCAGGTTAGCACGATTTGTGTGTAGATGGAAGGGAGATTGGCTCGAGCCTGAGTTTGAACCCTGGGCTTACGTTGCAGTGTAGACATACACTTAGGTTTAGTCTACACCTAAAACTTAGGTTGACTTATCTGCATTGCTTGAGGCCAGTGGCACTGGAACACTTTTTACAGTGGGGGTGCTGAAAGCCAGTAGTCCCCAAAATTTTTACCTTGCACCCCCTCTGACCCGTGTCCGTGCCCCCTCTCCCCAGAGCTCAGGCCAGGACTGGCTGTGGCTTGTCGGTGAGAGGGGACGCGGACAGGGGTAAGGGTGTGACAGACCCAGACCAGTGGGGTACAGGAGTCTGGTAAAGGGCAAACATACTGGTCACTGGATGAGTAGTTTTCTGTTCCCTGAGTGACCAGAGCAGGGGCTGCAATAGAGTAATCAGGAACCTGCTAGAACCAATTAAGACAGGCAGGATAATTAAGACACTTGGAGCCAATTAAAAAACTGCTAGAATCATTTAGGACAGGCTAGATAATCAGGGCATCTGAGTTTAAAAAGGACCTCACTTCAGTCTGGTGTGTGCATGTGAGGAGCTGAGAGTGAGAAGGTATATTGCTGGAGGACTGAGGAGTAAAAGCATTATCAGGCACCAGGAGGAAGGTCCTGTGGTGAGGATAAAGAAAGTGTTGGGAGGAGGCCATGGGGAAGTAGCCCAGGGAGTTGTAGCTGTTGTGCAGCTGTTCCAGGAGGCACTCTAGACAGCTGTAGCCCACGGGGCCCTGGGCTGGAACCTGAAGTAGAAAGCGAGCCCAGGTTCCCCCCCAAACCTCCCAACTTCTGACTAGACAGAAGAGGAATTGACCTGGACTGTGGCTTCTACCGGTGGGGAAGGTCTCTGGGCTGTTTCCCGACCCACATGGTGAATCTGTGAGGTGAGCAAATCTGCCAATAAGCGCAGGACCCACCAAGGTAGAGGAGGAACTTTGTCACAGGGGGCTGAGGCTGGGACCACAGCTAGGGGTGGGTCCTACAGCTGGGACCCTGGGTGTGGGGCCAGGAGCAGAGCCCCAGGTGTGGGGCCGGTGGCAGCCAGGTGCAGGGCTAGGAGTGGAGCCCCGGTCATGAAGCTGGCAGCTCCAGGACTAGGCTGATGGAAGATTTCTTCCTTAGATCTTGCTACTGCCTCTAAATGGGGTAAATTTCCTGCAGTGATGGAAACCCCCCTTCCTTTGATGTGGTAAGCGTCTACACTACAGCCCTGTAGCAGTGTAGCTGCAGCTGTGCCATCGTAGCACTCGTAGTATAGACAGTAAAGAGTCCTGTGGCACCTTATAGATTAACAGACGTTTTGGAGCATGAGCTTTCATGGGTGAATACCCACTTAGACGCAGCCTTAGGGCTAGACTCTCCCAGCCACTTGGGGCAATAAGGGAGTTTACAGCCTCCCTCGCTCGCCTGGTTGACCCTGCTCTGATGGTGACTGGCTGTGGGGAGGGATAATTCACCCAAGCAGGAGTGTTTTCCCTGATAGTCCCCACCATAGAGGAGGGTGGGGGTTGAGAGGAGGACTGACTCCATCCCCCTTCCCCTCTCATTGGCCAAAGTAGGTGGCTGGATGCACAGAGGGCCCATTGAAGTCATGACACGTATCTGCTTATATGAGTACATTTATTCCAGGGTGTATCCTTTGTCTGCCTCTTGCCCCAATAAAGAGACACATCGGGGTTGGGCTGGGAGCACGGCAGAGCTCATGACCCGACCTCTTTGGCAGAAGAGACCTAGCACCAGCAATGTAAGTTAAAGCAGGATTCTTTCTGTTCTAACTTTGTGCTGGCGCCAGGTGGCCCTGAACTGGGAAGATGCAGCTGACTCCCTGGGGCCACCACTGCTCAGCAAAGTGGCCAGATTGGGGTTTTCTTGTAACTTCTCAAACTAAGGATTTGCAGAGCAGACTCTCTAGGTGCATGACAGATTAGTCATTTGAGTGTTCCTAAACTTCAGTGCATCTACTAACCACAACGACTCTGGGAGTGAACCTATGATGGGGTGGGGGTTGGGGGAAATATGTCTGTTACATGAACTAAGATACATATTGGGAAAATAAACCCCCTTGAAAAGATTATTTGTAAGTGAGATCAGAACTGCTGTTCTTCACTCTTCCTGCTATTTCTTTTTTAGACAGCAGCATGGTGAAGTTAAGCAGAGCCTTAGGAACTGAGTTTAGGGCTTGGTTCTGATCTAATCTATGTATCCCATAGTTTCATCCTGCCCCCCTTCACCATAGTACCTGACTGCCTTCTGTGTAAAATCAATAGCAAGTCCCTAGCAGACTTCATGGAGTCTCTGGCACCTCTCTTTTACACTGGTTTTACACTGACATTGACTTAAGTGGAGTGACTCCTGATTTGTGCTGGTCTGAAACAAGAATCGGGCCCTCAGTGATCAGATGGCTCAATGGATCAAACCTTGCTTTCCCAAAGCCATTTCCTCATAGTGCCAATGTGTATCTTCTCCATATTTAGGGATCAGTTGGGGGCATACTTTGTAAGGACCAGACTGGGAGCAATTTCTCAGAAGTTTTAAAAGACAGGTGCCACTTGCCTGCAGGCGAAGCTCACAACTTGTGAGTTACCAGTGCCTTGGGACTGAAGGGTTCTATAAAACTCCCTGGACCATCTTCATCCCAAGTGTAACACCACTGAAGTACAGCCTGTTGTGTCCTTCTGAGATAGAGATTTTGACACTCTGTCCATGTCTGATTTGCAGTGATAGTAATGACCGTTCTGATGTAATGCTCAGAAGCTGGGTGAACGACTAACTAATGCTTCCAGCATAACTCCTCTGTAAATCTATTGAATTGAGTAGATCTGTAAGGATGCAAACCCTACATTATGGAACTGTGCGGTTATTCTCATATAACCTCCACATGCTATGTGGAGCATGGCTTATTCAGTCTTACAGAGACTATTAAAAGCTTGTCAGAGGGCAGTGTTGTCTAGTGGTCTGAGCACAGGGCTGGGAGCCCAGAACTTCTGTACATAACTTCCGCTCTACCACTCCCTAGCTGCAGTGGCCTTCAGTAGAGCATTTAACATCTCTTTGTCTGTCCCCGCATTGGTAAATGGAGATGGTAACACTTGTCTACCTCACAAGACCTGGGTCGGCGGGTAGTGATTGATCTATTGGGAATCAATTTATCGCATCTAGTGTAGACACGATAAATCGATCCTCGATCGCTCTGCCATCGACTCCTGTACTCCACTGTGCTGAGAGGTGGAAGCGGAGATGACAGGGGAGTGGTGGCAGTTGACCCCGCAACGTGAGGACACGAAGTAAGTCGACCTAAGACACATCGACTTCAGCTACGCTATTCTTGTAGCTGAAGTTGCGTATATTAGGTCGATTTTTGCTTCCCCCCCACCCCCGCAAGTGTAGACCAGGCCTGAGTCATTCCACAGAGCTTGGGAAGAAAAGTCAAGCGCTTTGTAAGTATTGTTGTTGATGCAGCACGGTTGAGTCTTAACGCTCAGCTCCTCTTTCAGTTTGCTCATGTTGTTCGGTGTGCCGAATCCTCAGAGGTGAGTGCTGGATTCTACGCATCCCTTGTGAGCACGGCTGCGTTCGCCTGCGATGTCTTGCGATTCTTCTTCTTGCTCCCTGGGTTTCCTAACAAAGAGGACAAATGAATAAGGCTGGGGCAACAATGAATGAGTTTGTAACTGTGAAAAATGAGACTCGGGGCTGCGCTGTGTTTCCTTGCTAAACATGCATTGCAGTGAACTCTTCCTTTCAACTTACTGACCCGCATTACAGAGGCCGTGGAGTGCTTTGACTTCAGCCCTGTGGATATTTGGGTGTTTTGTGCCACTGTTGCTACACCAGTGCAGATCCCCAGCATAGATACATTGTGCTGATGTAAGATAGGGATCACTCTGCTGTGACTAAGCGAGAGTAAATTACCAGAGTATATCACACCAGTCCCAGCCTCATGCTGCACTGGTGCTAGGGGTTTGCACAGATGTCACTACATAGATGCATTTACACCAGTACAGATTTCTCTAAAGTAGGCCTGGTCTATACCTAAAACTGGGGTTGACCTTGCTACATGGCTCAGGGCTATGAAAAGTCACACCTGTGTGACATTGTTAAGCTGACCTAACTTCTGGTTTAGACACTGGTAGGTCAGTGGAAGAATGCCAACCTAGTACCACCTTTCAGGGCATGTCTACACTACAAACTTTTGCTGACACAAGTGACGTTGGCATAAAGCCGCTGCAGTTACTTTAATCCTTGTGTGCATGCAAACTTTGCTTCTTGCATCAGCGCTGCGTGTACTTAGTAGGGGTGTTTCTGTCAATGCACAATGTGGTTCACCGTGGTTAGGTATCCCAGAGTGCAACTTGCCGCCATTCAGCTCCCTGACTCTTTGCGAAGTTTTGGCAAAGGGTGGGGCAGAAATGAGTTGCACAGGGTTAAGTAGGACTGCAGGGTTAAGCTCCTATCCTGTAGTGCCATCTTTATCCCATAATTTTTGCATCTATTTTGAAAATACCATGAACCTGCGTGGGACCTGTCACTGTCTGCCATCTCCGACAGAAGCATGGAGTCTGCACAGCTTTGCACAGTGATCATGAACATTGCAAGCACAGGATGCACGATCCACCAGTATTTGCAGAACCACAAGAAGCACCGTGGGGAACATGATGATTTCCTAGAGGTCAGATTGCTGTAGGATGTGGCAAGAACCAATTCAAGGTTGGTGGTGGTAGTCACAGAGCAGCTGGAAATGGCAGTGAGCCACTTCTGGGCCTGAGAAATGAGCACTGACTGTTGGGTTCACATTGGAATGCAGGCTTGGGATGACAAGCAGTGGCTACAGAACTTACAGATGCGCAAGGCCACATTCCTGCATCTCCAGCACAGGGACACCAGAATGAGAGCTGCTCTGACAGTGGAGAAGCGAGTGATGATTGCACTGTGGCAACTTGCAACACTGGATTGCTACCAGTGGGAAATCATTTTGGGGTTGGAAAATGCACTGTGGGGGCTGTTGTCATTCAAATGTGCAGGGCCATTAACCATCTCCTGCTATGCAGGACTGTGACTCTAGGCAATGTGCAGGGTATAATGAATGGATTTGCAGCAGTGGGGTTCCCGAACTGAAGTGGAGCAATAGACAGCATGCATATCCCTATTTGGCACCAGACCACCTTGCCACAGAGTACATCAATAGAAATGGCTACTTTTTGGTGGTTATGCAAATGCTGGTGGATTTATCTGTGACACTGAGTACCTGTTCCAGACCTGAAGAGCTCTGTGTAAGCTCAAAAGCATGTCTCTCTCACTGACGGAAGTTGGTCCAATGGAAGATATTAGCTCACCTACCTTGTCTCTCTAATGTCCTTGGACCGGCAGGGCTATGATAACACTGCATACAACAATGGAAATTATTTATCCTCATTTAGCACACACATTGTGTTCAATGCTGTACAAGATGCAAGAATAAATATAGTCTCAACCCCAAAGAGTTTATAGGCTTGTCTACACTAGAACAATTAGAAGCCACTTTGTAGCCATTATATAATAATAATCATTATATAATGCCTGCATCTGTAACTTTCACTCCATGCATCTGAAGAAGTGGGTTTTTTATCCATGAAAGCTTATGCCCAAACAAATCTGTTAGTCTTTAAGGTGCCAACATACTCCTTGTTTTTGTGGATACAGAGTAACATGGCTACCCCCTGATATTTGTACCCATCGTGCAGCTGTAGCCATGAGAGCAATAGCATCAGTGCATTTGCATGTAAGACTCCATTATTTTTCTCATGGAAACCTGCTCCTGTATCATTCATTTAGTCATATAAATGTAGTGTCTCCGGGGCCGAGGCATGGACCAGGACTCCATTGTGCTAGGCGCTGCAGAAACACAGAACAAAAACAGCCCCTGCCCAAATGTAAAACCATTATTTTTATTGGAAAACAGCATTGCAGGAACAATCTGCTGCTCTTGCTCCATGCGCAATGCTCCATGAGTGTCATTCGCATCACACAACATTACTCAGGAAACAGATATTATTATAATAAAAAAAAACAGGAAAAAATGTCATAAGCCAGAACATTTATGACAAAGTCCTGTTTCCTTTGCTGCAGATGAGATTTTTGCCATTGGCTTCAGTGGAATAGAAGTTGGCATGCAATTGGTTACAAGTGTCATGGAATGTATTTTACCATTTTTTATTAATCTGCAGCCCCTTGATTCCCTCAGAGAGAGAATAAAGGGCGGGCTAAGCACGCACTGGAATCACTCCAGATAGCAGGTAGATCTGTCAGTATCAGACCACAGTGGAACCATCGTATATTGAAGCTGTTTGTTTCACAGAACAGCTTAATTATGCATTTGTTCACTCTAACTGGCCTCACAATCTGCACATTGCAGGATACTGATATAATTCAGGATGTTCATCCTCCTTTTCTATGAACAGTTTCACTAACTCCAAGCCCACTGTAAATCAGTTCCACAATAGATATGAAAATGTGTCTTCTTGACAGTTCCTGTGTCAGCCTTTGTTCCTGACTTAGTGGTCTGCCTTTTCTGGCAAAGTTCCCACCAGTGGCTTTTAAACAAGTCTTTGATTTACTTCTACTATATTAAGGCCCTGTTGAAAGATCAGGCTATAACATCAGGGAACATTGATACCATGAAATCATAACTTGGTTCCATCCTGGGATCTTCAGAAAGGGTTAAATTAATATCCCCAGTGATGCATGCTTGTTTGTAGGATGCTGGCTGTGTCTGGGAAATGCACAAACCCTGATGGGATATTATACAAGTTTTCTTGGAATTTTCACTTTTAAAACTAAAAGCGTTTTTTTTTTTTTTTTAAATTGGTTGAGCTGAGCATATTCAATCTTATCGGTGCAAAAGTATCTGATGAAAGAAGAGCAATTTCAATTCTGGTAGCCAGTAACTACGTTGGAAAGAGATTTAATAAGCAGAACTGTGAGGAGTGCTGTGATGATAGCAAATGTTGTGCTTTTGTTGAGGGACCCTGTAGATGGCCGCCCCCGCACCCCCAGCACCTCCTGCTGGTTACTTCTGGGAATTAGCTCGGTTCCAGCTCCGGAGTGCCCTCTGCAGGCTGGCGATCCACCTGTCCTCTGGCCCCGTGTCCCTCCCTGGCCCCAGTGCCCTTTTACATGGAGTGCTGCCCCCAAGCAGTCACCCCTTTCTCTGAGGGTTTCCCCTTCCTGGGGGACCCCCACCCTCTATCCCCGCTTTGCCTCAGTATAGGCTACTGCCCAGTCTCCACCTAACCCCCGTTCACTGGGGCAGGCTGCAGTATCAGCCAGTCATCATAGGCAAAGGGGTTTGGACCTGCTGCCTTTGCCTACCCCTCGGTTGCTCCCTGCAACACCCAGTACTTCTTGGCCTAATGCTAGGCCACAGCCTGGGGCTTTCCAGGCAGGAGCTCCCCAGCTCCTCTGCCTTTCCCCAGCCCTGCTCCCCTCAGGTACTTTGCCTCTAGCCCCCAGCAGCCAGACCCATCTCCCTCTATAGCTAGACAGAGACTATCTACTTCTAGCTCCCCTGGCCTTCTTATGAGGACCCCTTGCTCAGTTTGGGGCATGGCCCCAGCTGCAGCCACTTCCCCAATCAGCCCAGCCTAAAGGCTGCTTTCTCCAGCCACAGCCCCTTCCCAGGGCTGTTTTTAACCCCTTCAGGGCAGGAGCAGGGGTCCACCCTGCTACAGACCCTTATCCATAAAATACTGATCCAGAACTGGGAACAGCATAAAATGTTTAAAGATGTTAGTGACCAATGAGACTATTTGCCTGAGCCAGTGCTGGAGGGTTGTGCTCCCAATGGATGACCAATACAAGAATGTGTTTCTTTAAAGCTGCAGCACAATTGTAACACGGGATCCCAGCTTTGGTTGGCAGACTGTTAGTCATGCACAACATACTGCAGTGTAAAGCTTTGGTTGGCAGACTCAGTTAGTCATGCACAACATGCTGCAGTGTAAAGCCAGCTCCTGGCACTCTCCCAGTAAAATAATGTTGGATGTTTTCCTGTGTGTGGCTGAATTTAGTCCCCACAAGGCAGGGAGACATGCCATGTACAACCAGTGGCAGGGTTGTCAGGATACAAGTGATCATGATCTTAAAGGCACATTCACCAAATTGTGCATTTTTAACCAATCCTGTGCTAGTATGTCACATGTATGCCCAAATCCTTATTTTTAGCATGTTACAAATTACCCCTGAGACTACTGAAATGGAAAGAATTTTAAAAATCCAATTGACTTTTCACATGTATGCTGTTTGTTTGCATTTTTGAATGAGGACAATTAAATAGCTTTGTCAGTTTTACTTTTGTTCCTAGTCAGTTTCACTTATAGGTTCTCTGGCACCTGCAGAATGCAGGGCAATATTGATTTGGCTTCAGAAACTATTTCCAGTGGAATTTAAAACCACAGAAAATTTCTCCTGGTTTCAGGGTTGGTTTTTTTTCCCTTTTTTTGTGTGTTTGTTTTTAAAACCTCATATTACAAAACCTAACTTTTGGGCTAAATTTGACAGGGATGCTATATAGGAACACAAACGTGAGTACTTTACCTCGCAATTACAACTCATGAGTTTCTCTAGGCTTTTAAAATATTTTAATACTTACCCTGCTTAATTCAGGGAACGGGAGTTTATGTATATAGAAAGTCAACATGTACGTCTGCTGCCCAAGCATTTTAACAATAGAGCATTAAAACATGCATTTCAGTTTAATAAACTGCAATCTAACCACTGGTATTACAAACAGTGATGAAGACACTGTGAAGAAGATTTCTGATCTCTGAAACAATGTTCCATTTTTCCACAAATGTGTTTTCCTAAAAGTTTATTCTTTTCTTTTCTCTATGTGACTATTGTGGGACTCTGATGTAAGTGTTACAGATTTGCATGACTTTTCATCTCAGCTATTTAGAATAGACTAGTTTCTTCCCTGCACTTAACACTTTAATCATTTGTGGGATGTGTGTTTTCATTAACTGACTCTGTTGATGATGTGACTAGATCTGTTTGCCTGATTAATATTGGGCCTGACTTATGTTTTGAAAAGATAACCTTTCTGCCTCCCTTTGTTTTTATGATTGCTGTACAGTGTGTGGAGGTGACTGTACTTGGCTTCTTGGTTTGGCAATGAAACAGTTGCTGTGAGACATGTGATTTAGTCCAGTTACCTTCTGGAAATGAATACCTTTTGAATCTAATTCACATAAAGGGATTGACCTCCATAGTATGTTATGCTGCTTTCACTGACTCATTAACCAGTATGGAAGTAGGATGAGTGACCCACAGTAAAGAAGATGAGATTTTGCTTGTGTGCGACCTTGTCTTGCATTATAGTAATATGATCTCTAACATGTGACTGATACAATATGTGACTCTGAACTACCCTATTCTCCTATGGGAATTTAATCAGTAAGGAGATCATGTCATTGGGCAAAATGAGTCCTTTGCTCATCCACCGATCACATATGGGATCAGATTCTGATCTCTGCTATACCAGTGTAAATCCATTGAGATTACTCTGGATTTTCACAAGCGTAGAGGAGAACAAAGTCCTGTCCATAACAAAGCAATCGCTGAGCAAGTGCTCTGCTATGAAAGCTCCTTTGCTGCTGCATAATGGGTTTAGTCCTTTCTCAAAGGGGATTTACCAGCCTACATCAAATCATAGACATTAGAGATGACCACGACCTGTTAGGTCATGTTCTCCATCTCCTTGTCAGTAAGTACACAATTGTTCTCTGCTAGCTGAGGCTCGGACTCAGCAAAATACTTAAGCACGTACATAAGTGCTTTTTACAATCGGGGTTTTAGGCCCAAATCCTCAAAGATATTTAGGTGCCTAGTTCCCACTGATTTCAGTAGGAGTTAGGTGCCTTAATACTTTTGAGGACCCAGGTCTTAATGCTTTGCCTGGTCTAATTTTAAATGTCTGAAGCATCAAGCCTCAGCGTGCTGCTGAATGTTGTTTCCCTCTGAGCGAGTTAAAGCTCTCACCTGCAAAAGCAGCCAGATACAGACTTGCCCTGGCCTGATGATCATCGCAGCCTGAGGGAAGACACCCCTGTATATGACGGGCTTATAGTTATTGTAATCATGGCAGCAGCTTCAGCTCTGGGAGCTGAGCCATAGAATTCACCTGGTGCAGATGGAATGCTCTAGTCTCTCTCGAGTGCCATGCGATGCTGCTTCCTAAAGCAATGCATGCACGTCTGCTTGGAGATGCACAGGAGTAAATGTGACAGGCCAAGACCCCATCCACACACATGTTGTTCAGGCTAAGGTATGGTCCTAAGCATGTCTCAGAGCAGATGTGCTGGAATTGGTGAGGGAGGGGGAGGGATTTGACTGGCCACTGTTGCTCAAATGCAGCCACCTACTGAGCGGTCTGTGAAACACTTATAGTGGCCACACTGAAGGAGACTAGAGGCTGTTCCTCCAGTGTCTACAAAAATGCTCTGTGCTAGAGCAGCTGGTAGGGGAATGGGTGGCGATGACCTAAAATCCTGCACCGAAGCTGCTGATCATAATAAAACATTTTAGGAAGCACAAAAAGGTCACCCAGCCCCACATGCCCTCCCTTTCAAAGAGCATGTCGGTCTCGATGTATTTCTATACCCCTCAATCCACTCCTCCTCCAGAAACAAATCAAGCTCTCTTGCACTCGTCAATATGTTCTTTGCCTCAGTATCTTTTTCCCAATTGCTTACTGCACAGCAATTATTATTCAAGCTAGTGTCTTTTGCATGAAGTACCAAGTTCCCTGCTTCTTCTTAAGAACATAAGAACGGCCGTACTGGGTCAGACCAAAGGTCCATCTAGCCCAGTATCTGTCTACCAACAGTGGCCAATGCCAGATGCCCCAGAGGGAGTGAAGCTAACAGGCAATGATCAAGTGATCTCTCTCCTGCCATCCATCTCCATCCTCTGATGAACAGAGGCTAGGGACACCATTCTTTACCCTTCCTGGCTAATAGCCATTTATGGACTTAGCCACCATGAATTTATCCAGTTCCCTTTTAAACATTGTTATAGTCCCAGCCTTCACAACCTCCTCAGGTAAGGAGTTCCACAAGTTGACTGTGCGCTGTGTGAAGAAGAACTTCCTTTTATTTGTTTTAAACCTGCTACCTATTAATTTCATTTGGTGACCCCTAGTTCTTGTATTATGGGAATAAGTAAATAACTTTTCCTTGTCCACTTTCTCTACATCACTCATGATTTTATATACCTCTATCATATCCCCCCTTAGTCTTTTCCAAGTGGAAGAGGCCTAGCCTCTTTAATCTTTCCTTGTATGGGACCCTCTCCGAACCCCTAATCATTTTAGTTGCCCTTTTCTGAACCTTTTCTAGTGCTAGAATATCTTTTTTTGAGGTGAGAAGACCACATCTGTACACAGTATTTGAGATGTGGGCGTACCATGGATTTATATAAGGGCAATAATATATTCTCAGTCTTATTCTCTATCCCCTTTTTAATGATTCCTAACATCTTGTTTGCTTTTTTGACCACCTCTGCACACTGTGTGAACATCTTCAGAGAACTATCCACAATGACTCCAAGATCTTTTTCCTAACTCGTTGTAGCTAAATTAGCCCCCATCATATTGTATGTATAGTTGGGGTTATTTTTTCCGATGTGCATTACTTTACATTTATCCACATTAAATTTCATTTGCCATTTTGTTGCCCAATCACTTAGTTTTGTGAGATCTTTTTGAAGTTCTTCACAATCTGCTTTGGTCTTAACTATCTTGAG
Source organism: Gopherus flavomarginatus (assembly GCF_025201925.1). NCBI lineage: Eukaryota > Metazoa > Chordata > Testudines > Testudinidae > Gopherus > Gopherus flavomarginatus. The sequence goes on along the minus strand of NC_066619.1, from coordinate 272,468,295 downwards.
TAGTTTAGTATCATCTGCAAACTTTGCCACCTCACTGTTTACCCCTTTCTCCAGATCATTTATGAATAAATTGAATAGGATTGTTCCGAGGACTGACCCTTGGGGAACACCACTAGTTACCCCTCTCCATTCTGAGAATTTACCATTAAGTCCTACCCTTTGTTCCCTGTCTTTTAGCCAGTTCTCAATCCATGAAAGGACCTTCTCTTTTATCCCATGACAGCTTAATTTACGTAAGAGCCTTTGGTGAGGGACCTTGTCAAAGGCTTTCTGGAAATCCAAGTCCACTATGTCCACTGGATCCCCCTTGTCCTTATGTTTGTTGACCCCTTCAAAGAACTCTAATAGATTAGTAAGATACGATTTCCCTTTATATAAACCATGTTTACTATTGCTCAACAGTTTGTTTTTCTATATGTCTGACAATTTTATTCTTAACTATTGTTTCGACTAATTTGCCTGGTACTGATGTTAGACTTACTGGTCTGTAATTGCCGGGATCACCTCTAGAGCCCTTTTTAAATATTGGCATTACATTAGCTAATTTCCAATCATTGGGTACCAAAGCCGATTTAAAGGACAGGTTACAAACCTTAGTTAATAGTTCTGCAACTTCACATTTGAGTTCTTTCAGAATTCTTGGGTGAATGCCATCTGGTCCCGGTGACTTGTTAATGTTGAGTTTATCAATTAATTCCAAAACCTCCTCTAGTGACACTTCAGTCTGTGACAGTTCCTCAGATTTGTTACCTACAAAAGCCAGTTCAGGTTTGGGAATCTCTCTAACATCCTCAGCCGTGAAGACTGAAGCAAAGAATCCATTTAGTGTCTCCGCAATGACTTTATCGTCTTTAAGCGCACCTTTTGTATTTTGATCATCAAGAGGCCCCACTGGTTGTTTAGCAGGCTTCCTGCTTCTGATGTATTTTAAAAACATTTTGTTATTACCTTTGGAGTTTTTGCCTAGCTGTTCTTCAAACTCCTCTTTGACTTTTCTTATTACACTCTTGCACTTAAGCTGGCAGTGTTTGTGCTCCTTTCTATTTGCCTCACTAGGATTTGACTTCCACTTTTTAAAGGAAGTCTCTTTATCTCTCACTGCTTCTTTTACATGGTTGTTAAGCCACGGTGGCTCTTTTTTAGTTCTTTTACTGTGTTTCTTAATTTGGGGTATACATTGAAGTTGGGCCTCTATTATGGTGTCTTTAAAAAGGGCCCATGCAACTTGCAGGGATTTCACTTTAGTCACTGTACCTTTTAACTTTTGTTTAACTAACCCCCTCATTTTTGTATAGTTCCTTCTTTTGAAATTAAATGCCACAGTGTTGGGCTGTTGCGGTGTTCTTCCCCCCCACAGGGATGTTGAATGCTATTGTATTATGGTCACTATTTCCAAGCAGTCCTGCTATAGTTACCTCTTGGACCAGCTCCTGTGCTCCACTCAGGATTAAATCTAGAGTTGCCTCTCCCCTTGTGGGTTCCCGTACCAGCTGCTCCATGAAGCAGTCATTTAAAGTATCGAGAAATTTTATCTCTGCATTTTGTCCTGAAGTGAAATGTTCCCAGTCAATATGGGGATAATTGAACTCCCCCACTACTACTGGATTCTTAATTTTGATATCCTCTCTAATTTCCCTTAGCATTTCAACATCACTATTACTGTCTTATTCTTAATTTCTTCTACAACAGAAGTTGGTTTAGAGAATTTACCTCCGTCGCCGTTATCCATTTCTCTTCTCCTTCTCTGTCATGGCCACAGAAACCACCCCCCCAACTGACACTAATTGACACTTTTTTGTTGGCAGCCCTTCTTCAGTAACAGTCCTTCTGTGGCACTAGTGTAGGCTGTGCTGTGTTGGAGCACAACTGTAGAATACTGCTCTCCTCGTGTGTGTTTAGAGGGGACCCCCTGCACACAGATCTCCTCCCTGCTGCATTGCAGAGGGTGTGGGATCAGTAACCTCCAGGGCACCTCTTATCCCTCCACTCCGGATTCCATGGAAGGTACTTCCTGGGTCCAAAACCCACAGAGTAGGAGGTTAGACCAGGGCCAGATTAACTTTTTGTGGACCCGGCGCCAAACATATTTGTGGGTTCCCGAGGGCAAGGTACAGCGGGGCGGGATGGTCAGTCTCCAGAGTGAAGGGCAGGCTGGGGGCAATGAGGCACAGTGCAGCGGGAGCAGCCCCACTCCATGCAGCGTAGCAGGAGGGCACAGTTTACAAACCTGCAGCTGCCAGACGCACACTGGATGGCCCAGCCCTTTGCTGCCAGCATGTCCCTTCCCTCTGAGGGCTGACCCGCACCACCGTGCCCAGTGACCCACCTTTATGCCCAGCGCCCCCTCACCCAAAGACCTCCACCACAGATCTCTGTCCAACCCCTAGCCCTCCCAGAGACCTCCCCTGCTGGCCTCCCACCACAACTCCTCCCCCGTTTGGCCCCTTCCACCTGCGACCCCACCCATGACCCCACCCCATTCCTCCCCTTCCCCAGCGGTCCTGTCCCCATTCCACCCCCACTCTACCTCTTTCCCCCGTCCCCCACTTGCTTCTGCCCCCCTCCACCCACTGAGGCCCCGAGACTGGCTGTGGCGGGGAGCAAGAGCTCCTCCAGCCCCGGGGGGCGTGGCAAGGGGAGATTTTCTTATGGGCCTCAAATCTGCCACTGCCTCCCTTAGTGTGAGGTTTGAGGAGCCTTAGCCTCCCTCAGCCTCCATTACGTGCCACCCAAGATGTTTCTGTGCATTTTTGGTATTAGCTGCATGTGGCTCTGTAGCCTGTTTGCTGATTCTGCTGGATAGTCTAGCGAATTCCTCAGCAACACACCACTTCCTTTAAAACACATTCCCTGGCCAAGGGAATATCGTTGTCCATGTTTGGCAGCACACGGCTTGAGTTGCATTATTTTACTTGTTTAACCATTGTTGCATTTCTCTAAGAATAATGCAGCTGTGCTACAGGACAAAAGATTATAATTTCTTTGGGAGTGGGTAGAAACTGGGCTTGCTTACAAAGGGGGAAATATTTTAACTGGTTCTAAAACTGGTTTAGTTAAACTGATTCTAAAAATGATTAGCGCCATAGTATAGACTTGGTTATAGGTGGTTTAAGGCAGCCTGACCCATTTTTACTAAACAGGAAACAATCAGACTGCTTTAAACTGCCTCATACTAGCTGTGTGCTATGGTTCTTAGATCAGTTTTAAAACCAGTTAGAATGTTTTCTCAGTATAGATAGGGCCCAAGGACCAAATCTTATCATTTCTTTGAAGTTAGTGGGAATTTTGCTCAAGTAAGGCCTGCAGGATATTGTCCTTATGTGCTAGGATGTGATATAATAAAAACTGAACATTAGTTTCCCAAAGCATAGCCAGCCTTCTGTGATGACCCCACAGCTACAGGAGTTGCCTGTTTTCAGAGGCTTCCCAATGGCAAGGCTACAAACAAGTTCAGTAAAATGTGGGTTCCTCCTAATGCAACGTTGGTTTCCCAAGCAGTGTAGGAGGAAGGATGGTCTTATGGCTCAAACAGACAATGGGGTGACAGGAGACATGGAGTCTATCCCTAGTGCTATCACAGATTCACTATGTGATGTGGGGCAAGTCCGTCCCTTCCCCTCCCTATGCTTCAGTTTCCCCAGCTATAAAGTGAGAATATCCCCCTCTGAGAGGCTTTATTAATGTTTGTGTAACACCAACAGACCCCGATCATCGGGATCGAACCTGGGACCTCTGGAGCTAAATGCATGAGCCTCTGCTGCGTGAACTAAAAGTCGTATGGCTGTAGAGCAAACTCATTAATCTCTCTAAGTGGTCTTGGTGCCACTCGATGGGACAGAACACCACACCCAGGAAGGGTGTGGGTTACGTGTGCACAGGAGTTTCAGATGGGAGATATTATATATAGGTGGGCAAAATGTTATTTCTGTCTAGTTTGTAGTAGTCTAGCTCCCTGCAGTCCTTACATTTCTTTTAAAGGAAGGCAGAACTTTAGAGATAGGGGCAGCCACTATTCCACTGAACCAGTCTCCATCCAGAAGACTACACTTCAGGTTCTTCATTGGTGATTTTGAGAATGATGTCACCATATAGGAAATAGCTCATTGGTTGACACTGTGGAATCACAGATATTTAATATTGCTACAACTGGGGTGACGGAGAGAGTTTGAACCATTACTGTATAGCAATGTGTTTTTTATTCTAGTAAGGGCATCCACTTGAAATGCTTCCCTTTAGAGATTCTGCTTCTTGTAGTGAACTTAAAACACAGCTGTAAACAGAGCCTGCCTATAAATTGTGTTTTTGAGTAATTATGGTGGCTAAGTGATTAATACCAGTGTGGCATCTTGCATGCTCTATTAACAAAATGAAGTAAAATTGAGCTCTTCCTGAAAATATTTTCCAGGTGTCAGAAAAAAATGCTGTGCAATGGAAAAGAAATGTACCCAGACTTATTTATAGTGTGATCTACTTAAGATTTTCCCACACTTTTTTTTTAGAACTGTAATCATCTGTAAAATCTGAAATCAGCATTGTCCCTGGCCTCTCTGTTTTAACATTTTTCAACACAGCTTGACATTACTAGGAAAATAGATGTTTACTGCACTTACTAAAAAACACTGGAGCCATATTCCGACCTAGCTATTGAGATGACAGATAAATTGATACAGGCAGCAGGAGTTAATGGTTTAAGGATGCTGTGGCCTTGTATGTAGAGAGGCAACCTGGTCTAGTGGACTAAGATCATGACTCTCAGGTGCTATTAGTTTATTTCAACAGGCAATGGACAGGGCTATAGGATCTGAGCTATAAAAAAAACAAAACAAAAACGCCCAGCTCCACAAGGGGAATAGTCTACATTGGTACTTTACAGCGCTGAAACTTGTAGCACTCAGGGGGGTGTTTTTTCACACCCTTGAGCGAGAAAGTTGCAGTGCTGTAAAGTGCCAGTGTAGACAAGCCCTTAGTCTCTCCATCTGTGTAATAAGGGTAGTGTTAGAGCTGAGTGAATTATGGATTTTTTTTTTTGGTTTGGGGTTTGATTCAAACTGGATAAAATTTTTTGGTCAAATTGCAGAACCTGAAAACTTTTTTGTTTCTAATTGACTGAAACAATTTTGTTTTTTATTTTGTTTCAGGTTGACCATAATGTGCGTGGTTGACTCCAAATGAGGGGTGGGAGGGGTGTTCAAATTTTTGTTTAACTTCAGCCATTTGGGGTGGTGGTCACCTTTTTTTTTAAATTGGCTAAATTTGAAATGGAAATACTGTTTTGCATTGAAAAGTCGAAACAAAACATTTTGAAATAGTCCCAAATTCAAGAAATAGTTTTGGGGCGTGAAAAATGCATTTTTCTAAAGGGAGGGGGGGAAGTGTAAGTCAGCTCTAGTGGTAATACTTATGTAACTCACAGGGTGTCATGACAAATGATTAGTTGAGTACTTTGAAGACTTAAAATGCTAAGTATACTTAACAGGAATTTAAGGATCCTCTTATGATCACGTTTGTGCACTTATCACCAGTCTGAGCGGTAGAAATTGCTATTTTTATGCTGTTTTTAGATGATTATAAAAAATCTTAGGTTTGACTGGACCTTGAGCCAGTGATTGTCATTAATATTTGTACAAGCAGCAAAAGCTTCCATGCCCAAGACAATTCAGAATGGAAAAGATATAAGCCATCCATATCACTATAAAAGCATCATAGCAAATTGTCAGTAGAGGGGTAGGAGGCTTAGTTGGAGCTAGGTACCATTTCATTGATTCATACTTTGTACTACCATTAAAAATACTATTACATTTAACTGTCTGGATACACCATAGCAACCTTGGACCACAATCTGCCAGTACTGGTAATGACTTGAACTGCCTCCATAGAATAGCACTTATACCGCACTTAAAAAGTTCAAAATGCTGCATAGACATTAACTATTAACAAACATTTGCAGTCTGCACACAGTGGGCCAAATTCAGTTACATCAGTGATGTCTGATTGCAGTCAGAGTGGCTTTGGAAATCTCCCAGCATCCACTCCTTTCTGGAAGCAGTACCAGGAAATGTGGAATAGGTGTCCTGAGGGCAATGGAACTGAACGGAGTTAGAGCACTAAACATGAGACAAAACTGTAGCAGTTCAGAACACAAGGCAGCATGGCTAGGATGGGCATATTGAACCATTACTGATAGCGCAGCCATACTAATTCACCCAGAAATGGCTCGGTTCTGTAGCGTGAGCACAACCAAAGTGGACAATGCAAGAGGACATCTAAATAATTCCTCAGGTTCAGTTACAAGTTTGGGTTTTTTGTTTTGTTTTTTTGGTTGAGGTGAAACTTTGCCCTTGGTGTGTTTGTTCAGATCAATATGCTGCCAGAAAGGCTTTCCTAGAGTGTTAGCCGTTTCATTGATCCAAATATGATTAAACCCAACTGCTTATGGAATCTACATAACATCAGATGGGCTGTTAAATTAGTCTAAATTCTATTTCGAAAGTCCAGCACAACTAATCAACACACCATAAGCTGGGGCCACTTTGTTTTCTGACACCACAACCACTGTTACTAGAGTGTGATATATCAACCCCATTTCTATTACTCTCTGGAAGATGCCTGGCTTTGGGGTGGGATTAGTGAAATGAACAGCAGAAGCCAAGTCACCACTGACCTTCCTTATCCTTTGTTTTCACCATGTAGATTTTTAAAATGCTGTTGTAAGTGGTTAAGGTAGACATGGATGATGCGTGTGAAAAGCCTCGTGAGACAAACTGTGAAACAAAAGACTTAGTGTTCTCAGATGATGAAGAGCATGATTTATTGGATCACATGGTCAAGAACAGACGGCTCAAAAAGAAGGAGCAAGCTCTTGAGGTACTTCCATATTGGAAAAGGTGCTGCAACCTGCAAGGTTGCTTGGATTTCCAGAAGGACATCTCTTTGGAATGGAAACACTGTTGAGGCCGACATTCAGTCTTGCAGGGTGGGTCTGGGCTTGGATATTCAGCACTTCCTACAAGGGTGGAATCTCTCTATGGGAGTTTAAGTTCCACACGTACAAGAACAAATCAGAGCTGCAGAATTAGGAGCTATCTCTGAATTCTTCCAAAGTTTTGAGGTGTTTGGATGTGAGGTTTTGGAGATGTACAAAACTCCATTTCACTTTGCATTTACTTAAGGGAAATGTTTATTATCATATCTGAGGGGAAGACAGCTGGGGAGATGGGCCAGGACCAAAACTCTAGATCCAAACTTTGGGAGAATTCAGAGCCAGATTGATACATATTCAATATGGACGTAATCCAAAGCTCACTGATGTTATAGCTCTCTTCACTGATTTCATTACTTCGATGGGCTTTGAATCAGGCCCTATATTAGCAAGTATGCTTTAATTTGTAACAAGGACAGACAGACATATAAAGAACACAAGAGCACACATTGTGCTTTGCCAGAAAAGGTTTTAGCATCACTCATGTTCATAGGAAATACAGCCACAAGGCAGACAAGTCAAAGGAATAATACTTAAAAGAAATCAGAGATGGTAAACATGAGGAAGCCTTCCAGATCTTTGGGGAAATGGAGGCAGCTGGTGTCTGCCCGGATACAGGTACTAAGAAATCAAAGGTGGGAAATCTCTGCCAATGGGTAAGACAGAACAGTTACACTCTTAACTTGGCTCAAAGAGAGTATGAAGGGGATATTGTTGGGTTAAAAATAATACTTGTTGCTGTAAAGTGTCCTTATCTATGGCTCTAATAATATCTGAGACCATTAACGGGAGGAATTTTGAACATCTCAATGACTTCTCACCAGTTATGCTACATGTTAACTCCCTGAATTGCTGTCTGCCGGTCCCAGCCCTGGCCTTGCTGTGGGTGGCGAGGGAGAGAAGAGACCTGGCCTTTTTGAAGTCTCCTTGCCTCTGGATGGTAGCTCCTCAGGCTAAGGTGCTGCCCCCTCTCTGATGCTACTATGAAGGGAAAGAGAGACGATGGCTGCTCACAGACAAACTGTGAAGTGGGCCCCCAGCACAGAGCCCTGCCCTCCCCCCCCCCCACCCAAGGTGCATCCCAAAACTACGCAGCAATGATTTCTCTGTTGTCAGGGTAGCTTTGCTGCCCCAGTAGCAGCCCTCTCCAAAGCTACTGTGGGATCTACTTCTCTGATGCTCTATCTATTCCCTGGATGGCTCCATTCCAGACGTGGTGTCTATGCCTCTGGCAGCTCCACGCACAGTGCAGGATCTGTGAAGACTACAGGATTTATACCCAGGATCACCTTCTGCAGCTGCTCCAGTGGGAGCCTCTCCAAGTTCTGCCCTTCTGGCTGGAAGCCTCAGTTCTGATATTTCTGTCTCATATTTATCTTCCATTAGGTCCATAGTGCTCTTCAGAAATTCAGAGACGAAGAGATCATTGAGCATGGGCTTGTGGTACAGGCCTGGGACCTGAGTGACTTGGGTCCTAGTGCCAGCTGTGCCACAGACATCCTCTGACATTGGGCAAATCATCTTTCTAATCTAATGAACTCATCAGTGTAGTGTCTAAACAAAACCTCCTGTACGTTTCCTCATCGGTACAAATGGGATCATGGGCTACCTCACAGAAGGATTGAGAGGCTAAATTAAAGTGTTCACAAAGTGTGGCATGAGCTTTGGTTGGAAGGTGCTATAGCAATATAAACAATTAATAATAAAAAGATAATGGAATGGGTCCCACTGGATATTAGGTTTATGTTGGAGAGGCCTCGGATACTGGCCACTGCCAGAGGCAGGGTAATGGAATGGGTGAACGAATAGGTTGATCCAGTATAATGCACCTCATGGTCTTTTCACATCATTTAGCTGGACCTTCAGGGTTGTCCCAGGTTGGGACTGAGTTGGACTAGCAGAGTGCTTCTCCATATAGTGCCTGGTCTCAGCCTCTCACTTTACAGAGCATGGACATCTGGGCTCTCTTAGAAACCATCCTCAACTCATTTTCCCTGGCACCCAAAGCTCAGTTAAATCCAAGTTTGGGGTATAGGGAGGAGGGTAACAGCTAGTGCTAGAAGTGAGTGTAGTTTTTTTCATGCATGGAAGGAATAAGAAACCAAATTTCCCCCCCCCCCACCCACCTTTAGAAAGTCACAGATTTTCTGCCAGGAGCTCCTCTGCCTGCATTAAAAGGGTGGCAAATATTTAAAGACTTCTTCCACCCCTCTTCTGGGTATCTGATGTCTTGAAAACACAAGAGAAGTAGAACAGAGAAGCAGTTGGCATTGGCATTACACGAGAAGCTGGGAGGAGACTTGAGAGATCTCCAAGTACTCCATTTAGGAAGGAACAATCAGTTGCGCACCTACAAAATGGGAAATGACCGCCTCGGAAGGGATCTGGGGGCCAGAGTGGATCACAAGCTAAATATGAGTCAACAGTGTTACACTGTTTCAAAAAAAGAGAACATCATTCTGGGATGTATTAGCAGGACTGTTGTAAGCGAAACACAAGAAGTAATTCTTCCACCCTACTCCGTGCTGATTGTGCCTCAACTGGAGTATTATGTCTGGTTCTGGGCACCGCATTTCAGGAAAGATGTGCACAAATTGGATAAATTCCAGTGATGAGCAACAAAAATGATTAAAGGTCTAGAAAACATGACTTATAAGGGAAGATTGAAAAAACTGGATTGTTTAGTCTGGAGAAGAGAAGACTGAGAGGGGACATGATAACTTTTCAGAAAAGGTTATGATAAAGAAGAGGACAGGAAGCAATGGGCTTAAATTGCAGCAAGGGCAGTTTCAGCTGGACATTAGGAAAAACTTCCTGTCAGAGTGGTTAAGCACTTGAATAAATTGCCTAGGGAGATTGTGGAATCTCTGTCTTTGGAGATTTTTAAGAGCAGGTTAGACAAACACCCGTCAGGGAAGGTCTAGATAATACTTAGTGCTGCCTTGAGTGGAGGGGAGTAGAATTGAAGACCTGTTGAGGTCCCTTCCAGTCCTACAATTCTATGATTCTGTGCAGAGACCTTTAAATGCTAGCTGTGAGTTAACCCATGAGTCTGGTTGTAAAGACTGAAACAGGTAAGATAGCAGAAATGAAGTTGTCTCTGCTGTGATCTGGAAATATACTTGTTCCAGCTCAGTTGTGGGTAACTGTAGGTCCGGCGTTAGGAAGTGTGGGGCCCAATTTGAACAGTTTCGACGAGGCCCCGGCAGGGATGAGTATATATAAAAAACACATGGGGCTTGTACTCACCGGGCAGTGCTCCGAGTCTTTGGCAGCACTTTGGTGGCGGGTCCTTCACTTGCTCCAGGTCTTCGGTGGCACTGAAGGACCCACCGCTGAAGTGCTGCTGAAGACCCAGAGCAAGCGAAGGACCCGCTGCCGAAGTGTTGCCGAAGACCCGGACCGCCGCCAGGTGAGTAAAAATTAAAAAGGCGCTGTCATAAACAGATAGCTAAGGGTTAATGTCTCTTTCACCTGGAAAGGAGTAACCTGAAACACCTGACCAGAGGACCAATCAGGAAACAAGACTTTTTCAAATCTGGGTGGAGGGAAGTTTTTGGGTGTGAGTTCCTTGTTCTTTGTCTTGTGTCTGTAACCTCTCGGCTATGAGAGTGATTTTTCTATCTCCAGCTTTCTAATCTTCTGTTTCCAAGTTGTAAGTACAAAGATAGTAAGACAATAAGGTTTATATTGTTTTCTTTTGTATTTACATGTGTATAGTTGCTGGAATGTGTTAAATTGTATTCTTTTTGGATAAGGCTGTTTATTCATTTTTTTTTCTTTTAAGCAAATGACCCTGTATTTGTCACAGCTTAATGGTTCCTTGCTTAATATGCAAGCTACTGTCAGGAGAGAACAGAAAAAAAAATTATCTCTGGTTCCTTTTAAACCAAACCCTCTCTGCTTAAAAGCCCCTAGCAGAGAAAAGAAAAATATAATATTCCTACTGGCTTCTGGATTCTATCTATCTATCCACACTGCTGTGCCACCATGTCATAACATTTTTCCCAGATCTGGACCTTAGCGTCCAAAATATGGGTGTTAGCATGAAAACCTCCAAGCTTAGTTACCAGCTTGGACCTGGTAAAGCTGCCACCAGCCAGGAATCTATACAGTGCCTGGCGCACTGTGGTCTCCCCAAAACTTTCCCTGGGGGACCCCCAGATTCAGATTCCTTGAGTCTCACAACAAAGGGGAATAAACCATTTCCCTTCCCCCCTCCGGATGTTCCCTCCCTGGGTTCCTGGAGAGATATACAGAAGCAAGCTCCGTGAATCTAAACAGAGGGACTCCACCCTCCCTATTTCCAGTCCTGGAAAACACAAGTACCGAGAGAGAGCTAATCTCTCCAGGAACCCAGGGAAGGAACACCTGGAGGGGGGGAACTCACACTCAAAAACTTCCCTCCACCCAGATTTGAAAAAGTCTTGTTTCCTGATTGATCCTCTGGTCAGGTGTTTCAGGTTACTCCTTTGCAGGTGAAAGAGACATTAACCCTTAGCTATCTGTTTATGACAGGCTCCTCTAACCAGGGAAGAGATACTCACTGGGCGTGGGGCCCTTTTAGGCTCGGGGCCCGATTTGGGGGAATTGGTGGAATTGGCCTAAAGCCGGCCCTGGGTAACTGCAAACTAATGGAAAGACAAGAGGACTTGAAAAATATTTAGAAATCATCTCCTGACTATTCCCAAAGTAAAAAGGAGGGGTGGGCCCCAGTGGTTGGGGGCTTTCCGGAGACCTGGGTTCAGTTCAAAATAGGCCCAGATCCCCAAAGATTTCAAATGGAAATCAGTGGAAGTTAGCTGCCTAAGTACCTTTGGGGAGCTGGGCCTTAGTCTTTCTGTGCCTCAGTTCCCCAGCTGTAGAATGGGGATAATAGCACTACCCTAGCTGCCGAGTATTGTGAGGAGAAATGCATTCAAGATTGTGAGGTGCTCAGATACTATGATAATGAGGACCATGTAAATACCACAGACAGCTAGATCTTCCATCCGTGCAACAAACTGCCAGAGGCTCAAGCCTGCAGATCATCCTCAGGCCAAACTTCTGTTAAATTCATTGAGAGTTTTTCTGGTGTAAGGATTGGGGCCAAGGTAGATTTGGGGTACGATCTGGTAGAGAATGGAAGTGGGTTGTAGATGCCAGGTTAAGCTCCGTGATGATGGCCCACACTACTCAGGCCTGGTGTAAGTGAGCACAATTTACAGTAAATGATATCTGTTCTCCCTTAAACCAGGGCAGGTTTTGGCCCTATGTGTTGAGCAAATCTAACTACTTGACAGGACATTGAAAAGTGATTTGTATGTTGTATCACTTTATAGTCATTCATCTACCATGCACTCATCGTGAATACTTCCAGGTTATGGAGAGTCAGAATATGCTGTCCTGCTACTGCACAGGCAGTTTGCTACACGGTGGAGGTTAAATGCATTTTTAACCTGAGCAACACTTTCTACTGCTTTGATTCATCTAACTAGTTTCCTGTGTGATTCTCGCAAACCATAACTGTGCCATGCTTTAGCTCTGTTGGGTGAACTATGCACCAGTGGTTAACACTACCACATAATTGTCTGCTGCTCGGGGTGTTTTCTCTGGTCTGGTCTACACTACGCGTTTAAACTGATTTTAGTAGCGTTAAACTGATTTAACCCTGCACCCGTCCACACAACGAGGCCCTTTATATCGATAGAAAGGGCTCTTAAAACTGGTTTCTGTACTCCTCCCCGACGAGAGTAGTAGCGCTGAAATCAGTATTACCATATTGGATTAGGGTCAGTGTGGCTGCAAATCGACAGTATTGGCCTCTGGGCGGTATCCCACAGTGAACCACTGTGACTGCTCTGGACAGCAATCCGAACTCAGATGCACTGGCCAGGTAAACAGGAAAAGCCCTGCAAACTTTTGAATTTCATTTCCTGCTTGCCCAGTGTGGAGCTCTGATCAGCATGGGTGGCGATGCAGTCCCAAATCCAAAAGCTCCAGCATGGACCGTACGGGAGATACTGGATCTGATTGCTGTATGGGGAGACAAATCTGTTCTATCAGAGCTCCATTTCAGAAGACGAAATGCCAAAGCATTTGAAAAAAATCTCCAGGCTACAATACAGAGTCCACAGCACAGTGCTGTGTGACAAGCGTAATGGAAAGCCAAAGACTCAAACGGACGTTCATGGAGGAAGGGAGGAGGGACTGAGGACTTCAGCTATCCCACAGTCCCCGCAGTCTCCGAAAAGTATTTGCATTCTTGGCTGAGCTCCCAATGCCTGTAGGGTCAAACATGTTGTCTGGGGTGTTTCAGGTATATCTCGTCAATTTTACCCCTCACCCACACCCCCCCCCCCGTGAAAGAAAAGGGGAAAAAATTGTTTCTTGACTTTTTTCACTGTCACCGTATGTCTACTGCATGCTGCTGGTAGACGCGGTGCCGCGGCACTGAACAACAGCATCCTCTCCTCTTCCTTCCCCTGTGGCAGACAGTACCGTGCAGAAGGACTGGTAGCCATCCATGTCATCATCCCGTGAGTGCTCCTAGCTGGCCTCAGATGAGGTCGGCCAGGAGCACCTGGGTAAAAATAGGAATGACTCCCGGTTATTCCCAGCAGATGGTACTGAACAGCTGGTAACTGTCCTCATCATAGCAACTGGGGGCTGAGCTCCATCAGCCCCCCCCCCTTCATGTCTAAAGAAAAGATTCTGTACTGCCTGGACTATCATAGCAGCGGGATGCTGGGCTCCTCTCCCCCCACCACTGTTTAATGTCCTGCCTGGACTATCATAGCAGCTGGAGGCTGCCTCCCCCTCATTTTATCTCACTAAAAAGTCAGTGTTTCTTATTCCTGCATTCTTTATTACTTCATCACACAAATGGGGGGACCCTGGAACGGTAGCCCAGGAGAGTTGGGGGAGGAGGGAAGCAACGGGTGGGGTAGTTGCAGGGGCACCCCCTAGAATGGCATGTAGCTCATCATTTCTGTGGGATCTGACACAGAGTGGCTGTGCTCTCTGGTACACTGGCTCTCTAGTACACTTACCCCATATTCTAGGCAGGACTGACTCTATTTTTAGATACAACATGAAGGAGGGAATGACCCAGGGGTCATTCTCATTTTTGTCTTTGTGTCCCCGCCGACCTCAGCAAAGGTCAGCCAGGAGCACCAATGACAGCAGCAGCCGGTACAGAATGACTGATAATGGTCATCTCATCGCCAATTTACAATGGCACAGCAGACGGTGCAGAACTACTGGTAACTGTCTCTGCTACCTTGCAAAGGCAAATGAATGCTGCTGTGTAGCGCTGCAGTACCACGTCGGTCAGCAGCATCCAGTACACATACAGTGACAAAAGGCAAAACGGGCTCCATGGTTGCCATGCTATGGCATCTGCCAGGGCAATCCACGGAAAAAGGGCGCGAAATGATTGTCTGCCGTTGCTTTCCCGGAGGAAGGAATGAGTGATGACATTTACCCAGAATCACCCGCGACACTATTTTTGCCCCATCAGGCATTGGAATCTCAACCCAGAATTCCAATGGGCGGGGGAGACTGCGGGAACTATGGGATAGCTACCCACAGTGCAACGCTCCAGAAATCGATGCTAGCCTTGGTACATGGACGCACACCACCGAATTATTGTGCTTTGTGTGGCCGTGTGCACTTGACTTTATACAATCTGTTTTACAAAACCAGTTTATGTGAAATTGAAATAATCCTGTAGTGTAGACGTGTTCTCTCTCTCTCAGACTGTGTTACCCATCTGGGGAGTGGGGCTACCTGGGACATGAGTTAATCTGGCACCTGCCACTTATGCAGCCGTGATAGACCTCCTGGCAGATCTGCCCATGAGTCGTACAGTGAACTGTCTGCTTGTAGCTCACTTATTATGTCCGAAGAGGTCTATTTTTAAGAACTCCACATTAGTAATGTAACTGTATGGCAGAATTTCAATGGTACTGTTCTGAAATAATTTCAAACTGTACCCAGGCTTTCTCCGGACAAAGAATCTGGGTTGGCAGCTTGGCAGGAGTTCACAAGCTTCATCCAGTTGGCATAAAATGGAGAAAAGATTGCAGATGTCCTTGTCTTTTTTTTTATGAAGAGGCTGCCTCTGAAGGCTACAAGTCGCAGCATGCATTGTTCCCTCTTGAGTGGGCCTTAGGTTTTATGGGGTCCAGATGACTGATTTCTCAGGTGCCCTGGAGCAGTGTCTGGGGAGGGGAGTGCCAAAATTGGCATTCTGACACCTTTTTGCTCTCTTGATCATGGCATAACTTAGTGCAGTCTCAAGGCTTCTGTAAATTGCACTAGCTTATAATGGCTTCCTAGCAGCCATTACACCGGTAGTTTATTGAAGCACAGTGCGCTCTAGCCATGCCTAAGTCAGGAGCCCAGAAGGGTGGTGGTGTTGAGCTGGCTACAGGCCTTTAAGTGACTCAAGGATCCTCTCATATTGAGGAAATTCCCAGCTGCCTATTTAGGGAATCTTTAAATGGGGATTTATTACGGGTCAGGTCTTTGTTTCTTCATTTCTAAATGTGGATAATACCTACCTACACTACATGATCTCATGAAGATGAGTAAATTAATATTTGTACATCACTTTGAAGATGTAAAACACAATATGTTACTACTGTTTCAACAAAACCTTCTCTTGATTCCCTACAGGCACCGCCTAGGCCCCTTAGACCTCGCTTCAGGAAGAAAAGTACCTCAACCTCTACCACTGAAACCATGTGAGTGCGATGAGCCAATAGCACCAAGATCCACAGAATCTCTCTCTTCTGCCTTAAAGAGCTACTTGCTAATTATGTAGAAAAACAGCAGTGAGATGGATGTGATTTGATGTGCAGCAGTGCAAACATGGACTTTCTCTCTTCCCTTGTTACATGTTACTTGCATTTCTCCATAACATGGTTAGAACACTTACAGGTGGTAACAGTGTCAGAGTCCCCCTGTTTCATTTGCAGAATATACAACCACTCAAGCTAACCCTGTCAGATTGTACACTTGCAATTATTAGTTGCGTCTGCATAGTTTTAGCTTGTGAATGCAAACAAAAAAAAATACTCAATAGCTCTCAGTGATACTTTGACTAATGTAGCTATTTATGGCTTTATCCTTAACGAAGTGGACTTGCAGGAGCCATAGATTTTTCTCCCTACCCTTCCTCCATCTTATAACAAGACTGTGACTGACGTGAGATATTTTGCATTTTCGACTGTACAGAATGTCTGAGACTTATTAGCAAAAGTTGAGCTGCAACTCCATTTCTTTTTCCGCAAGTAAATTATGTGAACTCCAGTCGTGCTGAAAATATAGAGAAAACAACTTAGAGATGATGAGACAAATGTACAAGAGAATGAACTGATTTCACAAAATAAAGTAGGGGAGTCTTAATTTTGATAACTCCTGAGCCAGAAGAAGAGTAAGTGATATATTTTGTAGAAAATGAAAGAATTAACCTTATAACTTTTGACCAACATTTTACTGGCAGTTCTACAATATATGCAAGCCATGTTTGTAATAACTGCTACAGTGTTAACCAGAATCACATTAGCCGTTGATTTCATAGGACAAAATTCATCTTCCACATCTGCATGTAGGAGCTCACTTAAGGTGTTTTTGCTTTCCTGGAGCGGATGTGGGACTTGCACTCCCATAGCCAGAGAAGAGCATTGGAATTGCTCTTCCATGTGAGTTAGAGAGAATTTTGTCAGTATGTGGATTCTGGTTTAAACCATGAGACTTTGTAGTTTGGCTGGTGCATTGGTATCCATATATAAATGCTAAATACAAAAGAAGAGGAAGAAGTTGTAGGATAAGTGTATTTGTGCTTAAAGTTGGTGTCTCTTGTAAATGTAAAAGCATGTGAAATTCATAAATGAGTTAATTATGTGGCCCTTTGTGTTTGCTCTTGACCCTAGCCCATAGACTAGAAAAACTTTAGAATCATGTGACACATGATTGCCATTGATAACTAATCACCCAGTTCAGGTACAGAAGTGGCCCAGCATGTCAGTAACTGGTTAGAGTGCACCAGCCTCAGAGATAAGCATATCCGATGTGGCCTTTGTTAAATATTATCTGCCGGATAGGCTTCTAAATGTCAGCCTTCTTGCTAACTCATCTTGAGGTAAATCCTGAAGCGTCCTTAAATGGTTTGAGAAGTAATTACTGCTGTCCCCTCCCCACAAAGATTTGTAGCAGTTTGGCTAGTAAGAGGAAAGGACAGACAGACATTTCTTGCAATTGCCACAATATTTGGACTTGTTATTGGAAAATCTGATTTCTCTTACAAGCACTGAATAGATTGTTTTGTGAAGACTATATGCTAAAAAAAAAAAAAAAAGCACTCTAGCTGGCAGTTGAAAAATATTCCGTCATTAGAACACACTCAGCAAAAGCTCTGAGTAGCTAAACTTATGTATTTAAGTTAAGCAGCTCTAGAGTCAATTTGATTTTTCAACAAATTTTTTTTTAAAATAGGAACTTTGCTTGAAGTGTGAGTTGTTGCAGCAAGCTTCATTTTCAGTGCTACGCAATAGGGTGCCATAAGACAAAACAAAAGCTGACATGTTTGCACTCAAATTATGCCAAAAATAAAAATACATAGCTGCATAATGTTTGATGAATTCTGCTCATACACACTGTATTAACATTCATCCTCACTAAAGTTATTAAATGTCTGATCTGCTGTTTTACTGTAAACTTGACTGTTTCGATTTTCTTAAATGCTGAGGTGAAACTGTTGACAAGGGAGTTGCCTTATCTCTTGAAGACATTCACTGAAAACAATCTTTTCATATCGCTGACAAAAATGTGTTATCAACTGAGCTGTGTAGTTGTGTACAGACTGACAAATGTGAATGCCTAAACATGTACACTTAGTAGTATAGTGTTCTGTACACAGGCTAGAACAATCACTTGCTTTGAATTCAGTGTATTACAGACACAGGCTGTTTACAAATGCTTCCTCTAAAATGACAGACCTTTAACATTCAGATACATGTTTATTTGGGATCAACATCAGCTCTATGTTCTGTGGTCCTGACTCTTCTCTCAGGCACTGTCTCCCCTTGGAAATAACCTCAGTTCAACAATTGGTGTTGCTACACATGGGCTGACACCTAGCAGTAGACAAATGCAAACCTGAGTGTGTGTCAATTGAACTAATCAGAATATCACATGCTAGCAGGCCCTTTAGTCAGAGGAGGGGCTGGGGCCCCATTCCCCTTAATCAGTTGCCACCCAGCTGAAGCAGTAAGATCAAGGAGTGGGTAGCTTGAAGATAACCTGGGTTCTTGTTATTGATGAGAACCAGGTTGGGAGCAAGGCCCCGTCCAGCATCAGTTTTCAATTCTGGGGAAAGAACCCAGTGTATATGACTCAGGTGGTTGCAAACCCATATGGAGTAGTTATCCCCCTGCAAAAGACCCCAGCTCAGGCAATGATATGTTGAATGTGTTATTTTGAAAAAAAAAAAAAACTAAAGGCTTGAAGAGAAGGGGACAGAAATCCTGTGGCTGGAGAATGTTCTTTGGTGCCTGGGCCAGTGAATTAGCCTGCAGGTTTACACAGGATTTACCTTAATTATGAATGGGGTAAACTTTGAGCAACTCACTGCAAACCCTTATGCATTCTTGTCTAAATGTAATGATCTGCACCAGTGCAGCTACAAGGATTGTTGAAGCAGGGCTACTCCCAACTACAGCCAAGGCTCCACTTACCCTAGTGTAAATTGGGAGTAATTGCCCAGAAGCCAAGGGAATTATACAAGAGTAAACCTGGTGTAAGGAAGAAGAGAACCAGGCCTTCTGTTTCTAACAACAAGGGGAGAAATTACCTTGTGATTAAAATATAAGAAGGGAAGGCTTACTAGAGGGATGTGATGCTCCCTGGCATCATGTAAACAGCCTGCTGTCTTTGACTGTGCTCTGTGAAATAACCGTGTTCTCATGTAGTATTGATATCTATATATTTGTGACAGAATGCTTGTTAATCAGTCTTTTTTTGCTGTTTGTTTTGGGTACCTGTTTTGCACCTAGCACATATCTGAAGTTATAAAGAACACTATGCTTACTTTTGAGATTCACACTTATACAAACATATTTAAGGATAATAACTGTGCACTTAAGAGGTTTCTTTCTCATGATCAGTAGAAAAGATCTGATAGGATAGTACACTTAAAGCCTCACAAGTATGGACATTGCAACAGTATTCCAAAGGTTGGAGTTTCGCTGGTTTTGTTATGCTTGATATACATCTTGAATAAAGTCTTAATCTTTTCTTTAAAATAAAGAAAGAAGAAAGCATCTTCAGTCTGTTCAATGTATCTGGCAGGCCAGAATACTTGTTATTTTTATTACTGCATTATTTGTCTTAATTCTTGCTAAATGTATATAGATGTATTCACCAAATGCTGCATGTCCTTCAGAACTCCTTTCTGTATTACCAATTGGAAAAAATACAGCTACTAAACATGTTACCAGTGAATTCCTTGGACTACCACAGCTTTCTTATAAAGTAAGCCGTGTCTTATTAAAGAAGAGATAATGGAACTGATTTTACTGTAGCCGCTGTCAGAGAATGGAACAGTTTGAAGCTACTGTTGTCACATTGTCTATAAGCTGCCAAGTTTTAAAGAACACAAGGGATTGGGCCTTAGTAAAAGCAGAAGCAAGCATATCATCCTGACCTAGGAGTGCAAAACTGAAGTCATACATTGCTTTACACTACACATTTTGGTACACGTGACCCTTTTATATGAAACAGAGGCAGGATTTAAAAGAGAATTAACAAGCAGGCAGTTATTCACAATTAACAAGAAAGGAATGAAAATTAGAAACTTTCAGAGTGGTTGTAAGGGAAGTTCTCTAATTTAACATTTGTTTTAATCACTTTAATTATCCTCTGGCCAACATTCAGAACACTAATTTTCAGTGTTTTCCAGTGGAGAAGCTACATCAGTATCAAACTGGGCAGTGTTATTAAAATGATAGCCCCATTCATTCAAGGCAGACACTGAGACAGCAACTGTCTCTTTGTTCGGTGTTTGTACAGGGCCTTGCCCAGTGGAGTCCTGGTCCATGACTGGGGCTCCTAGATGCTTTGGTAATATGCAGTGTGTATTTGTATTTTTCAAACCGCTTTAATCATTCCCATTTTAATATTCATTCTTAAAATTTAGCTTAGATGTTCAGCTACATACATTGTTTATAACCTATTGCAAGAATCTTACCACAGGGAATTCAGAATATTTAGCTGAATCAAAATTTTTCACCTTTTCCCCTTGCCCCTCTCCACTTTAGTGAAGTGAAATACAATAACCATCTACGATTCAATACTCCATTCACAATCTGGAATTAGTTTATTTTGGGTGTTTGTACCAATAATTCAAATCAGACCGTATATTTGCATGTTACATGTAAATATGGAAAAATGACAAACTGTAGTTTTATCTTTGGAAATGCATAAAAAGATCCCAGCCTACATACAATGACATGTATTGGGCAGTAAGAGGAAAAAGAAAAAAGTGTGAATTGAGACACAAGAGACAGGTTTTCTACAGTCGAAGGTTTGTGCGATCATGATATTTCTGGAAGGGATCATCAACATACCAGTTTCTTCTCTTCCAGAAAGAAGTGGTCATTTTATCAAGGAGTTTACTTTGTGTTTTATTGCAAAACACTTGTTCCCTCAAGCGTCTTTTCTGGGGAATAGACTTTTTCCATAATTTTTTCTTGTAACCAGCCTGTCAGAAGACAAAGAATTCTACATCACTTTATCAGAGACGGACATATAGCAACAATAACCTCCCATACCTCAATGATCCCCCCCATGCCCTGAGCAAGTCAGCTTTCAACTCTGACCCTGGATTTTCTTTGTTTTTTTTCCCCAATCGCTACTGACCCCTAGAGGAAGGAAGGCAGCTGGCTCATTCTATCTTTAAGTAAGAGTAGATCTCATATTTAATAAAATGAAAGCCTTACTTTTTTCCTTAACCAAAGGCCACAGTGCAGTCGGAGAAATCTATAGACCACAGATTTTACAGATTTCCTCTTTCCTTTTCGCAGGCTATAATATGTGAGAGTCCTCACTGGCTGCTGAAGCATATGTGGCAGTAAGGGTGTTACACTGAAATAAAGAACAGAAAAGATGAAGTATGTAATTTAACAAGAATGAAGTGCTCTTTTCCCAGAACACAGCACCTGATTGACTCCATCTGGAACACCCAGAATGGCTTTATGCCAACTTGCCTAAGTAAATTTAAGAGCAAACTGGATCTAACATTTCAATAGATCCTTTGGCTGAGTATTGACATATACATCTCTATTAAATTGCAATGCAAATGTCTGGCTGAGTGAATTTCATATATTATTTATATTATCATAGCACTTAGGAGCCCTAGTCACGGACCAGGACCCCACTGTGCTAAGCACTGTATGGACAGTTTTCTTTGGCTCATAACTTAAAAATGGAGTTGAGAACTCAGGGTAGTGTAACACAAGAGCTGTTTCAGGTGAAAAGTTAAAATTACATGTTTTAACATTAGAGATTTGGGGCATTTGTTATTTTAATTAATAAAAACAAACACCAGTTTTATAACAAGGTTTCTTATTGCGATGAGCTGAGGTACATGTTTGAGGCATGGTCCATCTTGCATCTTCATTGAAGGGTCTTGACATGCTACAGGTGGGAGAAGGAGTTTTAAAAACTGATCCTGCTTGCAAGAGTGACAAGTAGCAGCAGAACTTCCCATGCCAAATTGGAGAAAGATGCTACTTTTCAGAAGTGTTGATGAGAATATAGAATTTGGATAGAAATCAGGTTTAACCCTAACACTCTTCTTATAAGCTTGTGTACACTAGTATTTTTCTTTGTTTCCCCATCATTGCTCTAGCACTGGTGCAACCTGCTCTGAGCAGAGTTAGGTCAGTGACAAAAATGCTGGTTGTGGTCTCCACTGCATTCCATCCATTGATGCCACTGGTTGAGCTGAACTGTGCACTGGGCTAGTGCAATGGTGAGAAACATGAAGGAAAGTTTAGTGCTGACTCTAGTGTGTATTACATTCTGCAAATTTTACACCAGGCTCTTTGTTACAGAAAACCTTATTAGAAAACATTCACCCTTTAAAAACATACCATACCTGTTAAAGATGGAGAGATGACACCCACAGGACAAATCACTAACAGACAGCAAAGGTTTTGTAACAGAGGAAGCTAATGGTGCCTGCACTCGGTTGAAACACTGTATAGAGAGTCCAGAAATGAGACGGATGTTGCAGGACGTGTTGTAGGCCAAAGGGACCAGAAAATTTAGAGGTCTTAAAATCCCTATGGAGAGAGAATAGACAACACCAGGAAAAGTTAATGAAGTCAGCAGTGGGTTGAAACCACCTGATACCTGAACCCATGTTTTATTGTGTTTCAACAAACATTAATGCCACTTAATTACAAATCTGCTAGATTCTGTTTAAACACTTTGCACACAGCAGACAGTGGGATTGGCAAGGGTACTCATCAAAATCCCACTGACTGAAAATGTAGAGCTAGATATTCCTCAGACACTAATATGTAGGTTCAATTTCACCCATGACTTTCACTCTAGCACCAAATTCAGAATCATCAGCTTCTAGGTGTGAAAGTTTTTGAAGATCTGCCACCTAGCGGTCAATGAAAATGAAGGAAAGTTTTATAATGATGGTTGACTGACTAAAGACCCTGTTGGAAATATTATGTTGCTCTCATGTACATTACCTTGAAAGAGAAAGAGAACGAAAAGCCTTTCAATAAATACTTTCAAACTAATTACATCTAGAAATAGGTCTTCTTTTATAAATTGTAAAAGATTGACATTAATAGTGATGCTTTTTTTACTCATTTATGACCTGAAACTAAATATTGCAAATGCGAAATGGAGAAATGAATTTTGTATTTTATATACACAGAGCGTATTTTCCTTTTATATACACAGAGCACTTCTGACCAACATGACACTTTCCTTTAAGTGTTTAGCACACAGGTCACCCTGTTTCCCCTTTGATGTTTTAGAAATCATTCAGCTAGGTTTCTGGCAAAACAGACCAGCATTTCAGAGCATTGCACACCATCCATGGTTACAGAAAATCACAGCACCAACAAGCTGCAGTTTGTCTAAACCAGAAATGGCCAAAGCGTGGCTCTCAGGGAAAACACACTCATGGCCATAGCCACAGCCACCTTCAATATGGAGATGAACCCCGCATAAATGAGATTCGAACATGCAGCTCTCCATCTTGACCCAAGAACTTTCAGGATGGAGGACTGCATTGTGTACAGCCCTCACATCCAATTCGAAGATGAGGTCACCTACATCACGTTCCATCAGTTGCCTGTGGATGACTGACCTTTTTTAAAGCTATTTATGAGGCTCATTAAATAGGGTGAGGACAAGCCAAAAGGTTGGGCTTGTCATGTGCATGAGCCTGGAGTCTGGTGCATGGAGATGTGTCCCAGCATGCAATGCTTCATTTCAATTCAAGGAGGTGCAGCAGTAAAAATACCAAATCTCAGCATGCACTGCTTCATCTTGCACAGGATGCGCCATCCCAGTTTGAATGACACAGCTGTACTGCACGCTGGGATCTGTCATCTCAGCAAACCACACAGGCCCACCATACCAAGGAGGGCTGCCACAATCCGCTTCCAGTTACGCCCCTCCATCTCCAACACATGGTCAGTGTGGGTAGAGGTGGCAACTTTCTACTCACACAAAACCAAACACCCTTGCCCCACTCCTTCTCTGAGGCCCTGCCCCATCTCACTCCATCCCCCTCTCTCTATGGCTTGCTCTCCTCCTCCTCCCTCACCCACTCACTCATTTTCATTGGGATGGGGTGCAGGCTCCAATATGGGACCAGAAATGAGGAGTTCAGAGTGTGGGAGGGGGTTGAGACAGTGAGTTAGGATGCGAGAGGGGGTGAGGGCTCCAGCTGGGGGTGTGGGCTCTGGTGTGGGGCTAAGGGATTTGAGATGCAGGAAGGGGCTCTGGCAGGGGATGAGACTGTGGGGGGGGGGCGCTCTGGCTGGCACTGCAGACTCTGGGGCAGGGCTAGGGATGAGGGGTTTGGGGAGTAGGAGGGTATCATAACCTTAGTCCCAGATTTGGACCTTAGCGTCCAAAATATGGGGGTTAGCATGAAAACCTCCAAGCTTAGTTACCAGCTTGGACCTGGTACTTGCTGCCACCACCCAAAAAATTAGAGTGTTTTGGGGCACTCTGGTCCCTCTGAAAAAACCTTCCCTGGGGACCCCAAGACCCAAATCCCTTGAGTCTTACAACAAAGGGAAATAATCCTTTTTCCCTTCCCCCCTCCAGGTGCTCCTGGAGAGATACACAGACACAAGCTCTGTGAAACTACACAGAGTGACTCCCCCTCTCTGTTTCCAGTCCTGGAAACAAAAAAAGTACTTTCCTATTCCCCCAGAGGGAATGCAAAATCAGGCTAGCAAATCCAACACACACAGATCTCCCCTGATTTCTTCCCCCCACCAATTCCCTGGTGAGTACAGACTCAATTTCCCTGAAGTAAAGAAAGAACTCCAACAGGTCTTAAAAGAAAGCTTTATATAAAAAGAAAGAAAAATACATACAAATGTTCTCTCTGTATTAAGATGATACAATACAGGGTCAATTGCTTAAAAGAATATTGAATAAACAGCCTTATTCAAAAAGAATACAAATCAAAGCACTTCAGCACTTATATTCATGCAAATACCAAAGAAAAGAAACCATAGAACTTACTATCTGATCTCTTTGTCCTTACACTTAGAAACAGAAGACTAGAAAGTAGAAACTACTTCTCCAAAGCTCAGAGAAAGCAGGCAGACAGACAAAAGACTCAGACACAAACTCCCTCCACCCAGAGTTGAAAAAATCCGGTTTCCTGATTGGTCCTCTGGTCAGGTGCTTCAGGTGGAAGAGACATTAACCCTTAGCTATCTGTTTATGACAGAGGGTGCTCCAGATTGGGACTGAGGGGTTTGGAGGGCAGGAGGGGAATCAGAGCTGGAGTGTGGAGCATGAGAGCTGCAGGGGTGGCATTTGGGGTGGAGCAGTGTGCAGAGCCCCCTGACTGCCCCTATGTCTAGGAGCCAAAGGGCTGACATGCTGGCTGCTTCCTGGGAACCGCATGGAGGCTAGCGGGGAGCCTGCCAGCCCCACTGTGCGGCACCGCCAACCGGACAGCTAACGGCCTAGTCAGCAGTGCTGACCGGAGCCGCCAGGATCCCTTTTCAACCAGGTGTTCAGGTCGAAAAACGGACCCCTGCTCACCCCAAGTGCGGGGCCCCGCATCTGCGTGCGGTTGGGACTGAGGCTCTGCCCGAGGTTCCCAGTCCCAAATCCCGTGTCCTCTAAAGGGCGCGAACTTGCGCAGCTGATTGTTAGCCAAGGGTGGGCGGGTTCCTGGTTTGTGCGGCCCCAGACAGAATCACCGTCCCCCCCCCCCCCGCCACTAGTCAGGCTGCTGAAATGGGGCCAAGAACCACCAGGCCTCCCCCATCCCCCCACGGGCAAGGAGCCTCCCTCCCCCCACAACGGCAGGGCGGCCTCCCCTATCCTACATCCTCCCCCCGCCGACAGAGTCTCTCACACTCACCCGACAGCCTCCGCATAACAGCGACTGCCGCCATCTTGCCAGCCACGCAGACTGCCTACGGCAGGCACCGAGGGACACGCCGCGCAGGGGGCGGGGACTAGGACAGGCGGTCACAGGGAAGGGTCTAGGCGCTTCCTTCCTCACCCGCGCTCTGTTTGCCCCCTCCCCGCCAGCGTGCGCGTGCTCCGCGGGCGGAAGGGGCTAGACGGGCTGGGGGTTACCGCGGTTATTCGCCCTAATCCAGCGCGGGCCAATCAGTGCTCGTGCTGCCGAGTCCCGCCCCTTGACTGTGGGCAGCGCGGTGCAGTCGCTCAGCTGCAGGGTGGCTCTAGCTCGGGTATTCATTCCTCTCATCTCAGTGAGTGGCTGGCTGGCCAGGAAATCGTTACATTGCTTCTGGGGGTGGGCAGTGGCGCCCCGGAACGTAGTGTGTGTGCAGCTTCGTTTGGATGTGCGGGTGGGCTGGTGAAATTCAGTAGCGTTCTGACAAAAGTGAAAGCTGAATAAATTCTTACTCCCTTCAGCCATGGCAACATTATGCTCAGTACTCGGCCATTTGTAGTAATACTCATAGACTTAATGTCAGAAGAGACCATTATGATCACCTAGTCTGACCTCCTGCAAAATGCAAGGCACAGAATCTCACCCACCCACTCCTGTAACAAACCCCTGACCTATGTCTCAGGCCTTGGCTACACTCACACTTTACAGCGCTGCAACTGGGGTGTGAAAAAACACCCCCCTGGGCGCTGCAAGATACAGCGCTGTAAAGCGTCAGTGTAATCAGGGCAGCAGCGCTGGGAGCCCGGCTCCCAGCGCTGCACGCTACACCCGTAAGGGATGTGGTTTACATGCAGCGCTGGGAGAGCTCTCTCCCAGCGCTGCTGCTCTGACTACACTCACACTTCAAAGCGCTGCCGCGGCAGCGCTCCCGCAGCGCTGCCGGGGCAGCGCTTTGAAATTCCAGATGTAGCCATACCCTCAGTTACTGAAGTCCTCTAATCATGGTTTAAAGACCTCAAGGTGCAGAGAATACTCCAGCAAGTGACTTGTGCCCCACCCTGCAGAGGAAGGGGAAAAACCTCCAGAGCTGCTGCCAAGCTGTTCTTGCATTAGAAATGCAGCATCAGGACCCAGGGAAATCTGATAACGTGAGAAGGGCTGCAGAATATTCCACCCATCCCTTAGTTACCGCTTCTCTTCCTGATCATTTAATATTTTTGTCTTTCATGGTCTTCCTGAAAGCCCTGTTCCCTATAGGCATAATGCATTCCTAGCAGAAAACACCACTAAGGTCCTCCTTCTGTAATAAAAGCCACATGAGCTGACCTTTGCACCCACATAGTGTCCGTTGCCCTACAGTTCTTATTGCTGGATGTCTAGTATTGGGGTAGCTGTGTTAGTCTGTATCCACAAAAACAAGGAGTCTGGTGGCACCTTACAGACTAATAGATTGATTTGGGCATAAGCTTTAAGAAGTGAGGTTTTTAAGATCAAGACCTTCCTATGCAAGCAGCTACAATTTAGTGGCAATTTTTGAAGTGTTTGAAGTGTAGCCCTACACAGAACACATTGTTATAATCTAACCTCCAGGTGACAAAGGACTGGATAACCTTACCCCAAAGGAAAGGATGCAGCATTCCTGCTAAGTGTAGATGACATGAAGCACACCTGGTAACTACTGCTAGCTGGATATCTGGAGACAGTTGTCCCTGTCTTTTGTGAGTGTTTCAATGAAGTTAACAGTTTACAGCTATTTTTCTTCAAATATCTCCATTTATAACTTCCAAAATACTATCAGATCTGAATACACAGTGAAGTTATCAACAGCATTTTTAAATCTAACAAATGAGTGTTATTATGTAACATAAATGTGATTCTTTCATTGCAGACTGGGATCTTTTATGTTTGTGCCCTTCAGCTGGGTGATCAGAGCCTCCCACTAACAGGTTCAGGTGGGAAGATGGCAAATTAATCCTGACATAAATAAAGCAGAATGCATGCTAGAAACAATGAGAAGCTCCAGACACAAAGTGAATCTCTTCCTGGCATTGCCCAAAGTGACCATTTATAAAACCAAGAAGAAGATGCAGGATGGTGTCCTCTGCCACTGTGGGGCCTCTTTCCGTTCTTTCAGCTGATCACATATCTGGGCATAGTTCCTCTGGGCAACATCCACTGGTTCCCTAAACACCTTTAAGGAACAGTGAGAGCTGTCCTGGGCTCCCTGCTCAGAGTCCTGCTCTGCTTCCTTGCTTATGGCCCTATAACCTCATCCCTGGCCCTGTTTTCTCATTAGTTGTTCCCTGAAATTATTTGAGCTCCAGGTTCAGCTGCTCCTCCCTAGACTGGGAGAGGGAACTTCAGGTGTTATGGGCTTGTGCCCACCCACCTCCTGGAACTTAATAGGTGCACCTGCTACCTGGAGTCTCTGGCACAAACTTGGACCTAAGCTGACGCTGCAATTATAGGTGCTGGAAGTCGAGGTTATGCTGCCGCA
Source organism: Gopherus flavomarginatus (assembly GCF_025201925.1). Taxonomy (NCBI): domain Eukaryota; kingdom Metazoa; phylum Chordata; order Testudines; family Testudinidae; genus Gopherus; species Gopherus flavomarginatus. The sequence goes on along the minus strand of NC_066619.1, from coordinate 272,440,179 downwards.
CCCCCTGGTTTAAAGTGGATTCCATCATATACAACATTTTCAGTTTGGTGCAATGGCTCTCAGCACCCCCACTATACAAATCGTCCCAGCACCAGACCCTGGCTGAACTCAGCAGACAGGCTGGACCCAGCTAGGGAGCGGAGACTGGACCCTTTTAGTTTTCAGCCCCAAGACTCTCCTGCCTGACCTGAGGGTGATCTCGCTGTGGGAGCAGTAACGGGACCATGAGAGCTGAGCCTGGCGCGGGGCACTTCCCTTTACCTACTTTCCCCTTCTAGCCAGCCTACTACCAGCGCCCATCTCCCCAACTTCTGATTGGCTACCACCCCAAGCACTGCCCCACCCTGAGGCCTGGAGCGACATGGCGCATGCGTAACTCATGCTGGCTCGGCGGATAGTTATTTGCATATTCTCCGAGGCCTGATTGGGCGCCCACTCCCGTCAGTCACCAACTCCGCAAGTGTGGCTCCGCCCCTCAACAGCGCGGCAGGGGCGGTTGCTGCGCCTGCGCAGTGCGTGTGACTGCTGAGGGGGGCGGAGGCAGTGGCCCTGCTGGGAGTTACCGCACACGGCACTTTCCCGCGTCCACCACGCATAGTGCCTGGCGTTCGAGGACGAAGATGCTGCGAGTCTGTCAGCGAGCGGGGGCCGCGGCAGCCGTCCAGGTGAGCGGGGAAGGGGGCGCCAGCAGGGAAAGCAGGAGCCGTTGCTGCTCCTGTGCCGGTCGCGCACTGGGGCGCAGCGCCCTCGTCGCTCTACTGGGGGGGGAGCTTTCTCGATAAGTCGCGATAACGCCACTTTCCGGCGAAGAGACTCAATCGGGGTCATGAGCACGAGAGGAGACATGGGGCGAAGTCGCGTCCTCTAATCGCTGTTTAGCTCTCCCCAATGATTGGGCGCACGCACATGCTGATTGGCTGCCCGTCTATTAAGTGACGGGTGAAGTGGCCAATAGAATGGTGCAGTCGGTTCTCCCGGTCTGGTTAGGTAGACTACGGATCCCAGCATGCGAGGCGCAAGCTCTGTCTTTGGCAAGGGGGCGTCGCGCTGCATGCTGGTCCTTGTAGTTTTCGTGGGTCGGGATGGCTTTGACGCGCCGTAAAGTGGGACGTTTGTAGCCAGCTGGCGACTACTGAGGAGAGATCTATGGTCTTAAGGTGGACCAATGCTTTGTGGGATTAATCGTCGTCACGGACGACTAAATCCTTCGAGCCAGGAGGAGCCCAGTTCCACGCTGTACGCTGGGAGTTGTAGTTGCAGCCCCGCCCTCCTAAAAGGCTCTGGGCTGGAGCCGGGGCGCAGCATGTTGGGGACTGTAGTCTCCTTCGGCATCACCTCTACCGTAGAGGCGGGCCTCCGCCAGCTGCACACACTGTAGAACTCCGTGAGCCTGGCTCTTGGTTGTTCCCTGGTTGCTGTTTTAGTGTCTGGGAGCAGGAGGTGGTTGAAAAATTACACCTGTCTCCTGCTACAGGAGCAAAATGGACACAGAGTTATTTCTAAAGTGCCCAGATGCCTGCATCAGTAAAGAAGGCACACTATGTTCTCTGATTTCTCCTGATTACATGACTCTCTCTCTCTGTCTCTCTCATTTCCTTCTAAATCTTCTATAATGACCACAACAAATGAACTGATATACTAAAACTGTCCTAAGGCAATCCCTTGTTTTGGTTTTCCAGTGCACTCTAACGTTTTTCTTCTATATTGTAGCCTCTACTGGACTGGGACTGTTTTCATGTTGCCCTGTACACCCCAGAGCACATTTGTGTTTCATAAATAATAGAGAATATGATAATGGAAAGGAGTTATTTTTGGTTGAGGCGAAGGGGATACTTCAGACTTTGAGTAAATCCACACAGCTAGCTTTATCATCTCTGCTTTTAAAAACAGTTTTAAAGTCAATCCCCAAATGAGGGAGTCTGCCACTCTCAGTGAGTGGGACTTGTCAGTTTTGATAGTCACAGAGAAAAAAGGAATAGGAGAGAAGTGTATGATGTCATTCCAAGAAACAGCCAAATTGAAGGGAAAAAATGTGGAACCTTGGCTTTATCTCATGTTTGGAGATTGAGTTTGAAGTCTCTTTTAAAGCAATTTTTCACACTTTATTCTGAAGACTGTAAGTATAGATTGGACTGATTTTCAAGTACATTGTTGGAATATTGTGTGTTTTGTTACAGAAGCACATAAAATAACTGGCTTAATAAATATATACTTTTAGGGTTTTACTCTATACTTCTGTGTACTTTAGGTTTTCCAACCACAGAGAATGAAAAAGAGCCAAAATATAAAAGGCCTGATGGCTTTATAGTTGGAGTGTAATCTCTTTAAAGATAGCCAGCCCCACCATAGCAGCTGGCATTCTTGTTGCCCTGTAAGGTTGAAGAACTCAGCATGCCAAGTCATCTGACATCCTCTAAATGAAGGTTTGTGGAAAGTTTAAACTGTGTGGTAGGGTACTAGAATGTAGACTTTCAAGAAATGGCTGGTGCATCGAGCTTTAAAATCATAATGTTCCATCTTTTACTGAGTCACTTATTTTTATTTCCTATTCATGTTTCTGGAAGACTTGGGGCCTCAAAGGATCTAGAAGCTGAAAATTAGAAACAAATGGTTTTAATTCTAGGAGCTGTTTTGATAGAGTGGCTAGGGCACCCACATGGAGGGTGGGAGACCAAGGGTCCAGTCCCCCTGATCTAATCACTCTTGCATTATTTATCCACAATGGAACAGCTTCAGTAGCAGAGATTGATGGGAGCCTTGCTTCAGGATATCCCATAGCTTAGTGGTTAGAGCACTCTTGTGAGAGGTGGAAGACCCCTGTTCAAATCCTTTCTCTCCCTCTGGCAGAGGAGGGAATTGAATTGGGTCTCCTATATACCAGGTTAGCACTCAGAGCACTGGGCCAAAAGTTATAAGGCGGGTGGCAGCTGCGGCTGCTGCCGCCAGATTTTGAATAGGACCCAGTCCAATAGGCAACCTCTGAGCACAGCTGCCAGATCAGGCAGCTCTCACAACTTCAGGTGTTTTTCTGCCTGTCTTCCCACAGTTTATGAATTGCTCTGGGGCTTAGGTGGGAGACAGGTGTCAGGACACCTGCGGCAGCAGTGTGCATGCCTAGAGGTAGACACTTAGGCACCAAGAGAACTTGAACCATGAAAATTTAGAGAAGAAGTGAGTTTAGCCACCTACAGGGTTCAGTCAGTGTTTTTGGATTGCGGTGGAGACTTGGGCACTGAAGTACATTTGTGGATCTGGGCTAGCGTTCCTATGTAAATTAAACTTGTGGCCTTGGAAGGAGTGTGGTGGTTAGTGTTGTCTATCAGGATGGGGCAATTTTTGTCCAGTTTGTGTTGTGTTCTTTTTAAAGACTTTTAAAACAAGACCTGTTTATACAATGTATAGTATTGACGATGATGTAAAGTGATACACCTGTTTCCATTAATAATGGAAGGATGGATTTCAGACTTGTGGGTAGGTGTCCTTAGTACACACAACTCTACCATCAGGACGATTAAGTTCTACCTTATCTGATTTTGTTCATTCCTATTTATTAAATGCATCTATTTTACATTCTAGGAGCACATCCTTGTTTTATAGATGCACATGCAAAAGGAATTAAAATGGAGTACTAGCCTCATGCAGACACTTCCTTATTGTTGGTAGTCTACTGAGACCTGAGCACTGTTGTTACCTATCAAGCTGATTTTCTGGCACTTTTCTCAAGCTCAAAATTAACTCAGCTTCTCTTTATGAAATGTATGGCAAATAGTACTTCTATTGCAAAATGGCTCTTTTAGAGGGTAGAATGCCAAGATTAAAAACCAAGAAAGGGATAAGTGGAAATTTAAAATGTCAGGTGGTATAAGTAGCACACAGATGGCAGTTCAGTAGGAGGAGAAAGTAGAATGCTTCTACAATGTCCTTGCCACTAGGGATCTGGGCTGTCAGCTTGACTCTTCATCAAAAGGCATTTCTGCTATCTTGACTTCTAAACTCAGAAGTAATTGCTTATTCTTTATGCAGGAAATAGCAGCAAACATGAAGTAATTAAATCCTCTGATACACTTTCCACTATCAATACTTACAAGGAACATGGGCCTAACTACTTATATTTCCAGTAATTACACAAAAAAACTATCGGGATGATGCATTAGCTAGTGATCTTATGAATTGCTAAATTAGGCTTGTAATAAATGTAGATATAATAATTGAAATGGACAAGAGAGTATTAGCACCTTTAGGTAATCCTCCAATTCTTATCTGTAGAAGAAAAAGGTATAGGAAATGTAAAACCACACACAGGCCAATCTCTGCTTACAAAACTCCTTAAGGTCCACAGGTATGCCAAACTGCTAGCAACCCTCTGTACACTGCTGTATTTTAAAAGGATGATTACTGATGCCTTGTCTTCACTGAGATTTTGTCAAATTCTCCCTCCATTTTGATACTGTGGAAGTCGTAGCAGACAGTGGCTGCCAGCATTTTTACCACTCTGTCATCTAGAACTGCTCTGAGCCATGATGACTGGTCTAAGCTAGTGCTTCCATTGGTGCACAAAAAGAGAAACAAGTCCTTCCCTCTCACATGATTCCTAAAAACTGTTTGCTTTGTAAATATAGGAACAGGTGTGTATATACTGACAAATCTTGTCACTAGTGTCTGGCCCCTCTAGAGGATGGAGTATTTGATCCATACTGGAAGGTGACGTGGGAACAATGGTTTTGCAGTCATATCACACAAGCACATTGTGAAAGTTGGAATCTTTGGCTCCACTGTGCTGTACCAACTGTTCATACCTAACTGCTCCTTTTTTTTTTTCTTTTTTTTTCCTCCTTCTGCTCTCTGCATTGTGCCTTGTTTCACCTGGCAAAAACTCCCTCTGAATGTACCATCCTCAGTCTCCTCCTTCAAATCCCTTATCATCCCACTTCTGTAGCCTGAATGCCCACTGATGACCTCCACTCCTGTGCTATTCCTTCCCTGTAGTGAGACTGGGGTAAAACTCCAAAAAGAGAATTTAGCAGCTTCGTTTGCAATGTAATATAACAGAGCTCATGTTATCTTAATGCTTATCCCTCCCTTTCTTTGTCATTTATCTTAATTTGGTGTGTTTGATTTAGATTATGAGCTCTTGAGGTCTGCATTGAAATTTTGTTTCAGTAAGGTGCCATGCAGACTTCTAGCATTATAAATATTAAAAATCAAACCACTGGTATTGGACAGGTGGATTGGAAGAGTGCCAGGTCTCTGGCCTGTAGTTGGGGGAGTTTCATGGGGTTTCAGATCATTCAGAAAAAGAAAGCACAGGAAGTGATGGGGTCTGTGGCTTGTAAGTCACGTGGGTGAGAATGTGGGGACAAAACTAAAGTTGGTCTGGGAAATTAACTGTAAATGTCTATGCAACAGACTTCTGTCTTTATTGTAATAGCCTACTAATATTAAAGGCAGTATATTTCTACTTTTAAGAAATCATTACCTTTCTTTTACTTTTTCAAGTAGCAATGGTAAGAGAATTCTTTTCATGCTTGTACAACTCAAACATGTCTGCTGCTGTTCTTGTGTTACTTTGTATTAAATCAGTAGTGCTAGAGAGGGGAACAGAAGTTAAGATTCATAGACCACTGAGCCAGTAACTGCTCTGGGACCCATGTTTCTGCACTCTGGGGGTTTAAAGCTTCTCCAGCATAGCCAATGGCACTCTCAGCAGTTAAACTCTGTCAGCATCGTGTTTAGAGGGGTTTTAATTCCTGATGAGCATCGGATAGACTTTATAATCCCTGTTGGGTTATCTGACTGAGTTTCCAGCATTAAAGAACTTGAACTTATATATAAAAGATATCAGTAAGGCTTACTGCATAAAACTAGTATGAAATTTGTGCACTTGCCATTAAGTTATGAATGGACAAAAGAATTTGGAACTCTGGAAAGATATTAATTTTCCAAAGTCCAATAATTTAAGAATAATATGTCCAATTAACACCAATTTTGTTCTCAACAAATTCTGCTCTGATTTGAAATTAAGCGTGAGATGCTTCAGGCTGAAAGAAATTTTTGTTGGGAAACCTAGAAGAGGATCGAAAATAGGGTTTAAATGGAAAATGAATGGTAGATTCATAATGGTGACTCATAATAAAAGCTATTTTTTCAGAAGGAGTAAAAAGCTATCCCAGTTAATCCTCTGCAGTACTAGTGTTGTGATAAGAACCACGTTCCTAAGATTAAGGAATGCAAATAGCAGAGTACAAATTTTATGTGAATAAATACATTTATTCATACTGAGTAAAGGGTGTGGTAAAGAGCCACTAAATATGAATCAGAAGCAGATGTGACATTTTTGTACAAAGCAATATAAGTTATACATTAAAAGATTTTCATTTAAAAGAAATAACAAAAAAATCTTAGTTTGCGTTTGCAAGGATTGACTCTAATAGGTTTTATCTGATTGCTGTATTTATACATTTTGCTTCCTCATTGTTCTGTCATGAACCCGAAAAAACCTTACTGCTGCCCACAACTGGGTGGTTTTTGTAAACCAGCTTTGCAAGAGTGAAAAACACGCATTTCCTGTCACTGAGCACTCCTGTTTCTGTTGGCAGTTAAAAGTTTTTGGCTACAGTTCTGGAAAGAATTAGAAATAAGAATTCAATGTATTGTGTTACTGCTTTAACTCTGTATGCTGTTTGAATAAATATGGAAACAGGGCTATAGGATTTGTTTTACCTTTTATTTAGCATAGAATCATAGAATATCAGGATTGGAAGGGACCTCGGGAGGTCATCTGGTCCAACCCCTGCTCAAAGCAGGACCAATCCCAACTAAATCAAAAGCATAATGTCCAAAATAGCAATTTATCTTCCTTTATGTCTTTTCAATAAGCACCTTTCAATTACAAAACTTATCTACTGCCTAAAATGCTTAACTGTGGGGAAAGTTCTCTTTGTGGTTTGTGTATTTGTTTCCCAGGAGTCCTGTACTAGTCCTTCAGAAATTCAGACCCCTGTCTTTTGCTAGAATCATTAGTAAGGAGAGACTTCCCCTGCTACTGGATTGGAGTGGGTTAGCCAATCTTTTCTGTCAATCTTAATATTCAACAGAAATGGATGCTCGACATTTTAGTATAGCTAATTCATGATATTCACAATAGTCTTTTTGAAATCTGAACCAAGTTTCTGTTAAGACAGGAGAAAGAAAACAGGAAATATTCCCTGTCAGTTGTACAGTCTAAGCTGAATTGAGTGCAAAACGTAAACAGGCAGCATAAATGGGAAAGTAAATTTAGATTTTTTTTTTTTTTGTTCAAAATTGCTTTGGTTTTAATAATGTAAAATGATGTTAGTAATGCAGGGAAGATGCTCCAAAATGACTTTTTTGTTTTAAGAGTTTCTGGGTGGAATCTATTGTTTGGGGAAACTGCCCAATAATTAATTAGGGAGAAACAGAATCTCATATCATTGTTTTGATATCAGCTGTTCCTCATATACTTATTTATCAGACTATATGGAAGAGGTAGTGATTGACTCTTTTGTGAATAAATGGAATTAGTTGAAATGCAGAAAATTTAAAAAATATTCTAAATTATATGCATCACTTTATTCTTGTGTTTTCTTCTTAGAATTGCCTATGTGGTAAATATTCACTCAGTCCGTTACGACCGTGCCGTGGATATGCTACATCAGGGCAATCTGGGTATGTATTGTTTCACAGCTGGTATTGGTACTTTAACCTATGTGACTCATCAGGAGTGAGTTTGGTTGTCATTTTCACTTAAGTGGGATTTGGAATTACATATTTGTTGCAAGTATATGTTTATGGTTTGTAGCAATAGTTTTTGCGTGATTGCATCAGATTTCAAGCTGCCAAATGGTCATCACTTGGATGGGAAACCACTATAGAGAAGGTGGGTTATTGCAGACAATGTTAGTTGGTGGCATTCTTGCCTCTGTTAGTCTGGAACCAGTGCCCCTGTGTGGTATTGAGGGACTTGGTAGTGCTGAAGGAGGAGTCATGCAGATAAGATTTAAAACAGACTGTCCTCTTCAGAAAATTGGCCCCATTTGCAAGTACAGAGCTTTCTTGAAAAGCTGGCCCTTAAAGTATATTAGCTGTCAGTGGAGTTAGACTCAATGGAAAGGTGCTGCCCCAAAAGTCTCTGGGTGCCCGATGGCATGATAAACCAAATTAATGATTGTGGTGTTGCTCACAAAACACTTTTCCATCCTTTGTGTTAATATCAATATGGCAGGCTTTATGTGGCTTAGAACGCTGCAGTAATTAGAAAAGTTAAGGTGAATTATTCAGCTAGTTGGTATGTATGTTTAGTTTTGCCTGGATATATTAGAAAAGTTGTGATGAATACTTATGGGCCTTCATTTTAAAAAGGGTGGCTTTCAGATCTATAACAACAGTTTGGTGTTCCTCTCTGAGACTGTTAGTTTTCTATCCTACTGGTTTGACATACATAAAAGCTTTCTCAGCTTTATTTCTTTTCTCTAGTGTTTCTGCAGGCAAAATTATTGGGGCAAGTGTCTTGTTTGTTGGCGGAGGAGTTGGTGGAACGGTTCTGTATGCTAATTATGATCCACGTTTCCGAGAGAATGTAGAGAAGACCCTCCCATATTCTGATAAACTCTTTGAAATGGCACTTGGTCCTGCTCCTTATAATGTGCCAATGCCAAAGAAACCGGTAAGTTTTCACTTACATTTTTTTATAAAGGAAACTTTTGCTCTGTTTCTCAAATTCTAAATACTTTTGATTCAATATATACAAGAGGCCAGAACTGTGAATTCAGCAAGACTGTAATTAGAAAGTCAGTACGTATTTCTGTTTTTTTTAAAGAGAGATTTAATAGATTCGCAATAAAAATCCTTTCAAATTTCAGACATTGTGTGCTGCTGACTTACCAATTACGTTTTGACTGATTTTACCTGCTGTGTTCTTTGTCCTGCAGCTTGCTTGTCCACTGCTTCCTTTTGGTTTTAATATGGTTTCACAGTATCAAATAGATTGTGATTCATGGATTGTAAAATCTTGCCATTTTTACTTATTTGAGCGGAGAGGTCTAAAATGGATAGGTATTATGTCTGGTCATTAATGACCTGGAAAAGGGGGAAAACAGCACACTGATGAAATTTGCATTTCGTATTATGCTAGAAGGAATAGTACTGAATATGGTTATAATGAGGTTAAGAAATATGAGCAGGAAATACATTTGTCCAGGCTGAATCACTTTAAGGTCATGCATCTTGGGGAAACAGATACACTTTAAAATCTTCGAAGGTAAGAGTGATAGAGAACACCATGTTGGATGTTGTATTGCAATAAAGATCATAGTGAAAAAGGCCATTGACATCATGTTGCAGAAAGCAGGAGAGACCTTTTCTGCAATCCTGACGTGGGATGGTGCTGAGTGCCCTTAGCTCCTATTGACTTCAAAGAAATTAACGTTAGAAATTTCACATTTACTTCATCAGAAAGAAAAGGCCTCCTGGCCAGGCATAGATGATGAAAAGCGTTCCTGGCCACTGCTGCTATCTGAGCTTTCAGAAGCAGGTGAGGATCCAGAAAGACCCCAGGGTTGCAAACCTGAGTTTGGGGTGGGGGTGGGGGGGACAAGAGGAGGGACTAGCATATTCTCTGAATGGAACAGGACCATATAACTTACCCCAGTTATTTTAGTTGGTTCCCCATCGTAGCTAATGTTATTTCTTATCTGGGTTGAATCTCAGCCCGTTTGTCCTTATTCAAGCCCTCTATCCCAACCAGACACTGAGTAAACCTGTTAACTGCTTTGTCCACCTTTGATTAAATGGAGACAACAAAACTGGCTGTCATCTGCCTAATGCAGGCATTGTAGCCTAAATTGCCTTATTTTCCCTAATGATCTGTCTTGCACACTGGACAGGCTTGGGAGTGAAATAATAGAATATTGCAGCCACCTACCTGAGTGAATCTTTGGGCTAGATACACATTCAGTGCATATTAACTTCTGGGTCCTGCTAGAGAGAAATCGGAGCCATTCAAACTTGATTCATCTATTCCTGTCAGTCTGTAGCCATGTCAATTAATATTGTGGTCAGTGGTATCAAAAGCACCTGATAGAATAATCATGACTGCTTGACTTTTACATCTGTTATCCATTGTCACTTGGTCATCTACCAATGAACCAAGTGTATTGTTTCCCCACTATATCCTGGTCTGAAAGTGGGTTGCCTAGGATCTAGGAAATCTGAGATTCCAAGAGTTTCCATAGTTTTTTCACCAGCACCACCACTTTTATAGCCTACCCAGAAAAGGGAGTGGTTGATAATTAGTGAGATCTTAATGTCAAATGCTGGTTTCTTGAGCAAGGGCTTAATGTAAACTTTGTTGATGCCTGCCCTCACTAAGAGAGATTGACAGTGTCTACCAGTACTGACCCAGTGTCTCCTTTCTAGATTTTATTATGCAACAAGGAGAGGAGTCAGGTTTGGCAGTAATAGCCAAAAGTTCCCTAAATTCATCCAGAACATCAGTGAATGATGCTGGCCAGAAATCAGTGTGTCCTGTTTGTCACCCCTCTTCTGCCAAAAGAAATGTGATCCCCTGGAGATCGTTTGCTCTGAATCAGGATGATAAAAGTAAATTGAAAATTCCTTCAAGTGAGGATCCTTGACTCTGTTTCCAAGCGGTCATAGTCTGGATTAACCCAGAAGAAAAATTTAAAAGAACTATTTATAGCTTGGCCAACTGACAGCTAAGGGAGGACAGAGTCTACCAGCATATAAAGACTATAAGTGCCAATTGGGGAGAGGACTTGTTTAACATGGTATGAGGATGTATCAGTAGTGGGTAATGAATATCAGAAGGAAACTGTCAGTGAGGTCTTATAGACTATATAGTTGTCTCTGTTGGGAAGTAGTGGAAACCCAGTCTCCAAAGCTGCATGTGAGCCGTTTGTGTGTGAATAGTGTATTTAGAGTCTGTACACCATCTGTATCAATACAGTTAATTGCTTTGTGGAGCTCTTTGTGGTACCTTGAATGTTATGGGGTGGTACTTGATAAAGACAGTCTGTTCAAATTCTTACATGTATCAAACTTTGTTCATATTTAAATTACAACTAATGAATTCATTTTGAAAGAACTGAAAATTATGAAGGCTGCTTTCAAATTAAAAATTGGGTGTGAAATTCCAAATTTACTATGTAAAATATGAAACTGATAGCAAAGGGTCTTGTATGGTCAAGTCTCTGATCTTGAAAATTGCTAATGCAAATGCCATTTTACATAGCACTTTGGGGTTATTCAGATAATCTGATCCGCTACTGCCTGGTGGGTGGAATTATTTTTTTGAAGTGATAGCAATGTGCATGGTGTTGTACAGTATATAAAAATAGAGCTCCTGTGCTGAAATCTTTTTATAATCAATAGAACTGTGACTCTTTGAATATTCATTGTATGACTGATAGTATGTGGTGACTGATTTAAAAATATATATAATTTGATTTTCAAGATACAACCTGGTCCACTAAAAATCTCCCCTATAGAAGAGGTAATGAAAGAATCCAAACAGCCCAGTACCAAATTGCAGAAGAGTAAGACAGAAGCTCCTTCAACTTCAGTGGAAGAAAAAGAAGGTAACTTTCCAGAATGGTGTAAAAATGAAGATGCTATTTAGTGTGGGGAGAGGAACAAAATCGTTATTTTTGGTACACTTCAGATTGTTTTATTACATTATAAAACTATTTGTTATGTAATCATTGGCAAGACATTTGCTCTAGGACATAAGAGTGGTCTTTGCAATTACGAGCACCCCATCACTGGAATAGAATTCTGCTTACTATTCAGCAGGCTAATGTAAACGCCAGTGACTAGATTTTTTTTTATGCAGCTGAAGACATGAATTAACTGGATTCTAAGGCTTGTACACAGGATTCAATAAGAATATCTTGTATACTTGTCTCCTAGGTCTTCTAAGTTTCTGGTAACTGCAAGGGGCTTAATGTGGGTAAACTGCCAGGTCACAGTCTGTAGAAGTTGGGAGTGTCCTGTCCTTCATCCCTACCTTCAATTAAATTCTGGGTGGGAAGCAGTGTCTGGTTGTTGGCCACTTATTATCTTTGCTTTGTGGGAGAAGGTGGCTTATTCACGTTCTGCATGTGGAATGTTCTTTCTTCCCAACATAAACATTCAGGTATCTATACTAATGTTATACACAGAAATTATACAAATAGTACTGTTTATGTTGTTGTTTTTATTTTACAGCAAGCTCAGAAGTAGCTCAGATAATTTCTGCAACAGGTGAAGCTTTGTCAATTCCAGCTCCAGGCATGCAGGATGACAAAAGTGAAAAAGATCACATACAAGGACACCATGAGGGGAAACAGAAACCTGCTGCATCAGGTCCTTAAATGACTTATTAATCAAATCTAACGACTCAGTCCTTCATGCCTTCTGCATGCAAACCTCTCACCAACTTGAGTGAATGTTCTGCGTGCTAAAGGACTGCAGGATTGGGCCTAATGAGTCCTTAGATAATGTGAAAAGATTTCTGCTTGATTAGTGATTTGCAGAAAATCGGAACTCTTTGTCCCACTCAACCTCCGATCTGGTGATTTCTTTGCCAGAGTTCAGGAAAGCTATGTATCGAGGGCCTTAGCGAAGAAGTATCAATCATAAAACTTTGAAACACACTGTAGCAAACCAATTAGAAGAACTATTGCTTCTTTGCAATAATAGCATTTCCTTTTTTCTAAGATTTATATAGTATTATATTTAATAGGTCTCAGCGTCAATATGCCAACAAACGGTAAACAAACACTTCAGAGTTACTGTGAGCATTAAGAGGCAACTTGGTCTTGTGGTTACATTATAGGGCTGGGAGTCAGGAGATCTGAATTCTCATCTCCACTCTTCCAGACTTCCTGTATGAAAACTTTTCAGTTGTCCACTTACTGTGTGTTTCGGGGGCAGGGAGAAATAGTGCAGCGTGAACGACCCTAAACAGCGGGGCAGTTGAACTCTGATTGAAATTGTCAGCCCATCTTTCTGTAGCCTCCCTCCTAACCTTTCACTGCTTTGGCTGAAGTTCCCAGCAATGCTAACAGAGCAATGGAAATGGAAAGCAATGGCTATTTACCATATGACAGTCCATGTTTAGTTTCCCAGTTGTGTCTTAGCATTGCTTTCCATCTCAGTTTGTTCAGTTTATCCTTATACAACTGGCAGAAATGTAGGGATAAGTCTGATTATGTGTGTCTGTGCAGTTATCTTTGACTGCAAGGAGAGCTCAGGCTAAACTTTGCAACTCTGGAAATACAAGGTTTGAGGAGGTTGCTGGATGATGGTAGTGATGCTACCAATACAAATTAGACTCAAGAGGAAATGGTCCTTCCATGATAAATAACCCTGGTACTAATTTTGGTTTGTCACTAAGCCTTGTTTTTCCTTCTGCATCTCTGAGCCTAGGTGAGGAATGTATGTGTGGAGACTCCCCTGCCATAAAAGAACGGCCACCAGAGGAGGTTGCAGCCCGTCTTGCACAGCAAGACAAAGAGGAACAAGAGAAGATTTCATGTATGTAAATTAAGGTATTATTTGGTTGTCATAGATAGGAATTCACACTGTTGTAAATATACAATATAGCCATATGTATACATGGTAGTGTACAAACGATAACTTATTAAGCAGCTACTGTGTTGTACGTACACCTCTACCCCGATTTAACGCTGTCCTCAGGAGCCAAGAAATCTTACCGCGTTATAGGTGAAACTGCAGTATATCGAACTTGATTTGATCCATTGGAGAGCGCAGCCCCTCCTCCCACGAGCGCTGCTTTACTGCATTGTATCCGAATTCATGTTATATCAGATTGCATTATATCAGAGTAGAGGTGTATATAAGACAGCTTCCATACCCTTTCCATTCCCTTTTTGTCTGGTCCCTCTGCCTGTCTTACATTAGTAAGAATAAATGGCATTCTTATTGTAGCAGACTTAGCAGTGCAGGGACAGCATGAACCACACTGGGATTTGTGTTGGGCCACTGGGAAAGAAAGACAAGAGATCTGTGTTGGAGAGCAGACTACTTCAGAGGGGAAGAGTCCATTACAGTGGATCTTTCTCAATGCTTAATTTGTGCCAGGCTTGTGAGAACCTTTTGTTCTTGCCCTTGATGCATCACAGTCCACAAACTGATAATTTTAAGGAATTCTCACTAATCCTTTTTGGTGATGGAAAGTAATATCATGGGGCCAATTGAGGAACTGTAGTGGGAAACAGGAGTGTTACCCATATATATGCAAATATTTGTTTATTATGGTAAGGTAGTTGAAGGAAATTATCTGTGTTGTAACTGTTTATTTCTCCAGCTCTTGCAACAGCTTTGGAAGGAGCCCTAAGCAGTACTGCTCGAGTAACCCTTCAGGCTATTACTGCCCAGGAAGCTGCAGTTCAAGCTGTTAATGCTCATGCTCAGATACTGAAGGAGGCTATGGATAATTCTGAGGTAAACTGAATAAAATTCTGATGCAGCTCTTATTTTGTCTACCAAAGCATCCAGAAATGTATGTTATACAATTGAAGATACCAGATAATTAATTTTTTCTCCTGGGGATAGTCTCTAGCATCTCCCATCTGATTTCGACTAGTCGTCATTGTAGTTTGTCTAAACTTATGGAAGTTTTTCACATGTGAAATTTATTTTAACATTTTTTTGGGGGGGGGGAGGGTTTAACATGTAATGGCACTTCTGTTCCTCAGTTTCCCTGTCTGTGAAATGGGAATAGTTCTTATTTACCTGTTCAGTAGGGGTATTCAGAGAGTTAACATTTAATATATGTTAAGTGTGTAGGAAACAAATATACTAAATGTTGTGGTAAGGGCATCAAACAGCCCTTATAATTCCACTTTAGATCACTTTGTTAAAACGATTACTATTGCTAAAATAGTTCCAGTGGATTTCTCTCTTGCTGTAGAAGTTCATTTATTAGTGTCTGGTAGTGAATGTGTCATGGAGTCTCACATCAGTGTCAACATATGAGGATTCAGCAAACACTATAAATGAACAAGTATATGGCAGATCAGTCTGAAGTGAGAAGCACAGACACAGTTGCATGTGGGACAGAAAAAATTGTCTGTGACCACTGCAAACTATTGTATCCTTGGTTTGCACTGTTCATACTTTGAAGAGAATCCAAAGATTAATAAAAGTTTCCGAAGTCGTTCATGATTTACAGAATCAAAAACCTTGGCTAAGTTGGTGAACACCGTATGAAGATCATGGTTTTTTTCCTGTCACTTTTCCTAAAGTTGATGGATTGTGAAGATCATGTCTGTAGTGCCCTGCCAAGACCAAAATCCACATTGAGACTCAGGGAGGAAATTTCCAAAAGATAGGTGTTAAGTCTGTTCAGGATAACCTATCCAAGGCTTTTTCCAGCAACAGAAGTTAGAGAAATGCCATGATGATTAACAGTTTGCCTTATCACCTGTATGAAGATAAGCAATATTGGCATACTTGAAATCCTGTAGCACCGACTCTTGCAATACGGTACCCAGACTGCTTGTAGAGCTGTGCTGGAATGGCACCTGGTCTGGGTGCTTTTCCTTGTGACCTCTACTTGACTGCTATTATGGTCTTGTATCAGGTTGGGGCTGGTACAAGCTCTTTTTTTAAAGGGCGCTGTGGAATAGTATGAATTGTTTTCTCAGAAATGTTGGAAGGGCAGTTGAGCACCAAACTGTAATGTTTGTTCATCAAGCAAGTATTTCCTTTTTTGTCAGTTGAATGGATTGCTGTCCAGTGTTCATACAGAGATTACCGCACTGCATCTGGGGCCATATGCAGCACAAAGGCCAGCAAAACAGCTTTGGGGTGTCTTTGTGATTGCTGTCCATGGTAACTCCATGGATTTATTTTTCTGACCACTGATTTTTTTTTTAATTTTTTTTTATTTGCCAAAGTCTGGTGTGAGCCACCTTTCTAGCTGCTGAATCCTTATCATTAATGTAGACTTGATGAGTAACATGCACTGAGTGTTTTGGGGTCATTCTCATCAAACCAGTCCTGGTTCCTCTTAACGAAGTCAAAAACTTCAGCAGCCATATTATATGTTGTATCTCAAAAATGTTTCCAGGCTGTCTTTACATCCACTGAGGGGTCTGTGGCTAAGGAATGTACATTAACTATGCCAACATGCATATTTTCAGCAGAGGGCTGTTGCCTTCAGCAATGTTCTAGGCCAGAAGGTGTTCAAGTGGCTAATTAGCATTACAGGGGCATATCCATAACTAATAAGGCCTGGGTTTGAGGGGTCTCCCATGTGGAAAGTCTGAAATGGTGATACCACTTTTCACATTGGGGAATTTGGCAATCAATGCTACTGGATTGATATGAATATATTTCTCATACAGTTCCTCTGTTTTAAAATGAAAGGAACATGATTGAATAGGTTAAACTGAATCTAAAGCTTGAATTTAAAAACAATATTTTTAAAACACAAGAACTAATATTCCAGTTACTTGTGCTGCATTTTTAAAGATCAGTAAATACGAAGGAAAAATAATCCACACCCTGTAGAGTCAAGCACAGGAGTTTCCCAGTAGTGTCCAACCCGAAGACTGCTACATTGTTCTATTGCAGGAGAATCAATGTGGAATTGACTAGTTTATTTTCACTGTTTAGTCAGGACAAAGTGCATAAAGTAAACAGCATAAATCCTGACAAAATCAGATTTTTAAAACTTTCAGTTGTTGGTATTAGTAACAAAGGTAATTGTTTTTATAGGATTTAACTTGAAATATGCCATTTAAAAAATTAACTTAATTGCAAATTAGTTAGGAACCTTTAAGTTTGTGCGGCTATTTTGAATTTCCATTCTTGCTGATAATTTTGTTTGTGGCTATAACTTGCCTAATTAGAAAGCTTGTGCTTCCTAGACTTCAGGAGAGAGAAAATCTGCTCAGTGGCGGACCTTGGAGGAAGCATTGAAAGATCGCAGGAAGGCTGTGGATGAAGCTGCAGATGCCCTTCTGAAAGCCAAGTAAGTTGTTCTGAGCATTTCATAGGCTTGATTTAATATCTCCAGTGTCACATTTGGCAGAAATTCTAGAAACAACACATAGCACCAAAGAATTTATTCCAAGCATACTCTTGATATAAGAATGCATAGCGTGTGCTTCTCAGGTGTCTCTGGATCTGGTATTTTGCAGAACATTGGTATGATAGAGAATTTGAAACAGTAAAATCTTAGATATTTTCATTGTTTCCTTTCCTTTCCTTTTTCTAATAAAACAATGAATGAATCAGATCATTCTTGGAGCTTAGATACCATGGCAGTGAGACCAAACAACCCAAATCTGGTCTCAACTAGTCATTAGAAGAGACAGTGGACATAATATAATTTTTCTCATCTTTAATATTTTATGTAGATAAAATCTTCAATAAACTTAAACAGTATTAGCAGACCTATTGCAGATATTTCACAGCTGGTCTCTGTATGTACAGGGATCAATAATACCATAAGGTATCTATCATCAGTTGTAATGGCCAAAACTTAAAAACCTGGTTATGTAAAGTTAGGCTCCTTAGAATTTTGCACTAATTTATATTAGAAACTTCAAACTTAAGAATAAGACGAATATCCTTGTTTGTTAGATCATAATCCTTTTTCAGCACATAATCCTAAAGGTTTGGATAACTATTTCTAAGACTTCGTTAATGAGTTTTTAGTAGTTTATGCAGGCTCTTGAAGACTAGTGATTTCAGTGGTATTAAAGGGGGGTGTATGTGGAAATAGGACATATATCTAAAATTTGGTTATGTTGAAAAGACTTGTTCTGGGGAGATGCGAAAAACAAAACCTGAAAGCATGTGGGAAGAACTCAGGAAAGCCTGCCAGCAGAAAACCCCCAGAAAGCTAGTAAACGATACAAAGGCTCCTAATAGCCACTGACTGTGTGTAAACTTTTCAACAAAAAAAATCATTTCCAGTTCAGAATGATTGGAGTGTTGAATGCTATACTTCCGCCCCCCTTAATGTTAGGAATAGTCAAGCTGGTATCACTAGAGCCAATATTTTTTAAAGGACACTTAACATAATTTATCTATTAAAAAATCTGACTGGCTGCCATTAGTTTACTTTTTGCTCTATTGCTTGTATTCATTTAGGACCTGCTTCATAGTCAATGGGAGTCTTTTTGTTTCAATGGGCTTTGGACCAGGAACGTAGTGCTGTTGTCTTGAGTTTCCAGTTATGCAAGGGGAGAACTTAATTATAAAATCAAACATTAATAGAAATGTTTTCGGGCCTTTTTTAATTTGTCTCTCCACTTCCTTTTCGTCACACTGTCCAAAAAACTTGGGCCAAAAGTACTTTGTAAATATAACCAATTCACTTCTACAAATGTAAGCATTTCTTTAGTACTTAAACTTTGCATTAGCTATGTCATAAACAGATAGTTAAGGGTTAATAGAACAGGAGTACTTCATGTCTCTTTTGCCTGTAAAGGGTTAACAAGTTCAGTGAACCTGGTTGTCACCTGACCAGAGGACCAATCAGAGGACAGGATACTTTCAAATCTTGAGGGAGGGAAGTTTGTGTGTGTGCTGTTAGTTTTTGGTGGTGGTTCTCTCTGGATTCTGAGAGAGACCAGACGTGCAACCAGGTTTCTCTCCAATCTCCCTGATACAGGTTCTTATAGATTCAAAATAGTAAGTACTAGGTGATAAGGCGAGTTAGGCTTATGTTTGTTTTCTGTATTTGCAAATGTGTATTTGGCTGGGAGGAATTCAAATGTGTATTTTGCTGAAAGGATTTTAATTTGTACTTGTATACTTAGGCTGGGAATGTATTCCCAGTGTCTATAGCTGAAAGACCCTGTACGTATTCCATTTTAAATTTACAAAGATAATTTTTACTGTTTTTCTTCCTTTAATTAAAAGCTTTTCTTGTTTAAGAACCTGATTGTTTTTTTATTCTGGTGAGACCCCAGGGGACTGGGTCTGGATCCACCAGGGAATTGGTGGGGAGAAAGGAGGGAAGAGGGAGAGAGGTTAATTTTCTCTCGGTGTTAGGATTACTTTCTCTCTCAGGGAGAGTCTGGGAGGGGGAGAGAGAAGGAGAGGGGAAGGTGGATTTTCCTCTGTTTAAAGATTCAAGGAGTTTGAATCACAGTGATCTTCCAGGGTAACCCAGGGAGGGGAAGCCTGGGAGAGGCAACAGTGAGGGAAAGGGTTTACTTTCCTTGTGTTAAGATCCAGAGCGTCTCGGTCTTGGGGATCCCCGGGCAAGGTTTTGGGGGGACCAGAGTGTACCAGGCACTGGAATTCCTGGTTGGTGGCAGCGCTACAAGTACTAAGCTGGTAATTGAGCTTAGAGGAATTCATGCTGGTACCCCGTCTTTTGGACGCTAAGGTTCAGAGTGGGGAATTATACCATGACAAGCAAGAAGTGGCTCCGTTTTCAAATATTGAGTGCGTTTGATTTGGAAGAGTACATCCAACCCAGTTCCCTGAATGTAACAATGTACAATTGCATATACCATTTAAGAACATAAAACTAAATGAACTTACAAAATAAATCTGTCCTCTCAACCCATCCTCTTGGGCAAAATGTTTTATGAAGGAAAATTTTACACTAAATACAATCATAATTTCAAATCTGTTAAAAACATTGAACCCTCTAGCAGCTCTGTTTAGAGTTTAAAGCTCTCCTTTAATTAGTTTGCTAGGTCATCTGATCAATCTCCCTGCCAGTGCAGATAATAAGGGAACTTCTGTATATGCTAATTAGTAGCTTCTGTCTTTTTCAGAGAAAAATTAGAGAAAATGAAGAGTGTGATTGATGATGCCAAGAAGTCTCAGATTGCTGGAGCCAAATCTCACATACTTGCTGCAGAAGAGAATCTTCATCATATGATAGTTGACCTGGACAATGAAGTAAAAAAGGTAGTGTTTCCCAAGTCTGTTCTAATAAATCATCATTTGCGTAATGGGCAATTGCCATCATGTGCAGAAACTCCTGCAATAGCTTAAAAATACCGAGTATAAGTTCAGAATCATTCAGCTGTAATTTGAGCTTTTGTGCTGACATGTGACAATGAACAATTTTCACAAGATCCTGGTGGGGGAAAAGGTGGCTCAATTACTTGATCTGTTTTAGTGGGTGAATGCTTTCTTTAGTTTGATAGCAGTTGAGTAAATTGTAGCTTTTGAACATGGTGCTAGTTGTTGTAAATCAATAAGAATGGATAAGTAGACGCACACTAAGCTAGCTTTGCTCGCTTTGACGTATTCAGGTACTATTGTTTTTCACGATGATTTTGAATTGCCTTTTTTTCCTCTTCAGGAAAAAATGTAAATAATAAGTGATTTAGAGGGTTCTTTAAGCTTCGTGAGAGATTCATATTTCTTTGAAAGATAGGAAAGGAGAGACACCATGGTCCAGTGGTTAGAACACAGAACTAGGAGCAAGGAATTTCATCTCAGTTCTGCCAATGACTTTCTGTGTAGCCTCAGGCAAATCATTTTACTTCTTTCTCAGCTTTCTTGTTTGTAAAGTGAGGATAAAACTTACCTGCCTTGCAGGGTTCTTATGACTTATAAAGCTGCTTTTATTGAAATGTGCCTTTTCTACTTGTCTTTATGTATTGATAGGAACATTGGCATACAGATCTAAACTAGAACAACAGCTCTAGGGCCAGTCTTGGCTACAAACAATACAACATGATTATCTCAGAACTGGCTAACTTAGAGCATAGATATGACCTTAACTGAGTTCTATCACTGTGCTAAACCCTTGGATGTGTTCAGGGACTTAGCCTGGATTTGGGATGCTCTTACGGTATGTTCACACTGCCAATTAAAAAATCTGCAGAATGGAGTCTCAGACCCTGGGACAGCTGGCTCGGGCTGTGAGGCTAAAAATAGCAGTGTGTAGATGCTTGGGCAGGAGAGTGGAATCTTAGAGCTCAAGCTCCAGCCTGAGCCCAAGTTTACACTGTGTTCATATAGCCCGGAGCCTGAGTCAACTGACCTGTGCCATGGGTCATTTATTGCAGTGTAGACATATCCTTTCAGTCCTATCTACACCATGGGCTGGCATAGTCTGACTTCAGTATATGTACTGTGTAGATGGGGGAGAGGTCTCAATAGCTCCAGTAATGAGTTATTGTATGTGAAAGGTTTGGAGAAAACTCTATTGAGGTCAATTTTTTTTGGCAAATTTGCCTTGTAAGTTGTCAATAGACCTCTCCTCTGTCACTAATGAGTAGAAGTGTGATGCTTGTACTGTGTGTATATTAGAGCTTTTGAATAATCTCAGTTAACTCAAAAAAATTAATTGCAATTTAAAAATTAATCTTGATTGATTGCACTGTTAAGCAATACAATACCAATTGAAATGTATTAAATATTTTTGGATTTTTTTTTACATATTTTAAAATATATTGAGTTCTATTACAACACTGAAAATGAAGTATACAGTGTTCACTTTATATTTTTTATTACAAATATTTATACTGTAAAAATGATAAAAGAAATAGTATTTTTCAGTTCACCTCATACAATACTGTAGTGCAATCTCTTTACTGCGAAAGTGTAACTTACAAATGTAGATTTATTTTTTTTTGTTACATAACTGTACTCAAAAACAAAATTGTAAAATTTTGGAGCCTGCAAGTCCACTCAGTCCTACTTCTTGTTCAGCCAATCATTAAGACAAACAAGTTTGTTTACATTTATGGGAGATACTGCTGCCTGCTTCGTATTTACACTTTCACCTGAAAGTGAGAACCGGTGTTCGCATAGCCCTTTTGTAGCCAGTACAGTCAGGTACTTGTGTCAGATATGCTAAACATTCATATTCCTTTTATGTTTCAGCCACGATTCCAGAGGACATGCTTCTATGCTGATGATGCTCATTAAAAAAAAAAAAAATCCATTAATTAAATTTGTCACTGAACTCCTTGGGGGAGAACTGTATGTCTCCTGTTCTGTTTTACCTACATTCTGCGATATATTTCATGTTTATAGCAGTCTCAGCTGAGGACCCAGCACATGTTTGTTTTAAGAATACTTTCACAGCAGATTTGATAAAAAGCAAAGAAGGTACCAATCTGAGATTTCTAAAAATAGCTACAGCAAGGTTTTAGCATCTGAAGTGCTATCCAAAATCTGAGAGGGACAATGTGTGGAACATGGTTTTAGAAGTCTTAGAAGAGCACGCTCTGGTGTGGAAACTACAGAACCAAAACTATCAAAAAAGAATCAACCTTCTGCTGGTGGCATTGACTTAGACAATGAAAATGAACATGCATTGGCCCGCATTGCTTTGAATCATTATTGAGCAGAACACACCATCAACATGGACGCATGTCCTCTGGAATGGTAGTTGAAGCATCAAGGGACACATGAATCTTTAGCGCATCTGGTACGTAAATATTGTGCGACACCAGTTACAACAGTGCCAGGCAAATGCCTCTTCTCCCTTTCAGGTGACATTATAAACAAGAAGCAGGCAGCATTATCTCCTTCAAATTGTAATTAGACTTCTTTGAGTGATTGGCTGAAGTAGGACTGATTTGGACTCATAGGCTCTAAAGTTTTACATATTTTATTTTTGAATGCCGTTATCTTTTTGTACATAATTCTACATTTGTAATTTCAGCTTTCATGCTAAAGAGATTGCACTACAGTACTTGTTTGAGGTGAATTGAAAAATACTATTTTTCAGTGCAAATATTTATAATAAAAATAAATATAAAGTGAGCACTGTACACTGTGTATTCTGTATTGTAACTGAAATCAATATATCTGAATATGGAGGAAAACGTCCAAAAATATTTAAATGGTATTCCATTATTTAACAGCGCGATTAATTGCGATTTAATTTTTTCATCGCTTGACAGCCCTAATATATATATGATTTAATACTTGCCTTCAAAGGTAAATCTAACCCAATTTTTATTTATTTTATATCTTGTAGGTTCAGGCAGCACAATCTGAGGCTAAAATAGTAGCTCAGTACCATGAACTTGTGGCTAAAGCTAGGGATGAATTTCAGCGAGAACTGGATAGTATCACTCCAGAAATACACACTGGCTGGAAGGGGCTAAGTAAGTCTTGGACTGTTAGGTTACCTTGAATGTTTAATAATACACAAAGCACTTTGTTTTCCAAGAGCACTACAGGTGCATATACTGACATACAGTTGTTCTAATTTTCTGTTTCTCTACATTGTAGCTAGTTTAATTGGAAAGTATTTTGAATTAACTTTAAAATCCCAAGTTATCTGAACCAACTGGTACAAAAGGTCCTCATTTTGAATAGGTAATTTATGGAGCAATTGTGCTCTTGCTGATGAAATCACAAGATGGTTTCTGGGTAGCTTGAAGAAAGCACCCACACTGAAACTTGACATTGGAAAGGTACTTGGCTGTCCTCTGTTAGAGTCTTTTAAACTTCCAGGTGTTCCAAGAGAAGTGATGTAGCGTATGGAATGAGAAGGCCAGGTGCAACTGAAAAGGGTCCTTTCAATAAACCACAAGCAACTGTTACTTATGGAACAACTAGAGAAACTGTTTTGTTTTTCTACTTGTTTTCATTAAAAAAGTCAAATCTGTAATATTTCCCTTCTGAGATTCTTAATGGAATATAAACTGTATAAAGCAGTAAACTGTTTAAAGAGCTTCTGTGTTTGTAGTTTTTATAGAATATGGGTGAAGTAGCCAGTGTACAGTTAGCTAGATTAAATTAACTTGAACTGAAATGGCGCAAGTCCATTTAATGTCACACGAAAGCTCTTTTGAGATACTACTGAACAGCTACTGTTCTCCTGCATTAGTGGCCATTAGATAACATGACAGCTATGTTAATCAGCAAAGATAAAGCATATCACATGTCATATATGCTTAAATGCTTTGCAAAATCAGGGCCTTCCTTCTGAAGAATGGTTTGGCATTTATCTGGCGCTGGGAGTCTATAACTTTCTGACAATGTTTAGCTCCCTAGACATAGTTGAGGCTATCACTTAATGGCTTTCCAGAGATGTTTTAATGATTCATCTTATGGATATGCAAGGGCATATTTACAATTTAAGAAGTGATTTTTTTTTTGATTGTTTAAATTGTTGCTTTGTGGTGGTGTAGTGGATACTGATATGATTCTGAGAGAATTCTGTTTTTTTTTTTTTTTTTTTAGTGTGCTCATGTCCCTTCATTAGTGAGAGAATGCCCATAACACTGTAGAGGCCCATAGCTTTGTTTGCATGCAGTGGAAAGCAAGGCCTGTGTTGGAAATAGTGTATTACCCCATATACTTGTGTTCATATTTGTCTGGTCAGAGAAATTGGCAGCAGTAACTGCAGCACTGAACTTTGAACAGTAAATGCACAGTAACTTAGAAAAATGTGTTTTTACTTGTCAGGTGACTTACTAAATATGGTTCTACATATAATGGAGTACTGTGTTAGAGCAGCAAATAAGCCTGGTCTGATAACATTACAGCTCTTCTGTTGGTGAAACTGGAGTTTTTTATTTTTCGGGAAATTTCTCTGCTAGGTGCTTGGGTATTTTTCTCCTGATTTAAAAATATGCTAGCCCAGGGGTAGGCAACCTATGGCATGTGTGCCGAAGGCACCACTTAAGCAGATTTTTCAGTGGCACTCACACTGCCCAGGTCCTGGCCATCGGTCTGGGGGGCTCTGCATTTTAATTTAATTTTTAAATGCAGCTTCTTAAACATTTTAAAAACCTTATTTACTTTACATACTAAACTATTGTTATATTATAGATGTAGAGGAAGAGACCTTCTAAAAACATTAAAATGCATTACTGACACGTGAAACCTTAAATTAGAGTGATTAAATGAAGACTTGGCACAGCACTTCTGAAAGGTTGCCGACCCCTTTGCTAGCCCATATTAGGAACCATTTGAAACATATTTAAGTAGTGAGTCACAAGTTCTTTAAACAGTAATTTTAAATTTAATTTACCTTACTTAAAGGACTTGTATAGTTTGAGCTATAAGAAATTTTGTCATCATAAATCTTGTACCTGCTCACCTCATGCAATCAATGCAGTCAGGATTTGTATCCTAGCACAAAACAAGGCAGGGAAAAGCCAGCCAGCCAGCAAGTATTATTCAGGAAACCTCAGTTATGCTGTTCTGATGATGGCTTACCAAACAATCTAAGATATTGTTTTATATCCAATATACAAAAAATAATTTTCAGAGCTTTTAATGAGTTAGTGTCTGAATTAGTCTATGTATTTGTAACATTTGTGTACGTTACAGCTTGTGTATTAATAGCAGTAGTTAACCTTATATTTTCTGTGATTACTGCTTTTATTTTTAAGGAATTTTGTAACAGCCATAAAAAAAAACTTCAGGCCCAAAAATAGCATTTCAGGTCTTTGCAGATGGTAAACTGTTTTTGCCAAATTCTCTGTCAAATGGGAGCAGCCTTTTTAGATGTAAGAGGCTGTGTCTAGAAAAATGAACATATTGGAACTCCTGGCTCTGAATTGTAGCAGGTTCATTTTTCAGGTATTCAGTTCTGCGCTCTGTGTTAATTCTTCAAATTATTTCTTAGCTTCCATGCTCGGGCCCTGATCCTGCAAGTGACAGTGCACTTCAGTTGGGCTCCCTGCAAGTGTAGATGTCCCATTTGCAAGCTGTTAATTGCAGGGCAAGGGCACAAAGAGGCCACATTCACATTGTGTTTTCTGGGGAAAACCTTCCTTGTGCTGGGGTCTCTTACATTTCAGTCTTGAGAGAGCTTCATTTGAGCAAATAAACTTGACAAGTTTAATGAACCACATTGCTGCTCATAATTAAATGCTTCAGAGTTGTATTCTGAAGTGTTTGTGTGTCTGGCAATAGCTATGTTGTGGACACCTCTGCTTTGGAATAACTGAAAGACTAACTTCAGTGTGTAATGCTGTGCTGTGCTTCCCAATTAAAATTTGTAGTTGTTATTCTTAAACATATTTTAGCTTAATCTGCACTACTCCTTTGCTATGAATGTGATATTAGAGGCTTTGATGTTGTGGGTTTCATGTTGGTTTTATATAAAGGGACTTTTAAGAGCTTTCAACAAAAAGAAGCTGCCGCCAGTCTAACTAAAAGACTCCCTATAATATGCTAAGGCACTCTAAATACAAAGCTATGAGTGGTATGTTTTCATGTACATTTCTGCATGCTTTTACCAACTAATTGATTTGCTGTGTTGACTGTTGATTAATTTTTCCAAACCTTCCTCTTTCTTCTGTTGCAGAGATAACTGATTTAGGTGAGTTACTGTAACTTTTTCTACTCAGATGAATGTTGTTTCTCAAGTCGTTCTGTGTTCGTGTCGTGCAGTGCTTCACAACTAGACAATATCAACTAGTGCTTAATTGCTGCATTTATACAATATATTAGTGCTGAGGTTTGCTTTGGGATACTTCCTGTTTGGTTTCTCTGTGTAGTCTGGTTCTTGTCTGTTGTGCTTGTAAATCATACACTTGAAATAATTTTGCTGCTCAGGTAACAGTTACTGTAAATATTAACGATGTGGTTAAATTCCTTACATGAATATTGTCATGTCACTGGGATACCCTTATGCTGATCCCAGATGATTGGGAGCACAGAACTGTGAACCAGAAAGTTTTTGTGTCTTGTCATTGACTTTCTGGGTAATCTTGGGTAAGCCATATGAGCCTACATTTTCCAGTGCCCACAAATTTTAAGTGCCTCAATTTTCTTATGCCCACCTTGAGCCTCATTTTATAGAGGTTCTGAGCACCACCAGCACCCTTTGCAACTTGTAGATATGCAGCACCTCTGAAAACCAGGCCCTTAAGGTAAAGTAGGGCCTGCAAAATAAGTTGATGTTTACAAAATTTTGACCTAAATCCTTGCATTGTAGTTTCTCCGCCTTAGGAAAATGGTAAATTTAAAATCCAAACTAAGCAAGTTGATAAAAACTCTGAACCAAAGCAGGTTGTACAAGGAGCTGCGTTCCCTTGACATCAAACTTAAACATGGTACCTGGAGTTACAAACGACGCTTCCTCACAGGAGCAGCACTTCTTCCTGCCATCTGTCCACAGGTCATACTAAGAATTGATCAGCAGTCCTAAACTGGACTGAAAACTCCCCTTCGCAGCACATTCTCCCAAATAGAATTCCGTGCCTAACAGTGTCAATTCCTCCTCCAGTGCCCACTGGAATGGATGGGCTTAGCAGCGCATGCCTGATAGGTAACAAGCTTGTGCTATTTTGGACCAGGACTGAGAGCATTACAGAGGAAAAGGGGTCATCACAGAGAATGCTCTGCTGGTAGCCCCATCTCTTCCCTACTGACAGACAGTAAGGTGGTGCAGCTCAAGTATGCCTGCTAATCTTTACTGGGGCAGCCTGTGTTGGAGTGACTTTGTGCAGGATAGCCTGAGGCCAGTGATTCAGCCTTTTCCATGCTGGGGGACACATCCCCATGCACACTCTTTCCTCCGTTTAACAGGTTGAGATCTCATTTCCTAGGCCATTTAGGATTTCAGAGGTAAGAACCAACACATTTAAGCTCCGCCCAGAAACCAATAGCAGATGTAGATCCTGGAGCACAAGTATAATGTGCTCATGGGAAGATACTCTGCATATCAAGCAGGTTGCCACCGTCTGCACTGGCTCCAGCTTGGGTTTGAGAAAGAGCCCTGTATGGCACACATTGCAGAAATCTGGTCCTGAGTGCCAATGATGGCAGATGCTGGATATAAACCTCAGTCAGAGGAACTTGTATAACAACTGCCAATACTTTGACTTGCTCTCCTCTGACTCACTGTCCCTGCATGTCTTCTCAGGACTGAGCTTCAGCAAGTTCAGGGACATCCATATCCAGTCTCACAGGGACTTTGGATCTGCTTTACTCTACATCCCTTGGGGTGCTGTATGGCTTATTAGCACAGTGATAGTTGCATGGTGCTTTAAAAACCAATAGAAGGGCAGTTCTTGAGCCACAAGGAACTTAACAGTTCTAAATTTGACTTACCGGGAGGTGGGATGGGGAAGAATCCAGGGGCTGGCAGGGTGATAACTGAGACAAGTATTCTGGGAGGCACATTTTGATAGCTCCTTCTTGTATGTAGGAAAAAATAATTCACTTCATTAGTTTGGAGATGCTGTCCAGAAGGGCTTGGATGGGTGTCCGGGCAGGAGGAGGGGGAGAGTTAGTAAGGTGCTAAGCTCCTTGGATAAAATGTCCTAGTTGAGTATTAAATATTTCCAGTTTGTGACCTGAGGAGGATCTTATTTCATGTGTGTGTGTGTGTGCTGGGTAGCGCAGGTGGTGTGTCTGTCTGTTTCTCCAGTGATCTATTTCTAATAAAAACTTGTTCTCTCTAGCTGGTCAGCTGTCTACAGATGATTTAAATTCTCTCATTGCCCATGCTCATCGTCGTATTGACCAGCTAAACAGTGAATTGGCAGATCAGAGAGTGAGAGAACAGCAGCACATTGAGGCAGCCCTGGAAAAGCAAAAACTGGAAGATAAGAGAGCACTTGAGACAGCAGTGGCAAAAGCACTAGAGCACCACAAAAGTGAGATCCAGATTGACCAGGACAAAAAGGTACAGTAAGCAGAGGGTAATTGGTCCTCCCATGCTGCTGGTTTCCAGTATGTTCTCTGCACGCTATGGAATTCACCAGTGAAGTCTGACATCTTCCAAGCTGCAAACTAATAGTGTGGCAGCTGGTTAGAGAACAGTAATGTAGCTTTGGACGTTGAGGCTTGATTCTCAAATGTGTGTGCAAATTAGGCTTGTAGGGTAAAACTTTCAAAAGCCCATGAGTCACTTAAGTACTTTTGAAAATGCTCCATGTAGTTGCATAGTCAGCTACAGCTATTACACACAAATATTGGCTATTTGTATTCATATATGGTCAGCAGACTGTAGAGAGTGCTTGCAAACGAGACATGAAATCTTGCATGTGTGCACTTCTGAAAAGCACGGTGTAATCTTGGCTATACTGATGTCAACTGCAAAACTCCCATTAACTTCAGTAGGGCCAAGATTTCACCCCAGGTTCTGGTTGTCCAAAGCTGCATTTGGATTGAGATCTTCATAGTTAAGAAATCCTCTATCCCCTCCCCCATCTATTTTAATTGAGCTGTTTAGATAGGGGTTGTTGTGGCATTTGAAGAAAAGGGACCAAGGCTAGCTTGAGTAAACAGTTCACTGACAGGAAGCTCAGTACAAGAAAGAACTAGAAGCCTGTTGACTTCTCATGTGACTCATGAGTGCAAAAAACATTCAGGCATTGGGAAAACATATAGCCACTCCAGAAATAAGTTAGTGTCAAGTTTATAAGCAGATAAGCTGACACAGTGTGTATAGCTTGAAATAAAATACTGCAGACAGAAGAGGGAAAAAAAAGTAGCAGCATTTTAACTTGAGACCTGATTGGGGACATTTTAGAATTTTTTTATATGCTTTTGTCTGAGCAATTTATTTTTCATGCATGTCTAAACTTAAAAGATTGCACTGGGGTTAACTATCTAGCAAGTGTAGTCACTGGTTACTAGTATTATGGGCATTTAGCCATTAGAAAGACAAACCAATAGAGCAAGAGAACTTTTAAGGTGTCTCTAAAACATTAATTTTAAAACTGTAAAGTTGCATAGAATCTTTATAAAAAGCTCAGTGATGTCAAGAATATGACCTCAAGAAAATTATTGTTGGGTTAATTTTAAATAACATCATCCTTGCTATCATCAAGCAGTTGGGAGATGAAAACTTAAAGCTAGTGCCTGTTTATATACAGATAGAAGAAGTCCGAGAAGTAATGGAGAGTGAAATGAGGACCCAGCTCCGCCGGCAGGCAGCTGCACACACGGATCACCTGAGAGATGTTCTGAAGATCCAAGAACAGGAACTCAAACTGGAGTTTCAGCAGGTGAGGGAGGGGAGATCTGTCATGAAATGGCCAGCTGTCATGGCATGGTATCCAGTTTATTGTGATAGCCTTGGGAGATGCACATCTTGTAAGGGTCCCACTGCATCCTTCAGTACACTTTAATGCAGGCCATAGAATGAAGCCAATTACATTGAAAGGGGATGGAATACACAAACTCTTTGATCATTTCAGATTCTATTCCTTTTAATCTTTTTGATGGAAGAGAGGATTTGCTGATACTAAACAGCAAGTGCAATAGTATTTGGCTCTATTCTCAAGTTAGGGTGCCTGACTGCCAGGGCGATATTGTATTTTACTATAATGTGCATTGTCTTTGGAAGGCATACAATAAACTGATCTGTGGTATTGTGTTCTAAAGGATGTAATTTTGGTCTCTCTCACATGAACAAATACTTCATGATGTGTTTACAGTGGTACTAGATTTATGTTAAGTTTCTTGTTACAGAGCTTGTCTGAGAAGCTCAGTGAACAGGAAATGCAATTCAAACGCCTTACTCAGGAACAACTTGACAACTTCACTTTGGATATCAACACAGCCTATGCCCGGCTGAAAGGAATTGAGCAGGCAGTGGAGAGTGAGTACTGGAAAATGGAGCAGAAACATTTTGTAATGACTGTGATGTACCAGAGCACAATCCAGAGTAGTGGGGTACTGTCACCCCTACCCTGCAGTCTTGGGTGCCTTACAGTACCTTGCTGTAGTAGTTCCTGCCTGGGCTACTCACAAACAGCCTTCCAGTATGCTGGCCATACCCTCCGTGTTTGTAACTGCAGCCTGCCAGCTACACCCTGGCTTTCACCAGGCTTGATTATACTGCAGAGTGATCTAGAAATGTTTATCCTTTACTGCCCAGCCCTTTCCTGGACAGTACAACTATATTAAGTCTGTTATTCCTTGAAGGCAATAATACTCCATCTTATTTTAAATGGAGTTCAGGCACTTCAACTTAAAAACACTGGATTAGATGAAACAGTAAAAGAAGTTTATTAACTACAAAGAGATTTTGAGTGAGTATAAGTGATGAGGCACAAAAGTCAGAAATGGTTACAAGAAAAAAAGTATCAGAGGGGTAGCCATGTTAGTTTGGATCTGTAAAAAGCGACAGAGTCCTGTGGCACCTTATAGACTAACAGATGTATTGGAGCATAAGCTTTTGTGGGTGAATGAATACCCACTTTGTCAGTGGGTATTCACCCACAAAAGCTTATGCTCTGAGGAGAAAAAAAAAAAGGTAAAACACTTACTGGTATCTACTTAAGAAACAATCTGGGTTGCAAAGCAAATTTTCTCACCACATGCTCCAGTAGATTACTAACCAGACTTTCAGGTTTGAACCCCTGCCCCCCAGTCCAATAGCTGTTTTCCTTTTGTCTTCTCAGGTGTGGAGAATGCGGTGGGGGGGTTGTCCCTTGGGAGGGTTGTCCCTTCTTTTTATAGTCTTTCCCTCCTCTTGAAAATCTTTTCCAGCTGAGACCCGGGAGTCAGTCTATGTGGAAGACTATTCCCTGCTGGGGTTTTATTTTTCACCTGTTTGAACTTCCTTTGTTTTCCCTCCCTGCTTGATGACGTTTACTGCTTAAATGCAAAGTAAGGCAAGCACACATTCCTTTGTTTAGAACAGACCTGACTTCTGTCTGGTCAGGGCTGTGAGGTTTGGAACGTGTTAACATCATACAGGGGAATCTTATAACTTCACATACAATGTTGCGAAACATATTTTACCAGGACAATACTGACCAGCAAATTGTAAGGTTTCATTTGAAAACTTGTCAGGATACTCTGCACAAAGTAGTGTGTAGGGTACGAACAGAGACGTTTATTCCATCAGTGACCCAAGAGTGATGCCTAAGCACATATCGGTCACATAACTGACTGTTTTTCCTAACATGCTGAGCACTTCTGCTCTAGTGAGCAGATTCAAAGAGAATATAACCCTCTGCCAGAGGGTTCTTGTGGAGAAGTAGCGCTCCTGCTTTTGAAGTGGCCGGCTTTATCTGGACAACTCGGGATAATACACACCACACTTCAGCAGTCAGACCCAGTATTATCCTGACCTGCTATTGAGCCAGCCCGTCCCACACCTCCAAAAGTAGATTGTGCTGTCTTTTGAAAGTAAACTGATTCATGGGAAAGGGAGCTAGCTGGTGCTTGTTAATGTATTAAACGGGCCTGTGAGGGTGCAGATCTTTATAGTTACTTTACCTTGATGTGGCAGTTATAGTGGGTGTGTCACTGAGTCAGTGCGTCAATGTCAGTCTACGAAAACCTCCTTTCTGGGTTTATTCCGCAGGCCACGCAGTTGCTGAAGCAGCAGCCAGAAAGGCACATCAGTTGTGGCTTTCAGTTGAGGCTTTAAAATACAGTATGAAGACTGCATCTGGGGATAGTCCCACTGAACCACTGGAGTGCGCAGTTGAGGCCGTCAAAGCCAGCTGTTCTGACAATGCATTTACTGAAGCCTTAGTCTCAGCTCTCCCCCAAGAATCTTTGACCCGAGGAGTCTATAGCGAAGATGCACTCAGAGCACGTTTCTACATAGTCCAAAAACTGGCAAAAAGAGTGGCCTTGATCGATGAAACCAGAAACAGCTTGTATCAGTACTTGCTTTCTTACCTACAGTCGCTTCTCCTGTTTCATCCTCAGCAACTGAAACCACCTGCTGAGCTCAGCCCTGAAGATCTGGACACATTTAAATTACTATCCTATGCTTCATATTGCATTGAACATGGAGATCTGGAGCTGGCAGCTAAATTTGTCAACCAGCTGAAAGGGGAGTCTAGGAGAGTGGCACAGGATTGGCTGACTGAAGCTCGAATGACCCTGGAAACAAAACAAGTAGTGGATATCCTGACTGCATATGCCAGTGCAGTGGGATTAGGAACAACTCAAGTGGATTGATCTAGACTAGGGATCTAGGATTATACTTTTGGAAGCAGTCTAATGCAGCAGAATTGTTTAAGTGCTGGGAAAAAATCAAATGATCTGAAAGGGTTTGCAAACCGGGACCTTGAAAGGGGTAGAAGTGAGTTATGTCACAAACCACGGGTACCGTCCTGTCTCCTTGCACTGAGCTGAATCTCACCACCTGTTGTATTTGTATTGGTTTCAGTTGTTATGATGACAAACTTCAGGATGCTTTCTCAGCAACTTGTATAGCCATTTTGTTTCCAAGTTGTACTGATTGGGCTTGTGATCCAGCCAAAATTAATGTTTGTAACCCATTATTGATTTGCCAGTTGGTGCCGCTGAATAAAACAAGATGTAAAACCTCTGTCTCTTCTATTCAATTCTTTGCTTAAATATGTTAGAAACTTTCTGCCTTTGCCCCTTGTTCGGAGTTGGTATCAGTTATCTCAGATGCACACAGGAGATCAGTGATGCAGGAGTTGGTATTAGTGGCCTGAAGATGATAGTGGCAAACATCTTCCACATCTCTTGGTAACTGTGTTAGTCTATATTGTTTTCGGGGTGTAGGAATTTAAATTTAGACCATCACTAGCCCTTGCCTTTTACCCTACATAGTATAACTGCTGATGCTATTTCTTGCAGTTGTATTTTAAATCCTTGAGCTAGTGCCAGGCTACATACATAATCTAGAACAGGGGTTGGCAACCCTTCAGAAGTGCTGTGCCGAGTCTTCATTTATTCACTCTAATTTAAGGTTTCGCATGTGTGCCATAGGTTGCCTACCACTGATCTAGAACTAAAATGTTTGTGCTTAAGCAGTTCAAAAGAAAACATCCTCTCACTGTATAAGGAAATACTTTAATTTAGCAATCTGTTAAACAGCATGGTCTGTAGTTAAGACAGGAAGCTTCCAGATGTTATCACTATCAATTGGTTTAACCAGAAAACATCTTGAAAAATACTGGATTAAAACTCATCCTGTGCCTCTTTCATGATAGATATTAAGTGTGGATCAAACACAAAACAGACATTCAGACTTGCAAGAAAACTTTGCTAGGTTTCCTGAATGCCTCCCTGTTCTTGGCTCATTAGTGGGAAGGAACTTTCCTCCTTGTATTTCACTTTGAAGTGTAATGTTAATCTGGGTAGAATGTATCAGCTCTCTCTAATTTACCTAGAACCAACCACATTATTCAGTATCACACAAGGTGTCCTGCCAAGCTACATATATTTATTTACAACACATAACAGATTTACACCACTTTCTGTATTTCAGTTCTGATCTGTTCAAGTCTTTATTCACCCTTATTCCATATGAACTAGTTTTCCCCTTTACTTCTGGCATGTTTTATTATACATTTCTGTACGGTTTACTTTGCCTAGTGCTTTTAAAATCAAAGCACACAAGTGGGATATTTACCTAGAACAGGTATCTACAATGCTGTCACAATTCACATTCCCATGTTGGCATTTCAATTCTCATCAACAAAAGTTGCTATTTACTGTCAGTATCAACCATTTGGAAAGGTTTGTGAGCCCAGCAGTCCTCCTATAGGAAAATCCCAGTTACACTGACTTACATGAACCTAAGAGCAGTGGCTGAATAATACAGTAGCAACACAAGCTACTACTGCAACACTCTAGCTATATTCTAATGTTTGAGGGATGTGAAGGCCGGCCATGCCTTTCAGTGGCTGAGACACAGCTGGAAACAATTGGCTTGTTCCTTGTACTATTTTTTGTTTAGTCTAGTGGTAAATATGGCAGTAGGGGAACAGGAAGAAAGAACAGAGCTGCCCTCATTTTGCTTAATCTAACCAAGTGTAACATGGCAGTGACTCCTGTACCTGCCTAGTTTTCCTCTTATCCCCATTCCTTGTCATTAGTGTTTAGACAAGGCGCATCTTCCCCTACTCCCTTTAGCTGGCACTGTTAATCCTGCACTCAACCCCTTTTCTGCTACTGCATGCTCAGTAGTGGATACATGGGAGCTGCTTTAGTGTAGGAGTGAAGTGTGTACTGCTGAGCTTAACCTTTACTATGCTGGTAGCTATGGAAGTGATCAAAAGGAGGTTACCAATGAAAAGAATTGATTAATTTGTGCCTTGAGGTTCTTTGTACTACCCAACTGTGATCCTCCTCACTGAAAAGATTAATCTGAGAAGGCTGACAAACTCCCTCTTCCCACAGTGGAGCCTCAGAGGTTAAGCTCTAGCCTTTGGTGTGGGTGTATGGGGGACAATAGAATTCTAGTGGTATGATTTAAAGGGAAGGATTAAGCTTTTCAAGGCAGCACTACCCCTGCATGCTAAAAGACAAGGTCAGTGTAGGCCTCTGCTGGAGGGTAGAAGCATCATCATTCTGAGTATAGCAGCCATGTATATTTTAAAGGGGAGAATCACCCCCTCTCCACCTCCCCCGCTGCAGGGTAGCTGGAGCCTTAGAGGCTCACAGTAGAGCAGCTGTCACAGCTCTGGCCTCTAGGCCCCCAAGCCCATTCCTGAACCCAAGAGGGGAGAGGTACCATAAGCAAGCCCCTGGAGGAGTCTTCATTGATCAGCTCCATTGTGCTGCAAAGTAACTTACAACACTTAACAGACTGATTGCACAGGGCTGCTAAGAATGTTTCATGTAAGACAGTGAAACAGTAATTAAGGCTGTTTAAATTCACAGATTAAGTCAACAGAAAACAGGTAGTTGTCTCAGTAAGGCTCATGTAGATGTGGTCTAGTCCTTAACCCTATGTCTCTTCTCTAACCCCGGGACAAGTTACTAGGGGAGCATTCAACGGGGAAGAGCTTCCATCATCTCTCCTAGCTGGTTTGAGGATAGCGGTGGGAGGAGAGGTATCACTGTAAGCAGAACAGTACAAGGCTCTTATTCCTAGCGTTTGGTCTGTCACATCCAATGGAAGGAGAGAGGTGAAATCGAGTGCAGCTTTCCAAAGCAGCCCACGCAGGCCATAGTAGTGAGAAACTACTCCCATTCTTTGTTTCACAGGGAAAGCTAGTGAAACGGCTCTGAGTCACTGTCGCTATCACTGCTGTCACTGCTTTGGGGATCAGCATCTTCCAGAGTCTTCCTGGGGAGGAAAGGTTCAATTTAACACATGGTTGAAACCCACTTGTGACACCATTACAGAAAGGACAGTTCAGTGCACAGTATGCTACCACCACATTACACCTCCATAGATCCATATTCCTCCCTGCTTGGTAGCTCCCTTCCAGAAGGCAATGGAGGAGACCACCCACTCCTAAAGCTCATTTTGTAGCAGGAGAAGCAGGCTGGAATAGGAGTCAGGCCAGACTGGGCTTCAAGAATAATTTCAGTTCTGCAGTGCAACCTTCAGAGTCATGGTTTCCTTTCCTTCAGAGTCCTCAGGGTTACACTGATTTTTAGCTGCTCCAGTAGTTTTTTCAGATACAAGTCTTAGAGAGAATGTTGCTTTTTAAATGTCTTGCTTTTAAGAAACTAAGTCCACGAAGCCCACTGAAAGCATTATCTACCGGTAACCTCTACGATTCACTGAGCTGAGACGACAGCATGTATTTTCAGATGTGGCTTGGGTACCCAACTAGACACCATCCAGGGTTTTGATGTTCAGAGGTTGGGTGCTCAGCACTACCTGATAAATTAGTTCTTTTTAAAGATGGTCTCACCCTGGGCACCCAAAAATCACTAGTCACATAAGCTCCCCCCCTCCCCTTTTTGGAGGGGGGGTTACTCTGACTAGGCACAAAAGGGCCAGATTTTTATAAAGTCATTGAGGCAACTAAAGATGTAGACAAAGTCTCACAAAGGTGTATATCTGCAGCTATAGGTGCCTGAAGTGCCATCAAATGCTGCTTCACTACATCTCTGTTCAGTTTCCCCTGGTTTTGAGGATCCATCTCTCAGCAACAGGGAAAAAGGAGATTTTTGTTGTTTTTAAATGAAATGTATTATAACTACACACTGGCCGGAAACTCACTAAAACTTGAAATCTAATCACCTTAGTGAAGAAAGGTGCTAAGCTAGCAGTGGCAGGAGTAGAGCCTGGGATTAACACTGAGGTTTTCTGCAAGCGAGGAGGACTGGAGTGATGGTTACAGCAAAGCTGTGTGTGGCGTTCTGAAAGCCAACTCTCCCCTAAGCCATTTGCAGAGAGGGACACAGATTTTCCTAGTTACTGCTGACAGTGGATTTGGAATAAAATACATAAAACAATCCATCTTACTTCTGCTCTTCAGACAGTTCAAACTCCTCTATCACCCTTCTTGCAAGCTTTGCTGTTGTAGGTAGACTGAAGGCAGCCGCCAACTTCACTAGCTCAACCGCCTGATGTGGAGTGTTGCTTTGTTTAGTGCAGGTCAAGACCTCGTTCATCACCTTGTCGCTGCAAGTGAGAAGGAAAGAGTGAATGCTCTGCAGAGCCAGAATGTCCAGCGTGGGGTGTCCACAGCACACACAAGCCCTCAGTAATTAACTTCACTTGCTGAGTTTCAATGCTTAGGAGATTTTCAGAAGCGTTCAGTTTGGGCATAATTGCTCTCCCTGAAATCAGTGGGAGTTTTAGCTTTGCCTTTAACACAAGCAGTTAGGTCAACACTTCTGAAAATGCCCTCCCTAACTGAGGAGCACAAATTACTATACATGTGACAATGTGCGGAACCCGCACCAGGCTGGGCTGACCTCTCAGTGGTGGAGACAGAGGTACAGGAGCTTAGGGCTAAATGGCATTATTTTTGAGCCCTGTTTACAGATCATTCTCAGTCAGTCCCTCTCCCATTACTGGCTGACAAGGAGTCTGAGCATCCTGCTGGAACGATACCAGAGGCAGAGCTCAGAGGGCTAAGCTCTAACAGGCAGAGCTATAGCTTCTTGTAGAGAGCTGCCTGTAAGAGAAAAGGGGGAGGGGGGAGAGACAGGGAATTTGCCTTCTCTGCCTCCCCCAACAAGCTGGGAAGGCAGAGAACAGCTGGCTCCAGCTCTGCTACTTCTGGAAAGCTGCCAGGCTGACAGAGCCTTTCAGGTGGCTGGCCAGACTCCCTCCTCTCCTGCTGGAGGTCTGACATGTTGCTGATGGATGGGGAAGAGGAGCTGGGGAGAAGTGTCTGCAGCAGCTATCGGAGAGATGAGTAGGACAAGGGTTTGCAGCTGGGCCACTTAAACCAAAGAAGCCTTTTCCTGTTCTACTGGCAGCTCTCAAGGAGAAGCTTCCCTCCCATCACATTCAGAGCTGACGGTCACTGAGGACTAGCAGCCATGCTGAGAACTCCAGAATTCCCCTCCCTCCCCTCAGCAAGGATTCCTGCTGGGGCTCCGACTTCACACATCGGCTAGGGATTCCACTAGTGCAAGTGCCAAGGGACTCCACTAGTGCAAGTGCTTTGAGACGTGTGCATGAAATTAAACACACAACAGCGCCTCCCAATACAACACCTAATTCCCACTGCAAGTGTATCTAGGCAGGCTGGCTGTAATTACTAGAACTGATGCTTGGCCAGGACACCAGGGCCAACACAGACTCCCATTGTCAGTATCAGCACACACTCCTATAATTTTCTGAGGTAAAGATAGATCACCCTGGTTTAAACCCATTAGTTTCTCTTGGGAGTTAAAATTTCTGCTTTTAAATGAAGCGTCTTTCTAGAGCTTCAAAAGGTACTTAAACCCCCCTACTCTGGTCAGTTTCATTTTGAATTCTCTACCAAACATTTACTAGCTGTAACCTGATCAGTTCAGGAGCTAGTGTGATTTGATGTGATCTGAAGAACTCCAGGCCAGCAGGAGCACCTATTCCTAGAGGCTCAAATGTTAAGTATGCTAAAATCTAAGACCATCAATCTTAACATAAGAATGGCCATTCTGGGTCAGACCAATGGTTCACCTAGCCCAGTATTCTGTTTTCCGATGGTGGCCAATGCCAGGTGCTTCAGAGGAATGAACAGAACAGGGCAGTTTATCAAATGATCCATCCCATTGCCCATTCCCAGCTTCTGGCAAATAGAGGCTAGGGACACTTCAGGGTGATGTTGGTTGGGAAAGTCTCAGAGGAGCTGCTCTTGGTTTCTAGTGGAGAGTTAATCTAGCCCCACACTGAGCTGTTGGACTTGTTTGACAACACACTTTGACCTGTTGGGCCCATTCAATTATTTTATTACCCCATATCTCAAGAGTCTCACACAAGTGGGGAAAAAAGTCACAGCATCAGAATTTTGAAGTCTTAAGGATCTCACTCAACCCAACCTCTGCCCCTTGACCATGTCCTGGGGGCAGAAAGAGCTCTCAGCATAGGTTTTACATTGCGTGAATGAAGAAACTCCTCCCCGTTCACCAGGGAGGCCGACACCCGAATGAAAAGTATCGAACTTAGGAGTTCTCTACGGAAGTGAAGGTGTGAAAAATCACTCTACAGACTGCTATTGTCACCTAGAAACACAATGCAAGACCTCAACCAAAGTAACTTGTGAGATTTGCTACCTGAAGTCAGACCACTAAATGAACTCACCTGGGGACTCTATTGGTTCTTTTGAAAAGCTCCAGCATGTTGCTGTTTGAAGATGAAGAAAAAAAAACAAAAACAAAAAACTGAGGTTATATCATCAGTCTCATTCTAAGATAAATGTCTGCTTGGAACACCAGTAAAGGGTCTTTAATGAGACCCACCTTCACTACAATTTGGAAAAGACCCTTCAATATGGTCCGCTCTTCCACCAATATGTGGAAAATATTCATTAAGGAGGGAAGAGTCTTTGGTATACACATTTTGAAGTATTCACTGATTTTATCTGCAGACTAAAATGAGTGATTAATTTATGTCTGCCTTAGTCTTCAATATACTAAGAAAAATGTCACTGCAGGCATATATGCTGAGTGTGCACTTAAAAAAACCCATTCACTTTAAAAATGTTCAAACAGATGTAAATATACAAAGGCACCCACTTCCTGGTCTGTTCCCAAATGTATTGATCCAACTGAATCAATGGGAGATTTTATTTTAATTTTGGGGTCTGATCCAAGTCCCATTAAGGACTGGACATTTGAAGCAACAACATTATTTTGAATTGAACCTCTGTATTATGGCAAAGTTAGAAGCCTCCAAAATAAAATTTTTTTTTTTTAAATAAAATGCTCACAGACTCTAGTTTCTTTGGTGCATTTACAAGACATCTGGCAGCATAAAGCATTTTGCATGCAAGTGAGTAGGATATTCCCTATGCCAGCTACTGTATTTACTTCCAGATCATCTTACTGAGTGGAAGACTGTAACTTTGAACCAGTCAACACCAAAGAGGAGACAAATGTCAAGTAAAAATACCAGAATTTTGCAGGTTTTTTCCATTTACAATAGAGCTTAAAAGCATCTGCACATACAGTCTGTGATTAAAATTTGAACTGGAGATATCAAGGATGCAAGCAGGGCAAGAATTCATAGCAGCCCCACACTTACCAGGCTTCTTGGATTCTCCCCACCCTTGAGAACAGTATGGCAATGTTACCCAGAGCACTCGCTGTCCACCCTAAGGGGACCTGGTTCCTCTCTCGAGTTTCAAAAATAGATTTGATATCTGCAGCACAGTTGGCAAATGACATCTGAGTCTGTGAAGAGATTACTCTATTAGCACCCAAACATACGTAACTTGTGGGGCATCCTGTTTACCAGTGAATTGTCTACCACACTTTCAGCCTCAGAAAACACCTCTTTTGTAGGAAGACAGCTCCACCAGAGAGCTCTCAACTGGACAATTTTTAAGCACCACTGCAACTGTAAGTCACTGTATATTAAGGCAAGAAAGGGGAATACTACCAGGTGACGTTCGGGAAGCTGCAGCAAGCTGCTTCACATTAAACCACTGAGGCCAGGCATGTTATGAGCATCTACATTTGCACATTTTTTTTAAAATAATCTCAATGGAGGAGATTTTCAAAAGGCACAAATGTCAGTTGTGCATCTCTCCTTGAACATCAGTGAGAGTTATGGAGCTAAATGTCATCTGTCTCCCCCAGTGAAAAACAGCTTCTCCCAGTAAGTCAGATGTATACAGTCTGTAGATTCCTTGATCTTACGATTTTTGAGTCATCCTGAGTCAAGTTCATTTCTGGTTAACTCCACTGAAGTCAGTGGAATTCGGCTGCTCAACTCTACAAATTCAGAGATGACAAACCTAGATAGAGGCCAATTTAATTCTAGGAGGGAGAGATCTATTCTTTGTGCACAGTCAGATCTGGAGCCTGAACCTCTCTCCATTTAGAAGAGAATGAGTTGCTGGCACCCAATTATTGGAATTCACTCCTCTCTCCCACCCTGGTTCCCAGCAGGTCTAATGTACTGATTGTCAGGGCAGGCTGCAAAGCCCACCTTTTTTGAGGATGGAGACGCATGTTGAAAGCTGAAGCGGGTTTTGGGGAGGATGCTGAGCTTATCTGCCATAGAGTGAAACCTCAAATTAATAAAAGGTGCCTAGAACCCTTAACAGGAACTTTAGATTAATCTAAATATAGAGGCTTGTGTTATTTGTGATCTCTATGCAGTGAATGGAAATTTAGGATTATCTCTACATGATGGTTCTAGTTACTCTAATACTTTGAACTTGGTGTTATCCCCCCCGCCACTGACAGTAAAGTCAGGGTGACACTTTCACCCTCACTGATCACTTCATGAGCCTCACCTCCTGAGAGTGTATCTCCCTGGCCATCAGAGCCAACACCTCCTCCAACAGTTCGGGTCTGTTGCTAAGCCCAAGCTGTTTGATCTCTGATTGAAGAAAGAGAGTGGTTAACAATAGAGCCATTACTGCATCAGACGCCCAACATTCCCTCCCAAGGAGCAAGCAGGACAATTTTTAATAGTACATTTAAGAAGCAGCTCAGATGTAGGCACCGTTCTCATGTAAACGTTCTCACTTTTCCCACCACATGCAGGACAAAAACATTTACATTCAGCTCCCATAATACAGCTGAGGTCCGTACCCCTGCGCCAATCATCATTGCTGATTTAAGGGGAGAGCCATGTATTTTCCCCTTCAATGAATAGTTCCACTAGTTGTACCACCTCTGTTGTCCACCCTCCCTTTAACCACCATCCTAAGAAATCCTGATGTTGCACTGCGAGGCTATCATGGCTGTCAGCCTGTGTTCTGAAGATCCAAGCAGGACAAACATCACAGCATCATGATATTGTACTGCAATAGTTTGTGGCTCTCACCATGGAGGCGTTTAAGTGGCTCTCCAATGACTAGTATGCTGCCTTACCCTGTTATCAGGTGAGCTGTATGGGCAAGCCTTAGGTTACCACAGGCAACCAAGAAACCAAGCTACCACTAACCTTTCCAAAACTGAGGGACCATTTCCAAATGGTTGGCTGTGTCCAATGCTTGAAGGAGATCCCACATTACTTGAGCGTTTGGGTAGAAGAGCTGATGAACAGAGACAGCAGTTTAGCCTGGTATGACTGCCTTGTTCTTCCAGATTTATATCATAAGCTGCCCAAATACATGGAAATACCATCTTACCGAAGGGACCAGTTCTTTATACCACTTCAATATGACATCGAGCTGTTCCATCATACACACCAGAGTAAAGAACCTTGCACTGCAGAAAAGGGAAAAAATGCAGGCTGTCAGAACTCAGTAGTAATTAGATTGGCTGAAATGGATAGATGGAGGACCTCTAAATAGCAATGATCAGATCTGAATGAACTAACATTTCCATGATTAGCAATAAATTGGACATTAAACACAATCAGCTTTGAAGAAGCAAAGTTTTTGGTAGGTGTGACCCTAAGAACCCTCAATGCCATCTAGCAAAGTGTTCACTGTTCTGTACAGCAACTCCTACCAGGCCTGACAAACTCACTACACCTAACACACTGCTCTCATAGTATTTACCCAGAAAGAGCTGTGAGGTGTCTAATGGAAGCTTATGTCACACCGATCCTCCTAATCATTGTGTGATGTATGTACGGGTGATATTTAAGAAGCTGTATGTACGTAGTGAAAATATGTTTAGAATCTGTGTCCTAGGCAGGGCTGACAAGCTGGTTTTGTCAGACAAAGGGATGTGGAATCACCTATTCACCCTGTCTCTAATGGAAATTAAGCCAACACAAAGCAAACCCCATTTGCATGAAAAGTCAACAGGAATAACAGATTGTTGAGGGGAGAGGAGAGGTGAACTCAACACAGGAGAGCACCTCAGGGAGTTATCTGACTCTGAACAAAAACAACGGATTTGGAGGCACCAGAACCTCTCCTGCACTCGAAGGGGTAACCAGGCAGTGTGGTTGCATTCATGAAAACAGGATCTCAACCAACCTAGGCTGAAATACTGCAGTAAAGGCTTAGGTGAGAGGACACTACTTTACATAAGGATTGTTTGCAGTGTTTTTGTAGCTGTGCTGGTTCCAGGACAAGAGAGACAAGGTAGGTGAGATAATCTTTTATTGTACCAACTTCTGTTGGTGAAAGAGACAAGCTTTCAAGCACATAAAGCTCTTCTTCAGTTCTTTACACAAGGACTGCAGCCTGTTAAGTGTCAATCTCTAGCAAGAATGTTACAACTTCTGCTTTATTTGTAACCTGTTGTTCTTAGTACCTTTGATCACTGTCTCTCAAAACTTAACTTTTATCAATCAATTTATATCTGTTTTCACTGTAAACAGATTACAGTGCTGTGTTGTTATATTGGAGCTGACACTCAGCTGAATTAAACAAGCTGAAGTGTTTATACTATTCCCTTAGGTGCAGCAAACTGGATAATTTCTGTGACTGTCCAGTGACATAGGCTAGACACTAGAGCAAAGTTAGAACTGGCAAAGTCCTGAGGAGAGTGCTTGAGTGGGTGAAAGGCTGGTGGTATGCTGGAGCTGGCACAAAAAAAGACTCCCACAAGGCAGGGGGGTAGCAAGGTGACTCCCAGTCATGGGCATCCAGAGAAAGTGTCACAGTGAGCAAGAGCTTTTAGGGTTGATGTAAGGGGAAGGACTGGTTAGAATTAGGATGCAAACATAATCCATCTTGCCTTGCAATACACTAGTCTAAGTATCTCTTCCATGTAACTGCAGATTAATGTTCACATAGAAATGGATGGAAAGTGAACTTGTGCTAACAGATAGATTAGAATGCAGGTCAAAGAGCAGCGTAACACAATCATCCTTCTCCTCCTACCATAGCGTAAACAACCCCTACCGCCAAGTGTTCCCCCAATTCACTGACAGGAAAATCAATGCAGAGGTGTTCCGCTTTGTTAAAATAGCAAACCCCTGCCCTTTTAAACTTGTTAGAACTGTCTCATTGGTACAATATCCAGAACAGGTGAACACCAAGAAAACATTTTCCCCCTATAGATAAGAAACAATTTCTAAGGCTAGTAACAGGATATTTTTGTGAGCTGGTGATTAGCCAAGAAACTACTTCACTTTTGTTTTACTAAACAGACTGTCCTAGAGCCACAAAGAGAAGCATCTCGTCTAATCAAGTCCCTGACCT
This sequence comes from Gopherus flavomarginatus, assembly GCF_025201925.1. NCBI lineage: Eukaryota > Metazoa > Chordata > Testudines > Testudinidae > Gopherus > Gopherus flavomarginatus. Next base: position 272,395,873 of record NC_066619.1, on the reverse strand, counting down.
GATGCAATGACTGAGCTGCCTTATCTAAATCTAGTTGTCTCCTTTGACTTAAACTACAGACTAATAAAGATCCTATCAATCCTATTACACTAACAGCATCTTTGGGATATTGATTCCAATACTGAATTCCTTTCTTGGTGCTTCTTTAACCTTATCCTTCCAATGAGCTTTTCTTCAGGTCACCTCACCATCTCTCCAGACATTTCCTATTATGCTAAATGAGCATGATGCCTGAGAACCTATGGATATGCATATTTTAGATGCTACTGTTAGGCCTGCACAACACTAAGTGTAACAGAATGAAATCTTTATCCCTTTAGGGGTAGAAGCAGGGGACCTGGGACCAGCCAACACTATTCCAAGGCTAATCCCCTTTAAAGAGAAGGCATGCTGGGACACGTGGTTCCCCGAAGGACATGAAGAATGACAGTCCTTTGTGGGATTTAGAGGGGCAGGTGGCAGTCACATGATCAGATAAAGTATATAAGCCTGAATTTTCACTTAGCCTGTGAGGATGGCGGGATAGTAGAGAAGAAACATTCTCCAGAGTCCAAAGCCTGGGTTGGAGACATGCAGGGAGCAGGAGCCTCAGCTGAGAGGGCTGCAGGAGACTGAGGACTGGAAAGCCTTCTGAGCCGAGAGGGAGGGCTATATGGACGCTAAATCCTGTTATAAACTGAAAGGACTAATGGATCCCAGAGCACATGGCTAGGCTAGAAGGTTTGATGCATGTTATTTTATGGTAGTAAACTACATCTAGAAGGGGAGTGGTATTGTGAAGAGCACCACATGTGCTGGTTTGATCAGAACCCAAAGGTAAACTGAGACAGTGGAAAGGCCAGACATAAGATTGAGTGAGCCCCTGCCTCACCAAGAGTTTTTCTCCTTCCTCTATTCTGGCCAAGAAAATGTGCTGGGTGAAAAGACAGAACTAATTTTCCTATAACGTAAGTGGAGCTGTTTAGGGGAAGTGATTTCAAAATACTGAATCTGATGTCCTTTCAAAATTAGTTATTCTACACATTTAGTCTGCTAGCAGTTATGGATCTTAATCAGCTTCCTGTATATTTTAAAGCGCTTTTATTTTACTATTAGATGAGAACCACAAGTAAGCTATCCCCGCTCCTACTCAAAAGGAGAGACTTTAAAAGTTATCTATATTCTAGCAGATGCTCAAGAAAGTCTCCTTCTGCAGAAAGAAGAGTTCAATTTTCAAATCCTAATTTATTAAATATTGGTTTAAGTAAAATGAGGACAGTGTTCTTAATGAATTCATGGTACTAAATGTAGCTGCACCAAACTTACCAATAGAGAGACTGTTGCTGTGCATCTCCTATAAGTTTCCAGTGGTCTCCTGTCTCCAGTACCTTATGTAATCTATATGCGAGCTCAACATCCTTCAGACTGTGGCACTGCAATAAACAAATGCACATTTAAGTTGCTCAAATACAACACTTACATCACATCCTTTCATGCCTGGCATCAGTCCTATTTACAGATTCAATCAGCTGATAGTGAAAGGAAAGTTTAAAAATAAGATGTGAAGAAGCAATTCAGTGCAGTGATCAATTAACCGTTTCCTTGAGCTAAGACAAAGAATCACTTTGGCTGGCTTCACTTAAGGGCAAGTTAAACAAGTGGGGTGTGAGGATGTTTGGACAGTGTTGAAGTGATCAGAAAACATAAGATGGGACAGAGAAATACTGGCCGCCCAAAAAGTATCCCTTTATCTGTATTGCTTGCTGGAAGTTTCCTGGATGATGGCCCAGAGGCAGATGGGTTACTGATTCAGTGGACTGACAGGGGAGGAAGAGAATTTCAGACTGGGAGGTACAAATGAAACAGTGGGGAAATGAAAGACTACTGGAGGCAGCCAAGGCTGGTGGAACTGAATGAGCAAGGAAGGAAAATAGTTGAACCTAGTCTGTGCAGTAGGTCTGGAATACCCAGAGGCAATTCTAAACTAGATTTAAAAGCCTACAGGAAGGCAATGAAATAGAGGACCTTGTTCAAAAGGTTAAATATGAGCAATGAATACTTACTATTCGCATCGCACTGACAAAGAAATTGGCTGAAAGGAAAAAAAATCCAGTCCATTAAAGTCCAGTTTTGAGAAATACTAACCAGCTCTCTAACATGGTTTCCACATGAGGTGGAAGAGGCTTTTCCAGTTATACAGAAGACTCTGTAGTTAAGTTTGATAAAATAGTTGGGATTCCTGTATTACACTTTTAGACTCAGGCTAGAGACCCATTCAGCTAGCTAGCTTTTGGGAGAAAGATCTCTGCAGAGGACTCCATATTCGGGAGTAGGGCAGCTTTGTGAAAGCTACATTCACATGTTTGCTTCAGGACAGTATTTTCAGAGTCAGGTCAGTAAGAAGAGCCACCTGCTTCTCATCTCTAGAGCCTCCAGTAGAGGCTGCAGGAACACACATGTAAAGGCAGTCACTTGTCCAGACTCCTTTCTTCCCCCTTCCCAGGGTACACACTAGAGCAGTGTTTCTCAAATGCAGCCACCGTGGCCGCATGCAGCCACCAGGGGCTTTTCTTGCGGCCACAGCCTCCTGGGCTGTGATGTGGGGGAGGGCAAATTAGAGCCCCTTCCCCATCCCTGTTGCTCCTCGATGTGGGGGCCAGCAGCAGGGGTTGGGCCCTGCCCCTCTCTGGAGTCACCTGGGACACGATGCTGTAGGAGCATGCAGCCAGCGAGTTGCCCACTTTCTCATGGGTGGCAGGGCTCAGGCTTTGCGCTTCAGCAAGTTCTGTCCGTGGGGCTTCAGACTCCAGCTCTGGGCTCTGGCTGCGCAGTGGCAGGCCCCAAGCTCTGGCCACATGGCTTCAGGCTGTCCCTGAACCTTGGCCTCTGGCTGCACGGCTTCAGGCTCCAGCCCCGCCTGCCTCCCTCAGCCCCCATCTCCCCTGGCCCCCACTTCCTCCCACAACCCTCCATCCAGGGCTTAATTTGTCCCCAGGCTTGCCAGGGCTGATTAAGTCTGCTGTGAAAAGTGATACTTGTATGTTTGTTAATATCACTTTTCACAACAGACTTACAAGCTAGCAATAAATAAATTACAATGCTTTGGATGTGTATATGTTCATATTTATTGATTAGCTTTAGGATAACCAAAGTATTTTAGGAAAAAGTGAGATAGCGCCCACGAGCAAGAGTTGGTGGCCGCACTCTGAGGCCACCAAATTTTTTTTCCTCAGAACCTCCTGCACTAGAGCATGTACAGCAGTTGCCTCCTCCCCCTTTCCCTACATCCTTATCCACTCTTCATCACTAACAGATTCCTAAAATAGCAAGGAAACCACTTCCCTTCCACCTGTGATAAATGGGGAAGCCACTTGACAGGGGAAAACCATTCAGTCAGGGAGTATGGAGAAGAGCAACAGCTGTGCAGACCATCTGTGCATAGGCTGGAGAAGTCTTCCTGGCAGTTTTTAAAAACAAGTTTAAATGTAAGAGTGTCCAGTTTGTGCTCTAAATTCAAGTAGTGACTGAAATCATGGCTATATGTGGACAGCAATATGGATGAAAGAATCTAACTGAATTGCCTTTGGGAGTTGTATTAGGCTCACTGTGGAAAGGCATTGAAAAGTTAAGATGCCTTTTTAGGATAGAGAAGTACCATCCTGCTATTAAAATGTTTAGAATATCCATCAGCTACCTGCATTATAACCTACAAATCCTTTGGGATACAAAGTCAAAATCTTGCAGAGAACATTTTAAATTGCTGCGTGGTTTACACGGGCAAGAGTGAATATATACTCTGCAATGCACTCCAAAGGGGCAAGACTCCATTTTAGTGGAAGTGCTAAGTTTAGAGGAATGGCTGGAAGTCTCCAAAAATAAGCTGAGAAATATTATCCACTGGAGAAGTGTAAGAATGATTTGTTGTTGGTTTTTTAAGAGTTTAATTAAAGCAGCTCAGACTAGGCACAAGTCTCATGTAAATATTCTCAGATGTCCCACTACATGCAGGTCAGAGAAACATTTACATTCAGCTCCCATGATTCAGCTGAGGTCTGTACCCCTGCGCCAATCATCATTGCCTTATTCAAAAGTGATATTTCTTTTGCGATTCCAAAGGAAAATCAAGAGCAGCGTGGAAGAGTCAGAAGAGTCCTAGTTTTTGTTCAGCTACGTGGCCTTTTCCTTCAGTGATCATTCCTAGCATTTCACTCGTCTATACCATGTCTGCTATGAATGAGTGTACTGAGTAGGTCTAAAAGCAAAGTAAGACCATCCTTATGGTCTAGCCACAGCGCATTAGGCTGCCACACAGCAGTCAGTTTGGGATGAGACTCTGGGTCCGTAGTTCCTGGGACACCATGAATGGAAGGGTCCCAATCCCAGCAAGAAAAGCATCTGTCTGGATCACTCTGTGAGTTCCTTTCAACCAACATAAGGAGCTGTGATGAAAGACAGCAGAGGCAGTGTGGGGAGTCGGGTGAAAAACCACTGCAGAAGGGCCAACTCTTTAATGTAAAACATTAAGGGCTTGTCTACACTTAACACACTGCAGCTGCATTGCTGTAGTACTTCAGTGTAGACACTGCCTATGCTGATGGAAGGGGTTCTCCCACTGGTGCAGGTAATCCACCTCCCCGAAAATTCTTCCATCAACCTAGCACAGTCTACATGAGGACTTCGATCAGCTTCGCTACGCTGCTCAGGTGTGTGGATTTTTCACACTCCTTGTAGAACTGATAAATGAAACTCTTTTTAATTGTTCACTTTATTAATGTAACTTCTGTTCACCACTCACTACGCTTGCCTACACTGTAACTTCTGTTCCATATTGTAATTCAAACCCCATTTTAAAACACTCACTCCATTTTGTAAAAGCTTCCTCCAACCTTCATTTTTGCAAACCCTGCTATAAACTTATTAGTTTAGTTTAGATGTGTGAATGAGGTATGTATGAATGACGGAATCAACCTCCAGCCCCAGCCTGTCCTGATGAGATAAAGTTCAAATACCAATGGCTGAAGACCTAGACAACAGCCCTAAACAAAGTAAGAAGCATCCACCCTAAAAAGAAAAGGACAACAGAACAACAGAAGGAAGATCAAAGCCAGGTTCAAGGCTGAAAGTCACGCCTGCAATTGATGGGTGATCAATCTAAACCCAGAGGCAGCGTGACACAGCAAGACCTATAGACTTTGAATCCAAACTAAAAGCCTATAAAAAAGAAGGGTGAGATGAGAGACTCTGGGTAACATTCTGCTGCCAACATGGAAGAACATCGGTGCCTGCCCAACAGAGATCCAGCTCAGCCTTGTGCGCAGCTTTCCTGGCCAGTTCGCTGCCACAAGCTACGAACCCAAGCTGCAAAATCAAGCCATGAACTTAAGCTATCTTCACGACTGGTAACTATGCAGCAGCTGCAGAACACCTGAAGAGTGTGTGTGTGTGTGTGTATAGGTATTATAATGTGAATGTGTGTGTGTGTGTGTGTGTGTGTGTGTGTATATAGGTAATAGGTACAATGTGTGTGTATAAGAATTAAGATATTAGTCATAAATTGTTATCATAATAAATGTGGCATCTTTGCCTTGTCCCCTTTAATAAGATCCTGCTGGTTTTTACTGGTCTAATATAATTGGTACAACACCCTGAGTGACCTAGCTGAGACAATCTAATTTTCTAGGGTAGATCAGTCCTAAAACTAAGAGGAGAAAATGTAGCAGACAGATCATCCGCAGATTTGTTTTCAAGGGTCAAGAAAGTTTTCGGCAGAGTAGCCTAGTAGACTACTACACATCTAGCAATCCACATTTGTCAGAAACACACTTGTTGAGGCAAATATAGTAAAGTACTAGTTTCTTTTCTATAGCATATGCTTCAAAATCTAATTTTAGAACTAATTTGTTCAGCCCATCTGACATTTCCATTCACTGATCAGATCTGCTCAGTACAGCAATAGCAACACCACACCTGGGACACTCTGAATCTTTGTCCCTCCTCGCCTACTACAGACTAGAGTTGTTTGAAGTACGGCTTTCCATTAGGCTTCACTTTATACAATTTTATACTAGTCACACAGTTCTGCAATCAAAACCCATCTAATGTCAAGAAAAGCAATGACTTTCTGGAAATGCTAGCAGACCTTCTCCAGAAGTGTGTGGTGCTGCTCCACCGCTTGCTCCTCTCAATACTGTCCCATAAGAAAGGAAATGCTGTGTCAATACTGTGGAGCTCCTTCAAGAGCACAGCTGGTGTTTTATGCTCCACCCCCATCAACAAATACTGCACTATATTTAGACAAATCAGTAAGCTACTAGCTCAGGATACCCTTGATTTATCTATGCCTGCTGGACTTATCTGCAGTTCACTGGACAGCTCACCTATGTTTATTACATCACAATTGAGAGCAAGTTGTTAGATATACCAAATTACTTACCATCGTCTGGATCCTGAGCAACAAAAGTCTTTCCTTCAATTTCATCCATCACTTCATAGATGATTTCCATTGAGCCTGGGGCAGATATGACAGCATGATGAACATATATACAATTATCAGATCTCCGTTGTGTTACGCAGTTCATTGACAAGGTATGTCTAGCAAAAGCACCATGGAAATGGAACCAGGTGTTGGTGGGATTCTGAAGGCAGCTCAAGTTCTTAACAGTTCTTTTTTCTCCCTCTCACCATGGTTTTGCTGCTCCAAATCAGCTGCAGTTTTGTTTTTAAATTAAAAGTTGCCCAGCTGACATTGGATTTACATAACACAACGGGACAGCTTCAGAAATGTAGACATTTCCTAAAAGGCCAATTCAAGACCCCTACCCAAAGGCCAAGCAAACAGACCTTAAGGGCATGGGATTTGCCACACTGGTTGATGAGATGAGCAGACAAAATCCAAACCATTCAACCAGATACCAGTGTAGCTGTCTCACAAACATTATTACAGCCTGTGAACTGTAGTAGTGCCCACTGCAATCCTTCCTTCCCCACCCTCAGGGATTTTGGCTAGTGGACCATGTGGTGGTGGATTCCACAGGTCAGAGCTCTGTCTTTCTCCCACTCATGCTACACAGAGTACCATATACAGCACTGTTCCCGAGTAGCAGGGGATTCAGAGTCCCTCTGCATGGCCTATCCTATGTCCAGTATAGTGCTGTGTTCAGGGTTTGCAAAAGTGTAGGTTTTCTGTCTAACGCATGATCACAACCCAGTCTTCTATTTGCTGATCTCCAGGTGGAAAGAGTATCTCTTCTGCCTCCACAGAAAGTTCGCCAGAGAGAAGAAGCCTTCCCTCCTTAACACAGGATAGGAGCCCCCTTAGCTTTTTCTAATGAGCTATTTGGGCAACGCAGCAATCAGAGAGGCAATGCATATGATCCTTGCAAGATAGCTGCATGACGTGACAGTATTTTCAAACCATCAGACTGCTGCTTTCATCCAAGCCACTTTTAGGTACTCAAAACAATTCGTAACTAAGACACAGAGCAAGTTTATATTGTACATACCAGATTTATAAAATATACCAAGGAGATGTTCAAATGTTGCAAGGCTGGGTTCTGCAATGTACAAAGACACTGAGGTGAGCCTGGTAAATGGAGGTAGGCAAAGCTTTACAACTCAACTCTAAAGTAGCAGCAAAGAGACATTGCATAAAGAAATTTTATATTTTGTCTATGAATACCTGTGTATCTGCTAAAGATTTATTAATAGCAAACGATTCTCTGAGACTAAATAAATAAATAAATCTAACATGGCCCTAGAGAGGACATTAATCATATTATTCTACCTCTTAAATCAGTGGAGTAAAAGAAGCCACATGTAGAACTTGTGTAGTTAATAATCCATTTGATTATTAATATCACACACGGAATCCTATGTTACACATTACAGATGTACAATTATTCATAGATTTAGACCTGAAGGAACCCACTACTCATCTAGTCTGATCTCTTTCAGTCAGTAATTCCTGCATCAAGCCCACAACTTCTGGTTAAAATAGAGCATTTCTTTTAGAAAGACACCAGTCTTGTTTTAAAGACTTCATGGGATACAGACTCCACATCTCTGGAAAAAACTGTTAATGACTATTTACCCTCACTGTTGAGCATATATTCAAACTAGAAATAAGGTGCATCTAGCTTCAGCTTTGAGCAAATCTATATCATTTTGCCTTTTACTGCTAGATTTACATGCCAGTTATCAGAATATTCTTCCCACACAGGCACTTAGACCATGAGCATGTCACCTCTGAACCTTTTCTTAGATAAATTTAATAGATTCAGCTTAAGTCTCACTGGGAAACAGGATTTTCCAGTCCTCAAATCAGTCCTGTAGCTTTTTCCCAGCATCCTTTTTGAAGTGCTACGCACAGCAGCGGCTCCAGGCACCAGTGCTACAAGCGCGTGCCTGGGGCGGCAAGCCATGGGGGGCGCCCTGCTGGCCCCTGCGAGGGCTGCAGTCAGGCAGATGATCATAATGGTCCCTTCTGACCTTGAAGTCTATGAGGTCCGCCGGTCCCGTGGATTCGGCGGCTTGCCTGAGGGATGTCTGCCGGTCCTGCAGATTTGGTGGCAATTCAGCGGCGGGCACGCCGAATCCATGGGACCGGCCAACCTCCCGCAGGCAAGCCGTGCTTGAGGTGGCAAAAAAGCTAGAGCCGCCCCGGCTAAGCAAATCTCATTAAAAAAAAAAAAGAAAGAGAAAAAGCAGCAGATTTGTTTAACAAGACCTCTTTTCTATCAAACCACATTGCTACAGCATTAATTGTTTGTCTGCATTATTTTTACAAGTTAGTTTGCAAGCAAACCAAGAGGCATTAAAATCGGAACTGCAGGAACTTCTGCAAAGATTTGAAAACTGTATGCTTTATTTCATATTACTTATATTATAGTAACATCTTACGGCCCCAGTTTAGATCAGAGCCCAGGCACTGTACAAACACATAGCAAGAGAAAATTCTTGCTCTGAAAAACTTAAGACTAACAAATAATTATGGATAACTGTATTATATCGGTTTCAGAGTGGCGCAAATGTCCCCTAATTTGTTTATTTACAAATGACACTTGCCTGAACCAGCATGAGGCTTGATCCTGCAATCTTTACAAGCCCCAAACTCTCACAGGCTTCAAAGATTGCAGAAATGAGGCCCCTGGTTTTAAACATGCAAAGCAGTATTCCTCGACATGTCACAAAGACCTGGTCTACACTACGCGTTTAAACCGAATTTAGCAGCGTTAAATCGATTTGACCCTGCACCCGTCCACACAACGAGGCCCTTTATATCGATAGAAAGGGCTCTTTAAACCAGTTTCTGTACTCCTCCCCAACGAGAGGAGCAGCACTGAAATCGGTATTGCCATGTCGGATATTAGGGTTAGTGTGGCCGCAGATCGATGGTATTGGCCTCCGGGTGGTATCCCACAGTGCACCATTGTGACCGCTCTGGAAAACAATCTGAACTCGGATGCACTGGCCAGGTAAACAGGAAAAGCCCCGTGAACTTTTGAATTTCATTTCCCGTTTGCCCAGCGTGGAGCGCTGATCAGGACGGGTGGTGATGCAGTCCCAAATCCAAAAAGAGCTCCAGCATGGACCGTACGGGAGATACTGGATGATCGCTGTATGGGGAGACATATCTGTTCTATCAGAGCTCCGTTACAGAAGACGAAATGACAAAGCATTTGAAAAAATCTCCAGGCTATGATAGAAAGAGGCCACAGCAGGGACTCAGCACAGTGCTGCGTGACAAGCGTAACGGACAGCCAAAGAATCAAACGGACGCTCATGGAGGGAGGGAGGGGGGACTGAGGACTCCAGCTATCCCACAGTCCTCAGCAGTCTCTGAAAAGCATTTGCATACTTGGCTGAGCTCCCAGTGCCTGAAGGGTCAAAAACATTGTCCAGGGTGGTTCAGGATATATCTCGTAAATTTACCCCCCCACACCCCACCATGAAAGAAAAGGGAAAAAAATCGGTTCCTGCCATTTTTCAATGTCAATGTATGTCTACTGCATGCTGCTGGTAGATGCAGTGCTGCGGCACTGAACAGCAGCATCACCTCCCCTTCTTTTCCTGATGGCAGATGGTACAAAATGGTGGAAAACCGTCATCATCCCGTGAGCGCTCCTGGCTGGCCTTGGTGAGGTTGGCCGGTGGCGCCTGGGTAAAAATGGGAATGACTCCCGGTCATTCCCGGCAGATGGCACAAAACAGCTGGTAACTGTCCTCATCATAGCAACTGGAGGCTGAGCTCTATCAACCCCCCACTTTCACGTCTAAAGAAAAGATTCTGTACTGCCTGGATTATCATAGCAGTGGGAGGCTTCCTCCCCCTCATTTTATCTCACTAAAAAGTCTGTGTTTCTTATTCCTGCATTCTTTATTACTTCACCACACAAATGGGGAGACACTGCCATGGTAGCCCAGGAGGGCTGGGGGAGGAGGGAAGTAACGGGTGGGGTCGTTGCAGGGGCACCCCCTAGAATGCCATGCAACTCATCATTTCTGCGGGATATCTGGGGCTCCGACACAGAGCGGCTGTGCTCTCTAGTACACTTGCCCCATATTCTAGGCAGGACTGACTATTTTTAGACAGAACATAAAGAAGGGAATGACCTGGGGAGTCATTCCCATTTTTGTCGGTGCGCCCCCGGCCGACCTCAGTGAGGCCAGCCAGGAGCACCCATGACAGCAGCAGACAGTACAGTACGACTGATAACGGTCATCTCATCGTCAATTTACAATGGCACAGCAGACGGTGCAGAATGACTGGTAACTGTCTCTGCTACCTTGCATAGGCAAATGAACGCTGCTGTGTAGCACTGCAGTACCGCCTGTCAGCAGCATCCAGTACACATTCGGTGACAGTGACAAAAGGTAAAACAGGCTCCATGGTTGCCATGCTATGGCGTCTGCCAGGGAAATCCAGGGAAAAAGGGCACGAAATGATTTTCTGCCGTTGCTTTCATGGAGGAAGGATTGAGTGACGACATTTACCCAGAATCACCCACAACACTGTTTTTGCATCATCATGCATTGGGATCTCAACCCAGAATTCCAATGGGCGAGGGAGACTGCAGGAACTATGGGATAGCTACGGGATAGCTACCCACAGTGCAACGCTCCAGAAATCAACGCTAGCCTCAGTACCTGGACACACACCACCGAATTAATGTGCTCAATGTGGCCATGTGCACCCGACTTTATACAATCTGTTTTACAAAACCAGTTTCCATAAAATCAGAATAATCCCATAGTGTAGACATACCCAAAGTTTTAACTCTCAGAAGCTTGTCTTTCTTTGGTCAAGCCTATGATGTATTAATCATTTGTACAGTACTTTAGAATAAAGACTGGATTGGGACTCATGAGAGTCAGGTTCATTCCAGGCTCTGGCACTGATTTTCCAGGTTACTTTACCTCTGTGCCACAGTTTCCCTCATCTGTAAAATGAAGATAATTATACTGACCACCTTTGTAAAGCACTTTGAGATCTATGGAGGAAAAGCTTTATGTAAGAGACGGGTTTAAATTATGCCCTGCCTCAAAACTCCTCTGGCCATCACCCTAAAGTTTGCTATTTTGGAAGTACCTTTAGGAATATCTAATAGAGTCTAAAGCGGCAAAGAGTTCTGTGGCACCTTATAGAATAACAAATGTATTGGAGCATGAGCTTTCATGGGTGAATACCCACTTCGTGGGATGCATGTGGGTATTCACCCACGAAAGCTCATGCTCCAATACGTTTGTTAGTCTATAAGGTGCCACAGAACTCTTTGCCGCTTTTACAGATCCAGACTAACACGGCTACCCCTCTGATATTTAATAGAGTCTAGGGCTTTCTCTTACCTATGTTAAGTGCTTTCATTTCCCTCAGTATCTTTAGGGAGATACCCTTGCCCATACCACCACATTTCCTCAGAGTCTTCAAAACAGCATTAAAAGTTAACAGATTTGGCTGCACCTTCTGTTGAACCATGTGCTTCAGCAAGTCCTATACCAAGAAAAAAAGGTAAATAAAACTACACTGCTCTGCGCTTTACTCACCACAATTCAGCACTTCTATAGAACTGCAGGTGTCTCCCCTGTCTTTATATTTCTGTTCCTCAGCCAGTGGATGATTGCTCCCAAAACTGTACATTTACTAATGCATTATCTAGTCTTGGTTTAGATTTCCCAAATTACGGGGCGGCAATAAATTTTCTTGGGTGACTATCAGAAAAACTTTTAAGTTGAGTTCTATTAGATTGGAATACTCATCTTAATTTTCCTTCTGGATGTCATCCCGTTAGTCAAAGTCAGACACTCTTATGTTATCCCAACTAATTTCATCTCCCTCCATAGTTTTTTATATCTTTCATATATTTGTAGACAAATTCAGTGCAGAACTTTGTTTAGAATGCTTGCTCACATTCCTTCTTAATTACATACCCATCCACTAATTGGCTATTTCCTAAAGGACACACGAATCCCTCGCAAAACAATATAAGGATTTTTTTTTGTGCCACTGTTCTACAAAAATTAGTATTAAACTGGAGTACTTTCTCTGCAAGCACTAATTATATTAGCACCTCATTAGAAAGCTTTTATTTCTAGTATTATTCAAAACACACTTTCATTTACTCCAAACAAAACGAGCCGCCAGCCTCTTCCCTCCCTCATCCCTTTCTCATCCTTACTTCAACAAGTTCCCATCTTTCAATGTAGTTTTCTTTCACTTCTGGGACTGCTAAAATTAGGGCATTGAAGGTGTACACATCAGCTGGAAGATTTAAGAAAATTTATTTCACAATGAGCAGTTGTATTTTACTAACAAGTACATCTTTATATGGGAGTTTATTGCATATTGCTAACACGGCTCAGTTCTAGGCAAAGTTTTCCTGTGAACCTGTTTCCACATGTTCGTCACACTGGAAAAACAAACAGAGTTCACATTCAGCTCCCATGATCTAGCTGAGGTCAGTACCCCTGCGACAATCATCATTGCCATGGAAGAAGAAATAGCTGAACAAAATTAGAATACTTTACAACATTCCAGAAAAATGGATTTTAAATAACAGAAGATGCATTACAAATCAATCTGTCAATTATTATAGAAAAACAGAAGACAGAAAGACACTCACCGGTGTGCCTGTCATTCAGCAAGTCTGTGTACATATCATGAGCCCTCACGCAAGCCCCATGCTGAGAGAAGACAAAAATGTGTTAGAGATACTGACATAGCAAGCTGGAAATGAGCCAAACAAAAACTGATATCCTCTGGAGATAATAGTACCTTCACCATTCCTCTGATCATTGTGCAATAGGAGTGTGCATTTCTCTCTGGCATTAGGTTAAATATCCTTTCGGCATTGTTGTTCTCCCTAAACTCAATAAAGAGTAGAACATTAGACAGGAAGGCCAGGAGGAAGATTAAGTAGTTTATGAACTGTTTTGAGCGGGAAGTTCCGTGAAGAATACCCTCAGGAAAGGAATCTAACATACTACATCTGTAGTTTGCTGTATTCTACAGAAGAGTAGGGGTGTTACTTCTGGGATCCAGGACAAATTCTAATTTGGACAATTCTATTTTACCCAACAGAACTTATCTGGCAGCATCAACTGGAGTTGGTATTATTTTTCACTTCTTGTCATCCATTGAATCCCCACAGTGTCCCATACAGAAGTGACAAATGTGATTTCTATTTGTAATTCAACTTCTAAAGCTTAAAAATCACTTTGTCTAGGGAAATTTTTAGGGTGACCAATGCCATGGCAACTAAACATAAGAATGGCTATACTGGATCAGACCAATGAGTCCTTCTAGCCCAGTATCCTGTCCGACAGTGGTCAGTTCCAGGTACTTCAAAAGGAATGAACAGAACAGGGAAATTTGGAGTGATCCATTCCATCATCCAGTTTCTGGCTGCTGGAGGTTTAAGGACACCCAGGGCATGAAGTTGCAACCCTGACAATCCTAGTTTGCAGCCACTGATGGATCTATCCTCCATGACCTTACCTAATTCTTTTCTGAACCCAGTTATACTTGTGGCCATCACAACATTCCCTGGCAACAAGTTCCACACGTTGATTATGTGTTGTGTGAAGAAGTACTTCCTTTTGTTTGTTTTAAACCTCTGCCTATTAATTTAATTGGGTGACCCCAAGTTCTTGTGTTATGTGAAGAGGTAAATAATACTTCCCTATTCACTTTCTCCATACCATTCATGATTGTATAGACCTCTATCATATTCCCCTCCCCACCCCCGCAGTCATCTCTTTTCTAAGTTGAACAGACCCAAGTCGTTTTAATCTCTCCTTGTATGAAAGCTGTTCTATACATTTCTGTTGCACTTCTCCGCCCCTTTTCCAATTCTAAAACATCTTTTTTGAGATGAGGCAATCAGAGATGCATGCTGTATTCAAGATGTGGATATACCACGGATTTATATACAGTGGCATGATATTTTCTATCTATCCCTTTCCTAATAGTTCCTAACATTCTATAAGTTTCTTTGACTGCTGCTGCACATTAAGCAGATGTTTTTAGAGAACTATCCACAATGGCACCAAGGTCTCCTTCATGAGTGGTAACAGCTAGTTTAGATTCCAGCATTTTGTATGTATTGTTGGGATTAAGTTTTCCCACTTAGCATCACTCAGCACTTATCAGTACTGAATTTCACCTGCCATGTTTTGCCCAGTCACCCAGTTTAGTGAGATTCATTTGTAACTATTCACAGTCTGCCTTAGACTTAACCATCTTGAGTCATTCTGTCTCATTTGCAAACTTTGACATCTCACTGTTTCAAAAATGATCTGGGAAAAGGGGTATTGTTGAACCACATAGGGCTCAATACAGATCTTTGGGGGATCCCGCTATTTACCTTTCCCATTGTGAATACTGACCATTTATTCCTACCTTTGTTTCCTGTCTTTGAATCAGTTACTGATCCACGACAGGACCATCCCTCATATCACATGACTGCTTACTTTGCTTAAGAGCCTTTGGTGTGGGACCTTTTCAAAATCTTTCTGAAAGTCCAAATATACTATGTCCACTGGATCATCCTTGTCCACATGCTTGCTGACTCCTCAAAGAATCCCAATAGATTGGCAAGGCATAATTGCTCTTTACAAAAGCCATGTTGACTCTTCCCAACTCATCATGCTAACCTATGTGTCTGATAATTCTGTTCTGTACTATAGTTTCAACCAATTTGCCTGGTATTGAAGTTAGGCTTACCAGCCTGTAATTGCCAGGATTGCCTCTGGAGCATTTTTTTTTTTTTTTAAATAGACATTACACTAGCTACCTACCAGTCATCTGGTACAGAGGCTGATTTACGTGATAGATTACATACCATAGCTAGTAGTTCTCAAGTTCCTTCAGAACTTTTGGTTGAATACCATCTGGTCCTGGTGACTTCTTACTGTTTATCAGTTTGTTCCAAAACCTTCTCTATTGACATCTCATTCTGGGACAGTTCCTCAGATTTGTCATCTAAAAAGATGGCTCATTTAGCTTCGCTGTAATGGTCTGGTCTTCCTTGAGTGTTCCTTTAGCATCTTGATCATCCAGTGGCCACACTGATTGTTTGGCAGGCTTCCTGCTTCTGATGTACTTAATTGTTTTGCTGTCAGCTTTTGTGTCCTTAGTTAATTGTTCTTCAAGTTCTTTCTTAGCTTGCCTTCTTCTACTTTTACACATGACTTGCCAGAGTTTATGCTCCTTTCTATTTTTCGCCTTAGGATCTGACTTACAATTTTTCAAGGATGTCTTTCTGCCCCTCATAGACTCATAGACTCTAGGACTGGAAGGGACCTCGAGAGGTCATCGAGTCCAGTCCCCTGCCCTCATGGCAGGACCAAATTCTGTCTAGACCATCCCTGACAGACATTTATCTAACCTACTCTTAAATATCTCCAGAGATGGAGATTCCACAACTTCCCTAGGCAATCTATTCCAGTGTTTAACTACCCTGACAGTTAGGAACTTTTTCCTAATGTCCAACCTAAATCTCTCTTGCTGCAGTTTAAGCCCATTGCTTCTTGTTCTATCATTGGAGGCTAAGGTGAACAAGTTTTCTCCCTCCTCCTGATGACACCCTTTTAGATACCTGAAAACTGCTATCATGTCCCCTCTCAGTCTTCTCTTTTCCAAACTAAACAAACCCAATTCCTTCAGCCTTCCTTCATAGGTCATGTTCTCAAGACCTTTAATCATTCTTGTTGCTCTTCTCTGGACCCTCTCCAATTTCTCCACATCTTTCTTGAAATGCGGTGCCCAGAACTGGACACAATACTCCAGTTGAGGCCTAACCAGCGCAGAGTAAAGCGGAAGAATGACTTCTCGTGTCTTGTTTACAACACACTTGTTAATGCATCCCAGAATCATGTTTGCTTTTTTTGCAACAGTATCACACTGTTGACTCATATTAAGCTTGTGGTCCACTATGACCCCTAGATCTCTTTCTGCCATACTCCTTCCTAGACAGTCTCTTCCCATTCTGTATGTGTGAAACTGATTGTTCCTTCCTAAGTGGAGCACTTTGCATTTATCTTTATTGAACTTCATCCTGTTTACCTCAGACAATTTCTCCAACTTGTCCAGATCATTTTGAATTTTGACCCTGTCCTCCAAAGCAGTTGCAATCCCTCCCAGTTTGGTATCGTCCGCAAACTTAATAAGCGTACTTTCTATGCCAACATCTAAATCGTTGATGAAGATATTGAACAGAACCGGTCCCAAAACAGAACCCTGCGGAACCCCACTTGTTATACCTTTCCAGCAGGATTGGGAGCCATTAACAACTACTCTCTGAGTACCGTTATCCAGCCAGTTATGCACCCACCTTATAGTAGCCCCATCTAAATTGTACTTTCCTAGCTTATCTATAAATGCCTTTTTAATGTGTTGTTTAGCCATGATGGCATTTTTATTGTCCTTACTGTTTTTTGTTTTTGTTTTTAATTTTCTCCTATTGCTTCAGAAGTCTTCAGGATGACAGATGTAACATAGCATCAGAAGAAGTGGGTATGCACCCACAAAAGCTCATGCTTCAATATGTCCGTTAGTCTATAAGGTGCCACAGGACCCTTTGCTGCTTTTACAGATGTAACATAATTGCATTAAACTATTTGCTCGTCACATGTAGGCTTTTCAGCCCACCCTCTCTCAAACATTGCAGAATATAGACTGTGTATAAGATTTACAAACTACTCCAACCATGTTAAGCCAGAAGTCATGCTATTCTTAAATCTCTTACTGGATCCTGATCACCACTCTTGAAAAAGTGAAGTAGAACCTCAGAGTTACAGGCACCTCCAGAATGGAGGTTATTCATAACTGTGAACAAAACTTTATGGTTGTTCTTTCAAAAGTTTACAACTGAACACTGATTTAACACAGTTTTGAAACTTTATTATGCAGAAGAAAAATGCTGCTTTCCCTTTTTTTAAGTAGTTGACGTTTAACACAGTATTGTACTGTATTTCCTTTTTTAATTTTGGTCTCTGCAGCTGTCTGATTGAATACTTCCAGTTCCAAATGAGGTGTGTGGTTGACTAGTCAGGTAGCAACTCTGGTGTTCTTAACTCTGAGGTTCTACTGTATATCTTAAATACATTTAGATATGGTATAAAGATGTGCCAGCTGCAGATATGTCAATAGGTCTTTACAAACACAACAAAAAGAAACTGCAGTCTTAGTGCAAGATTCACATCCACACTACATTTAATAAAACCTCAAGAGATTGCAGGAACACTTTCTATACATACCTCCACTTAGGGCCAATGAAGTCTGAGGTCTTCCATGAACGCCCCCTTCGTTTCCTCTGATCTGGAGCTGCCTCCTGAAAAGATTTTTGCCATTAACAACATTTGCAATGAATTAAATATCAACCTTTTATTAGAAGTCTAGCAAGTGATAGCTAGAATTAAACAGGCTAAAGACAGCTCCAAACAAACAACATTTATACACTGCAAAAGAAGTCCAGTGATTCCCTGCCTTCCCCGCAATCACCAGTGGAGCCATGTACAGTGTAGATATTGCTTGCAGGTGAAACCGTATTTTTTCACTTTTCCTCCCAATCTACAATAGATAAGTGAATATGAACTGCAAGTGAACTCATGCATGGCACATAAAAAGAAGAAGAACATTAGACTCCTCTCATCATGTATAAATCACAATTGGTTTGTCTGCCTTGAGATAAGGAAGCCAATTTGCATCACCTTGTTTGGTGCTTAAAAAAAAAGGAAGGAAGCTGGATTTTAATACAGATTTTCTCTCTCTCATATTGCATGTTGGTTTATAGGAGAAGTATGTGTGTTGGTCTCCAAAATCAAATGCATTAGGATGCATTAAAGGTACACAATCAGGTCAGAAATGACATCTCTGTCTGAAAGTGTTTGCTGCCGTCATTAATCGTTGCCTCAAAGTACAAAAAAAGTAAATATTAAATGAGAGTGTATTTCAATTACTTGCTTATTCCTGTTTCCCCTTCAGAGCCAGATTCACCCTGTTGTTACTTCTTTTAATTATAAAAACATAGCAGTCAGAAAAAAAAAAAAAGTTTTCCACCTTCACCACCACACTGGTCAACAACAACTGTTTAAGCATGGTTCTTGCCAGCAAGGTTTCAGCTAAGACTGGACAGCTTTTAAAAGTAGGCCACTTTGGTCAGTTCACAAGATTTATAACTACAATAAGATATTCCAAGTGGATACAGGCATCATGCCTCTCCAGGCACCCAAGGTGTGAGGATGTTCTTGCCATCACATGTGCTCTCCTACTATTTAAGCAAAAAGTAATTAAACAACCTCGTTACAGTTGTTTGTACCTCTGATTCTTCCAGCTCCTCCTTTTGTTCAGACTGGTCTTCCCTAGCAGGCTCTCTGTCTCCATAGAAACATAACAGATCCAGAAGACGGTTTGATGTCTCCAGAGATAAAGGGGTTCCTGCAAGCAATGAGGAAGCAGAATTATGAAACATAAGAGACATTGTTTATTCAACACTCATGAAATGGGGCTCTTCATTGACACCAAAACATGTCACAGCGTACAGAATTTCCAGAAAGCAAACTTCACATGAATAAAGATGAATTCAAAAGCAACACTCCCAAAATCGCACATCCATCTTACACAGTCATTTCGGAATGGAGTGACCAGACGATGGCATTTTAGTACCCGTAAAAAATGTCTGACTTTTTGGATGGAACACTGATGCCACTGCAGGCTACCAAGAGCATGAACAAGATGTAGAGCTTTGCTGACCAAGTATTAGCTGGTGTGGGGGTGACAGATAGTGGCCAAGAGTGAAAGAGCTTCAAAACCAGTATAACCCAAACTAAAACACCATAAGCTTTCAGTAAAGGCTCCTGTGCTCTCCCCTGTCAGAGAAGCTAGCGAGGGACAACCTGTTCTAGGACAGCAAATCACCTCCCCTATCAAAAACATTTCATCCCAAAAAGCTTTAAATTAATGTAACGGACTCCTCTCCTCTCCATTTGTTAGGGCAAGCCCTTCTCAGCTTCCATCTCCCCATATTTCTTTTTAGCTCTTCACTCAAAAGGCCTTGCATTCCAAAGTCTTCCCTGCTTCTTGACAGACATATGGCCCAGATTAACTAGAGTGGTAAAAGAAAAAGCCTATCTTGGAACCTCCTCTCTCGACACTCTTATCTCCCACTGAGCGAGCAAAGTGTATCATTCATGAGACTACTAAGAATGTCTCAGTGAACAAGTGATAGCTGATGAGAGCCCAAGATTTAAGAACCAGTTCCCAAGAATACAAATCAGTTCTGCAACTGTGTACTTTAACATTAAACCAGCTTCACCCTACGTCTAGGTCTCCATTCACATAAGCTGGCTGCCAAATTCAGTTCTGTAGCTTAAGGTGGTACCTGATTGCAGGAGCTGATCAAACATGTCCACAGAAGCTTTTACTCTTCTAAGCTGGATACGTTCTTTAAGAGCTGCCTCACTCACTTCTTCAATCTGAGGTGCAAGATTCTCTGGCATCAGGCACTAAAATTAAAGAGCACATAGGCTGAATGGATGCTTTACTCCTGGGGGAATTCTGTACCACTTTGTATGTGCAGAATTCATGCCGCCCACAGAATTTTTTTTCCCTGCAGAAAATACATTCTGCACTTACACTTTTTGTCCAGTAGGGGCTGCTGTGGCACCAGAACAGAGGGCAGCTGCTCCCAGGTGGGAGCAGCCAGCTGCAGACAGGGGGGAGAAAAGGCTGTGTTCCTCACAGTTCCCTGTACCCATGGAACCACATGAGGCAGCATGGGATATAGGGGGAGGATGGACAGCGTGGGGCAGATGGGGCTGCTGGGGAGATCACAGACTGGGGTTCACAAGGGCTAGTGAGGTGCACAGATACACATGGGGACGGGGGAGGGAGGTGCAGGGCCACATGTGGATGGAGGGAGGAGGGGAGGCTGAGTGAGTGTGAAGGGCCACATGGTGATGGGGATAGATGTGCCTGACTGAGAAAGGCTAGGGGCCAGCTAAGATTGCATGGGGAAGACTCCCCAATAATCCCTACCCCCAGAAAAAACACAAAAAACCCAAAATTTGTTCCACATCTCTCCTACACACCCAACAACCCTCCAGGTTCAATCCCTGGCTCCTTCCCAGCAATTACTTCCCTTCTCCCTCAGGTACTCCATTTCCTCTGACTCCTCAAAACCTTTGCACTTCTTCTGAGGGGTGTGGGAAATTAGATTCTGTATTGTAGTTTAAATGAATTATTACTCAAAGTTCTGTACTAATATGCCTAGTGAGGAATCTATTTGTCAAAAAACATTCTCTGAATCTTTTTTTGGTATCTATATTATTATCAATATACTTGCTGACAGGTATTTTGAAATAATTTATGAAAATATTTGAAACTGGGGTGATATTGTGTTATTCTGACAAATAAAATATTCAGAATTTACTTTTTGGTGCAGAATTCCCCCAGGAATAATGCTCAATCCATCTAATAGCCAGGACACCAACTGAAACGTATTACCCATCCTAAAAGCCATTATGGCTCCTCCATCTTCCGCACCCCCGCAAAATGTAATAATAGAAGTGAGAGTGTAGCATGAATCATTTTCTGAGGATTAGGGACTGCATTTCCTAAGTGGCCAGTCACATACTAACCGGACCATCAATACTAAAATCATTAGAATTAAAATTAAACCAGAGCTATAAAAATCAACTAGATCTATTCACTCTTTACTTCTGCCTGAAAAGCCTTGACTGACTTTAATCACAAATGTTATCTGAGGTTTTAAGAGATGTTCCCTTTGGTAAACCCAAATTGAAATGTAGCTTATGTAAACAAGAGAACACTCAATCATTTAGTGGTAAGTCATAAGCTTTTGCCATTTTTAGACTAATTTTTGGGCCCAGTTCTATAATCCTTATGCACAGTCCCACTGCCCATATTGCTACATAGCAAAAGTAGAGATAGCACGACCACAAGAGCAGAGAGTTTACCGGTATATGAGGCTCCGCAATGTCCTTCTCAAAGAATCGAGGGAATTCGTTAACAATATATCTTGCAGCATTTTTCCCAGACTCCTTGGACAATGAAAATAAACGCTGTATAGGAAGAAAAAGGATAAGTTTGTTTCTTTACAATACCTAAAAGGTTGAGTGATAAAGAGGATAACCTTCTAGAACAATTAATCTTCGGAAGGATTAAGTACCTCATGCCACCCCCAGAGCACGAACACTTCTTAAGGATAGGAGAACACTCCTTTGCTATCTCAGCTGCTAAGCCCATTCTTCCACCCCCATCTCACAAGCTCTTCACTTCATGCCTTCTAACTGCTGACTTCCCTGCTGGAGATAACCGAGCTGCTGCTCTGCAAGTACCTCTCTTTCTCTCAAAGATTCCTTCCTCTCAACACTGTTCTTTCCACGCACTCCATTATACTATGGCTGTTCTGTGTAAGACTGTAAGCTCTTACAAGTTAGGACAATTAGTTTCTTATGGTATATAGAGCAACATCTACATTTACAATTCTGTGCAGATGTTTTAGCTCCCTTTTAATTTTACTAAATTGCAAGTTTATACTGTATTGCAAGCATCAGCTCTAGAGACAGTATTTAAATTCACTAACCATTACACATAAACACAAAGGCTTGTATTCCTCAGAGAAAGTCGCATATCAGCAAAGAGCCTGGCACTGCAGGCCAGTGGATAAGGCATTAGACCAAAGAAACAGTAGCAGTTCTGAAAGTGGAAAGGAACCAGGCAGCCAAGTGCCAAAAAGGGGGTGGGGGTGGGGGGAGGGAGTGTCTGAGCCTGTTCGGTGGTGTTGCCCCTGAGCCTGCCCAGAAGAACCTTATAAGCAATAGGAGATCAGAAATACTGAAAGAAAAAAATATGCTGAGCATGTTTAAAGAATGATCAGAAACTTTATTTTCTTCTCCAGTTAAAAAAACCCCAAGCTGTCGACTGTCCTCTTAATACCTGGGGGTAGAGGTCATCAAAGTTTCCAAATGGAATACTTACATACTCATAAGAGTTTCTAGGGATAAGGTAGGGGTCATCTTGAAACATATAATGTGCAGCTGTAGGATCCTGCAGAAAGGAAAAGGCACAACTTAAAGTTTTAGACAGATGTATTGTAGATATATCTTATTTCATCTCTGAAATTAAAAGACTGTCAGCAGGTCTAGTGCAACCACCTCTCTACCCCATTTTAAAGAGGAATATATTTATGTAGCAAAAAATTCACTAGTTTGAAATGTTGCGGTCTTGGTTTGGGAATAAATGATTAAACAGTTTTTCAGAGGTACGTAATAGGTATACACAGATTATTAATATAGTGATCACATTAGATGGGGACCTAAATAACTACGGGCATCCTGAAAGCAGCAAGTGCCTTAATTGCCACAGAAATGAATGGGACCCAAGGGCTCTTAACACCTTGCAGGTTGCACCATGGAGGTTTGTTGGGCTATTAATTCCAGGAATCAAACACATACTAACTTCTCTAGGACTCTATATTCCTAAGACTCTCAGAATCTTGATTTAGAAGATTTCTGGTCTTTAATCTATAATGATTTTTAAACAGGTTCATTTGGCACAGTCAGAGTGAAAACCAAGGGCCTGATTCTCTGCTACCAAGCACCTTGCATAATAAATACAAAACTCCATCAAATCAGATGCTAGCATTTTAAATACGCTTCGCACTCATGCTGCACGGATGAAAATGTCTGCACAAAGTGCATGGCAACCGAGAATTAGGCTCTTGTGGTCCACGGTGCACGCACAATATCTCCTCATTCTTTAACAGTTCAACATTGGTCTGACACATTATCCTAACATATTACTACAGAGCAACAGTTCCAGACAGTTTATTCATATAAGACTCAAGGTGCGAATGATGCCGGCAAGTTTGTGTTCAGATGACAATTAGGATCCCGTTTTTCATTTATGATTGTGGCAGGTATATGAAAGGTCTCCAGAATGCAAGTCTAGTGTATTAAAAAGCAGCACTACACAGTTCCACAAGATTGATTATAACCTAAGAAGGTACTTACCCTGTTTACTGTAGATGCAAGTGTTTGAAGAACTGCTAGTTTATCCCTAAATTTAAGAAACTTACATTAATAGTGTGCAACAGGCTTTCAACATCAATTCAAATAATGTATTAACTTTTTGTCCTGTACTAGATGAATTGGGAGTCTCAGGGAATCAGGATTTTAAGAAAAATTGCCCTGTCAAGTATAATGACGCTCTAAATATTCTAATCCTATTTAAAATACATCATTTTCTCTTGGGACATGGAGGGAAGGAGGCGAACAAAAGCTTGACTGATGAAGTGGAGTTGAACCACTTAATTTAATACCCTATTATATATGTATTTAATTAATAGGAAATCATTGCAGCTAACACAGATAAGACTTTATAAAAACAGTCTGTATATGTATTTTCACCCCCCTCATGCCACATGCAATAGCTGGGAGAGAACTGGGGTGAGAAAGGAAAGGGAGAGAATGTTATCTCTGAAAGCCTCAAATCACAGAACCCAATTCTTCTGCTGACTAAGGGCTGGATGCAGTATCCTATGCTTTAACTCTTGGGCTGACTGAAAGAAATAAGAAATGTAGTTGACAGCACCAAGAGCTACTCCCTTCCATAATGCTCCCAGGCCTTGCAAATTCAAGGATCCAAACCCAAATGCTTCCTAGGTAGCATGCTGAACTGGCATTCAATTGCTAAGCAAACCCATTCATATTGGTTTGCCTCTAATATCTCACTTCTAGATCTACAGTATAACTAGTAAGACTCACTCTGCACTCAAGTCAACTCCCCTCCATGGATCAACTAGCAACGATAAGAATGGAGTGGGGTACACCCAATACCATATCTTCAGCACCCCCTCCACAATAATCCATTCTCCCAAGATTTTAGAAATACAAGCTTCCTCTTGCTTTTATTTCATCTGCTCCAGTTATGCAAAAGTTCATTTTAGCTATTTTGAAATGCATCTCAACATAAGCAACATCCCAAAAAATCAGTAAGATTTGGTTGGCTAGTAAACGTGGTCGTCAAGTAAGAAAGAAACAAAAGTACTGAAACAGAGGTTCTTTAAAGTGGTCTCTTAAAGAAAAGCTAGGGGTGGCTTTCTGGAGACAGAGCCCTTTATTCAGTTTCCCTATTGACTTTCTCCCTCACTCCACAATACAAAAAACTGAAATTTATTTACTGTTAGCATACACAAAAAGTGTAGAGTGCAGATGTCAGGAAAACTCCGAGGGCCCCAACTGGGAGGGAGTATCAGAGGGGTAGCCGTGTTAGTCTGGATCTGTAAAAGCAGCAAAGAATCCTGTGGCACCTTATAGACTAACAGACGTTTTGGAGCATGAGCTTTCGTGGGTGAATACCCACTTCGTCAGATGCATGACTAGGAGGGAGACGAGCAAGAGATGAGATATTAACACTCACCAAGTTTTCTTTCTTGGAACAACAATTTCTTCTTCAGCAACTTTAAGAAGAAATATTGATCATAATACTGTTAGAACAGATACATGAGACTGGCATTTCTGCAACTATAACCAAACTCTTGATTATTCTAAGCTGCTAAAAGTCAAAAATAGCAGTCCTGATTTTTGAGACGGGGAATTCTGAACGCAATACGTTTTAAATTCCTCTTCAAGTGCCTTGTTTATTTTAATTACATAACAGAGTACATTTTGCAGAGCTGCAAAAATGAACTATATAAGTGAGATACTGTACCTCCTGGGTCAGCTTCAATCTTCTGAAGTGATGCACTTCCTGAACAATGCCTACAGACACCAAACATGGCTGTGAGCGATTTGAGTATCAGCACACACATTAATATGTATTGCAAAAGTGGATTTGCAGAATTCTGGACCGCCAGCAACTAGACCATTAACAAATGCAGGTCACTGGCAATCCTACACAGTATTGCCAACTCTGGGGTTTTAATCACAAGCCTGGTGATATATGTTGTTTTTCTTACAGCCCCAGCTCCTGGAATCAGGCAATCACAAGAAAATCTCTAGCCAAGTTTCTAGAGAAAAGCTTGAAAATGTGAACTTTAAAGGTTCCAAAAACTGAAGGCAAATTTAAAAAATAAATTCTCAGGATTTTGCCCCTTCCCCCCATGTTTTTGAATACTTGCACTACATGCACAAACACAAAGCTCTGTGTTGGAAGCTGGAACTAGGCTGAATGCTTATATAGCTCAGGTCTGTTTCAAAGAGCTCACAGGATGTAGACTGATTCAGAAATGAGTGTACATTACCTCTATGTACTGTGCAGCCCACAGATAGGTAGCCATTTTGTGCTGAATTTAAATGTGGTTTGCTCTCTAGAGCACACAGAGAATGCCCTTTAATGCAAGCCTCTCTTTTGTTCACTTTAAGGGATAGCTCAATGGCTTTGGGGAGGGATAGCTCAATGGCTTTGGGGAGGGATAGCTCAATGGTTTGAGCATTGGCCTGCTAAACCCAGGGTCGTGAGCTCAATCCTTGAGGGCAGGCATTTAGGGATCTGGGGCAAAATCAGTACTTGGTCCTGCTGTGCAGGCAGGGGGCTGGACTCAATGACCTTTCAGGGTCCCTTCCACACTTTGGTATTCATGTCAATCTAAATTAAGGGTAATTTGTACTAAAATTTATTTGCTCCTATCAGACAGACAACTCTGTATCAGACTGTGCCCCCAAACTTTGCCGCAGCTCTGGGGCCGGGGTACGCTACAAGACTCAACATTGACCTGAACCAGTGCAAAGCATCAACCTACATGTACCTCACGGCAGGATCAGGAATTTTGTGTTTCACTGTGTTGTGGGACAACCAACCAAGTGATCGTTTTGTAACCAGGTCTCTCAACACTGCTGTTAAAAAAACCTGCCACAACATAGCTTTTTCCTTTTCCTATCACTCTTGTCTGTTAGATTGTAACTACGTTATCTGGGGTAGTGAGTGTTTACTACTCTGTTCAATGGGTCCTCCTGGGTTCTGCCTAGACTCTACTACAGTGAAGGTGATTAATAACAGCACAGACCGGGAAAGAGGCCACTTAATAACGCAGCAAATTGGCTGCTGGCTCCCGGGAACCGCTACTGAAAATCGTGTAAGTGCTAATGCAGCCAGGGCAGACCCCTCCCCGGGCAGCTGAAACCCCCACGCAAGTGGAGACAGACCCCCGCAATCCAGGGAAGGGCGAACAATCCTCTGCGCTGACAGGCTTCGGCTGCACCCAACAGACAAGTTAACTTCAACAGGTTCTACAGCCCGTCCCAATCTCCCCGTCCGCATACCACAGCGCCCACTACGCATGCGCAGCTTCCCCATCCGTTCCCGCAGCACAGGCATGAATTCCACACGGCTAGCGCGCGCCGTGCAGGGCGACTCCAGTGCGCAGGCGCCGGCCTCAGAGCCTTCCCTGCCCAACCGCGTTACCGGCTCTTTCAGCCCAATGCAAGCGGAGCTGCTCTGCAGCCCGCCCCCGGCTCCTACCTGCTGCCTTCTCCCTTCCCCGCGCCAAGCAACCGTAAGCTGGAGCGTCCGCTCAATAGGATCACTTGCTGCCAGCGGCCGTGCCCCAACCATCGCCCAGCCATCTTAGCGGTCCGCCCGGTGAATGCCGGGAAGCAGGGGCGGTACCATTTGTCTCTGTGAGGCGGGAGAGACCCTTCTCCGGGAAGTGGAGTTGGTATCGTCCAGTGACGGTCCCTCCCCCGAGTGTGGGCAGGCCGTTGGGGGCCGCGTGGTGCTCGTGGCGTAGTGGCTCCCTGTTGAGGGAGTCTCTGGTGCTGGAGCGGGAGGAGGGAGCCGCTTGAGCGCTCATCATGGGACCGCCCAGAGAGGTGCCGTGGCGGCGGCTGGCCGGTATTTCCTTCGGGATGTACACAGCCGAGGAGATCAGGTGAGGACCGGAGCCTGGAGAGCCCTTGCGGGAACTACTACTCCCAGCATGCTTTGCGCCGCCGAGTGGCCAGAACCCCATGGACTCTTGGCGCATGTCATGGTGGGGCGGGTAGTCCCTTTGTGGGAGAGCGTCCGTTGTGGTGGGGTCTCAGCTCGGCAGGGTGGGGGTGGGTGTAAGGGGGTCTCCCCCCTGGTCTGCAGGGAGCCGGGCCGGCGCCCTTCTACCTGCCTGGCTCCTGGAGCCCAGCGCAGCATGGGCGGGGGAGATTGGAGACGAGTCTGGGACAGCCCAGATCAGAGGGGGAGGGATGAATCACAGAATATCAGGGTTGGAAGGGACCTCAGGAGGTCACCTAGTCTAACCCCCTGCTCAAAGCAGGACCAATTTCCAGACAGATTTTTGCCTCAGATCCCCAAGTGGCCCCCTCAAGGATTGAACTCACAACCCTGGGCCAGATGAGGCTGGGGGGCAAAGAGGCTGCCAACCTGGAAGGGGGAGGGGAGGGGTGTCCTGTGCTGTAGAATGGGAGCTAAAGTGGAGAGGAGAACCCCACCCTGGGTGGAAGTGGGGCAGAGGAGGTGGCCCTCTGCTATTGTGAAAGGGAGAAGAGGACCTGGTGTGTGCTCCCAGGAGGGAAGGTACTTCAGCCAACTGCTGAGGGACAGCTGTTGTCATGTGCTACAGGGGAGCAGACCCTGTGGTTATTAAAGATGATACTTTCGGTAAGAATAGGAGTATTCCCTTGGGTGTCATGAGTGGCTTTCCTGTCATCCGTGCCACTGTTTGTGATGCAGCGGCTGGAACCTTTAAGGAAAAGTTTTATGTAGATATGGCCCTGTAACTGCATATACAGATTTCAGAGGGTTAGCCGTGTCAGTCTGTATCATTAAAAACAAGGACGAGTCCTTGTGGCACCTTAGGCCTTGGCTACGCTGGAGAGTTGCAACCCTGGTGGTGGCTTTACAGCGCTGCAACTCACTCACCGTCCACACTTGCAAGGCACATCCAGCACTGTATCTCCGTGGCTACAGCGCTGGCTGTACTCCACCTCTGCTTGGGGAATAACGACTGCAGCGCTGGTGATGCAGCGCTGCTCTGCCAGTGTGGCCACCAAAAGCACTGTTATTGGCCTCCAGAGGTATTTGGAGGTATCCCAGAATACCTGTTCAGCCATTCTGCTCATCAGTTTGAACTCTACTGCCCTGGCCTCAGGTGACCTGCCCTTTAAATGCCCTGGGAATTTTAAAAATCCGCTTCCTGTTTGCTCAGCCAGGTGTGGAGTGCAATCAATGAATCTTTCCAGGTGACCATGCCTCCACACGCCAAACGAGCCCCAGCATGGAGCAATGTCGAGTTACTGGACCTCATCAGTGTTTGGGGGGAGGAAGCTGTGCAGTCCCAGCTGCGCTCCAGCAGTAGGAATTACAGTACCTATGGGCAGATATCAAGGGCTATGCTAGAAAGGGGCCATGACCGGGACGCGCTGCAGTGCAGGGTTAAAGTGAAGGAGCTGCGGAGTGCCTATTGCAAAGCCCACGAGGGAAACCGCTGCTCCGGTGCTGCCCCCACGACCTGCCGCTTTTACAAAGAGCTGGACGCGATACTTGGGGGTGACCCCACTGCCAATATGAGGACCACGATGGACACGTCAGAGCAGGGGGGGAGAGGAAGGAGGAGGGGGGAGGAGGAAGAAACTGAGATTGAGGGTACTGGGGTTGGGGGAGACACCCCGGAGTCCCAGGAGGCATGCAGCCAGGAGCTCTTCTCAAGCCAGGAGGAAGGCAGCCAGTCGCAGCAGCCGGTACTTGGTGAAGGACAAGCAGAGGA
Organism: Gopherus flavomarginatus; assembly: GCF_025201925.1. Taxonomy (NCBI): domain Eukaryota; kingdom Metazoa; phylum Chordata; order Testudines; family Testudinidae; genus Gopherus; species Gopherus flavomarginatus. The sequence continues at coordinate 272,366,675 of NC_066619.1, read as the reverse complement.
GCGGGTTCCCAGTAAGCGGCTTTTATTTTCAGGATGGAAATGTTTCGGGAGAGGAGGGAGATTAGGGCTGCATGCATGCATGCCTAGATGTAGAATAGCCCATTGATGTGGTCTATCACGTTGCGGTAATCGGCCTCTGTAATCTCTTCAAAAGTTTCAGCCAGAGCGTGAGCAATGGGCTTGCGCAAGTTTATAGGGAGAGCCACTGTGGTCTTTGTCCCAGTCAGGCTAACGCGTCCGCGCCACTGTGCCGCGAGGGATGGGGGGACCATTGCTGCACACAGGCAAGCCGCATGGGGACCAGGGAGGAATCCGTATTGCTGTGGAAGACCCTCCCGCTCTTCCCAGGTGACCCGCAGCAGCAAGATATCTTCCAGGATCAACTCCTGTAGAAAATTGTTGGGAGAGTGTTCAGTGTAGATGTCCCCTGCAGCTGTTTGCTTTCCCCAATGCACAGAAACCCCAGTACAGCCCTGAAGCAATCAGTCTCCTTTACTCACCATTTTGGGGCTCCTGTGGGTTATGTGCGTTCTCTTTGGTATGGGAAAATTATGTTAAAGTGAAGACTCTAAACTCCTTCACTGTGTGGGAATAACTGTCTGAGATATAAATAATGCTGCCTCTGTTAAGGATTGCCTTTTTTGCCTTTCCACAAGCAACCTTGAGTTCTTGGCTGCCCGTGTTATCAACAGCTCAAAGACTCCAAAACCTCTGGAAGAAGCTGTGAAAAAGCAAAGACGACCTGCTGCAAGCAGTTACGGATCACTCTGCCAGAGAGAATCAAAAAGTGCAGGACTGGAGGGAAAGGGAAAGCAGGATCCGCCAGAGAAACGCAGAGGCGAGGAAGAAAAGCACAAAGCAGCTGATAAGCATCCTGGCGCGCCAAGCGGACTCTATCCAGGCCTCGTAGCCATGCAGGCAGAGCACTACCGCGCCGGCCCCGCCCCTGTCCCAAAGCTCTTTCCCTTGTGCCCCCCTGTCAGCTCCAAACCCCCTTCCCCAGCATCCAGGTTCTTACCACCACTAACTACCTCCAACACCTGTATGTTCAGCAACCAGCCCTGAGAACTATGACCCTTACCCTCTGCACTCAACCCCCATCACCAGGCAGTATAGGCATCCTGAAGTGCAGCAGTCATTACACAGCACTCCAGACAGGACATATTCAAACCTGTGACTGTACAGTTCCCCACCACACCCCTCTGCCCTTTTAGGTTCCCAAAATATTGTGTGTCTGTCAATAAAGTTATTTTCTTTTCAATAAATGAATTCTTGGCTTTGAAAAAAATCTTTATTATTGCAGAAAGTCAAAGATACCTTAGCCTAGGAAAGAAACAGACACTGCAAATCAGCTTAGGAATAACAGATTCCTACTAACATTGTAACTACTGCACTTCACTCCCGTGCAAGGCATCAAACATTACTGTTGGTTTCCAGCCTCAAATTCCTCCCTCAAGGCATCCCTAATCCTTGAAGCCCTGTGCTTGGCCTCTCTAGTAGCCCTGCTCTCTGGCTGTGCAAATTCAACCTCCAGGCATTGAACCTCAGAGGTCCATGCCTGACTGAATGTTTCACCCTTCCCTTCACAAATATCATGGAGGGTACAGCACATGGATATAACAGCGGGGATGCTGCTTTTCCCCCAACTCTAGCTTCCCATACAGAGATCCCCAGCGCCCTTTTAAATGGCCAAAAGCACACTCCACAGTCATTCGGCACTGGCTCAGCCTGTAGTTGAACCGTTCCTTGCTCTTGTCAAGCTTCCCTGTATACGGTTTCATGAGCCAAGGCGTTAACGGGTAAGAGGGGTCTCCAAGGATCACAATGGGCATTTCGACGTCCTCTACTGTGATCTTCTGGTCTGGGAAAAAAGTCCCTGCGTGCAGCTTCCTGAACAGGCCAGTGTTCCAAAAGATGCGTGCATCATGCACCTTTCCAGGCCAGCCTGTGTTAATGTCAGTGAAACGCCCACGGTAATCCACAAGCTCCTGGAGAACCATAGAGAAATACCCCTTCTGATTAATGTACTTGGATGCTAGGTGGGGTGGTGCCAAAATAGGAATATGTGTCCCATCTATTGCCCTCCACAGTTAGGGAAACCCATTTGTGCAAAGCCATCCACAATGTCCTGCACGTTCTCCAGAGTCAAGGTTCTTCTTAGCAGGATGTGATTAATGGCCCTGCAAACTTGCATCAAAACGATTCCAGCGGTCGACTTTCCCACTCCAAACTGATTCGCGACCGATCGGTAGCTGTCTGGAGTTGCCAGCTTCCAGATTGCAATAGCCACCCTCTTCTCCACCGGCAGGGCAGCTCTCAATCTTGTGTCCTTGTGCCCCACGGTGAGGGTGAGCTCAGCACACAGTCCCATGAAAGTGGCTTTTCTCATCCAAAAGTTCTGCAGCCGCTGCTCGTCATCCCAGACTTCCTTGACGATGCGATCCCACCACTCAGTGCTTGTTTCCCGAGCCCAAAAGCAGTTTTCCACGATGCTGAGCATTTCCGTGAATGCCAGAAGCAATTTCATGTCGTACGCGTCAGGCGACTCGCTGTCATTGTCGGACTCCTCATCGCTTTGGATATTAAGGAATAGCTCAACTGCCAAACGTGATGTGCTGGCAAGACTCGTCAGCATACTCCTCAGCAGTTCGGGCTCCATTTCCCACAGAAATCGCGCTGCACAGAAACCATTGAGAGAGTCAAGATGGGGCCAAAAATGGACGGAAAACCAGGGATTGCTGGGATGTGAAGCAATGCATCATGGGGCGTTGGGACAGGAAGCAGAATGACCCACACCCTCCGCCCCCTTCCCACAACCCACGGCGCCAAAATGGGATGAGGTGCTCTGTGGGATAGCTGCCCATAATGCACCACTCCCAACAGCGCTGCAGATGTGGCCACGCTGTGGCGCTGGTAGCTGTCAGTGTGGCCACACGCCTGTGCTTTCCCTGCATAGCTGTATGAAGACAGCTGTAACTCCCAGCGCTGCACACCTGCAAGTGTAGCCAAGCCCTCAGAGACTAACAGATTTATTTGGGCATAAGCTTTCAGATGCATGGAGTGAAAAATACAGTAAGCAGAAAGCAGGTATAAATATACAGCACATAAAAAGATGAGAGTTGCCTTACCAAGTGTGTAGGGGGGGTCCACCCTAACTAGGCTAATTCAGTTAGGGTGGATGTTGGCCATCCCCAACAGTTGACAAGAAGGAGTGAATATCAACAGAGGGAAAATTACCCTTTGTAGTGCTAATGAGGCCAATTCACTCAAAGAGGATGTGGTCCATTCCAAGCAGTTGACAAGATGGTGTGAGTATCAACAGAGGGAAAACCATTTTTTTGTAGTGACCCAGCCACTCTGTCTTTATTCAGACTGAATTTGATGGTGTCAAGTCTGCGAATTAATTCCAGTTCTGCAGTTTCTCATTGAAGTCTGTTTTTTAAGTTTTTTTGTTGTTGTTGAAAAATGGCAACTTTTAAGTCTGTTATAGAGTGTCCAGAGAGATTGAAGTGCTCTCCAACTGGTTTTTGAATGTTATAATTCTTGAGGTCTGATTTGTGTCCATTTATTCTTCTGTGCAGAGACTGTCTGGTTTGGCCAATGTATATGGCAGAGGGGCATTGCTGACATGTATCACATTGGTAGATGTGCAGGTGAACGAGCTCTTGATGGTGCGGCTGATGTGGTTGGGTCATATGATGGTGTGACTGGAATAGATATGTGTACAGAGTTGGCAATGGGGTTTGATGCTGGGCTTGGTTCCTGGGTTGGTGTTTCTGTAGTGTGGTGTGTAGTTGCTGGTGAGTATTTGCTTCAGGTTGGGGGGCTGTCTGTAAGCAAGGACTGGCCTGTCTCCCAAGGTCTGTGAGAGTGGGGGATCGTCCTTCAGGATAGGCTGTAGATCCTTGATGATGTGCTGGGGAGATTTTATTTGGGGGCTGTAGGTAATGGCTGTGGCGTTCTGTTACTTTATTTGTTCTCTGTAGTAGGTACTTTCACCTTCTTGTCACCATCTTATACCTGCTTACTGTATTTTCCACTCCATGCATCTGATGAAGTGGGTTATAACCCACAAACGCTTATGCGCAAAGAAATTGGTTCGTCTCTAAAGTGCCACAAAGACTGCTCTCTTTTTGATGGGGTGGGGGGGAGGCATACAGAGAAACAAGTGACACTGAGTATGCACAAAGTACTGGCAAATGAAAAAAATAAACAGCGAGGAAGAAGACATCCTTTTCCCTAACTTTTTTGCAAATAATATACAAAGTAACAATATCTGCCATCATACATGTAACTTCTTGTTTTTCTTTCATCTTTAGGAAACTAAGTGTAAAAGCCATAACCAACCCTCGTTACCTAGATAACGTGGGCAACCCAGCAATAAATGGACTGTATGATTTGTGTTTGGGACCACCTGATACCAAAGAAGTATGTACTACTTGTATGCAGGACTTCAACAACTGCCCAGGACACCTAGGCCACGTAGATCTGCCACTGACTGTTTACAATCCTCTATTTTTTGATGTACGTATATGCTGTTGAGAATTTGTTAATGTTGTCTACTAGTCTTCACTGGCTAGTAGTCAAAGGTCTTTCATAGCTAGTGATCTTGGAAGAATATTAAGGATTCAGTAGGTAGTGATACAGGAAAATCCTCTGGTGAAATGTCTTCTGTCAAAAATAATTTTAAACATATATTCACTGTAATAGTCAAATGATTCCTCCCTCCCTTTCCCACTTGCTATTGCCATACCTTCACTTACAGTGATAAATATCTGTAGTAAGACTCGCCAAACTTTTTTTCACCTAATAGAAGAAATTGTAGTAAAATGAGGAGCCAAGGGCCACACTCTACCTTGTAGCAGAAATGTCTTCACCCACCCTCCTTGCTTAGCCAGGGAACAGGTAGAGAAGATTAATATAGTAGAACTAATTTATGATGGAATGAAATTTCAGCATAAGCAGAGTGAAAGTTTCACTATAAGAGGAGTAAAAGTCCATTGAAATGTACTTAAACCATTCAGACTTTCACTCCAATTCACTGTAACAAATTCACTACAAGCAGATGCCATTTTTTATGATTAAGGCTAAGATTTAGTCATGGATATTTTTAGTAAAAGTCATGGACAGGTCATGGGCAATAAACAAAATTTCACTGCCCCATGATCTGTCCATGACTTGAACTATATACACCTGACAAAATCTGGAGGGCTCCAGGGACGCCTGCAGGGGTTGAGGGTGGGCCACTCTGAGGTGTGTGCTGGAGGATGGGGGGGAGGGGTGTTCCGGGACACCCACTGGTGCGCTGGAGGTGGGGTGAGGGACAGACTGTGGGGTGGTTGCTGACTCTCCGGGGGGAGGGACTCCAGGGCGCCTGCTGCTGCTCCGGGCGGTGCTGGGGGACAGAAGGCTCCAGGGCACCTGCTGATGGGGAGAGACAGGACTCTGGGGCGCCCACTGGTGCTCAGGTGTGTGGGGGGCAGACCTGAGGTCAGTTTCACCTGCCAGCTGCAGAAGCCACAGAGGTCCTGGAAAGTTGCAGAATCCATGACCTCTGTGACAGTCTCGCAGCCTTATTTATGAGATATTGAGAACATAATACTTGAATGGTACCATTTAGTGTAAGATCTGCCTTAGTTAAACAAAAATTGATGGGAAAGTATTATGAATGAAACAAATTAGTAATAATACTTCAGTTTAGCATTTAATTTATATTGCTTATTATCCAAAGATCTTAAAGGGCTTTACAGACACTAAGGGCTTGTCTACACTTGGAAATTTATTTAAATAAGTATTGTGGAGTAAGAGTAATCACAGAGGGACTGATACCAAATCAACTAGTCCAAAATTCTGGAGTAGGTGTTTAGGTAAATATCCAAGTGAAGGATCTTGCAATATTCTGAGTGCCCGAGGAGAGATGCTGAACTCCTGCAACTCCTGTTGATTTCAGTAGAGCTTGAGGGCACTCCATGCGTGCCTGATCGTGGGAAGTGCTGTCCATGGCCGAAGTCTCACATCTTTGAATTAGCTGCAGCATGTTACAGAATCAGTGGGTGGCTATTTTCACCAAACTAACTTTTATGAATATTAAAAGGTCCTTTACTTTGAACCTCACTAGCTGTTTTGAAGCAGGATGCTACTTCCTGATGCCTCTTTCTCCTTGGTCAGGGCATAGAGTCTCAGATGCCATGGCGAGGGGTATGGTATATGAACCTGAATAGAAATAAAATGAAACCGTTCTGCTGCTGTCCGGGATGTGGAGGGAGAAACTGGCGCTTATGGGTGGGCTCAGGGCTCAAGGAAACACTTCACTGTTTGAAAGCTATAGACTTTCTGTGTTGCTGACAAGTAACTTCAGTCTTCCAAATAACACTGGCATTTTCCTTAAAAATGAGTCAGCTTCCCTCTAGTAGTTCTGTTTTCCACATCATTAAATCTACCAGACTAATTTTTGTTTTCTTTTCAGAAATTATACCTTCTGATCCGAGGTTCTTGTTTAAACTGTCACCTGCTGACCTGTACTCGAGCTGTGGTTCACCTATTGCTCAGCCAACTGAAGGTCTTGGAGAAGGGGTTGCTTCATGCGGTCTGTGATCTTGAGGCCATCCTGAATAGGGTAGGTTTCCTCCTGTTTGAGTTTGCAGCATTGTAAAGGTGTGATGATACTAATTTCCTCTTTCTCTGTCTTTCAGTTTTTGGATGAAAACCCAGATGCATCTGGTTTGGACATTGAAGAAGAGTTAAACTGTCATGTGAATGAAATACTACAGAATAATCAACTAGGAGATCAGTGCTCACATGTGAGTAGAATAAGCGATCTTTCTTGGAATCTCAGGCTTGCCATGTGTGTACCTCTTTAAATAAGTAGCTTGGTCAGGTATCTTCCAGATTTTATCCCAAAGTTGTGAATTCAGCTGTTTTAGAGGAAAAAAAGGTGACTTGTGGCCAAGTGTTTATAGGTTTCAGAGTTACAGCCGTGTTAGTCTATGTCTGCAAAAGGAACAGGAGTACTTGTGGCACCTTAGAGACTAACACATTTATTTGAGCATAAGCTTTCGTGGGCTACAGCCCACTTCTTCGGATGCATAGAATTCTATGTGGGCTGTAGCCCATGAAAGCTTATGGTCAAGTAAATTTGTTAGTCTCTAAGGTGCCACAAGTACTCCTGTTCTTTTTGCAAGTGTTTATAGTGGAGCTGCCATTGAATCCATAAGAGAATAAGACAACTTAGCACCACCCCAAAAGAGAGTTGTTTGTGGGTGTGTGTCGTTTTGTATGTACATGTGAAGGGAAATAATTTGATAGTGCTTTGAGAATAATTATGTAAATGAGACAGCAGCAAAGAGTCCTGTGGCACCTTATAGACTAACAGACGTATTGGAGCATGAGCTTTCGTGGGTGAATACCCACTTCATTGGATGCATGTGAGTATTCGCCCATGAAAGCTCATGTTCCAATACGTTTGTTAGTCTATAAGGTGCCATAGGACTCTTTGCTGCTTTTACAGATCCAGACTAGCACAGCTACCTCTCTGATACTTATGTAAATGAGATTAATCTAACAGTCATCAAAGCCATCTTGCAAATATTATGTACTTGAGGCTGTAGCAGGCCTTTTTAAGAAGTCAAGAATATTTTGCATGTATCTAAATATCTTTGGATAGCCTATGTGAACAAGTCACGGAATAGCTATGATGAGGTAAAGTAATTTGCCTACACTGTTTCTTGAGTTTGTCACTTGTTCCGTGTGAAAGGAATGTTGCTATAATGAAGCTTTTATGCATTCTTATGACAACAAAAATCCTTTGGCATGAAAAATCTGCAGTTTCTGAAGATTTACTGCCACTTCACAAATTTTTCTGTTTTCTACACAATTAAAGCTTTCACTCAATTTGTAGCCTTTCTGATAGCAAAGAACCACTAGTGTAGTCTTTGGTTTAGAATTAAACAGTGAAACTAGCCATAACGGAAATATTGACACCCCACTGCCTGTCAGCCTCAGTAGGGGGTGGGGTATAACTGCAAAGCCTTATTGTGACAGTTAAAATGATAACACATTGTCTATTTCTGAGGACTGAGATGTATTCTCCTACCAGTCCTAATTATAGGATACTTACAGGTGCCTTATCCTGCAATTTTGCTGCATGTCAGACTCCTGTTGACAGCAGTGTAGGTTCTCACAGAACTTTTCTATTCACATGACTTCATACAATCAGGTTACATAACATAGTAAAAACACCACTACTCTGTTTACACTAGCGTTTCTGCATCAGCATAGCAGCGCTGGGACTAAGGCACTAAGGGGAGGACCTTTCAAAAGTCTAATGTCAACACTGTCTAAAGTCCTAGATTTCATTTCCTGGCCCATTTTCTAAGCCACCAGGTACCAGGAGCACTGTGAAGACAAGACACACGCACACAGTCCCAGTTAGGCGTCAGGCAGCGTCTTCCATCAGTCAGTCTGGCCAAAATGTATCCCAACAATTTATTCTTGTCTGAAAGATTGTTAGCCACATATAGGGTGGATTAAAAAAGTCTGGGGAATCTTTGGGTCTCTGGAGAATTTGGGAGAATCACAGTTGAAGGGAAGATTAAGGTGATTAAGGCATGAATTTAAAGAATTAAGGCAAATTTAATTAACTGCTATTATTCAGCCTTAGAAATAAAATTTGTGTTGTGTGTGTACTTCTTAAATTGTAGCTTTAATTGTCACTTTGTCATTTTTAAAGTTTTAGGTTTTGTTTTATTTTTCGCCCTTCTAGGTAAAAAATGTGTGTGAGTGTAGGAGTAAACTGATTGCACAGTTTTGGAAACTGCATATGACTTCAAAAAGATGCCCAAACTGCAAGTAAGTATAACTGTGTGCAGAGAAAGCAGGTAATCTTGTGGATTTATTTCTTGTAATGTAAATAGTCATTTGAACATTGCAAACCATTACACTGGCTTTTGTTTTTTCTATTTTTCTTCAAGATCTAGAAGATCTCTGGTAAGGAAAGAGCACAATAGCAAGTTGACAGTAACTTATCCCACTGTGGTACAGCAGAAGTCTGGCAAAGAGGCCATCTTGGAGGAACCAGCAAGTAAAATATATTTTTGTTCTGTGCAAATAGTAGTATAATATTTGTATTTTTCAACTTACTTAAGATCCACAGATCAACTACAACAGGCACTTCAGCATGCTTGCATCTCAGGGGCACAGCCAGACCTAAAAGTTTCCTCCAGTTTTCTGTGCTTAAACAGCCCACCCTGCTGCAGAGATTTTCTGAGGAAAATTCCAGCTTTTTATTTCAAATGTCTGACTTAAGTCAGCTCAATAATTTGGCTTTGCTTTCTGAGTTGCTGTAGTGGCTGGCACCCCTGCTGATTTCAGGGAGAGGGCTAGGCTGAGAAATCACAAGCATCCACCAGCTGTAACTCAGTGATTCATCAATATCTTGGAGCTCTCTTCCTTCCATAGACAAGTCTTCTCTGGTCATAACAAGCAGCATGTCCCAGGGATTTTATAAACAAACTAGGAAGAAAATGATAATCCCACAGAGAAAATAAACTTCTCTCATCATGAGAAGAGCAGTTTCCTATCTCTGTATGCAGTGTACATCAGAGATGAACATCAAGGCAGAATGGTTTACAAGACAGAAGCTGGATTAAGCAGAGTGTAGCCTGCATCTGGAGATTTCACTCGTTAGTCAATTTGGTGGGCTGCTGGTTGACCTCTTTGCATCTGCAATAAAGCAGCTTGTTGTCTCTCCACATGTGAGGACCAGGGATGTGAAGTGACAGTGTTCAGGAGCTGACAATGGCCTCTGCTGTATGTCTTTTCTCTACTCCTTAGGACCAAAGACACTGATAAAAGGATATCAATGATACTGTTTTTGTGCTGTTTAGGCTGAAGAGACTGGTTCTCAGCCCTGATTAGCCTAGCATTGGACCTCCTGATACTTTTCTCTCAGAGGAGGTCTATTATTGAAAGACTCATCCTCTATCCAGGACCAGACTGGTTTAAAATGGATTTGATGATTAACCCTTTCTTAGACACTAAAAGGATGTCAACAGACAGCTTATTCTACTGACTGGGGCAAAGACCCTGATTTAACTACCATGATAAAATAAGTGAAACTAACTTGACTTCCTTCCAAGGGGCTGTAATGTGGGTGGATGAGTGTCAAAGCTCTGCATTGTTATTCTCTGCATGTTCAAGAGTGTGTGTTTATTATGGGGTGTTTTTTGCAATTCCCAACGTTAAACATTTCTTTTGGGTGACTACTCAGATTTCACTCCTACAAGGCCATAGAGCACAACTTTGAGACCTTATTCTGGTCCTTATGCCACTAGTTAAACCCCTGTGGATGATACTTTCTAACCATTAAAGTAGCTGCTATCTTTAATCGAGTGAGTTTCCAAATTTGAGAGCTTTCTCTGATGAGATGCAGTATTGTACTTCTAGGTCTGACAAGTAGTCCTCAGATTCTTAAAGCATTCATTCTCAAAGCATATTCAAGAAATATGCTTCCTTCTATCAGCCATCAAAGGCCAGTCTTTAAGAGCCCAGACAATCCCATGGCAGAGAAGTCTTATATCTGCTGTAATGAGGTGGGCTAGGTGGCCATATAAATTCACTAAATTCTACCTATTGGTCACCCAGTTGTTAAACAATGATATTTTTGGCAAAAGTTATCTCCAGGTTTTAGTGCCTTTGTAGGGGGAAGACAGAAGGCATCTAACTTGTCTTGTTTCTGGATATCCATGTTTAAAGAACAATCTTGCCTTCCTTCCCAGGAGGCACACTACTGTGAAGATCTCATTGTATCTGATCTGTGGGCCTCAGTATGAAGAAGAATATGTAAGCTTACTGAAAATTTCCTCTTTTTGAGTAACAAGGTCCATGCCTCTGGCCCACCCTGGAGACAGAGGAATCAGTCATCCATAATAAAAAGAGAAATAGACATCCTAAGATTCAGGTTTAATTTGTTTGGAGGAAATTATCCCTGTGCTCAACAGTAGCAGAAAGTATTGTTTAATTTCTTCCCCCACTGTATAGTGTTAACAGTCTCTAGGAAATAAGATGGAATTCTGGCTGTAGAAGCTATCACAATTTAAGGGACCTTTTGGAGCCAGGGCATTCATTCCTTTGCTGCCAGTGACTGACAGATCCCGGCTCTGTCCCAAAGTAGGCAAGCAGTCTATAGCACTGTTGTACCAGATCTGTGGATTTATCACTTGAAGAAAGGAAATCTTTCATGTGAAGTCGTATACATTTTCCCTATGGTAAATTTTTCCTGTTTAACTAATCTGGACCTGTACGCATCTCCTAATCTCTATATGTCAAACCTGGCTTTAATTGTTTCAGTTCTGTTAACTGTGACCAGCAGCAAGACCGTCATGTCATATTCATATTTTATTTTAATTTTACTTACTGGAGAAGCAGTTGGTTTACTTGACTTGATTTCCCTGGAACATAGGTTGCATTAATAAAGCGCCCTTGCAGATGACAGCAAATGGTGCTTGGTCTTTTGTGTTTTCTGTTGATTTGCTCCTTTCGATTCCTTTAACTGGAAACAGCAGTTGACTTTTTCACAATTACTATCCAAAGGGAATATATCAAAATAATTTTTTTTTCACCCATCAGTTATCGATGAGACTCAGTTGGGGAAAAGAGGGTACTTGACACCCATCACTGCCAAAGATCACGTTGTGGCTCTGTGGAAGAATGAAGGTAACTATTGTTAGACCAAAGTTACTTCATATTTCTCAATGTTTATATGTTGTATCCCTATCCCCTACCTTTCATCTTTAACTTACCAGGGCAGATATTATCTCTTCACTTTGTTTGGACAGTGCCCAGCATAATGATCCAAATTGGGGATTAAATTAAAATCTGCATCATAATACATATGCAGAAATAAGATTATACAGGCGACCTAAATTCTGGTATTTCTTTGGTTTACAACCTAAATGTTCTCTAATTATAAGGTTGTTTTGTTTTTGTATGGAATATAAATCTAGTATATATTGTGTACACAATGAGACTAACTGGCGTGGGGGAGTGGAACATAATATCCTGTGAAACAACATTGACATTTGCTCTTATGGCTCTTTGGAGAGATGTGGAAAATCAGATAGGATATTGCTAAGTGATAGGTTAATTAGAAGTGTTTTCAGTTGGCCATTTGTAATAGAAAACCTCCTGGCCTCTTATAACAAATAATAGGAACCCGAGGACATGTGTATATAAAATGAAACCCTGAAAGTTATTATAGCATAACAGACTAGTAAATAATTGAAGTTGTCTGTGTGATGGATGCCAATGGCATCATGCCATTGGTATTTAGCATTTGGTCTTGATGTTTAAACCAGTTAAATGCCATTAGTCCATCACCAAATGCAGTTGTGAGTTTGAATGCCTAGAGTACAGCAGACCTAATTCAAGTTTTGTGTCTTCTCTGATTATGCTACTTAGGTTTCTTTTTAAATCACCTCTTCTCTGGTCTGGAGGTTGGTGAGAATTCAGGATTCAGCCCTGATATGTTCTTTCTAGATCTCCTTGTGGTTCCACCTTCAAGGTAACAAATCTTCTTGTGAAACTTTATAGAAATTAGTTATTAGCACATACTGTTTGCGTAAGTCAGAAATGCAGACTCCTAGGGTATAGCTACTGCTCTGTTACACTGTTAGAAGAGCAATGTAATTCAGGAAAAATGGCAATAATAATAATTAAAGATGTCTTTCACCAAGTTCCCTGAAGGACTGAAATGCTATTTACAAGTAACGTTCCAGATTATTGTAGAAACTGTATGATAATATGTACTTGTTTGTACCAGTGGAATTTCTTGTAAGTGGAGTGATCTTTCAGCATGACAATGTTGCCTGTAAAGGTTGCAAGGGAACTATTAGTTCACATTGCTATTTCTAATACAATGAAGATAGCAGGGTGAAGGGCAGGAGGTTGTTTTTGTTGGCTTTATCCCTGTATAATGAGTATAACCTGCCTTAGGTATCGTCCTGTGAATCGTCTCGGAGACCAGATGTTTACAAATGGTCAAACTGTCAACTTGCAGGCTGTCATGAAAGATGTCCAATTAATAAGGAAGCTTCTGGCTTTCATGGCTCAAGAACAAAGTCAACCAATAAAGCTTGTAGAGAATGAAATCCAGAAGGTAAGAGCTGCTGCGTACCTGAGTATCCAAAATGAAAAAATAATGCAAAATTCAAGAAGACTCTCATTAAAATTGCTGTAATAAAGATCGTAGAGTGGGTCAGCAGGCCATTTATGACTGGAAAGGGTCTCTACCTGGCTGGGCTTGTGTGCTATTGTCCCAAGGAGGCCTGCTGCAAGGGGAATGCAATTTGCCCACAGACTTCTATTGCTGATTTGTCCACATTTATTAGTAAAGTGAATGTTTGGTGTGTATGAGAGAATGGGCCACTAGTTCACTCGGTTGGTACTGCACAGACCACCAAAAATAGACGTTTCTGCCATGCTGCTCTGAACATACGTCATTGCTGAGAAACAGGAAGTGGGATTACCACTGGGTAAGGGGCAATTCAGCTTCTGAGGCTAAGCAGTGCCAGTTGTGGGTACTGCCCATTAGTAGCTAAGGCCGGCATCAGCTAATTCACACAGGCCACAAAATACCAGTTAGTTCAGGGGTGGGCAAACTTTTTGGCCCGAGGGCCACATTGGGGTTGCAGAACTGTATGGAGGGCAAGGTAGGGAAGGCTGTGCCTCCCCAAACAGCCTGGCCACCACCTCGTGTCTGCCCCCTCCCACTTCTCGCCCCCCTCAGATCCCCTGACCCATTCAATCCCCCCTGCTCCTTGTCCCCTAACTGCCCCCTCCTGGGAGCCCTGCCCCCTGGGACCCTACCACCTATCCAATCCCCCTGACTGCCCTGACCGCTATCCATATCCCCACTCTCAGACAGGCCCCCCGGGACTCCCATGCCTATCCAACCCCCCCCTTCCCTGTCCTCTGACCCCCCCCCCCAGAACCTCCACCCTATCCAACCACCTGTCCCTTGACTCCCCTGCCCCCTAGCCACCCGCCTGTCCCTGACAGCCCCCTCCCCCCCCGGGACTTCCACACTATCCAACTGCCACCTGTCTCTTGACTGCCCCTGGGACCCCCCCTGCCCCTTATCCAGCCTCCCACTCCCCGCCCCCTGACTATGCTCAGAGCAGTAGGATCTCGCTGCCCGGCTGGAGCCACCCATGCTGCCTGACAGGAGCAGCGGGCCAGAGCGCTGGCGGTGCAGCACGCTGAGGCTGTGGGGGAGGAGGGCACCAGGGGAGGGGACGGGGGCTAGCCTCCCTGGCCAGGAGCTCAGAGGCCAGGCAGGATGGTCCCGCAGGCTGGATGTGGGCCTTCATTTGCCCACCTCTGCATTAGTTGGTAACAACGTTCAGTCACTGCTGACCTAAACTATTTTCACATGGGTGAACTAGAAGTAGAAAGCTCCATATCCAGTCACCAACCCTCTGAAACATCCAGACCCACGTCCTTTCCCAGCTGGATCATATTGATACCTGGAAGGGGAATGCTGGGGAAACCCTGTACTGATGATTTCTGAATTTAACATGTGAGCCACTTTAGCTGCAACCACAATATGTCCAGCACTTGCGTAGGGGCCTTTCTCCCCCAGATTTAAGTGCTCTCCTTTAATAGCTGCACTCCTGACTGTGGTGTGGCATCCAAATATTTTACTTCCATTATTACGCTTTATATTTTTTTAACATTTAGATTGAGGTAGCACTTACAGGCTTTAACTGGGTCAGCCCCTGTTATGCTAGGTATTGTACAAACATATGGTAAATTACAGTCCTCGATCTCTGTCTAACATATTCTGTGTTGCTCATCCTCAGATAAGAAACCCTTGCACCTTTTAGCTGGGAGAGGAACTCCCCAATTCCAGTTTGAAACATGCTAAACCTAAAAAAGAGCAGGACTAGAAATAAACTGTAATCCAGTTGATTGCCCCTGTCCCGGTGTCTATAGTCCAGGCTTGCTGTATGTTACCAGGTCTGATGCTTGGCATCAGCTAAACTAAATACTCCTTTTGATTTATGTTCATTGCAATAACATCACTGAAGGCATTGTAAATTACTTTAATCACTGAGTTTCACCACTAGGGGGAGCTGCTGCTTCAGCTATTTGAAACTGCTTGAGGTAGGAATGTAATTAACTGTGTTTGGAAATTGGCTGTGGCACAGACTGTAATACCTCATGAAAAAATGGCTTAGGGTTTTTAATAATTGTGAGAAATTAGGATCTTGGGTTATTTTTATTCAAAAGAGGGTGCCTCCCAGTATTCTGGTGGCTCCTAGCACCTTGTTGGGTCACTCACTCAATGCTGACTCAGATGGGAGACTGCTACTTATTTGATTACCAACTATTGAATCCCTATCGCCATGTGTTACCTATTGTTTTCCTTGGAAGTCTCCTATCCAGAGGCTGACAAGGCCTGACCTGGTTTAATTTTTGAGGTTTGATAACAGAACAGCCCAAGGCAGTATGTTGAGATAATCTACAAGTAACATTTATCTTGTTAGTGATTCATTGGGTTTCTTAGCTTTTAATCAGATGGACAAAACTGAGTGTTTCAGCTGAGATTTCCTTTGAGAGCTTAATGCCATAAACACAAGGTTGATAAAACAGGAATTGAAATTTTTAAGTCCGGGTTCTCGTACATTTCTACAGGTGACAGATGAGCCGTTGGAATCACTGGACCGTTCAGTCCTGGCTATGATCTCAGGACAGAGCACTGCAGATAAACTGTACAACATTTGGATTCGTCTTCAGAGCCATGTCAATATTGTGTTCGACAGTGACATGGACAAACTAATGACAGAAAAATACCCTGGTGTCCGTCAGGTGAGTGTCAGCGGAGTCTCAAACGGACTTCACTAGACTTCATGTGGTAAGAGACAGCTATAGAGAGAAGCACAAAGGGAATAGGTACGAAAAGTGAAGTAGTCGTGTTTAATTTGTAGGCGTTTCCATGGCACTCATCACCATAGTATCTAGCGTGTTTGAATGACTCGGATACTTTGATACAGTATATTTGTAACATCTGCATTTTTTTGTTTTATCATTCTTTTAATTTCTGCTTTCAAAGATACTGGAGAAAAAGGAAGGACTGTTCCGTAAGCACATGATGGGAAAACGTGTGGATTACGCTGCTCGGTCAGTCATTTGCCCTGACATGTATATTGCTACCAATGAGATTGGTATTCCTATGGTAAGGGAAAATAAAGTATTATGTTTGTTACCACAAGCCTGTAAGTGGGATTGCAGTGTAGCATATTTGACAACGTAATTACCAATTTGAAATTTGTATGTTCGCTGACTGATCCAGCCTCTTGCCCCACATCCTCTCATTCTCATAATATCTCCATAGTCCTGCAAAGCATATTCCCCTTACATGCAATCTGATGGTTACATCTGTTTTAATAAAAAGATAGTTGAAGACCAGAAAATTTGCCGGTTGTTATACTAAATATTGCCTCTGGAAAAGAAATTGGAAGGAGAAAGGTCTGAATTTGGGTCATGGGAGCTTGACAACCACTGAACGTTTTAAGTAGAGCTCGGCTTCCGTTTTCTTATCCCTGGTCTTTGCATGTTGCATTTTGTAACATCACAGCAGCCTGTGCCAAGCTTTAGGTAAATATAGTGTGCTGAGTCATTGTTGCAAAGCTGCCTTAATTCCCTCCCTAATGACTTGCAGTTTCCTCCCAAAGAGAGAACTACTGAAAGAAAGCTCTTGCTGCCACTTCTGAAGACCTGAAAGTTCTAATAACTGTGGCTGGAATTCTCAGCCTGTGCAACAAGGCTTATAGGGAAGGATGCTACTGTGTTTTGTTAATTTTTTTTTAGCTTAGATACTTGGGCTGTTCTCATAACATCATCTTTTTCACTTCACTATCTAAGACTCATGGATCTGTGACTGATGCATTTTTTTTCTTTTGTCATCAGCTGTTTGCTTTTGGAAAATAAAATGTGTGTGTGTGTGTGTGTGTGTGTGTGTGTGTGTGTGTGTGTGTGTGTGTGTGTGTGTGTGTGTGTGTGTGTGTGTGTGTGTGTGTGTGTGTGTGTGTGTGTGTGTGTGTGTGTGTGTGTGTGTGTGTGTGTGTGTTTATCCAGTTAATGGATTTTTCTACTTGTCACCATGAGGGGAAACAACAGAGAAGGAACAAATTTTCCCATTTATCATAGTGAAACCACAAAGAAGGGACAGAAATATATTTGTTAGAAGTGAAAATTCTTTAATCTGGCAATTATCCCAGTTTTGGGGTAATTGCTCTTGCATACCACCTTTTGGGTCCTCTTTAGGGGCACCCAGTCAGGACTTCAGACCTTCAACTGTCACCTGATTGTGGGTAGGTACCTGTATGCCCACTCCCTTCTGAACAGTGTTTTTAAGGCTGCACAGCACCCTGCTGTACACTGATTATCCCCAGCAAGTCAGTCTTCCTAAAAGCCAACTCCTATGTGTTGCTTTCTCTCTCTGGTCTATGAACTGTGAATTGCTAGCATATACAAGTTACTACACAACTGTGACTCAGCAGACTACATTTATTCTTAACAGAGGAAAGCACATAGATGTATAACATTGTATAAAAAGTATATATTTGTTTCCTACACACATACACCAGAAATCGCCCATATTTCACATGGGGACTCTGGAAGGCCCACGCCCCTTCCAGCACTGCAGCAAGAGGCAAAGCCTTTCCTTGGACAGAAGGTCCTGTCCATTTGCTGAACTGAAAGGAAGACCACAAGTCAGTTCAGGCTCATCCTTTTATACAAGAAGCCCTGTATTTGTTTTCCTAGTCTCTGAGAAACTTAGCCTGAACTAGTATAAGCAAACCAACCAAGTTTGGTTTGTTAGTTGTTTACTATCACAGGGGTAATCGGTCTCCACCGGTTTTAGTTCTGGCAAGGAGTTATGATAACTCTTCCCCATGGAGAAGAACACAACACTATATAAGCCATTTATAAATTAAATACAATGGTCCCCAAAGATACTGCATGGGGTTGCAGTTTCTGTCACTGTGATATTTCTGGATTTCAGTTTTCTTCTTAGTCTGCATTCATGTGTGGTTCTAGAGTTGTCGTTCTGAGTCTCTAGTACCATTTTAAGCCTAAATCCAGAAACCAGTTATTTTGTTTTGCAGTGACTGATGTGTGGCAAGGAAAAAATTACTTAGTTTGATTTACTAGAGCTGAGAGAAGATTATAAATAAATGGTTTATTTAGAAGGCTACTGATACTTGTAAAAAAATGTCTGGATATAAGGAGATTTAAAACAAAACTTAAATTCAAAAGTCATATGTTGGATCTGCCCTCATGCCTTTTGGTAAATCAAAGGTTCTATATCATAGATTGTAAGGAGATGGTAACAGTATTGTGG
This sequence comes from Gopherus flavomarginatus, assembly GCF_025201925.1. Lineage (NCBI taxonomy): Eukaryota > Metazoa > Chordata > Testudines > Testudinidae > Gopherus > Gopherus flavomarginatus. The sequence goes on along the minus strand of NC_066619.1, from coordinate 272,348,269 downwards.
GGCCTGAAGGGTGGGTGTGGATTATAATGTGGGTTAGGATACAGATAGGAGAAATGGCTGGGTCACACCTCATCGTTCTTCCAAGTGCCCAGCACCTTTTGGAAATAAAAACTCTTCTGTCGACTGGCTGCTGTTCATCGGTGCCTTGTTCATTGATCATTGTGCCTATTTTTCTTCCCGGTTAGGTATTTGCTACCAAATTGACTTACCCTCAGCCAGTAACTCCGTGGAATGTCAAAGAACTGAGGCAGGCTGTAATAAATGGTCCAAATGTTCACCCTGGTGCCTCCATGGTCGTTAATGAAGACGGGTCACGTACAGTGTTGAGTGCAACCAGCCAGACCCAGAGGGAAGCCATAGCTAAGCAGCTCCTCACTCCTTCCACTGGAGCCCCAAAACCAGGAATGAAAATTGTGAGTACTGTGCAAACACTACCCAGCAAGGTAAAGAGTTTTTTGGAGATGGAGGCTGTTGAAGCAGGTTACAATGTGAAGCTGGACCAATGTTCCAGGCACCTCACCTTTTCATCTGGTGGCTAGAGAAGCTCATGTGGATGTCTGAGGAGAAATGAACAACTTCTAGGCTCAGGGAATTTTTCCTTCCTGCATTTCACTTCAATTCTTGGTGTTTCCATGACTTCCCAATCCTGTAAAGGTAACAAATGCTGCTTCTCTTGGAGGTCTGGGTGGATTTTGCTAGCGAAATGCGTTTTCTTTTAGACATGAAACTTTTTGGTTTTTTCATCCTTTTCTTTATTATACTTTAATATTAATGTCAAGATACCATGCTGACAATCCTGACAACTGTAGTTCTGCATACCCATAGAATAGATACAGCCCAAGCAGCAATAGTGCTTTTGTTCTGATTATATGATTTAGCTTGCGACCTAGACAAGACTACCTCTAATGGCAAGAGGGGAATTCAGCCTCCTGGAACATTCAGACCTTGCCCTGTGCTGAGACTGCCATCAGAGTAGCAAGTGAGAGGGAGGATGGCCTGGTTAAGACACAAATTTGGAGGTCTGATTGCAGTGGCATGCTCCTTCAGACTTGGATCTAGGGTGACTCATGTCCCCTTTATCCTTTAGTTGCCCATCTGTAAAATGGGGATAACACCTAACAGGGTTGTTTGAAAGGATAAATTAACTTAATGTTTGAGAGATGCTTAGAGGAAGCTGTTTCATTGCTCCAGCGTCACTGTCCTAGTGACCAAAGCTGTACAGCATGTCTTTCTGCCAGTGTTTTCCCACAGATAGTAACTCTTCATTTTAGACTGTCCTAAACGTGCCTGTATTGTTTCCAGCTCTTTCTGGGTGAGGTTCTGCACCTCTTTATGCTCAGCTGAGTGTAGAGGGAGGAGGAAAGAACAAAAGTAGGATATCTTGTTTAGTCAGGAAAATGAGTTGCTTCTATGGTTAGGTCTCCATTTCACCTGAGAGATGTGATTCCCAGCTCCTGTAGATGCACCCATGTTTGCAGTGTAACCAGGGTAGCACAGGTGGCAGCTCAGGCTAGGCACCTAAGTACCTACTCACCTAGACCACTGGGTCTTAGTCTACTTAGTCTACTGCCCTTGCTACACAGCTATTTTTAGCAGAGCTAGCTCAGGCCAAGCAGCGGTGGTATGATATAGACAGTGTTGTCAGGCTAGGCCTCCTGTCTTCTAATCTCAAGCCTGCCACTCACTGTCTGATCTTGTGTAAGTCACTTAGCTTTCCTATGCCACAGTTCAACCCATGTGTAAAGTTCATATAATATTTCCCTACCTCACAGGTGTTGAGGCTCAATGTTGACAAAGGGTATTTACCTACTTAGATAAAAAATGCTGTACAAGTTATGAATGTTTTTATTTTGATACCTTTTACTTCTACTGACATGGTTCTGACAGAGGTTCCTGTGCCCATAAGATAGTATTTAATACTTAGCATTTCAGTGAGTCCAGTTAGCTCAGAGCCCTTCATAGACCTAAAATAAACCTTCACCATGTTGTTATGAAGTAGGGTGAATAAAATCCTGATTTTAAAAAAATCAAATATCAGATTTGTTTGATTTAAATCAAATACAGTTTACTTTTTAAAAATAAACTTGTTTAAAATTAAATTTGAAACTGGCAGCCTAAAAATCTAAACTTACTATAAGCTATTCAAATAAATTAAATACATTTTTTAAAATGCTGCTTCATTTAAATAAATTAAAAATGCTGCATATGAGTTCTCAAATTTTAATGGGTTAAAGGGTGCTGCTTTTTAAAATCTATATAAAATCAGAGGGAAAACATCTTTTATCTTTTGAGTTCAACTTAAGCTTTATAAATATATCATATCATGTCTTATATTCCATTATTTCCAATCTTTACAGTTGAGCAAATGCTGATACTTATATTTGGAAAAAATGTAAATACTTCGGTACTTTTGGTTTCACTGTAGCGAGCCAAGTGCAGAGAGAATATTTCCTTCATTTGAACTAATTCATTCAAAGTTGAGAAACCACTTGGGAGCTGAGAGAACCTAGTTTTATCGTGTTCAGGAGGTAGCTGCCTTATCAGCATCTGGCCTTTATTCCTCAGCTACTCTGCTTTTCCCTCTATCACTTTTTTCTTTAAAGGGGCTATGTCATGAACAGGGTGTGACTGGCCATGATCCCTACTACCCTTCTAAGGGGATAGACCACCCTGTTATAACCCCATCTGCATCTTTAGGCAGCTGAGTATCTTTGAAAATCTGGTCCATGGTTACCAGGAACAATCCAATAATTTCCTAGCTACAGTTAATACTACTTTTGTTTAGTAAATCACTTTTACATGCCAAATATGTTTTGATAAACTTTTTTCTTATGTATCCAGCACAATTAAGTTAGCTTATTTAAATAATAAAAACAATTTTTAAAAGTTGTTTTTGTACTTGAATTAAAATTAAGAATGTGAATAAATGTATGCTAAACTACAGAACTGCTTAAATACATTTTGTGTGGGTATAACATATCCTCCTGGTTGGCACAAAGAAGTACCAAATTCAGTGTAGTGGCTTCATTTGGTTGCAACATGTTTGGTTAGTATAATCATTACATGAGAATGAACCTTTCTTTAGGAAAATAACTAAAAGGTAGAAATTCAAAATAAGATTTCCTGTTTGCTGGATTAAATAATGATTAAATCACCAATTTTAAAGTACCTTTTGATTTAAATCTTTCCACCCTGCTGTGAAGTCAGTATTATCCCTGTTTTTGGGGGGCGGGATAGCTCAGTGATTTGAGCATTGGCTTGCTAAACCCAGGGTTGTGAGTTCAGTCCTTGAAGGGGCCACTTAGGGATCTGGGACAAAAATTGGTCCTGCTAGTGAAGGCAGGGGACTGGACTCGATGACCTTTCAAGGTCCCTTCCAGTTCTAGGAGATTGGTATATCTCCAATTTAAAAAAAAAAGAAAAAAAAAGGAGATGAGGAAACCAGTGACACAAGGAGATAAGCCTCTTCAGAGGAGGGTCACTTTCAGAATAGGAATTAGAATTTGGGAATTCTTAGCTCCCAATCCAGAGCTCCACTTTCTACATTTCAGGTTACTGTTACATAAATGTGTTGTTTGAGCTGTTGCCTCTGATGTCCATCTCCCCTCTGATATGCAATCCTGAAACCAATGTTCATGCTCTTTTCAGAAGAAAACTTGCAGATGGAGAGAGGTAGCCGCTGTTAGCACCTATACTGAAATGAGAGACAAATATTTGAACAGGGTACATCATATCTGTCAGTATTTCCAGCAGATGGCTTTCACGCCTGAGTATCTAACCAGTGTTTTCTTTGACCCCTCAGATTTTACTTTGGGCATGCTTTGAAATTGGCTCTTTGCTGCTATGTTGGAAGTGGCAAAAGAGCACCTATGAATTGGGGCCTGAAAATTAAACTTTTCTCAGCATTAGCTGAATATCTTATTCGACTGAAGCGATGAAAGACTGAAAAGAGGGTCAACACATCTATATTAGAAAGTCTTCTATCCTAAATAGAGTTGGGGACTCACAGTATACCATTGTTTGGGGACTTGTATTATAGAATGGTGCTCTTAATTCGTGAAAAGCCTTAAGATTCTGAGAGCTCGTATAATGTTCTTTAACAAAAAGGTTTTTTTAAAACAGAAACAAGGTGAATTGTTGCAAGTACGAAGAGCAGTACCTTTGCCACATAGACAGTAATATCCACCTCCAGCAAGCAGCCTTTGGCCCAAGTTGTAAATCTTCAAGAAATCTCAAGCTGAATCCTAAGCAGTGATGCACAGTAGCTAGCTGGCTATTACCACTGACTAGTCTGGCTGACCTAGAAGCAGATAGCAATACACTCAGATCAGATGTATAACTGTCCGTGTATCTCCTCCTTCATGATGGATGCTTACATTTTCTTCTGGTGTCATATTTGTTTGCTCTGTGTAGTATAGCCTGGTGCATAGCATTAGGCTTGGGTGGTGGCTCTTTTAGCAGGAGAGCTGAGTTCAATTTCCTCTGCTGCCGCAGACTCCCTGTGTGACCTGGGGCAAGTGACATAGTTAAAACTGCAAGTCTTTCACGGAAGTCACAGATTCCATGACTTTCCAGGACCTCCGTGACTCCTGCAGCGGCTGGTATGGCTGACCCCAGTGCTGCTCAAGCAGCTGGGGCGGCACCAGAGCCAGCCACGCCAGCTGCTGCTCCAGTGTTCCCAGGCAGCTGGTCTCGGGCTCTGACCCAGAGCAGCGGTCCAGGAGCAGCAGCGGCCCAGACTGCCTTGCACACGCCTCCTCTTCCCACCCTCTCACAGCAGCAGCAGTGGGTCCCTAGGCCACACCCCGTCCGGAGGAGCGGTGGCAGGTCTCCAGGCCACCTGCCACACGGGGGAGCGGCAGTGGGTCCATGGGCCGCCCCCCTTCCCAGAGCAGCACATCCGCTGGAGCTCCCCCTCTCCCCCAGCACCTAAGATTTAGTTAGGGATATTTTTAGTGAAAGACATGGACAGGTCACTGGCCCTGACTTTTTGTTTATTGCCCCTGACCTGTCCATGACTTTTACTAAAAATACCTATGACTAATCGTAGCCTTAGACATAGTGTCTCTGTATTTAATATTTCCCCCTGTAAAAGGGGGAGAATAGCACTGCCCTACCTCATGGGGTGTTGTGAGGAAAACTGTGTTCAAGACTGTGAGGTGCTTGGATATGACCGTAAAGGGGGCCATATAAATACCATAGATCATATAGAATATAGTCACTTCTAACTGAACTAAAATACCTCTAGAAATTTCTTTAAATAGTGAACCACTGGGAAGATTGACAGGCAACTCCACCCCCATCACATTTCCCTCCAAGTCAATAAATAAACTATCTCTGCTGTTGCGTACATTTTTGGAGGGAGGTGAGGGCTAACCTTGATGTGAACTTCTTCTCTCATCCAAAACAAATCCTACAGAAGCTCCATAAAAAGCCTTCGCTGTGGTATTTATTCAGTGAACAGAAGCAGGAAAGCTGCTTGTTTTGGGCTTGAAAGGGCAGTGCTCAATCATTTGCAGTTTGGCAACAGTTGTGAACATTTGAGGCATTTCCAGGGTGTGCTTCAGGGGAGGACAATAATGAGTTCACTTTCCATTACAGCAATATCTGCACTTTTATCAACCTGAAATGATATAACATCATTGGCTGTTGGCCCATCCAGTCTAACATTCTACAGAGAAAGGCAGAAAGGAAACAGCCCAGTGCGCTTAAAGGGCCTGTGACATAAGGTGGTAGTTAGAGCAGTTGCCAAATATTTACATCGATCCACTGAGTCAGAATTGAAGTATCTTCTTGGAAACTTTTTGGTTATTCTGGTCATTGAATCATCTCCGAGGGCTGGGGAATTCCAGTGATCACAGGTTCTCGCTCCCTAAAGACTGTTGGAGTCGACTATCATGTTACTTAAAGGGAGCTTTATAAGTTCCTGTTGTTTTTGTTTTTAGATTGTAAATGACCTGCAAAGCAAACATTTAAAATTGAGTTCACTACTCAAATATGTGCTGAATGCACCCACTAGCCAGCCTGTGGAAAGCACTCAGCACAGAAATATGCCAAGCTTAGCCTCTTAAAGAGATTTGTTTGTGATGCCTGGAAAGTTTGCTGCAGCTGCTCAGGCTGTGGTACCTTAGCATTTGTTTCGTATTTTATTCTAAGTGTTTTATGTGCTTCAGTCACTTGTACAAACAATTTAAGTAATCACAATAGCACTGTAAAGTTAAGTATTCTAGCACCTGTTCTATTGAAAGGGAAACTGAGATATAATGAGAGGAGGTGTTATGGTCAAGATCACCTGGAAAGCTGGAGTCAAAAATGAAATTAGAATTCAGGAGTCCCTGGCCTCTGGTCCTGTGCTCCATACACTTGGCCATGGTGTCTTTTTTTCGGATGTCTGATATTGGAATTGCAATACTCCCTCTGATTGTTGAGCCAATTCAAAGGGAACCAGGAAATTTTTGCTCCCCTCACATGGCAGAATTTTAAAGGTTTCCTTTTTAGTATTATGCTAAAGTCTTTGGTAAACCGTACTGTGAAGGGGGAGGAGGGATTGCATCTTACCTGGAATGCTGAACTGGTTTGATAACATGAGGAACTAATTCTGGTTTTGTAGAATCTTGGAATGTGGTCTAGTGGAGACCAGAGTGGTTAAGGAAGTAAGTGGACTGGATCTGATACCCGAAGGGGGTCCACAGAATGGAAATTATAGAGGAAAAACTGCTGTAGAGTGTGCACATGGGTCTAAAAGTGTTTTACTTTCTGATGAGAGCCTGGAATGCTTTATAAACAAGTGAACTGTATTAAATCTCTCTCAAAGGTATGTCGCCATCTTAAAAATGGAGATGTCCTCTTACTGAACCGTCAGCCCACCCTTCATAGACCGTCCATCCAAGCCCACCGGGCCAGAATCCTGCCAGGAGAAAAGGTGCTGAGGCTTCACTATGCCAACTGCAAAGCCTACAATGCTGATTTTGATGGTGATGAAATGAACGCTCATTTTCCTCAGAGCGAGCTGGGCCGGGCAGAAGCCTACGTGTTAGCCTGCACTGATGAACAGTATCTCGTTCCTAAGGTAAATAAAACCATCTCAGTGAAAGACCATACATAAATTGTTTACATCTCTAGAAACATCTTCCTTCCTCAAAGTGCTCCTTTGGGTTGTTTAATGGTAACTTTGCTTCATAATGCGTTCTTGGGGTGGCAAAGGTGGTTAGTAACTAGACTCCATTGTGTTAGATCTTGGTGGCCATAGACTTGAGAATGAAAATTGCAAACACAGGCTCAAATTGTGTGTGTGAGGGGGATTTTGTGGGGAAACCTGAACATCTAAACCTGGGGTTGACACCTATATACTATGATGATGGGGTGCTTAAAATACTCTGGATTGATCCTCCTGCTACTTTTAACTCTTATAGTGCCTGATTGCTGGTATTGTCCCCTGTGTCTGAGCCCCTGAAATGCCATTCATACCTTCCAGTTCTGATTCGCCACTCATGCTCTATGACATGTTTCTCACTCGGCCAACTGCTCTCCCTGATCCCAAGGGCGCTGGGGGACGGTGAACTTAGAGGTCGGCATGAGGGTGGTAGAATGTCTCAATATTACTAACTGAATTGAAGAAGTGGTTGGGTGAGGTGGTTGTCTCTTCTTTAAAATGAGTTTGGGGCCAGCTATGTCTCTTAAATGTCAATGTTTAGGAGATATTTTCTGGAGGGAGAGGCGCTGTCATCATGAAGAACTCCTCACACCAGGACTATTGTGCTTTTAAACACCCATAATGGAGCTAATTTTGGAAGACACTAATGTGATTCCCACCTCACCTACTCTTTGTATATGTCTCTTAGGATGGCAAACCACTGGCAGGGTTAATCCAGGATCATATGATTTCTGGTGCCAGCATGACGATCCGGGGCTGCTTTTTCACAAGAGAGCAGTACATGGAGCTGATATATAGAGGACTGACAGACAAAAAGGGAAGAGTGAAAATCCTTCCACCTGCCATTATGAAACCACAACGGTTATGGACAGGAAAACAGGTAGCTGAAAAGCTAAGGCTATTAAGAAAACAGACTGTTCAGAACTAAGCAAAGTGCTATAATTAAAACCCAGGACTAGCTATAGTGACTGAGAAGCATGGTCCCAGTAGGTCGGCACTGCTGCAAATCTTTATGTGTATTCTTCCTGGAGTTGTTCAGTTTTGTGTCCTTTAAAATAATTTATAGGAATTGCACTTTCTCACTTACCCTGGGCAATGTTTCAGCTAGAATTGTGACATGATTTACAGTATCTGAGCTGGAGGAGGAAATGCACATGCAGAACAGAAGCAGAGAAATGATGCGACTACTGCTTAGTGATTTAGTTTCCTTTCTGGGATGGGATCTAGATAAAGTCTTAGAGACACTTTTTATAGGTGTTCTTTTTTCCAGTCTCTGAGATTTTTCTCATTCATGCATCTCTGATATCAAAACAATTCTATCATTTTTCTGTAGAAAAGAGAATTTTTCACTGGGCTGTTGTGTGGGGGTGAGGGGAGGGATTTTAAATTGCATCACAGTTTAAATCTCCTAAATTTAAACTTGACAGGCAAAGTCTTATCTGTTTTTGGTGTTTCCTATAATATTGATTTTAGTCATCAAATATCTGATAGGCTCTACTAGGGAGTATTGCTCGCTTTTTCAGAGTGGTGTACTCTACATCCAGTTACTATGATCCTTGGCACAATAAGTGAATCCTCTAGTGCTGTTTATGCTGTATCATTCTGACCTTCCATAGATATGCTTCCAGATATCACACAGTAGTCTCTTATTACCAATATGCCTTATGTGGTAATGAGACTGAATTTTAATATATGGCGAAGGAGTGTAGAAACCACTTTTTAATGCCCTGTATAAATCTGAATACAATATTTTTTAAAAATATTGCTGCGCTCTACAGTAACTGCCCCCGAGTTTACAATAGTATTACTGCACTGGAGCATCTGGAACTCACTTCTGTAGAATAATACATTGTGTCATTTGAATATGGGAAATTTTAAACAAAAAGGAATACCAGTCTGTGGGTAACCGAAGGGTAGTTCTTACCTGAGTGCAGACTTCCAACACTTCTGGCAGTTTTCTGCTGTTGGATAGGTGAGCAGCCAGAACAGGGCTGAGTGGCAGGGCTTCCTGTTGCATGTGTGTGGGTATTTATCTTCTCTCCCAGTTTGCCATAGTGGGGTGGGGGATATGAAAAACTGACAGCTTCTGGCAGTTCGTTAATCCTGCCCTACATTTTTCTTTTCAGATTGTATCTACGTTGCTAATAAACGTAATCCCTGAAAATCAAATCCCACTGAATTTGTCTGGGAAAGCTAAGATTGGTGGAAAAGCCTGGGTAAAAGGGCCTCAAAACAGAATTCCTGGGTCTGACCTTGATTCAATGTGTGAATCCCAGGTATGTTAAAAAGTGTAGGAATAAATCTGAAGAGGACAACGTGTATTGTAAAGTTTTTATAATTGCTAGAATGGGGTGGTCTGAGCTTGGGACTAGGGGCTAGGAGCACTGGAATTCTGTTCCTGGCTCTGACATAAACTCCATCTTTCTTTTGTTAGAGTATCTTCTCTGCCTTCTTCCATTTTGCAAGTGGGGGCAACTAGTATGCACCTGCTTAACTTGTTTTGTAAAGTGCTTTCAGGGTGGAATATATTATAGAAGTGCAAAATCTATTTGTAATTCTACTATTTTAGTTTACTTGTTTGTGTTTATGGTTCATCAGATGATATTGATCCATAAGCATTTTGTACATTATATATTCTTATTCCTCATTGTAGTTTATTCTATGTACTAGTCACTAAGAATAATCTGTGGTCAAAGAGTTGGATCTTGTCTGCACAAAGATCAAAATGGCTGCTTTCTTAACTGTTTAAATGTATCATCTCATCCTATCCACCAGGTTATCATTAGAGACGGGGAGTTACTTTGCGGAGTCTTGGACAAAGCTCACTATGGCAGCTCTGCTTATGGCCTAGTCCACTGTTGCCATGAAGTCTATGGTGGGGAAACCAGTGGCAAGGTGCTTACATGTCTAGCTCGCCTCTTTACTGCCTATTTGCAGCTGTACAGGGGATTTACAATGGGTGAGTATGGGAAATGTAAATTAGCCCTTGGACTACTGCAGCACCTGAGGTACAAAACTGCAGTTGTGCATAAGAAATGGAAACAGTTGTGTGCATGACATTTCACAACACATTGCTGTGTTCCTGAATCTGAATCACCTAGCATGACTTTCTTTCTATTTAGCGTGCATTTCAGTTCCTTCCAATCACTATAGCGAAATGAGGCAATCTCAAGTACATCCATCACTGAGTTATCTCCAGTCCTCTGTTTCACACGTACATGTTCATAATGTCTTTTAACAGATCTTTGTTCAGATCAAAATTACATTATAAAGTCTTAAGTTTTTCTTTTTCACATAAGTTTTTAAAAAAACAACTCACCAAGCATACCCACGTGTTCAGGTTAAAGGATTCAGAGGTGTTATCAATTAAGTCTTGCATTTACTTTGGGGCTGTTAATCTCCTTGTAGATATGACTCTTATTTTGCATCAACTTTGCAAAATTACAATGTGAATTACTCAGCCAGGCATAAAATCTACGCCCTCACCCCCACACATGCTATAATTAAAGCATTTCCCTCCTCTGGGCAAATGGCTGAGTAGAATTTAACAAGACTTTCATTGGTATAAAACATGCATATTTGTGTAGCTTTATAAACATCTAAATCAGGGGTGGGCAAACTTTTTGGCCCAAGGGCCACATCAGGAAATAGAAATTGTATGTCAGGCCATGAATGCTCAGAAAATTTGGGTTGGGGTGTGGGCTCTGGTGTGGGGCTGGGGATGAGGAGTTTGGAGTGTAGGAGGGTGCTCTGCGCTGGGGCCGAGGGGTTGAGAGGGCGGGGGGATCGGGTTTGGGACAGGGATCTGGGAAAGGGTGCAGATTCCGATAAGGTGCGCGCTCTGAGGTGGGGCTGGGGATGAGATGTTTGGGGAGCGGGAGGGGGAGCAGGGCTGGGGCAGGGGGTTGTGGCATGGGAAGAGGCAGGGGGTGCAGGCTCTGGGTGGCGTTTACCTCGAGGCTTCTGGAAGCAGCGGTATGTCCCTTCTCCGGCTCCTATGTGGAGGCATGACCAGCCGGCTCTGCATGCTGCCCCATCCACAGGCACTGCCCCTGCAGCTCCCATTGGAGCACGTGGGAGCTGGAGTGGAGCCTTGCTACGGCTTCCAGGAGCTGCATGGTGTGGCCCCTGGCCCTGTGCCCTGGCTAGAACGCTGGAGGAGACTGAGCTGTGTGGTCCAGCCTTCCGACCCAGTGCTCCGGCTGGAGTGCAGGAGTGGGGCCAAGCCACGGGGTGCAGGTCGTGGGCTGGCATAAACGTCGTTTGCCCACCCCTGGTCTAAATACTCTGTAGGCTGTAGCTACATGTGATCCAATTATATTACTTTTAGTAGATGGCAGTAGTGTGCACCACTCGGATTCCAATGCCCCATTTATTACAGGGAAGGCTAGTTAACACCACCTGTTATAAAGATTGGCCAAAGCTTCCCATTAGAAGATCCTGTTTTCAGTTGTTAATATCTTTTGCCAAACTTTAACTGTTTGGGCTGAAATTTCCTATGTTGAGTGACTGTCTCAGGCTGAATTCTTTTGGAAAGTGACAGCCCAAACAATTCAGCTGTTTCCAAGAATGAGGTTGGGGAAAATAGTTGTTTTGCTCATATTAAAATAAACACTCTGGGGACCTCTTCTTTGAAAAATTCTAGCATCCCCTGCTTTGGAGCAAGGACTTGGAATCAGGTGGAGTGCCGTTTGCATCAGCAGGGTGCCTTTTGCCATCCCTTTGAAAATCCTCCCATGTTTGACCAAGTGTTATAAGCCTCTGAAAAATCATAGTTTGCACACACTCAATAGCTGTGAAGTTCTAGTAAATCTCTAAATTTCCCAAAGATTCTGTCCATACTGGGCATGCTTCAGCTCGGGCCTAGGCAGGGCTTTGCCTGCAGTTACAGCTCTGGGCTGTTTCCAGGCTGTAGCTGTGCACCAGAACTGAGAGTGGTGAGTCTTTCTCTACTGTGCTCTTTTGACTTCCTGCTGGACCCATGTAGCATGGATGAGGAAGCTACCTGATTCAAGAGCCAGGCTAAGAGAGAGGGGGAGCAGACTGGGACTGGAGGATGCTTGTTGTGGGAGGGAAACTGGAGATTAGTATGGCGGCAGAGACTGGGACCAGCTGGACAAAGAGACTGGGGCGAGAACTTAAAACGGGTGAGAAGAATATTGAGAGTCCTGAAGGCGATCTAGAACTTTTTGGGAAAGGGGACTAGGACTAGGATGAGATGCCTGAGGAGTGGGATTGGGGTTAACTTATAAGTAAGAGGAATGGGTCTGAGACAGGGAGCTAGCAAGGGGGAAGAGACCAGATTAGAGCAGGAACAGGTTAGCAGTGATGGGACAGATGATCTCAGGCTTGGGGGAAATGGGCAATGATTCTGTCTATGCCCACTAGTAAAAAGGTTCAGAACCCCTGCTCTTTTGGAGCTCTCCCCTCTTGCCCCCCAACATGCTAATAAAAACTCCATGGGGTGGGAGGGGAGGGTCTTCTGCCCAGTGGGACTGAGGGGATGGCTTGGGGGCTCCGGCCTTCTGCGTCATGGGGCTCAGGGCCCTGCTTGGTGGATCCCCTGAGTGACCCCCCACGTTGGCCACAGAGCCTCAGTTGAGAACCACTGCACTAGAGCACTGTGCCTTTCAGAGCCTGGAAACCAGAATTCCTGAGTCTCATCATTCTTCTGCTGTTAGCAAGTATCTGTAAAACCCACTCGCAGAATGTCTCACTCCCCTAGACAGCTGGCACACATAATGGATAACAACTTACTGTTTCAGTGAGTTACTCCGTTAGATCAAGTGGCAGAGATCTGTGGTGGATCTTGTTTTCAAACCTGCTGTAGGTGTGAATATGAGGCCACATGATGAAATTTGTTTTTTCAGATTCCTTATCAGATCCTAGGAAATTACACTAAGATTCCCTGTGCAACCTTAATTTGGCCTTCTTGTGCCATATATATTATGACAGTCTTTTATTACATAATCAACTACCTTTTTCCCCCACAAGATCTCTGTCTAATTCAGTGCGCAGGCTGGACCTGCCCTGAGCCTGAATCGGGGTTGTCTTGCAAAGGAGGCTGTTGTCTCTAGAATCCTTGTTGCAGAAGTTAGAAGGTGTGTAGAGGGATTTCAGGAAGGGAAAGGATATTCTCGTAGCCAAGCAGTTGGATGCTGCCTAGGAGAACTGGACTCTAACCCTGCCTCTGCCACAGAGTTCCTGTGTGATGCTGGGGAACTGACTCACAGCAGATTTTTCACAGGTAGTCGCTAATTTTGTTCTCCTTGGTTTCTGGGTTCCTGACTTGAGACCTTTGGTCTCATTTTTAGAAATGCTGATCACAGCTGCAACTGAAGTCAGTAAGAGCTGTGCTTTGAACATAATAGAAGTGCTATATAATGCTAAGTACCCTAAAAAAGCAGGTCCTCTGTCGCAAATTAAGCACAGAAAATGTATCGATACTTGTGACCTTAATTTCTCTATACCTCTGTATCTGTAAAATGGGGATGATAATATCACCTCATCTCTGAGTGTTGTGTAAATAATTTCATTGTTGTTTGTGACGTGCTGAGATAGTATAGTGTCGAGTGCCCTAGAAAAGCCCATGAAGAAATGAATAATTCTCTCTTCAGAGCAGAGTTTGAATAATGTGCAGTATACTAACTATGGGAGGCATGCATTGAACAAGGAGGTGACAAAATATTGCATAGCTGCTCTTTGAGAGTAAGCATCATCCATCTTGTTCACTCAGTGAGGCAGGGGTCCTGTGAAAAGAACAGCATGTGATCATGTAGTTTAAAGACACTAATAATGCATGCGCACAAGGAGACTGAATTAATGTTGCATAGGCAACCTTCATTCTGGCATTTCCAAACTTTTTTTAGTGCTTGACTTTGCAATCTTACTGTTCTTTTAACATACCTTTTGTGTGTGTGATTTTTGTTTATATAATATTGTGTTCATGAGACCAACCTGCCCATCCAAAAAAAGTCTCCAATATTTTTTCTTGTTGTAGCTATTAAAATGCAGTGAGTCTGATCCAAGCAGCTCTGGTGCTTGGTGTTCATAAGTTCCTCTTTACCCCCACCCTGACACTCAAACATGCCAGCAGCTGTCCAGTACATAAATTCCTGGTGTGTCAGGATTCACATTCAGATCATGATACAATGTATCTTTTTCTCTTTCAATGCTGCAGGAGTTGAAGATATTTTGGTCAAACCCCAAGCAGACCACAGAAGACACCGAATCATTGAAGTGTCCACCCATTGTGGTACCAGGGTAAGCACATCTTGCAGCAGCGTTTTAGCCCTTATAACTTTTTCATTTCAAGCCCTTGCTCTGTGTAGTTGCATCTGCTTTGGCACCTAAGAGACTTTTTTACTTTCAGGCTGTTAGATCTGCATTTAACTTGCCAGAAACTGCATCATGTGAAGAGATCCAAGGGAAATGGCAGGATGCCCATCTCCACAAAGACCAGAGGGATTTTAATATGGTTGATCTGAAATTCAAGGAGGAAGTAAACACTTACAGCAATGAGGTTAACAAGGTTGGCACTAAGAAGCATCCATATATACTATGTTTGGAGATTTTTCTTATTATGTTAATTTAATGCTGCTGAAAGGTGCCAGAGAATCCTGCAGACTGAAATCATCTATCTGTCCACAATATGGGCCTTTCCACACTGCCCTGCTAGTGTTCCTCAATCATTTTGTTTTTTGAGAGGGAGACGACCTCTTATAGTTAGAAGCTGGTTTAACCTTTAAGGCCCTTTTAATTTTTAGTTTGTCATGAGAGCCTAGCAACAAGGTTGCCAGCTGCAGTGGTACTTCTAGGCAAGAGTTTCCATAAAATCTTCCTAGCAATGTTGTTTTCTGTAACTGTAAATAACATCCGTTTGATTGTCTTGGATTTCACATTTTTTCTTACTGCCAACAGAAATTCCTGTGATTTTAATTAGAAATGTGAACTTGACTCTTTGGTATCTTTCTTTCAAAACTTTTTTTTTTAGGCATGCATGCCCCTTGGTCTCCACAGGAGCTTCCCAGAGAACAACTTGCAGTTAATGGTGCAGTCAGGAGCCAAAGGATCCACTGTAAATACAATGCAGGTATTAAAGTAATTACTTTTTATAAGACTCACTGGTTTGTTTCCATGGTTTGTTCTACAAATATAGCTTATCAAGAGGCTATTTCAGGAATGGCTTGTGTATTCTGTACCAAGTAGGGTATTTATTCTTAGCTTTGGGAATTGGGAGGGCACAATTTTGACTTGAGTAACTTTTAGGGAAATATATTATAAATGAGTCAAAGACCTCATTGGCACATAGGTCGGTGAGGAACAAGTATTTTCAATTTGACCACATTTCACTTTTGCATCAGTTCTTAGAACAGCAAGATTTGTAGCAAAAACATTACTCCTTAGTAGGTGATGACATAACCTTCTAACTTGTAATTGTTTTGTTGTATTTCGCAATGGAACTTTGTACCATCGAGGTAAAGCTTGTCTATGTGGGAACTAAAGGCCATCACAACTTTCCACTCCAACCATCCTCCCTCTGGGAGGAGGATGACAAAGAGAATGAAGCACAGTGACAGATGAGTAATGTTGCTTAATGCACTACTGAAAGATGCTCAGATACTATGATGAGGACAGTATAAGAACCTATATTGAATTGAACAGAATAGAATTTCTGCATCTATTTAAAGATAGACACCAAGCAGAAGAGACGAATGCCTACTTTGCTGTAGCCTTTACTAAAAAGATTAATTGTGACCACATGCTCAGCACAATTAATATTAAAAACTTGGGGGATGGTACACAAGCCAAAAGAGGGAAAGGACAGGTTAAAGAAAATCTAGGTAAGTTAGATGTATTCAAGCCTGAATAAATTCATCTTAGGGTACTTAAGAAACCAGCTGAAGCAAATTTGGAACTGTTTGCAGTTATCTTCAAGATCTCATGGAGGATGAGTGAGGTCCCATAGGACTGAAGAAGGGCAAATGTAGTACTTATCTTTAAAAAGGGGAACAAAGAGTATCTAGGAAATTATAGACCAGTCTGCCTAGTTTTGATACCTGGAAAGATACTAGAATAAATATATTAAACAATCAGTTTATAAGCAACTAGAGTATAATAGGATTATAAGGAATAAATGATACCAAATCAATCTCATTTCCTTCGTTAACAGGTGTACTGGCCTAGTAGACGGGGAAACAGTAGATGTGATATACCTTGATTTTAGTAGGGCTTTTGACACAGTCTCACATGACATTCTCATAAGTAAATGAGGAAAAAGAGGTCTAGATACTGGTTGGAAAAACTACTTGGAATAGTTAATAGTTTGCTGTCACACCGAAAGGGTGTATCTAGTGGGGTTCTACTGGGTCATTTCTGGGTCCAGTACTATTCAATATTTTCATTAAATGACTTGGATAATGGAGTGGAGAGTAAGTTTATAAAATTTGCAGATGACACCAAGCTGGGAGGGGTTTCAATGACTTTGAATGACAGGATTGTAATTCAAAATGACCATGACAAATTGGAGAATTGGTCTGAAATTCAATAAAGATAAATGCAAAATACTCAGCTTAGGAAGGAAAACTCAAATGCACACTGTGAAATGGGGAATAACTGGCTAAGTGGTAGTATTGCTGAAAAGGATCTGAAGATTACAATGG
The DNA here is from genome assembly GCF_025201925.1 of Gopherus flavomarginatus. Taxonomy (NCBI): domain Eukaryota; kingdom Metazoa; phylum Chordata; order Testudines; family Testudinidae; genus Gopherus; species Gopherus flavomarginatus. The sequence continues at coordinate 272,331,454 of NC_066619.1, read as the reverse complement.
ATCACAAATTGAATATGAGTCAACAATATGATGCAGCTGTGAAAAAGCTAATATTCTGGGGTGTATAAACAGGAGTGTTGTGTCAGACACAGGAGGTATTTGTCTTTCTGTACTTGGCACTGGTGAGGCCTTGGCTAGAGTGCCTTGTCCAGTTCTGGACAGCGCACTTTAGGAAAATGTGGTCAAATTGGAGAGTGTCCAAAAGAGAGCAACAAAAATTATAGAAGGTTTAGAAACCGTGACCTATGAGGAAAGGTTAGAAAAAATAGGTCCTGGGGAGGCGGGGTGTGGTGGGGGTGTGAGGGAGGACTTAATAAGTCTTCATAAATGTGCAAGGCTGTTATAAAGAAGACTATGATCAATTGTTCTCCATGTCCACTGAAGGTAGGACAAGTAGTAATGGGCCTAATCTGGGAGATTTAGGTTAGATGGCAAGAGAAACTTTCTAACTATAAGGGTATTTAAGCTCTGGAATCAGCTTCCAAGGGAGGTTTTGGAATCCCCATCACTAGAGGTTTTGAAGAACAATTTGGACAAACGCTTGTCAGGGATGATCTAGGTTTACTTGGTCCTGCCTCAGCACAGGGGGCTGGACTTGATAACTTCTCAAGGTCCTTTCTAGCTCTACGTTTAGATGATTCTGTGATTCTATGAATTGTTCAGGGTGAACCTAGGGGACATAAATAGTAATGTGATGAAATTGAGCTAAGGAAAAGGCTTGACAAGATGACCTAACTGGGCTTCACTATTTCTTAACAGTGCTTGTTTCCTTTATATATAAATATATATTTTTGGGGCAGGAAAAGGTGTTACACTTACGTGAACCAAGAGAGTAAGATAGAAAAGTGAGCTTTTTACCATTAGAGGGTTTGCATGTCATTCTGTTTCTTTTCTGCGTGCATCTTTCCAATGTAGATTTCGTGCTTGCTGGGTCAGATTGAGTTGGAAGGTCGAAGGCCCCCTCTGATGGCATCTGGTAAATCATTGCCTTGTTTCCAGCCGTATGATTTTTCCCCTAGATCAGGGGGATTTGTGACTGGCAGATTTCTCACAGGCATCAAACCTGCTGTAAGTATTCTGCTCAGGCTCCTGTTTCTATTTCCGCCTTTCATGCCTTATTTGTACCATAACTTATTTAGATTCAGATACTGAAGTGGAGAGTGTCCTTGTAAATATCTAGACAAATAGGCCTTATCCAACCCTATTTTTAAGTGCTGCTCTTGAGAACGGTAATTCATACTCTACCTTAACATATTCCTTGGCAACATGAAGCTGTTTTATATTTTTTCATGAAGATTGTGCTTGTATCTTAGGAATTCTTCTTTCACTGCATGGCTGGCAGGGAGGGTCTGGTGGATACAGCTGTCAAAACCAGCCGATCTGGATACCTTCAAAGGTAGGAGTTGCTCCTTGGAAACTTTTTTTGACATTTTAAAAGTAAAATTTTTCAGGAAAAAAATAACTTAGGCACTAGATGTGCATCATCTAGTACAATTGTACAGAAGCTGGTGGGTTCCTGAAGCATGATTTCACCATGTAGGCTTTTGGGCTAAGAAAAATAAACATTCTCTTTCTGATGGCTTAGATCCAATGGGTCTTTTTCATCTCTCACTTCTGACTTGTATTGATACTGGCTTCTTATCTGTACCAGGAAGAGCAAATCCTTGGAAACAAAATAAACAGATTAGAGTACAATGTCAGTTTTCTTGGCCAAATAGTTTTAGTCCATACTCAGACAAAATTCCTAAAGCCTTCAGAATAGGCCCCCCATTTCCAGTGCAGTGAATGAATTTTCAGCAGTAAGTGACATAATGCAAAATACCCTCTTAAATGTTTAGTGGCCTGTCTTGAATGTGTTGGTCTCAATCCCACTCCTATTGAATGTGTGTCCATCTCTCTGAACTCACTACTACTGTTAGCAGAGAGGCCAAGGATCAAAAATGGTCATAAAGTGAACTACCCTCTTGCTTGTTGTGGTGGTCCCTTCAATTCACGTTCAAGGAAAATGGGAGGGGTTGTGCGAAAACTGCTGTGGCTACGCAAAATTTCAGCCTTCAGGATTCCTGATCATCCCTAAAACTTATTTGAAAAAGACTCACTTGAGTAATATTCCAGTTTAAAAATCTGTCATAACTTAGTTGTTCCATAGTCTCTGACAACACTTGTTTTCTTGCAGGTGTATCATAAAGCACTTGGAAGGGCTGGTAGTTCAGTATGACCTGAGTGTGAGGGACAGTGATGGCAGTGTGGTGCAGTTCCTTTATGGTGAAGACGGGCTAGATATCCCCAGGACCCAGTTCCTGCAACCCAAGCAGTTTCCTTTCATTGCAGAGAACTATGAGGTAGAACACACTGATCTTAAACTCACATGGGTGAGGGGAAAGGCGTGCACATGCTTAGCATCTTGTAGGTCTGTTTTGAATACAGTGGCATAATTGCTTTCATGGCATTGTCTGAGTGTGCATCTATTATATTTAATATACTATTTTATTTTCCCAACTCATTCAGACTATAAAAGTGTCTCATTAGAATAAGAAATAACTGAGCTGAGCTTGATTCTCAGTGGAGCCTCAGGCATGCTCATACCTGTACTCTCTCCTCTACTTGAAGCTTGGCAATTGATATGAATCCAACCTAGATTGTGCAGCATCACCATGGTCAATATTTCCCCTTCAATACTGTCACGTCAGCCTTAATTATTATGGAGCAGTACTAGTCACATGAAGCAAAAGTAGTTTTAAAAGTCAGCTTTGTTGGAAAATAATATAGAACACGTTATGAGAACTGAAGATTTTGAGGGCCAGTATATGTCCTTTTCAACTCTGCCTTGGTTTTTCACCCTACATTCATTATAACTGAAAATACAATCATAAGGAGAACTAGAAGACTTGTGCTTTGGGTCTCTTTTCCTAGGTGATACAGAAGTCTAAACACATAGATGAAGTTTTATCAAAGATGGATCCTCAACAAGCAAATCAACACTTCAGGGCTATCAAAAAGTGGCAAGCCAAGCATCAAGTTTCTCTGCCAAGGGAAGGAGCTTTTCTGATGTATTCTCAGAAAAAAATGGCAAGAGTGAGGGAACAGACCCTAGGTGGGGAGATCATAAATGGTAGAGACTCGGCAACCATACAGGTAATGCAAAGAGCAAATGAACTGATTAAACACTTTAATACAGGATTCTGGAAGGGTGGGGGGGAACTGCTCCAGCGCCACTTTACTTGTATATCATGTCTTTTTATGCCGAAGTGCTATCTGAGCTACTAAAATGGAACCATCTTTTGAGATGGAATGTGCCAGCCTGGTAAATGCTTACTGCTTAATTGTGGGCAGAGGCTAAGAACTCTGGGGCAGGCCCTGGGATCTTGAACATCTGCACAGAGTAGGTCTCCTCCGATAGACTGATGCACAGCAAACTAGATGAAAGTCCATTTAACTGAAAGGCTGAGTCAACCTTGCCTGGTATTTCAAGCAGTATAACTATTCAGAATCTTATACTTCAGAGCACTAACCTGTCTTCTGTAGCTTCTAATTAATAAAGTAAATCTGTAGGCAAATGATTTAAACAGGTGCAACTCCACTGACTTCAGTGGGGTTTCTTTTCCTATAACAAGTCTGAATTTTCCCCATTAATTATATGTGGGTTCTTTTTTCACAGAAATTCAATTGTACTTTGTTCTCCTAAAGCTTCATAAATTCTAAAGCCAGAAGTGACCACTGTGATCATGTGGCCTGACCCCCTGTATAACACAAGCCAGAGAACTTCCCCAAGATAATTCCTGTTTGAACTAGAACGCATCTCCTGGAAAAGCATCAAATCTTGATTTAAAAATTGCCAGTGATTAATAATCCACCTCAACCGTTGGTAAATTGTTTCAATGGTTAATTATCCTCACTGTAAAAATTGAAACTTCTAACTCCGGTAATTCAGCTGAAATGATTATAAATTCTGTCATTGATCTGATTTACACATTTGTGATGTAATTACAGTTCCATTAACTTTCAGGGCAATGCAGCTACATGGAATGTGAAACTTAACATATGATCTTCTTCTTACCATGGGCCCCGTTCATCCCTGAGCTAAGCCCTGGAAAACAAGGGAGTTACATGACAAATTAATTTCACCTGTTGTGTATATCACATGCTCTTGTTTGGTGTTGGCTTGTGTTTTATTCAATGCAAAATATGAAAGGTTGACTTTTTATTTTTTTTTCCCTTTTAAACTGAAGAACAGAAATATGGCCTGAGACAATATAATCTTGTTGTTTTGTCCTGTCAGCACTGGTAAGGTTCAAGCTAAATGGAAAATCTCCATTTAATACCTATTGGGCTAAAGCCTTGACTGGTATAAGCAGGGATAGCTTCACGGATTTGCCAGGTTTACATCAGCTGAGGATCTGAGGAAAGTGGTGTTTGTATTTCAGGAGTTGTCACGCTTTTCTCTGAGGTAGTGTTGTAGCAGTGTCCCATATAATAGGAGTCCCTTTTCTGATAAAAGTGCCATTTTTCAGGTGATGCAACAGAGATCATTCAAGAGTGTATGTCACTATTGATTAAAGTAGATGTGTTAACTTCAGTGCCCTAAATATTTCATTCCATTCTATCTACGGAACATCTTCAGTTATAATTGGAAAAGGTATTTTTCACTTTATCGTAAACAGGTGCATAGCGTTACTGCATACTGTTAAACTGTATTGAGGCAATTGACTCTCAGAAGTGGCTGCAGTTCAGTGTTGGATGAAATGACCATTGTGTATGGCTGGTATATCTACTTTAAATTGGTTACGTGTTTTGGGATCAAAGATGCTATCATGAATATAAACATCTCATGTGACATCTGATATTATCTCACTTGTCACACTGGTGATCTTTTTCCTTTCTATGTGGCTTGATTAATGCTGCATGGGTAAACTGTGGCTCATTTTGCAATCGGCTGTTGTTTTCAGTTACTGAAGATGTGGTATGAACTGGACGAGAAGAGCCGGAGAAAATATCTAAAGAGGACATCTAAGTGTCCTGACCCCAGCCTGGCTGTCTGGCGTCCAGATGTTTATTTTGCATCTGTTTCAGAAGCATTTGAAAGTGAAGTAGAGAATTACATCAGTGAATGGAATGCTCGAAACAACAGCAACTATGTAAAATCAGAGCTTTCTTGTGATAGGTAATAACCTTTATGTTTACAGTGGCTTTTTCCTCCCTCTGCGCTCCTCCCCCCACCCCCCACACCAAATAACACTGATTTGAATCCAGGATGGTAGTGATAAAATCTTTACATCTGGTGGCTCTGTCTTGACCTTTGTGAAATGGGTTAGTGAGTCTCAGTCTGGTTCCTAGGAGATAAATGTGCCCAGCACAAAATCATGGCCATAATTGGTACCTTTATGATCACACTCAACAGAGCTCCCAAGGACCGAATTTGCCATAGACACAGATACTGTTCTCTGTGTAAAATGGGAATAATGGTGCTGACCTCCTTTTTGTAAAGCATTTTGAGATCTACGGGTGAGAAGTGCTATATAAGAGCTAGGTGGTTTATTATTATCCTTAGAGATACCACTCTCTCCAGAATAGTGTTGAGGTACATCTGTTCTGTAGATAAAGGGCTGACAATCCAACAACTTCTGCAAGCACTAAATTAACAAATGTGTTTGACATCAGAACTGCGTAGCAGTATTAGGTTGTCTCCTTCAGCCCTTACTTGTGCAATTCATCCTTGATCTCAAGAGGACTGCTCGTGTGAATAAGGGTTGCTGGAAGGCGTTCTCTGTCAGTTGCAGTATTCTACGATTGCGTAAGTGCAGCAGGAAATGTAAAGCATTACAGTAGTTCTATATAAAAACTCGCACTAATTCTCACTATACCTCAGTGAGATAGATAGGAATATCAAGTAGTAGTAAATGTATCCCCTTTTTACAAATGGGGAAAACAAGACTCAGGTTAAACTCGTTCAAGGCTCCTAGTTCTATGCTCAGATCAGTAGACTGTGCCTCTCAGTGTAGGCATAATCTAAACCTGCCGGGGGGAGGTGTGATTCCCAGTGAGACTAGACAGACTCATGCTCGCTCAGCTCGAGTTAGTGTGCTAAAAATAACAACATGGACATTGTGGCAGTGACTCAGGCTAGCTGCCAGGGTTCAAGCCCGCCCAACTCCTGGGTCTGAACTTGGATAGCTAGCCCAAGCCGCTGCCAGTGCCGCAGTGCCCATGCTATTTTTAGTATGCTAACTTGAGCTGAGCTAGCGTGAGTCTGGGAATTGCACTTCCCTGCTGCATGTAGACATACCCTTAGAGTTAGATGAATTGACCTACTATTTGTGGAGGACTAAGTGTTTGTTTGCAGACCCATCCATATCACTGACTTTTCCAAAAGCAACTCTGGCTGTGAAACAGAAAACATTTCTGGTAACCAGAGTAGTGCTGCAGTCTGTACCTGGTTTCCACTTTGTACAGTGAGTTAAGCCCTAGTGTGCGATTACCTCTTGTCTGTCTTCAGATTAAGCAACTTGTTGCATTTGAAGTGGCAAAGGTCCCTGTGTGACCCAGGAGAGGCTGTGGGTCTCCTTGCTGCTCAAAGCATTGGGGAGCCTTCCACGCAGATGACTCTGAACACCTTTCATTTTGCTGGCAGAGGTGAAATGAACGTCACATTGGGTATTCCAAGGTAAGAAACATTTATTCCCTCTGGATCTGTTATCCCTCTTGAAATTTGTAGATAGTACCCATTAATACTTACTGGAAACTGCATGTGTGAACTGAGAGCAGAACAATTCCTCTAGGTTACTGATCACTGGTGACTGTGTATGGAAAACAAATTTTATAGATCGAAAGAAAAACAAATAAAGATGAATCACAGAAATTGGAGATGGGACAGACATATTAGTAGCCATCTAGTCTAAGAGGAAATGTGGTTGAATATCCTTTTTATTTTGTATTTTTAGTCAGTACATCATTTTATTTCACATCATTTCAGGCCTCTTTGAATCCGGATGATATTCCAATTGAGAGCTATATTCTGTTTATTCAATATATATTTGATGATGGGGGATGAATACCAAATTGAAATGGAATAAGTGTTGCACTGGCCATAACTTTTAGATGCATACTGATTTGAGGGAGGTTCCAGAGAGTATTGCATGCTACCTCATTAAATGAACTATATTCTTATTTGATTGGACTATCCCCTTATAACTTAATTTGCGAGAGTATTTTCTATTAAAGGTTGCGGGAGATCCTGATGGTAGCTAGTGCTAACATTAAAACTCCAATGATGAGTGTTCCTGTGCTTAGTACCAAGAAAGCTCACAAGAAGGTGAAAAGGCTTAAGAAACAGTTTACAAGAGTGTGCTTAGCCGAGGTGAGCTTCTCCTTTATGTCTTTGTGTATGTTTTGTGACTCCTAGCGGCAAAAAATAAAAAAGGCTAAGCATAGTGGGTACACTATCAGTCTGCTCCTTAATAAACCATTGCTTGTCCCAGATTTTTCCAGAGGGTGCAAGTTTGAATAGAATTGGAGGAAGGAAGGCCTAGAAATTGATTTTTGGGATTTGGAGGTCCTTTAATGACTATTCTTGCCTACTGCATTCATTGAATAATTAGATCATTGGAAAGAGGCTTTGATAAGTATCATAGAATTTCAGGGTTGGAAGGGACCTCAGGAGATCATCTAGTCCAACCCCCTTCTCAAAGCAGGACCAATCCCCAACTAAATCATCCCAGCCAGGGCTTTGTCAAACCTGACCTTGAAAACCTCTAAGGAAGGAGATTCTACCACCTCCTTAGGTAACCCATTCCAGTGCTTCACCACTCTCCTAGTGAAAAAGTTTTTCCTAATATCCAACCTAAGCCTCCCCCACTGCAACTTGAGGCCATTACTTCTTGTTCTGTCATCTGCCACCACAGAGAACAGCCAAGCTCCATCCTCTTTGGAACCCTCTTTCAGATAGTTGAAAGCAGCTATCAACCCGCCCTCCATTCTTCTCTTGTGCAGACTAAACAATCCCAGTTCCCTCAGCCTCTCCTCATAAATCATGTGCTCCAGCTCCCTAATCATTTTTGTTGCCCTCTGCTGGACTCTTTCCAATTTTCCACATCCTTGTAGTGTGGGGCCCAAAACTGGACACAGTACTCCAGATGAGGCCTCACTAATGTCAAATAGAGGGGAATGATCATGTCTCTCGATCTGCTGGCAATGCTCCTATTTATGCAGCCCAAAATGCCGTTAGCCTTCTTGGCAACAAGGGCACAATGCCGACGATATCCAGCTTCTCGTCCACTGTAACCCCTAGGTCCTTTTCTGCAGAACTGCTGCCTAACCATTTAGTCCCTAGTCTGTTACAGTGCATGGGATTCTTCTGTCACTTGTCCTTGTTGACCCTCATCAGATTTCTTTTGGCCCAATCCTCTAATTTGTCTAGGCCCCTCTGTATGCTATCCTTACCTTCCAGCGTATCTACCACTCCTCCCAGTTTAGTGTCATCTGCAAACTTGCTGAGGGTGCAGTCCATGCCATCCTCCAGATCATTAATGACTGTATAAAGAAAGAAATACTTGAATTAAAATTCACTTGAATAAGAGGACTGTCACAGGCTAGAAACTAACCAAAGGACGATGAAGAAAGGGTAATGGTGCATAACAGTATGTTAAGGGGAAGGTCCACGTGTTATCTCTGAGGCAGCGTGTCTTGGTCTTGCCACCCGCTCATTTTGTAAAGCTCTTGAATTAGAGATTTTCATTATCTTTAGCCCTTAGGAAATACGTTAATGCTAAAGAGATTTTCACTAGAGCAGTGGTGGGCAACCTGTGGCCTGCAGGCTGCACGCAGTCTATCGGGGTAATCCACGGGCGAGCCACGAGACAGTTTGTTTACATTGTCTGGCCGCAGGCATGGCCGCTCCCAGCTCCCATTGGCTGGGAATGGCGAGCTGCAGCCACTGGGAGCTGTGGGCGACCATGCCTGCAAACGGTCAATATAAACAAACTTTCTCGCAACCCACCAGCAGATTACCCTGACAGGCTGCAGGTTGCCCACCACTTCACTAGAGGGACTAGCTATTTTTCTAGGTTTTTACCTAAGGTACTTGGGGCTGCTGTTCTGTGGAGAAGGAAAGCACTTGGGAAAATGGAGAGATCAGAGTCCAATCTATTCTGTATTTCCTTTTTTGACTGTTTCCCATGCTCCTCTAATGCCCTACCTTTTCCTGCTCTTGCTGCGGCATTGAGTCCCTTCCTAAAACTGGAAAATAGCATGAGCAAACATAGGCTGCTGCTGTGTGCTGAGGACCTGACACATTCAGTAAGAAAGTGAATGTGAGTCACTAGCTTGAGTCTGTTGGCCCACTGAGGGGTGTGTGTGTGTGTGTGAGAGAGAGAGAGAGCGCTCTTCTGGCTTCCTGGAGGGAACAGGGGAAGGAGGTGAGGCAGTTCTGTCAGAGAAAAGGCAATGTGTAAACAAATCTGTGGAGTTAAGTTTGAGCTGAAAGTGCTAAATCGGGGTTACTCCTGGGGGAATTCTGCACCACTGCACATGCACAGAATTCATGTCCTCCACAGATTTCTTTGCTTTCCCACAGAAAAATGACTTTATGACAGGGAAGCAAAGGGAAGCCACAAGAGACATCATGCAACTCTCCCCAGCAGTATGTTTCGGGTGTCCAAGGCAGCCAGCAGAGAGATAAATACCTGTGGGGTGGGGGGCAGGAGTGGGGAAGACCGACTGGTGTCTCCTATGCTGCACCGGGCTCAGCTGTTAGTCCTGGCTGGGCTGGGGAGGATGGGACTTCCTCTTCCTCTGTGCAGCATCCGGGGCTGGATCAGACACACCCCCAGATTTCTCCCTAGACTGCAGGAAGCTCTGTAAACACCCTCCTCCACTTCCTGCACCCATCGCTTCTCAGGTGCAGGGGGAGAGATCACTGTTTAGGGAGCTGCTCCCCCATCCACCCAACCCCCGTGCATTCAGACACCCTTATACCCAGATCTTCCTGCAGAGCCTCACTCTCCCCTCCCACCGAGCCCTACTCCCTCTGCACCTGTACCGTCCCGACAAGCCAGCCACACTCAGATTCCCATCTCACAGAGCCCCAGCTAGCTGCACCTAGATCTGAGGCCCACTCCCCCAGCATCTGGACTCTTCACTGAATCACCCAGACCCCTGTGCTGAGCCCCAACCACTTTCACGTGGACCCCCCTGAAGAGTCTCATTACTGTTGCTCCCAGAACCCCCCACCCAGCAAGCTTCTGTGCATCCAGAACCTCCTTGCATCAGGATCCCCCCACCGAGCCACCCACACCCAGATTGCCCCACATAGAACCCTCTCAACCCATATATGGATCCCCCACACACTAAGCCCCTTCATACTTGGATCCTGCCTTGCTGAGCCTGCCAGCTCACACCTGGTGCACCTGGCATGGAGGGGTGGTGCCCTGGGGTGTTTCTGGGGCAGACCCAGTCCTTGCACTGTGTCAGGTTTGGGTGAAGCCTCACTGCTGAGTCAGTGTCCTGGGGGGTGGGGGGGAGCTGCAGAGTGATCTCCCACCTCTGTGCAGCCAGTGGCCTGTGCTCCCCAGTGCTATGTTGAAGCCTCCATGTTTATTTGACAAAGAAACTATGTGGAATTTTAAAATACTGTATGCAGAATTTTTAATTTTTTGCTGCAGAATTTCTGATTTTTTGGTGCAGAATGCCCCAGGAGTACAGGCTGTAATCTCCTTCTCCATGTCCCCAGAGCCAGCGTGCAAGGAGCTTTTGACAGCTTGCCACATGCAGCTTGTCTCCTATAAAAAGGGATGAAGTTCTGGGGAGTGGATGAAATGCCTTGCTTAATGGAGGCAGAATCTCACTCGCTGCTGTTTCAGGTCTTGCGAAAAGTTGAAGTTGAGGAGTCTCTGTGCATAGAAGGGAAACTAAGCAAACACCGGCTCTACCAAATTAAATTTTATTTCCTGCCATACGAGTACTATCGAGAGGAGAAGTGTCTGAAGCCGAGGGACATCTTATACTTCATGGAAACACGGTCAGTTCACTTTCAAATCCCTCCACTGTTCAGTCTTCACTCATCCCAGCTGCATAGTCTTAAGGTTCATTCTAGGCTGCAGGATCTCGCTGCTGCTTGAGGCTTCCAGTTTTGGACGCTCATGAAGGGATCTGTGCAGTGATGTCTATACAGCTGTTCGCTAGGCTAATAAAGGGATTTAAATGAAGAATGGCAAAGGTTTCAAAATAATAAACTGTAGAGAGCGGCACCTGCATTTTATAACTAGTTTGCATATGGGAGGCCGAATTTTCAACTATTCTCTACTGACATGCCTAAAGAATAGTTTGTATAATCAACCCCCTCATCTACATGTGTTCTATCTATTGCAGTTAGGATCGTTGAATTATAAGGGATTCAATGACTCTCTCTGACCAAATAAGAATTTTCTCACATCAATAACATTTCAGGAGAGGCAGATTTTCAGTGTTTATTACCAAATGTGGCATGGCTGAGAGTAGATGGTTTCACTGGGAGACTGATCTCTTCCATCAGATCACTTAATCCAAACTTTACATATACAGTAAAAGAAAACCCAAGAGGAACCATGCTACAGTTGTTTTGAAAACTGTTTGGGTTGCGTGACGAGGGATACTTCATCACCATTCCAGCTTTCTTTGTTCTTCCCTCAGGCAGTGTTAGCTCAGACTGAGGTCTTTAATAAAAAAAAAAGTCTTGACCACTCTCATTCCTAAAAAATGTGACTGTGATAATAAACCAGCAGCACTGAAAACTGCTCTCCTTACCTCTTTCAGTTTGATAGCCCACTGATCTTGATAGGTGAGCTAATCGTTTGTTTAAGCTTTGGATAGGTGGTTTCATATGTAATTGAAAGAGACACATCATTCTTGGGAAGAAAAAAAGGAGGGGTGGGAGGAAAAGCAAAATAATTTGTCCCACCTTAAAAGTCCCTTTAAATGCATCAACGAGTTTGTCCTCTGCTTCTGAATTGACTGGCTTCCTGAACAGAACATCTTGCAATGCCTGGAAGATGATTGTGGTACTTCTGAGCATGGAGATTTTGCACTGCATTTTCTTTTAGATTCTTTAAAATCTTGCTGGAAACAATTAAAAGGAAGAGTGCAAAGCTGGCATCTTTCAATGTGGTCAATACTCGTAAGGCAACTCGGAGGGATCTAGATGGCAGTGGTGAAGAATCCCAAGAAAACCAGGTGGGGAAAAAATGAGTTTCTTAGAAAATCCCTTTACATTTTTCTTTGTGAGCTCAGTGCATCATTAAAATGCTGTTATCCATAGAATGCTAATGCTTGTCACGTATAGCGCTTTATATGACTATACAAATACTATCTCCGTTTTTGAAGCACTAATAATTCTCTAAAGATGCCCTTTATATGTATTGACAAGGGTCTGAAAAGCCAATTTGGTAATGCACACTCTGCTCAGAATGACATTCCCAGAGAGTGGCATGGAAATGAATAGCTTATTATAGTTTGGCAAGCTGAGGTCTACTAAATTCTGTGTCCCTTAGGATTTACTGGATGAAAGTGCCCAGCTCTCTTTAGCCCTAGTGATTGCTGCCCTCGCTTTGCTCCCGGGTTGAGGACCTAAGGGAGTAGCATTTTTCAACGCCTGCTGGCCAGCTCTGTTTCATCTGAAGGCTTTGGGTGTTGGCTAAATAGGGTGATAGTGGATGTATCCTCTACAGAATCGTCTCTTGTTTAATTCTTGAAAGTAGCACCAGCTGGGCTTGGTTGCTCCTGTATACTAGGATTTTGAGTGTGACTTCTTGTACTGAATGTGTCTAAAACAGTCTCAGGTGCAAGGATAGGAGAATGTTGTGTTCCAAAGGCTTAGCAGAGTGCTTTTAGTTCAAGGGAAGCTTCCAAGTGGTCAGGCTTTTTCTTGCCCAACATTGGGCATATTCCAGGACCAGAATCAAAATACAGAATCAGCTTGTGCTTCTCACCTGTAACTGTTCTCCAGGCACAGGATGATCGTGAAGCTGACGAAGAGGAAGCAGGGAGGCTCGTTGATGGTGAAGCAGATGAAGGAGATGCTGATGCTACAGATACAAAACGAAGAGAGAAGCAGGAAGAAGAGGTAATGACTTTGGGACCAATTTTAGAGAGGTGCTGAGGACTTGCAACTGCCATTGACTTCATTAGAGCTGATTCAAAGATTTCCATCAAAGCAAAATGTCAAACAAAAATGGGAAAGAAATTGTGAAAATGTTTTCCTGTTTTCTGATCAGCTCTGTGCTTTGGTGGGAATAGCAAGTGCTTAGCACCCCTGGGGATTTGACCCAATCTGTTAAATGATTGGCCCAGAACCTCCCCTCCCGTCAGAGATTAGGTATAAACCATTTTGTCAATCTGGTCACCATCTGTCCAGTATTCATTAGTCTGGTAGACCAAAAAATATAGAAATTAGAGATGGCAAAGACTTGGTGGATTTTCTAGTCCATTCCCTGCTGATGTACGATTGATGCATCTGGTAGCCAAGTTGTCCTGGCAGTAATTCAATCTAAATTTACTTAATTTCATCCCATTACTTCAATTTATAACCCTTCTACAGAATTAAACATATCCCCTCCTTATGTGTTTATATTGTTAACATGTCCCCTGTTGTATAGCTATTTTAAGACAGCCATCATTTCAGCGTAAGAGTGAACTAGTTGAAATATGTGGAGTTCCTTTAGAGTCACTCATAGAAACATTGCTCTCTTCTGACAATCCTTGAGGAAACAGCCATATTTTGCATGATGGTGGTATACATTTGTGTGTGTGTATGTATATGAGATGGAGTCTGAAGTTAATAACACTAAGAAATCATGTCATGATTGCAAAGATATTGAGGCTAAAATGAATACGTACTACTGTCTTTATAGGCATAACCTGCCTTTTGAAGCATTAAAAGTGAACTTCACGTCAACCTGTCTGTCATGAAGATCACTTCCACAGTGAGGGGGTTGTGTGAACAAAACTGCTTCCTGCAGTGCTCTCCACATATGGGGACTAGATTGGATTTTAAGCATATAATCTCTGTGCAGGTTGATTATGAGAGCGAGGAAGAGAACAGTGAGGAAAATGGTGACGAAAATGCAGAAGAGGAAGAAGGCATGCTGCATGACGATAAACGGGCTGAGGATGCTGAAGAAGGGGTTCAGAATGAAAATAATTGTCAAACTAAAAAAGAAAAAGGACCCAAACTAGAGCATTCAACACAGCTAAGAGTTAGTGCTGTGATGAGCAGTCATTCGTCTATAGTCAACTACACATATGATACAGAAAATGAGCTCTGGTGTGAGGTAAGATGGTGGTGACTGGAAAACTTCTGCATGTGTGTGTAGCTTCAAAGCTACAGTGCACAGCTACTATAATGCAAAGAATAAATAAACCTCTCTAGTAGAATGCTGCTACTCTGTCTCAGCACTACTATTATTAACTTGCAGATATGTCTATCCATCTCATGCATGTAAGCAGACATTTCCTGGCTGTAGATTTTAACTTGCAGGCGCTAGCAGTATTTTTTCCAGTGGCAATTCACAAGTTTTCATTCTGCCTCAAGCTTTTTATTAATACACACCTAGGTCTTTCCATATGCGGGGTGATGGTTGACATCACCATGGGAGACTATATGGGTGTGCTGTAAAGGCAGATAAAAACAGGGCAACAATAGGCGTGTGTTTGTGTTCGTGTTCAGAGCGGGGAAACCTGCATAATCCTCCAAAGCACATGTCCAGCAAAGTGGACGTGTTCATTGAGGTGTGTGAAGTGAGCATGTAAGAAGATTTGGCTTAAATCGACTGAGCAGCAGGTAAAGGGATCCTCTGTGTGGCTGAAACAAGAGCGAAACTGTTTATCACTCATGTCACTAAGGCATGCAATGTGTGACTGAATAGGCCTGGAGTGTATTATTTCCTGTTAATATCCATCTGTTTGAAGCTGTATCATCAGGATCTGTCCATTTCTAAATAAATTAGTACTAGGATAAATATTTCAGAATAGCCGCCCTGTGTTTTTTTTGTAAATCTCATTCACCTAAAAAGAAAGAACCAGTGTTTGAGCCTATACCTTCCTGCCCTCTGACTTGGTTCAACACTGCATTGTTCTTTTCTAGGTTTCACTGAAGCTTCCTCTGATGAAGGCATACTTTGACCTCTCCTCCATCCTAACATCCCTCATGCAGAACACAATTGTCCATGAGACAAAGGGGATCACGCGGTGCTTCTTAAATGAAAGCACCAATAAGAATGGAGAGAAAGAATTTGTTTTAAACACCGAGGGAATAAACCTCCCAGAGCTATTCAGATATGCTGATGTAAGTAACATGTTTATAATCTCTGAGACTTCTGTAATTGTTGTGTAATGTTCTAGGGGAAAAAACTGGGAGGTGGGTACATACCTCCTCCATTGACTTTCAGTGGGTGCTAGGCACCTAACTGCTTTTTGACCGTCTGGAAATCTGTGCTCAGCAGATTCAAAATGTATGTGCCACGTCTCCTTCAAGTGAACCCTTAAGTCACTTTCTGATCACTTCAGATGGACTTTTGTGTAGAGGCACAGAGCATCTCATTGCCAAAATAATGATCAAAGAGGCTCCACTCTGAAACTGTTATTTGAGGGAGCTCTCCCATTTAAAGATATGTCTACACTACCTGCTAGATCAGTGGGCAGCAATCGATCCAGCGGGGATCGATTTATCGCATCTAGTCTAGATGCAATAAATCAACCCCCGAGTGCTCTTCAATCGACTCCTGCACTCCTCCACTACCTTGAGAGGCACAGGCAGAGTCAGTGGGGGAGCAGCAGTAGTGAACTCACCGCAGTGAAGACACCATGGTAAGTCGATCTAAGTACATTGACTTCAGCTACGTTATTCACGTTTCACCCTCCTAGTGTAGACCAGGACTTTACTGAATCACAGTAGTTGGAGATGAATAGATTTGTTATGCTGCCTACCCCATCTCTCTACATGTTCAGGATTGTTGGGTGCAGTATATGCTCCAGTGCCTTGAGAGTTTCAAATGTCCCAAGCATCATGCTTTCCCCTTTGTAAGGAAAAGTCTCTTACAAATAGATCTAATTGTTGGGAATTTCATTGGAAATTATTTTTTCTTTGCTTAATTTCCATCCCTTTCACCTGGTGATGTAAATGATGATGAAGTTGTTGACCTGCATAAACTATGCACATTTTCTCTGTGGCTAATGCTTGTGCCTGCATCTGATTGCTTTGTAATTGACTATATTGGCCCTCCTTGAGGTAATTCAAGCAAGTGGAGAATTGGAGAAAAATGATCCCAGCTTAACTGGGGGAGGTACAGTAACTGCAGTGATAACTTGCACCTGTCTCCCTTGCCTCCAGCTTTTAGACATAAGCCGACTTTATTCCAATGACATTCATGCAATGGCTAAGACCTATGGAATTGAGGCTGCCCTGAGGGTGATTGAAAAGGAAATTAAAGATGTATTTGCTGTGTATGGTAAGATATTGTTAGATCAACTGAGTTAGTCTTGTGCTTCATCTGATTTTTGTTAAGATGGGAAAACTTTGCCGCTGGAAATAGGTTTGGAAAGTGACCTCTTTGCATTAGCTACTCCTTCACTTGTGTATTTTCAGTCTCTTCTTTGAATCAATAATTGATTTATCTAACTTCTCATATTGAATCCATCCTCGTGATATGTGAGCATCTTCTCTGAGATAGTTCTCATTAGCCATTTCACTTTAACAGTTTTAATGGACAAAGTAAATAGGGTTTATTTAAAAATAAATTTACATATATAAATAAATAAATTATAAATATATGTAAATTTATTTTTAAATAAACCCTGTTCACTTTGTCCATTAAAACTGTTAAGGTGAAATGGCTAATGCCACTTGAAGTGCCTGCCTACATAGATTTGTCTTTCAGTACTAACTGGCCCATGTCTTACTATGAATTACAGCTAGTGAAAAGAGGGAAGGCTGTTTTGGACTTCTAGTCCGCAAATGCCTCGGTAGTAACTGCTCACTAATATCCCCATTTTTGTTAATGCCTGACTTTCTTTGTGCTATTTAAGAGCCCTGGGATATTTGTTGGTAGAGGTTGTTAACACACTTCGCCATCACACTGTATAAATGTCCAAAGGGCCATTGTAATTATGTGGTATACGCCTGCTGGGGTAAAGGCTCTGACCTCCTGCACATGTGTTTAAGAGAGCTGATTAAGAGAGCTTTAAACTAGGAATTTGGGGGAGATGGTTGGGAGATGTCCAGGTAATCTCCACGCTGGAATTTAACATTGAGGGGGAAGAAAACAAAGTAAGAAAGGATACAGCTGTGGGTATGAGAATGGACATAAGGAGGAAGTGTAGTGTAGATACCAGTCTAATAGGTGATACTGGTAGTATAATGTCTGTGCCTAATCAAGTAAAGAATGTCAGTGAAGCCAAACGGCAAAAATTTAGATGTTTGTACGCTAATGCGAGGAGCCTAGGTAACAAAATGGAGGAACTAGAGCTACTGGTGCAGGAAGAGAAACCAGATATTATAGGGATAACAGAAACATGGTGGAATAGTAATCATGACTGGAGTACAGGTATTGAAGGGTATGTGCTGTTTAGGAAAGACAGAAATAAAGTCAAAGGTGGTGGAGTAGTATTGTATATCAATGATGAGGTAGACTGTAAAGAGATAAGAAGTGATGGAATGGATAAGACCGGGTCTGTCTGGGCAAAAATCACATTAGGAGAGAAAGCTACTAGAGCCTCCAGTGAGAGAGTTCTTGGGGTGTGCTACCGAAATCTGATTTGGATATGGATAGAGACCTCTTTAATGTTTTTAATGAAGTAAATACTAATGAGAATTGTGTGATCATGGGAGACTTTAGCTTCCCAGATATAGACTGGAGGACAAGTGCTAGTCATAATAATAGGGCTCAGATTTTCCTGGATGCAATAACTAATGGATTCCTTCACCAAGTAGTTGAAGAACCAACAAGAGGGGATGCCATTTTAGATTTGGTTTTGGTGAGTACTGAGGCCCTCATAGAAGAAATGGTTGTAGGGGACAACCTTGGTTCAAGAGATCATGAGCTAATTCCGTTCAAACTAGCTGGAAGGATAAACAAAAATAGATCTGGGACTAGGGTTTTTTATTTCAAAAGGGTTAATTTTAAAGAATTATGGAAATTAGTTCAGGAAGTAGATTGGACTGAAGAACTTGTGGCTCTAAAGGTGGAGGAGGCCTGGAGTTACTTCAAGTCAAAGTTGCAGAAACTATCAGAAGCCTGCATCCCAAGAAAGAGGAAAAAATTCATAGGCAGGAGTTGTAGACCAAGCTGGATGAGCAAGCATCTCAGAGAAGTGATTAAGAAAACGCAGAAAGCCTACAAGGAGTGGAAGATGGGAGGGATTAGAAGGAAAGCTACTTTATTGAGGTCAGAACATGTAGGGATAAAGTGAGAAAGGCCAAAAGCCATGTAGAGTTGGACCTTGCAAAGAGAATTAAAACCAATAGTAAAAGGTTCTATAGCCATATAAATAAGAAGAAAACAAAGAAAGAAGAAGTGGCCCAATATCTAAACAAATACTTTTCCTCAGTCTTTAATGAGGCTAATGAGGAATTTAGGGATAATGGTAGGATGACAAATGGGAATGAGGATATGGAGGTGGATATTACCACATCCGAGGTAGAAGCCAAACTCCAGGAATATTAAAGGAACTGGCACATGAAATTGCAAGCCCATTAGCAAGAATTTTTAATGAATCAGTAAACTCAGGGTTTGTACCATATGACTGGAGAATTGCTAACACAGTTCCTATTTTTAAGACAGGAAAAAAACATGATCCAAGTAACTATAGGCCTGTTAGTTTGACATCTGTAGTATGCAAGGTCTTGGAAAAAAATTTGAAGGAGAAAGTAGTTAAGGACGTTGAGGTCAATGGTAATTAGGACAAAATACAACATGGTTTTACAAAGGTAGATTGTACCAAACCAACCTGATCTCCTTCTTTGAGAAGGTAACATTTTTTAGACAAAGGAAGTGCAGTGGATCTAATTTACTTTGATTTCAGTAAGGCATTTGATATGGTTCCACTTGGGGAATTTTTAGCTAAATTGGAAAAGATGGGAATCAATATGAAAACTGAAAAGTGGATAAGGAACTGGTTAAAGAGGAGACTACAACGGATCATACTAAAATGTGAACTGTCAGGCTAGAGGGAGGTTACTAGTGGAGTTCCTCAGGGATCCGTTTTGGGACCAATCTTATTTAATCTTTTTATTACTGACCTTGGCACAAAAAATGGGAATGTGCTAATAAAGTTTGCAGATGACACAAAGCTGGGAGGTATTGCCAATACAGAGAAGATCTGGATGACCTTGTAAACTGGAGTAATAGTAATAGGATGAAATTTAATACTGAAAAGTGAAAGGTCATGCATTTAGGGATTAATAACAAGAATTTTGGTTATAAATTGGGAACACATCAGTTGGAAATAACAGAGGAGGAGAAGGACCTCTGAGTACTGGTTGATCACAGGATGACTATGAGCCACCAATGTGATATGGCCGTGAAAAAAGCTAATGCACTCTTGGGATGCATCAGGTGAGGTATTTCCAGTAAAGATAAGGAGGTGTTAGTACTATTATACAAGGCACTGGTGAGACCTCATCTGGAATATTGTGTGCAGTTCTGGTCTCCCATGTTTAAGAAGGATGAATTCAAACTGGAACAGGTACAGAGAAGGGCTACTAGGATGATCCAAGGAATGGAAAACCTGTCTTATGAAAGGAGACTCAAAGAGCTTGCCTTTTTTAACCTAACCAAAAGAAGGCTGAGAGGAGATATGATTGCTCTTTATAATTATATCAAAGGGATAAATATCAGGGAGGGAGAGGAATTATTTAAGCTTAGTACCAATGTGGACACACGAACAAATGGATATAAACTGGACACTAGGAAGTTTAGACTTGATATTAGATGAAGGTTTCTAACCATTAGAGGAGTGAAGTTGTGGAACAGCCTTCCAGGGGGAGTAGTGGGGGCAAAAGACATATCTGGCTTCAAGACTAAGCTTGATAAATTTATGAAGGGAATGGTATGATGGGATAGCCTAATTTTGGCAGTTAATTAATCTTTGATTATTAACAGGTAAATATGCCCAATGGTCTGTGATGGGATGTTAGATGGGGTGGGATCTGAGTTACTACAGAGAATTCTTTCCTGGATGCTGGCTGGTGAGTCTTGCCTACATGCCCAAGGTTTAACTGATCACTATATTTGGGGTTGAGAAGGAATTTTCCTCCAGGGCAGATAGGCAGAGGCCCTGGAGATTTTTTGCCTTCCTCTGCAGCATGAGGCACGGGTCACTTGCTGGAGGATTCGCTGCACCTTGAGGTCTTTAAACCACGATTTGAGGATTTCAGTAACTCAGACATAGGTTAGGTGTTTGTTACAGGAGTGAGTGAATGAGATTCTGTGACCTTCATTGTGCAGGAGGTCAGACTAGATGATCATAATAGTCTCTTCTGACCTTAAAGTCTATGATTCTCCAATAACAAAGCTCTGATGTTCCACCCTACAGGATTTAGGGGTAACCATGTGGAAAGGCAGGGGGCAGAGCTCTGTACTGTATCAGCTGGACCAGAAATGACTTAGCCAACTTTGGCTGAACAAAGATGATGCATATATTATTACTATCTTTTTAAAAAATATGTACTGCCCCAAAAGACTCACATACTGTTATCATAAATGATGAAACATTTGGGTAGCTAAGGCACAATTACCATTATAGTCTCTCTGCAAATCCATTATTTCATGCAACAAAGAGGAGGTCTGATAGCGTTCCAGCGAATGGTTGATACCAGTTACTGAAAGGAGAAGCACCACTGCGTCATTAGTGACTTACCTGTGTCGTGGTAAAGTAAATAAAGGGATTGTTTCCCCCCACCCCGTTGACTATAGGGATTTAACTTAGTGCTGGTTAGTTCCTGAATGTTCTCATGTTCTCTTTTCCTGCATTGTCAGGTATTGTGGTAGATCCTCGGCACCTTTCTCTTGTGGCAGATTACATGTGTTTTGAAGGTGTTTACAAACCACTGAATCGTTTTGGAATGCAGTCCAACTCCTCCCCTCTGCAACAGATGACATTTGAAACCAGCTACAAATTTTTGAAGGAAGCAACAATGATGGGTAAATGGTTTTAGTTGAATTATAAATCTCTGCATTACTGCTGCTGCATTTCACATCTACTTGGTTTCCCTTTATAACTCTCCACTCTACTGAGAGATATTTAACTACATTTTAAAACTCTCTACAGACTAAATATTAATGAGCTCCTTGCACGTCAAAAAGTTTGAGATAAATTGGGATGCTCTTTTTAATAGAGTGCTGACAGCTGAAATAAGAAGACTCCCCCATGGTGTGTTTTATAGAGTCTAATATTCTTTCAAGAATCAGATAATGCTAGTCTATAATACCTTGGATGGCCTTCTGTCATTTCTATTGGGCTAAATACATGTAACCTTTTGTCCTTGGGGTGAGAAGTATTGAAAGTGCATAGCAGAGTGGTTGGTGCTTGGTGTTCCAGTCTCTACTACAGCTGTGCAAGCAAATAGCTGCCTCTGGTTTCAGTCAAAAATAAAGTCTCTTTGTTAGCTAATTGCATAAGACAGTCATAATTGTTCTATTTCCTCATGTGATGTTAACAAAGCAAATAGTTGTTCTATGAACAATTGTCTATGTGGATTCCATTTCTGGTGTGTATGTGTCCCAGGCATTCAAAATCAGATTCTTTTGTCCTGCAGTGCCCTAAGTCTCATTGTGGGCCTCCATCCAAGGGTCCAGCTGTCCCTTGGTTCCTTCTTGCTGCCTATGACATCTGTGAACTTTTGTGATCTATCTTAGGCTAGTAAGTGGTAGTTTCTCTTGTTATACTCCTGTTGGCATTTAAAAAAAACTTTTTTTCTAATAGATTAAGGGACAACTCCCCATAACAGAATCTAGCTACTATGTCTGAGAAATCATCCCAGGGGTTTAAAGCTGCCCATCTGGTGATGTAGCTGTTGTGCGATTTTTGCCTTGAAGAGGCGCACGCTGTTTTTAGATGCTCAGTCTGTTGCCCTTCTTCCCCATGCAATGAGATCCTCTTCAAAACTTGAGACAGAAGGGCCTACTAAGCCGGAAGCAGGCCTCCTCAGCTAGTGCTCCTGTGAACTGTGGCTGTACTCCAAGCTCCTGGGCTCACTCTTCATTGATCAAATCATTTGCCCAGCAAGTCCAGCAAAGAGCCAAAACCTCTTCCACCCACCCTTCAGAAAGGGGTAGGCAGGAAGAGTGAGCGCAGGCATAGGTCACCCTCTCGGAAGCCAATGAGGCAAAAACAACACCAGGTCATTGTGTCACTTCATGCCACTCAGCCAAAAGCCAGTCACAGCCCAAATTGAGTCCCTCTCATGCCAAACCCATTGTACTGCCTGAATCAGTGGTCTACACTTCTCCCAGGACCAACCTCTCAGTACCAGTATTAGCACACTTGGTGCTGAGTACTCTGGTGCCCATGACTCGAATACCTATCTCTACAGTGCAGATGTTGCAAGGACAGTGCAACCAGAATCATCCTTGCCCTCCTTTTCTGCAGTTAGAGGTCCTTCTGCTTCACTACTGATTATTAACACTACAGTGGTACAGATGAGCACTCCAGCTCATGTTGTGGGGTAGGGGGTTCAAGATCACCATAGGATACAAGATAGGGTAGCTTCCCATTTAGAGGAGGATTATTCATTTTCTTCCTGTCCTTCTGAGTATAATAGAGATGTCCCCATTCACCTCAATCTCTCTTTTATGAGCCTTCCTGGCCTGCTGGGGAATCCAGGAATCACCCTTATGAATACTGACACTAGGGATTGTGTGGGGGATGTTCAACCACCCACCTCACAAGACCTGCAGCTTCTTACCCCTACAATATACTATTGTGGCCTTAGAATACCTTCCTCTATTTCCTTCCACTGCAAAACATGGTAGGCCCACTCAGAGAGTCAGTTGGTACAGCCCCACCACCTGCACCAGTGAGAACATGACGGTGAGGAGAAACACCTGCAGAAAACAGAAGAGCCACCAGGGGAGTAGTAGTTTCCAGTGCAGGAGGCCTTCTGCCTCTCTTCCTCTGCTGCACATTCCACTTCTAGTTTACAACAGCAACTTTGACACCATTGAGACTCGATCAAACCATTACTCTCTCCACCTTTTTTATTTTGGGAGGCATGGACTCGGATCACCTTGGACCAGTCTGGGACTCAGCAACAACCGAGAAGTCCAAAGTGTTGCCAATGAAAGGATAGAATTCTTACAGGAGCTGTGTTAGATTTGAGATCAGCAAGAGTGTATCTACCATAAAATAGGGTCCATATCATGATAGACCTCACCCAGGGTTGTCTGTAAGAGCATGCCTCAGATTTCTTGGACACATGGCCTAGTGCACTGAAGTCACACAGCATGTCAGCCTTCTCCTGTGTTTCATGGACTGGTGTCTGTACATCTACCCAGCAAACATTAGCCTCCCCGAGCCTGTGGTTCACCCACCTCCCATGACCCTGTTGATATCAGAGGAGGTGCTCTAGTGTAGAACTACTGTGAGGAAAGAATCAGGTCCATATTTTCCACAGAGATAAATTCAATCCAAACAGCAGGTGGCAGCATCTGTCTTAGATGGCAGGTCTGACTCTTTGTAAACAAAATAAATACTTGGATCATTAGCATTTTTGTAACCTGTATAAGACCTTTGGAAATGGCCCTAATCTGATTTTTATTGATCTCTTTGGTTTAGGTGCCCATGATGAGCTGAGATCTCCTTCTGCATGCCTGGTGGTAGGAAAAGTTGTCAGAGGAGGGACTGGTTTGTTTGACCTCAAGCAACCCCTTACATAGTGTTTTGCCTCTATCATTTAAAAGAAAAAAATTAAATGTGGCTATCACAAGAGATGTACACGCACTGCAGTTGTTTGCAAAGCCTTTGCTGAAATGTCAAAACCAATGAATGTTTGTACAAGTCCATTAATGATATCTTTGGGGTGTGAAGATGTTCTGTATAATGTATCTCCAGTTTTTCTCTTGATCACTAATGGATTTGTAAACCTAACTAAGTGATGTACTTTGACTGTAAAGTATTTGATGGGAATGTTCATGCCTAAAAACTCCCCTCTGGCCTAGCACCCTTCCTTCTCTCCCTCTGCTCCCTGTTCAGTAGTGATCAAAATTAAATTATTGTTATACACTGGAGAGAGATGAACAATGCTGTGTGTTTCTGATTAGGAGCCAGGTGAAGCATTTGACATGGACAATTTAAAGGGGAGAGTCTGCTTGCTTATCTGAGGTGTTTGCAGCATTTCCAGTCTATCTGGATAGGCTTTGGGTACCATATTGCTCTGTCACACAATAACTGTACCTAATCTTATTTTAAATAGCTCTGGGACAAACTCACAAGTGGGCCTGAGAAGCACTATGTTGACAAGAATGAAACTTGTGTGCTGGAGACAAGTCCTGATCTTCTATTGTATTTATTTGTACTATATTGTTATGATTTTTAAAGAGATACACCTTTTCCCAGGGCCGGTACAAGGAAGTTTCACAACCTAGGTGAAACTTCCACATTGCATCCCCCACCCAGCTAACCCTGTCCTCCTACAGCAACTAACTCAGCCCCCCACCTGGGGAGCCCCCCTCGCAGCAGCTACCCCCCACCGCCACGACACCTAATCCCTCTCCACCCCATCTCCCCATGGCAACTAACCCTGCCCGGAGAGACTCCCCCTGTCGCCCAACGGCAGCTAACCCCACCAGGGGATACGCTCCCCCATTCCCCTGTGGCAGCTAACCCTGCCTGGGGAGACCTTCCCTGCCCCCACCACAGAGATAATCCTGCCTGGGGAGACCTCCCGCCCCCTACCACGACAGCTAATCCCTTTCCACCCCGTCCCCCCACGGCAACTAACTCCACCTGGGGAGACTCCCCCAGTCCTCCCACGGAAGCTAACCCCACCCGGGGAGACTCTCCTCCATCCCCCCGTGGCAGCTCACTCTGCCTGGGGAGACCTCCCCCCTCCCCCCAGCCACTGCAGCTAACCCTGCCTGGGGAGACTCCCCCCACAGAAGCTAACCCTGCCTGGGTTTTCCCCCATCCAGCTCACCTCGGCTCCGCCTCCTCCACTGAGCACGCTGGCACTGCTCTAATTCTCCTCCCCGCCCAGGCTTGCGGTGCTGATTGGAGGAGACTTAGAGCTGGGCTGTGTGCTCAGCGGAGGAGGCAGAGTGGAGGTAAGCTGGGGTGGGGAGCTGTTCCCCTGTGCACCCCTCCTCGCGTGCCCCCCCACCCAGCTCACCTCCACTCCACCTCCTCGCCTGAGGGGACTTTTAGGCGCCCCCAATCGCTAGGTGCCCTAGGTGGCCGCCTAGTTTGCCTAAATGGTTGCACCGGCTCTGCCTTTTCCTCTTTGCTCCAGTCATTAAGAAGAGTGTGTCTGTTTCAATTAATGGGCTCTCTGGCTAAGACGATGATTTGAATGCCAAGTGTTCACTAGTTCTTTTAGACCATTCCAATATCTGGTGCTTGCCTCAAGCAGAACTGTCCTCAGTGAAATGTTGCGTTTCCTCTTTTGTTAAGATTTCTCCCTAAAGCAGCTAGAGCAAAATGAACTGCAGGGAATGTGACTGCACAAAGCAAGCATGTAACAATATTGTAAAGCAGAGTTTAAACTTCTGCAGTAAAAGCTTTTTTATCTGGCATGTTGGGGGAATGGAGTGTGCCGGTAGGTGAAAAATTCCAGTTTACTAAGAAGGAGGGAGTTTGGGGGTTGGGGCATGGGCTCTGGGAGGAAGTTTGGGTGCAGGAGGGGTTTCAGGGTGCTGGATCCAGGGGGCATTGACCTTGAGCAGCTCCCTGCAAGTGGCCATCTGTCCCTGCTGTTCCTAGGCAGAACTGCCTTGCCACGAGTGCTGGCTCCACAGCGTCCATTGGCCAGGGGAACTGCCCAAAGTGAGCGCCTCCCAGATCCGGCACCCCGAGTCCCTGCCTCGAGCCCCCTCCCACACCCCAAACCCTTCGTGGCTGTTCCTCCACCTAGGAGCAGCAGGAACATGTTGCCACTTCTGGGGAGCCACGTGGAGACAGGTAGGGAATCTGTGGGCCCTGTGCCCCGCCCCGTCCCCCCGAGTTCTGTCTCCCTCAGTCTGGAAGCTGCCTGGGCTCCCAGCTCCAATCTGGGCTTCCCCCATCTGGTCCTCACTCCCAGGGCTGCCCAGATTGGACAGTGGGATCCCAGCTACAGCAGTGTAAGCCAGCGTGACCATCCCTCTGGGTCTGCATCTGAGAGAGACCATGCCTCCTGGCAGTTCGGTCTGCTAGAGTGACTTCCCAAAGGAAGTGAAAACAAAAAGGGGAGAATTTGCGGTTCTCAGTGGGCCCTGGCCTTCAAGTGGGTGGGGATGGGCCATAAACAGTTTGGACTCTGACCGGCAATTAGGCACAGCAGTCAGCAAACAGGCAGAGCTGTAGCAGTTTATTAGCCCAGCTGTTAAACAAGGCAGGGCACAAACAATCAAGGCTGTAACTCCAGCCTCGTCTGGGGGCTCTGGCAGGGGTGAGCGCCAATCACCATCTGTGGGGCTCATCTAGGGCTGATTGAGGAGCGCAGGCCCACTGGCCTAAGGAGACGGAGTACTGACACCCTAGGGGTGAGGTGACGGGGTCACGGGCCTGCCCATCTCCACCATGGCCCAGCCCAGGGCCCTAACGATCACAAAGTTGGGGATGAAATGTCTAAAGCCCATGTGTCCTAGAAACTACCAGACCTGCTTCTTAGTAGTGGGAGCTGGGTGGTCATGGATTGCCTGGACTTTCCCAGTAAGGGGATACAGCTTGCCTCGTCCCAGGATGTAGCCTAGGTATATTGTTTCTTGCCACCCAATTCAGCATTTTTGTGGGTTCATGGTGAGACCGGCTTCCCAGAGGGTTCTCAAGACAGCCACCACCTGGTTTAGATGGTCCTCCCAGTGATGGCTGTAGATTACTATGACGTCCAAGTAAGCGGCCACGTACTCAAGGCAAGACAGGAGGCGACAGTCCATCAACCTCTGGAATGTCCCAGGGGCACCGTGCAGTCCAAAGGGCATTCAGGTAAAATAATAGACCCTGCTGGGGGTGGTGAAGGTGGTTTTCTCCTTTGATTCCGGCATCAGCGGCATCTGCCAACACCTCTCGGCTAAATCCAGGTTGTCGATAGGCTGGGGGAAGCCCAGTATAGTCGAGTAATTCATTCACCCAGGGCATTGGGGAGGCTGGCATTTTCTCCGAGGACCAGCTGACATTCAAGCTGTCACCTGATCCCTGCCCTCAAACCCATCACCTAGGAGACAGCTAATAGTCATAGAGGGGGCTACTCCCACCTTTTAAAGGGCCATCCTGCCCCGTGATACAGATGTCTATCACCAAAAAAAAATATTTCATTGCATTAGGCCCATCCAGTTAACAACTTTTGACCTCATATTCAACAAGTCAACATCCCTCTAGTTTACCACGTGGAACAATTTGGAATGAGCAGCAGCAATTTATTCCTTGCAGCTTCTGTATGTAGACCAGGCCTCAGAACATAACATAAGAATAGCCATACTGGGTCAAACCAAAGGTCCATCCAGCCCAGTATCCTGTCTACCGACAGTGACTAATGCCAGGTGTCCCAGAAGGAGTGAACCTCAGCTGTGTTAGGAGCCTCATTCTCTGTGGTCTCTGTTCTCTGTGAAGTATGCACTGGGAGGATCCCATTACTGTTTACTCATAAGTGTTAGCACAGCAATCCTGTTCGTTATCATTAAATATAGATGATTGTCTATTTAGTGTCTCATGCCCATTTATGGAAATGTCAGATAAAACGTTTCATAATGGTTTCTTGGAGCTTACCTTAGTTTAGTGGCCATGATCTCTGAACTGTTTGTTTTGTTGGTATTTTCAAATCAGATGACATTGTTGCTTTGGGATGGAACTAAGCTTTTTCCCTGAGGAATCCTCAGTCATTTTGTTACCTGTTTCCTTGTCTTCTGCCAAGAGAGTTGCGCACTGCCTTGGATGGATGTTCTTTGCTTTGGAATTCTTAAGAATTGAAATAATGTAACAATTATTTTTGTTATCTCACTGATATTAGCGTGGCAATAAAGTGCCTTGGGATACACTGTGTAAAACAGAGCTGGATTTGATTTTTGTTTTGAAAGTAACCAAGGCAAAGCTAAGCTTTGTTGGTACCCTTGGTGAAGAATTTTTGGTGTAACCTTCAAGTCAGCAAAAGGTGTCCTTACTTTTTCATTTCTCCTTGCCTGGATTGTTCTCATCTCGAATCTCTTATTTGGGCTATAAGCCCATCTCTTTCCTCTCAAGTACATTTTAGATGTGCATATGCCAACATCAAAGATAAGGAGCCTTCTTTTTATCACCGCGTAATGGAGTTCTCCTTTAGCCGAAGTGATAAAGGTCTAGGTTCTGTGAGGCAAAGGATCAGAGTTCTAATCCTGGCTACCCAGTTGTATTGGGTGGTGTACATATGTGGTAGCAGATTCATTACCTGCTCCTTGGTTTTGTTGATGTGGAGAAATGCATCTAGGTCAAGTCCTGGCTGGTGTTCAATTTTAATAGAACTATCCAGTTTTTAAGATTAACATCATTACCATCTACTGTCAAAAGTCTCCTGGATTCTGAATACCTTCTTGGTATGCTGGGTAAGTCAGAGGTGGTCTAGTGTTGTGAGAGCAGCCTGGGGGGCCAAGAACACCCGAGTTTTGTCCTGCCTGTGACATTAGCTCACTCTGTGATCTTGGGTAAGACACTTAACACCTATGACTCAGGCCTGGGCTACACTAGGAAATTAGGCCAGTATAATGGAATTGAACAGAGGTGCGAAAAATCTAAACCGACCTAATTCCTCACGTAGACAGCGCTAGGTCAACAGGAGAATTTCTTTGTCAAAGAGATGCATCTCTTCGTAGATGTCCCTTCCCTCCGCACATCCCCTGCATGTTTGTCAAAATGTTTTTCTGTGAGTAACCAGGAAGGGAAACATTAGTAGAGTCCCACAAATCTGCAAGTATCCGCTTTCTATCGTCGACCATTTTTGTGGATAGCAGCTCAGATACAGACACTAATTTTGTATCTGCTCAGAGCAGAGCTGTAGCACATACTCACCAGAGCAGGTGGAGGGGCCTAGGCTCCCCGTTACTGCCATCACGACATTCCCTGACCCACCTCCGGCTGGGGAAGGACAAACATTCTGCCCAACAGGTATGCCAGGTCGACGTTGGACAAGGATACCTATAAACATTACTGTGGGGTATAAGGTTCAGTCTGATTGGCATTGACAATTAAGAGAAGCTCTTGTGAAAGCTGAGTTTCTAAAAATGGCATTGCTAGGATGCTTATTGTCACTGTGACTTCATATCAGCTCAGTTTTCAAGCAGAAGCTGTTTTTCCTATAGGTGTGGAAGATCAGCTGAGCAAGAAAGAGTGGTGATTCAGAAGGTGGAAATAATTTTGTTTCTTTAAATAAAACCTTTAAATTTAGATATTAGGGTGTTAGGGTGAGTCGGCTTCCCATTGTTGCAGTTTGTAAGTCATCCATTGTATGCATGGGTGTGGGACAGTATTCAGGAAACTCGTGATCTGTAACTTTTTAAAGCCTGACATTGGTTAGAAAATAATCTTCTGTAATAATCAGGGCGGTTTCCGAGTATTTATCTAATATCTGTTTCATGATGCAGTGATGAAAATGAATGAACTGGTGCTCTGCCCCCTTTATCACTGAACAGTGTGGTGTCTGTGGATGGAATATGTAAAGTGCCCTGATTACCCCTCATCTGGAAATGATTCTTTCTTAGTTTTGTACCCCATTAACAGCCTACGTGGGGTCAGCTATGCTATGATCCTTTGTGCTCTTCTAGATGCAAGCAAAGCAAATCAGATGGCAGATAGACCATAAGTCAGCAGGGCTGACATACTTGCCAGTGCATCAAATAAAGCTCCCACCAGCAGCAAAATCAGTCGCTTCCTGGATTGATGCATTGCTCAGAATTAGAACAGATAAACCAAGTCCTTCTTCCTGACATGCTCCTTTCATAAGGCTTCTGTCATGATCGCTGGGCCTACAAATCTACCTTAACTGTGAGCTGAACTGTGAAAAGTGAGTGAAAGTTCAGGAAGTGTTATGATAACCTAGACTGATAAATGTTGATGGAAAAACAGTGGTATTTAAGAGTTAGCTGGTGAGGGGGAAAAATAGGGATTTCTGTGTGGCTTAAACTGCTTCCAAATGTATTAGTAAAAATGTAACCTGTTGTGCTAAGCTAAAAATAAATGTATACAACAGCAGCAGAAACTGCCTGTCAAAAAAAAATTAAGTGTAACCGTAAATGTACTAATCTCAGTTAACTGAAATACAGAAATACCATCAGGGAATTAAACTGGCAGTAAAACAAATCATAAAATCATAGAAGATTAGGGTTGGAAGAGACCTCAGAAAGTCATCTAGTCCAACCCCCTGCCCAAAGCAGGACCAACCCCAACTAAATCATCCCAGCCAAGGCTTTGTCAAGCTGGGCCTTAAATCTCTAAGGATAGAGATTCCACCACCTCCCTAGGTAACTCATTCCAGTGCTTCACCACCCTCCTAGTGAAATAGTTTTTCCTAACGTCCAACCTCGACCTCCCCCACTACAACTTGAGACCATTGCTTCTTGTTCTGTCATCTGCCACCATTGAAAACAGCCTAGCTCCATCCTCTTTGGAACCCACCTTCAGATAGTTGAAGGCTACTATCAAATCCAGCCTCCCTCTTCTCTTCTGCAGACTAAATAAGCCATCTTCCCTCAGCCCCTCCTCATAAGTCATGTGCTCCAGCCCACTAATCATTTTTGTTGCCCTCTGCTGAACTCTTTCCAAATTTGTCCACATCCTTTCTATAGTGGGGTACCCAAAACTGGACGCAATATTCCAGATATGGCCTCACTGGTGCCAGATAGAGGGGAATAATCACCTTCCCTCGATCTGCTGGCAGTGCTCCTACTAATGTAGCTCAATATGCCGTTAGCCATCTTGGCAACAAGGGCACACTGACTGTCATCCAGCTTCTTGTCCACTGTAATCCCCAAGTCCTTTTCTGCAGAATTGCCCGCTTAGCCAGTCAGTCCTCAGCCTGTAGCCGTGCATGGAATTCTTCTGTCCTAAGTGCAGGACTCTGCACTTGTCCTTGTTGAGCCTCATCAAATTTCTTTTAGCCCAATCTTCCAATTTTTCTAGGTCAGTCTGGGCCCTATCCCTACCCTCCAGTGTATCTACCTCTCCCCCCCAGCTTCGTGTCATCTGCAAACTTGCTGAAGGTGCAATCCATCCCATCATCCAGATCATTAATGAAGATGTTGAACAAAACCAGCACCAGGACAGACCCCTGGGGCACTCCCCTTGATACCAGCTGCCAACTAGACATCAAGCTGTTGATCACTACCCATTGAGCCCAACGATTTAGCCAGCTTTCTGTCCACCTTGTAGCCCATTCATCCAAATCCATACTACTTTAACTTGCTGGCAATAATACTGTGGGAGACCATATCAAAAGCTTTGCTAATGTCAAAATCTATCACTTCCACTGCTTTCCCCATATCCACAGAGCCAGTTATCTCATCAGAGAAGGTAATCAGGTTGGTGAGGCATGACTTGCCCTTGGTGAATCCATGTTAACTGTTCCTGATCACCTTCCTCTCCTCCAAGCGGGGCTGGATTAACTTTTTGTGGGCTCGGCGCCAAACACATTTGTGGGCCCCCATTGGGGAAATAGGGCATGTGATGGGAGGTGATCCGCAGAGCGAAGGGCCGGTTGGGGGCAATGAGATGGAGCGCAACAGGAGTGGCGCCACTCAGCCCAGATCAAAGGCACTGTTTACAAATCCAAAACTGCTAGACGCACACTGGCCCACCCAGCCCTGCGCTGCCAGCATGCCCCTTCCACACTGCCCAGTGCCCTGCCCTTATGCCAGCACCCCCACACCCAGAGGCTTCCCCCTACAGATCCCTATGCCCAGCATCCCCTGCCTAGAGACCCCTCCCGCAGCAAGTGCTTCAAAATGGATTCCTTGAGGACTTGGCTCCGTGAGTTTTCCAGGGACTGAGGTGAGACTGACTGGTCTGTAGTTCCCCAGATTCTCCTTCTTCCCTTTTTTAAAGATGGGCACTACATTAGCCTTTTTCCAGTCATGCAGGAGCTCCCTTTATCGCCATGAGTTTTAAGCAATAATGGCCAATAGTCTGCAATCACATCAGCCAACTCCCTCAGCACCCTTGGATGTACTGCATCAGGCCCCATGGATTTGTCCATGTCCAGCTTGTCTAAATAGACCTTAACCAGGTTGTTCACCACTGAGGGCTGCTCACCTCCTCCCCATACTATGTTGTCCAGTGTAGCAGTCTGGAAGCTGCCCTTGTCTGTGAAGACTGAGGCAAAAAAAGCATTGGTACTTCAGCTTTTTCCACATCATCTGTCTCTAGGTTGCCTCCCCTATTCAGTCAGGGTCCCCCACTTTCCCTGACCATCCACGTTGTTGCTAACATACCTTAGAAATCCTTCTTGTTAACCTTCACGTTGCTTCTTAGCTGCAACTCCAATTGTGCTTTGGCCTCCCTGATTACACCTCTCCTGATTACACTGCATGCTCGAGCAGTATCTTTATACTCCTCCCTAGTCATCTGTCCAAGTTTCCACTTCTTGCAAGCTTCCTTTTTGTGTTTAAGTTCACCAGAGAGTTCTCTGTTAAGCCAAGCTGGTCGCCTGCCATATTTATTATTCTTTCTGCTCATTGGGATGGTTTGTTCCTGCATCCTCAATAAGGCTTCTTTGAAATACAGCCAGCTCTCCTGGACTCCTTTCCCCCTCATGTTAGCCTCCCAGGGGATCCTGCCCATCAGTTCCCTGAAAGAGTCAAAGTCTGCTTTTCTGAAGTCCAGGGTCCGTATTCTGTTGCTCTCCTTTCTTCCTTTTGTGAGGATCCTGAACTTGACCATTGCGTGGTCACTGCTGCCCAGGTTGTCACCCACTCCTACTTCCCCTACCAATTGTTCCCCGTTTGTGAGCAGCAGGTCAAGAGGAGCATGGCCCCTAGTTGGTTCCTCCAGCACTTACACCAGGAAGTTGTCCCCAACACTCTCCAAAAAGTTCCTGAATTTTCTGTGCACTGCTCTATTGCTCTCCCAGCAGATGTCAGGGTGATTGAAGTCCCCCAGCACCAAAACATAGCTAGGATGCAGCAGTTATCAGAGCCCAGGCGAAAAAAGTTATTTTGCCCATGAAAAACTTATTCTCAGCTTAAATATAAAAATAGAAATTGCAGTTCAAAAATGTAAGCAACTTAAATATCATTGCTCATAACCTGCAATTTACCAAAAAATCCTAAATCAAAACAAACCTATGGGACTGTAAAACCATTTTAAAAAAGAGAAAGTTCAAAGGGTCAGCTGGCAAGGCTAAACCAAGCAAGTATAAAAGATTTATTTGCTCTTGTAATAAACTGTTTACAACATAGGAAGAGACCGCAGAATTTAAGAAAACACCTGTTTTTTAAAGAAAAGTAAAACTTAAATTGGCTTTTAAAAGATTCCATTAAAAATCCATCCAAATCTTTCTTTGAAAGTTGCAAAACTATCCCAGATACTCTTTAGGTGGCAGTAAATGGTTCCTGGAAGTCTTAACTTTATTAACCCTTCAGGTGTCTCAAAGTTTAACATTTAAAAAAAAAATTATAAATGTTGGAAAATGAATTGGTAAATAAAAACACCACCAAAAAGTGGTCATAACCAAAATAGTAATAGAAAAAAAAATACCTCCATATCCTTTTTCAGTAATAAGCTCAACAGCTAAAAAAGTTGCCATCATGTGCCAGCAATGCCCCTCTGCCATGTAAATTGGCCAGACTGGACAGTCTCTACACAAAAGAATAAATGGACAGAAATCAGACATCAAGAATTATAACATTAAAAACCAGTCGGAGAACACTTCAACTTCCCTGGTCACTCGATTACAGACCTCAAAGTTGCAATACTCCACCAAAAAAACTTCAGAAACAGACTCCAATGAGAAACTACAGAATTGGAATTAATTTGCAAACTGGACACCATTAAATTAGACTTGAATAAAGACTAGGAGTGCATGGGTTACTACACAAAGTAAAACCTATTTCCCCATGCTAATTTTTCCCCCTACTTTTACTCACACTTTCTTGTCATCTGTTGGAAATGGGCCATCTTGATTATCACTACAAGTTTTTTTTCCTCCTGCTGATAATAGCCCACCTTAACTGATTACTTCTGTTATAGTTAGTATGGCAACACCCATTTTTTCATGTCCTCTGCGTATATATGTCTTCCTACTGTATTTTCCACTGCATGCATCTGATGAAGTGGGTTTTAGCCCACAAAAACTTATGCTCAAATAAATTTGTTAGTCTCTAAGGTGCCACAAGTATCCCTATTCTTTTTGCAGAAACATTAGTGTCTCTTGCCTTAAATCATTCAAAAGTCTATAACTATTGATTTCTGAAAGCTGTTGCAGCTGCTAAAGAGCTTGGCTAGCATAAGATGCTGTAACTATCAGGAAGCATTCTACAATCAGAGGATATTAGGGTTAAAAGGGGTCATCTAGTCCAACCTGCTGCTTAAAGCAAGGCCAATCCCCAGGCAGATTTTTTTCCCCAAATGGTCCTCTGAAGGATTGAACTCACAACCTTAGGTTTAGGTAGGCCAATGCTCAAACCACTGAGCTATCCCTCACCTCAATAAGCAAGTTTGCCATGAGGAGCCTTCCAAGTCTGTTTGGCTACAGGTAGACAAAACCCAGGGGAATCATTTCTCTTTAATGGACTGGAAATCTAGAACATGAGTCATGAAGCCCATTTTATCCCTCACCTGGAAACAAGTTCAGGGTGAGAATGCACCAGTAAGGAATGCAGCAGTACCATTATGTCCTGGGGGCACATTCTTTTCCCAAGTCAGAATTAGTCAGGCTGCCCAGTGGATACCTGGCTGTCAGTTAATCCTGCCGCCTGTGAGTAAGAATCAACATAATTAATGATTTAATCCTGACTAGGGCACAAGCCCATAATCTAAATGGAATCTATATATCCTTATGTGAACAAAAAATTCCCTGTAGTGCATACTGCATAATATCCTGAGGACTCCCTCAGAGTCCTGGCTAGGGACCTTGGAACAATCAAAGAGGAGGCTGCTCCATTGAATCCATCCCAGGTTTTACAGTTAGCCCTGTGCATGCTTGAGCAGTTTGACCAATGCTTTATAAATACCTGTGTAGTGTAGATGTGACTGATTAAAGGTTGTAGCAATCTACTTCTCTATCAAGTCTTGGTGCCCTGGTAGGGAACTTGGTGGAACCACAGGTTCCCTTAAATGGTATGACTGCAGATGTCCCTTCTGTGAACTTAACTCAGAAAGGAACCTGTGATCAGGAAATTCTCTTCCCATGCAGCCCGCCATGTCTTGCAGCTCCCATTGGCTGGAAGCAATGAATTGCAGCCACTGGAAGCTGCAGGGGGCCGTGCCTGCAGATGGTCAACGTAAACCAAGTGTCTCGCAGCCCGCCAGCGGATTACCTGATGTGCTGCTGTGACGTTATTGATATAAACTGGGACCATATAGAACATGGGTTGCAACCAAGGTCCTGTATTGGCACCAAATCTTATGTAAAGGGGGTCATATAAGGTGTCTAAGACCAGGTTATGGGTTGCTGGTTATGATTATGCTGTCTGTATGTCTGTATCATTTTGGTAGTTGAAGTTATGAATATTGGCTGTATGCTGTCTGTATTTCAAACTTGTGTTGTGTTACTGGGAAAGGTCCCAGACAACTTGGTGTCAGCTCTGTTTAGCCTGCTTGATGGCCCATTAAGGACCATCACCTACACAATTGTCCCATCGAGAGAAGGCAGTTACGCCCTGTGACTCAGCAGGGTGTGCAGAAACTGGCCCATGTGACTGCAAACTCCATTTTGCTGTAACTTTCCACAGCAGGAACAAAAGAAGTGTTCTTGCACCTGGAAAAGCCTATATAAGGCGGAGGCTTCAGCTCCATTTGGTCTTCAATCCTGCTTCTTACCTCTGGAGGGACTTTGCTACAAACTGAAGCTCTGCACAAAGGACTGAATTACCCATCCCAGTGGGGGATGTTCTCCAGAGACTTGATTTGCACCTGCAGTTTACTCCATCACTGCTACAAGCCTGAACTAAGAACTTTGCCATTACTGTATGTAATTGATTACATTTAACCAATTCTAGCTCTCATCTCTATCTTTTTCCCTTTATGAATAAACCTTTAGATTTTAGATTCTAAAGGATTGGCAACAGCGTGATTTGTGGGTAAGATCTAATGTGTATATTGACCTGGGTCTGGGGCTTGGTCCTTTGGGATCGAGAGAACCTTTTTCTTTTACTGGGGTGTTGGTTTTCATAACCATTCATCCCAGGACGGGTGGCACTGGTGGTGATACTGGGAGACTGGTGTGTCTAAGGAAATTGCTTGTGTGACTTGTGGTTAGCCAGTGGGGTAAAACCGAAGTCCTTTTTGTCTGGCTGGTTTGGTTTGCCTTAGAGGTGGAAAAACCCCAGCCTTGGGCTGTGACTGCCCTGTTTGAGCAATTGGTCCTGAATTGGCACTCTCAGTTGGGTCCCGCCAGAACCACAACGTCACAGCTGCGTGCCGAAGGTTGCCAACTCCTGGTGTAAGCAGCGCTAGGAGATGGAGGTTTTAAGTAGTAAGTTGTCCTGTGCAGGTATAAAGTACATATTCCACCAGCACGTCAGGAATCAGCTCCCAACATTGCAAACACTAGGTGAGCTGAACAAATTGGTCAATTCTGAGGCCTGTTCCTGCTCCCATTAAAGGAAATGTCACAACTCTCGGGAGCAGGATTGAGTGATTAGCTAGCTTTTAGTAATAATGTTTCCAGTACGTGGTTTAGATCCAGCAAAAGGGTTGAACTGCAAATTGTACTGCGAGATGAAGAGTCTAGGATTACTGGCTCAGTCAGCATGTAAAGCTTTTGCAGTCTCACACTGTGAGTGGACTATTAAGACAGATAATGGCATGCAGATGAGATTCTCCTTCCCTACATGTGCAGTACTACCTGGAACCAGTTAGAACAAATGGCCCAGGACAGAGGACTCTGGAGATCTGTTATTGGCGGCCCATACCCCGATTGGGGTGACGGGCATGAGTGAGTGAGTGAGTGACATGTGCAGTGCTATGCCAACTCTGGTGGGGCTCCAACCTGTTCTAATACTGCAGCAGCTGTTTGCTTTTGGATCCTCGCCTGGCAGTGCAGAGAGAATAGTGAGTAATCAAGAAATAACAGTGGAACATTAATGCAATCCACAATAATACACAGATGCATTATTAATGGAGCATTAACATTGAAAGGGCAAGTAGCACAAATTACACATACACAGTACAATAGCTCTTCATAATTCCCCCAGTACAGCACCTTGGAAAAATCAATGCTCTGTAAAATCATGCTGTTTCCATTAGGCTGTATTCCCACTGAGAAGTGACCTAAATATTCTGCAAGATCGAATTTTACAGAAAGGCTGATCTGACCAAACTGTTAGAGTTACTTAATTGGCCAGGTCTAGAAAACAGGGCAGTGCCTTGGCCTTTCATGGAAATCAATTACCGGTTAACTGCATCCTTTTTCTTTGAGCTAAACCTCTGGAACCAGTTCATTCTTATTAAAAACAGAAATGAGACTGAATCAGAATCCTGGATCCAAGCTTCCCAGACTTTGGGGAAGTTTGGAGCTAGATCCAGACTTCATGCTCCCACTTAATCTTTATAATGTGTCAAACCAACACCTCGGGCCTGAATATTGGGAATATCTAGATCTGTGCTGTGTGGTTCAGACCCACTGCTAATTAAACATAAATACACCTCCACCCTTCCTATCAGTTAATTCTGATCAGTCATTATTGGATAATCCAGTCACTGGTTAATACAATATTATCTTTCTGTTGATAAGACCAAAATTTCGGATGATGATAAAGTTGTCCAAGGATGGTCTGAGTCATTTAAAAGTCGTTAGTCATTGATTGTTTCTAACAGAGGTTGTGATCTAGCACTGACTGATTTTTAATGGAAAGTCTCCCATTGACCTCAGTGGAGGTTAGATCAGGTCCATTAGCACTAGCTTATGTATGCTTGTAAAGGTTAGATTTTGTCAATTTCACCAAAAGCATGCAAACCAAGGCAAAAATATTTCCATCGATGATCATTGATATTTATAGAGAGGCAAGGTAAGAAAAAATGCTGCTTCAGAACTTATTAGAGTTTAAGGATATTTACTGTATATTTTGATGTGATGTTGACAATTTGTGTTTTAACAGTTATCAAGCTTTAACGTTTTGAATCTGTGTCTACTTTCACTAAATAATTGTCTGATCTGCCATAATTTCCCACCTCTGAACATTTAAATTTAGAAAAATTGAGAAAGAATACTTATAAAAACATGATGTTAGCTGTCAAATTATTAAATTCTACCAAGCCCAAGCATACACTCTGATTTGGAGGCACAGTGAAATAATTTGCTGGAGGTCACAGCAAATCTCTCGTAGAGCTGGGAATAGATTCCAGCTATTCAGACTCCCTGGCCTTTGTTCTCCACTGCCTTGTACCTTGTCTAGTCATTTACCCCTTTGCAAGATGAATGCAAAGTGCATGTAAATGCTACCCAATGTTTTACCTCCACTTTATGCTCTCTCTGCCCAAGTATAAATGTCTGCAAGGCTCAAGGCAGTTGAGATTCACACCTTGAGTCTGGTGTCCAAGCTACTGGACTCTGCTTGATTGAAATGAGAAGAAGGCTCTGTAATGGTGGCCTGTGCTGGTAAGCTGTTTAGCCGGTACCATCTACTCTATCCGAATGAAAGCATCTGCCATTACTAAGGATGCAATTGATCATGGAGATTACAGATTCTGTGACTTTAGCAGATCTCCATCACTTCTTCGGTTTCAGCTTCAGCGCCGGGCAGTGAGGTTCAGGCTGTCTGCCCTGGTCGGTGGGACTCCAGCTTCGGCTTCAGCCCTGCTGTGGTCAGACTCTGATTTTGTCCTTTTTTCCTATGATTGTTCCATGAATTTTGCCTAATTTTACCATGACAAAATTGTCTCCATTGCCATTACAACCTCAAAGCACAAAAAATGAGTCCTCTAAAGCAAATTTGGTTTCAGTAAAAACGGTGGTGGATCATAGCCCGTTGGCGGTGTGTATCATCTCAATAAGTGTGGTCACGTTGTGGTTACTGCAAAGCCCTAGAAAGGGGAATAAGGGTTTTCATATTTAAACTGAGCAGCTTTGTTGTGGTCAGTGAATCATTTGACTTGCCTTGCAGTCAGGTAAAAGCAGGGTTGCCCTCACTCATGGGTGGCGGGTATAATAGACCAGGGGAGGCTCTGCCACGGCGGTCAGACCCCCGGTTGTGGGGTTTGGCGGCAAAGTTTTTGATTTATTTTGCCCCATGCAGGTTCTGGGTGGCTGAGGAGGCACATACCACCTCCTCAGCTACCCCGGAATCCACATGGGACATATCAAAAGTGTCTTCTAACCAGTGCTTTGCCTCTGGGCGGGTTGGGTCCGGGAAGGGAAGGCACGACTTCGGCCAGCCCGGGGCTCCTCCAGCCGAGGGGAGGAGGGAAGCACTAGGCTGGAGCCAGCCCGAGGCTCCTCCAGCCGAGAGGGGTGCTCATGGCTTCTCTGGGCAGGGAAGGGTTTTGTGGATCTGACCGTGGGGCGGTGGGGCAGAGGGTCTCGGCCCTCCACCTGCGGGAGGGTGTGGGTGGAAGGAGCGGAGCTGGGGGCTAACCTCCCTAAAGGGGGGCTCCACCTGCCGCCCATGGCATCACCGATGCTGCTGCAATAACAATAATGTAACATTATCCTTTTAATACTATCAGAAAACTATCCACTGAGGAGTTTATCTGGCGCCTATTAGCATCATATACAAGTGCCACTGGGACCTTAGTAATTCTAACATTCATATAGTTAACAAAAACAAAATATGTTCCCCTGCTCAATTTAGGGCCCTGAGGTGAAATTCTACTGCTTCTATGGACTCCAATAGACTCTCCAGAATGAGTCGCTTTGGGATGTCACAAGTAGCAGAGGTCTCCATACAACTATTGACTCTTCTGGGATCTGTGAGGCCCTTAAAATGATGGATTCTCTGGATGGAAACCTTCATTTTCAAAAGTGCCAGTGACATTTCCTCTGGTACACGTTGAAAGGAGTCTGATTTTCAGAAGGTGCTCAGGACCCAAAATCACCAGGCTCTTCTGAAAACTTAGCCTAGAGTCGCAAGAGAATCTGAAAGAACCTCTGGATTTTCATGGAGGTGATCTGTAAATATTAAAGAAGTTAGTGGAAATGTAGTCATAAATGGCTCTAGAGGCATTCAACACTCGGGATACATTCATTTTTGACTAGAGCCTTGCAAATCAACATTCTTATAATTTATTGTTGTTTATATTGGAGTCACAGCTAGGGGCACTAGTTGTGGACCAGAATCCCATTGCACTAGGTGCTGTCCGAACCCAGAACAAAAAGACAGTCCTTTCCCCAAAACGTTTACCATCTAAGTATAAAAGGTTAAAGTAAACCTTAAAATGCAGTTCCACTATGAAAACTGATTACAGAAAAAAGCACATTCTTATCCTACAGCCCTGCTCCTCCTTCATATTCAGAGTCAGAATTGCTGATATTAGTGATAGCTCTGACCTTGACTAGACTAGGATAAAGGGTATTTTGCCAGCATGTGCTAGCCAATACCTGCCAACTAGCATGTTCTGAGATTCCAGTTATAGACAATGCAGTGTGTACTCGACCAGTTCAGTATGTGTTAAAGTTAAAGCTTTGCCTCTTTGCTAGCCTTTAACTAGAGCCGGATTATGACATTCTGAGGCCCTACGATATGTCAAGTGTAAGAGCCTCCATACCATTTAAAACTTTTTGTATTATTTTCACAGAAAGGATATTGAATATATAAACATGAAGGCTTTATATTTGTATATGTACAAAGGCGAAGATGTAAAAATAGAATAATAATCTAACGAAAACACATCTTGCAATATGCCTGTTTGCATTATAAAATAATTTCAAATTAACATTTTCATCTATGATTTCTTAATTAGTAGATATGAAAACTTTATATCTACAGCAACACAAAAGCAATTAGTTACACAGACCAGCTTACTTGCAGTATGTCTGTTTGCACATCACATAATTTTAACGCTGAAATTTAAAACATTTTTGGTCATGAGTTTTGGAAAGCAAAGTCATTGATGATGTCCTGAAATGATAAGCTGCGGAGTTTGTCACTTTCGATGCCCAGGATGCTTTTTGTGCAGCATTTTCTAGACAGACATCTCTCTTTGCGTTCACTTCTCTGTCCTCTGTCTTCCCCAGGACCACTAATTAATCTTGAGTAAACACCTCGGACATACAGCGTGACAACAATCTATATGTGCAAAAGAGAGAGAAAGAATTTACCAGTAAAAAGAGTGGTAATCTCTAGACAGGCATTGAGAAAGTGAGGAAAGCTAGTCTATATTCAAGCAA
This sequence comes from Gopherus flavomarginatus, assembly GCF_025201925.1. Taxonomy (NCBI): domain Eukaryota; kingdom Metazoa; phylum Chordata; order Testudines; family Testudinidae; genus Gopherus; species Gopherus flavomarginatus. Next base: position 272,289,795 of record NC_066619.1, on the reverse strand, counting down.
ATATAATGAATATTATAGGTTTTAATAGCCTATAAATCATATATGCACATAGCTTGAAAAAAGTTGCCTACCAAATATTCAGAATATTTTGATATATATGTGTATCTTCCTTCACTTCTCTCAAAACCTTCTATCCTCTCATTAGCACTTGCTGATATTTACTGTGAAGGTTCCCGAAACCGATGGAAGAAAGCCAACAAAATTGAGCTGCGTAGCTTCACATGTATTATATCATCCAGTCACCAGAGAGATGCCTGTAGCAAACTTTGGTGTGGCAAGAAACATGTGCAAAACTGCCACTCTTCAATCAGAACTCCTTACTCAAGCAAAACTTCCCACAGTTTTATACTTTGGTCTTGCTCTTACCCAATGAGTGGAAGAATTATCAGACGCATCTCATGCAAGTCCGTCCCTGTGTATGATGGACTTGGGACCTGACCTAAAGCCCATTGAAGTCAATGGGAAGATTACCACTGATATCAGTAATCTTTGGATCAGGCTTTTGGTGAATGTTACATACACAAAACAAACACACATTTTTTTTAACAGGATTTGGTGCTTGTGGGAGGTCCTGACTTGAAAAGCCCAGAGACCAAAGGGCTAGATTCTTAGGGTTTGTCTACACTCTTCACGTTACAGCATGGCCGTGGCAGTGCTGTGATGTGAGCAATGTAGTCACACTTTATCTCCAGGGGAGAGCTCTCCCGGCCATAAAAAATAACCACCCTGAATGAGGGGTGGTAGCTTTATTGCCAGGAGCCACTGACTATATTGGCACTTTTCAGTGCTAAAACTTTTGTCACTCAGGGGTGTGTTTTTTCACACCCTTGAATGACTAAAGTTTTAGCACTGAAAGTGGCAGTGTAGACACAGCCTTATTTAGACTGCCTCTGAGTTACAGGAATATAGGGGTGGGGAGTATAAAGAGGCATTAGTGCAATGAGTATCTGACCTAGATCATTCCACTCTGTCTACAGATCAGATACAGGCTCAGGAACTACCAGCAGAGGAGAAAAGGCAGCTCTGTCTCCATGGCCATTCAGTGTGTGTTCTTATGCCCTAGCCCCAGGGGAATCTTAGCTGCAGCACAGCTTGAGTGTGGAATGTGAGTTCTGCAGAGGAGAGGTGCTGCTCCCAGCTTTGTGTCTCTGGGGCAGAAAGTCAGTATTTTACTGATAAACAGAGGCAGGGCGATTAAGATAAGAAAGGGCTGGTAATTAAATTAAGGATCTGGAAATGAGGAATCCCCCTGTGGGGGAGGGAGGGTGTTGAAGAGAGGGGCAGGGGACTCAGCCAAGGTTACATTCAGAAAAGAGGGAGATGTGAGGGCAGTAGGTGAAAATAAGGGAAGAGATAGCAGTGGTATAGAGAAATTTCCACTCTACCCGTGGTACTTATGTGCAGTGCTAAATTTTTAATGAAAGAGGTGCCAGGGCTCAAGCAATTAGGTTCCGAGGCTCAAGCAATTTTTTAATTTTCCTAACTGATGTGACAAGCCCAGAGGTGTTGGGACTACGAAGTGCCAAGCCTAGAGGTGCTGGGGCTTGTCCCTGGCACAAATTAAGCACTGCTTATGTGGCCCCATCACCATGGTATCTGAGCACCTTATGATGTCTAAACCTATTTTTCCTCATAGCCCCTCAGTGAGGTAGAGCAGTGCTGTTATCCCCATTGTACAGATGAGGCACTGAGGTACGCACAGACTAAAGGCTTGATTTTCAAAGGTATTTCAGCATCTAGTGAGGTTTTTCAAAAGCGCTTAGAACGTTAAGTGCTTTGTAAACCTCACAAGATACCTAGCTGCATCTTTGGGTGCCTAAAAACCTTGGAAACTCTGTCCCTAAAGTACTGGCCTGAGGTCATACAGGAAGTCTGTGGAAGAAGTAGGACTTGGGTCTCTGAAGGCTAGCTCCGTATCCGCTAGACTAAGCTATCTCTCTGCTGCATGCTGCCAAAAAAAAAAGAAGACTGCTAGTTGGGAGCAAAACCAAGAAGGCTAGTCCTCTGAGACACCAGCAAATGGTCAGAGGATGTTGGGATGGCTGTCATGATTGACCGCATGAAAAGCAGCACAGAGGTCAGGAAAGATAAAGAAAGAGAGAAAATGAGAGTCATATGAGAGGAGATCATTAAATCCTCAAGGGGTAGCAGGTTCTGCCCAAGGCTGGGTTGTAGAGCAATGGCTGCTGTGCAATTTTATATTTTAACTGAAAACTATTTTGTCATTTTTTGTTCTGAGTTTGAGAAAAGGAAGGAATGGGAAAGTGTCATATGAGTATCAGATGTGCTTATGCCTCAAATTCTTAGGGTTTCCGCTGTATTCAGGCCAATTCCAGAACAAAGAACAGAAATTGCATCAACAGAATCCATAAAGTTGATGATTATTGTCATGATTTGTATTATTCACTTGGCACCATCTGTGTTTTCAGCACTGTTCAGAATATGCCAGAAAATGTAGTCCCTGAGCCAATGTGTATAAAATGTGTAGCCCTGATAAGATGGCTCAGATATTTACGTATGAAGTGTATAGTTATTGAATACGTTCATATCTATGAGCGGAAGTGCTGACAGCTACAGAAGTTTTACCTGTTTGAGCACTGGAAGATTTGACCCTCCAACTTTCTTTCAAGAGGAAGAGCTGCCCAGAGCTCCTGTGCCTGTTTATTTTCCTTTCCTGCCTGCAGTGGACCTGATATATATCAGAAGACTCACATTTTTTTTCTCAACTTTAAAATGTGGAGAGTTTTGGTGTTTGGTTTTAAATATTTTTCTATGAGAACTGCAACTCAATCACTGTAGTGTTGTGTTTAACAGTCTTGTGGATAGGGTGACCAGATGTTCCAATTTTATAGGGACAGTCCCGATTTTTGGGTGTTTTTCTTATATAGGCTCGTATTACCCCCATCCCCCATCCTGATTTTTCACATTTGCTGTCTGGTCACCCTACTTGTGGAAGGTAACTAGCCTTTAAACAGAAAGCAGTGTTGCCAACTCTCATGATTTTGTCATGAATCTCATGATAGTTATTGTTTTCCTCAAAGCCCCAGCTCCTGGAGTCAAGTGGATATGTGATGATTTCAGCCTTCATTCTTAAGTTCAAAATTAAGTTTCTAGCCCTCCTAGCTATGGGGGAAGCTTCAAAATGTGACCCTCTTTGCACCCTCAAAAAGCAGAAGGCAAATAAAAAACACCAAAAATCTATTATTTTTTCAGAAATTAATGGTTTTATGACAATTTCATGATTTTTGAACATTTGGGGCTGGCAATACTGTGAAAGTGACTTGAAAGTTTGATTCCTGTGTAAAGTCAGTTTCTGGTCTATTTTTTATAGTATGGTAACACCCCGAGAGCCCGAGGCAGGTGCAGTATAAACACACAGGGCCTTGCTCAAGTGTAGGATGTCAAGTTAAATGATCTATTCCAAACGTGGTGATCTGCAAAAAGTAAGTAGCCTAAATGATAGCAAGTAATCTAGAATTTTCAATGTTTCAATTGTTGTGTTCAAGAATTCTTAACAAAGTAAGAATATACATTAAAATTTTAACTCTAACCTGTGACAAGATGTCAGAACATATTAGTATTAGAGCTGAGTGGGTCTAATATAGTATTTATTTAATTTTTCTTCTTTATATAGGAATGACATACAGTGCTCCTGTCAGCTAATTTCTAAGTTATTATCTGTAAAAAAAAAAAAAAAAAAAAAAAAAAAAAAAAAAAAAAAAGAACCTTTGGGTTTTCAGGTTCCTAAGTAACCCTCCCCCCCATCTGAAACAGCACTTCTCTTTGGCACCAGTTGCTCAGCTGTGAAAGAGGAGATGCTTTGATGGCAGGAATGATCTGGACATTGTTGTTTAATATATTACATCTTTCTCTCTGGAGTATGAAATCAAAGACAGAAGAAGAGAAGTCATTCAAAAGGGCATATGAGCCAATAGATTGAACTACTTTAGAGGCCTGATGCAGAAATTACTTGGTGAGGTTCTCTGGCCTTTGTTATGCTGGAGGTCAGACTAGATGATCACTTTTGACCTTAAAAATCTATGAATTGTTGACCTGAATTTGACTTTTTATGGCTTGCCACTGATTGCATTTGACCAGAAGATTTACAGGTTTTTATTTAATTTAGACTCCAGAATTTAAGAACTCAGAGAGTTTATATTGGGAGAGGATTCTCGAGGTGCTTGGCAAGAACACATACACTGAGGACAATACCAAATTGATAAAAATTTTATTGCCATTAACATAAAAACAAGGAACGCAATGAAACTTATAACTGCAATACAGTAAAAGAATTTAAAAACTTTTGCTGGTAACATTTTTATTATAAGTACCTTAATTTAACATACTTACACCCTTCCTTGGGAGCCCGGTAATAGGAAGTGAAGGGTCATCCTCACTTCTGGCATGCCCGATTACGCGATGAGGCTGGCTTTCCCAATGGTTAGGAATGTTAAGTAGTTATACTATACTGCATAAACTGAACTGATAGCGTTATAGAAGATAGAAAGATAGGTAGATGAAACTGAAGCTTCAGGAGTTAGAAGAGTATAGAGTTTACAACCAGAACTTAGAAGTTAGAGGAGCGAGAGCCTGTTCCTAAAACTATTCTAAAAGACTAACTAACTAACCAACCCTTACAGGGTATTTTATAGGATTCTAATTTATGCCAACTATTATACCCAAATTTTGTTTCCATACCCTAAGAAATCTATGGGTACCCTTTTTCTATAGGTTAGTGGATTATGACACTTTTCAAATGTATTAATAAGAATTATTTTACTTTAAAACTGCCAACCTAGGCTCTTCTGGTGACCTCAAGTTGTGGTGTACCCTGCGGTTACCAACTGGTTGTAGAAGCCGGATAAACCTGTGATGTGATGTGGATAGTTTCTCCCTTTGGTTTTCCAAAGTTTAGGGACCGTTTGTATTGGTGCCAAAGGTTGGCAGGTTTTATGCTAACATATTTATAACTGATTATACTTTTTGCCATATAGCAGATTTTACTGGCTTTTACAAGCCGTAGGCTTCTTGCATTTTAGCATTTAGCAAAACTTATTATTAGGAAATGCATGTTTTAACACATTCTAAATTTCAATGAATTAATACTGATAAAATATAAGAATAAAATGGATTAATATTAGAAAAAGTAACATTAATTAATACTGCTGGCTAAATTAGTAGAATATTATAATAGCTAGCAAAATAATCCTATGGGCTACAGAATCTACATCCAGTCATTCTGTGTGAAAAACTCAAATGACTACTGCTGAAAAAGTCTACTCACATTTTTAGGGAATGTTTCTTGCAGATTGAGTCTTTGCCAAGAAACTGGTGAATTCCCACCTGGAAACTCTGAATTGTGTCCAGAGGATAGAATTTTGCCATTTTAATCATAAGAAGCTGGTTTCACCAGCAAAAATGGAAACCTTTCTCAGTGACACTCAGGAGCCTAAGTCACTTTTGAAAATGAAACTTAGGTTCTTAAGTCACTTAGGGTGGAATTTCCAGAAGTGCCTAAGTGCCTATCTCAAGGTTAACCAGGAAGCCTGTACCAAAGCCAGTAATCGAACCTACAGCTCATGACTCCCCATGCTGCATTATCGTGAAGCCATAGTCCCTGGTTCTATTGCTGAATATGAGCCAGAAGTGATGTTCTGTCATCGAGGAGTTTCCAGACGCACAGTCTGCTAGGGAATCCCCCCTGAAGAATTTCATTAAGTTGCCCTTTAGAATTGTCCAGTTCCCCTGAGAATTTCAATTAAGCAGCAAGAGACAGGTTCTGTCCCTGCACACCATTCTGGCAGCACTCATGGACTTTGAAGGAGCAGAGCTGATCCTAAAAGATTTCCCAAGTGCAGGAGAGGTATATGGTCAGAATACAAAGCTCTCAGCTGCCTCTCACGTGTAGTCACTGGTGAAGCATGGTCTGGTATTTCCAGGCTGTGGAGCAATTTGCAGACAACCTGGGGAGGCAGGCATAAGACAGAGTAGCCTCTGAGTCTGCACTTACTTAAGTTGGGAATCACATTGACCCCAGGACATCTCACAGTCTGGGAAGTACAAAAGTATCATTAAAACCAACTCTGTTTCCTCAACTCCATGCATTGTGCATCTCGAGCAGCATAGCAGAGACTTTGGGCCCCCAGAGCCCAGTCCCTAGTTGCTCACATACATGGGCAGCGGGTATCAGGTATGGGAGGCAGCACCTCCCCAAACAGCCAGGCATGGCCCTGCCCACAGACCTCCCTCTTGCTTCCCACTTGGCATGACTCCACTAGTCTCCATGGCCCTGGCTTGGGACGCACCTGCACCACCCACCCTCCCGGTGCTCCAGGGCTGGGGCCATGCCACCTGCCCTACCAACAATCATGGGTTGTGGGGGAAAGGAGGGGACAAAGGCTGGAGGTGATTGGAGGCTGGAAATACTAGCCTGGGGCGGGGACCGTCAACTGCAGTGGGGGCTCTCTGGGCTCCGGGGTAGGTTGGGGTGGGGCAGCAGAATGGGCAGGGCCTCAGTTCGAAGAGGGTGCTAGCCTCTCCCAGCTGGCAATTCATGCACCACCCATGCTCACATAGTTTTTGGGTGCACAAGGATTTGGGCCCAAAGTTGACATTCAAGCGACTTTTATTGTTTGGGTGGCAATGTGAAAAAAAAGGGAACCACAGAAGAGCTGGGTTTTGAGGCGATGTTTAGCACTGTCCATCAGTTCTTGAGCCACTGGTAGCGTTTCCTAAATGTCAGAGAGCAACTGCAGTGCATGGTGCAGGCACTGCTGAGCTACTGGGACTGAAAGAAGAGATTGGATAACATTTCCAGGAAAAAAATGGGCCATAAAGGGGTGAAAGGAAAACATGAAGTCCCTAGTCAGCCTGTTTTGTTTCTCTACAGCACTTCTATAAATTCACAGAGTTGGAGGCCTGTAGGGACCATTAGATCATCTAGTCTGATGTTCTACATATCACGCCATTACATTTCACCCAATTACCCCCAGGTTGAGCCCCATAAATTGTGTTTGGCTAAAGCATATCTCCCAGGAAGACATCCGGGTTTGATCTGAAGACAGCAAGAGATGGCGAATCCATCACTTCTCTTGGTAGTTTGTTCCAATGTTTAACCTCCCTCATTGTTAAAAATCTGTGCTTAATTTCTAATTTGTCTGGCTTCAGCTTCCAGCCATTGGATCTTCGGTCTTTCTCTGCTAGAGGGGAGGCAGAAAGAGCCCTATGTATGTTTGAGGCTAGAACGGGTGGGATGTTTGGACCTTTGATTCCTTCCATCCCCTAAATGATAAAGTGTGGGTGCTCTGTTTTCACTTTTCAGCTACCAACTTTTCCAGAATCTAGTCAAGGCTCTTGCCCTCACCTCTGCCCCTGCTGCTGGCAACCAAGCACAGAACCACACACAGTTCTCTACATAGGCGCTGACTCCGTGGGTGCTCCGGGGCTGGAGCAGTCACAGGGAAAAAATGGTGGGTCCTGAGCACCCACCAGCAGCCCCCCCATCAGTTCCCCACCAGTACCTCCCGCCCGCCAGTGGGCTCCACAGATCAAAGGCTCCCGCCAGCCACGATCAGCTGTTTTGCAGCATACAGGAGGCTGAGGGAGAGGGGAAGGAGTGAGTATGAGGAGAAGGAGGGGTGGGGGGGGGCGGAACTGGCTGGGAAGAGGCCAGGTGGGGGTGGGAAGAGGTGGGATGTGGGTAGGGCCTTGGGGAAAGGGGTGGAGTGGGGCAGGGCCTGGGGTGGAGCTGGGGGTTAAGCACTCCCTCGACACTTTGAAAAGTCAGCATCTGTGATTCTCCAAGTGGAAAAGTACAGTTCTGTGTGTGGTGCTCTGCTCTGTCCAATGTTGATAACAGTCAGCTGTGTGTGTGTGTGTATTCCCTTTGTGTGCTGCCCCGGCTCTGCAGGTAGCTGACACAGCAGAGCCCGGAAGAACCCCCCAATGACTACAGAGTCCAATAAGTCTGAAGGCACCCGGCCAGGTTTATTGTCAAACAAAGCTCAGTAACAGTTTCCTGCAGACTCTACTGGACATACTACAAACATGTAGCCCCTGACAATGGACACAGCTCAGTTAGTGGTGGGATTCCACTCAGAGGTACAAACAAGTTACCCATCACTCCTGACGTATTGAGGTACAACTGCTCTGCGTGTTAGGGTGCCGCCTCTCTCCTGGTACATGTTGTTTTGACAAACAACTCTATCCATCATATTATCTTTTTGTCTCTGTCTTTTAGGATGGGTCAGCCTGTTTCTCCTTATCTCAGTGGAATGTGTTCATACCAGAATGTTCTGGTGCCATCCTGGCACATGTTCATCCTATTAGTACTTGATACCTTTTAGATATGTGATTAGGGGGCTGGAGCGCATGACTTATGAGGAGAGGCTGAGGGAACTGGGATTGTTTAGTCTGCAGAAGGGAAGAATGAGGGGGGATTTGATAACTACTTTCAACTACCTGAAAGGGAGTTCCAAAGAGGATGAATCTAGACTGGTACCTGATGACAGAACAAGGAGTAATGGTCTCAAGTTGCAGTGGGGGAGGTTTTAGGTTGGATATTAGGGAAAACTTTTTCACTCAGAGAGTAGTGAAGCACTGGAATGGGTTACCTAGGGAGGTGGTGGAATCTCCTTCCTTAGAGGTTTTTAAGGTCAGGCTTGACAAAGCCCTGGCTGGGATTATTTAGTTGGGAATTGGTCCTGCTTTGAGCAGGGGGTTGGACAAGATGATCTCCTGAGGTCCCTTCCAACCCTGATATTCTATGATTCTATGTGTATACATGCAATTAGCAGCCTTCTTCTTGCCAACTTCTGTGAGCAGGGCCTGCCTCCGGCTCACAGCTTAACTTCGCTTTATGTTAGCAAAGTCTTGACCATTACTTTAGTTCAGGCCTTAGGCCTCATTGTTGGGCCTCGGATACAAGGTTTATGTTTCAGGGTCTCATTTTACTACATTCCACCACTTTTTGTCTTTTTATGGGGAGATGTTTACCCATCGTTCTGGAAAAGCATAATTCATGGACTGAAGATAACCCAGTAGGCTAAACACTGTCATGTGCTTATCTTATTTTACCGTCCATACACTCATGCCCCATTCTGTCCCTTAGTCTGCACATTCTCTCGTACTATTGATAGACAGATTTTATTATCCAATTACACTTCTACCCGGATATAACGTGACCTGACATAACACGAATTCGGATATAACACAGTCAGAGCCGGCGCTTCCATTAGGTGACCCTAGTTGGTCGCCTAGGGTGCCAGGATTTGGGGAGCAGCATTTTGTGCACTCCCCACAGGGCACACGGGAGCTTCCGGTTCCGCTCCCGTCGCACTGCCGAAGAAGGACCTTCTGCTGACATGCCGCAGAAAACAGCGGCAGGCAATTGAGCAGCTCAGTGACTGCTGCTGTCGCCTGCGGCATTTCGGTGGAGGGTCCTTCTTCGGCAGTGCGATGGGAGTGGAACCGGAAGCTCCTGCGCACCCAGTGAGAAGCACACAAAATGCCGCCCCCCAAATTCTGCACTAAAGCAGTGTTCCGGAGTGGTGGGGCTGCGCACTCTGGCGGATCAAAGCCAGTTCAATGTAATGCGGTTTCATCTATAACGCGGTAAGATTTTTAGGCTCCTGAGGACAGTGTTATATCAGAGTAGAGGTGTATTTTTAGTTCCTTATGGTGGGCCTGGGAAAGTTTAAACAGTTTAGCAATATTATGCACATTATAAATGATATAGAGCAATAATACAACACTACAACAATAATACAACACTACAACATTAATAGTTGTTTTTATACAATAGCCACATTCAAATTAACTGACTGTGATTTCTAGCTGATTGCCAACTTAATTGTTCATACATGGTAGATTGAAGTGTATTTGGCCAGTTTCTTATTTACAAAGCACCTCAGTTTTCTTTTCTTGATGATTGGAGGGTTTCTTCACTGTATACTGATATCATCTGGTGTTTTTGTGGTGTGACATCTTCTGGTGTCTTTGGTCTGTGGGATGCAATCTTAAACTGCTAGTTAGTTAACATAATAAAGTTTTTTGTTTATTTTACATCCCTTCTTGTTTTCAGTAATCCAAATTTAATACACTGATGAACGTAGTTTGTTTATAATGTGGTGGGGACTAAGTCTTTTATAACACAATCTATACTTTCACAATTGTTGTATAGACATTCATTTTCATTGGAGGTACATTACTAATACTTTATATTAAATGTAATGCTTAGTTGCTAAAATAAATGCTCACAATCTTCTGTGAGGTGTATTGCTTTATTTTTCCTGATCAACATTCTGTGTTAGCAAAAGAGTCAATAACATAATTTTTACCAAGCTTTTTAGAGTTAATTTGCTTGTGATACCAATTTCACTTTTGTTAACTGTTTAGAAGCACAAACTTTAACAACCACTGCTTCCCATTAACATAACATAACAAAAGAAAAGCATATAAAATTAAACCAACTATAAAATTAAACCAAAATAAGTTTTAAATACAGGTCCATGCAACTACTTTGAGGGTATTAAACTTTCGTGATGCTTTGTTGTGGTTGGGAGCCAAAGGTGGAAACCTGTTGAAAATGTGGAAATCTGTTGAAATTCTTTGGTTAGCTTTATGCATAAATTGTTATTTTAAACATTTTTGCTATCCCATTCTTATAACTATATTTAAAAGTGCAAACAAGTTTATAAAAACCCAAACAAGAAATTGACATTTTGTTAATATTATCTTTACCTTAATGTTGAGGTTGCCCCTTACATTTTTTCTTTGAATAACAAAAAATGAACAAAAAAACAAAAACAAAAAACTCCCTTGTGATTAATAAAAGAGAAATATTTTTGTTTGCAATTGCATTATTTGTTGAGGCAGAAATATATGTGCATATATTTGTAACTGAAACCTTTTTGAACTTAGCACAAAAAATTGGTGTGAATAATACCATGATTATACTCTAACCATGATCTTAAAATAGTGTGGTACCACATATACAAGTATGTTTAAAAGGGTATGAAATTGGCTTTTGTTGCAACAAAATAAAAAGAATGAGTAGTCATGTGACACACACAACACAGGACAACATACATGACATACAGGACTAACCTACAATTAAAAACAAATGGTGCCAGAATTCTATTTATAACTATACGAACTAAGGCAAACAAAAATAAAAAAATAATCAAAAGGATTAAATATCTAAATGAGCTTATTACCTTTTTATTTAAAACTTTTAATAAAAAATGATATTATTTCCCAAATTTCTTTTATTAATTTCGTAATTTAAGGCATTTTTATTCCTCTGCTGTCCGGAAATAAGGAAAGTCCACGTTTCAAATCTTAGTCAGTGGTTAGGATTAGACGCAGAGTCTGCATTTCTGTTGCTTGGCAACCATATTTTCAAGAAAGTTAGTAATTCCAGCTGTTGCATTCCTGAAGGGTTAAAATAATCTACTGGATTTATTTAAAGTATAAGTTTTTACCTTGTTTTCTTTGTGTTGTTTTTGTTTGGTTTTCAATTGCTTTATCTTTTGGAGGTTTCTGTAAAAACTGTAACTTTTAACACAGAGAAAGTCGAAGTGAGAAGAGGCGGGGAGGAGGGAGGAGTGAAGAGCAACTTAGGAAGGTAGCGAGACCTGAGCCAAGAGAGTAACTCTATCAAGGTATTTGAAAGTACAGGCAGCAGCGGCAAGTTTAGCAAACTGAGAAAGCATATAAAGGACAAAACTTAACTGGTATGTAAAAATATTTGAGAAAGAAGGTTCTATTTTTAGATATGAGAGAGGAGTGTGGTTCTGTGAGTCAAAGCAGTTGGGAACCACGCCCCTGTTTTTTATCCTGGCTTTGAGAGGAGAGTGGAGGAGGTAGTTACCTGCTCTTGTAAAACCTGAATTTGTTCCCTCAGGGCTTGGCCACACTCGAAACTTCAATGCGCTGCCGCGGGAGCGCTGCCGCGGCAGCGCTTTGAAGTGCGAATGTGGTCGCAGCGCCAGCGCTGGGAGAGAGCTCTCCCAGCACTGCACGTACTCTACCTCCTCATGGGGATTAGTTTACAGCGCTGGGAGTTGCGCTCCCAGTGCTGCGGCACTGTTTACACTGGCGTTTTACAGCGCTGTATCTTGCAGTGCTCAAGGGGGTGTTTTTTCACACCCCTGAGCGAGAAAGTTGCAGCGCTGTAAAGTGCCAGTGTAGCCAAGGCCTAATTAGTGTCTGTTGCTTTTGTAGGCATGCCAAATGGATTGTTGGAGTGCCCTTTTTTGATGCAGTTAACTGTTTTGGGGCAGCTCCACGTGTTAATGTATTAATTATAGGTGTTAACTTGCTTAATCTTCGTTTTTCACTTTGAAAATCTTTTTTATTTGCTTCCCTGCCATTGAGTCACAGCTCCTGTCTCCTAATGTGCTCTGTGAATCATTCAATTTTTAACTTCATCTGATTTACCAATTCAGTGACAGTATTGTTTGCTACTTTCCCATCCTGTGCACTTACTTGTCCCATTCTGACAGGCACCAATCTAGGCTTATGTTTTACCAGACCCTGGCTTTTATCATACAATGATGGTTGCAATGCGGTGGACACCGTTTCCTCTTTTAATTTTAAGGTCACCTTTTTCCATTTCTGTCCCCATTCTTCAGGCCCAGGGTAGCTACCTGAAGCCTGCTGCTGACCACAAATGTTTATAATGAGACGGCACATTTTTCTTTTGCAGGTTTTCCACAGCTGTCTCTAATTTTAGGTTTTCCTGCTTTATCTGTTCGAGCATATCGTGAGTCTGGACCACCTGTTGCCCTGTTAAAAGAGCTTGGGCTTTCCAGTGCTCGACTGCCTGGCTTGCTTCCTCCAAGACTTTAGTTATCTCTTCCACTTCCCTGGTTTTCTCCATTACTTGCCTGGCCAGTATGTTGGTGTGTTGTTTAAGCCATCTTACTGCCATGGACATTAATTGCAAAATTCGAGCTTTTTTACTTTTGTTATTATTTTTAGAGCTTCTGTTTCTACCATTGCTTTATATATGCCAGTCCATGTTTCCCCACTTTCTTTTTTAAATTCATATGGACCCCCTTTACTGGCAATCCAGAGGGTCCACGAGTTATCAAACTCTGTGGGGATTTGAAGGGAGGGGATAAGGGGGTTCCCTATCTCATGGTTTTCTGTCATGTTAGATCACGATTCCTACAGCGGACAGCTCGCTTACTCACCAGAGCAGCGGTCAGGGTCACCAATGTTGTCAGATGTTACTGGTGTGGTGCTCTGCTCTGTCCAATGTTGATAACAGCAGTGGCGTAGCCAGATTCTAAGAACAGGGGGAGCAAAAATTAAAAAGGTACCCCCTCCTTAGGCTCCTCCTCTGGCCATACCACCTTGGCTCCTCCTCCAGCCACTCCGCACACCCCCTCTCCCCCCGGGCTGGCTTCGGCTGTACTGTGATGCGCCGCTCCCGTCCCCATGGCTCCTCTGGCCGCGCTGCGGGCTGCCATGCTGCGCCCCCCCATGGCTCCTCCGGCTGCGCCAACCCCCCTATGGATCCTCCGGCCGCACCACCCCCCACCCCATGGCTCCTCCAGCTGTGCTGCCCCCCCCTTGCCTGCAGGAGCCCAGCGCCAGCCCAGCAGGCCAAGCTTCAGAGAAGAGCGTGGACCAGCCCGCTGGCGGCCATGGTAATCACTAACTAAGGCACCGGTTTTGGAAAATCTGCTGAGGGGAAGCGACTGCTTCCCCTGCACCCACCCTAGCTATGCTAGTGGATAACAGTCGGCTGCATGTGTGTGTGTGTTTCCTCTGTGTGCTGCCCCGGCTCTGCAGATTGCTGACACAGCAGACCCTCAGAGAACCCCCAATGACCACAGACTCCGATAAGTATGAAGGCATCCGGCCAGGTTTATTGTCAAATGAAGCACAGTAATAGTTTCCTGCAGACTCTACCAGACGTACTATGAATATGTGCCCCCTGACAATGGACCGGCTCAGTCAGTGGCAGGACTCTCCACTGCTGCCTAGGCTGGACAAAGACAACCACTCAGAGGTGCATTCTTATACACAGGTACAAACAAGTTACACATCACTCCTGACGTACTGAGGTACAACCCCTCTGATTGTTAGGGTGCTGCCTCTCTCCTGGTACATGTTGGTTCGAACAAACAACTCTATCCATCATATTATCCTTTTGTCTCTGTCTTTTAGGATGGGTCAGCCTGTTCCTCGTTATCTCAGTGGAATGTATTCGTACCAGAATGTTCTGGTGCCATCCTGGCACATGTTCATCCTATTAGTACTTGATACCTTTTAGATATGTGTATATGTGTAATTAGCAGCCTTATTCTTGCCAATGTCTGTGAGCAGGGCCTGTCTCTCAAGCTGTGAGCCACTTCGCTTTATGTTAGTAAAGTCTTGACCATTACTTTAACTCAGGCCTTAGGCCTCATATCGGGCCTCTGATACAAGGGTTTATGTTTCAGGGCCTCATCTTACCACACTGTGCCTCTGGGGTACCACAGCAGGTTTTCTAGCATAGCCTTGTGTTTTATAATGGGAGTTTTTTAACGAATCTTTCTTGCAGAGGTAACAGTTCCTGGACAGAACGAGGCAGTCTTCTTGCTGCATGCAACATGTTGTCAGAGAAAAACAGAGTTCTCACTCCTTGGTTGGGTGCAGCAAGTCAGATACTTTATTATCAGACACTCCGTAATCCCCTTCTGTCTTGTTTCCACATACACTGCATCCAGTAGCAGCTCTTTCCCCTAAGACATATGAAACTCTTCTTGGGCTGTCAAAGGTGAATGGAAGAAACCCTATAAGAGCTAAGTGATATTAAGAAAGTAAATAACTATGTGTGACATGATTTAGTGAATAGTGGCAAGAAGTGGATATGATGACACTGCAATCTTTTATTTCTTTTATTCTTTTTTTTTTTTAAATATTACTTTGCTTTTACAGGGACTGATCCCACTCAGTTGTGGACTCTCAGCTGACTTTAATGGGTGTTTGATTAGGCCCTCTATAGATCTCAAAATGCTTTATAAAGGTATTATTGTATCCATTTTACAGTGGGGAAAATAAAGGCCAACTAGGTAAAGGGATTTTCCTTAAGTCACACACTATTTCATTGGCAGAACCAGGAACAAAACCCAGGTCTCCTGATGCCCAGGCTCTTCCATTAGACTACACTATTTCTCTCTTATGGTGTGAGTTTAACATAAAATCTAGGTTTATTCAGGATGTGGAGGTTTTCCACTCTGGTTCTAGGAACTGCAGATAGATTCAGATTCTACCCCTTTTCTGCCATATAGAAGGACCAAGACAGATTGGAGAAGGGGAGCTGGCAGGCCCATACTTTCTTTTAAAGTAACACATAGTTAAGCATTGAAAGTGAATCTTCTGCTAAACATCACTAGAACATGAACTCTACAGCCTGAATAGAAAGTGGGTACAGACAGAGCATCACAAACGTCCCTCCTGTGCTGCGATAACAGGTTTCAATCCAGAGCTGCATCACCTCTGATGTTTTGCCTTCAACAGGAAATTATATTGTGTTGACTGCACATCCGTGGTGGTTAAGAGTAGCTAATGCTGCTGAGCAAGCCTGGTGAGTCAGGAAGAGATGAACAAGTCACGTTCAGCACTCAGCTGCTCATGAGTAACCCTGGTCCCAGCAGAATTTAATCCTAGCTAGCAGACATGATGCAGAACACAACTTGTTTTTGTCTGTTCCAGCCACAACATTGCTATCAGCACCACTTCAGCTTGCTGAATACAATCACGTCTGAATACAATCCTATTTTCTAATGTAGGCAAGCCCCCAAGAAATTCAGTCCACAGATCCATTCACTTCTTGGCCTTTCTGCCAAGGATACCAGTGTAAGAACCTGCAGGGCTACAATCTGGAATCATGGGGGTTCTGGGCTGCTGAAGCCTCCACATAATGACAGGAGGCTTAGGCTGAGCTCCCGTGGGAGGACCCTGTGAGGCTGGGTCTTGCAGGAAGTACTATCCAGAAGGACTTGAGTGAATGCTCCTCACAGCCCATTTATTGGCTGGCACTGTTACTTAAGCCAGAAAGCCACGATAGGGAGTTATCTGAGCAAAAATACAGGGTTCCTGCCTGTCTTGCTTCAGACCTGGCACACAAGAGATCCCAGATTCTGGCTGCTGACCCTGTCTGACACCTAACTCTTGGTTTGCCCTCTGGCCTGTCTCAGACTCTGACCGTCTGGTACCGGATTCGGCCTGACTCCTGCCTGCTACTCTGACCACTAGGTCTGGCCACCCATGAGCTGGTCGTGACAACCAATGGAGCTGATAACTGTGATTATGCTCAGCACACTAGTTCACTTGGAATTGGACTTAGGCCACTGACTCCTTTCACAATAGACACCACAGAGCTCTCTGCAAAATTTTCCTCTGTATCACTGGCAACATGAGATGCACTCATATCAGTCACTCTGATTATTATAATTTGTATTGCAGTCGCACCTTGGAAATCATGAGCCATGATAAGTAGTGGTCTCAGCACACCAGCTGCTTAACTGTTGTCAAGTTTCCTGTGGATGTCTTGTTATTTGGGTGTAACTTCCCCTGAGCTGTTTCCTTCCCCGCGTGAAAATACATGTTCTTTTAAAATAAAAACCTTCACCGCTGCACCCCCAAAACATTTGGCTGCCTTGGTTTCTAGTTCTGTTCAGGGGATAAGATCAAATCCTGAAGTCCTTATTGAGGCAAAAGTCCCACTGAGTGAGTAAGGACTTCAGATTTAACCCACAGAAATTGAAACTGGAAAAGGTACTCTAGTAAGTCCTCTAACCCTCTCCCTTGCAATGCAGGGCTGAGCCTTGCAATTGATGTTATGGTGCTTTGCCTGCTCAGGACTCATTGGTGTGCGGTTTGGACCACCTTCATAAATCTGAACTATTGATGGGAAAATCCCAAAAAGGTTTCTCTGATCCTTTTCAAGGAGGAGAGAGAAAAATTGTTCTCAACCTCTGAGGATAGGACAAGAAGCAATGGACTTAAATTGCACAAAGGGAGGTTTAGGTTGGACATTAGGAAAAACTTCCTAACTGTCAGGGTGGTTAAGCCCTGGAATAAATTGCCTAGGAAGGTTGTGGAATCTATTACTTCCTTCTGAATATTTTCCCTTTGGACTGTGTAGTGTAAAGGACAGTTAGCTATAAAACTCTAATGAAGCAAAGTATAATTGAGGTCTGGGAATTGAGTTAAATCTCTGTGATGGCCCTCCTGTCTCAGAGGAGAGCTTATCTGTCACATGGAAACTGCATTTTGATGGACTGTTTATCTACTGATAAATGAATCTATTTCATACTTTTCTCATGAGGCTGATCAGTGCATTGAATGACCGAAATCTTCAGAATTTTGAAACTACACAGACTGGCACGAAAATGCCTAACAGTCTTGCAAAGTAGTACCTGATCATGGTAAATGTCTAATGTAGATTGATGGATGAGATTCAGATGATGATGTCACCAGAAGTCCCACCTACCTTGGCATCAATGGAAGTCCTGCCTTACCCAAAAGTGATATTACAAGAACAGATGATGTCACCAGAAATGAAGTTAGGCCCTAAAGTCATGCCCTTTGTGGATCTGATCTAACCCCTTCTAACCTCTGAACAGGAAGACCTGCCTGACCTAGAGAGGTAAACCACTAGGATCTGATGTTGGCTCAGACTCCCTAACCTGATAAGTAGCATCATCCATAAAAATTATAAAGATATTGGCAAGGTGGTGGAGCCTTCAAACATGGATCTGGCATTGTGGTAAAAGACAGTGTAGAGGTGGTGATGTACCCCTCCCCAGCACCAATAGAGCTGTAATCACTCTAGCTGGGTTAGGAACTTAAAGACCCAGGTCTGGCATCATAGTTAGATGTGAGAAATAGCATGGAGAGAAAAGCTAGAGGCAGTGGCAAGGCATCCTTCACAGAACCCAAAGAGTACTTCCCTTTAAGGGCTGGAGATGGGCCTGCCTGAGTCAATTCCTGGGCTCTGAGACTTCATCAACCACTGACAATCTGTGAGTGGGGTGCACCAGAGGGGAAAAGGGGGAGCATTTGTCCATTGGATGTGCACAGCAGAAGGTGGGGAAACTAAGACAAAGGACTACTGCCTAAGATACCATGGAGAGGTGGATATTAGTATTCATATAGTTTATGGTTGAGTTACTCTTGTTTTCCCAACTGAACGCTGTGCTCCTTTTCCCCATCCATAAAGGAAGATGGACATGATGCAAGTGTTAAAAAAACACATTTTTGCATCAGTACCAATCACGCAATTTTTCCAAACCTTTCAAATTTATGAAAGTTGTTTGCTGCTTTTGATATTAATTGCTTGACATCTAGCGTGGTGTCAGCATCATTGCTTCCTAGATAGGGAAATGACTTACCTCTTCTATTGCTTCTTCATCCAATCTAATAGTTACTTTTGGGATAGTGACAACCACATATTTTGTCTTTCCTTTGTTGATGAACAAATCAACTTGTTTGCTGTATCTGCCAAATCTGGGTCTTTTCTTCCATTAAGCGGTGTGTTGAACTAAACAGGACAATGTCATCAGCAAAAATGAGATCATCCAACTGCTTTATCATTTGTCCATAAAATTCCTCTGTTGCCTTCTGCAGTTACTTTCCCCATGACATGGTTGATGACCAGTGAAAACAAGTAAATTTAGTTTTATAAGTTTCTATTTTCTATTAACAAAACTCTGCACATGCAAAAAACTCTGTTTACACTTTGTACCATTTTTAATGCTTTTAACTGTTTCTTTATCAGTTCTACTGGTGGTGCTACTGATCAGGCTCTGATTTAAGGAGTCTGGGCCAACATCAGCTCCTACTGGTTTACCTTCCTAGGTAAGCAGGCCTTCTGGTTGGGGTTAAGGTTCACAAGGGTTTAGATCAGACTCCTGAAGGGCATGGGTTTAGGTCATAATATCATTTCCTGTTACATCATTCTATCCTGTGCTGCCATTTCTGATTAAAGTGAATGCGGGTGCAAGGACACAAGGGGAAAGGAGAAGATGTGCCTGACTGAATGGGAGAGGCTAGGGGTCAGCCAGGGTTTGCATAGGGGAAGCTCCCTAACAATCCCTCCCCACCTCTCCAAAAAAATCTGTTCCATACTTTTCCCACCCATAGCCAGCAACCCTCCAAGTTCACACCCAGGCTTCTTCCCAGCAATTTACTTCCCTCTCCCTCAGCTCCTCCATTACCCCTGACTCCCCCAAGCCTTTGCACTGCTTCTGTGGAGTGCAGGAAATATGGTTCCGTATTGTAGTTTAAATTAATTATTACTCAGAGCTCTGTATTAATATGCCTAGTAAGGAATCTATTTGCCAAAAAACATTTCCTGAATCTTTTTTATTGTCTGTATTGTTACAGACATACATGCTGACAGGTATTTAGAAATAAATTATCAAAAATATTTGAAACTCGTGTGATTATATTGTGTTATTCTGACAAATAAAATATACTGATTTTTGCAGAATTTAAAAATATTGTATGCAGGATTTTTAATGTTTTGTCACAGATTTTTTAATTTTTTGGTACAGAATTCCCCCAGGAGTAATAAATAATAGTACTAGCTTTGTACAGTAGTAGTGACTTCAAACTGAGACTTTCAAAACACATCACAAAGTTAAAAGCATTAACTCTATTTCACAGATGAGAAATCCGAGACAGAGAGCTTAGATGACTTGTCCAAGGTCACATGGGAAGTCTATAGTTGAGCTGGGAACAGAGCCCAGATCTCATGACTCCCAGTAATGTGTGCTTAACCAGATGGCCATCCTTCCTCTCCTAATGGAAGCTAATGATTCTGATGTGTCCTTAGGCTAGTCATGTTCCATCCTCATACCCAATTACAGACCAAGTGAAACTCAAATGAAAACAAGAGGTCAGATCTTTCTCACTGATTTGCCAATGTACATCACCTGAGGATCTGATTCCAGGTCTTCACAGTCAACCAGAAGCTCCCATTAAAGACTGTGGCAAAACTCCTATTGATTTCAGGATTGGAGACAATGGGGTTTAGCTTGCAATAACATTTCCGTTACTAGAACACAAAATGGTAATTAGCACAAATATGACAGAGATGCTTAAAAGCAGGGTCCTTTATTCTGAGATGAGCTGGTAAAGGCAGGATTCTCCATGGCACTGTAATTTCAGAGATTGTTTGATTAGATGTCCAATGCAGCTCCCCCATAAACTGCACATTTGCTTATCATTATTTAGAAGGCCAGAGTTCACTTGTCACGTGTCTAGATAAACGCTAGCTGGCTAGCAAATTTGTAATGCTGCAAGATAAGTATTTAATGTGTCATTTTCATTACTGATGCTTTCGAATATGAAGGGCAATTACTGCTGTCATTCTCCAACCGAGCAGGAAAGCTTAAGAGTGACATGATGACTTTCCCCTAAAATTAAATATGCCAATAACAACAACAATCTTTGAAAACTGCTTTCTTCTAGTAGATACTGGTGACATCTGAAATGCATAGGAAATGCATGGATTCCTAGGTGGGCTCATGATATGGGGAGTGCATTGACCTTGGTCATTCCTGAGGTGGCATTACTCTTCCTTTGTGTCCATGCACAAGGGAGAATTCCCACCATTACGGTATAGCACTTCTGATTCAGTGGCTCCAGATATCACATGTTGTGAGGCTGGTTGTGTCGTCTCATTTCTGTCTCCAACATTCAGAATCTTCCTTCCTGGGATTTTATCTGAATCCCTGGAGTCCAGGTTGTGTTTGTTTGGGTGTGGTTGAATAAAGGAGACACCTCTAATAGAGGACCACTTCTCCCCAGCATTGCAGTTTCAGCCTCACGAAGAAGTTCAGGTCTTGGTGTGGGACTTGAATGAACCCACAATCTCAAGAGCCAAAAAATCCTAGCAACTGTGCCAGCCACTGCGACTTCTTGATAGAATCATCACTCAGAACAGCTGATCCCGAGAGTCAAGCTCCTTTCTCAGCCTCTGTTGCCTGGGTTTCCTTAGACCCAACTTCCTGTTGTTTATAGATGCTTATCTCAGCATGTTAGGGAGGGCACAGAGTCAGGCTCACGCCTTGTGATTGCTGATCCTTCCAGCTTTACCTTAATTTTCCTAAGGCTGCTATAAAGGCCTACTAGCCTAGCTACTTTTGGCAATAAGCAAAATTATTGATATTTCAGTGCTGGCAGTGGCCTAGGCATTTTGCTGTGCTGCCAGTGTCTTCCCTAACACCTCTTACATACCAAAGGTTGCCCAACTTGTAAATTGCAGCCTGGGGAGATCTATCTCAGCCATTTCCAATGGCCACCCCGACCTGTGACAGCTCTATCTTAGACAGTTCTAAGCCATACACCAATACACATGACAGACAATTTCACCTCTTCTGGAACAGACTTCCCTTCTCACAATAGCCTTTTCTGATTCACTAAAGTGAATGCAGTGTAGCTTTGCTTCTAATGAGATGGCAATGCCAGGTTCCTTCTGACCCTCTGTTATAGTTGGCCAAGTAGGAAAGAGTAGCGGTTAATTAGAACGGTGTAAAATGCTCACAACAAAACCCAAGCCCAGGAAAGACTTATCTGCTTTCACATTTAGTTACAAATGCAAACCCTGTTTGTAGACAGAGTGACAATTTCCGTAAATCACCTCGGGCTTATTCTCAGTACCCCATTGAAACTCCCAACTTGGCTCTGTGTGGACAGGAAAGCGAGTGAAACTGTGTCTTTAGCTGGAATCACACTTTGAATTTTTGTGTTCCTTTCTGCTTGAGATGCCA
Source organism: Gopherus flavomarginatus (assembly GCF_025201925.1). Taxonomy (NCBI): domain Eukaryota; kingdom Metazoa; phylum Chordata; order Testudines; family Testudinidae; genus Gopherus; species Gopherus flavomarginatus. The sequence goes on along the minus strand of NC_066619.1, from coordinate 272,268,016 downwards.
AACAAGACTCAAGAAACATGAGACTTGATGAAAGATTTGCACCAGCCCGTGGCAGCCGAAACCGGACGAGTTGCATCTAGCTATGGATTGCCCTAGCCAATGCAAATACCTCCCTCACAGAAACAGGTTTGTATTTCCCAAGACGGATGCGAGTTACTGGCAGCGAAGACAGAATGGCTTCCACAGTTGGAGCATTACTGGTGTTTCACTTACTTTTTTGTGAAGGGTTTAACGATACTTGGAATGAGGAACTCACTTCTGCTTATTAACTGCAAGAAAAACCCAGTTATTTCTGTCTCGGAGAGAGATCAGCAATCCGTTGACTCCTGCACAAAACACTGGCTGCATTGCCATTTATTAATAGTTTATGTCTAATGTAATCATGCCACGTGCCCAACAACCTCCATGGGCTCTATTTATGGTCCTCAGGACAGAGTCCAATGCTATTATCTTCTTAGACTCCAGTCAGCAGGGAGAAATTAGAAGCTTCTAGCTGTTAGTTCAGCTAACTAATATTTTCCTCTATGTAGTTTAGATACAGGAGCCCCTTGTTTCCTCATGTTCTGTACAGTCACTGACAAAGGGCCAGATCCTACAATGTGCAGCGAGCCCTCACTGCTCATCAAAGTCAATGGGCAGTGAGGGTGCTCCAGTCCTTGTTGGATGGGGTCTTTAATCCTCCACCCCATTTCTTTCCTGCGGCATCTTCCCATTCTATCAAGGCTTCTTGATCCAGTGCCCACTGAAGGCAATGGCCTTAGATCAATGCATTGGAGTTCTGCAGGAATATGAATGAAGCTTCAGCTAGAAGTGTTTGAGTAAACCCAAGTATCCCAGTGTTTGTGTGTATTTTCCACAGGCATCGCCTTAAGGGCCCAAATAATGTAAGAGCTGGACTGCTCAGGCTATCTTTAATGATTTGGGCTTCAGTGAGATTACTCATATGCTTAATAGTAAGCGTGTGTTTAAGTGCTTTGCTAGATCAGTGCCACAAGGATTAGCTTCTTGCAAGACTGAGCTCTAAATGAGGAGCCCTGACTCCTCTCTCCCCCAATCAATCACTTTCATCTTTCCTGTACAGTCACCATTTTAAGACAATCTTTCTCCTGCAGCCTATATTTTGTTTCCACTTTCAAGACTCGTTCAGAAGACTTCACTCCTGCAGCTCTTCTGCAGTTAGGTAAAATTCCTGTTAGACAAAATCTTGCGGCAACATCATGTACGTGTGCATCCATGTTGGCAGGTCACCAGCACCACCTTAGGGAAATCCCAAGCAAAGATCCACTGTAATAGCTCCTGTACCACCCCCTTGCCTGGACTCTTGCCTCATGTCGGGGGTGTGCCTGGCAGAAAGGGATGTGGCTGGAGAGCTTGGTGCTGGGACAGCCCTTGAAGGCCATTGATAGCAAGTTTAATTTAGAGCAGTCTTGAGGCTACTTTAAACTGCCTTGGGTAACAGGATCAGGCTACCATAAGATGGACTGAGAATCTGGCCCAGCAACTGCATTTAGAAGCATAGCAGGGTGTTGGCAACTGTGTGGCACTGGCCCTATTTTGTGCCTTATGTTTGAAAGTTTACAAGGAAATCCCAGGTGAGCGGGCAGAGCACAACTAAGCAAATGCCTACCTTACAGATCAGTTAAATTAGAAAGTGTGTTTCCATCCAGATAAGACCCTTCCTTTCCCACAAAAACAAAAAAATGTTAGAAAGATTTTCCTTCCATGTCAGCATCAGCAGTTCTGCAATGTTATAATAGTTGGAAGCAGGAAATAATTCACCATGATTGTGAAAAGCGCTGAATATGCCTCTCATAGAACTTGTAAGTGTTTATGCAGTGTGTTTTCTCCAGCCTTTAGTAATTAATCAGTCACTCCTCTGGGTTGACTCACCATGTCAGAACGCTTATTTTTGTGGTAACATCTGCCCAAGGGCCAGATTACAGAGACAAAGTGGGTGAGGTGATATCTTTTATTGGCAGGGCTGCCCAGAGAGGGGGACAAGTGGGGCAATTTGCTCCAGGCCCCGGGCCCTGCAGTGGCCCCCACAAGAGTTTTTGGGACCCCTAGAGCGGGGTCCTTCACTCACTCCAGGGGCCCCAGAAAACTCGCGCGGGGCCTGGGCCCCCGGAGCTTCTTCCACTCCGGGTCTTCGGTGGCAATTCAGCGGCGGGGGGTCCTTCCACCCTGGGACCCGCTGCTGAAGTTTTGGGTCTTCGGTGGCTGGGGTCCACCAGGCCTCCTGAACTCTCTGAGCGGCCCTGTTTATTGGACCAACTTCTGTTGGTGAAAGAGACAAGCTTTCAAGCCGCATAGAGCTCTTCTTCAGGTCTGGGAAAGGTACTGAACGGAGACACTAGATTTATGGCTTATTACATCAGCCTTTAACCCACTAACTCTCTCTTTTTATTCTATGATTGCAGAGGTGTTAATGTGCCATTCTACCTTGAATGGTCTCCTAGAATAGGTGCTACCTAATTAATCTGTTCCACTTTCCATTTCTGTGCTGCTCAGATTATCTTTCTCAGAGCGGAAGAAGAGATCTGTGTGGCTCTGAAAGCTCTCTCACTAACAGAAAGTTCAATTAATAGCTCTACAATAGTGTTTGAAAACTGGGTAATGGCACAAGATTCTGCCTGTGGGTAGGTGCTATTATCTGACTAGTACATGCAAGCAGGCGGTTGAAAATTTTGCCCTATAAGTCTCCTGTGCTCCACAAAACCTCAGCATTTATGGCTAATCTTTCAGACTGTCCCTCTTTGGCTATAATTGGTTTAGTATCAGGAACATAACCAAGTATTTAGATGCACCTAAAGAAGAACCTGATCCTGAGAGGTGCCTACCACCTTCAGCTTTCATTGATTTGCATGGTTATGGGTGGCAAGTTTGTAGAAATTTTGGGGGTGCCCAGAACCTGCCCCCCCTACTCTACCCCCCAAACTCTGCCCCCCACCTGCCTAAGGCTCTGGGAGGGGTTTGGTGGAGGAGGTCTGGGGTGCAGGTCCTGGGCTGGGGATTAGGGTGCAGGAGGGGTGCAGGGTGCAAGCTTTGGGATGGAGTTTGGGTGCTGAGTGCAGGCTCTGGGCTGAGGCAGGGGGTGGGTGTGCAGGAGGGGGTGAGGGGTGCAGGCTTTGAGACGAAGTTTGGGTGCAGGCTCTGGGCTGGGGGTGGGGGTGTAGGAAGGGATGCAAGCTCTGGGAGGGAGTTTGGGGGTGGGAAGGGATGTGTGGGAAAGGGGAGGTAGTGCACGATCTGGGAGGGGGTGCATACTCTGAGAGGGAGTTTGGGGATAGGAGGGAGTGCAGGGGTGAGGGCTATGGGGCTGAGGATGCGGGATTCATGATGCAGGAGAGGGTTCAGGGCTAGGGCAGAGGGTTGGGGTGTGGGGTGAGGGCTGTGGGGCTGAGGATGAGGGGTTCATGCTGCGGGGGGGCTCAGGGCTGGGGCAGAGGATCAGGGTGCAGGAGGATGAGGGCTCTGGCTGGGGCTGAGGGTATTGGGGTGGTGGAGAGGCTCAGGGCTAGGGTCGGAGGGCAGGGTAAGGGCAGGACAGCAGTTCTGCTGGGAGCTGTTCTACCCCAGCAGCGCAAGCAGGCAGGGGAGAGGTGTGCGCTGATTTCTGTCAGGCATGGACGTGGCGAGGGGGAGACCCACGGGGGCTGGGGCTCGATCCAGGCAGGGCCAGGGGAGAGACCCAGCTCCAAATATTGCTGAAGCAGGGCCCCCGGCCCTGAATATTCCTGGTGCTCGAGCACCGCAACCATATATAACCTGCCGCCTATGTGCATGGCTGATGCAAGTGCCTGCCAGTTAGGACAGGAATTTGTATCCCATCTGCTGTTAAATCACATAGGACAGGGCTTGATTCAGGCCCCAGTGACACTAATGCCAAGATTCCATTGACTTCAGTGGGAATTGGATTGGCCAGTGAGGGGTATGGTGTAAAAGGTATGCGTAAATCGAGATTTACAGAACAAGTATGACTTTAGTTAGATTTCCATTTAACCTATGCTATGCATATTAAACAGTCTGAGTATCAGTGACTATGTAATGGTGTTGGTGCAATCATTTAGCAGTGAGAGGTTATTTGGAAGCAATAGCTGGACAGATCTCCGTAATCATTTGTTATTCTGGCATTACTGAACTTAGTCTGAACCAACGTGGGCATATTGCCTCCTGTGGGGGAGTTAGTCTACATCCAAACCGTGTGGCTCTGGCTCCAGGCCCACCTCTTAGCCTAAATAAACATGAATGGTTATCCAAGGGCGGTGGAGTCTTGCAAAACCATGAACTCTGATCATAGTTGTTTCTAAATCTGCTATTCATGCTTCTCTAAGGGTCAGTTTCAATGTAAACACAGTTCAATAACAATGCAGATTCAGACATGGCTCAAGGTATCTGGATGATACGGGGACTGAAGCTGGGTTGCTTAAGGTTTTAAAAGAACAGTGTCTGGTAGACTCTAGGCCTGGTCTACACTACAGGGTTAGGTTGACGTAAGTTGCCTTTTGTCAACCTAGCTGTGGAAATGTCTTCATTTAAATTTGGCTATCACCGATGTAAGTGCCTCTCTCTCTCTGCTGATTTAGTAACACTGCTTCCCTGAGCGGTGCAGAGTCATGCTCGATGTAATTAGGTTGACTCAGTGTCAGTGTTGACAAAGCTGCTTACGTTAACTGTTACTGGCTCTTAGGAGCCGTCCCACAATGCCCCACATTGACAACACAATCAATACAAGAGCTCCTGATGAGGACACGCACAGCCGAAGCAGGGAGCCAAGTGTGCACACACACAAACAATTGAATTATTGTGCTGGCTTTATGCTGACGTCAGTTAGGTCAACATGATTTTGTAGTGTAGACATGGCCTGAATTCCCAACTACAGTGTTCTTTTCACGGAGCTGGGCTATTTTGGCACATTGCACTGTTGCCAACTCTCATGATTTTATTGACAGTTTCCGAGTAGCTAGTGTTTTTCTTAAAGACTCAATTCCTGGAATCGAGTGGTTGTGTGAAAATCTGAGCTCTCATTTGATAAAGAGGAAGTTTCTAGCCCTTTGGCGTTAACAAGAAGAGCTTGAAAACATGGATCTTAAAAGCTCAGAGATCCAAAGGCAAATAAAAGCACCCCAAATGCATTAGTGTTTAAGCCAATCTCATGATTCAGGGGGACGAGGGGAGGGGCTGACTCATGATTTTTGAATGCCTGGTATTGGCAATGCTGACAACAATAAAACCTATTCCCCCTCCATTATTATTACTATTATTATTATTTTTAGTGGTGGGAGTATGCTGGGGAGAAGGGAAGGAAACAACACAGTTGTGTTTTAAGATTAACAGAAGAAAGACAAATTAGTGGTTTGGTTTTCACAGAGTAGGTGAAAGAAGATCAACAGGAGGAAGGATATAGCAGCAGTCAACTGTCAGCATTAACTCGCAGTTGGATTTCCTGTAGGAAATCTATAAGGTTAACATACGTCTCCCTTCCTCCCACCATCTGGTTCTTTCACCAACACCACACAGGAGATTTGACCCTACAAGTCATTCATAGAGGGATTACTGGAGGATTGGGCGAAGAGGGGGACATGCCACGGGGCTGCCAGTCTCCTATTTTGCACCTATCCTAGAAGGTTTCTTCCAGGTTTTGTTTTGCTCAGGTCATAGAAGTGGAGAGGAGAACGCCACTCTAGATGACTCCAGTGCGAAATGGAACAGTTAATAATTAATACCCAGGAGAGGTTTTAACTTTTGCTGGGAATCAATAGCTGGCAGTGCCTTCAGAAGGAATGCCAGAGAAGAATGCTGCTGGTTAACAGAATTCTGCCCTGGGCATGGATTCAGATTCCTTTACAACATTTAGGATTTGACAGAAAGCCAGTGAATAGCTCAGGTGGAAGGCAGGGGGATGGGATGGAGGTGCAGTATCATTTAAGAACTGGAAGCTGATTAAAGCAAAGAAAATCCCTCAGGGGAATGGGAGGATGCATGAGAATGAGTGAAGGATTGTTAGGAGCATGTGACGAAACTTCCATGAGAAATAGCATTTCTAAAACAGGAGGACTATATCTTGCAAATCTGTATCGCCTTCCAACTTGATTAATATTTCCTCCCAGCATCCCTGAAAATTAGATATTATTCTAATTTGTAGATATGAAAATGAGGCAACTTGTCCCAGGTCATGGTGATCTTTGGCAGTGCTGGGATGAGAAACCAGGTTTTCTGACTCTAAATAACTAGCTCATACTTCTGCCATGAAAAGCCATCACCACTTTTTAACCAGAGCTTGAAATGATATCAAAGGCATCTTGGCTAATAGGGCAACAGGATGCAACTGTATTAGCTTAGAGAGTGTGCTGATTGGTTCATTCATCTCTAAACTATCACAATCCCACCACTCAACAGTAAATTCCATGACTGCCCGGAGATTAAAAAAAAAAGAAGAAAAAGTCCCAATTCTTGGGAATGGCTTAGCTGTGCTTTAGTGCAGGGTTTGTAACAGAGTTAGTTAGGTAGTAAAAAGTGGCTTTATGCCAACATTAATTTAGCCCTTGCCATGAGTCAGAGAAGCCCTTGAGCTGCTGTAAGTTACCATAAGGTAGGGTGACCAGATGTCCTGATTTTATAGGGACAGTCCCAATTTTTGGGTCTTTTTCTTATATAGGCTCCTATTACTCCCCACCCCCTGTCCCAATTTTTCACATTTGCTGTCTGGTCACTCTACCATAAGGTGCTGTTCTGGCACCTGGGGATAGTGGAATTGTAGAGATGCTCTGGTCACATTCCCTTTCTCCTGGCCATGCCCGTTGTTACACCAGGCACAGTTCTTGGTGGTTGAGATGAAGGTGGGGGTGGGAGTGGAAGAGAGAGCAGTGAGTTACTGATTTTGTAACAGTCACTTTGAATTGACTCACAGCTCTGCTTACCAGCTGAAAGACAGGAGATGCCATACATTTAAAGGTGCAGTACACAGAAAACTGAATCATAATTTCTCCCCTTATATAGTGACTTATACACTACAAGTTTAAAGACTAGCTTTGCTCCTAATTAGGTGTTCATGCAATGAAGACTCTGTTACTGAAACCGTATCTTTATTGGGCTCTAATAAATTCATATTAATTGTTAAACTTCAGATACGTAGATTCCAAGGCCAGAAGGGACCATGGTGATCATCTAATCTGACCTTCTGCACGACACATTAGATGGACCCAAATTCTGACCACATTTCAGTCCATTAAATCCCACTCCTGCCAGTGAGGTTGCCTGGGGACCACTTCAGGGCAGAATTGTGACCCTGTTCGGCAAACTGGAATGTATTCAGAGGAGAGAGAAATAATGGAGAGAGTAGCCTGAGAGTTCAGCAGGTGTGTGTTTGCCCATGCACGTGTACACCCACTATAATGACTATGCATGCTTGCACTGCAGCTATAATTTGAAATCTCGTTCATGGAGCCTTTATCTGACTCAAATTGTGCAGTCATGTTTAAAATAATAGTTATTCTAAATAAAACTTTACTGCTTCAGCACAAGCCAGGAATAGGGCACTTAACCTAATGCTCCGTGGCCAGAATAAATAGAGATGCTTGGAGAAAGCTCGAAGAAATAAAACATTAGCAGCTATCATTTGGTGGGACTAATCAGTAGTACGTGACCTTGAAGAGAAACACCACACCAACTGCATGTCAGCAGAGGTTTTGCTCCTTCCTTTCCCATATCTCATTTTTTCACTCCCACTTCATTTTCAGACTGGGGCCCACGGCTTGCCAGTAGCAAATATATATTGGGAACAATTATGAGGAGCCTTATGGCCCTATCCTGTGAGGTGCTGAGCGGCTTCATCTGACGTTGAAGTCATTCCTGAACATGGAGCTAGTTCACAGCCACATATGGCTTAGGGTTTTGTGGCTGAAGACTGTGGTGTGTTATGCATTTGTTTTATTCGTACTGCACCTTTGAATCCCTAAGAACTCTGCAAAGACAGGAGCCATTTTGTTCTCAGAGCTGCTACAGTCGCCTGTTAGAGAAGTGTTACACACACTGTGCTTTCTCATGGAGATCTTACTTCTGTTCTTGTTTTGATCTTGTTTTCCTTAATTTAAATCCATTTTAGAAACAACATGGCTGGTTTTTGTAATTGGAAATATAACAGGGCTCATCTCTCAAATGTTCAGATAAGCATGGAAATGCCACTAAAATAGTTTTATTTTTTCCCCATCAGTTTAATAACTATTATGTAAGTAAGTGGGGCAAGGCAGGGGCGGGGGCCCTGGGGACGAGCCGGAGCAGCACACAGCTATGCAAGGCACCAGGAAATTTGCAGCTGCGTACTTTGGTGAAAGTAAGCCGGTACGGTATGGTCTGTGTACCGGCAAAAGCCAGTATGCTGTGCTGGACTGGATTGGCTTCCGTGGTGGTGATTTAAAAGGCCCAGGGTTCAGCCGCTGCGGGGAGCCCCGGACCCTTTAAAGTGCTGCCAGAGCTCCGGCAGCCGGGCTCGGGTGGGGATTTCAACGGCCTGGTGCTCCTGCTGCTCTGGGGAGCCCCAGGCCCTTTAAAGCGCTGCCAGAGTTCTGGCAGCCAGGCTCAGGCAGGTATTTAAAGGGCCCAGTGCTCCAGCCGCTGCAGGGAGCCTTGAGCTCTTTAAATCCCTACTGGAGCTCCAGCAGCCAAGCTTAGGCAAGGATTTAAAGGGCCCGGAGCTCCACGGCAGCTGGAGCCCCGGGGCTCCCAGCCACCTCTGCTGCTGGTAGCTCTGGGGTGATTTAAATCTTGAAAGGCCCTTGCTCTTCCAGTTGAGGCCCTGCCTCTTCCGGTTGAGGCCATGCCCCTGCTCAGGGCTCTAGCATACCGGTAAGTCCTTTAAGTTACTTTCACCCCTGCATATGGGTAAGGACGGCTCAGCTTGTACACTTGGATGACAGGGGCCCTCACTGTGGATTTTCCAACTGCAAACTGATTGGCCACTGGCTGATAGCAACCTGGCACTGCAAGCTTCTGGTGCATGATCACCACTTGCTTCTCTGCTGACATTTGGCTTGCACTGAAGGACTGGCACAAGCATTGAGCGCATTGGCCTGCTGAAGCCAGGATTGTAGTTCAATCCTTGAGGAGGCCCTTTAGGGGCCTGGGGTAAAAATCTGCCTGGGGATTGGTCTTGCTTTGAGCAGGGGGTGGGGCTAGATGACCTTCTGAAGTCCCTTCCAACCCTGAGATTCTATGACTCACCAGAGCCAAGTAGAGAGGGACAATTACCTTCTGTGTTTTACATATGACGCCCCTGGTAATAAACCCCAGAATGCTATTAGCCTTTTGAACAGCTGCACCACATTGTTGACTCATATTCAATTTGTGATCCACTGTTAACCCCAGCTCCTTTTCAGCAGTACTACTGCCTAGCCAGTTATATCCCAATTTGCAGTAGTGCTTTTGTGCTTTCCTTCCTAAGCGAAGTACTTTGCACTTATCTTTATTGCATTTCATCTTGTTGATTTCAGACCAATTCTCCAATTTGTCAAGGTCATTTTGAATTCTAATCCTGTCCTCCAAAGTGCTTGCAACCCCTCCCAGTTTAGTAATCTGCAAATTTTGTAAGCTTACTCTCCACTCCATTATCCACTGCACAGTACTGGACCCAGGACTGACCCCTGCAACACCTCACTGGATATGCCCTCCCAGTTTGACAGCGAGCCATAGGTAACTACTGTTTGCATATGGTCTTTCAACCAGTTATACACCCCCCTGATAGCAATTCCATCTAGACCGCATTTCCCTAGTTTGCTTATAAGAATGTCATGTAGGACTGTATCAAAAGCCTTACTAAAATCAAGATATATCACATTTACTGCCTCCCCCCTATCCCTTAGGCCAGTAACCTGGTTAAAGAAGGAAATTAGGTTGATTTACATAAATTGTTCTTGACAAATTCACACTGTCTATTCCTTATTACCCTATTATCCTCCAGAGTGCCTACAAATTTTCCACTGACGCTTGCAGCACCAATACAAGCATTCAAAGGTGCATGTGCCAGAGTAATATCCAAGTGTTAGTGGCTGCATGTAGACATAACTTGAGTTAACCAAACTTTTGTAGCATAGACATGGCCTGAGTTCAACCTGACAGAAGGGCCTTCATTTTGATTCAACAGACAGACATGATCCTTTTGTCCAAGGGGGGATCCAACTCTCTTGAAGGGTTGGAAGACCTTTGACCTGCCAGACTTCCCCATGGGGAAGATGGGCAACATCTGGTATGTTTAGAGTGCCTTCAGATCTTTTATTGTTTCATGTTTTCTCTGTATCCTTTTGTCTTTAAATAAATGCACTCTGCTTTAAAAGAGCTGCTTGGTTACTGGTAAGCACTGGCATGGACTGGTCATAGTCTTTGGAGAGAAATCTAAGCATAGGGGCTGGATGTTAGTCAGTCCTGCTGGGGATAGTCACAGCGCAACTGCAGGTAGCTGCCACCTAACCTCCTGACCAGGAGAGGGATGCTAAGGACTGCCTATAGGGAGGTGAATATAAGAATGGCCATACTGGGTCAGACCAAAGGTCCATCTAGCCCAGTATCCTGTCTTCTGACAGTGGCCAATGCCAGGTGCCCCAGAGGCTATGAACAGAACAGGTAATCATCAAGTGATCCATCCCCTGTTGCCCATTCCCAGCTTCTGGCAAAAGGTGAGAGTTAGAAGCCTGAGAGAGCATTTTTGGAGCAGATCATGAAGAGGGGTTAAAGGTGCAGTTACCGCAAAAGTGTGACACTTATAATAATTACACATACACACTGGTTTATTGTCAGAGAAAAATGTACTAAATTTTGATGGCTCATTTTCTGAGTTGTACATAGGTGTGGATGACAGGCTGTGGGCAACAGAAAATGAAAAGGAGCATTTGGGATGTGGTACTGCCTTTTGCCAGTCCTAGGGGAGACAAGTGCCACTGTTTGTGGGCTCAGGAGACATTAAATGGATTGTCTTAAAATCAGACAACATGGTCTTGCCTCATTCATTCCGATACCCCTAATGTGACAGTATTTAGAAAGCTCCCCTCAGCACGGTAGGTGAGTGAAGTGTAGCAAATACCCATGCATGAGTTACTACACACTAGTCACTCAATATTCAGGCTATTGTTGCATGAACAAACACTAAACCTGCATTAAATTACATTACATTGTTTTAGTTCATCTCTCACCCACCACAGATGCAGCAGCAGCCTTTCCATACTCCAAAATATTCCACCTGGGTAAATATACAGCTGTGTCTAGTCTCATGATTTTAACTCAAAGAGCAGTTTTTTGGCAGACCAGTTTGAGTTACACAGTGTTTGTCAGCCAAAGGAACAGTTAGGAGAAAGGTTTCAGAGTGGTAGCAGTGTTAGTCTGTATCAGCGAGATAGGAGCAAGTGCCTTTTTTCCCTTCCCTTCAGATCAGCCTTGGATCAGCTTCCCCTTCCCCATGTGCCAAACATTCTGGCTTTCCTCCTTTAAATCTCTCCTTAAAACCCACTTCTTTCACCCAGACCTGCCTCATCCGGCTCTCTCTGCTCCAGCTCATGTCTCATTAGTGACGGGATGGTCTGGTGGTCCCTTCTGGCCTTAAACTCTATGACTCATTTGTTCATTCTCGATATTAGATCCAGCCAAATCAGGGTATAAATGCCTCAGAACAGGGACCTTGTCTAAAGGTGTGTTTGTAAAGTTGGATGTAAATAATAAATAAAGCATGTGTGTGCACATAGAGCTCTGTGTGTGTGTGTCCCTGTACATCAATTCCCAGACTTTCAGAACTGTGCATATGTGGTTGTTCAAAGTGCATGTATATTTACATGTCTAATTTGCATACCCAATCACAGTAGCTGTATGTGCAAATGACTAGGTAAACTTGGAATTTTGTTATTTGCATGAAGGCTGCTTTTCCATGGTATTACATGGATCACTGGGGATGCTTCATTAATATCAGTGTGGGCTGGTCAGGGAAGGTGCATGGCACTTGTATCTTTAGGAACACAGGACTTTTTCAAACGCTGCAAGCTGGTACATTCTTCCTCGTCTGGTACATTCCCATTGGCAATGTTGAAATGCCAGTAGTGATTCTGGGGACCCAGCCTTTCCCTTGCTTACCTGGCTTATGAAGCTGTACTTTGGTCAACTCGACAGCACCGAAGAAAGATTCAGCTACTGACTCAGCAGGTGCAGGATGATGGTTGAATGTGCTTTTGGTAGATTGAAGGGACATTGCTGCTGTTTACTGACTAGACTGGATCTCAGCAGCACAGGACACTGATCTGAGGTGGGTTATGTAACTCAGACTGCCATCCTATTTTTCTTTAATTTATTTTCATTGTCTAACACTTACAAGTGAAGCAAGCCATCAGAGGTCACTACCTTTGTTCTGTAAACGTGCGGGTGGGATGGGTGCCGTTTTTCATGGAGAAAAGAATGGGGAGAGATGGAGGAAGGGAGAAAAGGTTTCAGGCAACGAAAAGGTAAAAACTGTTTTTAAGGAGTAATGCATGCGCACGCTTGCCTGAGCTCCCTTCTGCTTCATCGACGCCTCATCGGTGCTCGGCTGGTAGGACTGGCTTGACTCCAGCAGACTTTGAAACAACTCTCAGCTCACAACCCTCGTGTCCTCTCCCTCTTGTGCCCCTCCACCCCTATTGTGGACTGCAGGGGTCTTCCTGTCATGCTCCCAGGAAGCTGCCTGCGGGGTGCTGGTGGGCTGAGTGCCGAGGATGGCGGGCAGCTGTAGTAGCGGCAGGTTGGGGACAGAGCTCTTACTTTTAGGCCCGAAGCGGATCCACGCCAGACTCACCCTTGCTCCTGAACCTGATCCAGAGCTGCGGCCACCTCCCAACCGTGCGGTCAGCTTTCCTCCTCCTGCCAGGGGATCAGCATGGTTCCATGTGCTGGCAGCTGCGTGACCTGTTCCTGCTGCCCACTGTGCCCTGCTTCGCTGTGTGCACTGCGACACAAGAGGCACTGCCACTCCTCACACCTGCTCCACCGCATACACACTGCAGCAAGGTGGCAATAGGGTTGCCAACCCTCCAGGATTGTCCTGGAGTCTCCAGGAATTAAAGAATAATATTTAATTAATTATTATATTATGTGAGGAAACCTCCAGGATACTTCCCCCAGCCCTTCCCCCAGCCCTATCCTCCGGCATGGCTGTACAGACCCCGGAGAGGAAATGCAGTGATGCAGACATCTGCATGGATGGGATGGGGGCGGAGCTAGGGGTGGTACAGCCACATGGGAGGAGCTGCCGGTGAAGGGTGCTGGCTCCTGGGAGAGGCAGCCCCACTTTCTACTCCTTTTGCCACTGCAGTTCCCAGGAGAGCCCTGCCGTTCAGTGGATACTAATTTCTATCCTCGGCTATCCGCATCCACGGGTATAAACTTGTATCCACCTTGGGCTTTACCTGTCATGCCCCAATTTCAGCATCCCTTATGAACCCTGCGCATAGGTGTCTCAGTTTCTTTGGCTGCTCCTGAGCTGGGCTTGCACAGACCCTTCTCCCCACAGACCAAGGAGATCCAAGTCTCCTTTCCTACTAGTATGTCTATAGCCTTCTAGACATACTGAATGGAGCTGTCATGGCTGGATGCTCACCAAGGTGGGCAGTAAGGAAAAGGCATTTCAAAACCATGCTGGGAGGAGGGTGGGAGCAAGCTTCCAGTCTCTGTGACCCCTGGGCACTGGAACTCAAACTTGTGACCAGAGCAGACACTGCTGTGGGGACTGCTGGAGGACTGTTAGGGTCAACACACGTAATGCACTTTCTACACTTGCACTGCATCAGCATAAGTTCATCCAACCATGCCTCTGCATCATTCAGGGAGGTGGTGGTGTTGCATCACCCAATGCGGTGCTTACATTGGTGGGTGATAAATTTATCTTCAGACACATGCACAACTAGGTTGAAACAAATTAACTTTGTAGTGTAGAGCAGGTCTCGGCCTTTTATACCAAAGCTCTTTCTTTGCCTCCTTGGTCTCTTGACTCCAGTCTGCATCAATACATGCAAATCACCCAAGGGGATGGTACCTTTTTGGAGCTGTTTATAGTCCCAAAGCCTCCAGGAATCACTCCCACTGTTTTTAGTTTTCAGAGGAGTTGCAGTAATCCTCCCCCATTGAATAGAACATAGTCTTTATCCTACAACCATCCATATAACTATGGGGTCGGGAAGGAATTTTCCTCCAGGGCAGACTGGCAGAGGCCCTAGAGGTTTTTCGCCTTCCTCGGCAGCATGGGGCACGGGTCACTTGCTGGAGGATTCTCTGCAGCTTGAGGTCTTCAAGTCACAATTTGAGGACTTCAGTAACTCAGACATAGGTTAGGGGTTTGTTACAGGAATGGGTCGATGAGATTCTGTGGCCTGCATTGTGCAGGAGGTCAGACAAGATGATCATAATGGTCCCTTCTGACCTTAAAGTCTATGTATCTATAACGTTCATAAATGTAATACAGTATCCCCCCAAAGACACTGCACGTGGTTGCAATATCTGTCACAATATAGTGATAAGGTTTTCTTGAATTTGTTTCAGTTCAGTCTGAGGGCAAGCAATAAACTGCCTTGCAGCTGAGAACACGCTGGTCTGTTCCGCATTCTCCCTGCAACCCTCACCAAAGTGTTTGAATTTCTTAAAATTATTAGCGGAAACTAAACAGCAGAATTTTTGTTCCTTCTTCCGCCTTGTGGGAGGAATGAGCTGTTTCACTTTGAACATATTTATTTTTATATTAACGAAATGCCAAGAGGAAGTGTCAAATCCTGTGGTCCACAGTCAATTTATCTCAGCAGCCTGATTTCTGTTGTCTTGGTCCAGCTGTTAAGAAAGTTCTGTCTCTTTCTGCTGACATGTGTTACTAGGGTGACCAGATGTCCTGATTTTTGGGTCTTTTTTTTATATAGGCTCCTATTACCCCCCTCTCCGTCGTGATTTTTCACATTTACTATCTGATCACCTTATGTATTACCCTCTGGAGGGCAACAACTTTATGTTTCCAGTGATCTGTTGCTGCAGTCATGGTGCTGGAGGGAGGTGTGATCTCTTTAGTAGCCCAGCAACCTCCCTCAGAGCATTTGGATATCATGACTAAGCACTTGAAAATGATGCTGTTCCAGGTGTGTGTGTGTGTGTGTGTGTGTGTGTGTGTGTGTGTGTGTAGCTAGTGCTGGAGTGGAGCCCCACTGCTTCATTATCTACAAGCTGGAGTCTGCCAAGGGCATATGGTTTTATTTCTCAGTGTAATGAGTTGCAATAATCAAGTCCAGAGGCCACATATGTGTGAGTCACTAGAGCCAGGTCTGTGCCCAATAGAATTGAGACCAGACTGCCGGCCAGCTGCAGACAGGAAAGGCATTTTTCAGAGCTGTATCTCTTTGGGCAATGAGGAGTCCAGAAGGACCCCAAAGCTGTGGACTGATTTAACAGTCTGAGAGGGAGGTTATAGAGGAGACAACTTCCTCTAGGTGCTTCCTCTTTCCCCCAAGCGTCACATCTGTCTTGCCTGGGTTCAGCTTTAGGTTAGAGGCTCTTCGTCCTGGTGCAAGGCAATGGGAAAGCTGGGGGATGGTGCTGCCTAGCTTTGGTGTGTCATAGGAACTGGAGAACTGAGTGTCCTGTTTTCAGTACGTACTATCTCATAGCTCTCATTCCGCCTGCCAGGGCTTCAGGTAGCTGCTGAATAAGAGAGGGAGAGGCTAGAGGAACTTCACAGGTGAGGAAGGGTCTGGAGGTGAAACTGGCCATCGTGACCCCCTAGGTTTAATTATGGAGCCAGGAATGGAGGCATCGTGAACACTCTGGGGAAATGGGCCAAGAGTTTGCCATCCCTGCTATACATTCCCAGCAATAGATCTGAGTGAAAAGTAGCTCATTTCCTGGCTCCCAGCTATTTCGGTCAGACTTTCAGAGCACAATTCAGACTTTATTCTTTCATCAAGAGTTTTCCTGTTTACGAGGGGGCAGAGGAGGTAAACATCTCTGACGGAATGTCTCATGACTGCAGAATGTGGCTAAACACAAAGAAGCATGGAGAAAGGAAGCACTGTCCGCTTTGTGAGCAATATTACAACCATGTGGCAGTCTCACTGCAAGAGCGTTCTGCCTAAATCCTGTGCTAAACAACACTCAAAAGACAAAAGCGTGTGTGGCAGTGAATTGTAATTGCCAGCGTAGGAGTGGATGCTAGGAACTCCTGAATTCAAATCCTGTGTACCCCATTGACTCAGTTGGCCCAGTTCAGCATTAGCATATGTGAACACAATTTCAATGACCCCAGTGGAGCTGCTCCCATTTACTACACCTATGAATCTAGTCTTAGGAGGTTATGTGGCATAGGTCAGATAATGGTGTACATAAGAAAACATGCACTGGTTTAACTAAATTGGCTAAATTTATATTTACACCAGCGCAAACCCCTAATATAGATGTACTTAAATTGTTTAAACCCTTGCTTAGATCAATTAAGATTCATTTGGTAATTTACCAACGCTTTAAGAAAGTGTGTCTACTTTGGGGGTTTGCACCAGTGTAGCTCTCTGCAGTGGCTCATGAGCATGAGTACCAGCCTCAGAGCAGACTGGGAAGAAGCAGGGCACAAACCCCAAACTGGCTGGGAGTTCTTCGGTTAGGGCAAAGTCTACACTGTCTACACTGGCAAAGTTACCGCACCGGCAGTTACAGCGCCGCTCAGAGAGCGCAGAAGGGAAACAGTTGTTGTGTGTTCACACTGTGCAATAGCATGTTCACACTTGTGGCACTTGTAATGCTATTTGAAGCGGTGCACTCTGGGTCCCACCTAGCTACCGAGTATATTAATTGCAAGGAGTATTTCTCAGTGGTTCTCCAGGTGCTTGTGGATCTCTGGGCGTTTCACAGACATTAACGCAGGCTAGTCTGGAAAGGTTCATGACACATGCATCTTTCGGAACACTGGCCTGTTCAGGAAGCTGCAAGCAGGGAGTTTTTTTCTGGACCAGAAGATCACCATAGGGAAGTTGAAATGCCCGTTGTGATCCTGGGAGACAGTGCCTACCCCTTAATGCTGTGGCTTATGAAACCATACACGGGGCAACTTGACAGCAGCAAGGAGTGGTTCAACAACGGGCTGAGCAAGTGCAGAATGACTGTTGAGTGTGCATTTGGCCATTTAAAAGCCACTGGCAATGCCTTTATGGGAAACTGGACATGGCTGATGACAACATTCCTATGCTTATAGCCGTGTGCTCTGCACTCCATAATATTTGTGAAGGGAAGGGTGAAAGCTTCACTTGGGGCTGGACCTCAGAGGCTTAGCTTCTGGAGGCTGAGTTCAAACAACCAGAGACCAGGGCTATTAGAAGGGCACAGTGCAGGGCCATAAGGATCAGGGATGCCTTGAGACAACAATTTTAAGCTGAAAGCCACTAATATTTGTTGCTATGCTTGGGATTGCAGTGCTTGTGATGCTAGGAAGTGATTGTTGCACATGATGCAAGAAGGGGCCTTAACATAATTGTATGTTGCTTTGCAGTGCTCTTTTCACTTTCACTTAAGAAAGATTGCTTTCAAACCAACACAATTCTTTTATCAAAAGACCACAACTGGAGGAGAGAGTCAAATGAAAAAATTCATCAGCAGGGACGGGGATGGGGGGAATGGAAGGTCTCCAGAGGAGGAGGGGTCCAGGGACAGTTACAGATTTGTGTATGTCCAGGAATCATACCCAAACTTCTCCTTTTGGAGTACAATTCAGCAGGCACTGTACTTCAGCAGGGCTAAACTGCAGCAGGATGGGTGTTGAGTGCAGTGGGTAGTGGGAGTCTACAGTGCTATACTGAGAGGGGGGAGGAGTGGAATGCTGTGGGTAGAGACTGGAGCCAGGAGGTTGATAACAGTTGTGAAAGATCCAGGCCAGTTGGGAACAGCAGAGTAGTAGAAGGGAGATATACTGGCCACTGGATAAGCAGTTTTCTGTTCTCTGAGTGACCAGAGCAGGGGCTGCTCCAGGCTAATGAGAACACCTGACTCCAATTAACCTACTAAGAGTCAGGTGAGGCAGTTAAGCTCCTGACTCTAATTAAGGTCCCTCTGATGATATCAAAGGGCTCACTCCAGTCAGGCCAGAGGGAGAGGAAGTGTGTATGAGGAACTGGGAGCAAGAGGTGTGCAAGAAGCTGAGAATGAGTAGATGTAGTGCTGGAGGACTGAGAAGTACAAGCATTAACAGACACCAGGAGGAAGATCCTGTGGTGAGGATAAAGAAGGTGTTTGGAGGAGGCCATGGGGAAGTAGTCCAGGGAGTTGTAGCTGACGCAGCAGTACCAGGAGGCGCTATAGACAGCTGCAATCCATGGGGCCCTGGGCTAGAACCTGCAGTAGAGAGTGGGCCTGGGTTCCCCCCAAACCTCCCAACTCCTCCAACTCCAGGAATTGACCTGGACTGTGGCTTCTACCAGAGGGGAAGGTCTCTGGGCTGTTTCCTGACCCACAGGGTGAATCTGTGAGGCGAGCAAATCCGCCAATAAGCGCAGGACCCACCAGGGTAGGGGAGGACCTTTGTCACATAGTATGTTGCTGGTTTGGGGGAGGCACGTGGGAAAGAGTTTTGTGACCGTGGCTGCAGGGGAGGGCAGGCTCAGAGCTGCTCAGTTTGAAGAGCTAGTATTGTCTGGAGCATTTCCACTTGGTGCTCCATAATGTTTAAGAGCTGCTCCGTGCCTTCTTTCTGGTGTGCTACATTCTCCTTTTGGTTCCTCTTCTCACTGTCCTGCCACTCCTTCAATTCTTGATTCTCAGCTGTGAAGTGCATCATAACCTCATGCAGAAAGTTCTCCTTAGTTCTTGGCCACTTTCTAGTTCTGTGCAGCCGTTCTGCTACCAGTAAGGGAGGCTGGCCTCCGAAGGTCATCTCTGTGGAGTTTAAATGCAACATTTTACAGATGCAGTATTGTTTGCAACACAGACAACACAGATTCAGTGCTTTAAAACACACCTGTCACTAAGTGACTGACCCCAGGCAAACGCATATGAGCCACAAGCCCCCCAAAATGGTGAGTAGCAACAGGGGCAGGGTAAATCACTCTTCACTGACCCTGCTGTACACTGGGCACATGGCTCTTGTGGAGAGCCAGCACTGTAGGGGGGGCTTGATAATCATTCCTGTTCCCACACTTTCCACAGAATGTGATCATTATGGAAGACATCTTGCTGCTGAGGGTGAGCAGGGAATCAAGGGAGGGTCTTCTCCAAGCCTGTGGCTTCTGCTCTGGCTCCTATGTGGCTCTCCTGTGTGCAGCAATGGTCGTCACCCCTCTTCCCCTGCGCCCCTCCCCGTGATGACACTATGGTGCAGGAAAGTTACCATTAATGGGGCAAGAAACAAAGCAGCTCTGCTGAGAAACCTGCGGCAACAGATTGCCTAGTGTCTCCAAGAGAGTTTCCTGGTGATCTCTGAGGGAGATTCCTGTAAAGTGAGGGAGTATGTCAACAGCCTTTTCCATCGCTCAGACTAGGCATGTGGTGGGAGACAAGCCTGCTTTCTGCAACCCTCCTGCCCCAACAAATCGCTTCAGCAGTTTCCAAAATCAGATTCACTTAGCAGGGGCCTCCTCTCCTGTTTGCGCTTCACCAAGATCCAACTGCTGCGACTGGCTAGGCTCCTCCAGGAAAGAGCTTCTGACAACATGCATCTCTGGCCTCTGTCATCCTCTGCCTCTGGTTTCCCCTCCCCCTCTTCATCCAAGATTTCCTCCTCCTGGCTTGGTCCACTCTAGACTGGCAGCTCGTGGGTGCAGCACCGGAATGGCGGTTTGCCTCCCACACATTGTGGTAGGCAGTCCGCAGCTCCTTCACTTTTATCCTACACTGCAGTGTGTCCTGGTCATGGCCCCCTTCTATCGTGCAATGTGAAATCTGTCTGTAGGTGGTATAATTCCTATGGCTGGAGGTCAGCTGGGACTGTGCTGCCTCCTCTTCGCAAATGCCGATGAGGTCCAGCAGCTTGGCATTGCTCCAAGCTGGGGATGGCCTGGTGTGTGGAGCAGGCATGGTCATTTAGAAAGATGTGCTGAGATCACTGCGCATGTCATCAAGCAAACAGGAAGGGGACTTTCAAATTTCCAAAGGACTGCACAGGGTGGGGATGACAGTTGGTCACCTGAGGCCAGGGCAGTAGAGTTCAAACTGATGATCAGAGAGGTGAGAACAGGCATTCTGGGACACCTCCCGAAGGCCAATCACAGCGCTGTAATTGCCACAGTGTCTACACTGGCACTGCAGTGCTGTAGCCCCGGCACAGAAAGCTGTACGCCTCTTGTTGGGGTGGCTTTTTTAGAGAACTACAACTGTGCAGTTTCTGCTCACTAAGTGGCTTGGCAGTGTGTACACCTCGGGAGTTACAGTGCAGAAAGCTGGCTTACTGTGCAGAAACTTGCCAGTGTAGACAGGGCCTTAGATTTCACCAGCCAAGTATCAAGTATGAATTCCTCAGGCACTATAGCAGCCTTAACACAGAGTCACAGACAGTTCCCTTGGATACTCCAGTCTGTCTTGCCAGCCAGGCAAGCTTGTCTTTGTGATAGATAGTTCCTTACACCAAAAATCACAACAATACTCAGGTTACTCCCACTCCCAAAGGACTAGTCACTCACACTAAATCATTTGCACCTCGGATCCTACAGCAAAGACAACGTTTGTAGCTAATCCTGTGATAAATTAACTCAAGATTATTAACTAAGAAAAAGAAATGAGGGTTATTTACAAGGTTAAGGCAGATAATCGTACACACACAAGTTGCAATCTTAGGTTCCAAATGGTAAACAGGAGTTGCTGTAATATGGAAGCTGTATAAATCCTCTAGGGCTAACCCAGGCCAAACAGCTGGGGATCTCTTGCTTATGTTCAGAAATCAGAATTCAAGCAGCATAGAGATAATTTCTTCTTGACAAGGATTTTTGTTCCCTTCCTCCAGAGTTCAAGCTGATGGGACGAGTGCTTGTGCACAGCTCCTCCTCATGGGTCTTGGGGGAGCAATCAACCAAGTCTTTTGTCCACGGATGTTCCATAATGGCTTGTCTGGTCTTCTTGTGTTGGAGAGGAGGTGACACCTCTTGTGGTAAACTAGTATTTCACACTGGTAATGCTTCTCTCCTGACTGGATTTACAGTTTCAGAGTATCAGAGGGGTAGCCTTGTTATCTGGATCTGTAAAAGCAGCAAAGAATCCTGTGGCACCTTATAGACTAACAGACTTTTTGGAGCACGAGCTTTCGTGGGTGAATACCCACTTCATTAGATGCACGTAGTGGAAATTTCCAGGGGCAGGTATATATATGCAGGCAAGCTAGAGATAATGAGGTAGTTCAATCAGGGAGGATGAGGCTCTGTTCTAGCAGTTGAGGTGTGAAAACCAAGGGAGGAGAAACTGGTTTTGTAGTTGGCAAGCCATTCACAGTCTTTGTTTGATCCTGAGCTGATGGTGTCAAATTTGCAGATGAAGTGAAGCTCAGCAGTTTCTCTTTGAAGTCTGGTCCTGAAGTTTTTTTGCTGCAGGATGGCCACCTTAAGGTCTGCTATAGTGTGGCCAGGGAGGTTGAAGTGTTCTCCTACAGGTTTTTGTATATTGCCATTCCTGATATCTGATTTGTGTCCATTTATCCTTTTCTGTAGTGACTGTCCAGTTTGGCTGATGTACATAGCAGAGGGGCATTGCTGGCATATGATGGCGTATATTACATTGGTGGACGTGCAGGTGAATAAACCGGTGATGGTGTGGCTGATCTGGTTAGGTCCTGTGATGGTATCGCTGGTGTAGATATGTGGGAAGAGTTGGCATTGAGGTTTGTTGCATGGATTGTTTCCTGAGCTAGAGTTACTATGGTGCAGTGTGCAGTTACTGGTGAGAATATGTTTCAGGTTGGCAGGTTGCCTGTAGGCGAGGACTGGTCTGCCACCCAAGGTCTGTGAAAGTGTGGGATCATTGTCCAGGATGGGTTGTAGGTCCCTGATGATGCGTTGGAGAGGTTTTAGCTGGGGACTGTATGTGATGGCCAGTGGAGCCCTGCTGGTTTCTTTCTTAGGTTTGTCTTGCAGTAGGAGGCTTCTGGGTACACGTCTGGCTCTGTTGATCTGTTTCCTTATTTCCTCGTGCGGGTATTGTAGTTTTGAGAATGCTTGGTGGAGATTTTGTAGGTGTTGGTCTCTGTCTGAGGGGTTAGTTGTAGCAGACCTTAAGGTGGCCATCCTGCAGCAAAAAAACTTCAGGACCAGACTTCAAAGAGAAACTGCTGAGCTTCACTTCATCTGCAAATTTGACACCATCAGCTCAGTATTAAACAAAGACTGTGAATGGCTTGCCAATTACAAAAACAGTTTCTCCTCCCTTGGTTTTCACACCTCAACTGCTAGAAGAGGGCCTCATCCTCCCTGATTGAACTACCTCATTATCTCTAGCTTGCCTGCATATATATACCTGCCCCTGGAAATTTCCACTACATGCATCTGATGAAGTGGGTATTCACCCACAAAAGCTCATGCTCCGAAACGTCTGTTAGTCTATAAGGTGCCACAGGATTCTTAGCTGCACTTTCAGAGTAAATACTTTTACAGTTACCAGGCAAACACTTAAATATTATCTTATAACTTGGGATTCAAGTTTTATCAGTGAGATCAATGCATGCAGCAACTCACAAGCACATCATAAAGTCTCTATATATTTTTGTAAATCTAATACCTATTTTATCAATACTAATATGCAGGTGAGTCAGACTGGTTTCCAACAATGAATTTGTTAGGCTTCAGTGAGGCCTAACGACCTTGGCATTAGAATACACCTAGTCTGACAGTGTCACAGCAGCTAGATGGATTTTAATCAAACTAGTGCACAGTTTTTAATGTAGACCAGTACCTAGCCAAGATCACACAATAACACAATTAATATATTCATAAGCTCATAGATTTTGAGGCCAGAAGGGCTCATTAGATCATCTAGTCATACCCCCTGTTTTTAGAGGGTGAAATTTAATGACCAGTTACCCCCGTACTGATCACAGTCACTTTTATGTCTGGCCATAGCATATTTTCCTGCCAGACATCCAGTCTTTGAAGAGATTAAGAGATGGGGAATCTACCACTTCTCTTAGTAGTTTGTTCCAATGGTTAGTCACCGTCACTGCTAAAATTGTGCCCATTATTTCTAATTTGAATGTGTCTGGTTTCAGCTTCCAGACATTGGTTCTTATTATGCCTTTCTCCCTTAGATTGGAGACCCTTTTAGTACCCAGTATTTTCTCACTGTGAACATGGGCGATGCATGAACTGCCGGCTCTGGGAGGCTAGCCCCTAGCCCTTCTACCCAAGGCCCCATCCCCAAACTCCTGTCAGAGCCCAGAGACCCCCCATAGTTGCTGGCTGCCTGAGTACCCCCAGCCCCAGAATGCTGGCTGGCTGTGCAGCGTGGCCCCCAGTGCTGGAGCACCAGCTGGGCGAATGGCACAGCCCCCAGCACCTCCAGCTCTGAAGTGCTGGCTGGGCAGATGGCGCGGCCCCCAGCACCGCTAGCTCTGAAGTGCCGGCTGGGCGGGCAGCCCGGCCTTCAGCACCCCCATCCCTGGAGCGCTGGCTGGTAAGGCAGCCCAGCCCCCAATACCTCCAGCCTTGAAGCGCAGGGTGATTGGGTGGCCTGGCCCCCAGCGCCCCAAACCCAGGATCACTGGCGGGGCAGGCAGCACAGCCCCAGCTGCCCAGAGTCCCATCACAAGCCAGCCCTTCCTAGCCCCCAAGCCTGGCCATGGGGGAAGGTGTTGGTGGGAAGCAGGAGGCGGTCTGGGGGTGGGGTCATGCAGGGCTGTTTGGAGAGGCTTAGCTTCCCCTGGCCTGCGATACCCACCATTCATGCCCATGAAGATACTTATTACACTTTTCTTCATTATTATTAACAATTTTAGCATCTCCATCTAATAATGGGCCTGTGCCATTGTTGGGACAACGGTAGCCATAGATATTTAGATAGTATACTGGATGATTGGTAAAATAGGCAGCCTCATAAGTGGGAAAGCTGGAAGGAGTAGGGATTTGATTACTTTATTGAAACTCTTAATTGTAAAAGGCCTGGTGGAAGAGAGAAGACTTGAGATGAAAGTTGAGAAGAGTCAGGTGGCCAATTTGTTACAGAGAATCTGTTTAATTTGATGGATGCATTGGATGCAATTCAAAGCAGGGAAAACAGAAATCTTATCATGTCACCTCCCCTGCCCCTAAGACCTCCAATCACCAGCAATGCCAAGTCTTCATCAAGCAGTCTCCTCCTTCTACCAGTACATTTGCACTTTTTCCCATGCAGTCCATTATGCACTGAAAACCCTCCTTGAACTAATCTGCAAAGCCACTGTGATGCTGGTGGGCCAGATGCCAGCTCAGGTCAAAGTCCCTAGGCCTCAAGTGAACACTGTCAAAGGCATACTGGAATCCAGTCTGACTTACCTGTGTTAGTATTCAAAGAGGTGTTAAATTGTGTGACATTATCTGATTAAAATATGACCATATAGATCATTGTTGCAACCACTGGTATATATTTGCAGAAATCTTGTACAAAGATTGTCAAGTGAGGAATCATAGAATATCAGGGTTGGAAGGGACCTCAGGAGGTCACCTAGTCCAACCTCCTGCTCAAAGCAGGACTAATCCCCAACTAAATCATCCCAACCAGGGCTTTGTCAAGCCTGACCTTAAAAATCACTAAGGAAGGAGTTTCCACCACCTCCCTAGGTAACCCATTCCAGTGCTTCACCACCCTCCTAGTGAAATAGTTTTTCCTAATATCCAACCTAAATCTCCTCCACAGGAGTCTATGAAAAGGTTGTGATTTGCTGGTTATGATTATGCTATCTGTATGCATGTATCATATTTGTATTTAAGGTTATGAATATTGGTTCTATACATGGAATTCAAATGTTTGTTTCAGGGATAATGCCCATGAAGTAGTTAGTCAGCACATCTTGGAGGAACTATTCAAATTGAGTGGTCCATCAAAAGGACACTTAACTGACAATGGACCATGGGAGACACCCGTCTACTCTGAGTGGACTGTCCGGCAACGTGCTGTCTGGAATACAGGTAATAGCTTCCTGCAATGACTGAGCGAAATTGGGTATGAACATGTGACTTGCCCATGTGACTCCAAACATAATCTGGTCACCTGTGATTCTCCACTACCTGTGCTGAGGCTTTTGTTTGAAACAATAGGCTTCCCTCCACCTGGCAGAGGATATAAATGGCCCTGGAAACCCCTCCATTTTTGCCTCTGTCCTGCTCCAGCCTCTTTCCTGGCCAAGCCTCTGAACTATAAACGTATACTAATGGGAGCATTCTAGCCAAAGGGCTGAGGAACTTCCAGTGTTTTGGAAGCAGCCAGAGACTTATCAACAGGGCCAGCTCCAGAGGTTTTGCCGCCCCAAGAAGCCAAAAAAAAAAAAAAAAAAAAAAAAAGCCGCTATCACGACCTGCGGCAATTCAGCGGGAGGTCCTTCACTCCGAATTGCCACCGAATACCTGAAAGTGCCGTCCCGCTCTGGAGTTGCCGCCCCAAGCACCTGCTTGATAAGCTGGTGCCTAGAGCCGGCCCTGCTTATCAAGCCAGCAGTTTATTCCATTACTGCTATAAGCCTGAAGCAAGAACTTTGCAATCAGTGTATGTATTTGATTCTTTTAACCAATTTTAACTCTCACCTGTCTTTCCTTCTATGAATAAACCTTTAGATTTTAGATACTAAAGGATTGGCATCAGCATGATTTTTGGGTAGGATCAAAGTTATATATTGACCTGGGTGTGTGGCTGGTCCTTTGGGATCAGAAGAACCTGTTATTTGATGAGACTGGTTGTAAAGAACCACTCATTTTGAAATCCAGTGTTTTTGGTGTTGACATAAGAACTGGAATGCCCAAGGAAACTGCTTTTGTGACTTCTTGTTAGCCAATGTGGTGAAGCAGAAGTTTACTTTTTTTGCTGGTTTGGTATATCCTATGGGGGATTAGCCACCAGTCTTGGGGTGTATCTACCCTATTTCTCAGCAGTTCATCCTGTATTTGGCATCCTCAGTTGTGACCCTCTGAAGCACAGTTACAACTTGTAACAATTTTTTTTGACTTCAAGAAATGCTTGTAAGTTGCTGCATGCATTATTTCACTTACAATATTTGAAACCCATGCTATAAAGTAATACTTGTGTTTGTTAAGTAACTATAAAAATATTTGCTTTGAAACTGTAAATCCAGTCACGAAAGAGAAATCACCAAATGTGAAATACTGCTTTGTACCGGTGAGGACAGGTTAGCTCCAGCTCATCAGGAAGACCTGTTGAATCTAAATGGGCCATTGTAAACCATCAAACAAAGACTTTGTTGATTGCTTTTGGCACACCCATGAAGAGGGGACTGTACAGCCTGGGCTCTAGGCACGTGGGGATAAAAATTCCTAACTGGAAGGAAGTAAGGTCTTTTTATGCTGTTTGGGACTCTAAGGGGCAAAGATTCCTAAATGTAAGCAAGAGATCCCCAGTATTAACCTGGTTAGCTTTAAAGGACTTATAGAACTGGTATATTTCAGCATCTCTATTACCATCTGAAACCTAAGACTGCAACTCATTTATATATGTATGTTTATCTGTTTTAACTTTGTAAATAACCTATTTCTTTTTCTTAGTCAATAAATCCTTAGTTAGTTTGCTATAGGACTGTCTGCAAGCAGTGTCTTTGGAATGAGATCGAAGGTGCAGATTGACTTGGGGTAAGTGACTGCTCCTTTGGAACTGAGAGTCACTTGAATATTGTTGTGCTCTTTGGTGTAAAGTGATCGTCTATTACAGAGTCAAGCTTGCCTGGGTGGCAAGATAGATCACAATGCCCCAAGGCACCCCTGTGGATCCATGTTAATGCTGTACAGTGCTTGAGGTATTTACACTTGTTATATGTTGGTGAAATCTAAGCAGAGAGTGTACCCTGCTTCTTAACAATCTGCCTTGTAGTTGGTATTCTCACTCATGAGCTGCCCCAAGTGGTTGTTTTGGGAAAGATGGTGCTAAGGCAGAGCCAGATTTCCATTTAGGCACAGTAGGTATGTGCCTGGGGGTGCCGGTGTTCTAGGGGCACCTAAAAGTTAAAAGGGGGTTCCACACTGTGGCACTTAGAGTGCAGAAGGTGGGAGCCTGCAAGGATTCTAAAAATTAGTACTGGCCACTCCAGGCTGGTATTAAACTCCCGAGGTCACAGCTTCTCTCTGACCTTAGAAGGGTTGGTGTTGCCACCACCCAAATGCAACCCCCCTTTTTGGACCCCAGGAAGGCGCATTGGGGAATTCCTTCCTGTGGGCTACCCTCAAGCTCTTTCACCCCCGTGGGGAAGAGTTGAGAAAGAAAACAAAGGAAATCAGCTGTTGTCCCCAGCTAGTTAAACAACATGTGCACAGACCTCTCAGGACACAACAAACCCAATCCCGTTCTTAAAAAAGGTAAATTTTATTAAAAACAGAAAGAAAATACATCTGGAACTTAGGCTTTTTGCTAGATCTTAAAAAAACAATTACAAAAATTAAGCATTAAGATAGTTCTCTTGAGGTTCAGCTTAAAGATTACAAGCAAAACAAAAGTATCTGTGGTTAGCACAGAGGAGTCCACAAGCTTTACAAAATAAAAGAAATAAACCTAATTGTGTCTTTCTAGACATTTCTGATCTACTTACATATCTGGGTTTTGGATAAGTAGATTCAAGGTATGAAATGATGCTTTTTCATACCTGGTTTTAAAACTGCATTGCTGGCCTGTGTCTCTGCTCTGCGGAGAACAACAACAGACACAAAGGGAAAGTACTAGCTTTCCAGTTGGCTCTTTTGGTCAGGTGCCCACTCCCTAACCTGTACAGGTAAAGCAAGCAGAGAACAGCCTAGCCGCCAAGAGGGACTTTATAGCTAGCTAGCTGGTTGGCTGGGTGTCCATAAAACTCCCCACCCTCCTTCATTTATGACAGTGGGTTAAAAGTTTAATTTTTATGGAAAATATGAAGGTCAGCTGTAGGGAGGGGGGCACTGTGCATAGGGGCATGTAAGGTATAAATCTGGCCCTGTGCTAGGGAGAAGGAAGACTGGAGATGGGGTGTCAGCTGGTGAGGGAAAGTGGATCTAAGGAGTGGTATCTGAAGACAGGAATATTGCCAGTGGCATAGCTGAGGACATCATGGAATACAGAAGTGGACAGTAATTAGCTAGTTATTGCTAGATATAAGGGTTGGTAGGTAGGACAAGACACCTGAGAAGCAAACTGGCCTGGTATATTAGCGCCAGAGCAGCTGCTGAAAGCACCAGACCTACAAGAGAACCAAGTGGATGAGAAAGTGCTTTCTATCTGATCTATGCTCTGCTTCTGTTCCAAGGCAGACAGATAAAACAGTATGCAGGCTGACAGGAAGCACGTCCAGAAAGTTAATGAAACAGAGGCCAGACTCACTTGGTGGTCTGTAAACACCAGTTGTAGGGTTCATGCTGAAAGCTATATGCTTAATGCAGAAGACACAAGCTTAGCAACGGTACCAGAGCAGCATAGACAAGCTGTGACAATTGCATAGATAAAATTGGCAAGGCGAGATTTCTCATTTAAATTGCACTCTAAGAGCAATGTGCACATTCCTTCATCACTGCCAGAGCGAGATGCTTAAATATGGCCTCAGAACCGAGCCAGAAGTAAATAAGTGGACCAGGTCTCCACATGAGTGCAACTTGGCAGGTCTGACCACTGTATAAATTTACAGTGCTACATAAGTGATTGTTAGCAACAATACATTGGCAGAATGTTTTTGTCCTATGAGTACCACCCGAGACTAACATTAGGGTTTTATTTTTGTACTAGCAACACCAGGGGTGGGGAAATCTCTAGTACAGCTGTGCTGGGAGTTTGTGGTAGCAAGAAGCATAAAGAAAATCATGACTGCTCTGCTCCTGATGTTTTCAGCAGCATTCTTATGATTTGTGAACCACGGAGCACAATGTTTCCTGTCATGCTTTACAGAAGGATGTGGGAGGCAACTTAATCAGCCAAGATAGATAAAAACTCAGCCTTTAGTATATTTACAAGTGTCTGATTTTTTAAAATGAGATTGTTTGTTCACTAAAATAATGGTTGAAACCATCCTACTATAGTTGTCAGATTATTTTTTAATGGATGTTATTGTTATTCTTAAAACTCAAGCCTGTGAGGAGAAGTGTGGCCATAAAAACGAATCCCCTTTCTTAATAGTCATATGCAGCATAAAACAATCTGCAATTGGAAGACAAAGGTGTTCAGTATGTTGCAGGTTTGGCTGAGAAGAGAAGGGCAAACTGTAATTGAGATGGGGGAAGAGTCACTTTATTTTTAGGAATAACTATAGGGACACAAACAAACACAAAGATGTTTTGAAGACTCCATCCAGAGATCTATTCGTGGATTCTAGAACAAATGTGAAACTTCTAGGCAAAGACATCTTAAATTTCCCTTCCTTGTTCCACATAAAAAAAATCAGAACTTGATGTTCCTAAATACAGTAGAGGCTAAAGATCACTTAAATTCTAACTAGATACCATCTTAAAAAAACATTTCAGGAAGCTGCCTTGGTACATTACAAGCCCAATTTTTATTGATATCCTTTAAAGAAGTATATGATAAGTAAACATAGTTCTGTCTGAGTCCTAGCAATTCAGTTGAAGCATTCAGTGGTTAAAAGCCGGTCCAGGACAATATATTCCAAGATAACCATCTACATAAGTCTGCATAACCTTCATTAGAAGCAAAGAAGCTCTTCACAAGCATAGCATAAATAGTCAGATATAAGCACGTGAATCAAGTCACTAGAGAAACCAATTACATATCAAATATATAAATCTTTGTTTCATTTGAACTGAGCAGTCATATCCAAGGCAGGCTGAGGGAGCTCTGGCTGGAAGCCAGGAGAAGAGAAACAGCGTGAGAGGCCAGACAGGAGCTGCATAAACCATGATGACAAGCGTAAGAGCCAGTGAGCTGGGCAAAGGGGAGGGTCACTACAGAAAGTGGAAAACTCACCGTGAACAAGGTGAAAGCACCAGCATGGCAGGACCCCTGTGAAGAGATATGAACAACCATGGAGATAGAACCGGGAATCAGAGCTGCGCTGTAAGAGAATAAGAGACATTCGCAAAGAACCCTGTAAGGAAGAGTCAGTGGAGCAGCCGGAATGGGGGACAAACTGGAAGCCCAGTAATGCTTTCCCCCTGCACTGTACTGCCCTGAGACCAGCCAGGAAGGGAATTATCGCTAACGCCAGCCTGGGGAGTTCCTAGCAGCCCCTGCATCCAGCGAGAAGTTCTGCAGAAATTTTTTCAGTCTGGGCCTGAGGCAAGACCTCCATGAACTATGCTTAGCCCCAGGCAAAGGCTGCCCCACCTCACAGCAGACAGGGCAGTCCTGAGCTCAGAGGATGACTGTTTTTCTTTTTCTCTTTTACTCTCCCTTTTAGTTGAGCCTTGACTGGGATTGGGGTTGGGGGTGAGCAGCCCACTCTCCGCGGACAGTACTCTGGTGGTGTGTTCACCCGCTTGGGAGGTGGGTCTTCTTCATTCCCCAAAGCCTAATGGGCAGGGCTAACAAACCTGCTAACAAGCTTTCTCTCAGTTTTAGGCTGTTCCCAAGAAAGAAATCGGTTTTACTTGTGTAAACCCTGTTTGTGTTTTTTTTTCTGGGGAGCCTTGGAATTTCAGGGTCTTGGGTTGCTCCTTCTGCAAGCCCTGTTGGTGTTTCCCTGAAGTCTCCTAATGGTCTGCTGCAATCTCTGAGATACCCTTGCATGATCTGTCTTGTTTTGACAGTCCAAGGCACGGTGACCATCTCTTCCACAGTTATAACAGAAACCTTCTCCATGGCTATCACCCCTCCTGCTACTCTCCCCTCTTGAGGATGGCACAGTATGTCCCTGAGCCTTCATCATGGCCACTTCTCGGGTCAAATATCTCAGTGCTGCTGCCACTGATGGGGCATCTTCCATCTCTCCAAGCACTGTGGTGGTGTGACTCCCTGCCATCTTCGGCTGCACCATTGCATCCACTTGCAGCAATCGCTCCTCCTCTTCACATATCTCTCGAATGAGCTTGTGGAATGGGGGTGGGTTCTGGGTCCGCTCCCTCAGCTGCAGTCGCCACAACATCAACCCATCTTGTCGGGTGCCCCGAAGGATTTGGTCCAACCTAGCGGAATCAATGCGCTTGGCGGGGATGCCATCCTTCCGCACTACCTGCTGTAGCAAATCCTCTAGTTTCCTGATGAAATCTGACAATTGTTCGTGGGGCTCCTGATAGGTATGGCGGAAACGATAATACAGGGCTTCACTGCTATCAGTAGTACCATAGACACTCTCAAGAGCAGTTAAATAGTCTTGCACTGTGGCAGTTGGTTGTGAGTCTTTCAGGGCTTGGATAATTCGCATGGCAGGTCCTCTCAGACTCTCAAGCACACGTTTCCACTTCTCAGCGTCAGAGCATTCCCACTCTTGGACAAGTGGCACCGTAAAATCCCTCCAGGTCTCATAATCATCCTCCCCTGAGGGTACAGGTGACACCCCCGAGAATGAATGTAACCCGCTTGTATGGAGCTGTAGCGAGTCGGTGTGGCTCCCCTCCAGCCCAGGGGCGGAGGCGCCCAGCCAGAAGCCTGAGTGGGCGGGGCTAAGGAGCGGTGACCCCGCCCCTCAGAGGGTCAGGCGGCGACCCAGAAGTACAAAAGCCGTCCATCTGAGCTCAGTCAGGCCCCAGACGCCGGAGGGAGCAGACGTGCCGCAGGGAGCTCGAGACTGGGAGCCCTCTAGGACCCAGGACACCTGCCCCAACTGGCCGGAGCTTCCCCGCACCCGCTACCTGGAGGAGCTGCCCGAGCTTCCCCGCACCCGCTACCTGGAGGAGCTGCCCGAGCTTCCCCGCACCCGCTACCTGGAGGAGCTGCCGGAGCTTCCCCGCACCCGCTACCTGGAGGAGCTGCCGGAGCTTCCCCGCACCCGCTACCTGGAGGAGCTGCTGGAGCTTCCTTGGTCATACTACCCGGGGGAACTGCCAGAGCGTCCCCATGCCTACTACCCGGAGCAGCCGCTAGAGCCTCCCCGGCCCTGCTGTTCCCCGGAGGAGCCACTGGAGCAAGCCAGCCCGGACTTCCCTGAGGAACTACCGGACCTGCTACCCAGCCCTGGCTGTGAGGAGCCCATGCTGCCGGACTTCCCGGGGGGCCACCCCACGGACCAGGTAGGCCCTGAGGGGGAGGTCGGAAGTAGCCTGGGGGCAGCTGACTCCGATCAGGCTGCAACCATATCCGAGCCTATGTCAGTGTGTTGCGGGCAGGATCCCCATTGACGCAGCAGCGGACCCTCTGCCACTGTTAGGGCCCTGGGCTGGGACGCAGTGGGGTGGGTGGGCCTGCGTTCCCCCTGCCAGCCCACTTACGGGTGGCAGTCTCCTCCTCTCTCCGGTGCTCAGCCCTACGGGCCTGGGCTAATAGACTGTGCTTTGCTCAGCCCTGAGCCAAAAGGGCCCGAGCTTTGTGACTCTGTGTTTGGTGCCCCACCCGAACGTAGGGCTGGGCCCCTTTAGACTGTATTGCTGCTCAGCCCTGAACCAGACGGTCTGAGCCCCTTTGACTCTGTTTTGTTGCTCAGCCCTGAAGCAGAGAACCTGAGCCTCCTTTTGACTCTGTCCCGAACCCGGGGACCCGAGCCTTGTGACTTTGTGTTTGTCGTCCCAGGACCAGAGCCAGGGGGTCTGCCCGGCCAGAGAACATGTAGCGAGCCGGTGTGTCTCCCCTCCGCCCCTCGGAGAGGGTCGAGCCCCGGTCCCACACGTTTACAGCCACCAAGTGTAACTTTAGCATCCTTGTGGCCAAGATGGAGTCTGCTCTGCAGGCAGCTCTGGCCAAGAGAAGGCACGCGCAGGAATGCAGCAGGAGAAATCCCTTCCACCCCAAGGGCACCTGTTCCAAACCCCCCAGAGTGAACACACACACACACACACACACAGGAAAAGTACAATGGATATAACAAAGTGAGATATTTATTTACAGAGGGATAAGAGGAGAAAAACAACAAGGGGAAATATAGGGGGAGCAGTAAAACAGGGCTGCATTCAAACCAAGGCCCCACGGGCACAGTGGTAGCACAGTCTGGAAGGGCAGACACTGAGAAATGTGTCTTCACACAAGAGTTCAGGAGGCCTGAGCAAAGTTCCAGTCTAGTGGTGAGTCTTGGGTGCTCCTGGTCATCTTCGGCGCCAATGAACTCTCCCCAGCAAACCCCTCCAGTGCCCTCTTCTGCCGCTCTCTGCAAAGCCACACAGAGTGACCACCTCCCCACTTAATTAGCTACAACCTCTCTCCTTGTTCCCAGTGCAGAGTCACAAGCCCCAGTACTCCCAGCCCCACGCAGCTCTGGGCAGCCGTGATACTGGGTCCAGCTCCGGCCTGTCCTTTTCGGGTGATTCCTCCCTGACACAGTGCTACTCCGGGCTCCTGTCCTGGGCTGTCCCCGATCGGGCCTGTCCTGCTCAGGCCTCAGGCAGGTTCTCCCTTCTTCCTTTTGCAGGGCCTGCCCGCTGCTCTCCCCCTCTCTGGAGCTCCAGCACTGTCCGCTGGAGTTTCCCTCCTTTTTCTTACTCTCCTCCTCCCCCCTGGGGAAAAAGATTTAAAAGGACTATGCTCTCTAAACTGAAAGAAGTTACACTTGATTTGGTGGTTTGTGTTTGTGCCTTTTTAAACAGTTTAGTTCAAGGTAAAAGCTACTATCCCAGTTAGGGGTATGTTACTTGTGAGGAATCTAGCTAGTAACTGGGTGGGAGCAGTTCACCTCACTGGCAGAGCTAATGCTGGTAAGAGGTGCAGCTGAGGAGGTGGTACCGTAATGAGAAGGCAACACAATTTGGAAGCTACTTCACTATAGTCCCTAGTGTTCGGGCTCAGTCCTGGGGTCTCACGAGCAGCTGTGATGTCCCTCATTAGGGAGAGTAATTGGGTTGCAGCCTTAAACCCAATCCTACAGTGTTCTGGGGACCCATAAGCAAGGCCTACTGG
The DNA here is from genome assembly GCF_025201925.1 of Gopherus flavomarginatus. Lineage (NCBI taxonomy): Eukaryota > Metazoa > Chordata > Testudines > Testudinidae > Gopherus > Gopherus flavomarginatus. The sequence continues at coordinate 272,233,939 of NC_066619.1, read as the reverse complement.
TGTTCCCTCCCAAGGTAGACTGGGGGAGTGAAGTCCCCTGCAGTTACTAGTGTTCCATCCCTTCCCACAGGCAGGGAATCAGGCCCATCCTATTCCTTTAGGGGGTGGTGACAGACAGGTTGCTTCTCATCCCACAGAGATAACTAAGGCTATGTCTACACTAGCACTTTTGTCGGTATAACTTATGTTGCTCAGAGGTGTGAAAAAAGAACCCCCTGAGCAACAAAAGTTTCACTGACAGAAGCACTGGTGTGGACAGTGCTATGTTGGCAGGAGACACTCTTCTGCCAACATAGCTACTGCTGCTCACTGGGGGTGGTTTAATTGTATCAACGGGAGATCTATCTGCTGTCAGCATACAGCGGCTACACAGTGTTGGGATGTGTAAGGGTTAAGTAAAGACCTGGGAAACTGCTGGTTTGCAGACATGATATCAGGGAGTAGAAGCACAGGCAGGCACCGTTTCTGCACTTGATAGGTTAAGTGCCATCCCACTCCCTTCCTTTCTGCTTGTTAATGATAGATAAGCATTGCAGATGCATAAGGAATGTGATTGTCTAAAGGGTATCCTTTGTGTAAAGAAGTGTTAGCTCCCCCCTCCCTTTCTTTCCCAGCTACATAAACGAGCTCGGGGCCATGTGAACCACTGAACTTGAGGCTGCAATTACCACAAAGAAATGTATCTTCAAAGTAAAAATGTCTGTAGAATATGCTTAATGCTGTAAACAGGGGTGGGAATAATTATATTCAGTATATGGGCGTTCATATTAAATGTAGGTATTTACATATGAACTTAAATAAAAGAGTGTGAGGTGATTAACTCAGGGCTTTTTTGACAATTGGGACGAGGGGAACAAATACCACAACAAAGAAGCCCGTTTGTTCAATCTGCCTCTGGGTCCTCCAGCTCCATCTCTAACACACCGGAAGTCTTACAGTGGTGCAGCTGCATTGGTGCAGCTATGCCACTGTAAGGTCTCTAGTGTAGACATGACCTTAGGGTAGAGTGGAGTAGGGTCTAATTTTACAATACCCTTGCCTCTAACCCATTAGACATATATTTACAAGACTCAGCCAGATGGGGGGCACATAATGGAGGCTGGAGGAAGCTAAGCCTCCCCAAACCTTGCACCGCTGGGGGGCGGGGCAGTGGCAGATTTGGGACCACGAGCTTTTCTGATCTTGGGGCCGCAGTGGGTATTGAAGGGGAGAAGTGAGTGGGAGGCGGGGCCTGGGAGAAGAGGCGGAGTGGGGATGGAATGTGGGCCGTGTTGCAGGGGTAGGGGTGGAATGGGGTGAGGCACCTACTGACTTCTTCCCTATCTCCTGTCCTCACCACCTAACGGGCTTTTTCTTGGTGAATCGGCCTCTATGAACTCTTTACTGAGCTTTGCTACACTGTCCAAGTTGAGGGTTGGTGCCAGCACACTCATACCTCTGGGAGACTTTGCAAGTCTGTTCTAGGATCACTGCAGCCATCTCTTCCTCCAGCCCCTGGCTCTCTGCTCTCAACCAGTGGGTCTGACGGTTTCTGTGTGAATGCTCTGGGCCTTATTTCCTTCATCCATTTTACCATGCACATTTTCTCTAGGTATTTCTCTGATTACAGGTCTATCCTATCTGCGATGGCTGCCTTGACTATCTCATAGTTCCTGCTGTATTCTTCGTGTAGGGACTTGTAGGCTGCTTGGGTTTTGCCTATCCAATAAGGAGCCACTCACAACCCCCATGATGCCTCATCCCAGCCAGAACCTGTAGTCACCTTTTCAAAAGTTTGGAGAAAGGCCTCAGGGTCAGTTATCAGAGCCATTTTACACAGTCTGATTCCCTGCACTCTACTGCCACCTCTGGTCGCAGGACTTACTAAACTCTGCAGCATCTGGCGCTGTGCCGCCATCTGCTCCTTAATAAACTCTTGGAGAACTTTATATTGCTCTGCATGCCACACCATACGGGGCCACTGAAGGAGCGGCATGGACTACTGGAGCTCCTTTTGCTATTCCACCATCCATTTCAGGAACTCTTCCATTTCTCCCAGACCACTGACCCTCTCACCAGTTCCCTCTTTGATTCTTGCATAGATGAGTCACTGCTCCCAGATAACCCCCAGTATGTGACAGGGCGATCCCTGAGAGTCCTTTCTGACCTTAGATACAGACCACACAACTTCACGTTACTTTCACCACCATCATGTTTTATTTTGTGGTTCCAGCAGGCTTCTGCCTGTGGTGCTATTTACATGTATTTACTGCATCTACTGTTAGAGTTGCCATCTTTCTGACTGCAGAAAACCGAACACCCTTTCTCCTTCCCCTTCCTTGAGGCCCTGCCCCTTCTCCAAGGCTCTGCCCCCACTCACTTCATGCCCCTTCCTCCATCGCTCGCTCTCCCTCACCCTCGCTCACTTTCACCTGATGGGGTAGGGAGTTGGGGTGTGGGATGAGGTGAGAGCTCCTGCTGCGGGCTCTGGGATGGGGCTGGGGATGAGGGGTTTGGAGTGTGTGAGGGGGCTCAGGGCTGGGCAAGGAGTTGGGATGTGGGGGAGTAAGGGCTCTGGCTGGGAGTGTGGACTCTGGGTTGGGGCCAGGGATGAGAGTTTGAGGTGCAGGAGAGGGCTCTGGGCTGGGGGGTGAAGCCGAGGGGTTTGAAGTGTGGGAGGGGACTCCGGGCTGGGGCAAGGTGTTGGGGTGCGGGAAGGGGTTTGGGGTGAAGGCTCTGGGCGACACTTACCTCAGGCGGCTCCTGGAAGTGGCCAGCATATCCCTCTGGCTCCTACGGGGAACGGCGGCCAGGGCGCTCTGCGTTCTGCTGTTGTCCACAGGTACCACTCCCACAGGTCCCATTGGCCAGGGTTCCCTACCCTCTCCTGCACCCAAACTCCCTCCCAGAGCCTGCACCCCCTCACACCCAAACTCCCTCTCAGAGCCCTAGACAGGTGTGTATGTGTGGTGGGGGCGGGACTTGGACCCTTTCTGGAAACCACCAAAAATTATACAAACCTGCCACCCCTGAGATGAGCAATGCCTGCTGAAGGAGAGAGAATTGCAGGAGTCCCACCAAAGGGCAAAGAAAGCCAACAGACCATTTGGTGCTGCCTCCCTATACCTGCCGCTACTATGCAGAACTTCATGCAACACTGAGTGAGGAGCCCAGCACCACCCCACGAGTGACAGTGGACACCTCATGACACCTGAAGGAAGGCATCCCACAACTATAGGGTGATGAAGAGAAGGGGGATGCGGAGCTCAGGGAGAGCCAGGAGCTCTTCTGGATCCTGCCAACTCTGAGCCAGCCGGATCCAGGAATGGAACCCACCAAGAAAGGGAAAGGGAATTCTGGTAAGTGTAACTTACTGTCTCCATTAATGTACGCCTCTTCTGTTAACTTTCTTCATGGCTCCTCAAACTCCCCCCTCCCCCTTTTCCCACTTAAAATGGCATTCGACCATGTGAGGACAGGAACAAAGGAATTGCCTTTTAAAGTTTCAGTTTATTTTAAGAGCAGGCACTGCCAGTATTAGACAAATGAGCAGAAAGAGTACTGGAAGGAGCCAAAAAACATTCCCAAATATATGTATTTTGTGCAGGCGAAAAAAAAATTAGTAAAATAAAAGCAATGGAAATTCAATTCCAAACAACTACTGTCATGCTGTCTGGAGTGGCTTACCGCAGGGCAGACTGTCAAAAACAGGGCAGACAACAAAAACTGGTGGTGTGTTCTATAATTAGATTTCACCAAACCAGTAACAAATGAACTCCCGGATAACTGTAGCAGTCTTACCAGACAGTCCCCTTAGACTCTCCAGTCTATCCTGACACCTAGATAAAATGGACTTAGTGATAAATGGTCACTTAAACCAAAAAGCACACAATAGTTAGGCTGCTCTCTGTCCCGAGACCAATCATTTACCCCCAAATCAATTGGTACCCTAGATCTTATACTAGAGACAATGCCTGTAGCCAATCCTGTAATAAGCTATCTAAAGGTTTATTAACTAGGCAAAAGAACTAAGAGAATTATTTACAGATTAAAGCAAACAAACATACACACACAAATGAGTTATCATCTAAATCCTAAGAGTGACAGAATTGTAGTGATCTGTCAATTCACAGTGTCTTTCAGGGCAGACCAGGAGGTAACTCCTGGGGATCTCTGGCTTTAGTTTGGTTTCTCTGGCCTTGTGAGTGTTCAAACAGCAAAAGAGATGGAAAATTTTCCTGTGACTGTTTTATTTCATTCATCCAACTTCCAAGTCCATAGGATGAACTTCCTTGCACCTAGCATTTCCAAGCTGCGATACGGCCATTAATTTATCCTTTGTATTGCGATGTTCCTTGATGGCCCATCTGGTTTGATGGGGTGGGGAGGGACACAATTCCTGTGCCTGTGTTCACAAATTCAGAGCAAACATTTCCAAAGTTATAAAGCAAAACTTATATATTTTCTTATAGCATAGAATATAGACATTACAAGTGCGATCAATGCACACAGCAATTTATCAGCATTTCATAGAGTGTGAACATTAAATACATTAGTATAAGACTAATACCTATTTTGAGCAAAACTAACATACAGGTGACCTGGTCTGGTCTCCAACTATGAGTCAGTTCTTAGCTAATGCCTGCAGCCTGGACAAGAGCTGATGTGATGAAGTGGGGGATTTTCTTGTGTTTTCCTTGTTTTTCCAATGGTTTGCATGCAGAGGGAGTGGGACTCAGAGTCCCTGAGAGTTACTGGTTTAACGAGGTGAGGGGAGAGGGAGTTTGTTGTTACAGAGGACCGGAGAGGGAACTTGGGACTCCAACCAATGGCCTGAAGGATGGATACCCCAGTGACCTGGTGATCTGATGACACTGGTCTACAATTTTTGAGAAGTCGTCTGCTTCAGAGATAAAATGTGATATTTATTATGTATTTTGATGTGCTGAATTCAAATATGACAATTAAAACAACTGATTGGCTACTGTTTCGAAGATATTTAAGTTTTTACATTTTATGTCTATGTATATTGTGTAGATAATAGAGTTTTAATCATAAATTGTAAACCTAGGTCTTTTCATGTGTTTATGGTTGCTTTACATGATAATATTTCGCCTGTCCTGTTTATGTAACACTTTAAAAATCAGCAAAAGGTTTATATAAATAGAATTTATTATGAAACAAAAGGCAAAAAACTATGATGTACATAGTTTAGTCCTATTCAGTGTCTACTCGGCGCTTCTTGGCTTGTCTCTTGTATTCATTTAAATGGAGCATCTCTTGTCACTGTCCAGCAATAGTCTGCAAGCATTGATGGGCTCCATTTGCCCTGATAGCCTGCCAGGAGATTCCACTGCTGTAGTCTGGAGCCCAACAGTTTTGCCTTACTCTTGGGTAGTTCCAAATCCCTGACAAGGTCATTCAGTTCACCTTGCGTTATGAGGTGTGGTTCAGAGGAGGAGGATGGGAGAAAATGTGGGTCCTGTGACATTGATGGTTCAGGACCAGAAGTTTCTTCCTCTTCCTCTTCCTCGTCTGACTCAAGTGAGAATGATTCTGGTGCATCAGGAACCGGCAGTCCTCCTCCTTGGGGTACTGGGCGTATAGCTGATGGAATGTTTGGATAATGCACAGTCCACTTTTTCTTCTTTGACACACCTTTCCCAACTGGAGGTACCATGCAGAAGTAACAATTGCTGGTATGATCTGTTGGCTCTCTTCAAATCATTGGCACTGCAAAAGGCATAGATTTCCTTTTCCTGTTCAACCACTGGCGAAGATTTGTTGCACAAGTGTTGCAGCATATGTGTGGGGCCCACCTCTTGTCCTGATCTCCAATTTTGCAGCCAAAATAAAGGTAATAGGCTTTCTTAACCATAGTGGTTATACTGAGCTTTTGTGACGCAAAAGTCACTTCACCACAAACATAGCAGAAGTTATCTGCACTGTTCACACAAGTACGAGGCATCTCTGCTCACTTTGGCTAAACAGAAATGTGTCCCTTTGCAAAATCAAACACTGACAAATAAGAGAGCACGACACTGTATGATTTCCAGAGCTGATATAGGGCAATTTGTTCAGCAGAGTGATGTAAGCTTCGTTATGATTGCATCATCCATGACTTCTAGGAATAACATGATGCAATTCATATCATGGAAACGCAATACCAGCTTCAGATTGCATCATTCATTGTTTTGCCTAAAAAGCAAGTACTGTCCAAACCCAGTCATAGATTTATTCATAGATCCAGTCAAAGATGTATTTTAGTCATTTCTGGTTTAAATTGAGATCCCTTCCCTTTATAACTCACTTATCCTCCGCCATTCCCAAGTCAAGGGTCGTATATACTGACCCAATAGCATATCTTGAAAAATAGAGGCAATCAACAATTTTAAGCATCATTTTCGTTCTCAGTGACCCAGAATTAGTAAAGTTGGACTACATTTATTTCAGAAGCATTTTGGCTGTAGAGCTGTGTGACCTGAGGACCCAGCTCAGGAGTCACAGCCAGTTCTGGCCAGTGGGAGGACCCTGTGACCTAACCAGCCAGAGGGGGGGCAGAGGACAGAAGAGAGGAGAGGAGGCCCAGGGGTCCAGGTTTACAACCCTGTTTCTCTGGAGAGAAGACAATGGACAGAGGCGGGTCTTGGGGCCGGTGATCTCAGATGCCCAGCTGGGAAGCCAGGAGGCTCTGGGCTGGAGAGAGAGAGCTGGCAGAGCCCACCTGGATGCAGGGGAAACTGGGATGTGCTGTGCTGAGGGAGGCCAGGCCTGAGGCCCTGAGAGTGTCCTGTGCTGTATTCAACACTCAAAAAACCCTCCTGTTTTACACTGGCTGAGAGTCACTCCAGTCTAGAGAACAGGATTGCATTGTCCCCTTTGGGGAGTGGAGGCCCCAGAGATCCAGAGCGAGAGGACTACCTGAGGGGGCCCACGGAGAGTGACAGACGTGCTAAGGCTCAGAGGTGAGGCTCCAGGAGGTGGAAGGGCCTAACCCCGAGAGAGAGTGGACCCCCTGGGAAAAGGGCTGTCTCACTGAAAGGGGTTCCCCCCACAGACCACGCGGGGCCAAGAGTGGGTATGATCTGTGAGTCCGTGACAGCTGGCAGCTGGCCTTCCGGTGTCACAACAACATACAGACAAACCAATACCCAAGAATCTAAATGAAATACATGGAAAAGATACAAAAATGCATGCAAGCGCTCTGACAACTGGGCGCTCACTGCATAATTATGCTGGAAGAGCATTGTAAATTTACTGGCAGCATGTTTTCCACTCAAACACACTATTTTTGTTTCTGAGGCCACAAGTCCAAGTTCAAACCAAATTGCTTGCAGACTATGCTTTGATTCAGAAGAAAGGAGAACGGTATGTTGCTGGCTCATAAAGCTAGCCAGCGAGCACAACTCTTCTCTGCTTGCAGTGCTTCTGGTTTATCTTAGCCCAGATCTCCCTTTCGTGGTCTGGCACAATTTCAGTGAAGTTGTCAAGCAAGCACGTTTCCAGGAATAGCTGCCTTGTTTCTCCTGCTGTGATAAAACAACTTCCAATGCCACTCTGCAGTGAGCCCTGAGGGCACCATTACTGTGAAGAAGTCAGGAGCATGTGGCCTGGGTAACCTTGAGCCATCTCAAGCAGAGACAAGTCTGTGCCTGCTGATAGTGGATGTGGAGGGAGTGAGGGCAGGCGGCTTCAGCAGTGTTACTAAGCATGCTCAGTCCATGTGTGAATGCTCACTACAAGCCAAGCTGCAAATCGGGGGAGAGGGAGATGTGACCCTGGATTGCCCTCCACGCATCACCTGTGATCTCAAGCATCTGCCTTCTCTGGGCCTTTGACAGATGGAATGATAGATCCACCTCGATCATCACTGCTTGTAATAATTTTGGCACTGTTCACTATATCCCTTGTTACATGGGCTCCTCGATGCTGTTCAACCCTGCAATCCCCCATAGCTACCAGGTTTGAAAATTGTCCTCATATACTCACTGTGCTGTGTGCTGACAGGTGGCCCAGAAGCAAGCATTCATGAGTCCGACTCTGTTCATAATTTTTATATAGAGCTGTCATAAACAGATAGTTAAGGGTTAATGCCTCTTTTACCTGTAAAGGGTTAAGAAGTTCACCTAGCCTAGCTAACACCTGACCAGAGGAACCAATGGGGGAACAAGATGTTTCAAAAGGAAGGAGGGAAGTTTTCCTTTGTTTAGAGTCTCAGTTTCAGCGGGAGTAAAAAAGATCAAGGAACCAGCCTCTTATCAGAGTAGTAAGTTTTAGAAAGGGATAAATAGGTTTATGTTTATTTTCTTTATAACTTGTCTTGGTACCTTTAAGGGAATTATCAAATTTGGGTATTCTTGTGTGTATTAAAGTTTTGCCCAGGGGAACATCCTCTGTATTTTGAATCTGTTGTCTGTGAGAGTAGCTGGTATGCTAATCTCTCCCAGAGGATTTTCTTTTACCTTTCTTTTCTTTAATTAAAAGCCTTCTTTTTAAATACCTGATTGATTTTTTCCTTGTTTTTAGATTCAAGGGAGTTGGATCTGGATCCACCAGGAGTTGGTGGGAGAAAGGAGGGGGGATGGTTAATTTCTCCTTGTTTTAAGATCCAAGGGGTTTGGATCTAGGTTCACCAGGAAATTGGTGAAGTCTCTCAAGACTACCCAGGGAAGAAAAGTAGTGCTTGGGGGTGGTGGCAGCAATACCAGATCTAAGCTGGTAATTAAGCTTAGACGTGTCCATGCAGGTCCCCACATCTGTACCCTAAAGTTCAGAGTGGGGAAGGAACCTTGACAAGAGCTATATGGAAAAAAATGTAGTGAGTTGTGACACTTGTCTTTATGTCTGCAGGGCCCTTAAATCTGTCTGTCTGTTTTTCAGTGGCCTCAGTTGGGGTATCCACACTCCTCCACACTTGCTAAAAGACTGACCTGGATACAGAGGAATAAGAAACAAACAAGAGAAAATATATTCTCTGCAACGGTGCCCCTTCCACTCAATACAGTTAGAAAATAAGAAGAACTCTTATGGCTACACCTACACTGACCTGTAAATTATCCCTCTGCATTTTGCATGTTTTCAGTATTTTTAATCTTTTTTTAAATAGTGTGTTCGTTGTTTATTACTGCACACTAAAGTGTGAACCACATTGTGACATGCTGTATTTCAAAATAGCATCGCCATATTCAACACTAATATGATTATGATAGGTTTTGTACAAAGTATGCCTTGTGAGGTATCATTTAAAAAGTCTTGATCTGTTGAACATTAATAGCCCGTGGAATTGTATGTGCTGTCATTGTATGTGAAGTTATGAAGTATTGCTATATGTTTGCTACTCAATTATAGGCAAGTCTTATCTCATGCGGGGGTTCCGTCCTGCGGTTAGCGCGTAAAGCAAAAACTGCATATACTCAAAATTACATCCCCAAGCCCTTTAAATCCCGCCCGTAGCTCCGGTGGCTGGGCCGGGGCGGCATTTAAAGGGCTCCTCTGGGCTTCCCACTGCAGCAGGGAGCCCGGTGGAGCCCTTTAAATGCTGGCCACAGCCCGGCCGCCGGAGCTACGGGCGGGATTTAAAGGGCTCCTTCGGGCTTCCTGCCACGGTGGGGAGCCTGGAGGAGCCCTTTAAATCCCACCCACAGCTTTGGCAGCTGGGCTGGGGCTGGCATTTAAAGGGCCCGGAGCACCATGGTGGCTGGAGCCTCGAGCCCTTTAGTTTGCCCCAGGGGCTTCCAGCCACCTCTGCAGCTGGGAGCCCCCTGGGTGATTTAAAGGCCCTGGGACTCCCAGCCACAGCTGATGCCCCAGGACCTTTAAATCTTGAGGCCACGCCTCTTCTGCTTGAGGCCACGCCCCCCAGGACTCCAGCCCTACATCATAAAGCTGAAATCACGCATGTTAAATGCGAGTAAGTTGTGACAGACCTGTATATGGTAAGTGGGAAATGCCTTCATCTGGTCTTTCAATGGCAACAAAGGACCAACTGACAAGATAGATTTATATCAGGACCAGCCAGACATGTGTTGATGCCCATCAAGAAGACTCCTCACAGAGGGCACATACACAGTTGAGGCTACCTAACCCCCAGCTCACAGCAAGGATCTTTCTAGCACCTGGAGAGAAAATATAAATGAGGGTTGATGGCGTCATCAGTTGACCTCTCTCCTCCCCCATCTCAACACCTGGAAGATCATCTGGAAGACACAGACTTTGAATTTGGGAGATTGGTCCTAGGCTGAAAGGGAATTCAGCCTCTATATTAAGAACTGTAACCTGCCTGGAACATCCATTGGGGTGAGAAAAGCGGTTTGATTCAAATCTTTCTTCGTCTGTTAAAGTTAGAATTTAGACTAAAGGTCTATTTTTTTATTTCTTATGTAACCAATTTTGACCTCTGTGACAAACACTTATAAATCAATCTTTCTGTAGTTAATAAACTTCCTTTAATGTTTTAGCCTTACCAGTGAGTTTGTCTAAAGTCCTTGTGGAATCTGCTCAGATTACAAGGGCTGGTGCATGTCAACTTTCGGGTGACGAAGTGGTGAGCTAATTAATGAGCTTGCACTGTTCAAGAGAAGGTCTTGAGCATTTCTGGGGTGCAAGGCTGGGGGTGGGGAGATTTGCTGGTGTTTATCTCTATATAATTCATGAGTGTCTTACAGAGCATTCATGCAATTTAGCTGGATGTATCCCCGCCTGTTGGTTGAATGATCACAGCACCTGGAGGGGTTTTGCTGCTTGTACTAGCACAGGGATTCTCAGACTTTTGTACTGGTGACCCTTTTCACACAGCATGCCTCTGAGTGCGACCCCCCCCCTTATACAGTAAAAACACTTTTTAATATATTTAACACCATTATAAATGCTGGAGGCAAAGCAGGGTTTGGGGGGGAGGCTGACAGCTCGTGACCCCCCCATGTAATAACCTCACAACCCCCTGAGGTGTCCTGACCCCCTGAGGTGTCCCAATCCCCAGTTTGAGAACCCCTGCACTAGCACAACATTGTAAGAGACAGCCCAGGAAGGAGAATTAAGGGAGCACAATGGTCCCACAGTTTCAGGTTGTACCCCAGAGATCCTGTCACAAACATGCTGTTTTACAACACTGAGATGTAAATCCCCCTAATCAGTGGCTCTTGAGCAGATTCATAAAACTCTCTATATGAATTCATACTTTGGTCATACGCTGTTTGTTTATTCACAAAGTATCAGAATGCAGCACAATAGCTGGCTATGGCACACTGTCAAAGTGTGCTTCTAAGCAGGGGCGGCTCTCTGTATTTTGCTGCCCCAAGCACCGCAGTTAGGGAAGTGCATTACGTTGACTCCATCTATTTTCTGCATATTGCCCAGAGTCAGGTGTGCTGGAACCTTGGTAGAAGTGTGTGTGTGTGGGGCGGGGGGGTGGACATGAGGTCCTGCTCCTCCTCTCCCTCCAAGGCCCCTCTCTCTGGCCACGTCACAAGCTGGAGGGTGAACTGCTGTGGGGAGCCCTGGACCCTCCGCCTGTTCTGGGAGGGGCACCGGGGTCCCTCAAAGCAGCCCTCAGCCCATGCCCCTGTCCCACGGGGCATACCACCAAGGACAGGTGGAGGGTCCGGGGCTCCCCACAGAAGCCCGGGTTCCCTGGGTGGCTCTTACTGTGGCTCGGCTCTGGCTTCCAGCTTGTCCAGAGTGTAGCCCAGTGGGCTAGTTTGCCTTTGTTATATTTAATGCTTTGCATTATATTCTGCTTTGCATTATATTCAGCATTAATGCAAGAAACCTGCAGACCTATATCCGGTAAAACATTAGCTTCAGCAAGTGAGCATAAGGCTTGAGGCCTATGAACTGTGAACAGATAAACTTTACATAGATAAACAGCCCAGTGGAAAACCCCAGATATTTGAGGAACTGAAGAAAGAATTTAAGGAGAAGTTCTGACCACCAGTAAATAATTCAACTACAGATATGGTCTGGCAACAAACTGATGTACATCAGGTACGCGAGATACATGTAAGACTAGTCTGCTTGCTTGCCTATATATCTTTTCTTGTACGTTTCTTATTTTCCTATGGGTTTGATTATTTGTTTTATTATAATAGATGTATAGGTCTATAGCAGAGTATATTTAGGCTGTAACACAAGGGACCTGCAGGCCACATCCTATATGATGAGCTAAGGCAAAGTTATCATACATATGTTTGGGACCTTTCACTTAGATCAGTGGTTCCCAAACTTTAACAACCTGTGAACCCCTTTCACTAAAATGTCAAATCTCACGAACTCCCTCCTAAAAATTAACATTTCTAGAGATTTTCTCCTTTACCTGAGTATAAATTATAAAAGACGTGATCTTGCAAATATAAAATTTGTTTTCATGACATTCTTATTACATGCTATTTATTATTAATTATTATGCATCATTACAGTATTTTTATTACATTATGAAAATGGCAACACTCTTCCAAGATCTCACTTTTGTAGCTTGTATCACGTTGAATAAGCCTGTTATAAGACAAGGCTCCTGCCTTTCATCAAGGAGTATCAGATGTGAAAGTATTTAAGAAGCCAACTCAAAGCATTCCTCCTACACAAGCATTCAGGTCTTGAGCACTCCAGGCAAATAACGCATGTTACAACAAAGCTTAAACTTGTTCTTCATAATAATTTTAAAACCGACACTATCTGCCTATTAAATTTAAAAAACAGCAAAAAATATCCACTTCTCTTTCCATTTCTCATAAGGAGTCTTGAAGTTCAAATCTCCTCAGTGTGATAGATATGCTTGCTTTGATCTGCTTAGCTCTTGGAAGCCTGGGGTCCCTAGGGACAGCTCTGTCCTCTATTAGGGAATTTTCTCCCGAGAACCCCCTGTGACATTTCAAGAACTCCAGTTTGGGAACCACTGACCTAGATAGATGGTGATGAGCTGAAGCATGAGGTCCATTGCGACCTTTAACATAGCGGATGTGTTAAAGCACGCTGGCATAGTGGCTTTCCTGAGTTCCTACTCTTTTAAACTTGGAAAAGCAGCAAAGAGTCCTGTGGCACCTTATAGACTAACAGATGTTTTGGAGCATGAGCTTTCGTGGGTGAATACCCACTTTGTCGGGACTAACACGGCTACCCCTCTGATCTTTTAAACTTAACGGGTACCCACAACTTGAAAAGAACCAAAATACCCAATTAGGACACAAATAACAAATGTGATACCTAACCACAAAAGGGCCATGGTAACGAATGGATGTATATGAGAATGAGCTGAGATTATTGATATACTAACCTATAGGAAAAAGACACTCCAACATTAGTAAGGTGAGGAAATACAAATAAGGAAAGGGAGAAAAATCCCCTACTGAATATGCATCAAACATAGCGGCATCAGTGTAACATATTATAAAAGTAGCATACTAGCCTAGGGGCCATCGAAGAGAGAGATGTAGTCCTTGGAAGGTGCCAGAATGATGGCCACTGGAGATGAAGGGGAAGGTGATGGTGATGAGGAAGATGATGGCTAACATTTCAGGTTGCCATGGTCCCTTTTCAACTTGGTGTTCTGGTTGAAAATCGGACACCTGGCAACCCTAATTACTGACTTTCCAACACTGAACTGATTGCCCACCAACCAATAGCTATATAGGATTGCAAGCTTCCCCATTTCTCCACTGTCCGAGCAGTTCTCATTTTTGTGCTGCTGCGTTGGAAGGCTGGGTTGAACTATTCATACAACTCCAGGAACATGATCTTCTGCAGCCAGAAGTTCTGCAGCTACTGCCGATCATCTCAGATTTGCATTTTATCTCATCCCACCACTTAGTACTTGCTTCAAAGAGGCCCAGAACTGCAGCTTCACCCTGTGCAGTTAGTTAATTAATGCCTGCAGGAGTTGGCAACTTTCTTTCACTATCTGTGTCATCTCTGCCTGCTCAGTATTCTCAGAGTATTCTCAGACAGTATTTCGCTCTCCCATCGACTCCCCTTACTCTTCTCGATCAGGTGGAGTACAGGAGTCGACAAGAGAGTGATTGGTGGTCTATTTAGCGAGTTTTCACTAAACCTGCTGAATCAACTGCCTATGCATCGATCACCACACATCGAACTCATAGACAAGCCTTTATAGCCACTCTGTCTAAAACAGACACGAGAACTCTGATGACTTGTTCAGCCTCCTTGCTTCTGTCACAGAGACATTGAAAACAGGAACAGTACAAGAAAGATTAGATTATGGGATGGAACAGAGGGAATTGTGGGAACTTGACCCCAAACTCCCAAATTTCCCTCTAAGGAGCACTAGTTCCTCACAATTCACTACAAATATTTCCCACAAGCTAGTGCACCCAACGGTGGTGCAAGGGACATCAGGGTGCCTGCCCCCAGAGCCACACATCTTTTGCCAGTGCAACCTGGTGCAGTGAGGACACACTGCAGCAGAAAAGGCAGCCAAGCGTGAATGGAGTCTGGCAAAAGAGCAATGTCAGCAGCAGCATGCCAGCAGAAAAACTACTGGTAAACCTTTCTAGCATAGATGTGGGCTTAATCTAAGCCAGTGTTAGGAAAAGGAATAATGAATTAATATTAAGAAAAATACTTTTCTTCTCAAGCTTCTTTTACAGAGTTCTGGGCAGGCTAATACTTGTGTGTTACTTTAGTAATTAAGGTATAACAATGACTAATAGAAAGTTCTGTAAACGAGAAGGCATTGGCTTATCTCTTAATTACTGACTTATAATCAGTAGTAATATTTATGTCTCTTATCTTCTAGGAGGATATGGTTAAAACATTAAGATGCAGCTGGAGGGAAATGGTTTGGTGAAGCCCTGGAATGGGACTCAAGAAATCTATTTATAGCCCTGCCATAGACTTCCTGTGGGACCTTGAGCAACTCACTTAGGCCCCAATTCCAGAAGTTACTTAAGCACATGCCTAACTTTAAGCATGTGATAAGTCCAATTGGAGACAATAGACCTACTCACATGATTAAAGTTAGGCATGTGATTAAGTACTTTCCTGAAACAGGGCCTTCATCTCTCCGTGCCTCAGAGTTCTGTTTATAAAATGGGGCTAAAGACACTGCCTGACTTCCCAGAGCTGTTGTGGTGATAAAAACCATTAATCTTTGTGAGGTGCCCAGACACCATGCTGTTGGGGACTGTCAGACAGCACCTTGGTCACTACCTGCACTGTGGTCTTATGGTCACAAACACACGCCAGGTTGTTACCTTTTCACCACATGTGTATTTACTCCTTCCTTGCAAAGTATCACAGCGCACTGCAGGATTACAGCAAGAGGAGGTTTCCCCACTGCCTCCACTCCTCAGCCCAGTCTCAGCCTCGGAGGTTTCCTTCTCAGCGTTCCCTTGCTTCCTTTCCCTTACACTTATATCCTCTCAATTACATTGTTAACCCGGTGAGTACCATCCAGGTGCTCATAATCCCCCAACAGAACGTGTGGAGTTGCTCATAACTGAATTTGTGGCCTTCATGCTGCAGCAACATCAGCGACTGGGGTGCTACTAATAATGCTCTGTCACACACCTCCCCCTGCTTATTTCCCCTGAGGCCAACTCTTGCCTCCAGAAGAGGTCTTCTTTGCTGCATGTGCTACTAACAGTTACCTGTCACAGAGGACCCATCTGACTACCTGGATAGCCAATAAGTGTATTTACTTCCTCCTGTTGTTCCTATGTTAATTCCAAAATGAAATTCCCTGTTCTCTGCCAGCAACTTGTGTGCCTAAGATCTCATCATGGACTCTGTCACCTCTTTTTTGTTAGTACCATACCTCTGAAATGTCTTCTCAGAGACATCTCAAATTTGGTCAAAAGAGAGTCCTCTTGCCAAAACTTAACCTGCCAAATTTCATAGGCAAAGGACCTCTTTCATGAGGAATTTAGAATACGAGGCCAAAATCAAGTTTAAAATAGTCAGGTGGTTATCGAGTTTTAAATAGTCATCTAGTTGCAACATTAACTCTGGAGAGACTAGCATCTGTACATAATGAGAACTGAAAGGCCCTATGTTCTGCATGGACCTCAATTCTGCATCAAAGCTCCCTGGTTTCTGAGACACTGGGAGCTGCAGAATAGAAATTCTGCAGATTCCAGTAACTTCAAGATGTGAAGGGTTCATTGGATTAAATCTGAAAATGCACAATACAATTCATACAGCATTGCTTGTTGTTTGTTTTGATATCAAATTTTATTTATTTTACACCACTTCTAATTTTTCAATGAGCTGCAGACTCTTGTATTAACAATGTCCAATGGCCTTGTAGACGTCATCAGATAGGAAGCTGGAGGTTTTGGCAGGTGGCTTGGGTGAGAGTTGAGGTTTATGAGATTTTTGAGAGTTGGTGGTTTGAGATTAAAGAATAACAGTATTAGCTGAATTTATCTGCTAAAATGATCATAGGTAAACTAGATAATAAGAACATAAGAATGGCCCTACTGGATCAGACCAAAGGTCCATCTAACCCAGTATCTTGTCTTCTGACAGTGGCCAGTGCCAGGTGCTCCAGAGGGAATGAACAGAACAGGTAATCATCAAGTGATCCATCCCTTGTGGCTCATTCAGCTTCTGGCAAACAGATTCTAGGGACACAATTGCTGCCCATCCTGGCTAATAGCCATTAATGGACCTATCCTCCATGAATTTATCTAGTTCTTTTTTGAACCCAGTTATGGTCTTGGACTTCAGAACATTCTCTGGCAAGGAGTTCCACAGATTGACTGTGCCTTGTATGAATAAATACTTCCTTTTATTTGTTTTAAACCTGCTGCCTATTAATTTCATTTGGTGACCCCTAGTTCTTGTGTTATGAGAAGTAGTAAAGAATACTTCCTTATCTACTTTCTCTACATCAGTCTTGATTTTATAGAATCATATCTCCCTTTAGCTGTCTCTTTTCCAAGCTGAAAAGTCCCAGTCTTATTAGTCTCTCCTAATACGGAAGCCGTTCCATACCCCTAATCATTTTTGTTGCCCTTTTCTGAACCTTTTCCAATTCATGTTTTTTGAGATGGAGTGACAGTATTCAAGATGTGGGCGTACCATGGATTTATATAGAGGCAACATGATATTTTCTGTCCTATCTTCTATCCCCCTTCTTAATTAATTTCAGCATTCTGTTCCCTTTGTCGACTGCTGCTGCACATTGAGTGTATGTTTTCAGAGAACTATCCACAATGACTCCAAGATCTCGTTCTTGAGCGGTAACAGCTAATTTAGGCCCCATCATTTTGTATGTAAAGTTGGGATTATGCTTTCCAATGTGCATTACTTTGCATTTAGTAGCATTAAATTTCATCTGCCGTTTTGTTGCCCAGTCACCCAGTTTTGAGAGCTCCTTTTTGTAGCTCTTTGCAGTCTGCCTGGGTCTTAACTATCTTTAGTCGTTTTGTATCATCTGCAAATTTTGCCACCTCACTGTTTACCCCGTTTGTCAGATCATTTATGAATATGTTGAACAGGACTGGTCCCAGAACAGACTTCTGGAGGACACCAATATTTACCTCACTCCATTCTGAAAACTGACCATTTATTCCTACCCTTTGTTTCCTATCTTTTAACCAGTTACCAATCCATGAGAGCACCTTCTCTCTTATCCCAGGGCAGCTTACTTTGTGTAAGAGCCTTTGGTGGGGGACCTTGTCAAAAGCTAGCTGAAAATCTAAGTACACTATATCCAATGGATCCCCTTAGTCCACATGCTTGTTGACCTCATCAAAGAATTCTAGTAGATTGGTGAGGCGTGATTTCCCCTTACGAAAATCATGTTGACCCTTCCCCAACAAATTATGTTCATCTATATGTCTGACAATAGTGTTCTTTATTATAGTTTCAACCAGTTTGCCCGGTACTGAAGTCAGGCTTACAGACCTGTAATTGCTGGGATCACCTCTGGAGCCCTTTTTAAAAATTGGTGTCACATTGGCTATCCTCCAGTCATCTGGTACAGAAGCTGATTTAAATGACAGGTTACAGACTATAGTTAGTAGTACTGCAATTTCACATATGAGTTCCTTCAGATCATCTGGTTCTGGTGACTTATTGCTGTTTAATTTATCAGTTTGTTCCAAAACCTCCTCTAATGACACCTCACTTTGGGACAGTTCCTCAGATCTGTCACCTAAAAAGAATGGCTCAGGTTTGGGAATCTCCCTCACATCCTCAGCCATGAAGACCAATGCAAATAATTCATTTAGTTTTTCCATAATGGTCTTATTGTCCTTGAGTGCTTCTTTAGCATCTTGATCGTTCAGTGGCCCCACTGGTTGTTTAGCAGGCTTCCTGTTTCTGATGGACTTAAAAAAAATTTGCTATTACTTTTTGAGTCTTTGGCTAGCTGTTCCTCAAATTCTTTTTTGGTCTTCCTAATTATATTTTTACACTTCATTTGCCACTGTTTATGCTCCTTTCTATTTTCCTCACTAGGATTTAACTTCCACTTTTTAAAGGATGCCTTTTTGCCTCTCACTGCTTCTTTTACTTTGTTGCTTAGCCATGGTGGCTCTTTTTTGGTTCTCTGACTATTTTTTTTAATTTGGGCTATACATTTAAGTTGAGCCTCTATTATGGTGTCATTAAAAATTTCTGCGCAGCTTGTAGAGATTTCACTTTTGGCACTGTACCCTTTAATTTCTATTTAACTAACCTCCTCATTTTTGTGTAGTTCTCCTTTCTGAAATTAAATGCTACAGTGTAGGGCCACTGTGGTGTTTTTCCTGCTACCGGGATATTAAATTTAATTATATTATGGTGACTATTACTAAGCGGTCTAGCTATATTCACCTCTTGGACCAGATCCTGTGCTCCACTTAGGACTAAATCAAGAATTGCCTCTCCTCTGGTGGGTTCCAGGACCAGCTGCTCCAAGAAGCAGTCATTTAAAGTGTCAAGAAACTTTATCTCTGCATTCCATTCTGAGGTGACATGTAGCCAGTTGTAGCGAGGTAGTTACCCGCTCCTACCCTTCGGGGCTTAAAACAGCCCAGGAGAGGGCTGTAGCTGGGGCAAAAAGCCTGGGCTGATTGGGAGAAATCAGGCCCAGCTGGCCCCTATAAGAGGCAGTGAGCCAAGAGCCCAGTCAGTCTCTCTCTGGCTGTAGAGGGAGAAGGTCCTGGCTGTAGGGAGCTAGACAAGGTACTTTGAGTGGAGCAGAGCTGGGGAAAGACAGAGGAGCTGGGGAGCTCTGCCTGGAAAGCCCCAGGCTGCCACCTAGCATTAGGCCAAGAGGTACTGGGGGTTGCAGGGAGCAACCCAGGGGTAGGCAAAGGCAGCAGGTCCAAACCCCTTTGCATATGATGAGTGGCTAATACTGCAGTCTGCCCCAGTGAACAGGGGCTAGATGGAGACTGAGCAGTAGCCAATACTGAGGCAAAGTGGGGATAGTGGGGGTGGGGGTTCCCCTGGGAGGGGAAGACCCAGTTACCAGAGGCACCGGAGTCCAGGGAGGGACTTGTGGCCAGAGGACAGGTGGATCACTGGCCTGCAGAGGGTGTTCCTGGCTGGAAGTGAGCTAATTCCTAGGACGACCAGCAGGAGGTGCTGCAGGGGTGAGTCTGACTCCTCTACACCAGTCCATATGGGGATAATTGAAATCCCCCATTATTATTATTGAGTTTTTTATTTTAATAGCCTCTCTAATCTCCCTGAACATTTCACAGTCACTATCACCATCCTCATCAGGTGGTCGGTAATATATCCCTACTGCTATATTCTTATTATTAAAGCATGGAATCTCTATCTATAGAGTTTCTATGGTACAGTTTGATTCATTTATGATTTTTACTTCATTTGATTCTACACTTTCTTTCACATATAGTGCTACTCCTGCACCAACGCAACCTGTTCTGTCCTTCTGATATATTTTGTACCCTGGTATTACTGTATCCCATTGATTATCCTCATTCCATCAAGTTTCTGTGATGCTCATTATATCAATATTCTCATTTAATACGAGACACTCTAGTTCACCCATTTTATTATGTAGACTTCTAGCATTGGTATATAAGCACTTTAAAAACTTGTCTCGTTTTAGCTGTCTGCCATTACACGATGATGGGACTCTGTTTTATTTGACTGTTTCTGATCAGACCCTGCCTGTATTTTATCATTTTCCATCCTCCCGTTCTCACTAGGATATAGAGATTCTCTATTAATGGATCCTCCCCTAAGGGATGTCTGAACCACATGCTCCTCCACACCTGTCGGTTTTCCCCAGACCCTTAGTTTAAAAACTGTTCTACAACCTGTTTAATGTTAAGTGTCAGCAATTTTGTTCCATTTTGGTTTAGGGGGAGCCCTGCCTTTCCCCCCTTCCCAAAAGTTTCCCCAGTTCCTAATAAATCTAAACCCCTACTCCCTACACCATCGTCTCATGCACACATTGAGATGCTGCAGTTCTGCCTGTCTAACTGGCTTTGCGTGTGGAACTGGGAGCATCTCAGAGAATGCTATCATGGAGGTCCTGGGCTTCAACCTCTTACATAGCAATTTAAATTTGGCCTCCAAGACCTCTCTCCTATCCTTCCCTATGTTATTGGTACCTACATGTACCGCCACCACTGGCTCCTCCCCAGCACTACACATAAGTCTATCTAGATATCTCCAGAGATCCGCAACCTTCGTACCAGGCAGGCAAGTCACCATGAGGTTCTCCCAGTCATCACAAACCCAGCTATCTATGTTTCTAATGATCGAATTGCCCATTACTAATACTTGTCTCTGTGTAATAGCTGGAGTTCCCTCCCCCGGAGAGGTATCCTCAGTGCGAGAGGATACCACAAAATCATCTGGAAGGAGGGTCCCAACTATGAGATTGTTTCCCTCTGCTCCAGTTAGATGCTCTCCTTCCTTGGGACTTTCATCCTCCTCAACAGCACTGTGTCCTGAAAAGTCTCATCTATGTACCTCTCTGTCTCTCTTACCTCCTCCAGTTCAGCCACTCTGATCTCCAGAGCCCGTATACAGTCTCTGAGGGACAGGAGCGTCATGCACCGAATGCACACATACGCCACCTGCCCATAGGGTAAGATAATCATACATGCTACATTGCGTGCAATAAACTGGGTAGCCCCCACTCTGTTGCTGGACTTCTGCCTGCATTCTCTGTTTACTCCTGCAACTGGTTCCCTTGTTGTTGTTGTTTTGTTTATATCAAGGAGGTGTTTTGGGTTTTTAAGTTTAATGAATGTTGAGTTCTAGTCCCTGCTCACACTCCCCCTGTAAACTCCCTTGCCAAACTCCCCTATTAGCCCTTCCTGTTCACTAGCTCCTCTGGTCGCTTAGGAGTGGGCTTTTTAAAGCCCTGGTTTCCCTGAGTAGCCCTGCCCCTGGTTAAGGGTTGATGGGTCCTAAAAGGCTTAGGGATCACAGCCTCCTTAAGAAGCTCTCAGCCTTGTCTAGCAATGTTGATAGTTTTCATTCCCCATTCGGTTTCAAAGTTCATGTCCCATTGAGGTTAATGACATTCATTGAGGTTTTGTGTGAGGCTGTGGGAAGACAAACAGTCCACAAGTTTATCCTCTGTTTTCATCTAGAAGTTTATCTTGGCAACTATATGGACCAGAAATGTATTTGTTCTTTAAATAAGAGTTTTGATTCTGGAGTACAATGGTGCAGTACAGAGTAGATTCTGTATCATTTTTTTGAAATATGCTGCAAACGACCAATGTTATGTACAGAACTCTCTGTATGCAGCTTATATCTCACCACAGTAAAAATGTTGTTTTTAAATTACCATACTATGTAAAATATAGTCTGACCCCTGTTAGTAGTGTCCCACACTATTCTTAATTCTAGCAGCTCTCTGTTGAGTAAATGTGTTTTCTAGAGAATACACTAACTTTCTAAGCTTTTCTTCATTGGTGCAGTAGCAATCTTGATGCACAGTGTCATAACATTTTTTCCCAGATCTGGACCTTATCGTCCAAAATATGGGTGTTAGCATGGAAACCTCCAAGCTTAGTTACCAGCTTGGACCTGGTATCGCTGCCACCAGCCAGGAATTATACAGTGCCTAGCTCACTGTGGTCTCCCCAAAACCTTCCCTGGGGGACCCCCCAGACTCAGATGCCTTGAGTCTTACAACAAAGGGAAATAACCCCCTCCCCTTGTTTCCTTGTTACTTCCTCCCAGGCTCCCCTCCCTGGACGACCCTAGGAGATTCCCTGCTTCAAGTCCTTGAAACACAAATACCGAGAGATCTAATCTCTCTCCCCCCTCACCCAGAGGGTATGCAAAGTCAGGCTTAGTAAATCTAACACAAAGAGATTTTCCCCCTCCCTTCGTTTCTTAGCCTTAACCAGTGAAAAACACTCAAACAGGTCTTAAAAGCTTTATATAAAAAGAAAGAAAAAGGACATAAAATGGTCTCTGTATTAAGGTGACAATATACAGGGTCAATTGCTTAAAGGAAAAAAATGAATAAACAGCCTTATCCAAAAAGAATACAATTTAACACATTCCAGCAACTACACACATGTAAATACAAAACCAAACCAATATAAACCTATGGTCTTGCTATCCCTGTACTTACAGCTTGGAAACAGAAGATTATAAGCTTGAAGATAGATAGATCCCTCTCAGAGCGGAGAGGGCACAGACCCAAGACAAAGAACACACACCCAAAAACTTCCCTCCACCCAGATTTGAAAAAGTCTTGTTTCCTGATTGGTCCTCTGGTCAGGTGTTTGGTTCCCTGTGTTAACCCTTTACAGGTAAAAGAACATTAACCCTTAGCTGTCTGTTTATGACACACAGTTCTATAGTTCAGTAGTCAGTCAAAATAACCATTAAAGCACAACACAGCACAATAAAATTCTAAGAGCAGTGCTGCAGAAATAATTAAAAAGATCAGTAACCAGAGACAACCATTATTTAAGTGCAGCCCTACTGCAGAAGGATAACTTGCCTTACCCCAACCAAGTAAGACAGCCAGTACAGGAAAAATAGCTATGTCTGTGGTTCAGTTCATTTCCCTTTTCTAGCATGCAAAATCTATCATTATGTCTGAGAGGCTTTTTCTCCCGCACTGTTAATTATGTCACAGACCAGAGTTCCCTGTAAAGATATGTAGAAGTACCCTGTTACCATTCACTAATAGTTCCTTCAAGTCAATAAAAGTTGGGGACCTCTGTAAAGGCCTAATTAAGTTACACAAAAATGAAGGACTTTACTGAGGTTGCAAGACTTCAATTCTTAATAAAAACAGTGTTGTTCTCCAAACAACAATGATGAAGTGGCGAGAGAGCAATTCTGGAACAATTCCCTTGAGGAAAGAGGCAATAGTGCATGTATCTAAAAAAAGATCCAAATAAATAATTTATACATCATTGCAAAAGCCCTTCTAGCATTTGGCTCCTCACAGCAAACACTGGCTCTACGAGCCAGATTTTTAAAGCTATTTAGACACCTAAAGATTGAGATCGTTATGGAGTTAGATGTGTAGGCACTTTTGAAAATCCCACCAGGCACCTATTTGCATCTTTAAGCACCTAAATACCTTTGAAAATATTGTCCTAACTCCATAACCCCCAGCCCAGATTGCAGGAACTAGCCAGTTAGGATGCTTAATTTGAATCTAACTATTCTCCATGCCATAACAAAATAGGTTACGTATTTGAGTAATGCAACTACTTTTGTAAGAACTTCAGACTTTCAGCCTGCTTTGTTACACCCCAGACCAATGTCCAGTGTTTCCACATTACCTTCAACAGCTCAGCCAAGACAGTTGGGGCTCTGAGCTGCGCAGTGGTGTCAACCCTACAACCAGTGCCCATACTCAAATAACTTTATAGACATGACAAACTACACCAGCCTGTCAAAGCTGGTGTGACAACATATTTTGAGCAACAAATAGAGCAGCAGTTGAAAAATAGATTCTAATTTCCTTACAGCACATTTTTAATCTGATGGAAAACAGCAATATATTCTGAAATTGCTGCTGTTTTTCTTATTGCTCTGAAAGATACGAGCAGTTTTTCTTCTTCATTGTTTAGCTTACAATATATTATTGTTTCTGATCATTTGGGACAGTATTTCTCAGTAATCACTTTGCTTTTGTACAATGGAGAATATAATGCTTCTCTGTTTAATTGCCTTTTTTTTACATTGCTTGCCAAACCTGGCCTGTTTTTACTTTCCAGTCTTGGCTCAATCCTGCAATTACATACACATGTGAGCAAGTCCATTGACTTTAATGGGACTAGTCATGTGAGTAAAAGTTACACACATGTGTATTTGCAGAATCAGGGTCTTAGATCCAGATCCTCAAAGGTATTTAGGCTGGAAGT
Source organism: Gopherus flavomarginatus (assembly GCF_025201925.1). Lineage (NCBI taxonomy): Eukaryota > Metazoa > Chordata > Testudines > Testudinidae > Gopherus > Gopherus flavomarginatus. Next base: position 272,209,682 of record NC_066619.1, on the reverse strand, counting down.
CAGGAGCCTAGATATCTTTGAGGATCCGGGTATTAGTTTGTACCTGCCAGCTTGCATGTCTAAGACACTACAGTCAGAACAACAGGATTACTCGGTGAAGTGAGAAGTGAACACATTTAATTCAGACAAGGACACACTTTTTATGCTGCTACAGTGTACTCCATAAGGCTTTATGAGGGGGTGCTTATAAATGTATGTATGATAACTGGAATAGAGTTTTGCTACATATGCTATGTACCATATCTATGTAAAGTTATGATCTACTGGTTATGTTCATCCTAGTTGTATGCAGGCACCATTTGTGTTCAAAGTTATGAACATTGGCTGTATAATTGTTTGATTCCTAAGTAGCCTTAGTTAGAACATTTGGTCACTTCTTGAAAGGAATGTGCTCAATCAAGAGCATTTAACAGACAAAAGAGCTTGGAAGACTCAAATCCACATAAGAAGTCTACCTGAGGACATTCAATGTAGCATGTGGGTAATGACTGTTGCCTGCAAGTCCTGAGTCATGCATGGGCATCTGACTTGCCCATGTGATTCCAAATCTCCATTTTGTGACTGGATTCTACACAGGGTGAGGAGGAGGTCTCCACCCACAAGAGAGAGTCTATTTACCCCTCTGGGAGACACCTTCATTTTGTCTTCAGCTGGCTAAAGAAGGAGCCTCTCCAACCCCCCAGAATTCTGGAAGGAAACTGGAACAAAGGACATTAACTACAGGGGGTAAGTGATTGCTGGACCCAGGCTAAAAGGAGATTAGCCTGTAAAAGGGAGCATTCTGGAACTGGTGAGGATCTTATCTGTATTTAGTTTCATTAGACATAGATTTGTGCATTTTATTTTATTTTGCTTGATAACTTACTTTGTTCTGTCTGTTACTACTAGGAACCACTTAAATCCTACTTTCTGTATTTAATAAAATCACTTTTTACTTATTAATTAACTCAGAGTATGTATTAATACCTGGGGGAGCAAACAACTGTGCATATCTCTGTGTTATAGAGGGCCACCAATTTATGAGTTTACCCTGCATAAGCTTTATGCAGGGTAAAATGGATTTATTTGGGTTTAAACCCCATTGGGAGTTGGGCGTCTGGGTACTAAAGATGAGCACACTTCTGTGAACTGTTTTCAGGTAAACCTGCAGCTTTGGGGCAGGTAATTCAGACTCTGGGTCTTTGCTGAAGTAGACAAGAGTGTCTGGTTCGGCAAGAAAGGGTGCTGAAGTCCTGAGCTGGCAGGGAAAACAGGGATAGACATAATCTTGGCACATCGGTTGGCAGCTCCCAAGGGAGTTTCTGTGTCTCTAAGACACTACAATCAGAACAACAGGATTACTTGGTGAAGTGAAAAGTGAACACATTTAATTTGGACAAGGACACACTTTTGACGTTATTTGTTTTCTTTTGATTTATGCAAAAAAGTAAGAGAGGGCTTGTCTAAAGTTCTAGGAGGTCCTGCCATAAATTAAAAAAACAAATACATTTAGAGCCAGCAGAACACAAAAACAACGCAGTCATCCTGTAGATCTCACTGCCTCAAGATAATAAAAGCCCAGAGATAGGTATAAAGAAGCTGGCCTTAACAGAGAGTTAAATATTGGGGGAGAAAATGAAAAATTACAATAGGGTCATATGAACAAGAGAGAAATCAGTGGAGGAATCTATTCAACATCTTAGCTGCCTTTACTTAGTTGTAAGGAGCATGGGGATTAAACAGGAAGAACTGGAAGTATTAGTACACAAGCTAAATTATGACTTAATTGGCATCGCAGAGACTTTGTAGGAGAAATCTGACTGGAATATTAGAATAGAGGGATATTGCTTGTCCAGGAAAGACAAGAAAAGGGGGGAAAAAAAGGTGGAGGTGTTGCATTATATGTCAAGAATGTATACACTAGACCTGAAGTCCAGAAGGAGGGGAAAGACAGAGCAGTTGAAAATCTCTGGGTGGATGAGGTATTTCTAAACCAAAATAACAGAAATATCCAAAACACAAGATCTGCTAGTAATGGGAAAAGTTAGCTACCCAGACATCTGTTGGAAAAGTAATACGACAAAACACAAAATGTCCAATACGTTCTTGGAACTTATTGGAGACAACTTTTTGTTTCAGAAGGTGGAGGCAGTAACCAGAGGAATAGCCATTTTAGACTTGATTTTAAAGAATAAGGAGGAACTGGTAGCAAATCTGAAGACTGAAATCAATTTGGGTGACAGTGAATCATAAGATGATAGATTTCATGATTCAAAGGAAAGAAGGTGAGAGCCCAGAATAAGAACAACGGACATCAAAAAAGCAGACTTTAACAAACTCAGGGAATTGGTAGGTAAGGTCCTATGAGAAGAAAATCTAAGAGGGAAAGGAGTTCAGGAGTGCAGTTTCTCAAAGAGACAACATTAAAGGTGCAATAGTAAACTATACTAATGTGAAAGAAAGATAGTAAGAGGCCAATATGGCTCCATCAGGAGTTCTTTAAAGACCTGCAAATCAAAAAGGAATCCTACAAAAATGGAAAACACTGACAAATTGCTGAGGATGAGTACAAAAGAATAGTACAAGCTTGTAGGGACAAAATCAGAAAGGCTAAGGCACAAAATGAATGACACCTATCAAAGGGCATAAAAGACAATAAGTTCTATAAATACCTCAGGAGCAAGAGAAAGACAGAGGAAAGTGTAGGTCCTCTACTTACCGAGGAAGGAGAGCTAATAATGGACAACATCAAAAAGGCTGAGGTCATGTCTACACTACAAACTTTTGTTGATGCAAGTTATGATGGCAGACAGCCATCAAAGTTTTTGCATTGTTTGTGCATGTGCGTATTTGGCTGCATGTGTCTATGCCACATATAGTACCAGGAACACTTGTGTCAACGCAAAGGGCAGTGCATCACAGGTAGGTTTCCCAGTGTGCCCTGCTGTGCTGCCCAGCATGATGCCTTTTGGGAATTTTTTGCAATGTCTTGTGGGACAGAAATGATTTGCCCATGAATCTCTGAGAGCTAGGGGGTCAACTTCTCAGCATGCAACTTTCTCCATCCCATAATGCCATCCATATTCCATAATTTTGCACCTCTTCTTTAAATCCTACAAACCTGTGTGGGACTTTTTGGTGTCCACCATTCCTGCCAGAAGCAGGGAGCCCACAAAACCCTACACTAGTCTCATGAAAGTTAGGATGCTATGATCCTCATGTATTAGCAGACCTGCAGGAAGTACTGCAGCAATGGGTAACATGACAATTTCTTTGAGGACAGTTTGCTGAGGAACATAGTGAAAAACAATCTAGGTTGTTGGTGACATTTGTAGAGCATCTGCAGATGGCTGAGACCATTCTGGGCTTAAGAAATGAGGATTGCCTGTTGGGATTGCATTGTAATACAGGTTTGGGTTGATGAGAACTGATAGGTTGCAGAACTTTTAGATGTGAAAACTCACATTTCTGGATCTGTGTGCAGAGCTCGCCTCAGCCTGGCAGTGGAGGGACACCAGAATGAAAGCAGCATTGACAGTGGAAAAGCAAGTGTCAATCACATTCTGGAAGCTTGCAACACTGGCTTGCTACTGCTCAGTGGGAAATCATTCTGGAGTTGGAAAATCCACACTGGGGGCCACTGACATCCAAGTGTGTTGGTGTAACATTCCCAACAGTACAATCTGGACAACTGAACAATTGTGTCCTCTCCAACCTCGGGTACATTTCACCCTTCTTTCCTCTGAGAGCACCCACTCCTGGTCTGTTCACATACAGTTGCTAGCATGCAAAATCACTCCTAGCTGAATGACGAGTCAGGAGTTCTCAAACTTCATTGCACCGCGACCCCTTTCTGACAACACAAATTACTGCATGACCCCAGGATGGGGGACCAAAACCTGAGCATGTCCAATCCCTGCCATCCTGGCTGCAGAGGGAGGGAGGAAGATTAAAGCCAACGCCCAAGGGCTTCAGCCCCAGGCAGGGGGCCTGTTACCTGAGCCACGCCACTCGGCTTCAGCTATAGCACTGGGTGGGGCAGCTGGGGCTTGATCTTTGGCCCCGGGCAGTGAGGTTCGGGTTTTGGCCTTGGCCCCAGCCAGTCTAATGCCAGCCTTGGTGACCTCATTAAAATGCGACCCACTGTTTGAGAACTGCTGATATGAGTGATTCTAGCCAGCCACTGTTGAATTATGTTGCAGAGAGACACCACAGCAAATTCTCAGTCCCAGACTTGGCCCCAGAGATGTGCATCGTGTACTGCCCAGCTCATTCCTTCTGTGCAGTACAAACTCATAGAAAGTCTGTCATTTCATTAATAGAAAATGATATGCAGAAACGCCATTATCTCCAGTGGATGTTCCAGATACTTTAATATAAACACACACTGGTTTATATAAAACAATAAACCAAGTGTATTAACTACAGAGAGATTACTTGTAATCACTTAAAAAGCTATGAGGCATAAAAGTCACAGTTAATTACAAAGAAATAAAAAGAAAAATGCAAACTAACACCTAACTTATTAAGCTACGTGAATTCAAAGCAAAGGTTTTTTTCTCACCACATGCTTTTCCTGGCTGAATTCCTTCAGTCAGGACCACTCCCCCAGTTTGTCTTTCAAACTTTGTTGATGCCATGAGTGGAGATGAGGGGAGGATTTGTGTCTTCTGTTCCTCATTTTTATATCTTTTCTTCTTCTTTCAGAATCCTCTCCAGCTGGGGTTCAGGCGACAGCCAGTCTGCTTACATGGAAACCTGCAGCTGTTCCAGTGCCAAAATGTAAATTTCTCACTCACACCCTTCTTCTTGCGAAAGAATGTCTGCTTAACCCAGTAATAGTTCACTTGATTGTGTTGATACCCTTGCTGAGGTGCTGGTTAACCTTTTGTCTCCGGGCTGCTTTTCTAAACTCAGAGCATGTCTCAGCAATGTCATACAGTAAAATCTTATAATTTGACATACAATGTTGCTACACACATTTCACCAGGAAAATAATATTCAGTAGAGTATGAGTTTTCAAATGATACCTCACAAGACATACTTTGAACAAAATTGATCATAGTCTTGTAAAAGTGGTGAAGATAGGGGTACAGTCTGTCACAGTTGGACCATTAATTGACTCCTGATATGAAGGACTGTGACTCTCAGCAACGTGCAGGACATAGTGGATGGATTTTCAGCAGTGGGGTTCTCAAACCGTGGTGGGACAACAAATGGCACACACATCCCTAGTTTGGCACTGCCCACCTTATCACAGGGTACATCAGTAGATAGGTCTACTTTTCTATGGTTATGCAAGCATTGGTGGATCACCGGGGACACTTCACCAATATCATTGTGGGCTGATCAGGGAAGTTGCATGATGCTCACATCTTTAACAATACAAAACTGTTCAGAAAGCTGTAAGCAGGGACATTCTTACCTGACCAGTACATTCCCACTGGCAGTATGGAAGTGCTAGCAGTGATTCTAGGGGACCAAGCCTATCCCCCTCACCTCCAGCTCACTGGTCACCTCGCCAGCAACAAGGAAAGATTCAGCTACCAGCTCAGCAGGTGCAGTGGAATGTGCTTTTGGTAGATTGAAGGGACACTGGCACTGTTTACTCACTAAAATGTATCTGAATGAGAAAAATATCCCAATGATTATAGCTGTCTGTTGTGTCCTGCATAATAACTGTGAGGCAAAGGGGGAAAAGTTGATGCCAGGGTGGAGAGCTGTCTACTAACTTAGACTGCCAGACAAAAGGGACATTACAAGAGCTCTATGAAGAACTGTGCAATTGAGGGAACTTTAAAAGGGCACTTAATGCTCAGCCACAGTAGTGTTCCCTGCTGGATTGTTGTCTGGGCTTGGAGATTTGGGTGCTGCTAGGAATTGTGTAGTGCTTGCTGTTACTGCACATTTATAAATATAACTGTATGTTTCTGGAACCTGAGTCATGTGGTGCTTGCTGGACATTTATGAATATTTTCCTGAACGTATGAGTTATACAGCGTTTGCTGTTCATTTACCAGTACTGTGAGCTTTTAAGTACCACTATGCATTTTGCAAAATGTGTTGTGAACTAATAAAGATAACTTTATTCTCCAAAAATAGTAATTAATTTAGTGTCAAAAACAGTGTGAAATGTATGCAAAAATCAACAGGAAATACAATACAAACTTTTTACTTATATTAATGGAATGGAACTGTAAGATTGGAAAGGCAGCCAACATTTTTGTCCATTTCAGGGCAGTGTAGTCAGTCCCTAGTCCGTTGTGTCTACGCATACGCTAACTGTGGTTCTCACAGGTGTGTGTATGTGAAGCTGTAGTTTTCCTGGCTGTCCCCTGGCGTGGAGTGGGTAGGGGTAAGGATATGCCTGTGATGCCACACAGAATGTTGACAGAGGGTTCTGCTGCCATGGAGTTCTCCAACAACTGTACAGGATGGGGAGTCTGGGATTTTGGGACCTGTAGGTCAATCACGGCCTGCAGCATTTGGGTTTGCTACCATTATATCCTGGTGCATCTCGCTGTACTTTTCCTGCTGGAATTCCTGGGCCTTTCTCCTGTCCACTCTTTCCTTCTTCAAGACATCTGCCACATTGGCTCCCTCCCAGACTCTTTGTTTGCAGTCTGATGCCGCACTGGCTTGTAGGATCTTGCTGACCATTTCCTCCCTAATCCTTTTCTTTTTCTTCCCCATCAGGGTCAGGCACTCTGCAGGTGTGGAGGAGGCAACCCTCAAACTGCAACGGCAGCAGATGCTTATTAGAAAAGACAGAGGTATCACTGGATTTACAGTCACAATGGAAAGGAAAAGATGTTTCAAAACTTCCTTCCCATGGAAACTTTTACTAAGACATTCTTATTGATACTTCAGCTTTGGAGCAGCACTGCAGAGCACTGCTCCCCAGTCCGAGCCACGGTGAGTATGGCCTGCAAGGAGTGAGGGAGGAATTTTGGTTGTGTGAAATAATAAAAATTCATTCCATATTCCATGGGTACAAGTTCAGGGCAATGGCACTGAATATTGCCACTATTTTCCACAGGTGGTGGTGGTTTTAGCTGATATCTGACTCCTGAGGGCAACAAAGGCACAGAGAACACAGCTGCTACTGGCATTCCAAAGTCACCTGTGTCTGTATGCTGCTAATCTGTTTACTGCAATGGTGCCAACTCAATTCACTGTGTAGTGACGTGGAAAAGTGTCTTAGCATGGAGGAAGAAATAAGGCAGCCATCCCTAGAAACCTTCAGTAAAGGATTGCAGAGTATCTCCATATAAGTTTAATCAAGACCTCTCAGGAGGATACAAGCAGGGCCGGCGCTTGCATTTAGGTGGCTTAGGCAATCGCCTAGGGCGCCAGCATTATTAGGGGGTGGCAGGCGGCTCCGGTGGAGCTGCCGCAGTGGTGCCTGCGGAGAGTCCGCTGGTCTGTGGCTCTGGTGGAGCTGCCACAGTCGTGCCTGCGGATGATCGGCTGCTCACGCAGCTGCGGTGGACCTCCCGCAGGCACGACTGTGGCAGCTCCACCGGAGCCGTGGGAGCAGCCGACCGTCCGCAGACAGGACTGAGGAGCCAGGGGACCAGCGCGCTGGGCGGCAAAATGGCCGTGTGCCTAGGGCGCTCAAACCCCTAGCGCCGGTCCTGGATACAAGGGACATCCTTTGTGTACAAGCAAACTGCTCCATGCTCTGTCCCATCCCCCCTGCCCTAACCCAACAAGGGAAAGAACAGCCCATGCCAACTCTACCTCTGTTTGTTGTACAGCTCTCTCTTCTTGCACGAGTAAAACAATGACAAGTTGACACATTTGTCTTGTTAACTTGGGGATGGCCTGGGTTCCGTCTTTACATTTAAACATAGTAAGGAAAGATGCACACACCAACAGGTGCTGACTTGTATTTTTACCTGGGGGTGCTCCATCTCCGCCCTGCCCTCGCTGTGCCTTTTCCCTCACCCGCTCCTCCCTCCTCCCTCTTCTCTGCCCTCAAGTGCCTACCGACTGCTGAACTGATTGATTGCCAGCCCCCAGCGGATTGATTGCCAGCCCCTAGGCCGTTGAACAGCTGCAAGTCCCGGCTGCAATTCCTGGCTGGGAACCACTGTGGCTGGTGGGTGCCAAGCAACCCCTATTTTTTTTCCATGGCTGCTTGAGCCCCGGAGCCCCCCTTTGTACATACTTACCTGAGGTCACTTCCCTTTCCCTGTGCTCATCTGTCCTTGCCTGGTGGGAATGGCTAGATGCTGGTGGAGTCTTGAACAGGTCATGGCACATGAACTGATTAAAGCCCCCTACCACATCTCTTCCCTCTTCTTCCTCTTCGTTCCCACAGGGTTCTCTATTTTGGGCTCCTCCGAGGTATCCACAGTGGTCTGTAGGGTGCTGGTGAGGTCTCCGCCAAGTATGGTATGCAGCTTGTTGTAAAAGCAACAGAACTGCAGCTCAGCACTACATTGATTATTGCGTTCCCTAGCCTTGTGGTATGTCTGGTGCAGTTCCTTCAGTTTCAGGTGGCACTGCTGCTTATCCCTGTCAGACCCCGTTGCCTGCATCTCCTGTGCAATCTGTTCATAAATGTCCATTTTTCTACAGCTGGTCTGTAGCTGTTCTTGCACATCTACTTCTCCGCACTGTGCCGGGAGACCCAGTACGTCCAATACTCCAGGCAGGAGTACATCTAGTGCTTATAGGTGACATAGTCGGTTGGTCAGTTGCATACAACAAGGGAGCACTGCTAGGTGTGCTTGCCAAGCTTGGCAATCAGGAAAGGGCATTTGAAAAATACAGGGAGGGTTTTTAAGGTGTGGGAGGGTGACTTCTGGTCTGTGACCCATGAGCAGTGGAGTTCACAATTGTCACCAGAGCAGTGACAGTCTCAGAAAATCAGATGTTGTGGGACGGCTGCTGGAAAACTGTTAGGATTGATACAGGTCCCACTGTGTCAACCTCATTAGGTTGCCATAGTTTCACATCATTCAGGGAGCTGGTTTTACTACACCACTGTAATGGAGCGCTTGTGCTGGCCGGAGACAAATTTGAGTGTAGACAAGCACAAATAGGTTGACACAAGGTGACTTACATCAACCTAATTTTGTAGTGTAGACTATTTTGCTTCAGTCTTCACCAAAAAGATAAATTGTGACCACAATTTACACAATCTTAACAATAATGAGGAAGGTACACTAGCCAAAATAGGGAAAGGGTAGATTAAAGCACACTGTAGATAAATTAGATGTATTCAAGTCGGCAGGGCCTGATGAAATTTACCATAGGGTACTTAAGGCATTAGCTGAAGCAATCTCAGAACTGTTAACTATTATCTTTGAGAACTCATGGAGGATGAGTGGGGTCTCAGAGGACCGGAAAAGGGCAAATATAGTACCTGTCTTTAAAAAAAGGAAAAAAGAGGACCATGGGAATCATACATCAGTCAGTCTAACTTCAACACCTGGAAAGATACTACAACAACTTATTAAACAATCAGTTGGTAAGCACATAGAGGACAATAGGGTGATAAGTAAGAGCCAACATGGGTTTGTGAAGCACAAATCATGCCAAATCAACCTAATTTCCTTCTATGACAGGATAACCCTCCTTGTTGATGGGGGAAGCTGTAGGTGTCATATATCTTGATTTCAGCATGGCTTTGGACAAAAGTCCCACATGATGTTCTCATAAGCAAACTAGAGAAATGTGATCTAGATGAAATTACCATTAGGTGGGTGCACAATTGGTTGAAAGATTATACTCAGAGAGTAGTTATCAATGGTTTATGGTCAAACTGGGGAGATGTACATACTGTGATCCCACAGGGGTCTCTGCTGGGTTCGGTACTATTCAATATTTTCATTAATGACTTGGATAATGGCATGGCAAGTATGCTTATAAAATTTGCAGATGACTCCAAGCTGGAACTGGTCTGAAATAGCTCAGGGGTTTGAGCATTGGCCTACTAAACCCAGGGTTGTGAGTTCAATCCCTGAGGGGGCCATTAAGGGAACAGGGGTAAAAATCTGGGGATTGGTCCTGCTTGGAGCAGGGGGTTGGACTAGATGACCTCCTGAGGTCCCTTCCAACCCTAATAGTCTATGATTCTATGAAATCAACAAGATGAAATTCAGTAAAGACAAGCACAAGTATTACACGTTAGGAAGAATAACTCAAGTGCACACCTTCAAAATAGATAATAGTGAGTTAGATGGTAGTACTGCTGAAAAGGAAATTGTACATGAGTCAACAATGTGAAGCAGTTACTAAAAACGCTAATATCATTCTGAGATGTATTAACATGAGTGTCATATGTAAGACACAGGAGGTAACTGTCTCACTTTACTTAGCACTGATGAGACCTCAGCTGAAGGATTGTGTCCAGAAAAATGTGAACAAAGTTCAGGGGAGAACAACAAAAATGATAAAAGGTTTAGAAAACCTGATCTCTGAGGAAAGATTAAAAAAACTGCGCATGTTTAATTGAGAAAAGACGGCTGAGGGGGGACTTGATAAGGCTTGAGATATGTGAAGGGCTGTTTTATAAAAGGTTTGTGATCAATTGTTCTCCATGCCCACTGAAAGTAGGACAAGAAGCCTTGTATATATTCATAGATCCCAACCAGAAGAGAGCATTATGACCATCTAGTCTGACCTCCTGTAAAACACAGGACACAGAACTTCTCAAAAATAAATTCCTAGAGTAAACAGTTTAATCTGCAGCAAGGGAGATTTAGGTTAGCTATTAGGAAAAACTTTCTAACTATATGGATAGTTAAGCAATGAATAGACTTGCAAAGAAGATTGTGGAATTCCCATCACTGACGGTTTTTAAGAATGGGTTAGACAAACACATGTCAGGGATGGTCTAGGCATACTTGGTCCTGCCTCGGTGCAGGTGGCTGGACTATATGATCTCTTGAGATTCCTTACAGCCCTCTATTTCTACAGTTCTATTAATGGAAAGATCTTAGTAAGATTTTTAAAAATGGATTAGACATTTAGATGGTTAAAAAGAGTATATCTACAATTACATAAGAAAAGATAAAAACCTGTAAGGGATATAAACCCCCATGCTTCAGGACATAAACTAATTAATAACTGCTTGTGGTTATAAAACAATGTCCTTTATGTTCATGTTAGTGTATGATTGTACATTCCAGGGTGGATACAAATTAATTATTTTTTTAAAAAAATTGGATTTTTTTAATTTAAATTGGATTTTTTTTATAGAATGCTTTTTAGGAAAATACCTATCCAAAATAGTTTTAATTAAGATACATTATAGCACAAAGAGATCTCATCATGGAATAGGGATTATAAATTCTAATGCTACAGTATGAGACAATATCTTCATGTAAAGTTTAAGAAAAGTTTTGTAAATGAGTTCCAATAGTTCATGAATTAGGGACCCAATTTTATGGGGTTCCAGGGGCTTCTGTATAGATTATTTAGGTTAATCTTTCTATCTACCCAATGGGACTTAGTGCTCAGTCTAGAAGATAGCATCAGAGATGCTTAGTTTTGCAGTTCTCAAACTGCGGATTTGTGTCTCCAGAGATAACATACTTGTTAACAGCAAAAATGTTTTTAAATAAATAAATAAAATAAATAATATAGAGAGGTGAAAAATAACAGACCTCAACCCTATTGTCCCTCTGCAAATTTGTGTACACAGAGTCAATCCCTTACCTCTCTCTAAAAGTGCAAAATTTCAAAAAGTTCAATGAACAGAAGATTGTTGGGGGCGGAATAGACCTCGACAAGGAGAAGTCTGGAGATAAATGTGAGAAGGGAGGGACAGGCAGTAGAAACAAAAGTGAAACTCTTTGAGCAGCATATTCCCAAAGTCTTGAGTTCTTTCTGAGTGTAACTTTCATTGATTTGAGACCTACCATACCATTCTCTCACTAGAAGGGAAAACCTATAATGGCAACAGGCCGTAAAAGAGACCCAGTTTGGGAATAAGAACCATTCAAGAAATATATGTTTGCTGATGATGTTTTAAAGAAAGTCACACCAGTGAACTGGTGGAAGTCACTTAAGCACTTGGATTCAGAGACGTTGAAGTGACAATCTCAGGGTACGTCTTCACTACCTGCCGTATCGGCGGGTAGCAATCGATTGCTTGGGGATCGATATATCGCATCTCATCTAGACACGATATATCGATCCCCGAACACGCTTATATCGATTTCATAACTCCACCAACCCGAACGGAGTTGCGGAATCAACAAGGGGAGCCGCGGACATCGATCCCACGCCGTGAGGACGGTGAGTAATTCGATCTTAGATACTTCGACTTCAGCTACGTTATTCACGTAGCTGAAGTTGCGTATCTAAGATCGATTTTCCCCCATAGTGTAGACCAACCCTCACTTTTAACAGCAGTAACTTCTTCTGTCGGTGTAGAAAGACTATTTTCTTCCTTTGAACTAATTCATTCCAAATTGAGAAATCGTTTGGGACCTGAAAAAGCAGGAAAGCTTGTTTTTCTTTTCCAGATTATGAACAAACAGGAAAATGAAGGTGAAGACAATTGAGTTAGCTGCAGATGACAATATTTTAAGTTTCTCATGTTGACTTGGCTGTCATAGTCGATTTAATTTTTTTTAAAAATATTTCATTTAACTATTTTAGTTAAAAACAATTTTAACAAAAACGAACCTGATTTTAAAAAACTTGAATGTTTAACTAAATTTAAAAATTCATATGCTTGTTTTGTTAAAATATTATGTTTGCTGTTGAAGAAAAAAATCCAGAATACATAACATTGTGTTTTAGTTAAATAAAACAATTTAAATGTCTGTCTGGTGATTTTCTCCTCCTAATACAGCATGGCAAGAAAATCCTCGAAATATTAATGAGTAACCTGTCATCGCCCAATGACTTCATAAATATCTGCTTCAATTACCTTTGGTAAATGAAATAACTAAACAATCATTAATTTTCTGATATAGCTGCAAAACTAATCTGAAAAGTTTTCAAAATAAATCACTGTTTAAAAATGTATAGCATGTACCTTCTAAAAATGAAACCTACATCTATCTCTGAGTTGTGAAGAATATGTATTAAGGTTATAACAACCAACAAGAATGCACTTTTATGTAGAAATCCATGATTAAATCAAGTCTTCCTGACCAGTGATTTAAATCAAATCCACTCTGGTATATTCAAGGGTTTTCACACCTTCCTCTGAAGTATCTATTATTGGTCCCTCAGAGACAGGATACCAGACCAAAGAGGGGGTATGTGTGTGTGATCTCATACTCTATCGCTTTTCCTGCATACTTGGCAACCATGTCAATAGTGTTAAACCACCATTTCCTGAGACAGTAAAAACATGGTTCTGCCTTGTAGATATACCTAACAATGTTTGAACCATGCTACTAGCCCTCTTCTGTCCACGCAACTTTCAGAAAATAGTTTGAAAATAGTTAGGTCCCATCTACATTAAAAGAAAGAAGCATGTTTTAAATATATCTGGGAGGAGGAAGTTTATTGTAACCAGATTCCTTGTCATGGTTATTATAGTGCATGCAGTTCCTAGGGCTGGTTACAAGTTCTATACTTGGTTACGAGCTGCCTATGTCTGGACTTATTTTTACTGTTTGCATTAATCAGTTATGACAGAATATGATTTCTGTTTATAAATCAGTGCTTAGCTACCATAGTGACAGGCACTATATATAAAAAAACTTAGCAAGATCTGTAGCAATCTGATTGGTTTTGTTGTTTAATCTGCTCTCTCCCATAGCTGATATGTGTGCTCTCTGCTGCCGTGTGTTGGGCATGACCTGCTCATGGTTCAAGTTGCTGGTCATTCATGCTCTAGCTCTGTCTCCCAGTGCAATTTACTGATTTGTCTATGGGCCTAATTTTCACTTCCTTGCAACTTGCAGTCATTTGCACCTGTGCAAACTGCTACCAAATCAGAAGGGTGACATTCTACACCTACTGTGCCAATGCTGCCAACTCTTGCACATTCTTTTTACAAGTCTAATATTTGCAGTTATTCTATAAGCCACAGCTGCTGAATTCAGAAAACTGTTTGAGAATCAAGTATCAGAGGGGTAGCCGTGTTAGTCTGGATCTGTAAAAAGCAACAAGGAGTCCTGTGGCACCTTATAGACAGACGTATTGGAGCATAAGCTTTCGTGGGTGAATACCCATGTCGTCAGATTGCTTGAGAATTGCTGCTTTCATTAAATTATTACATTTCTCACGGTTGCAGAGAAAAGCTTAGACTCATAGATTTTAAGGTCAGAAGGGACCATCATGATCATCTAGTCCAGGGGTTCTCAAACTGTGTGTCAGGACCCCAAAGTGGGTTGTGACCCTGTTTTAATGGGGTCACCAGGGCTGGTGTTAGACTTGCGGGGGGCCTGGGGCTGAAGCCCAAGTCCTACCATCTGGGGCTGAAGCCAAGCCAACGGTTTCAGCCCTGGGCTGCAGGGCTCAGGCTTCAGCTTCAGCCCTGGGTGGTGGGGTTTAGGCTACAGTCCCCTGCCTGGGGCTGAGGCCCTGGGATTCGGCTTTGTCCTTGCCAGCCTCTGCATGGGGTCGTGAGGCTTGAGCTTTGCCACCTCCCCCCCCCCAAGGTGGCAGTGCTCAGGTGGGCTGAGACTTTGGTCTCGCCTCCTGGGGTCAGGTAGTAATTTTTGTTGTCAGAAGGAGGTCGTGGTGCAATGACGTTTGAGAACCCCTGATCTAATCTGACTTCCTGAACATTGCAGACCACAGAACCTCACCCACCCACTCCTGTAATAGACCCTGGATCTCTGGCTGAGTTACTGAAGTTCTCAGATCATGATTTAAAGACTTCAAATTACAGAGAATCTACCATTTACACTGGTTTAAACCTGCAAGTGACCCAGGTCCCATGCTGCAGAGCAAGACGAAACCCCCCAAAGGTCTCTACTAATCTGACCTGGGAGAAAATTCCTTACCAACCTCAAATATTATCAGGTGGTCTGGATTTGGACCGTGGGCCTCCTATTGACTACCCCTGAGTTAGATCCATAGCATGTGGCAAGACCCACCCAGCCAGACACCTAGGAAAGAATTCTCTGTAGTAACTCAGAGCCCTACCTATCTAGCGTCTCATCCCTGGCCAATGGAGATATTGGCTGTCAGTAGCCCTAGATCAGCTTCATGCCACTGTAGGCAGTCTCATCACACCATCCCCTCCATAAACTTATTAAGGTCAGTCTTGAAGCCAGTTAGGTTTTTTTGCCTCCACTACTCCCCTTGGAAGGTTGTTCCAGAACTTCACTCCTCTGATGGTTAGAAACCTTTGTCTGATTTCAAGCCTAACTTGTTGATGGCCAGTTTATATCGATTTGTTCTTGTGTCCACTTTGGCAGTCAACTTAAATAACTCCTCTCCCTCGCTGGTATTTATCCCTTGATGTATTTAGAGAGAGTAATCATACCTCCCTTCAGCCTTCTTTTGGTTAGGCTAAACAAGCCGAGCTCTTTGAGAATCCTCTCATAAAACAGGTTTTCCATTTCTCAGGTCATTCTAGTAGCCTTTCTCTGCACCTGTTCCAGTTCGAATTCATCTTTCTTAAACATGGGAGACCAGAATTGCACACACTATTCCAGAGGAGGTCTCATCAGTGCCTTGTATAATAGTGCTAATACTTCCCAGTCTCTTGGAAACATGAAATAAATATAAACTATCAGAGGGGTAGCCGTGTTAGTCTGGATCTGTAAAAGCAGCAAAGAGTCCTGTGGCACCTTATAGACTAACAAACGTACTGGAGCATGAGCTTTCATGGGTGAATACCCACATGCATCCAACAAAGTGGGTATTCACCCACGAAAGCTCATGCTCCAATATGTTTGTTATTCTATAAAGTGCCATAGAACTCTTTGCCAATATAAACTGAAGACTTAAAAACTGGAAAGGAAAAGAATCAAATATCTTATGATTTTTAAGCCAAGCTCATGTTTTTTTCCCCCCTAACCTGTCATGATTTTTGAACACTTGAGGCTGACAATACTGTGTGCACAGACATAAATAAATACTCCAGGTTCAAAGGCTATGGCTCTGCCTCTTCATCACAGTCCTCTGCTGCGAGAAGATAAGTACTGTGTTACCACTAATGAATGCTGAAGATGGGTCTACTTTACACTTAAAAACTGACAGGGGCATAGTTATGTCAGCCAGGAGTGTTGAAAAAACTGCACCCACCATCAACCCAGTTAGACCAACAAAACCCTTAGTCTGGATGCAACATTGCTTACAGAAGGGTACTTCTGCCTGCACTACTAGGGGAGGTTGTGTCTACACCAGCAGAATGCCTGCAGGTGACTGCTGCTCTCCAAGAATCCTAGCATACCATGGCTGCAAGGAACCTCAGATTCATCTAGTCCAACCTACTGCTCAAAGCAAGACTAATCCCCAGATTTTTGCCCCAGACCCCTAGGTGGTCCCCCTCAAGGATTGAGCTCTCAACCCTGGGTTTAGCAGGGCACTGCTCAAACCACTGAGCTATCCTCCCCCCAACCCCTAAAGGGGATCTGTACTGTAGCCCTATCCCCAGGGAGCTTGTCCTTCAGTGCACAGGCTGGAGGGCTGCACTTTGAGCGCAGAAGACCCCGCAGCTGCTTAGCGGGCGTCCCAGGGGCCAGGGATCCGCTCTGCTGGGGACGCGGGAAGGGGGGCGGGGAGGGGCTTCGAATCCTCTGCCCCCCGAGAGGTGCCGTGGGTGGCGGCGATGCCCCAGGAGGGCAGGTCTCTGGGGACGAGCCCCCCAGCCGCCTCCGGGGCCTGCTGCCCTGTCCTGTGTCCCTTCCCCTCCCCCAGTCCCTTCCCCTCAGGGCCTGGCCCCCTCCCCTGCTCTCCCCCGGCCCGCTCCCCCCTCTTCGCCGCCGCACAGCCGGCGCCGTGATTGGCTGGGCCTCTCCACGTGTCGCGTGCCCGCAGCCGAGCGGCTGCCCGAGCCGGTTAGCGCGGAGCCCAGCGCAGCCGCGGGTGGCGGGCGGAGCTGCTGGCCGGGCTGGGGCTGCCGGGCGCTTCGCTTCGCTTCGCTTCCCCCCCATGCAGAGGAAACGCGACGAGGCCGGCGCGGAGCCCAGCGCAGGTAGGGGCTGGGAAGGGGGCCACGGGGGCGGGGCCTGCAGGGGCGGGTTATGGGGTGTGGGTGGCGGGGCTGTACCGGTTGCCCGTGGGGGGTTATGGGGGGAGGTTTTGTAGGCGATGCTATGGGGGAGGTACGGGGCTGGGCTGGTGTTTTTAGGGGGTGTTGGGGGACCTGTGGGTGGTTATGTGGGGCTTGGGTTCTGGTTGCCTTAGGGTTATGGGGTGGTTTTGTAGGGGATATGCTGGGGTCTGAAGGGCGTCGTGGGGGTATTTTGGGGGTTCTGCAAGCGGTTACAGGCGTGTTGGCTGGGAGTATTAGTTGCCTGTAGGAGGCTGTGGGCGTGTTGGTTTTGGGGTGATGGTAGGTCTGTAGGGGATGTTATGGGGTCTGTAGGCAGGTGTTGGGCAGGTTTCGGGGTGAGGACGGTGTTCAGAAACTTTGTAAGGGAATGTTGTGGACAGAATTCAGTTGGGGATGGATTTCTCAGTACTCTGGCAGTGCTGAACATACCTTGTTTTGGGTTGAACTGACAACAATTTAATAATTTTTTTTGGCATATAAAAAAAATCAGGAAACATTTCTCGTTGGGTCACGTGAAACACTTACTTCAAGCCAACTCGTATTTTGTTTTGTTTTGATTTCAGTCATATTTTTGAAAGGATGACTGTAGTCACAAAACTGGGGACGGAGAGGCTGGTGGTGCTCCCCTTATTCCTTGGGATGTGGGAGACCCAAGTTCTGTTCTGCCCTCTCTGAATTTGGGTTGCCTACATTGCAGAGAGTGCCCTAACCACTGGGCTGGATGTTCTGGTGTGGGTCTCTCTCCTGTTGAAACTGTTTCATTCTGTTTAAACAAACAGTCCTTAAATCAGGGATTGAACTTGGACCTCACATATCCTGTGAGTGCCCTACATCCCTGGGCTATAGAGGCATTCTCATTCTCTTTCCCTGGTCCAATTGTTCATTGTCATTCATACTATCAGTTATTCATAATGACAGTGCACCAGGGAAAGGGAATGAGTCTATGGCTCCACAGGGGTTAGGGAATTCACCCAGGATGTGGGAAACCCAACTTCAATCACTGCTCCCATGATTGATTAATTTTCTAGATTGAAACCCCCCACCAGAATATCCAGCCCAGTGGTAGGGCACTCTCCTACAGTTCCAGGTGAGTACACTAACCATTGGACTAAACTTTATAAAGGGGGCACCCCACCCTTTCCTTCAGCTGTTTTGTTACTCCAACCTGAAAAAAATGACATTCTGCTAATGTCAAGGCAGTTCTGACCAAACTAAACCAAAATGGTGAATTTGACGTGAATTCACTAATAGTTTTGGGTCAACTGAAATCTCCCCCCACCCCCAACCGCTCCAGTTACATGGTTTGTTGGGAAGATTTTGGTGCTGTGAGGTGGTGGGAGAGTTTGTATGGGATCTTACTGGGTTTGTATGGGGTTATGGAAGTGTTATGTGGGGTCTGTTGGGTTAGGGAAGAACTGTAGAGGGTTATTGAAGAAGTTTTGATGTTGGTGGCTAATAATGAAAGTTTGGAGATTTTGGAAATGGGGTAGTGTTGGGGTACTTGGTAAGAGGCGGAGAAGAGGAGCATTCTTAGAAGGGATGGGTTGCAGGGGATTTGGTTATAGAGAGGGCAGTTTGTGAGAAGTGGTTTATTTGGTCCAGAGGAAGAGAAAATCCTGTTTATTGGGTAAATTTACCTCTTTAAATGGATTAAGTTCTCAGCTGTACCATCCCTGCTACCTGCTATATTCAATCACACAAGCCGGAACTAGCTGTGGGGTCTTCTAAACCCCATTTTTGCTATTGTAAGTAACTAAACTGCATAGCTGGAACACGCCCAGCTGCATGGATGATGGCGCAGTAGGGGGCTGCCATAGGTGCTGGCCACAAAACCCCAAAGTACCAGTACTGGGGGCATATCCTACTGAATAGGAGCTTCTCATTTAAATTGTGGAAGCTACAGCAAGCTTGATTTGGGGTTCTATTGCCAACCAGGAGTGAGTGTGTGGAACACGTAGACTATATAATTGTCTGTGCTGCATGCTTTGCCATTAAAATAAAAAAATGTAGCATCATTTCTCTCTTTGTTGTGTGGTCTGATGCTCTAAATTGGGCTGAGGATCTACTAGATTCACAACTGTCGAACTGAAAGAGATTAAATGGGCTTCAAAACGAAAGAGAAATTTACAGAACCTTTTGCTGTAAAAGATTGCAAAACTTTAAAAACTGCCTTTAATCTAGAGCAAGGAAGGCTTTCTCCAAATGATAGACATGTGCCAAGAATGTGGATGTGAGTCCGTAACAGATGGTGGAAACCAGTTGTCTTTCTCAGCACTATTTTGAGAAAAGAATTTTTTTTTGGCTTACGTTGTTTTGGGTTTCCCCTGGAACATATACATTTACGTTTGAGTATGTGGTTTGTGTGTATTTTTTGCTGCTGTAAGTTGAAGCGGTAAAGAGGCAAAGCAGAAAGAAATAGCTTTTTCTACTATTAAAACACATTTTCCTGGCCCTCTTTAATAGTCAGGGCCAGCCTTACAAAGCCTTGTGAGGTGAGCAACCACTCAGGGTGTTGTAGTCAGGGGAGTGCTGTCTGAGTGCTGCAAGCTGTTGGGCCTGGGCTGCTGGAGCAGGGTGAGTGTGGGTGAATCCGGGGCTGGAGCGCCTGGGCAGGGGGTGGGCCATGATGCCCTGAGCTGCTAGCTTGGTGGGGAGACACAGGCAGCAGGGCTCGCTCCTGCAGAGCCACTGGGCCAGCCCCTGGGTCCTCCCTTCCTGTGGGTATGGGTGGTGTCTGTGCACCCACTCTCCTCCTGCTAAGTGTTCAGAGGGTGCATGGCCAGGGGAGCCCCGGATTCCTCCCTGTTCAGCCTGTCCGGGCTCCGGGGCCAGGAGCTGGCCCTGAGCCCCCCCGGTGCTGTATTCAAACTCAAAGAAAGAGCTCCAAAAGACAAGTTTGCCCGGGGCTCCATTTTCTTCCCTAAGGCTGGCCTTGTTAATAGTACTCAGGAAGATGGTAATTCTGCTTATTCTTCTGCATTTTGCCATTCTAACTTATAATTGTAAAATGCTACTTTAGACCTTTTACAGTTGTGAGGGTATGGGGAGAAATATTTTAAGAATTTATTTTGGGAAAACAACCTTTTCCTTCCTGGATGATTATTTCTGTTTTTTCAACTCAGAAGTTGTAAGGGTGATCAAAATGTGTGTGTGCTTCTTTATTCTGCCTTATTTAAAGAGATATCGTAAAGGTTAGAAGTGTATGTGTGTGTTGCAAATGGAAATTTAGGGTTAATAAAAATGAAAGGTAAAACATCTAATTTGATTAACTATTCATTTGGGTTTTTTATGTATATTTTTTCTCTGGACAGTAAACATGGACTAACGGCTTCAATTTCAGGCTCTTACATGGCTGAGACTTAGTGTTTGGGTTGCAGATACTACAAGGAAATATTTTTGTTTAAAATGCTCTCTGTTGGACTTAAAAAAGACAGATAATGGAAATGTTTCTCGTGATCTTAGCTTTTGTAAAAACTTATTTTATGTACCTAAATTTTGAGCTAAATTCTGATAATGACACTCTAAACTTAGACTTGCCTTGAACTTAGGTCTCCAATTATATGTGCTTTCTTTGGCATAGTATCAGAGGGGTAGCCGTGTTAATCTGGATCTGTAAAAGCAGCAGGATGCAAAAGGTGCCACAGGATTCTTTGCTTCTTTGGCATAGTTGAATAAATTTGGTTTACAAATAACATTGTGGGTGTTGTTGTGAATAGTTTAACTTAAGCACAGCATTCACGCCAACCTAATATGCTGTAAGACTCTTTAAGTAAAATCTGTTGGTATTTATCTGAGACCTAAGGAAGGTTGCCTCCCCCATGGGATTTAGAAGAATTGAGTGTGGGCTTTGGTGGTGTTTGTAAGTTGGAAGTGAAAGCAAGTTTGTCTTGGCTTTTACACTAGAAATAACAGATGCTACAGGCAACAGGTGTCAGGAGAATGGTTGTTTAGCTGAAAGTGTAGTTGAAGACACATGTTCAGTACTGTTTCAGCAATCAGAAATGGTACTGAACCTCTTCTATAATTTTGTGAAGCTCTTATTTTGTGTATTGTGATAGAGACGGATAAAGAAAACCATTCCCTTTCTTAGGTGTCATTGATGCATATTTTATTAAACAAATAAGGTGAGTGTCCCAACAGGTGGTTCATGTAAACAGGTGTCTGTAACCAGGTGTCCTAGGGTCTTGACTACACAGAAATAGTTTTTTGGTATAACCTAAGGTGTGGTGATAATAATTAATACACTCATACCTTTACAAAATAGAACATATTATTTTTCTTTTTTTAACTTTATACGAAAAGCCCTGCAGATTCAATACCTCCTGTTGCTTAAACTTCTACACCAGAATTTCATTATCTCTAATCACAACCAGAGGTGGCATTTCCATTTTCTAAAAAATTTTGATATCTTTTCTGCAACTTTTATTTTTAGTTGTTATCGATTTGATTTTTCAAATACAACAAATATACTAACATACTATTTTCTTTTATAAAATGATTCTTTCTTGCTCTGAAAAAGGAAGTCAACCAGTGTATTTGAAAAAAGGAAGGCTTTACACTGAGTGTTCTCTTCACTGTATTATTGACTTAGGCTCTGTGTTGTTATATTCATATGTTTCTTTTAATAAAGTCTGATAGTGGCATATAGAAGACTTACTGGGAGATGGAGATGCTCACACACCAAAAAGAAAGGGTAGTAGGTGAGAAACGGAGGAGGAAAAAAGAACTGTGCCTTCACCTCTCTGAGTAACTTCCAGGGTTCAACCAAGCTGCTGCCCTTGAACTGCATTGCTTCCCCTCCAACTTTCACCCTGACTTCTGACTACTTGGTCTCTTTGAACTTTGCAAGACTTATAGCCACGTATAATGAAAATAGTCTTGGCACAGTTTGATTTTTTTTTTTGTAATTTTGATGGCTAATATAGCAATGTTTTTATTTTTAAGCATTTTTTATTTTCATCCATTTAAATGTTCACAGTTGTGCAAAATTATGGGTTTTAAGCATTTTCTTCCATTTTTATCAAATTAAATTTTCACAGTTGTGGAGAATTATGAGGGCTGTCAGACAATAGTTATTTAATGACTAGATGTTGAGATTTAGAAAGTTAAAACTTTATAACTTGTCAACATCACATGTCAAAATATACAAAGTAACTATCTTTAAATCAAACTCTAGTTCTTCAGCAGCATTTTTCTTTCTTTGTCTATATGTAAATCTGGATGATCATCTATGGAAATATTTTTAATTGGTTTGTGTGCGTACAGTGAAAGCAACATTTACTAACTATTGGAAATAATTTCTCTAATAAGTTTATTAAGGTTTTCCATGACTCAGTTTCCACACAAGCATTCATTTATTTGTCCAAAGGCCAGTTGGTGTTGGTTACATCCAAAATACAAATACAAGCACATATGCATTCGTATATCACATTCTAGCAACAATACAGTTATAAACATTGGCCAGCTACTCACAACAGGAACAGGTCCAGGAGATACCTTTCCATCATGGCATGACTCCAAAGGGTTAAGAAAAAGCTCTGTCAAAGAAACCCCTAGAAAACCTTGCTGCTTATACACTATAATAAACAAGTGATGTTACTGGTCATTACTGGACCTTTGCCAAAGCCGGATGAGGAGTTTTAAGACTGAACACTGTACCTGATATCCAGTTAACCATGTTTTCTTTGTTTCCATTACCTCAGCTTAACCTTAAATAAGATAATGCTGGTATTTCAAGGATCACTACAAGTTTAACACAAACAACTCTTCTTTCTCACGATTTCATCATATGTGGTCACATGGTTTGGGTTTATCGCCTATGCTAATATTCTAACTCAATTTAAAACCATAGTTCACCCAGTTCTAAAAGTTTCCAGTAAAAATCTAATCCTTCCAAGCCTAATCTTAAAGAACAAAGAGATACCTAGAACATACACTTAAACAAAAATAGATCTGCAAATAGATTTCAAAAGGACAAACTTCAAAAAATTAAGGGAATTAGTTAGGGAAGTAGACTGGACCGCAACTATCTTATGCCTGCATCCCAAGCAAGGGGAAAAAAAAATCACAGGGAAGCATTGCAGGTCAAACTGGATGAGCAAGCATCTCAAAAGAGGTTATTAAGAGAGAGCCTATAAGGAATGGAAGATGGGAAAGATCAGCAAGGAAAGCTACTTTTTGGAAATCAGAAAGAGTAGAAAGTAGTGATAACTGCCAAAAGCTAAGCAGAGTTGGACCTTGCAAAGAAAATTAAACAAATAGTTACAGGTTCTATAAACTTTTTTATAAAAAGAAAACAAGGAAAGAAGTGAGACCACTAAGCACTGAGGCTAGGATGGAGATTAAGGATAATCTAGGCATGACCCAACACCTAAATGAGTACCTTGCCTCAATTTTTAATAAAGCTAGTGTAGCACTTAGGAGTAGTGGCAGGATGGCTATTGGAATGAAGATTGGAAGTAGAAATTACCACATCTGAGGTGGAAGTCAAACTCAAACAGTTTATTGGGACTAAATTGGGGGCCCCAGGTAATTTCCATCCAAGAATAGTAGAGCAACTGGCACATGAAATCGCAAGCCCAATAGCAAGGATTTTTAAAGAATCTGTAAACTTGGCGGACATACCCTTTGACGAGAAAATTGCTAATATAGTTCCTATTTTTAAGAAAGGGGAAAAAGGTGATCCAGGAAACCACGGGCCTGCAAGTAATTTGTTCCAAGACCTCAATTGTATGCAAGGTCTTGGAGCAAATTTTGAAAGAGGAAGTAGTTAAGGACATAGGGGAATTTGGATAAAATACAACATCGTTTTTCAATAGGTAGAGTGTGCCAGATGAACCTGATCTGCTTCGTTGAGAAGATAACTGATTTTTTAGACAAAGGAAATGCAGTGGATCTAATGTACCTGGATTTCAGTAAGGCATTTGATACAGTTCCACATGGGAAATTATTAGTTAAATTGGAGAAGATGGGGTATTGTAGTTTTGAGAATGCTTGGTGCAGATTTTGTAGGTTTTGTAACAGATGTTACAACCACATCTGCTCTAACCCCTCAGACAGAGACCAACGCCTACAAAATCTCCACTAAGCATTCTCAAAACTACAATACCCGCACGAGGAAATAAGGAAACAGATCAACAGAGCCAGATGTGTACCCAGAAGCCTCCTACTGCAAGACAAACCCAAGAAAGAAACCAACAGGACTCCACTGGCCATCACATACAGTCCCCAGCTAAAACCCCTGCAACGCATCATCAGGGATCTACAACCCATCCTGGACAATGATCCCACACTTTCACAGGCCTTGGGTGGCAGACCAGTCCTCGCCCACAGGCAACCTGCCAACCTGAAACGTATTCTCACCAGTAACTGCACACCGCACCATAGTAACTCTAGCTCGGGAACCAATCCATGCAACAAACCTTGATGCCAACTCTACCCACATATCTACACCAGCGACACCATCACAGGACCTAACCAGATCTGCCACACCATCACCAGTTCATTCACCTGCACGTCCACCAATGTAATATACGCCATCATATGCCAGCAATGGCCCTCTGCTATGTACATCGGCCAAACTGGACAGTCTCCACGGAAAAGGATAAATGGACACAAATCAGATATTAGGAATGGCAATATACAGAAACCTGTAGAAGAACACTTCAACCTCCCTGGCCACACAATAGCAGACCTTAAGGTGGCCATCCTGCAGCAAAAAAACTTCAGGACCAGACTTCAAAGAGAAACTGCTGAGCTTCAGTTCATCTGCAAATTTGACACCATCAGCTCAGGATTAAACAAAGACTGTGAATGGCTTGCCAACTACAAAACCAGTTTCTCCTCCCTTGGTTTTCACACCTCAACTGCTAGAAGAGGGCCTCATCCTCTCTGATTGAACTAACCTCGTTATCTCTAGCTTGCTTGCATATGTATACCTGCCCCTGGAAATTTCCACTACATGCATCCGACGAAGTGGGTATTCACCCCCAAAAGCTCATGCTCCAAAATGTCTGTTAGTCTGTAAGGTGCCACAGGACTCTTTGCTGCTTTTAAAAATGAGAAAAAGTTTAGAAAATCTGACCTATGAGGAAAGGTTAAAAACATTGGCTATGATCAGTCATGAGAAGAGAAAATTGAGGGGAGGACCTGATAACATTATTCAGATACATCAAGTGATAGTATAAAGAAATCTGTGATCAATTCTTCTCCATATCCATTGAAAGTAGGACAAGAAGTAATGGACTGAGCAAGGGAAATTTAAGTTAGATATTAGGAAAAACTTGTAAACTGCAAGGCTAATTAAGCTCTGGAATAGGCTTCCAAGGGAAGTTGTGAAATCCTGATCATTGAAGATTTAGTAGTTTGGGCAAACACTTGTTGTCAGGGATGGTCTAGATATAGTTGATCTGGCCTCTCAGCAAAGGGAGTTGGACTTGATGATTTCCCAGGGTCTCTTCCAGCCCTTCATTTCTGTGATTTCCTAGCTTCGAGAAAGGCCCACCTCCTTCAACTCCATCTGCAGAGTGTGTCCCTGTGTTAGCCTGGCTCCCTAACAGCTTCTGACAATTGGCCTCTTTTCTCCTAAGGAGCTTTTATTAACTATTTAGTGTTCTCTTGATCCCCAGGCTGATATACATACAAGGCTTGTAACTTGCTGGAGACACAATTTTCCCAATTGTCTTTTTGTTTGTGCCTGGATGGTCTTATGTGGGAAGCCATTGTGTTGCCTTTCCTGTTTGTTCTTCCCACAGCCTCTAGATCAGGGCATTCATACAGGAAAGTCTTAACCCAGTATATGATAACCTCCCTTCACTGACCAGGTCACATACAGTGTGTAATAATTGTTACTTCTCGGCGTTCTTAGATTGTTTCATGGCATTTCCACGTCTGTCACAAATATGAATTTGAGGTTAAATCCCATCCTCCTCTCCTGAAGTTGAGTCTAGAATTGTTTACTCCACTCTATTACAAATTTCTGTTAGGCCCTGCTTGGTTTAGAAAATTCTGGCATTGCAGCCACCAGCTGTTTAAACTTAAGTATAACTTTTGCCTCTATGTCATGGAGGGTTAGATAATAGGATTGTAAAAATGCTGCTGAACGGTTAACATTGTTCCATAATTATCGGTTCACCTGTTGTTCAATGCTATTCTGCTGCATAATTCAAGTGTAATGTAGAAAACTTCTTGGCTGGGGTCAAAAAAAGGAACTCATGAAATTCAGGCCTGGCTCTAACATTATGGTACAAAACAAATGCATTATTGAGAAAGAGAGCTATATTTAATACAATTTAGATCTTAACTAATATAATTGACTTGCCAGTTCTCAAGTAGAATCGTGAAATTTGGTACTTCCCTAGTTTATCATATGCTAAATAGGAGGAGAAATCCCAAATCCAAATATTTACCTTTCCATCAGAAAAACACTGATGCATTTTGTTTTAATTACTGAAGTGCCTTTTTGAGATAGTCTTGAAATCTGATACAATTTTTCCATATGGGTCATTGTTAGTAAACTTTGCAGTGATGATCTAAGGACAGTTTATAGGAAGACCTTATAAAAGGTCTAGAGAACATGACTGGTGAAGCAAGATTTGGAAAAAAAAAATGGGTTTGTTTAGTCTGGAAAAGAAAAGACAGAGAGGGGACATAACAGTGTTCAATACATAAAAGGTTGTTAAAAGGAGGAGGGAGAAAAATTATTCTTCTTAACCTCTGAGGATAGGACAAGAAGCAATGGGCTTAAATTGCAGCCAAGGAGGTTTAGGTTGGACATTAGGAACAACTTTCTAACAGTCAGGGTGATTAAACACTGGAATAAATTGCCTAGTGTGGTTGTGGAATCTCCATCATTAGAGATTTTTAAGAGCAGGTTAGACAAACATCTGTCAGGAATGGTCTAGATAATACTTGGTCCTGCCATGAGTGCAGGGGACTGGACTAGATGACCTCTTGACGTCCCTTCCAGTTCTATGAAAATTGTCACACAACTGAAAGAAAGATTGGAATAATTTCTTTGCTTCTGATGGCTTTACCCACTCAACTAAATTATTCCTGTCACAGATTATTTAACTTGATGGTCTTTGGTTTATTGAAAATACATCTGAAAAGCAAATGGCATAAAGAAGAGTGCTCAAAATGGCTGGTATTCTTACGAAGCACATGAGGAAAGAGCTCTGAATCTGTCTACCTCCTCTCACAGCCATTTCAAACTGCACAAATAAAACACTGTTGTGCAGTTAGTATAGTCAGGCAAAGTACAAACATTTCTAGCTGAGGGTACTTCAGTTTGCTGAGTACTCTTATGTTCCCACTGAGTTGCGAGAATCTTTTTTCTTTAAATGTGAAATAGATCCAAGAACCATGTGTGAAGATATCTTGTTAGGAAAGATGGTCCTGTGGTTAGGACACTAGTCTATAACCTGGGAGACCTAGGTTCAATTCTCTGCTCTGCCACAGATTTCCCATGTGATCTTGGGAAAGTCATTTACCTTCTCCGTGTCTCAGTTCTCCATCTGTAAAATGGGGATATTAGTACTCCCCCCCTCCAGCTTACTGGGGTAGTGTGATGATTAATATATTAAATAATGTGAAGTGCTCTGAGTCTGTTGATGAAAAATTATATGTAAGAGCTGGGCATAATTATTAGCATTTGTTATCATGGGCAGCAGGTATAATAGACCAGGGAAGGCTCTGCCTTTCTTGGCTGCAGCCGCTGCTGTGGGATGCCGGGCTCGGGGCATCTGGGGTGGCCCTGGACTCACTAGGGTGACTCCGGCACTTCTGGTGAGGCCTTGGGCCCGCTGGGGCTGCTCGGGTTGGATGGCCAACTTGGGCCGCCCAGGGCTTCTGTGGCAGTGGGGGTGGGATAGCGGTAGGTGGCTCGGGGTTTTGGCAGCCTCGGGCTTCTCTCTTCTTTTTAAGAGCCCAATGATAGTAAATACATTTCTTAATATAAAACATCAATGGCAGAATCAGAGACTGCACAGGATTCTGTAACAGAATTTTCATCCATGGAAAATCAGTTTGTAAAACCCCAGAAATTAAGAAAGATTATCTTGAAGACAGTTTTCAAATATTTTCAGTCTCTTAATACTCAAATTGGCTAAACAAGGGAGACTGAGCAGTTCACCGGCATACAAATTTGTTGCAAAATGATACCTGCAGTATCATTGGGGAAAAACAGCGTTTTTTACATCCAAGCGAAATGGCAGCAGAATCTTTAAGAAATAACGTAGAATGGGGAAAATTACACTTGTATAGGAGGCACAATTTATCTTTAAGAAACAGAACACCCTAATCCACTCCAGAGGTTGAGGTCAATTTTTATTAATAATTTTTGAGGTCAGAAAGCACCATTATACTGTCTAGGCTGATTTTCTGCATAAATCCTGTAATTTCTGGTTGAACTACAGTGTTCCTTTAGAAGGGCATCCATTCTTGATTTTAAAGACTTCAAGTGACAGAATTGCTCCGATGATCTATTATCTTTATTGTTAAAAATTTGCACCTTGTTTCTAGTCTGAATTTGTCTGGCCTCAGCTTCCAGTTTTTGGATCTTATCATGCCCCTTTCTGCTAGATTTCCTTACCTGTCAAAAATATTCTCCACATATAGGTTCCTATAAACTGTGATCAAGTTACCTGTTAACCTGCTCTTGGATAAACTAAAATATTTATCTCTATTTTAGATAACCCTGCTTTCTTATAAATCCATTGAAACCTACTCTTCGGTTTCCCCTCTGTTTAGACATTCTTTTTGGAACTTGGTCATTTAATACATCACACCTGCCCTCTCTCTACAAAAGCTCCCTCCTTGAAATATTTTATTACTTTCTTGTATGTTGTCATAGATGTATGTGATGCTGAATAGAATTCAGAGATATAATCATTTCCTTGGGTAGTTTACAGTCTGAGATGTGATGTAATGCTGGAATAGATGACATAAGGCTTGTATGTAGATTATATATGTATATATGTTTGTATGTGTGTGTACATGTTGCCTATAGTCAGTTATTGTGTTCTGTGATAACTTTATATAACTTCTGTATAATATTCATATAGTTCAAAATCTTACATCTTCTATGATTTAAACTCGCATGGAATCTATGCTTTGTAAATAGTAACACTTGTATATTTTTAGAATTGCTTCCTAGCAGTACAGTTGAGAGTTGATTGGGATGAATTCATTCATTCATTGCAACCCATTTGGATAAAGTAATTATTAACAATACAGAAATTAAAATGGCAATTCAGCATTGACAACAGGGTAAACAAAACCAGGATCTATTCCAGGAAACTTTCCACTTTAATTGCTCATAGTAATTGGATGTCTTCAGAAGCTTTTTGAATGCATAGCAACAAGATTCTTATTTAAAGTGTGTTTTTAATTTGCAGCAATGCTGAGTGATGAAGATAATTGTATGAAGTTGAAAAGTGATCACTTGCCCTCTGTGCAATGGTATAAGCTGGTCACACATGAAGATGAAAAGACCAAGCTGTTTTTTAAAAGGTACTCTCAAGTAAGTGTGTCTCTGTCATGATAAATTAGGTTTAAATTTCTGTTTAATCAAACATGCTGCAGGGTGTAGACACTGAAGATACTTCAGTGATGTGTGATATAAAAGCCTAGGGAATGAGATTGTCACATCTGCCAAAGGGAGTTAGGCACCCAATCACATTGGAAGTTGGGTGCCTGTGTCATTTTTTTTCAGGATACCAGCCCCTGTCTCTCTTTGTGTATATATAATATATACAACCCATTTCCCCTCTCCCCGTCCTTCAACCCCCAATAAGAATTTAGCAGCAAACCCTGGAATGTCAGTTTTATTTTGCGTCCAATAAACCATCATGCCAAGACACTTCCATAGTGTCATACTTGATGAAAATA
Organism: Gopherus flavomarginatus; assembly: GCF_025201925.1. NCBI lineage: Eukaryota > Metazoa > Chordata > Testudines > Testudinidae > Gopherus > Gopherus flavomarginatus. The sequence continues at coordinate 272,179,663 of NC_066619.1, read as the reverse complement.
GAGTACAGTGGAAACACATTGTAGATTACTGAATGTTAATTTACTTGCTAAACACAATTGTGCTTTTAAAAATATTGCACAAAATATGTTTGTTCCTTGTGGTTAGTTCTAATTTGATAATACTTCACAGCTAGTAATATATTAGTATAAATGCTAAATTATATAAAAATAAAGATATATTTGTATTAAGACACATCATTACAATGTGGATCATTAAATCTTTGTCAAGTATGGAGAACCTGCCAATGTTTTTATGGTTTACTAGAGTGTGGATTAGCAAACTTCGCTAATAATACAAACTTTAGTCACTCATTTGTGAAAATCTTGGCTTTATTGTATGTTAACTTCTGACATGCAGAAACCAAATATACAATCATTAGTTTATTAAAAATTATCTATGCTATTCTAAGTGAATGACAATATTTATTTCTGTATAAAAATCCATACATTGTTATGGTTGGCTTTGTTCCATGGGAATAAATGAACAACTAAACCTCAAAAATCCATACCCAGATTTCCTAATAACAAGAAATTTATTAAAATTAACTAACAAGTAGAATAAGAATGATATCCATCTGTAATGGTCAATTTAAAAATATTTTTATTCTTTAGCATATGAGTGTTTTTAAGATATCAATGACCAAATAGCATTTTGCTAACTGTTTTTGGTTTTGTTTTTTAACATGACAAATCAGGCTATTGACATTGCAACATTATTGTTATACAATAGTCTTTGTCAGAAAGTATTTAATTAACATTATTTATTCTGTTCTGGGTAAAAAAAAATAAAAATTCATCAGTTCTTAGGAAAATGGCCTTTTTATAGTTCAGTATTGGCAAGGACTCCACCAGTCTAAAACACCTTGGCTGTGCCTTCTCAGAAGCAATAGCAAGTGAATTGAAACTTTTTTGCAGCAGTGATGATATAACATGTCTCTGCAGAATTTGTGTAAAATGCTGTGCAATTTTTGATTGACCTACATATGTCTAAGAAAAAACCTAACGCAACACACTGAGTGTGCGTATAAGCAAAACTGACTAAATGTGTGATCTTGTTACTGTAGTCTTTTCTCATCCCTTCTCTATTGTGTATTACTCTATCTTGGCAGAATCTTGACTGTAAGCACTTTAATGAAGGGGCATTGCTTGCTGCTTTGTGTATTTTTTTTTTTAAATTGTAAACCATCTAGCACACTCCTGGATTCTGTAGCTTTAAAATAAAAGGCAAATACAAGACATACACTTATGGTACATTTGAATAAGCTGAGTTTCCAAAAAAAAAGGATGCTGTTAAGTAGCATAAAAGTGCTGGATGGTGCATCCACCTTTGAGGCTTAGTGCTCCATTTCATGTGAACTAATGCTTAAGTCATGGTTCTTTGAGTGATGGTCCCTATCTAGATTCCAAACGCCGGTGCTCATGGGTGCCGTGTGCTGGAACCGGAAATGTTCGCAGTAGTGTCTGTTGACCCACACGTGCATTGTGCATCAACTGCGTGGTACATCTGAGGCTGTGCGGGTCGACGCTACTCCAGTTCCCTCTTACCGCTGCATGGCCAGAGTCGGAACTCTTCTTTCTCGTTAGGAGAACTGCTCTTCATTTCTGCTGTATATAGTTGTCGTCCATGAGTTTTTGGTAGTTAGTTTTCCTTGGACTTCTCCCCTTCAGGGGTTTCTTTCTCCCTGGACCCAACAAGCCGGCTTCAAGAACTGTGACTTGCGCTCTCTTTTCTTTTTCAGTGAGACACGAGCACATTCGTTGCCTTTACTGCCTTGTACTGTTTCTTGTTGCCTGGACTCAAGCAGCTTCTGAACTTTAGCTCTGCAAATATCTGATGGAGGAGTCAATGCACCCACGTGCATAACTGGACACGGCTCCACCGGATCTGCTGGAACAGTGCCTGACACTGGTGGTGAGCGCTTCACTGGGCCCCTCCCATGCAGCACTGCCACACCTGCCGAAACCCCACTGCGTGCACAAGAAGCACGAGCATAAGAGTGGCTCCCCGACTGGGACAGCTTCTAAATGCAGTGTTACCTCCCCACGCCATGTTAGGTTGGGCGAGAAGTTGCGTGCAGTTGTGGATGCTCCTGCTCCTAAGAAGGCTTATATAGAGCACTGCTCCAAATGCTGTTGTATGCCACTGGCTCTGTCTTCTATTCCTGCACCTGGGCCTCCTCCTTTGCCCTCAGCACTATCAATACCACCAGGACCTTTTGGCCTGTCCCACCCAGTCCTGCGCACTCTGGCATGCTTATCACCCCGATGCTGTCAGAGGAACTCATGCTGCCTTTCGTTAGCTCTCCCCTGCGCTCTGGACCCCTGCCTGTTCCGAGACGCCCCCTCTCCAGTGGACGAGCCCCTCCTACTCCATCCTTCTCCTCCGGCTCTTGTGACGGATGCACCCCTTCTAGTTGTTGACCATCCTCTCGGACCTCGTTTTGCATTGACATTTCTGCCTTCACTGACAGCCCCTTCTCTACCGGACCCCTCTTTGAAATCAGAGTGGTCCTCTGTCCCAGACACAGCCTTCTCTTCTGCCCGGTCCTACAGCCTCGACTCTCGGCACTGGTCACACCCACAGACTTGTGGTCCCTCAGCTGATCCATGGTTCCGCTACCCATGGACACCGCTTGAGACCCCTACCACGATCGTGGGATGTACTGCCTGTATCACTGCTTATCTGTTGCCCATACCGCTACCTTCCACAAGGAATTTCTGGATGCTTCTGCTTCATCAGCTCCAGCTGAACCATTGGCACCTTCAGTCCCCACAGGTGCATCTTCGTCCCTGGATGATGCCCACATTCCACTCACCTTCTTGGTGCCTAACGACCATACCCAGTATCATAGCTTGCTCCGCGGCAGAGCTGCTGCATTTAATTTCACAGTGAAGGATGTTCATCATTCCCAGGAACACTTCCTTGACATTCTCAAGTCTCTGGGGCCTTCCCATACCACCTTGCCCATCCATGACACCATCTTGCAGCCAGCTCAGGCTGTTGGGCACATGCCAGCCTCCTATGTCAAAGCAGGCAGAACGTTGCTCCTTTGTGCCCTCTAATGGTATGGACTTTCTCTTTACCCACCCCACTCCCTGGTAGTGCACACGGTCATGGAGCGCGCCCATCAGCAGCACTTTAAATCCATGTGTCCTGACTGCTTTACCAAAAAGCTGGACTTGCTGGGCCGCAAAGTATATTCGTCCATGGGTCTACAATTCCGCATTGCCAGCTACCAGACTGTCCTCGCAAAGTATGATTTCCTGTCCTATTCCAAGCTGGCGGACATTCAGGACTTCCTTCCTCCAGAAAAGCGCCAGAAATATCAGCATCTGTTGGATGAGGAAAAACTGTTGACCAACGAAGCTCTCCAAACTGCTGTTGATGCCACCGCCGACACTATGTCACACTCCTTGGCATCCGTCGCTATTCTTGGCTCCAGTCTAGCAGTTTCTCTATGGAGGTCAGACAACTCTTGAGGACCTTCCCTTTGACAATCATAAGCTATTTAGTGACGAGACAGACAAGTCCCTTTGCTCCCTCCAGAACTCTCGTGCCACCCTCCAGTCGCTGGGCATTTCTACTCCGGCTCTGACCCGCCAGGAGCAACGCTTGTCCTTCTGCCCTCTCCCTTTTGCCACTTACCAGCCGTGCCCTCAATGGCCACCTGACCTGCATCACCCTTGCTCCCAACGACCTCGTTGTTCTTCCTCTGTTGCTTCCATCGCCATCCATCTAAGCAACCTTTTTGATTCTTTCTTCGAGAACTGTGAACCTTCCTCCATCCCTCTGGCCACCCCACAGATAGTCTTCGGGAGTTGTCTTGCCCGCTTTGCTCACAATTGGGATAGGATCACCCCTGACCATTGGGTGCTGGATTTCGTCCACCAAGTCTGCCTTATTGAATTCCTCTCCTTCCCTCCTAATCATCTGCCCAGTGGCCACTCTCTGGACCCTTCCAAGGACCATCTTTATGAGGAATCAACCGCCCTCCTCCAAAAGGACACCATAGAACCCGTGCTGCGGCCCTACTGTGGCCGTGGTTTTTATTCCCTCTATTTCCTCATCCCGAAGAAAAGGGAGTGGTCTTCATCCCATTTTGGATCTCCGTTCCCTGAACAAGTTTATTCACAAGTTTCACTTCAGGATGGTCACCCTCCCCCTTATTATCCCTTCCTTCTCCCGTGGAGCTTGGTTCGCTGCTCTTGATATGAAAGATGCATAGTTCCACATGGGCATCCACCCTGCTCATCGCAAATTCCTCCGCTTCTCTGTGAGGAGTTTGTATTATGAATTCCACGTCCTCCCCTTCAGAATCACCACTGCCTTCTGCGTCTTCACGAAGGTCTTTGTGGTTGTGGTGGCCTGTTTGTGGCACCAGGGCCATTCCCTCTTTCTCCTAGCTGGATGACTGGCTCCTTGTGGCAACTCTTGCCTCTGTCCAGACCCTCCACGCCATCCTCAGCAGCATGGGGATCTACATCCACGAGGAAAAGTCAATCCTCATCCCTACCTGCATGATCACTTTCTTGGGGGTACACCTGGACTCTGCACCCTATGCCTTTCTTCCCATGGATGGCTTTGCTTTCCTCACTTCTCCTATCGCAATGCTCCACCGCCGTCCGCAAATGTGCCTCCATCAGTACCTATCCCTCCTGGGCCATATCGTGGCCTGCACTGCAGTCATGCCATATGCCAACCTCCATATGTGTTGTCTTCAACTCTGGCTCTGCTGCATCTATGATCCCCAGTCGGACTACCTGCCCAAGGTGATCATCATCCCTCCTACTGTTTTGGCTTCCCTCACCTGGTGATGCAAACTGTCCGTGATTCTAGCAGGCATTCTGTTCATGTTCCCCACGCCAGCACCACTCTCCAACACAGATGCCTCAGTCCTTGGCTGGGGCACCTTTCTTGACGGCTGCACCACTCAGGGTCTTTGGTCACCAAAGGTTGTGCGGATACACATCAACGTCCTAGAACTACGGGCAGTCCACCTGGCCTGAGAGGCCTTCCTGCCCTTCCTCTGTTTCTGCCACGTTCAGCTCCTGTCTGACAATCTGACGAAGGTTGTATATATCAATGAACCAGTAGGACCATGTCTCCTTTCCTCTTCATGGAGTTCTCCATCTTTGGAATTGGTACCTCCAGCATGGAATCACCTTGTATGCTGTGCACCTCCAAGGCACCAGCAACTCCCCGGCGGACAGGCTCAACTGGTCCTTCCACGCCAACAAGGAGTCAGACTCCTCAACCCCACTCTCTGATCCATCTTTTGTTGGTGGAGCACACTGCACTGGGACCTCTGTGAAGTTTGAGAACTGGAATATTTCCCCTCTTCTGCTCCCGTTGAGCTCTGGGCCCAGGTTCATAGGCGACGCCCTTTTCATTCCTTGGACCTTGGATCTCCACTCCGCCTTCCCACCGATTTCCCCTTCTTCCCCAGGTCCGGCGCAAAGTGCGGAAGGATTGAGTGACAGTTATCCTTGTAGCTCTCTCCTGACCTCGCCAGTATTGGTACACCAATCTGTGCTTGCCCTCCAATTCCTCTTCTGACCCTCCCGGGTCTCCTAATGCAGGTGCACAGCTGGTTACAGTACTCCAATCCGAGCCCTCTGCACCTCACCACCTGCTATTTGGATGGGGCTCGCGTGTAGACTGGGCTTGTGCCGACCCCGTCCAAGACATCCTCTCTCATAGCCGATACCAGTCCACTCAAATCTACTGTCAAGCTAAGTGACACCGCTTTACCTCGTGGGTGCAGCGCCATCACATCTCTCCAGACTCTATCTCCATTCCTGTCCTTCTGGACTACCTCCGTCATCTCTACCAATCAGGCCTTGCTCACTCCTCCATCTGCATCCACCTGGAGGCACTCAGTGCCTTTCTTTCTCCTGTGGATGGCTTCTCCATCTTCATCCATCCGACAACCTCCTGCTTCCTCTGCAGTCTTCTCAGTACTTTCCCCCCAGTACAAAGGCTTGTCACTTCTTGGGTTCAGAATCTGGTTCTCTCTGTGCTCACCAAGCCACCCTTCGAACCTCTCACCACTTGCTCCCTCTCCCATCTTTCCATGAAGGTGATCTTCTTGGTGGCTATCACCTCCTCATGACGTGTCAGCAAACTGGCCACCATGATGGCAGATATGCCATTTACCATCTTCCACAAAGACAGAGTCTCCTTACATCTTACCCTGAGTTCCTGCCCACGGTGACTTTCTCCTTCCACCTCAACCAGAGTACACACCTTCCTGTCTTCTGCCCTAAGCCACACGCCTCTCCCATGGAGTGCATATTCTATTCCTTTGATGTCTGCCGAGCATTAGCCTTTTATCTCCATCACACACGTGAGTTCCGAGTGGCCCCCTGGCTCTTTATCGCCATCACAGAGTGCTGTCGGAGTTGTACCCTTTCTTCCCAGTGCCTCTCCAAATGGATCTCCTGTTGCAGCATGACCGCTCCATGTGGGCGTATGCAACCCTGTTGGCTTTCCTTGCAGATGTTCCATGGCAATAGATATGTTGGGCAGCTACTTGGTCCTCTGTCCACACCTTTTCCTCTCACTATGCCATTGCTCCCTCGATGGTGATGGATGCAGCAGCTGGTCACGCTGTCGTACTGACTTGGTCTTCTCAAGAGCCCTCGTAACCGCTTCCATACTGACCGCTGTTTGCTACTCTCCTGCGTTTGGAATCCTGACACAGGGTCCATCACTTGAAGAAGAAGAAGAAGAAGAGACAGTTATTTACTGTAACTGGAAGTTCTTCGACGTGTGGTCCCTATCTGTATTCCAATTCAGCCGTTTTTCTCCTGTGCTCTGGGCTCCATTTGCTTCCTGGTACGAGGGAACTGGGAGGGGTGTCGACTGGCACAGCCTCTTAAAGCCTCGAATGTGCCACGCAGTTGATGCATGTGCAGGTCAACAGATACTACTATGAACAGTTCCGGCTCCAGCGAATGGTGTGCATGTGCATCCGTGTTTGGAATCCAGGAAAGGACCACCCATCTCAAAGAACCTCCAGTTATAGTAAGTAACTTTCTCTCATACTTAATCCGATCCTTTGTGAGGTTAAAGGCCAGACAATTACATGCCTTCATATGTTGGCAGCACAAAAGATATCTGTTCTTTATAGTTTATATTAATCCCTTTCGGAACAAGGGAATAAACGTTAATAAACATTGTCTGTTAACATTCTTAGGGAGTAGTTCCCATTATAGGAACTAGCACTGGGGACAGGGGAGCATAAAGTAGTAATTGTTTATTAGTAACAATTTTTAATTACTCTCTCCTACGTCCCAAATTAGCTGGTGTCTGTGGGAAATGGATGGTAGTGAAACAAGAGGACAGAAACTATTGTTTAAAATACTTTCAAATGAATAACTAGGGCTCTACCAAATTCATGGCCATGAAAAATGTGTCACAGATGATGAAATCTGATTTCCCCCCGTGAGATCTGGTCTTTAGTATGCTTTTACCCTATACTGTACAGATGTCCACAGTGAAGACCAGCGTTTCTCAAACCGAGGGGCCTGACCCAAAAGAGAGTTGCAAGGGAGGGTCACAGTATTGCCATCCTTACTTCTCTGCTGCCTTCAGATCTGGGCAGCTGGAGAGCGGTGGCTGTTAGGCAGGCATCCAGCTCTGAAGGTGGCACTCTGCCAGCAGCAGCACAGAAGTAAGGGGGACAATACCATACCAGGCCACCCTTACTTCTGTGCTGCTGCCTTCAGAGCTCGGTGGCTGGAGAAGGCCAGCTGCTGCCTGAGGGCCCAGCTCTGCAGGCAGTAACGCAGAAGTAAAGGTGGCAATACCATGTCCATGCCATCCTTACTTCTATGCTGCTGCTGTCAGTGACTAGGCTTCCAGCCAGCAGCTGCCGCTCTCCAGCTGCCCAACTCTGAAGTAGTGCCTCTGCCAACAGCAGCGCAGAAGTAAGGATAGCAGTACTGCAACCCCCCCGCAATAACCTTGCAATCCCCCACAACTCCTTTATTCGTCAGGAGCCCTGAAATTACAACATTGTAAAATTTCAGATTTTAATACATGAAATTTATGATTTTTTTAAGATCTTATGACTGAATTTGGTAGGGCCCTAACTATAACACTCCATCTAAGGTAACAGTGCTCAGCTGACTGGTAGCTCTTAGTATTTATGTTATTCAGATAGTAGTTCCCAGTAATAATACTCAGCATTCACATAGCCCTTTAACATGCTCAAACCACTGAGGAAAACCTGGATTAAAATAATTCTAGAAATGCTGGCTTTTTAATATAAGGCGGAAAGTTGGGTTTCTGGGTGTCTTTTTAAATTTGGGATTATAAATCCTGCATTCTGGCCTTCCAAGTGACTCAAAATAGACTTGGCGGCACCTAAGTGGTGGTTTGGGATTTTAGGCTCTAAAATTTTCAAATTGGGTTTTCAGCACCAAAATCATTTTAAGTATTTCTGATCATGAAAACCCAGTTTGCAACTGCACTCTTTGTATGCGTAATGTTTGTTTTGGGTATTTTTAGGAGTGAAGTAAAACTATTCTTTTTAAAGAAATCGAAAAGCACTTTAATGTAGTCCCAAAATGTACAGAGAGAAGCCTGTTGATGTAGTCAGTTTTGATGCAGGACACATCTAGGTCATTTCGTTTAAAGTAACCGATACTAGTGCAGAACCACACTGCAAAGCAAAAGCATCCTTGAGTACCAGTCTCCATATTACAGTATTGATCCACTGTAGTGCAAAAAGCTTTGATGAGGTGAGGAAGAATGTGGCTTACAGTATTAGGACTATGCAGTGTCTCACTATGAGTTGCACTTAAACATGCTTCTTTACTTTTTTTTATTTATTTTTTTTTTTGAACTCGCTCACGTTTTATCAGCTTCACAAAGGAGTAGCTCAGAAATAACTCCACTATTGGCAATGGCCTTCTGCCCTAAAAGTAATCAATGGCTCTTGTTCTTTTTAGACGTGTTACACTGTTTGCAGTCGTGGTGTGCTTCCTTTATATCCTCAAATTAAGTTTTGGCCCTGAAGAATGTGACATGAAGAAAATGCACTATGTGGACCCTGAACATGTAAAGGTTTGCTATTCTTTATCTGTATCTAGCAGATGTTACTGATGTATTGTGTTGAGTTGGAAAGTTCACTGCAGGACCTGAAGTGATGGAGTTGGAGATTGAAGTCCTACAATGAAGGCAGATGAATTTACCTCTCTGTATGCTCCATTGCCTGCACTGAGAGGCTGAGGTTTTCAATTTTTATGCTTGTGTAGGCAGTGAGACTTACACAGAGAAAATTATAGAGTTTTAGGAATAAAATTAGAGGAAGAAAACAATGGTTTATGAAAGATTAACATTTGCCTTCACAGACATGATACATAGTTTGAAAAGGTATGACTGCATTAACACAGTGGAAGGTTGCAAGAAGGAAAAAAGGACTTAGATATGTACATAGAATTCTGTGGCCTGATCATTTTGCCAGTTTCATGCATGGAATGCCTTTGACCTCACTGGAAGTTGCAGAATGGAGGGATGATTAGTCAGACTTAAAAACCAGCTTCTGTAATGCCACACTGGAGAGTGAGAAGGCTTGAGAGTTGTTCTAAAAACTGAAACATTATGCTTGCTATTACATTGTAACACAAAGGTGCTAACTCTCACCCTGCATTGGGAAAGAAGGAAGAATTTGATATTTAGAATATCTGCTTAGACTTCTAAAACACCTGGGCCCATTTAAACATTTTTGGTACTGGTAGGGTCTGTTCTGCACATCTGTAGAGTTTTTTTTAATTGCAATTAAAAAAAAAACCTGTCCCCTTTTCCCATTTTCCTTTGTTCCCCTTTTTCTGTAATCTTAACATCAGGTTTGCATTTTTGACTCTCCCATATATATCACACAAACATCTCTTTGTTTTCTAAATGCCTCTGTTCCTCCCATCTTTCCATTTTGTTCTTGTTTTTATGATAAATCCTATAATTTGTTGAGGGGTGGTAAAATGACATCTTTGCCTTTGAACTATACTAAAGCTTCCTCCTTGTGCCAGACCACAATTTGTAGGTTCTGCTCTCTAAAAATGTGCAGGAGGATCTTGTTTCAAAGAGACTGATTATCATTTATTTGGCAAGGGAAGAATCAGCTGAAAGCTAGTACTGTAGGTTTTTATATTGGTACTTCATCTTCATTTTAAGGAGAACTTGTGACCCTCCGCTTCTGGGTTAACATTTTAAGCATGGTTATAGTGTGATTTTTTTGAATGACCATAAACATCTAAATTAAAATCAGTTCACAAGTCAATATGCTGCAAATCCTGTCTTGGATGTGACAGAGGTTTTTCTTTCCAGTTCACATGTCTCTGGTGGTTCAGTTTATGCAATCAAAATTTAGTTGACAAATTTGTTACTGATGGATGACAGTCTTCCTTTTCCGTAGCTGTATTGGCCATGAACAAAAATAACCAGCTGTTGCTTGAAAATGTGCAGGAAGCAGACAAGCTTTGTAAAATGGTACCTTTTTACAAAGTAATTTTTCTGACTGCACCTGCACTCTAACTTACTCCTAAAGAAATCTTCCACCTGAAGGATGTAAAAGTTATACTCTGAAATCTGCACTCATGATATCACCACAAACAGGTAGGTTCTTGTTTTAACTGACTAGTTTTAAATTTCCCACAGTTGGTGGTTCAGCTTTGTTTATCTTTCTAAAACCTACACCTGCTAATTTATGGATGTCTGTTGGCCTCCTGGAAGGTTGCTTCAGACAGGATATGCTATATTTATAATACTGAACTGTACCAGCTTGTGTGGCTTAAATTTTATATACACCATCTTGTTTCAGAGAGCACAAAAATATGCCGAACTCATACAGCAAGGAGAATGTCGACCTTCTTTTGTGAAGAAGGAGATGAACAGATTATTTGCTGAAAAGTACAGGGCGAACATATTTCCCTTTGTCAGAGAAGATATATATGGACATGAAGATGTGTTTAAATACAAACCTCCATTTGGATTTCACAAGAACTCTCATAAACTTCAGAACCTCTTAAAACTCTTACCTGAGCATGACTTGCCAGAGAACTTGAAATCAAAACACTGTAAGCGTTGTGTTGTTGTAGGAAGTGGTGGAATACTTCATGGATTGGAGCTAGGCCATGTGCTGAATGATTTTGATATTGTTATAAGGTGCATATATTTCTTCTGTCTAACATTACAAAGTAATTTAACGTTTGTGTTGTTTGCAAACAGCTTCTCTTTTTGAGAGGGGAAAGGGAAGTCTCAAACTCCATTTATTACTTAGTTTATGAAACTGAAAGTACTTTATTAATATTTCTTGTCTTTACAATATTTAAAATATGATGAATCAGATAAAGTTACTCAAATTCAGACTGCAGGGACCAGGAATATATCATTATTTCAGTGTGCTCTAGACCAGTGGTTCTCAACCTTTTTTGAACCAGGATCCATTTGTAAACATTGATGGCCCGTCCCAATCCAATAAGTAGAAAACACACGTATTTTGGCTCCAAAATACTTATTAACTACTATATGTAGCAGCAACAATAACAATAATAATAGTAATAATAAGTTAAAGCAGCTCAGTATCCAGAAAGTTTAAAGGCAGAAATCAACATTAACAGGAACACATTAACAGTATAATAAATCCTAGTTTCCACTTAATGAGAAACCTGAGCTTGTTTCTCTTTGACAAGTTTATCAAAGTTTGGTGTAATTTTAGTCAGCGCAATCTGAAAGTTGTGTTCAGCATCCAGTCTATTCCTGCTTTTATTCTTCAGTTGAGTCAAGGCAGAGAATCCAGGTTTGCGCAACTATGTTGTACTGAAAGGCAAAATGACACTAATTGCATGGCAAACAAGAGCAGGACATTTTCCGGCAGCAGCACTGCAGCAAAACTGGGGAATGCTCATTTCAGGATATTTTCTCTATAGACTGTGAAAGCAAGATAACTTGACCAACTGAGATTCTTGCTCCTTAGGTAGATTCATGTTTTCCAACACAACTCCAAATGGATCCTGTATCCATTCTTTGCCCTCAAGTTGTTCGTCTGGAAAGTAATTTCAGAATCTTGTATGCAATTTAGTTAAATGACTACTGATCATTTTCTTCAGTGCTTCCTGGCTAGTGGAATCTTTCAAAAAAAATTTTGTTTCTGGATATGCGTTACGAAACATGTCCATCCTATCATTTGAAACATGTTTGTTCCACAGAGAGAGGTTTTTTTTTTTTAAATTTAGCAATTTTGTCAGTTAGCTCAAAGCAATTGTCCTCCGCCCTGTAAAGACGGATTCAAATCATTCAGGTGATCGAATATATCTTCCATATATGCAGCACAAACAAGCCATTTGTTGTTACTGAAGTGCTCTACCAGGTGAGATTTTTTTTCTTCAAGAAAAGCTGCCAACTCATTTTTAAGTTTATATACATGAGACAACACTTTGCCATGGGGCAGCCGGTAAAGCAGATGTACACGTGTACTGCCCGTTTTCTGACAGAAGGCGTGAAAGCATCATGAATTCTTGACATTTTGTTTGATGTAATTCACTATTTTTACAGCATTTTGAAGAGTTTTGTGAAGCTCAGGTGCCTTGTCTTTAGCTGCTAATGCCTCCCTGTACAGGAAACACTAGTTCCATGTTGCATTGGGTGCTTTCAAAAGGATTTTTAGAGCAACTACTGAATGTTTCCGTCATCAGTTGTAACACTAACACACTTCGACCATCTTAATCCCGCTGACTCCCAGTAATTATCCAGTGTAACAAATATATCAGCAGTAGTAATAGAAATAGGCAAATCTGCACTTAACAAGTACTGTTCTTGCAAATCACTTTTCCATGCATGCCTTACATAAACCAGCACGATAGCATGGTTTGATACATCTGTAGATTCATCTAATTGTAAAGCAAAACAGTCGCTTACTGAAAGACGATCAGTTGTTTGCGGTTTGGTGTATTCTGAGCTATATCACAGATTCTTCTCCATATTGTATTGTTGGAGAGAGAGAGAGATTGCTTTTAATTTTTTTTGCCACCGACTCACCTGACAATTTAGTGCATATGTTGATAGCAGAAGGTAAAACTAACTCCTCGGTGACAGTGTGAGCTTTTTTGCAATGCGGTGTGCAACGTGATAAGAGGCATGCAGTGCTTGCTGACGGACAGTAAATGCATGTTCATATTATTTTTTGACATTTCCATTTGGCATTTTCATTTAAAAAAAATCAAGACTTCTCTTTATAGCTAGAGTGTTTTGTCTCCAAATGTCTACATTAATTTGATGGTTTTAGGCTTTCATTTGTTAACAGTTCACTGCAGATGGCACACTCTGGCCTGTGTTCACCATTTTGGTCTGCGGTAAATGAAATCCCAAACTTTAAGCAAGCAGGGTCGTATCTACAATTACTTTTCTTCTCAGGTTGTGATGAATTCCTACTACCATTGGTACTTGCAGTTGCAACAGGACAGTTTAAAAATGTATCCATTTCACTAATTAGAGACTCACTTTAGAGACACACACTCTTCACTTGAAACTCTCCACCGCACTCTTTTCCCATAACTCTTTCCACCTTCCATTCGATTGGCTAATCGGTAAGGCTGGGTCACAGAGGTCACTGGTTCCGTGAGTTTTGTGTGACCTTCATGACTTCAGCTCTTGGTGGCGGGGCTGAGGGCTTGGGCGGCTGTGAACCTTTTGTACATTTGTTTGACCCACTTTTAGGTAGCGACCTGTGGGTTGAGAAACACTGCTCTAGACACCAGATACCACACAATGTGGATAATGATAATAGTGAGTTGGAAATTACTGCAGTCACAGACAAAGCACAACGTACACATGAAGTTGGTACTACATAAATTCCTAAAGTAAATAGATGTCTGATCATTCTAATGTAGGCTCTTGAAATTACCAGTGCCATCTTCTGGTTATCATGGGGAGTTGATCAGTTATCTTGCTTTTCAAGTATTCATTGTTCCAAGTGAAAGGGTAAGTGGATCTGTTAGTGTTAGAAAGTATTCTGTTTCGGAGTTGTGATACATAGCTGTATTTTCAATGCACCTGTCTCGTTGACACACTCTGGAAGACACATAGTATAACAAAAGCATAATAAACAGTCAATAAAAATGAAATAAACTACTGTTGTCTTCAAATGAAAAACAATTCTGAGGTTCCAATTAAAAAAAAAAAAGAAAAGAGAGAGATTTGGGAGTGATGAGATGGGCAAAGAATAATATGGACTCGCTAGAGGTCATATTAAATACTCATTGGAATTAAAAGATGACAAGTGCAATGTAAAATATATAGACTGCTTGCTCATTTTAGTGACAAAAGTAAGTCTTGACTGCTTTTTACCCTCGTTAGCCCTGCAGAGATACTATTTTTCTTGTCACCAATAGATTTGCAAGACACTAAAAGTTATGAACTGAATAGAGACACTGGATTTATGGCTTATTACAGCCATCTATAAGCCACTAATAGCCTCTCTTCCCAGCTGCTTTCCCTGCCTTTTCCTCCTCCTGATAGGAAAGGTGTTAAAGGGCCACTTTGCCTTGAATAGTCCCTTGAAATATGTGTTAACTTCGTATGCTAAACTATCTGTTCCATTTTGCAGTGATACTCTGATGTTAAGGCTTTGTCTACACTGCACTTTCATTGGTAAAGCTGGTCATTAAGGGGTGTGAAAAAAAACAAACACCTGAGAATTACAAAAGAGTTACAGACGAAAAGTGCCGGTGTGGACAGTGCTACTGCCTCTAGTTGGGAGTGGATTTATTTTGTTGGCGGCTCCCACCGACAAAGAGCAGCTACACTGTGCACCTTTTAGTGGCATGGCTGTAGTGGCACAGCTGTGTCACTAAAAGACACGTAGTGTAGTCAGAGCCTTAGTCTACATTACAGAGTTAGATCAACACACGGCAGCTTAAGTCAACGTAACTATAGAAATGTCTACACTACCGATGTAAGTTAGGTCAATTAAATTTTGTAGCGCACACATGGCCTGAGTTAATTTCCCAGACCTGAAGAAGAGCTCTGTTTAAGCTTGAAAAATGTCTCTCTCACCAACAAAAGCTGGTCCAATAAATGATAATACCTCATCCACCTTGTCTCCTAAATTCCAGTCAGTTAGGATTGTGCAAACCCACCGAGGACATTGCGATTCCTGAGATGTCATTGAAGGGGTAATTTTTACTTGAAGAGCCTTTTATTGCTGGTGGTGATATGCAGGAAGCTTTCTGTTTGCCCCTTAGAGCCCTAGTTGAGTTATAGGGCAACAAGCGACATGAACACTCCAATAGTATTTGTGCAGTTCCTTTTCAGAGCGAGGCCATCCATTGAGGTTTGTTCTTGTTACCAGAGGAGTAATTTATTGATGTATTATGTTCAAATAAAATTTGATGAGCCAACTAAAACTTGTTATTTAGGTATTTAAAGTCTCTTGTGTGATATTTGAATGACATCAGGTACCATGTTTACTTATTGTGTTTTGTTTCACTTTTTTTTTTTTTAGATTAAATAATGCACCAGTTCAGGGCTACACAGATCATGTTGGTAACAAAACTACCATAAGGATGACCTATCCAGAGGGAGCCCCACTTTCTGAAAATGAATATAACCCTCAGAGCTTGTTTGTTGTTGTCTTATTTAAAAGTGTCGATTTCAATTGGCTTCAAGCAGTGGTAAAAAATGAAGCATTGGTAGGTATAAACAGTCGACATCGCATGCGTATTTTGGTTTTCTGATGCACAGAAAACTGATTTTTCTAGTCTGGTCACTTTTACTGTACTGAATTCTTCACAAGCAGTCAGGGTGGGTTATTTTAAATCAGCAAGCAGAAAACTTTGTTTAAATATTCAGTTTTAATCCTGTTTTGCATTTGTACTTTGAATGATTTTTCTAAAGAAAGGTTGATTCTCATTGGTTGGTATAACGTGGTACTACTTTTCGCTAACCAGGAGGATACACAATATTTAATGGCACAGAGAGTACACTTATAAAGTTTGTGGATGATACCAGACTGGGAGGGTTGCAAGTGCTCTGGAGGCTAGGATTAAAATTCAAAATGATCTGGACAAACTGGAGAAATGGTCTGAGGTAAATAGGATGAAATTCAATAAGGACAAATGCAAAGTACTCCACTTAAGAAGGAACAATCAGTTGCACACATACAAAATGGAAAATGACTGCCTAGGAAGGAGTATTGCAGAAGGAGATTGGGGAGTCATAGTGGATCTCAAGCTACATATGAGTCCACAGTTTAACACTAATTGATGCAAAAAAAGCTAACATCATTCTGGGATGTATTAGCAGGCGTGTTGTAAGCAAGACACAAGAATTAATTCTTCTGCTCTGCTCCACGCTGAGTAGGCCTCAGCTGGAGTTATTGTGTTCAGTTCTGGGCACCACATTTCAGGAAGGATGTGGACAGATTGGAGAAAGTCTAGAGGAGAGCAACAAAACTGGTTAAAGGTTTAGAAAACATGACCTATGAGGGAAGATTGAAGAAATGGGGTTTGTTTAGTCTGGAAAAGAGAAGACTGACAGGGAAGGGGGATGTGATAACAATTTTCAAGTACGTAAAAGATTTTTATAAGGAGGCAATGAAAAATTGTTCTCCTTAACCTCTGAGGATAGGACAAGAAGCAATGGGCTTAAATTGCAGCAAGAGTAGTTTAGGCTGGACGTTAGGAAAAACTTTCAAACTGTTGGTAGTTAAGCACTGGAATAAATTGCCCAGGGAAGTTGTGGAATCTCCATCACTGGATATTTTTAAGAGCAGGTTAGACAAACACCTATCAGGGATGGTCTAGACAATACTTAGTACAGCTATGAGTGCAGGGGACGGGAATAGATGACCTCTTGAGGTCCCTTCCAGTCCTATGTTTCTATGACTTACGTGAATTTAAGCAGTTATGTAGCTTAACATAGATTACGTCAGATTCTTAATTTTTATATTTTTGTTAGAAAATGCTGAATGACAAATTTATGTACTAGATTTTTTTTTTTTTTTTAGCAGTGACTTGTCTAGCTGCATTATATAGGAGATAGTATAGCTTAGTGGCTAGAGAACTGAACCGGGACTCAGGAGATGTGGGTTTAATTCCTGGCTCTTCCATTGGCCTGTGTGGCCCTGGGCAGGTCACTTCTCCGTGTCCCTTAATTTTCTCATTTATAAGATAGGGATAGTGATACTGTGACCTCTTTGATAAAGTATTTTGAGATATAAAAGATGAGAAGCTCTATATAAAGACTAAGTGGTTGTCATATTATTATTGGTACTATTTGGATGTAAATTAGCATTTAATTAAAAATTCCCCCAAAAATATCATTTAAAAATTGTTTTTGTTAAAGCTACCTTAAATATGCTGGATACATTAAAGGAAAAAAATATTAATTTTTTTCCTTTAAAGCCAATTGATTTACTAAACAACAGAAGTATTATCTGTAGTTAATTGAACTGATTTCTTTCTGGTTATCACATCCATCAAGATTTTATAACTTGTAGATCTCGTCCTGCCCTTTTGTGTTTATTGACAGATTAAAAGAGGAAAACAAGTTTTCTGCTTTTAAGCTTCCAGATGGTTTCAGAACTTTGAATGAATTAATCAGTGCGCTGAACTACTTGAATAAACTGAAATGAAGAAAATATTTTCTTTGCACCTGCAGAAGGGGCTAGGTCTGTCAAAAGCTGGTGTAACACTTCAAACCCTGGTTCTAGGTTCATAGCCAATGACTTCAATTAGTACAGTGGTTCAACTTTTCTGGCAGCAAACATATACTGTTTGAATACTATTTTGATATTTACATTATTGTAATATATTTAAATAAATTTAGGCCTTTATATAGCATAATTTCAAATTGAATTTGAAATATATCTTCTAAAAAAAAGTTGAATTAAAATAAATCACATTTTTGTGCTTTTTTTATCCACCTTGCAAGCAATCTATTTGTTGCAGTACTTCTAGTTTTTGTTCATGTTAGTACATAGAAGTAATACTGTATGCTCACACTGATGCCTTTCATCCAAGTGTCTTGATCTTTTACACACACTAAACATCGAAATACCTTATGTGCTCAGTAAAGTATAATTCATTTTGTTTTTGGGTTAAGTGACTTGGTTAAGGTTGTAGAGCCAGGAACAGAAACCAGATGTTCTGACTGCCAGTCCCCTTTCTTAACTGCTAAACCACATCATGCTCGTTTAAGGGTGTTTGTGTTATGTGTAATAGATATAATTAAATAAAAATGTCACTAGTTGGTATTAGCTGGCGTTGATTATTGCCTTTCAATTTCTGTATGCAGATTCATTTAGTTGCTTAATGTATATTTAAAGAAATAGATTTATATGCAAGAGACACCTGAAGTATTGTATTTTATTAAGTAGAATTATCATGAAAACATGAAATTTCCATAAATTATTCATTAGTGATATATTTAATAGAAAACTGTTAAGATATTTAGCAGTTTGTGCACATAATATTACAGATAATGCAAAGGAAGGTTAAATTCTCTTGTTTTGCTACCTGAATTAGTTTATGGAAGGCTTTTTAGACTTGCAGAATTGACCACGACTACCTATTACCGCATGCATTTAGGTAGAATATACTATTTTATTACAGTGCTCAGCGTTATATGTTCTGCTCTTTAAAAAAAATGCTTTATATATAATACAAGTGACACTAATGAAGAAGTTATCCTTAAATTATCCTTTGAATTTAAATATTGGTGATATTACACTGAATGATTATTGATTTTTAGAGTTAACAGACAAACGTATTACATTTGTGGAACTTTGAGGAACTATCACTGAGTGGTGTATTGGGCCCAAGCAATGTGTAGTTTATAGAACACAAGCATACCTTTCAGAAAAAATTGCACAATTTTTCACATAGCAGCATTATGTTAACAACTGTTGAATGCACTCTCTGATCTGAACCGGATATTTGACTGACTGACTTTGGTGGCTCTAGTGTCCTTTTATGGGCTTAAAGTCTTGGCTCTATGAGTTAAGATCAAGTGTAAGTAGTTTCTTGACCTATCCAAGGCCGTGATCAAGTGTCTTGATATTTTTGGTCTTTTGATCTCGAGATGAAAACTTTGTGTGTGTCTCTGGGACCTTTGAAGTAAGTTATATCTATTCTAATAATGAAAAGTCATTGTATTTTTGTAATATCAGAAGAGAAGTCATATTATAGAAATAGATATAACAAATATTTTTCATAGGGATTTTTTGGGAAAGAATGTGTCCAGTGTACAGAAACGGCACCCTCTTCTTTCATCACTTTTCTTATTTGCTCACTCTGACACAATTTATGGAGAGAAACGTAAAATGAGCCTGATTCTGATCTTTCACCAGTTTAGCACAGGGCATCTCCATTGACTTCTTTAACGTTCTGACATATTCTGGCATGAGATCAGAATTGGGCTCGCTGAGTCTCATTGTTCTTCTCTCCTTCTATCCTACAACACTTGTTGTTAAATGTACACTATCAGCTAGAAATACAGTTAAGTGGAAAATGTGAGTAAAATAGTTTCAGGTCCTACACCTGTTTGCAAGTCATTCGGCCAACTGTTGCAGAATATTGATCAAGTTTTTCCTCTCTTTTCAAATGCTTTCTCTACTGTGTTGCTGTGGGAAAGCCCAAATAGAGGCAAGAGGGGTGGGTTGATGGGTGAGTGACTGTCCACGAAAGTGCAGTCTCATGTTCAAAGTAAATGAACTAAACAGATAAAGAATTGCATTTTCTCTTTCTCTCAACTTAAGTATTATTTGTTTAAAAGAAGTCAGGCATTTGGGAATTATACATCAACCTCCTAGTAAGTCTTTGCCATAAATAATTTCTGACGCGCTTTGGACAATCTTATGTTTTAATAGTATTGAGTTACGTGCTGTGCCCCAGTATCAGTTTGCCATGTCAATGTATTTGTTTCCCTGTGTTTAATTAATTATTTTTTTCCCCTCTTTAGCCACTATGGGTGCGACTATTTTTTTGGAAGCAGGTGGCTGAGAAAATTCCTGTAACACCAAAACAGTTTCGTATTTTAAATCCGATCATCATTAAAGAGACTGCCTTGGATATACTACAGTACCCTGAGCCTCGATCTAAATTCTGGGGCTGGGATAAGGTAAGATACCTTTTTTGGAAGGTGCTGGATAGATACATTTAACTCCTTCGAAATCTAATACAAGAAGATCAAATAAAAAAGAGTTTGGACTTTTCAGTGTAGTCTCTGTGCAATTTCTCAGTCATCGTAAAGTCTTCTCTTCTCAAACACTCCTTGTATTTTCTTTAACATTCCCTATTAGATATTTGTAAAATAGTGGGGTTTCACGTTCTCGTTAATTATAGAAAAAGTTCAAAATCTAGGGCCATTTTAGTTTTTAAGTTAGGGGTTAGGCTTGTTTTTGTTCACGTAAGGTGACCTGCATGTGATTTTTTTTTTTCAATACCCCAAAGTTTTAAAAAGAAGTACTTCTGTGAAATGCATTAAGAATGCAGGTCTTCTCAATACCATGTACATGTGGTAGGCCATGCACTGCGTTTAAATATTAAGAATGTAAAGCTTTTGAATCATTTGTATGTCCCTTTTTTGCTGAGGAGGATTTTACCTAAAGAATGTGCCTACACTGTAAAAATAGGTGAGTTCTTCACTTGGGGTAGCTCACTTGGGTTAAAATAGCAGTTATTAAGCAATCAGTTTGTAAGTGCCTGGAGGATAGTAGGGTAATAAGTAATAAGCATGGATTTATCAAGAATACATCATGCCAAACCTCAACCTAATATCCTTCCTTGGCAGGATAACTGGCTTTGTGGATATAGGAGAAGCTGTAGATGTGATATATGTTGATTTTTTGCAAGGCTTTTGACACATCATATTCTCATAAGCAAACTAGGAAAATATGGGCTCGATGAAATTACTATAAGCTGGGTGCACAGCTGATTGAAAACCTATACTCAAAGTAGCTATCAATGGTCAGCTGTAAAGCTGGAGTGGGAGCTATAGAACATAAGAACTGTCATACTGGGTCAGACCAAAGGTCCATCTAGCCCAGTATCCTGTCTTCCGACAGTGGCCAATGTCAGGTGCCCCCGAGGGAATGAATAGAACAGGTGATCATCAAGTGATCCATTCCCTGTTGCTCATTCCCAGCTTCTGGCAAACAGAAGCTGGGGGTGCTATCCCTGCCCATTCTGGCTAATAGCCGTTCATGGACCCTATTCTCCATGAGTTTATCTAGTTCTTTTTTGAACTCTTACAGTGTTGGTCTTCACAACATACTCTGGCAAAAAGTTCCACAGGTTGACCTTGCGTTGTGTGAAGAAATACTTCTGTTTGTTTTAACCCTGCTGCCCATTGATTTCATTTGGTGACCCCCAGTTCTTGTGTTATGATGAGTAACTAACACTTCCTTATTTACTTTACCCACACCAGTCATGATTTTATAGAGTTCAAGCATATCCCCCTTTAGTCGTCTCTTTTCCAAGCTGAAAAGTCCCAGTTTTACTAATCTCTCCTCATACGGAAGCCGTTCCATACCGCTAATAATTTTTGTTGACCATTTCTGTAACTTTTCCAGTTTCAATATATCTTTTTGAAATGAGGGGACCACATCTGTATGCAGTATTCAAAATGTGAGCGTACCATGGATTTATATAATGGCAATATGATATTTTCTATCTTATTATCTACCCCTTTCCTAATAATGCCCAACATTCTGTTAGCTTTTTTGATTGCCACTGCACATTGGATATTTTCAGAGAACTATCCACAATGACTCCAAGATCTTTCTTGAGTGGTAACAACTAATTTAGACCCCATCATTTTATATGTATAGTTGGGATTATGTTTTCCAATGTGCTTTACTTTATATTTATCAACATGGAATTTCATCTGCTGTTTTGTTGCCCAATCACCCAGTTTTGAGAGATCCTTTTATAGCTCTTCACAGTTTGCCTGGGACTTAACTATCTTTAGTCGTTTTGTATCATCTGCAAATTTTGCCACCTCCTGGTTACCCCTTTTTCCAGATTATTTATGAATAAATTGAATGGGACTGGGCCCAGTACAGACCCCTGGGGGATGCCACTATTTACTGCTCTCCATTCCGAAAACTGACGATTTATTCCTACCCTTCGTTTCTTATCTTTTAACCAGTTACCAGAGGACCTTCCCTCTTATCCCATGATAGCTTACTTTGCTTAAGAGCCTTTGGTGAGGGACCTTGTCAATGGCTTTCTGAAAATCTAAGTACACTATAATCCACTGGATCCCCCTTGTCCAAATGCTTGTTGACCCACTTCAAAGAATTCTAGTAGATTGGTAAGGCATGATTTCCCTTTCCAAAGCCATGTTGACTCTTCCCCAACAAATTTATGTCCATCTGTGTGTCTGACAATTTTGTTCTTTACTATAGTTTCAACCAGTTTGCCCGGTACTGAAGTCAGGTTTACTGGCTTGTAATTGCTGGGATCACCTCTGGAGTCTTTTTTAAAAATTGGCATCACATTAGCTATCCTCCAGTCATTTGGTACAGAAGCTGATTGAAATGATAGGTTACAGAGTACAGTTAGTAGTTCTGCAATTTCACATTTGAGTTCCTTCAGAACTTTTGGGTGAATACCGTCTGGTCCTGATGACTTATTACTGTTTAGTTTATCAATTTGTTCCAAAACCTCCTCTAATGACACCTCAGTCTGGGTGGGACAGTTGCTCAGATCTGTCACCTAAAAAGAATGGCTCAGGTTTGGGAATCTCCCTCACATCCTCAGGCATGAAGACTGATGCAAATAATTCGTTGAGTTTCTCTGCAGTGGCCTTATCGTCCTTGAGTGCTCCTTTAGCACTCAATCGTCCAGTGGTCCCACTGGTTGTTTAGCAGGCTTCCTGTTTCTGATGTACTTAATTTTTTTTTTGCTATTACTTCTTGAGTCATTGGCTAGCTGTTCAAATTCTGTTTCGGCCTTCCTAATTATTTATTTTTTCGCCTCATTTGCCAGAATTTATGCTCCTTTCTATTTTCCTCACTAGAATTTAACTTCCACTTTTTTAAAGGATGCCTTTTTGCCTCTCACTGCTTCTTTTACTTTGTTGTTTAGCCATAGTGGCACTTTTTTGATTCTCTTATTATGTTTTTTAATTTGGAGTATACATTTAAGTTGTGGATTCATGCTTCATACATTAACTTCTGTTTTCTTTCATTGTTGATGCAAGGCCTACGTTGGACTTTGTACTGTTCAATATTTTCACTGATGACTTGGATAATGGAGTGGAGAATGTACATCTAAAATTTGTGGATGACACCAAGATGGGAGAGGTTGCTAGCATTTTAGAGGACAAGATTAGAATTCAGAAAGATCTTAACAAATTGGAAAAGTGGTCTAAGATCAATAAGATTAAATTCAATAAAGACATGTGCAAATTACTATTCCTAGGATGAAAAATAAATAAATGCACAACTACAAAATGGGGAATAACTGGGTAGGTGATAGAACTGCATAAAAAGATCTGAGGATTATAGTAGTTCTCAAATTGAGTATGACTCAACTGTTTGATGCAAATGTGATGCAGTGCTAAAAAGGCTAATATTCTGGGATGTCTTATGGATCGTAGTATGTCAGGCACAGGGGGCAATTGTCCCACTCTATTTAGCATTGATAAGTGCTCAACTCGAGTACTATGTCCAGTGCTGGTCACTGCACTGTAAGAAAGAGGTGGACAAATTGGTGAGAGTCCAGAAAGGATCAACAAAAATGATACAAAGTTTGAAAACCTGATCTATGAGGAAGGTTTAAAAAAAAAAAAAAAAAGGTGGGGGGCATGTTTATTCTTGAGAAAAGAAGTCTTCAGGCATATTGTAAAGAGCTGTTATAGAGGACTGTTTTAAAGAGGACAGTGATCAGTTGTTTTCCATGTCCATACAAAAAGTAGTTGACTTCAGCTGCAGCAAAGATGATTTAGGTTAGATATTAGAAAAATTTTCTAACTATAAGGATAAATAAGTACTGGAAGAGGGTTCCAAGGGAGGTTTTGGTATCCCTGTCATTGGAGGTTTTTAAGAATAAGTTAAACACGGCAGGGATGGTCTAGCTATACTTGGTCTTGCCTCAGTGCAGGGTGATGGTCTACGTGACCTCTGGAGGTCTCTTCCACCCCTACATTTCTATGATTATGAAAACTGATAAAGGGGAAGGATGTTGTATTGTGAATGTTTATTTTTCTTTTCAGAATGTTCCCACAATTGGGGTCACTGCAGTTGTTCTGGCCACACATTTATGTGATGAAGTGAGTTTAGCAGGATTTGGATATGACCTCCGTCAACCCAACACACCTTTGCACTACTATGACAATCTGTGCATGGCCGCAATGGAAGGACAAACTATGCATAATGTGACAACTGAAACAAAATTCCTACAAAAACTGATTAAAGAAGGGATTGTGAAAGATCTCAGTGGAGGAATACAGTGTGAATTCTGCAAAAAACCAAGCTAATGACTGGAATTGAGAGCACAGACTGGATTAGAGGTTCCTGCAGCCTTGCCAGCAATGGCCCTTTCAGTGCTCTCGTCCCACAAAGACTTTGAAGAATCTCTCTTCTTCGTATTTCTGTTGCTTTTTAATGTCAAGTTGAATTCGTTGTATTTTTTTATTTATTTTGAGTCCAGGTTTTTACCTTGCACACTTTTGTGGATAATTATCAATACAGTTTTGAGTTTAGAGAGATTAATTTAAAATATGTCATGTTTTAAGCTATCTGAAGGAAAACAAAATGTGTAGGTTTTATATGTGAAGGGCACTCACGAACCTAGGTGTGTGTTGCCTAATCTGGGGAGAGAAGAATTGTTCCCACTAAAGTGGTGTTGCCTTTGTGGGTCCATTTGTCAGTACATAATTCCTCTGTGCATACAAAGAAAAGCAAAGGTGTGTGTTTCTAAGTGAATTTGCTTTGTTGCTTGCAGGTTCACTAGTCTTTGTGGTAGATCATCCACTTGTATAACCTTCCACAGATATTTAGGCTACTCCCTTTCTGTGCTGATACCTATTTTTTGGGGGGAGAGGGGTGAAGGGGCCGGGAGCAGGAAAGGGGAAAACTGATGTGGCAGTGGAGCTGAACAGTAAGTTCATTAATGCCACATCTAGTCATGCCTGGTATTTAAATCATTGACCGGTGTGAATGCTTTAGGATTAGAACGCTGGCTACTTAAACACTTGACACATTTGGGCCTGACCATGTTATAACCAGATTTAGCCTACAGTAGATATCTAACCTGAGCCCAAACTCTTCTCTTTCCCATCCTGGCTCCAAAACACCTGGTCATAATGTGGTTGGGTCACAAAAAAGTTTAAGCGTCACTGTTACAGGAATAGCATCAACATGAATTCCAGTCCTTTTTAGGGAGAGAGTTAAAAAGTAGTGTTTTGGGCTACACTGTCCCTTCTGCTATTTTATAAAAAGGTTTTAGTCCTTGCTGCTGAGTGAAAGACCCACAAACAAAATGGAAACTTTCTATGTAGTAGTCAGAGTAAAACTTACTACAGACAAAGTATAAGAAGGAAAAGATTGTACTTAATCTCCTTCATGGTACAGTAGGTATTAACTTGCAACAGTACTATGTAAAATAAAGATTCAGACTCAAATATAGTTTAAGTTGATAGTGGCCCTTTTATCTTGTGAATATGGTGTATGCTTCTTAATTGGAAGAGTGAGAGTGAAATTGTTTGCTTTACAGACCACCTAATAAACTGGCAATTCTGTGTGCACAAATAACTTATGAAGAAGAATTTGCCTTTGAGGAAGTAGTATGATCTACTAGCACTGTACAATGTCTTCTAAGTGCAGATTGCTTTTATAAATTCCTGTATAAATGTACTTTCTAATGACCGGAAATCAATGCAATTGAAAGAAAGCGGGATTGCAGATTTGTGAGTAAGTCTGAACTGTTTCGTTTTATTTTTCAAATAACACAGTTGTGGTTATTGGATTACTTGCTTTTGAGTGCTGTCTGTTACTCAGAGCGAGTGAAAAATGCTTTATTTGAATGCGAAATGGTATCAGAAAGTTAGTAGATGTGAACAGGTGGAATATAATTATATGAATTACAGGAATCACTTTGACTTTCCAGGTGACAAACCTTCCTATTAGTTCCTTATCATATGGTAAGATACACTAGGCATATTTTTAAAATTAGCATCAGGTTAAATTGCATCAAGAAAATAGGATGTGGGAATGGAATATAGTATTCATACTTGCCATGAAGAGTAGGTCTAATGGATGATTGTGTATGAACGCAGAAGTTGCACTGGCTATGGTTGTGAGACAATAAAACAGTGCCAGTTTACAAAGTGTAACACTGAAGATAGTGGCTATGAGCCTGATCTTTCCTAAGCACCCACACATCCCCTAAAGCGAATGATTAGAAATCATGCTGTGTGTGTTCAGGGCTCCATTTGTGCAACAGCAATAATATTAACCTAACTTCCTCCTCGTAACTTGGAACAGACTAATTTTTGTAACGGCAATACATTTCTAGTCCATGTTTTTTGTATGCTTTTAAGTATAGATCAAACTGTTTACTTGAAAAATTACTGATATATAAAGAGTTTTTAAGATAGTGATTTGTTTACTATAACATGTTGATTATTATCCCCTTATAGGTAAGATGAAAGCAAGCTACCTTAACTCCATTCAATATTACTGAAATATGAAAGAGTTTGGGAAAATTCAAATGTGCATATGGACAGTAGTACACTGACGTCTTTCAAAGTGCTGTTGCACAAACATTTTGTTGTACATCAACTGTTAGTTCACCAGGACTTCACACTGTTATGACTTAAGAATATGAAAATGTGAACTTAATAGAATGAAAGTATTATTAAAGCAATCAGTAATGTCCTTTGAGGTTTTCCATTTATCATCAGCTCTACAAGATGCTTTCATGTCTGCTTAAACTGTAGTCCAACCAACTTTGTCAGTTGTGATAAAACTTTTTTCTCTGTAGTAGTAAATATGTGGGTTATTCCTATGTGGACGTGACCATTACTGAAACAACAATGGAATTCAGGCTGTGAAAAGCAATAAACAGATGGAACCACTTTCTATTTATGTAGTTTCACAGGCCACAACATATAATTCTTACTGAAAAATACAGAATATGTAGCTAGAGAGTTCACTGGTCTAGTTTAATAGTTGACATTAGATCCCATGCCATCTAGAAAGAGGAGACCTTATGGAATAGTTCCTCATTTCCTTTCATTTATGCCAGTTTAATTTCATGAGAGTTATATTTGGATCTCCTTGGTGTATATGAGACTTGGTCCCCTACTCACAGCCAATGTGCTCTCCAGCTTCTTGAGGCTAACGTAGATGAGAATATATTTGTCTTCCTTACAGCATTGTCCTTAGTGTTATAAATGTGTTTACATTAAAAATACTTGTAGTGAGATTTAAAGAATTTGTGAGTGAAGATAAAGAAACCTCATATTAGAATTTGCCTTTTATAATAGCATTATAGGTGGGAGGAGGCACAGATACATATTCAGTACCCGTGCAGTCTGTATGCTTTTTTTCATTGTTACTGGATGTGTTTTTCCTTTGGTGTCTAGAACTTTGTTAATTTTTCAACTTTGAATGGTGGTAGGTTGTTACTGTGCAGCATCTGTCACCTGAAAAAGGCAAAACATGATATACGAGATGATCTGTTCAATCTTAAAGTATTTAGACCTGTAATCTACTCTAAACTACTTTTAAAAAGAGGGCACTAGTTTGCCCATTTAAAAATATATTTTATTAAAAAAAATCTTTAAAGTAATTCTGAGTTTAGTTCATATTTGGGGGGTTATTTGGAAGATAGCACAAGAGACACACCTAGGAACAGCTCAATTATTTTGGCTTGAAAGAGGTTGCCCATTCTAATTTGCTTTCACAGATTTTCACAATTTTGTGTGTGCAGAGTATCGATTTCATTGCTGTGTATGTACAGGAATTCTGCATGTAACTGGAAGCAAGCCAGTGCCAGCTTGGAATTTTTGTATGGTAGTTTGTACAGTGCTATTAACATGTAAAATGCTGATGTATGTAAAATACAGGCAAATGGAGTAGTGTAAATACAATGTGAGACTATTCTACAAAGCCCTGTTAGTCTCCATGAAAGATCTGTAACCCAACGGTATTCAAATGGGATTGCGACCCAGTCTTGAGGTACTTGGAGATGTATATAGAGACTGAATGTAGACCAACCTCTTCTGCCAGTGGGTGCTGAGTGGTAACTTGGACTTTAGTCTAGCAGCCTGGTCTTGAATAAGAGGTAACAGAGGTAACCACTGACATAGAAAGGAGAGACCTGCACAGAAAAGAAGCATGAGGTGGCTTTTGTCACCAGGCCTTGTCCTTCAGCAAGGCGAGGCAGGGAGGTTGCTTGAAACCTATTCCTCTTTCAGAGGCGACAATGGAGACTACACAGAGGTGGTCAGGTAGCATCGTTTCTCTCTCCCACCAGCAGCAGGGATTCTTGCATGCATCTCTGATTCCATAAGCAGTGGGATCTCTTCCTTAAGGTTGACTTTCCAGAACCTTACTCTTCTGCTCTCTTTTTGCCAGAGAGTGACTCTGACTATCTAGGAGAGCATAAGCCTAGGCTTCAGTGTAACTAAGGCTGTGTCTATACTATGAAGTTTGGTTGGCATAAGTAACATCTGTGAACAGCCACCAGAGTTTGTGTGTTGCTCGGGTGTTTGCGTGCTGGGCTGTTGGCTTCGGTGCAGTGCATGCTTACCTGGAGTGCTTGTGTTGGTGTAAAGTTAGGTGCAACACAGGTAGCACAGTGTGCCTCATTCCACTGTCTGGCACAATGTCTTTTGTGATATTTTTGAGTACTTTGTGGAATAGCCGTGTCTCAGGATTTCCTAGAGATAGGGGTCAAGTTCACACCATGCCACTTTCTTCATCCCATAATACTTTCCACATCTCATAATTTTCGCATTGTTTTTTGAAAATGCCCTCAGTGCCCTGCAGTGCTTTGCCATCATTTCTCGGACAGAAGCATGGACCCTCTTAAGCTCAACACAATTCTCATGTGCTAACTGAATGCTGATGTGTATATAGTGGGCGGGGAAATGCCAGGTTGCTGCTGACATTGATGGAGCAGCACCACACGTAGCCACACAAGCCAAAGGAAAATGAGCACTCAAAGAAAGGAAAAGTGGATGCTGACTCTACCTTTGTTGATTTACCTCTGGCTGAGCACAGGACACGCTTCTGATGTGGGTTGTGTAACAGGATTGCCATACAACCCTTTTTAGAACTTGTTCCCTAACCTGTTATTTTCTAACACTATACCGGTAAAGCAAAGCAGAGTCAAGGCCTATGTCTTAATCTGGAGGTGGGCCAGGTGCCATTTTTAAATGGGAAACAAAGGAGGCTTGGTGACGGGGAGGGAGGTGAGATTTGAGGGAAAGGAAAAGCAAAAAGCACGTTTCAGGGAATAATGCATGTATGCACTTACCCAAGCTCCCTCACCCTTCACGAGCAAGCTCATCTGTGCTTTTTTTAGAAGGGGAGCAATTTTAGCCTATTTCTTTACTGCATTATACTCCAGAAGGAGGATCAAATTCAGCCCTGTTCTAAGTTCCTGGACTGTGATGGAGATAAACCTGTGGTCTGTAGTGCTGATGCATTGTTCCAAAGCCCATGGCTGTGATGTTTCTTGCAGGCATGCTAAAAGGACATAGGACTGGAAGAGCCCTGCAAGGGTCATCTAGTCCAGTGCCCTGCTACCACAGGTAACCTCATTTTATAAATGTGTTCCAGACTTCCACTCCTGATGGCTAAAAACCTAACTTCCAGCCTAAATTTAATAATTGTTCCTTTACATCTATTGTGCCAACATTACCCTTTAGCTTAAATAGCTTTTCGCTCATGCTGCTGTTTACCTCCGATCTATTTATTGAGCGTACTCGTATCCCCTGTGACCCTATGTTTTTTACTAGGCTAAACGAGCCAAGTTCTTTTAGTCTCCACTCATTGATATGTTCTCCATTATCTTGATCTTCCTAGTAGCATTTTCTTCACCTATTCCAGTCTGAATTCATCGTTCTTCAACGTGGGTGACCAGTATTGTAAATAACATTCCGGATGAGGTCTTACCAGTGCTTTGTACAAATATCAAAGGGGAGAGAATCAAGTGGTCGAGAAAACAAACTTGAAGAAACTCTGGAGAGTTCACACACTGTATAACTGAGAAGAGCATGGTTTTTCTCCCAGCTGAGATCCAGTCTGAGTGGAGGATGTGCTTCACAACTTCAGGATTTATTGGGAATCAAAAGTGAGTGCCAAATACGACCTACAGCCTGCACTGAGTACCTGCTGTTAAGAATGTTGTAATGTGGGCAGGGCTAATACCAATATCTCTATATAATGTAACTTGTTATTGAAGTAGGGCTGGGGGCAAGAGAGGAAGTGGGCTATAGATCGGCATTGCAAAAGCTGGATCAACACATTCTTTCCTCGCTTGCATAATAGGCATGTGGCTATTATCTGCTGCTTTGGCCACTGTGTTCTGAAAAGTTCTATGGACAAACTGTTTGTACTTGTGCATTGAACTAGGAGACTCAAAGTGGGGAAAATGCAGTGCCAAGACTATGACATTGTATGGATTCATAGAATTCAAGGCCAGAAGGGACTATTCTGTAATCTAGTCTGATCTCCTGCATGTCATAGGCCGTTAAATTCAACCAGTTGCCCCTGTAATTGAACCCAGTAACTTGTTTGACTAAAGGATATCTTCCAGAAAGGCATCCAGTCTTGATGTGCAGACATCAAGAGAAGGAGAATCTACCGCTTTCCTTGGGAATTTGTTCCAATTGCCAATAACAGTAGTTTAGACATTTGTGCTTAATTTCTGTTTGGATTTGTCTGGCTTCAGCTTCCAGCCATTGATTCTTGTTATGCCTTTGTCTGGTAGATTAAAGAGCACTTCAGCACCTGGGATTTTCTCTACGTGAAGGCATCTATATGCAGTAATCAAGTCACCCCTGTCTTTTTGATAACCTAGAGAGAGTGAGCTTTTTAAGTCTCTCGCTGTAAGACATTTTCTCCAACCTTTGAATCATTTTTGTGGCTCTTTTCTGCACGCGTTCCATTTTTTCAGTATTCTTTTTAAAACGAGAACACCAGAACTTCATGCAGTATTCCAGTATTGATCTCACCAATACTATATAAAATCCCCTCCCTATTCCTGCTCACTGCAACTCTGTTTATACATTGTTTGTTACAGCATTGCACTGGGAGCTCATGTTCAGTTGCTTCTCCACTGTGACCCCCTATATCCTTTTCAGAATCATGGAAGTGCCGCCTTGAAAGCCTTGTTCTGTAGATATGTCCTACATTCCTTGTTCCTAGATGTTTCATTTGCATTTGACTGTATCAAAACTAACTGTCTTTGACTGGACCAAGCTTACTATGTGATCAAGGTTACTATGTATGAGTGCCCTGTTCTCCTCATTTACTATTCATGAAATCTTGGTCATCCACAAATAGTGTCAGCGGTGATTTTATATTTCCTTCCAGATCACTGATGAAAATGTTTAATAGTGTCAGGCCTAGTATCGGTGCCTTCGTAATTCCATTAGAAACGTCCTCCTTACATGATGATTCCCTGTTAACTACTTTTTGAGATCTGTCAGTGAGCCAGCTCTTAATCCATTTAATATGTGCTCTGTAGTTACTGTTTAGTGCCACTTTTTAAATCAGAACGTGGCATGGTACGAAGACCAATGCCTGACATAAAGTATGTTATCTCTGTGCAGGTATCTTAAAGTTATTATCTCATCCGAGTGAAATCTGGTTTGTTTGATAAGATCCGTTTTCAATAAAACGATGAATTGGCATTAACTGTATATCTATGCTTTAATTTTCTTTAGCAGTTGAAGCATGTGCGTGTGGGTGTGTAATTTTATCTTACTGGTTGGGACTGTCTTGTTTGCTCATATTGAGTGTTATCAGGCCATGTGAAGGCCAAAAGTATAACAAGGTTCAAAAAAGATTTAGGTAAGTTCCTGAAGGATAGGTCCCTCAATGGTTATTAGGATGGTCAGGGCTACAATCCCATGCTCTGGGTGTCTGTAAACTTCTGACTGCCAGAAGCTGGGACTGAACAAGAAGGGATGAATCACTTGATAATTGCCCTGTTCTGCTCATTCCCTTTGAAGCATCAGGCACGGGCCACTGTTGGAAGACAAAAACAATGAGGAGTCCTTGTGACACCATAGAGACTAACAAATTTATTTGGGCATAAGCTTTTGTGGGCTAAAACCCACTTCATCAGATGCTTGGAGTGGAACATACAGTAGGGAGGTGTAAATACACAGCATATGAAAAGATGGGAATTGCCTTACCATGTGGGGGAGGTCAGTGCTAATGAACCAATTCCATTAAGGTGGAAGTGGGCTATTCTCAACAGTTGACAAGAAGGGGTGGGTTTACAGAAATTACAGAAACTGGGTTTAATAATAAAACAAGTTTTATTAACTACAAAAGGTGCATTTTAAGTGAATAAAAGAGAGAGACCAAACAAAGCAGATTAGTAGGCAAATGAAACCAAACACGCAAAATAAGCTAGTTTCGCTGAAGAAACTGGTTACAAATAGTAATTTCTCACCCTAGATATTGTTGCAGGCAGATTACAGAAAGTCTTGAAAGGCAGCTGCACTGGTCTCCAGCTTGAGATCTCAGGTATTATTACTCACAAGCTAGATGCCTTTCCAGCTTGAGCTCAAACCTTCTCCCCCTTGTTCAGTTCTTGCTTTCCGGTCTTTTTCAGTGTTTCTTTGGGTGGGGAGGCACAGGACAACCGCGATGATGTCATTCCCCTGCCTTATATAGCTCTTGTGTAAGGCGAGAACCCTTTGTCTCCTCATGGGAAACCACTGGCGTTCCAAAAGGGGAGGAAGGGTATCCAGTACCAGATGACTCGGTCTCTGCGTGGCTGTGGCAGTCATTGCTCGTAGGCTGTCCCCAGCGTCCACAGGAAGACTAAGGTCTTTCACAGCCATTGTCTCTGCTAATGGCCTATTAGCCCTGTCTGGCTTTTCCATTGTTGTACCTGAAGGGCTGGTTGGGGTTGGCACTCCAAGTAACACATTTGAAATACAGACACATAGTTAATATTCCTAACTTCAGATACAGAAATGATACAAGTTGGATAATCACATTCAATAAATCATAACCTTTCCAGTTATACCTTACAAGAGCCATATTGCATAAAGTGCATGTCAGTTATGTCATATTCATGTCATAAGCATACTCTGATAAAGAATATGGAGTGAAACGTCACAGTAATATTTACATTGCAACAGTTTTCTTGTTCAGTAAAGGCTCAGTATTTGGCGAGGTTAGAACACCCCCAGTCTGCTGGCTGGCTTGCTAGTACCATATAGTAGTTGGAAAAGCTAGTCCACCTGGGTTTAATGGGTCTATACAAAGTACCTGCACTTGCACTCCATCTTTTCTTATTCCATATGAATTCTAATAACATTCTCTGTATTCCTGCTACAGTGTTATGTGGGATAATTAGAGGAATATGTTGAAAGAAACAAACAAAAAGTCCTTGGTAAAATATTAATTTGATTGTGGCTGTTCTTCCATACCAAGAAATTGCATTCTTCCCTCAGCACTATAAATCTTGTTTCGTTTGCTGAGGTAGTGGTTTAATATTTAAATCAAACAACTTTTCTAGGTTGTTTTGAGACCTGAATTGGCTGCCCATTAGTAACTACGTGTTTTCTGTAAGTATGACTTCTCAGAGTCTGGCGCATGTATAGCTATCATTTTAGTTTTGGCATAATTTATTTTAAAGCCAGATATAATTTGTGGAGTAATGGATTTCTTTAGATACTAATTTCAGGGAAATATTCACATTAGCTAAAAATATTAAATAATCTACACACAAAGCTATTTTTAATGAATTCCTGCAAGTTTTATTCCTGTGATAGATTAATTTTTCCTTTTCTTCTGTGAAGAAAGGCTCCATGGCCAATGTGAAAAGTAAAGGAGACAATGGACATTCCTGCCTAATTCTCCTATGTAATTCAAACAGGGCAGATTTAACCCCGTTGACTGGCACACCGGATTTGGTGCTGATATAAAGAACAGTTTTCACTTAGGAAACGGGGGCCAGTGTCCTTAGAGGATAGAATTTAAGATCAGAAGTTCCATTATATTCTATCCAAAGCTTTTTCTGTGTTTGTGATGATAAGAGAAATCAATTTTTTTAATCTTGCTCTATGAACGCTAGCTGTTATTGACGGTATGCCACAGTTTCCAATACATGAAGAACTCAGTAGACCGGGTTGTATTAAGACAGAGGTCATTATCAAACAGCTGTCAAGGAAAGGCACCTGGTTTAGATGGAATGCAACCAGAAGTCTATAAGCATGGTGTCTATCGCACATCTCGAATGCTCACGTGGCTCTTCAGTGCTATCTGGGAGTAGGAAACTATACCTCAAGGATGCCTCAATTGACCATACATATGATCCCAAAGATGACCAAGCAGTCTGTGACAACCATCATCGGATCTCGCCTCATTCCGTGCAGGGAAGATTTTGGCATGTGTCTTGTTCAATACATTCTCCCCATCACCGATAACATTTTCTCATAGTATCATTGCAGCTTCCACGCAGGATGTGGATCGGTGACCATGACTTTTGCTGCTTGCCAAATACAAGATAGGTTACAGTTTTCTTCCTGGCACTTCTATATAGTGTTTGTAGACCTGACAAAGGCCTCCGGCATTGTTAGTCAAGATGGTCTCTGGTGGATCTTGCACAAAGTTGGATGCTCACACAAATTCTTCAGCATCGTGCACTTATTCCATGTCAGCATACTGGCTAAAGGGCTGGAACATGGTGCTTCATCAGAGCCTTTCTTTGTCACAGATGGTCATGAAGTCATGCTGTATGCTTGCACCTATATTATTTACCATTCTCTTTGGTGCTATGCTGCTAGATCAGGGGAAGGCAACCTATTGAATGGCACTCACAGTGCCTGGGTCCTGGCCACCGGTCTGGGGGGGCTCTGTATTTTAATTTAATTTTAAATGAAGCTTCTTAAACATTTTTTAAAACCTTATTTACTTTTCATACAACAATAGTTTAGTTATATATTATAAACTTATAGAAAGAGACCATCTAAAAACGTTAAAAGATATTACTGGGATGCAAAACCTTAAATTAGAGTGAATAAATGAAGTCTCGGCACAGCACTTCTGAAAGATTGCTGACCCCTGTGCTAGATCCTTTTAAAGACTGTGACCGGAGTATTTACAAGCATTGCAACATAGATGGCAGCATCTTCAATTTCCAGTGCCTATGAGTGTCACTAAAGTGCATGACTCTTGTCAGAGAGTTCCTCTTTGCTGATTGTGCAACTGTAGCACATACTCTCGAAGACATGCAGCCTCTACTGGACTGCTTTTTCAGGTCAGCAAAGTGATTTGGGTTCTCTATCAGCCTCAAGAAAACTGAGTATCAGGGGGGTAGCCGTGTTAGTCTGGATCTGTAAAAGCAGCAAAGAATCCTGTGGCACCTTATAGACTAACAGACGTTTTGGAGCATGAGCTTTCGTGGGTGAATAGCCACTTTGTCGGATGCATGTAGTGGAAATTTCCAGGGGTAGATGTATACATGCAAGCAAGCTAGAGATAACGAGGTTAGTTCAGTCAAGGAGGATGAGGCCCTGATCTAGCAGTTGAGGTGTGAAAACCAAGGGAGGAGAAACTGGTTTTGTAGTTGGCAAGCCATTCACAGTCTTTGTTTAATCCTGAGCTGATGGTGTCAAATTCGCAGATGAAATGAAGCTCAGCAGTTTCTCTTTGAAGTCTGGTCCTGAAGTTTTTTTGCTGCAGGATGGCCACCTTAAGGTCTGCTATAGTGTGGCCAGGGAGGTTGAAGTGTTCTCCTACAGGTTTGTGTATATTGCCATTCCTAATACCTAATTTGTGTCCATTTATCCTTTTCCGTAGAGACTGTCCAGTTTGGCTGATGTACATAGCAGAGGGGCATTGCTGGCATATGATGGCGTATATTACATTGGTGGACTTGCAGATGAATGAACCGGTGATGGTGTGGCTGACCTGCTTTGGTCCTGTGATGGTTTTGCAGGTGTAGATATATGGGCAGAGTTGGCATCGAGGTTTGTTGCATGGATTGGTTCCTGAGCTAGAGTTACCATGGTGCGGTGTGCAGTTACTGGTGAGAATATGTTTCAGGTTGGCAGGTTGTCTGTGGGCGAGGACTGGCCTGCCACCCAAGGCCTGTGAAAGTGTGGGATCATTGTCCAGGATGGGTTGTAGATCTCTGATGATGCGTTGGAGGGGTTTTAGCTGGGGACTGTATGTGATGGCCAGTGGAGTCCTGTTGTTTTCTTTCTTGGGTTTGTCTTGCAGTAGGAGGCTTCTGGGTACACGTCTGGCTCTGTTGATCTGTTTCCTTATTTCCTCATGCGGGTATTGTAGTTTTGAGAATGCTTGGTGGAGATTTTGTAGCTGTTGGTTTCTGTCTGAGGAGTTAGTTGTAGCAGACCTTAAGGTGGCCATCCTGCAGCAAAAAAACTTCAGGACCAGAGAATAGAAACTGCTGAGCTTGGTTTTCACACCTCAACTGCTAGAAGAGGGCCTCATCCTCCCTGACAGAACTAACCTCGTTATCTCTAGCTTGCTTGCATATATATACCTGCCCCTGGCAAATTCCACTACATACATCTAACGAAGTGGGTATTCACCCACGAAAGCTCATGCTCCAAAATGTCTGTTAGTCTATAAGGTGCCACAAGAAAACTGAGGTGCTTTACCAGCCTGCTCCAGAAAAAATGTACTCTGCCACCGAAATTGCAGTCAATGAGATGCTGCTTAATGCAGTAGAAACATTTTGCTATCTTTCTCTTGTTTATAAACCTCTTTTTATTGCCTTTTATCTCCCTTGATAGATGTTAACTCATTTTGTTAGCTGTTCTAATTTTGTCCTGAACATGTTTCAACACAAAAAAGGTTTTCAGAAATGTACCTTCTATTACCCCCCCCCCCCCCACCCAAACCTCATGACAAGAAAGACAGGTCTGAATATGTTGAAACATGTTTGGGCTTTTCTGGACGTGCCTGCCTGTTCTAGGAGGTACATTTCTGAAATGAAGCTACACAACAATATTGTGGGGCAGGTAAGCATTACTACTGCCTTTATGGACTATATTTTCCTATACCGGTTTGCTTGGTGGGGGCTGTGCTTTGATAGGCTTTGCCCAAGATAGGGTTGTGTAGCTGTTTGTTGATCTGTTTGTATGATACCCGGCCCACTACTGGGGAGCTCCATCAAAACACACTTTGTACAATCATTTGCAACTGACATTTAAACCACACACTTCTGTTTTATTTTTACAACATCCTCCATTCTGTTCCCATAGCACATCTAACTGTTGCTCAACAGGATTTTGTAATTCGCTGAATGAAGAAGCCGCTGCCCCTTGAGTTGAATGCTCCTGGGTTAAACAGAGGCACTGCAGTGCATATCCCAATGTGATGATATTTAAAACACTCTTCATGCACAAGTTATCACTAATTTCTTTTATTTTTACAATTCATTTCATTTATGGTCTAGTTCACAAAGTCTTGACTGCTCTGGCCGAAGTCATTAAGGATGCACCCTAGGAAGTTCTCAGATTGTTTCTCTCTCAGGTAGGCTTGATGATTCCGTGCACAACAACTCGTACCATTGAATACAGAACAGTTTTACGGTTACAGCCTTGCACAAGCTCAATATCATATTTGTTCCTCAAAATTAGATAGTACAGGCCTAGAGAATAAGCATTCCCTTCTCTTTTGGCATCCTGTTGAATATCTGGTTTTGAGCCTTGGCAAAAGCAAAATTGGCCCAATTTGTTCACGTCTTCGGAGCTGTCAGTGTTCAGATTCCCTCAATCCTCTGAAGAACAATCACTCAGCAGCTGAAAAATGTACAGTAAGAAATGTGAAAGGCACCTTTGTATTTTTTTTATCATGTGCTTTTAAAACCTTTTACTTTGTGTGTCAAGAGACCTCTTTAGCCTGCGGCTTTAAAAAACACCAAATTGCCTCTATATGGGCTCAGTCCAAAAGGCTTTATTCAGTTGAGCTACAGCGGTCAGGTCCCCTCTAAGCCCCTACAGATTCTTAAATACAACATACCTGTGACTGGTCTCTGTATAACTCTCCATTGGAATTACTTGGGGTATCCTGGTTGGGACGTGTGGGAGTCGCAAACAAAACTTGGGTCAGTGGTCTGGCCTTGTGTTTCTCCTCTGCGTTGTCCTGGTGATCACATTCATCGGCTGCTAACATGTCTCAAACACCATTTGTGTCAACAATATATTTGTTTCTCCAATTCCCGCAACTTTGCCTGTATAACACCTCTTCATCAGCCACTTGACTGCTGGTGTTGGCCAGGGACTTTTAGGCCATGGCTACACTCACACTTTACAGCGTTGCAACTTTCGCTCTCAGGGGTGTGAAAAAACACCTCCCCTGAGTGCTGCAAGATACAGCGCTGTAAAGCGTCAGTGTAATCAGGGCGGCAGCGATGGGAGCGCAGCTCCCAGCACTGCACACTACACCCGTAAGGGATGTTGTTTACATGCAGCGCTGGGAGAGCTCTCTCCCAGCGTGGCCGCTCCGACTACACTCACACTTCAAAGCGCTGCTGGGGCAGCGCTTTGAAATTCCAAATGTAGCCATACCCTTATTAGGCTCTTCCATCTTTAATCAATGGGTGAGTTTGAATGGCCCATCCGCTTTTATACGATGGCTCTGCAATACTCTTAGCCAAAAGTTTAGGGCTAATGTTTCAAAAGTGCATTGTTCTCCCTCCCTAAGTAAGGAGGAACTTCTGTTTTAGGGCACAGGAGGATGGGCAATGTTGCACCCTTACTATTGTCTTATTTGTACATCTTACGCTTTCCCGAGTCAGTACTCTTACCGAATGAAAACCCAAACCAAAACAAGTTATGTGGTAAAAAGGTGATGAAGTTAAACAAGTGATTAATGCTTTTCCCTATGTTTTAACAGCATAAAATTGAAAAAATTGTATCCTAAAAAGCCATACATTGACTTTTGCCTGACTGCGTTGGGCTGAATAGGCGAATCTCTGGCCATGCTGTCTTCACTAGACAGACACAAACAAGACGAAAGAAAACCCGCTGCATTTCTTTGCTGGCCATACTGTAAATGTTGATATTCAGGGCAGAATTAACAACCACCAAGGCAACAGACCAGTCAGCCTTACATAAAACTGTGCATACTTTTACTTTGCAGGCTATGTGTATAAGGCACAAAATAAACAATGAAACCAACGGGCAATAAATGTCCTAAGCAGTGTCCTAGATCTCTTTGCGTTTTTATGCTTAGAGACATTATGTTTACTGGACTTTACCAATGTAAAAATATGCACATAAAGGGAAACCAAAATAAGCCAACTTGTACCAATAAGAAGGAAGCCCCTGTACTTTTTATTTGCATCATGAGGCCTCCTTTTAATCATAGTCAAACACCTCTTGATGGCTGTGGCTAACAAACTAAATGTGGAAGCCTCTAGGGCCACAAACATACTGCCTTCCCTAATAATCATTTGTCAACAACAAAAAGCATATGGATGTTCTGTTCCTCCGACAAGGACCCTTGTGTGCTTGTGCATGAGGAATATAGGCAGTGGGGTGCCTGGGCCCTGGACCCCTCTTAACTCATACCCTCTTTCACTTCAGCTGTTGTGATGGAGTAAGGAGTATTAACCTTGTAATGTTGCGTGGGAGTTTTAATAGTATATTGTCTTCTGCTAACGTGGGGCTTGCCTCCGTTTCCCTGGGGTACTGCACCAAAATTAGATGGTGATGAGAAATAAGGGAGTGACTTCACTGTGGGATGATACTTGACATCCAACAGGTAAATGATGGTAGCTGCCCTTCATAACCTGAGCCCAGGAGGGGGTTGGGGCCAGGTGACACCATCTGTCCGGGAAACTGGACAACGGCTGGAGGAGGGGCTGGAGTGTGTGGGGCTTGGTGAGGCAGCAGGAAAGGGTTTCAGTTTGGAGCTGGCTGGAGAGGTGGGGGTGGAGGTTCAGAACCTCGGTCTGAGCTCTCCACCTCCCAAGAGGGACTTGACTGAGGGGTCCAGTTTTCTGTACCTACAAGCTCTGTTTTAGACTGTGCTGCTGTTGTCTAACAAACCTTCTGTTTTACTGGCTGGCTGAGAGACATGGTGAATTGCAGGAAGTAGGGGGTGCAGGGCCTTGACTCCCCCACACTCTGTGACAGATGTGCCTTTTAATTTCTCCTCAGGCCCTCTGCATTAGGGCTTCATTCATCAAGACACCTCTGTTTTCAGTAATTTCTTAGGTCTCTTGTCTTCTGGCTTGTATTATTTAATACTGTAACGCATTTAGGGTTATAGCTTGTATAAACGTAAATTGTCAAGTGTTATATAAAAATGAAAAATTAATTCTCTAAGGTCTCTAGACAATGTAATAAAAATAAAAATGTAATTGTTGTTTTGCAGGTTCTGCTACAAAATAACTCCAAGCATGTTAACCCCCAGTGCTTTTGTTAATCTTATTTATTATTCCTCATAGTCCATTGTATGGGCAAGATAATGCCTTATAAAGAGGGAAACTGTTCCTGTATGATAAACACTTGTCCATGCTAAAGCATGACAACTAACAACCACCAAAAAAACTGTTTCACTAAAAAAGATTTGTCAGTTAAGAATATTCCTTTAAAATCCAGGACAGCTCTTGTCCTCTATGTCCCACCTGATGCCCTAAAATTTTAAAATATTTTAAAAAAACCAAAACCACACTTACTATGATTAAAAACTGTATGTTTAACAAAAGAGCATGGAGAAGCTGACAGTTTTAAATTTGGAAAAAGGCAAGAAGTGGAAGGGTGGGTGTGACTTTATTGATATAAACTGGGATCATATAGAACATGGTTGCAACAAAGGTCCTATAATGGCACCAAATCTTATGTAAAGGGGGTCATATGAGGTGTCTAAGACCAGGTTATAGGATGCTGGTTATGATTATGTGGTCTATATGTATGTATCATTTTGTAGTTGAATTTATGAGTATTAGCTCTATACTGTCTGTATTTCAACTTTGTGCTATGCTTCTGGGAGACATCCCAGACAAGTTCGTGTTAGCTCTGCCTAGCCTGCTTGATGGCCCATTAAGGACCATCAGCTCACAATTGACCCATTGAGAGGAGGCAAATACGCCTTGTAACTCAGCAGGATGTGCAGGAACTTGCCCATGTGACTGCAGACTCCATTTTGCTGTAATTTTCCACAGTGAGAACAAAGAAGTGTTCTTACCCCTGGAAGAGCCTATATAAGGCTAATGCCTCATCTCCATCTTGTCTTCAATCCTGCTTCTTACCTTTGGAGGGACTTTGCTGCAACCTGAAGCTCTGAACAAAGGACTGAATGACCCATCCCCACTGTGGATGTACTCCAGAGATTGGATTTGAACCTGCAGTTTACTCCATCATTGCTACAAGCCTAAACTAAGAACTTTGCCATTACTGTATGTAATTGATTCTATTTAACCAATTCTAGCTCTCATCTCTATCTTTTTCCTTGTATGAATAAACCTTTAGATTTTAGATTCTAAAGGATTGGCAACAGCATGATTTGTGGGTAAGATCTCTTGTGTATATTTACCTGGGTCTGGGGCTTGATTCTTTGGGATTGAGAGAACCTTTTGCTTTTATTGGGTTGTTGGTTTTCATAACCATTCATCTTCAGGAAGAGTGGCACTGGTGGTGATACTGGAAGACTGGAGTGTCTAAGGAAATTGCTTGTGTGACTTGTGGTTAGCCAGTGAGGCGAAACCAAAGTCCTGTTTGTCTGGCTGATTTGGTTTTCCTTAGAGGTGGAGAAACCCCAGCCTTGGGCTGTAACTGCCCTGTTTAAGCGATTTGTCCTGAATTGGCATTCTCAGTGGGATCCTGCCAGAACCGCATCATCACAGTGGGTAAGGGGGGTTGTTTCGTCTGATAACCGTATCAGAGGCTACACACT
This sequence comes from Gopherus flavomarginatus, assembly GCF_025201925.1. Classification (NCBI taxonomy): domain Eukaryota; kingdom Metazoa; phylum Chordata; order Testudines; family Testudinidae; genus Gopherus; species Gopherus flavomarginatus. The sequence goes on along the minus strand of NC_066619.1, from coordinate 272,137,577 downwards.
TACCTATAAACTTCATGCAGCCATAAAGCTATGGCTTTTGTTGTGTGCGTATGTGTGTGTTTTAATTATTGTTAAACCCATCCATTATGAGGTTTTAATGTATTATGGATTTCAAAGTTTTCTTCACAATTTACAGAGAGCAGTTTTTGTTGGGCTATTATTTTGTGTTCTGGGCAATTCATTTAGTCAAAACATTAAATAGTGTTGGTTTGCTTTTTAAAGAGCTCCTTTAAACATTTAGCAAGCTATAACACTCCTTTTGACATTTTAAAAAAATATCAAACCCTTCTTTACATGCAGGTTTTGTATACCATTGCTGTTCTCAGGAACTTATTTTTTCACAATTTACATTCCTGTAAACTATTTTTACAGGGTGTTTCTTACTATGCAAGTCATTTAGACAAAACATTATAAAATTTTAGTTTGCTTTCTTGCAGAGATGATAATTATGAAAATTAAATAATCTTAGCACCCTTTTAAAATGTAAAAACATGCTTGCATTATTTTAAAAATGCACGAGAGTGTAGCTTTCAAACACTTTATTTATTTAATTGTAATCCTGTGCTTAAAAATTCTTTTGCTGAAAAAGAAAGTTTTTTTGGGGGTGGGGTGGGTGGGGGGAAGGAGAGGAAGAGATGTTTCTTTTCTAAAGTTGCTGGATTCTTTGGCAAAAGACTTTGCTTCTGCACAATTTACAAATGTCAATTTTATTTCACTAACCCTAAAACATGAATTTTGGTTATTTTACCTTTAAAAGTCACAAAACTGTTTCAATGCTGTTTCAAAAGTTTATTTGTTATAACATTTTTAAAAAGTCAAAATCTTGTCCCTGGTGAAAAGGATAATTTAGCTCCTTTAGTCTTTAAGTCTTTAGAACAGTTTGGGATTGTTTGTGCCTCCTGGCAAAACTGTAAAAAGCACTATTTCTGCAAAGTAGCCCTTGTTTACAGAAAATATTACTGAGGTATAAAGTTTCAGTTCTAATACAGGGGGCAGGATGGGGGAGCATACTGCTTGCAAACTGCTGAACTCCCTTTGAAATAGCATAATGATGGGTTCTAAACATACATTACTTTAAATAAATGGAATGAGAGAAATTGAGATAAAGTTTAGACATATCATGGTAGATTGGGCACAGAGACTATTACCAGTAGCTCTTCAGACAGAGAGGTCTGGGAGGGAGAAGACCCTGCTGAAGTGGGACAAAATATGGGTTAAAAAAGAGATTACCCTCTATAGAACTACCCCTCTAATCCTGTCTATGGCGGAGGAGGGGTGTGACAAGGTAGACTAGGCCCAGAGCCCCCTGCTGGAGGCTTCAGGGTCCTGCCACACCTACCCCAGGAAAGGAGCAGAGCTCTTCCAAGTGGCCTAGAGAGAGACTGTACAGGAAGCAGCCAATCATAGGGAGGCTGCAAGGCACTAGCCAATCAAAGGATTGCAGGCTAATATAAAAGGCTCTGTAGTGTACCCCAGAGTCAGTTCCTTGCTGGAGTCAGTGGAGTGCAGATGGTGCTCCTGGCTGGCCAAAGGGAACTGCAGCAACATGGACAGTTCAGTGCTGGCAAAGACCATGGGAGCAAAAAAGAGCTCCTGTCTGGGTGTTGGGCCTGAACATAGAAGAGCCATGAGATACGGGTGAAGTATTGGTGAAGGCTGGGGCTGCAGGAAAGTGGCTCAGGGAATTGAAAGCAGTTTAGTTAAAGGGACACAGTGAAGTGTGGCTGTTACTCTTAGGGTCCCTGGGCTGGGACCTGGAATGGTGGGTGAGCCCGGGTCCACCACACCCTCATAGGCCACTGGGGAAGTGGCCTACAATTGGACAGTGATAACCCCCCAAAGGGAGACCTGAACTGTTAAGAGACCCAGCTGGGGCAAAAGCAGACCAGAGTGGGTGAAGAATTTGCAGGGAGGAAGCCTTATGAGCACGGCCCCCTACCAGGGTTGTGAGCGCTGAAACATGTTATTGGACTAGAACCCCAGAAGGGGTCTATTTGAGTTGTGTTCCATACAGATGGTGTGTGACTTGGCCGGGGAGCTGAATCACTAGAAACAACCAGAGAAACTGCCAGAATGGGGTCACCATAAACTGAGAAGTGCAGACACAGCTGACCTCGTGAGAGGTGGGAGCCTTGCCATTACAACATCTTAAATATGAATATCTTTGGTATTATAATGGCCCTCATCATCAGAGTATCTGAGCACTTCACACGCATTAATGCATTTTATCGTCACAATATCTGTGTGAAATAGGGAAATATTATCTCTCTTTTACCAATGGGGAATCGAGAGGGGCGCCATTTCAGATTTTGATGTGTGTGGGAAGCAACTTTAACCATGATTCCATGGGCTACTTAGGTACCTGAAAACTCCAGGGGTTTTTTGGCAGATAATTTATAAATTACCTGACAGGAGCACTGTATATAGTTCCTATATTAAAAAAGAGAAATAAATGTTAGCTGTGTCTCAGCTCTAGTACATATGCTCACATCTTGTATCAAGTCACTGAAGGGACACAAGCTAAGTTTAAAATTTTAATATATATTCTTACTTTGTTACTAACTCTTGAATAAAACAGTTGAAACAATTCTAGAAAAATCTAGATTACTTTCTATCATTTTTTTGCAGTTCACCAACCTTGGAATAGATCATTTAACTTCGGAAACATCCTATTAGGGCAAGGCCCCATGGGTTTATACTGCACCTGTCTGCAGCTCTAGAGGTGTTGCCTCACTAGAAATAATAGACTAGAACAGTGGTCCCCAACCCTTTTTGTCTGGTGGGCATCAGACGATGAGCCACAGAGGACTGTGGTGGTAGACAAGCATCTGCTGAAATTCAGCCAACAAGTGGCAATGTCAATAGGTGTTGCCACCGAAATTCTACTGACAAGCAGCAGCATCCAGAGGCATCACTATCAAAATACTGCCAAAAATCGGTGGCATTTCGGCAGCGACACCTCTGGATGACACAGTTTGTCGGCAGCATTTCGGCGGATGCTCTTCCACCGGCCAGTATGCGGGCGCACTTAGATGTCCCGGTGGGCACAATGGCTCCCGTGGGCACTGAATTGAGGACCCCTGGACTAGAAACTGACCTTAAACAGAAGTGAAGCTGACACTTCCAAGTCACTTCTGTTTAAAGGCTAGTTATTTTCCGAAAGGCTCTTAAACACAACACTACAGTGATTGAGTTGCAGTTCTCACAGGAGAATATTTAAAACCAAACACCAAGAAAATTCCACATTTTGAAGTTGAGACAAAAACTGAAACTTCTGATGTAGAACAGGGCACTGCAGGTGGGAAAGGAAAATAAACAGGCACAGGAGCTCTGGGCAGCTCTTCCTCTTGAAAGAAAGCTGAAGGGTCTTCTAGTCCTTAATTCAGTAAAACTTTTATTGCCATTGGTGCCTCCACTCATAGATATTAACATATGCTTAATAACTATACACTTCATACTTAAATATCTGAACCATCTTATCCAGGGCTACACATTTTATACACATTGGCTCAGGAACTACATTTTTTGACATTCTGAACAGTGCTGGGCACACAGATGGTACCCAGTGAATAATATAAATCATGATCATAAACGTTGACTTTATGGACTCTGTGGAGGCAATTTCTCTTCTTTGTTCTGGAGTTGAGCTGAAACTCTAAGAATTTGAGGCATAAACCCATCTGATACTCATGACACTTTCTCATTCCTTCCTTTTCTCAAACAAAAAATGACCAAACAAAATGGTTTTCAGTTAAAATGTAAAATTGCACAGCAGCCATTGCTCTACAACTAGGGCAGAACCTGCCACCCCTTGCAGGTTAAGTGGTCTGCTCTCATCTGACTCTCATTCTCTGTCCTTCCTGGCCTCTGTGCTGATTTTCATGCTGTCAACCATGACAGCCAGCCCAACCCACTAGGACTGCTTGCTGGAATCTCAGCGAACTGTCCGCCTTGGTTTTGCTCCCATTTGTCAGTCTTTTTTTTTTTTTTCCAGCAGAGAGAGAGAGAGGCCGCTGCCATGGACAGGGAGCTAGCCCTGAGAGACCTGGGTTCTACTCCCCACCATGGATTTCCTGTATGACCTCAGCAGGGCCGGCTCTAGCCATTTCGCCACCCCAAGCACGGCGGCACACCGTGGGGGGCGCTCTGCCGCTCGCCAGTCCCGCGGCTCCAGTGGATCTCCCGCAGACGTGGCTGTGGAAGGTCCACTGGTCCCGTGGCTCTGGTGGACCTCCTGCAGGCGTGCCTGCGGCTGCTCCACCAGAGCCGCGGGACCAGTGGACTCTCCACAGGCACGCCTGCGGGAGATCCACTGGAGCCGCCTGCTGCCCTCCTGGCAAGCGGCAGAGCGCCTCCCATGGCATGCTGCCCCAAGCACGCGCTTAGCGTGCTGGGGCCTGGAGCCGGCCCTGGACCTCAGGTCAGTGCCTTAGGGACAGAGTTTCAAAACTTTTTAGGCACCCAAAGATGCAGGTAGGATCTAGTGGGGTTTACAAAGCACCTAAACTTCTAAGCGCTCTTGAAAATCTTTTCTAACTGAACAAAACCCAAACACCCTTGCCCCACCCCTTCTCTGAGGCCCTGCCCCACTCACTTCATTCCCCCTCCGTCTGTTGCTCGCTCTCCCCGATCCTCACTCACTTGTTCATTTTCAACAGGCTGGGGAGGGTCCCTTTTCCACCAGGTGTTCCGGTTACTACTTCCAGATGTCTAGATCCCTAGACAGCTAAATTTTCAAAGGTATTTAGACGTTAGTCTCTCTGTGCCTCAGTGCCCCATCTGTACAATGTGGACAACAACACTGCTCTACCTCACTGAGGGGCTGTCATAAACAGATAGCTAAGGGTTAATGTCTCTTTCACCTGAAGCACCTGACCAGAGGACCAATCAGGAAACCGGATTTTTTTCAACTCTGGGTGGAGGGAAGTGTGTGTCTGAGTCTTTTGTCTGTCTGCCTGCTTTCTCTGAGCTTTGGAGAAGTAGTTTCTACTTTCTAGTCTTCTGTTTCTAAGTGTAAGGACAAAGAGATCAGATAGTAAGTTATATGGTTTCTTTTCTTTGGTATTTGCATGAATATAAGTGCTGGAGTGCTTTGATTTGTATTCTTTTTGAATAAGGCTGTTTATTCAATATTTCTTTTAAGCAATTGACCCTGTATTGTATCATCTTAATACAGAGAGACCATTTGTATGTATTTTTCTTTCTTTTTATATAAAGCTTTCTTTTAAGACCTGTTGGAGTTTTTTCTTTACTTCAGGGAAATTGAGTCTGTACTCACCAGGGAATTGGTGGGAGGAAAAAATCAGGGGAGATCTGTGTGTTGGATTTGCTAGCCTGATTTTGCATTCCCTCTGGGGGAATAGGAAAGTGCTTTTGGTTTCCAGGATTGGGAACGGAGAGGGGGAGTCACTCTGTGTAGTTTCACAGAGCTTGTGTCTGTGTATCTCTCCAGGAGCACCTGGAGGGGGGAAGGGAAAAAGGATTATTTCCCTTTGTTGTGAGACTCAAGGGATTTGGGTCTTGGGGTCCCCAGGGAAGGTTTTTCAGAGGGACCAGAGTGCCCCAAAACACTCTAATTTTTTGGGTGGTGGCAGCAAGTACCAGGTCCAAGCTGGTAACTAAGCTTGGAGGTTTTCATGCTAACCCCCATATTTTGGACGCTAAGGTCCAAATCTGGGACTAAGGTTATGACAGGGGCTGTTAGAAGCAATAGGTTAGATCTTGTGAGGGGCTCAGATACTCTGGTGATGGGGTCACATAAGTACCACAGGTAGAGTGGGAACTTCTCTGTACCACTCCTAGCCCTTCCCTGGGTTTTGGCCCCTTCTTTTCACCTTTGTCCCCAAATCCCCCCCTTTTCTGAATGTAACTGTGGCTCAGAGGGCCTAGCTGTATTTTTTCTGAGCCCCCTGTGTTCTCTCTAAACAACCCTTGCTTGCTTCCTCCTTCCCTGGCCTAGTTTTACAGGCTAGACTTCCAGATTTTTCATGGTGTCACCTTCAGCCCCCAACTAAATTCTCTCCAGAGCATCATCAAGGATCTACAACCTGTCCTGAAGGATGATCCGTCACTCTCACAGACCTTGGAAGACAGGCCAGTTTTTGCTTACAGATAGCCCCCCAACCTGAAGCAATACTCACCAGCAACTACGCACCACAAAACAGAAACACTAACCCTAACCCTAACCTATCCCTGCAACAAATGCTGTTGCCAATTCTGTCCACATATCTATTCAAGGGACATCATCATAGGACTTAACCACATCAGCCATGCCATCAGGGGCTCGTTCACCTGCACATCTACCAATGTGGTATATGCCATCATGTGCCAGCAATGCCCCTCTGCCATGTACATTGGCCAAACCAGACAGTCTCTATTCAAAAGAATAAATGGACGCAAATCAGATGTCAAGAATTATAACATTCAAAAACCACTTGGAGAACTCTTCAGCCTCCCTGGACACTCAATAACAGACTTATAAGTGGCAATTCTTCAACAAAAAAACCTTCAAAAACAGACTTCAATGAGAAACTGCAGAACTGGAATTAATTTGCAAACTGGACACCATCAAATTAGGCCTGAATAGAGACTGGGAGTGGCTGGGTCACTACAAAGAACTAAAAACTAATTTCCCCATGCTAATTTCCCTCCTACTGTTACTCACACCTTCTTGTCAACTGTTTGAAATGGGCCACCCTGATTACCACCACAAAAGTGATTTTTTCCTCCTGTTGGTAATAGCCCACTTTAATTGAATTGTCTCATTAGAATTGGTAAGGCAACTCCCATCTTTTCATGTACTATGTATATATAGCTTCCTCCTGTATTTTCCACTCCATGCATCTGATGAAGTGGGTTTTAGCCCACAAAAGCTTATGCTCAGATAAATTTGTTAGTCTCTAAGGTGTCACAAGTACTCCTCCTTGTTTTTGCTGATACAGACTAACACGGCTACAACTCTGAAACCTGTCACCATGCAGTTTAAAATAACTGATACCAGCATAGAACCTGCTATGAAGCCAAATCATCTTTGAGCATCAGTCTCTGTATTACGGCATTGAATCACTTTAGTACTGCAGGGCAAATAGCTTTAATGGGGCGAGGAAGGATGTGGCTTACAACAGTAGGAGTGTGCCGTGCTCAGTTTGGATTGCATGTAAATAGGCTTCTATAAAGCTTTTATTAAACTAGCTCATGTCTTGTCAGCTCCCTGAAGGAATAGTTCAGAAATAACTCATGTGGTGGCTGTGGCTGGCTGCTTTAAAGATAATCAATGGCTCTTGTTCATTGTAGACCTCTTTTATTATTTGCGGTTGGAGTGCGCATCCTTTATACCTAAAGTTAAGTTTTGGCTCTGAATAATGTGACGCAAAGAAAATGTACTACATGGGCCCTGAACGTATAAAGGATTGCTGTTCTTTACCTGTAGCTAACAAATATTACTGATATATTAAGTGACGCATTGGAAAATTCACTGTAGGACTTGTAGTGAGGGAGGAGCATGGAGTGCAGTGAGATGATTTTTGCATTGTTCTGTGCTCTGCATTTTACTGAGAGATTGAGGTTTTTGTTTCCTGTTCTTTGTGGTTTTAGCAAAACGGTAGTGTTATGGGGTAAAATGAGAAAGGAAGGAAACAATGGTTTGTGAAAAATAACGTTTGCAAACTCAGACGTGATACTTAGCTTGAAAAAGGAGCCGTGTTAGAAGCAGCCAAAGCAGAGATAGTTGGAGGATTTCTACAGTTTTAACTGGATTTTCCTAGCCCTGTGCTGATTGGTTATTTGCTCCAAACCACCCCACCATCCCACGCACTCTCTCTTCACCTCACTGTCACTCCACACCTATCCCCTCTACGTTGTTCTCCCCTGCCCTGCCCCCAATGTCCCTTCTCCCATGACCTTACTTTCCATATAGCTGATCTTCTCCTAATTAACCCCTGCCAGTCAAAACAAATTATCACACTAATATTGCTACCATCCCATTGTTTACTCTGCTTGCACATTATCAACCTTTTCCGAACCCTCGTGTCTGTCTTGTCTATTTAGTTGCAAACTCTTTGGGAGGAGAGACTGTCTGCTACTCAGTATTTGTCCAGCACCTAGTGCAGCAGGGCCCTATTCTTGGTTGGTCCTGCTGCACTACCTTAACAAACGTGATTGATAATTATGGGATTGCCCGTTTGTACAATACAGCAAGTACGATGAGCAGGATATGGGCTTCCTCAGTGAAACAGCTCATCAGATACCAAATGGATGGAACTAGGATGAGAGATTGTATGGCAGGACGGAGAACCAGCAAATAATACCATAGGTGCCGGCTTCCTCCGGGCCCTGGGGGTGCTCAGCTCCCCACTCCCACACCACCCCTTCTCCCAAGCCCCCTTCCTGGCCTTGCCCTTCCCACCCAGTTCCATGCCCTCCTCCGAGCATGCCCCCCTGCTCCTTCCCCCCAGTGCCTCCTGCATGCTGAGGAACAGCTGATCTCAGCAGGTGGAAGGCACAGGGAGGGAGGGTAGGAGTTGGTTGGTGGGGCCACCAGCAGGAGGTATTGGGGGGAGGGGAAGAGGGGGTAAGGTGGCTGCCTGTGGGTGCTAAGCACCCACTAATTGTTTTTCCATGGTTGCTCCAGGGCTGGAGCACCCACGGAGTCAGCACCTACGGATAATACTTAGTTCTACCTCAGTGCAGGGGACTGAACTAGATGACCTCTCAAGGTCCCTTCCAGTCCTACATATCTATGATAGCTAAGAGCAGAGGTCAGTCTTAGTTTTCATTGGTAGGCTATGTATTGACCAGCCTCAAAGAGAGGCTTCTTCAGTGCTATATGGGAGACTGCTAAGTTTTTAAAGTTATTCTAAAAACTAAAACGCAGTGCTTGCAATTAGAGAGTAACCCAGAGAGATGCTGGCTCTCACCCTGGGAAAGAAAGAAAAGTGCAATTTCATGCAGAAGCATCTGCGCCTGCTTAGAATTTGAGAACCACCTCTCCACAGGCAGCACATTGTGTAACCTTGGTTGCAGGGGCCGGGTGGCAGAGCCGCAGCAGCCCGGAGCCGACCCTGGACCCAACCCCCGTGGCATGGAGCCAGCTGGCTGCTGGCCCAGGACCCCCGCCGCGTGGCTGCTGTGGCCCAGACCCCGGAACGTGTGGGGCCCCTGCCATGGGGGGCAGGCCGGCTGCCTGTCCTGGTCCTCTGCTGCATGGCTACGCTGACCCCCAGAACTCACAGGGCCAGACAGCTTCCCTGGACCCCATGGGGCCAGCTGGCTACCCTGACCCAGACCCCCATCTTGCTCCCCCACTGCACAGCTGCCACAGCCCCCAGAGCTTATGGGGCCAGGCAGCTGCCCTGGGCCCCTGACCCCACATGCTGGGCGGTGGGGCAGCTTGGACCCCTCCACACCAGGCAGCTGGGAACATGGGACTCCGGAATAGGCTAACACTCTGTACCTCAAAATAACATCCTGTGCCCCATATTCACAGCATGCTTTGTTGAAGTATCATTTGAAAACTCATGAGCTATTGAACATCATTATCCTGTTAACGTGTGTACCATAATTGTCTATGGAGTTAGGAGATTTTGCTATATGTTTGCTACTCAAACATATTATGAGTCTGGAGTAAGCCCATAGACTAGCTCCTCAGAAATAACAAAGGCCTTGCATGTCACCCAAATGTCACATACACAGAAGGTGCTAGCAAAAATTTACAATTCACTTGAGTGATGCTTCCAGTCTCATGTACACAGGAGACTGTTTTGTCTATACTCCACTAGAAGGGTGTTCCTGAAGGAGAGGAGGAGGGTATAAAATAAGAGACAATGGCTCCTTAAGCCCTGCTCCCCTCCATCTTGACATCTGGAAGCAAGAGTATTTGGAAGACAAAGAATAGCACCATTGATCTGGGGGAAGGTATGGTCCTAACTGCAAGGCTTTCTGATCAGTATGAACTGTGAACTGCCTGCAGCATCTGGTGCGGTGAGAAAGTTGCATGCTTCAAAGTTTACTTAGCTTGGCAAAGTTTAGAATTTAGATTGTGTGATGGGGCAAGGCCAGACGGCTACAGTAAAGTAGTGAGGAACAAGTATGTTAGCCCCAGGCTAAACAAATCCCTGGTATAATGGTAACCAAATGGCAGTTGCTCCAGGTTAATCAAGACACCTGGGGCCAATTAAGATCTTTCTAGAAGGCAGTGGAGATAGCTACATTGATTGGGACACCTGAAGCAAATCAAGGGCTGGCTGGAACTAGTTAAAAGCCTCCCAAGTCCCAGTTAGTCAGTGAAGTGTCCGTGTGAGGAGCTGGAAGCAAGAGGTGCAAGGAGTGGGAGTATTGAGGAGTACAAGCATTATCAGACACCAGGAGGAAGGTCCTGTGGTGAGAATAAAGAAGGTGTTTGGAGGAGGCCATGGGGAAGTAGCCCAGGGAATTGTAGCTGTCATGCAGCTGTTACAGGAGGCACTATAAACAGCTGCCATCCACAGGGCCTTGGGCTGGAACTCGGAGTAGAGGGGGGGGGCCCAGGTTACCCCCAAACCTCCCAACTCCTGATCAGACACAGGAGGAGCTGACCCAGACTGTGGGTTCCACAAGAGGGGAAGATCACTGAGGTGAGCAAATCTGCTAGTAAGCACAGGACCCACCAAGGTAGAAGAGGAACTTTGTCACAATTGTGATTTTATCATTTTATTTCTTTTTGTAACCAGTTCTAACCTTTTATTCCTGTATCGCTTTATAATCACTTAAAATCTATCTTTCAGTAGTTAATAAGATTGTTTGTTTGTTTTTGTTTTATTCTTTTATGTAAACCAGTGTGTTTTTGATTGACCTGTTTGGGGAAATTTCTGCTCAGGGCTGGTGCATATTCATTTTCTTTAATAAAATGACAGACTTATGAGCTTACATTGCTCAAGACTCGCTTGGACAGTGCAAGATGCACATTTCTAGGGTTCAAGGCTGGGGGCATTTGTAGGTGTCTCTCCGTGTACAGTGCATAAGTGACTGGGAGAGTATTCCTGTAACTTTGAGTGCTAATTGCTGTGATGCAAAGCCTGGAGGGACTGCATTTCACTAGCAGAGCTATGTGATACGTATCCTGAGCTACAGAGTTAAGGGAGCACAGTGGTTGCACAACCCAGATTTTACCCTGGGTGATGTCTCAAGTTGCAGTGGGGGAGGTTTAGGTTGGATATTAGGAAAAACTTATTCACTCAGAGTGGTGAAGCACTGGAATGAGTTACCTAGGGAGGTGGTGTAATCTCCTTCCTTAGTGGTTTTTAAGGTCAGACTTGACAAAGCCCCGGCTGAGGTGATTTAGTTGGGGATTGGCCCTGCTTTGAGCAGGGGGTTGGACTAATGACCTCCTGAGGTCCCTTCCAACCCTGATATTCTGTGTCACAACTTCTTTCTCCATTATCCTTTGTTGCTCTTCTCCTATAACTTTTTTCACATCAGACTTGCATTTTTGACTCTGACTTACTGCACAACTATCTGTTTGTTTTCTAGTCTCCTCTGTTCCATGCCTCTTCTCCACCCACACCCCTTCTACTTTGTTCTTATTTTTATGAGCAGAGAACCCGCTGTAAATCTCCTAACTTTTGAACGGTGATAAAATGGCACCTTTGCCATTGCACTATACCAAATCTTCATCCTTCCTCCAGACTCCAGTTTGCATTTAATAATGTACAAGAAGAGCTTGTTTCAATGAGACAAATTGAAGTTGATCCAATAAACTATATTACCTCACCCACCCTAATATCTTGGGACCAACGTGGCTACTACACTGCATACAATGAGACAAATTAGCATTTAGTTGGCAAGGGCAGATTTGGCTAAAAGCTAGTATGGCAGGGTTTTATACTAGTACGACATCTTCCTTTAAAGGAAAATTTGAGACTCCATGCCAAACACTCTTTTAAAATATGGTTATAGAGGGGCTTTTAATGACTGTGTAAACATAATGGTTCTAGATTAAGTTCAATTCAAAGTCAAAATGCTGTAAATCCTGTCTTGGCACCCATGGTCAGACTTTCTTTCTGGCTCATTCATCGCTGACAGTAGTACGTTCTGCAATCGGGATTTGGGTGAAGAGTTTGTTACTGATGTTTGGAATGGAGCAAAACGTCCCATCGCTGTTTTGGCTGGGCACAAGTAACTTGCTTTTTTAAAAAAAAAAATAACCATTCTGTCACAGACTGTAGTGAACACCCTCTTCTAGCTACCCACAAGGGCTGCTGTGAGGGGAACTAAGCTGCAGGACCAGGATGACCCCTGAGATATCCCAGTTACATAAACACACCCCTCTTCCAGAACTTCACAAAAAAGGAATGTAGTTTCTGGTTTACAGATTTACACTCTCAGGGGCACTCAGTAACTGGACAGCAGTCAACACAAATGCACTTCGCACAGTTTGTAAAAGCAGCAAAGAGTCCTGTGGCACCTTATAGACTAACAGACGTCTGTTAGTCTATAAGGTGCCACAGGACTCTTTTGCTGCTTTTACAGATCCAGACTAACACGGCTACCCCTCTGATACTTTGCACAGTCTAACACCTTTATGCTCTGTTATACTTAATCATGTAAAGCATGGGAGAATACAGATCATATAAAACAATAAACACAAAACTCGTGTCTTTGTCTCAGGTTCTTAAACCTCCAAGGCATTCTTTGGGCTGGGATCCATGTCTCTTGGATGGTCCAGAGTCCTTGGGGCCATCTGGGTTCAGGCATGTGGGCAGGGTCAGCCTCCTCCCTGAGGTTTCCATATACTGGGTGATCTCTCCCTGCTAGAGCCCCTTACCCTGCTTCGGTGACCTTGCTTTCTCCTGCCCCATTCTGTGTCTTCCTCCTGGCTCCTGTTCCTATGTGTTTCTTTATTGAAACATCTCCTGGTAAATTTCCACTCCTCCTACCTTCCCTCCTCCATCCAGAGGAATCAACTAAATTGTTTTTTCTGAGACTGCAGGGTCTATTTTGTATAACTTTTATGAGGGCTAAATACCATCATTAACCTTAATATTTCCCTGTGTTTCTGGTTCGGATGTACATGCTACAGACCCTGTCCAGCAGTGGTGGATCCCCTACATATAAGAACTCATAATACAGCAGTTTTTCATTGACTTCACAACATCAAGCAGAATTCTTATGTTGTACAGGTATAGCCCCATTCATCACACCAGATAGTACTTGAAAGTATTCCACAAGCAGACGAGATTTGTGAAAAGGTACCATTTTACATAGTAACTTGTCTGACTCCATCTGCACTCTAATTTATTCTTAAAGGAAACTTTCACCTAAAGGATGTAAAAGTTATTGCAAATACAGTGATGACACCTGCATGGTTCTGTTCTATAAAGGATTTTTATAATACACTCATCACCCTAGTATCAGACTACCTTCCAGTAGTAGCACCTTCACATTATTTAACACATCTATCATATGGTGTTAGTTCTCTCAGCCTCTCTCCAGAGGGAGAAGTGGGTGTAATGGTGTGTCTTGTCTTGAAGGGTTCTTTTTTATTTATTTGTTAAAATATATCTGTTCCTATGTGTTTATATGAGAAGAAGCAAGGTCGAAGAAATGTGCCTTTCACTGAAATGCAAGGTAGTCAGGTTTATGATAGGCCTTAGTTCTTGGGGGAATTTATTCCACGGGGTGGGACCACACCTCAAAACACACTCAGGACAACTCCTCAGACAGACAGCTCCCTGTTTTAACTGACCACTTTAAAATTTCCCATAGTTGGCAGTTCAATGTAGCTGGTGGTCTTAAAAACTACATCTGCTATTTTACTGATTCCTGGAGATCTCCTGGGAAGTTGCTTCAGACAGGATTTGCTGTATTTGTAATACTGTAAGGCACTGGCTGGTGTGACTGAAATTCTATATGCTTTGGTATTTCAGAGAGGACAAAAGTATGCCAAATATATGTTGTAAAGAGAATGTCAACCTTTTTGGGTGAAGAAGATGGACAGATTATTCCTGAGAAGTACAGCATGAATATACATCCCTCTGTAAGAGAAGACCTAAAGAGGCATGAAACTGTTCATATACAGTCTCCCATTTGGATTTTGCACATACTCTGATAAACTTAAATTCAGGATCTCTTGGCACCCTACCTGAGCATGACTGGCCAGAGAAACTGAAATCAAAACACTGTAAACATTGCATTTTTACAGGAAGTGGAGGAACACTTCACGGGTTGGAGCTAGACCATGTGCTGAATCTGATTGTTATTAAGTATACGTTTCTCTTCTGTCTGTTACAAGCTAATTTAGCATTGACCTTGTTTGCAAGCAATGCTCCCTTTTACTTTTGGGGAGTAATTTATTCATTAATTTATGACGCTACGTTTGAAAGTACTTGCATCAAAATTACTTATGTGGCTTTACATAATTAAAGTCTGACAAATCAGAAAGCAAACTAATTAGTTCAGTGAACTTTAGACACCAAATGCCACAGAACTTGGATAATAACAATAATGAGCTGCACTCACAGAGAGTGCTCAAAATACACGTGAAATTGGTGCTGTACAAATACCTCAGATAAACAGATTTTTGACCAGTCTAATCTAGGCTCCCTGTTTTCAATAAATTTGCTTTTCTGGTAGCAGGATTTCAGGTGAAAAGATAAGTGGATCTTCTAGTGTTAGAGTTTGTCTACACTTGCAGAGTTTTTGTGTGGTAAGTTTCACCAGTGACAGGGAACTGGTGAAAGTAAAGTGCTGGTTTGTGTATTCACTCCATTCCTTGGGTGGCGGAGTGTGTTTACATTAACAGCAGTTCTGTCGCCTATGAGAGCAGCACTCTAGGACAGCTATCCCACAATGCAGTTCACTCCGGTCTGACAATGGGACTCCAGTCCAGGCCTTCTGGGAAGCGGTGGGGGGTGATTGTGGGGTATCCTGGATCCCTGCACAGCCTCCTCTCCCCAAACACTGATCAACTCCAGTAGCTCAGCATTGCTCCAAGCTGGGGATCATTGGGTCAGTGGAACAGCCACTGTCACCAGGCCAGATAAGTGAGCACTTGTCAAGAAAACAGGAAGGGGCATTTCAAAGTTCCCGGGGCTTTAAAGGGGGAGGGGTAGATGTCTGTTTATCTGGCATCAGAGCAGCAGAGCTGCTGGCCAGAGTGGTCAGCTAGGCATGGTGTGATATCCTCCAGAGGCTAAAAGCTCTGTAAACAGGAAGAACGTGTCTTCACTTGTACATCACCGCAGAAGCATCACCAGTAAAAGCTGTACATCTCTTGTGAGGGTGGTTTTCTTTTTGCAGTGAAACTTCGGAGTTTCACTGCAAAAAGTCATTGGTAAGTGTAGACGCTTCCATGGTTTTTGCACAAAAAAGGGCCTTTTTCCCTCTTTAAGTGGCAAGTGTAGACACGCCCTTAGAGAGCATTCTGTTTCAGAGTTGGGATATATGACTTCATTTACAACACGCCTGCCTCTCACTGGCACATTCTGGAAGCTACATCATTTCACAGATGCATAATAGACAATAAAAATATCACACCTTGATCGATGGGTCCTTCATCCCTCGTTTAGATTGTGCCAATCACAACACAACTTCCATTCTTCTAGTATCCTGACCTTCCTTCTCCATGTGCAGACATGTCTTTTCATGATAAAATCTTCCCATCTCTTTGGAAGTCGGCGGCTGAGTGGTCGTTTCAGTTCCTGTGGATACCACTTGGCGACAGCGTCCGTCCATCAATTCTCAGTGAGCCTCGCTATATGTCCGGCCTATCACATTTTACTATGCCTGCTCTCAACAACCACATCCTGCACTCCACTCTGCTGTCTAATCAATTCATTGGTGACTCGGTTGAGGATTGAAATTCCCAGAATTCTTCTTTCCATCGCCCTCTCTGTGACAGACAATTACTGCTCCGCTGTATTTGTCAGTGTCCATGTTTCACTGCTGTACAGCATTGCTGGCAATACTGTTGAGTTAAAGAGGCTGGCGTGTGTTGCCTTGTTGATTTTTCCTTGGAGGACATCCTTGATAGAATTGAATGTACACCAACTTGCTTGACTTCTTTGTGCGAGTTCACCTTCCTGATCGTGGTGCATGTTAATTTCTTTCCCCAAATAAACTTCTTCTGTTTGTTCTCCCCTGATTGTTGTTTGGACTTTTGGCAAGGTATCAGACCACATGAATTTTGTTTTGGAGAGGTTAATTTCAGTCTAACTTGGCTGCTTTTTGCGTTGAGTTCTCGCAGCATTTCCTGTAGTTTGACAGTATTTTTGGCAATCTACACAATATCATCTGTGAATCTGAGATGGTTTAACTGCTCTCTGTTGATTGATGATTCCACCTTTCCAGTTCATCCACCCCATTACCATTTTGAGGCAGGTTGTGAAGAGTTTTAGTGAAAACTGTGTCTCCTTATTTCACACTTTTCTAAACTGAGATGCGAAGAGGAGTATCAAATAAAATTATATCTGTAGTGCAGTCAGAATTTGCTTTCTTTAATAGTTTGACCAATACTTTAACAGACTAACGAGCATGTTCTCCCAGTCCTTGTCAGTGAAGTTCAACATTCAGTTTACCAAATGAAAGAAAGAAAAGCCCCAGGTGAAGATGAACTGACAATCGAAATGATAAGAGCTGGAGGCAAGACCTCTGAGAAACCCTTGCTCAGGTTTAGCCGTTACTTGGAAATGTAGACGACACCATCTAGCTGGAAGGAATCCAACACCATTCTGCTGTACAAGAAGGGCGATCATGAAGATCTAAAGCACTGTCGTCCAATATACTTGCTCTCACATGTTTACAAGCTGTTCACGAAAATAATAAACCGAGTCGCACAGAGTCTGGCCGAGGAGCAGCCGAGAGAGCATGCAGGCTTTCGAAGGAATTTCAGCACAATGGACCATAATTTCACTCTAAACCAGCTATTGGAATGCTCAAGGGAATACAAATTCCCTTTATGTATTGCCTTTGATGATGAAAAAGCGGTTGACAGAGTAGAGGTCAATGCAGTGTTAAAAGCTCTTGCAGAGCAGAGAGTCAACACAATAAAAATATAATAAGTAAAAGAACCCAGTTAAGATGTTCTAACTCAAAATATAGATAAGGTTTGGGAGCGGTGGGGTGGAGGAATAATAATGTAGGCTCAACAGAGGCCATACTAAACACTCATTGAAATTAAAAGGTGACAAGTGCTATGTAAAAAATGCTCATTTTAATGACAAATAACTCTTTACTACTTGTTACTTTTGTTAGCCTTGCAGAGCCAGTAGAGTTGGATGCTACTTTTCTTGTCTTCAGTACAATCACTTCCTAAATTCCAATCCATTAGAACTGTGCAAACTCATTGAGGACATTGGAGTTCATCAGGGGTCATTGCAGAGATAATTTTGACCTGAAGAGCCTTTTATTACTGGTGATGATATGCAGGAAGTTTGCTGTTTACCTCTTGGAGACCTAGTTTAGTCAGCAGGGCACAATAAACATGAACCCTACAAACCAATTTGTACAACTGCTTTTCAGAGCAAGGCTGCTCTTTGAAGTCTGTTCTTGTGCCTGTTAATCTAGAAATAGAATTGCTTGCCTCTCAAACACGATGGAAGGCTGAATTTGAGGGATTAGAAATGTGGGTTACCAGGAGAGTCATTTATTGATCTATCTGAGCACAATACAAGTTTGTGAGCCAAATACAGCTCATTACTTCAATATTCAAAGTCATTTGTGTGGCATTTTAATGAAACTGGGTACCAGGCCTAGTAGATGTGTTTTGTTTCTCTCTCTCTTTTTAAGATTAAGTGATGCAGCAGTTCAGGGGTGCACAGACATGCTGGTAAGAAAACTACCATACAGCTGTCCCATCCACAGGGAGTCCCATGCTCTGAATGTGAATATTATCCTGACAGTTTGTTTGTTGCTGTTTTTATTTAAAAGTATTGATTTCAACTGGATTCAAGGAATGGTGTAAAAAAAAAAAAAAAATGAAGCCCTGGTAGGCAATGACAGGAGACTTAGAGACTTATCACGTGCCTGTCTTAGTTTTCTGACTCATATGAAACTGACTTTCTAATCCAATATCTATCGTTTACTGTGTTGCAGTTTTCACAAGCAATCTGTGTTGCAGTACTTCTAGCTACCGTCCTCAATAATAATAATAATATTGTGCACTCATATACTATATACTGCCTTTTGTCCAAGCATTTCGGTGCTTTACACGCACTAACCATCACAACACCCTGTGAGTTTAATAACATAATTCATTTTGCTTTTGGTTTATGTGACTTGCTTGAGGCTGAAGAGCCAGAAATAAAAACGAGATTTCCTGACCACCGGTCCCCGCTTTAATCACTAAACTACATAACATGAAGATAGATGGTTGTGGTGACGGTTAGCTGATGCTGATTAGTGCATTTCAAATTCTAGATGAAGATTAACAAACTACTTAGTGACTCTAACAATCCATTATCTTCAAGCAACACCAGAAATATTTTATGTTTGCATAGTCTCTCAATTTTTCATTAGTGATCCATTTGGTAGAAAACCTGTCAAGTTATCTAGCAGTTTGATGTGAGCACAATCCTATAGATATTGTTACTTAAAGTTACATTCTATGATTTTATAACCCGTTTTAGTCAGGGAAGCTTTTTACATTTGCAGAATTGACTGCTACCATCTATCACTTATCAGAGGGGTAGCCGTGTTAGTCTGGATCTGTAAAAGCAGCAGAGAGTCCTGTGGCACCTTATAGACTAACAGACGCTTTGGAGCATGACGAAGTGGGTATTCACCCATGAAAGCTCATGCTCCAAAATGTCTGTTAGTCTATAAGGTGCCACAGGACTCTTTGTTGCTTTTACATTTATCACTTAAGGCTGGTGGCCATGCATTTAGGTAGAATGCGCTGGTTTATTAGTGCTCAGCCTTCTATGTTATGATTTTTAGCATGGATCAGTGTCAGGGTTCTCTCCCCACTCTGAACTCTGGGGTACAGATGTGGGCACCCTCATGAAAGACCCGCTAAGCTTATTTCTACCAGTTTAGGTTAAAAAAACTTCCCCAAGGCACAAGTCCTTCCTTGTCCTTGGATGAGTACTGCTGCCACCACCAAGTGAGTTAGACAAAGATTCAAGAAAAGAACGACTTGGAGTTCCTGTTCCCCCATAATTCCCCCAAGCCCCTTCACCTCCTTTCCTGGGGAGGCTTGAGAATAATATACCAACCAATAGGTTAACAAAGTGGGCACAGACCAGACCCGTAGGTTTTTAGGACACTAAAAACCAATCCGGTTCTTAAAAGCAGAACTTTATTATGAAGAAAATAAAAGAAGCACCTCTGTAAAATCAGGATGGAAGGTAATTTTACGGGGTAATCAGATTCAAAACACAAAGGATTCCCCTCTAGGCAAAACTTTTTAAAATTACAAAAACAAAACAGGATTAAACCTCCCTCTTAGCCTATGGAAAATTCACAAGTTGAAACAAAAGATAATCTAACGCATTTTCTTCCTATTACAATTTGTAATCTTAGATGCTTAGTTCAGATATGGCTTTAGGAGATGTATTTTCCCTGCCCTGGTTCCTCCCTGATACAGAGAAGACACAAAGAGAAATAAAACAAAGGCCTGGTCTACACTACGAGTTTAGGTCAAATTTAGCTGCACTAAATCGAATTAACCCTGCACCTGACCACACAACGAAGCCATTTCCTTCCACATAAAGGGATCTTAAAATCGATTTCTGTACTCCTCCCCAATGAGGAGTGTAGTGCTGAAATTGACATTGCCAGTTCGAATTAGGGTTAGTGTGAACACAATTCAACGGTATTGGCCTCCGGGAACTATACCACAGTGCACCATTGTGACCGCTCTGGACAGCAATCTGAACTCGGATGCACTGGCCAGGTAGACAGGAAAAGCCCCTGGAACTTTTGAATTTCATTTCCTGTTTGCCCAGTGTTGAGAGCTGATCAGCACAGGTGACCATGCAGTCCGAGAATTGGAAAAGAGCTCCAGCATGGACCATATGGGAGGTACTGGATCTGATCGCTATGGGGGAGAGGATTCCGTGCTAGCAGAACTATGTTCCAAAAGATGAAATGCCAAAACATTTGAAAAAATTTCAAAGGGCATGATGGAGAGAGGCCACAATAGGGACTCAGTACAGTGCCATGTGAAAGTTAAGGAGCTCAGACAAGCCTACCAGAAAACCAAAAAAGCAAACAGAAGGTCTGGTGCAAAGCCGCAGACATGCCGCTTCTACACTGAGCTGCATGCAGTTCTAAGGGGGGCCACCACCACTACCCCACCCCTAACCATGGATTCTGAGGAGGGGGTACTCTCAGCCATGCCTGAGGATTTTGCAGATGGGAAAGATGAGGAGGAGGAGGAGGAGGATGAGCTTGCGGAGAGCACACAGAACACCGTTCTCCCCAATATCCAGGATCTCTTTCTCAGCCTGACTGAAGTAGCCTTCCAACCCTCTCAAGGCGGTATCCTGGACCATGCCATAGAAGGCACTCTGGTGTGTACCTTTGTAAATATAAAACATGGTTTAAAAGCAAATGTTTTTTGATGATTGATTTGCCCTGAGGACTTGGGATGCATTTGTGGCCAGTACAGCTACTGGAAAAGTCTGTTAACGTGTCAGGGGATGGAGTGGAAATCCTCCAGGGACATCTCCATGAAGCTCTTCTGGAGGTACTCCAAAAGCCTTTGCAGAAGGTTTCTGGGCAGGGCAGCCTTATTCCATCCTCCATGGTAGGACATTTGACCATGCCATAGTAGTAGCAAGTAATCTGGTATCATTGCATGACAAAGCCTGGCAGCGTATGGTCCCAGTGTTTGCTGGCTTTCAAGCAACATCCGTTCTTTATCTCGCTGTGTTATACTCGAGAGTGATATCATTCATGATAACCTGGTTGAAATATGGGAATTTAATTAAGGGGATAGAGGTGGCTGTTCCTACAGGGCTGTTTGCCTGTGGCTGAAAAGAAATCCTTCCCTGCAGTTAGCCAAGCGGTGTGTGTGGGGAGGTCTGGGCCATTGGCGCTGAGCTGTTTGCGTTTGGCTAGCAGGGATATTCCTTGATACCAGTGACGTGGTGGGGGAGGGTTAAAGAGATCATCCCAGAGAATTGGATCGGGGGAAACCTGCGTCTGTGATCTCTAACACCAAAGCCGCAGGCACTCAATATTAAGATGCAAAATGCGACCTTGTACTGAAATCACATGTGCTATGTAATGTGTTGTTCACCGTGAAAGAGTATAACCATTGTTCTGTAAAATGTATCTTCTCTCCCTTTTTTCCCCTCCCACAGCTGCAAATTTTTCAAGACTCCCTCCTCTGTCCCAAAGGCTATCTCAGATAAGGCAGCAAAAAAATGCACGCGAGATGAAATGTTCTCTGAGATCATGCAGTTGACCTGCAGTGAAAGCTCATTTGAATGAGTGAAAGGACACAGTATCACGGGAAAGCGGCCAATGAATGTGAGGACAGGAGGGATGAATGTGAGGACAGAAGGGACAACCATGAGCACAGGAGGGAGGTTCGAGATGAGAGTTGGCAGCAGGAAGATTAGAGGAGGCAGGATGCAATGTTGCAGCTACTGTGGGATCAAATGGACATGCTTCAGCATCTGGTGGAGCTTCAGGAATGGCAACAGGATCATAGAGTGCCACTGCAACCCCTGTATAACCGCCCTCCCCATGTTCCATAGCCTCCTCACCTAGATGCCCAAGAATGTGGGGGAGGAGAAAGCTCCATGCACCCTGCCACTCCACCCCAGTGGACAGCCCAAACAAAAGGCTGTCATTCAAGAAGTTTTGAAGTGGTCTTTTCCTTCCTCCCCCTCCTCCCACACCTCGCCCAGGCTACCTTGTCAGTTCTTTCCCTATTTTTATAATTAATAAAGGATACATGGTTTTTAAAAGATAGTGACTTTATTTCCTTTTGAAAGCAAGCTGTGATCAAAGGGGGGAGGGTGAGTGGCTTGCAGGGAATGAGTCAATCAAGGGGGCAGGTTTTCATCAAGGAGGAACAAACAGAACTGTTACACCATAGCCTGGCCAGTCATGAAACTGGTTTTCAAAGCTTCTCTGATGCACAGTGCTTCCTGGTATGCTCTTCTAATCGCTCTGGTGTCTGGCTGCATGTAATCAGCGGCCAAGCAATTTTCCTCAGCCTCCCACCCCACCATAAATGTCTCCCCCTTACTCTCTCAGAGATTGTGGAGCACACAGCAAGCAGCAATAACAATGGGTATATTGGTTTGGCTGAGGTCTGAGCGAGTCAGTAAAGTGCGCCAGCGCACCTTTAAATGTCCAAATGCACATTCTACCACCATTCTGCACTTGCTTAGCCTGCAGTTGAACAGCTCCTGGCAACTGTCCAGGCTTCCTGTGTATGGCTTCATGAGCCATGGCATCAAGGGGTAGGCTGGGTCCCCAAGGATATCAATAGGCATTTCAAAATCCCCAACTGTTATTTTCTGGCCTGGGAAGTAATTCCCTTGCTACAGCTGTTTAAACAGAGTAGTGTTCCTGAAGACGTGAGCGTCATGAACCCTTCCCGGCCATCCCACGTGGATGTTGGTGAAATGTCCCTTGTGATCCACCAGTGCTTGCAGCACCATTGAAAAGTACCCCTTGCAGTTTATGTACTGGCTGCCCTGGTGCTTCGGTGCCAAGATAGATGGAACCCATATCCCTATCACCCTATCACAATTAGGGAATCCCATTGCAGCAAAGCCATCCACTATGACCTGCACATGTCCCAGGTTTGCTACCTTTGGTAGCAGCAGCTCAATGATTGCTTTGGCTACTTGCATCACAGCAGCCCCCACAGTAGATTTGCCCACTCCAAATTGATTCCCGATTGACCGGTAGCTGTCTGGCATTGCAAGCTTCCAGAGGGCTATCATCACTCGCTTCTCAACTGTGAGGGCTGCGCTCATTTTGGTGTCTTTGCACTTCAGGGCAGGGGACAGCAAGTCACAAAGTTCCATGACAGTGGCCCCACACATGCAAAAGTTTCGCAGCCACTGGGAATCATCCCACACCTGCAACACTATGCAGTCCCACCAGTCTGTGCTTGTTTCCCAGGCCCAGAATCAGCATTCCACAGCATGACCGTGCCCCATTAACACCATGATCTCCAAAGCCCTGGGGTCTGGGGTTTGAGAGAATTCTGTGTCCATGTCCTCATCACTCTCATTGCCGCGCTGCCGCCACCTCCTTACCTGGTTTTGCAGGGTCTGGTTCAGCATAAACTGCATGATAATGCACGAGGTGTTTACAATGTTCATAACTACTGCATTGAGCTGAGCGAGCTCCATGTTTGCCGTGGTATGGCATCTGCACAGGTAACCCAGGAAAAGAGGCGTGAAATGGTTGTCTGCCATTGCTTTCACGGAGGAGGGGCGGGGGGACCTGATGACATGTACCCAGAACCATCTGTGGCAATGTTTTTTGCCCCATCAGGCATTGGGATCTCAACCCAGAATGCCAGTGGTTGGGGGAGACTGCGGGAATTATGTGATAGCTATAGGATAGCTACCCACAGTGCAACGCTCTGGAAGTCGACACTAGCCTCGGTACTATGGAGACACACTGCCAAATTAATGCGCTTAGTGTGGCCGCATGCACTCGACATTATGCAATCTGTTTCCAAAAATCGATTTCTGTAAAACCAGAGTAATCCAGTAGTGTAGACATACCCTTAATGTCAAATTCAGGTGCTGTACATATATACACACACACACACAGAGCAAGCTTGTAAGGGAAGGGAATCTAAGCATAAAAGACAAACCACAAAGGGGTTCTGGTCTATGACTGGGATTTCTAGGCACTGTGATAATAAAAGTAATAATAATAATTAATAAATAATTAAAAATATATTGAGGCCAGTTTTTACTTTTGCATATTTTTCTGGATAAGTATAAATACAATCTGAAGTTGAGAGAGATTCACTTAAAATATGTCATGATTTAAGCTGTCTGAAGAAAAAAAATAGTTTTTATATATAAATCTATAGCTATAGATATCTATCACTGCTTCAATTTAATAGGCTACAATAGCTCCCAGGCAATCTAGAAAGGGGAGACAGTATTGATAATAGTGCCTCATTCTCCTTTCACTTATGGCAGGTTAATTCTATTAATTTCAATGGAGTTATTCTTGATTCTCCCTGGTGCAAGTGAGAAGGGCATCAGTCTCCTACTGAACAAACAGTCAGTGTTGGTCTCCAGCTTCTTGATACTAATGTAGATGAGAATATATTTATTGTCATTGTACCGTTATCCTGGGGTTTCTAAACATTGGATTGTAAGTATATTACAAATACTTTACCTATAATGGGGCTTAATGAATTTGGGGGCTAAGATAAAGTAATCTTGCATCAAAATTTTTCTTTTATAATAGCATGTAGATAATAGGAGACATAGATGCATATTCAGCGTCAGTACAGGTTATATGCTTTTTTCACTGTTACTGTGTGTGGTCCTTCTATCTGGGTGTATAGAACGTGTTAATTTTTCAACTTTGAGTGGTGGTAGGTTGCAGCATCTGTCACCTGAAAAGAGGCAGAACATGAGATTCTAGCTGATCTTTTCAATCTTAAACTATTTAAATGTATGGGTTCCCGTCACTCTAAATTTCTTTTTAATAAGGCTATAATCTATTTATATATAAGTCTTTAAGTAATTCTAAATTCAGATTTGTGGCGTTATTTAGAAGATGGCAAAAAGATAAACCTAAGAACAGATTAGCAATTTTGGCTTGAAAAGGCATTGACCGTTCCAATTTGCTTTGGCAAATTTTCACAATAATTTTGTACATGCAAAATATGGATCACTACTTATTACTGTG
This sequence comes from Gopherus flavomarginatus, assembly GCF_025201925.1. Taxonomy (NCBI): domain Eukaryota; kingdom Metazoa; phylum Chordata; order Testudines; family Testudinidae; genus Gopherus; species Gopherus flavomarginatus. The sequence continues at coordinate 272,112,749 of NC_066619.1, read as the reverse complement.
TGTATATAGCTGTGATACTTAGGTTGATTTCAGCTGGAGGCAAACCAATGTTTAAAGAGATGACATCTAGTGTTTGCCCAAGTTAGTCCTCCCTAGCTCGCAAGAGGGCAGATGGGCTGCATGTCAGCTGCAGAGGTGGCCTTGTACATCCCCCCTCTAAACCTGGGGGAATCTGGTGGCATTAGCTCATGAGGCCCTGTCAGCAGCATAAATTTACATGTGGTTCCCTCCTGTGTTTTGGAACAGCTTTTGGGAAAGGAGCCCCATGTAAATTTGTGCTCTCAGGCACCTGAGTGTGAATAAAGAGACAAAGGCCTAGATCCTCAAAGGTATTTAGGTGCCTTACTGCCCTTGAACTCAATGGGGTTTAGGTGCCTAAATACCTTTTGATCATCTTTGCCAAAGAGCCTCCATCACCTCAGATAACTAGGTTATGACCCTGGAACCCGTGGCCACATCCCTGCTCCTGGGTGTAAGAATTCTAGGGGAAGCTGTAGTCCAGACATGTAGCATTTCCCAGTCCCGACCGAAGTCCAGCCTACCTGGGACTTAAGGCTTTCTCAGGACCACAACACATCAGTGGTGGATGTGGGAGTAGACCTTAGGGCTGGGTACCCCATCTCCGATCTTAACCACTCGTCCGTGCTGCTTCAAGTTTTCGGTTTACTTTTGACTCACAGGTCCTGGATTTCCTTCCTCACTAGTAAAACTCTGTATGTTGCAAGTCAGTTGAGAATCAGACCTGTAGGGTCCAACCTATTAACTATAAAAGCAGCAGAGTCCTGTGGCACCTTATAGACTAACAGACGTATTGGAGCATGAGCTTTCGTGGGTGAATTCATGCATCCGACGAAGTGGGTATTCGCCCACGAAAGCTCATGCTCCAATACGTCTGTTAGTCTATAAGGTGCCACAGGACTCTTTGCTGCTTTTACAGCTCCAGACTAACACGGCTACCCCTCTGATACCTATTAACTATATTTCATCAAATATTTCAAAAAACTAAAGACATATTCCAGTTATTTTTCTTACTAGCTAATGCACTGTTGATGTGATAATTTTTTGTGGTTTAACAAAGAAATGTTGTTATACTTGACTCTGATTAAAGTACTTGTGTGTATAATAGTTGCACTTTTTAGTCCACAACTTATGCTTAAAACAGACCTGTGCTCCTTACAGGCCTTTGGGCTGAGAAGGGCAACGAAGAGTTACACACGGTATCAAAGTCTTGTCTCATGTTTGTCACCAGCTTGCTGGAGCCTCTTCCATTTACATCAGTTGGATGTCTTATGGTCAGGCCAAAACCAACTAGTTTCTGAACTTCCGTGTGTGTGTGACCTGTGTTAGCACAAAGCATTCGTAGTTAGTTCTGCCTTTCCCACCCTTCTTGTGGGGCCACCATGCTGACTAAAGCAGTGTTTTTCAAACCGTGGGTTGCGGCATGTAAGGCAGTGGGTCGCCTTGCTCTGGTCAGCACCTCCAACCGGGATGTTAAAAGTCCCGTCAGCTGTGCTACCCAGCTAAGGCAAGCTAGTGCCTACCTTTTCCCACACCATGCTGCGCCCCGGAAGCGGCCAGCAGTGGGTCTGGCTTCTAGGCAGGGGGACCACGGGGCTCCATGCAGAGCCCCCCTCCCAAGCCAATGGGAACTGGGCATGAAAGGGGCACGTGTGTCTACAGGTGAGAGTTGTGCGAAGCTGCTTGAGCACCTCTGCCTAGGAGCTGGACCTGTTCCTGGCTGCTTCTGGGGCGCAGCATGGTCCGCGGTGCCAGGACGGGCGGGAAGCCTGCCTCTGTACCCCAGCTGTGCCGCTGACCAGGAGGCGCAGGAGGTAAGTCCATGCCTCAACCCCGTGCCCCAATTCCCTGCCCCAGCCCAGAGCTCTCCCAAACCTGGAGCCCCTTCCTACACCTCAGCCCCCCCATCCCTACCTCAGACCCTGCACCCCCAGCCCAGAGCCCTGACCCCCTCCTGCACTCCAACCCCGCCCCAGCCCAGAGCCCCCTCCCAGACCCTGAACCTGTCATTCCCAGCTCCACTCTGCAGTCCTCACCCCCACACCCCAACTCTCTGCCCCAGCCCTGAGCCCCTCCCAAACCCCTCATCCCCAGCTCCGTTGGGTCGTGGGCATCAACAATTTTGTTCAACTGGGTCCTCAGAAAAAAAGTTTGAAAATCACTGGTTTAAAGCAATAATTAATTGTCACAGACAGTCCTGAGTGGTGACTTGCTACAGATCCACTCTTCTTGCACGTTCTGATGCTGTCTGCGGTACTGTGACAGGAGAAGGCCATGTACGCAGTCATGTGTCAATCGATTAAAACCCAGTGCTACACATGGCAGTTACTGAGAGTGGTCAACAAGAACACCACATGTTGCACTGCACGGAGAAGAAGAGCCGTGGGAAAGGAAATGTCAGTGTTTCCCCCACACTCCCACATGCGCATCTTTTTGAAAACAGAGAAATCCAAAGCACCAGAAACTTTTAATACATTTTGGAAATAAAACTCACAGCCAACAGCAGTTTTGAATGCTCAACGACTTTCACAGCAGCGAGAGTCTGATTAAATGCCGTGAGAGTCTGATTAAAAAGTTCTTTGACATAAATGGGATTCTTGGACTTTGGATCAGGCCCCTGTGAGCCTGATTCTGCCAAGTGACATCCAAGGGCTTGGAGCGAACTCAACTGGATGTAAAACTGATGCTTCTAGGGTCTTTCTTTTCATAATCTCATAGGAATACTCTGTAAGGCAATGTACTGCGCTATATGTGTCCGAAACAGCTTTGTGTAAATCAGATTTTTTTTTTACAGGGTCGAGGGAGAAAAGAGAAGAGGGCATGGGTATATCCCACTAACAGGCAACCACCAGAAATGTGGTTTGGATTACTCCCTGCCCCTTCTGGATGCTCATCTGAAGCTCTGCATTTTCCCTCCCACTCCGATCCTCTCTCTCTCTCTCATTCCTCTTAGTGCCTTGGGAAAACATCAATAAATGGTTCTTCTCTTTCCCACCCGCCATGCCCATTACTGAGGTTCTTGTTGTAATTTAGATCGAATGCGCTGCATTCGGGTGCATGGCCTTGTCTATACAATACTTGTTTCTGGTGATCAAAGGGTCAGAGGGAAGCCTTCCCAGGGTTTGTGGGTTTTCAGTAACTTCTTGAACTGAGGAAACAGCTGCCTGTTGTGCTTTAAATAAAAGACTCGTCTGGGCATAAGTGGCAACATGAAAGAAGACACCATGTGAAGGAGAAGAAGTGAGCTGTTGGGTTAAGAGGCTTGGGCAGAAGGAGGCTTAGGTGGAGACAAGGGCTATGTAGGCTAAAGCAGAGTTGTGCTTTAAGGTGAAGATGAGCCTAAACTTGGTGAAAGAAGAGGAGCAAGCACAGGGTTTCATGACTGGAAGAATATGATTTTGTTGGGGATCATGAGACAGGCATGATTTCCAGAGATGCTGAAGCCAAAGAACATAAGAATGGCCATACTGGGCCAGACCAATGGTCCATCTAGTCTAGTGTTCTGTCTTCTGACAGTGCCCAGTTCCAGATGCATCAGAGAGGATGAACAGAACAGGGAAATTTTTAAGTGATCCATCCCCTGTCATCCAGTCCAGCTTCTGGCAGTCAGAGGTTTAGGGACGCCCAGAGCATGGGGTTGCATCCCTGACCATCTAGACTAATTGCCATTGATGGACCTATCCTCTATGAACTAATCCAATTCTTTTTTTGAACCCAGTTATACTTTTGGCCTTCATAACATGCCCTGCCAATGAGTTCCATAAGTTGACTGTGCATTGTGTGAGGGACTTCCTTTTGTTTGTTTTAAACCTGCTGTCTGTTAATTTCATTGGATGACCCCTGGTTCTTGTGTTATGTGAAGGGGTAAATAACACTTCTCTATTCACTTTCTCCACAGCAGTCATGATTTTATAGATGTCTAGCATGTCCCTTCTTAGTCATCTCTTTTCTAAGATGAATTGTTCCAGTCTTCTTAATCTCTCCTCATACTGAAGCTGTTCCATACCCCTAATCAGTTTTGTTGTTCTTCTCCGTACGTTTTCCAATTCTAATGTATCTTTTTTGAGATGCGGTGACCAGAACTGCATGCAGTATTCAAGGTGTGGGTGTATCATGGATTTATATAGTGGCAAGGTTTTAGTGATGAGCTTAGATACAGGTCAGGAAGTCGAAGCTAATGGTGGCAAGGTTACCAGTCTGAGGGATGGGAAATATAAATGCCTTTTAAGAACATTAGGCACCATGTTAGCTCAGCAGCTGTAAGTTGCAAAGCCACGGTCTACTGGGAGATGGCCTTGACATGTCTAATATTTATAGCACAACAGGATTGCAGCCTAATGGAAGCCTCTAGGTGATACCATAACAATACTAATAAAATCTGAGCTAGCAGAAGCTGTTGGATTGCATTTGGTCTCAAAAAGAGAGAAGGGGGTATATGCCATTGCTCTTTAATTTTCCTCTCCCCTAGAAAATTAGCACTTATGAAAAATATTGGCATGGTGGTGAGAGAACAGGTACCGAAGGGCCAGTAGCTGTGCAAGCTTCCTCCTGCAGGTCCACTAATATGTATCAACCCTGTTCTGGAGGGATCACCGATCTGGTCAATGACTAGCTCAGTCTCCAGGCCCATTCAGTCACACACATCTCCAGCAAGGGTAAAGAGATTCCTAATCTCTAGGGCTGAGATATATTTCTTAGACTTTCTTTTTTTAAATGGATTGTTCCAAGGTGGCATTTTAAATCTCGTCAGTTCTGTTCTTATACAAGAGCCTGGGAGATGTCTGTCCCATATGGGCTGCAAGGTGATGGAGAAGAGCTATTAGATCATCCAGTACAACCTTAGCTGATCTGCTCCTATGAAAAGAAAGGAACTCCAGATCTGTTTGGTGACACCTTTTTCTAGCAGTTTCCCCCACCTCTCCTGTTTTCAGAGTGGGCTGAAGGGGAGCAATTAGCCTATTTCTTTACTACTTTATAATGCAACAAGGGTGCCATTTAGTGGGGGCTGGGGTAGGCTCCTGATTCCCGAGTTTCCATGCAGGAGGCCTGTGCCTGACAGATACCCTGCCCCCAGGGGAACCTTATCAGCAGCACAGGCTGAGTGTGGAATGTGAGTTCTGCAGAGGAGAGGTGCTGCTCCCAGCTTGTGCCCCTGGGGCAGGGAGTCAGTATTTCGTTGTTAAACAGAGGCAGGGTGATTAAGATAAGAAAGGGCTAGTAGTTAAATTAAGGATCAGGAAGTCGTTAGATGAGCCTGGGTGTGGAGTGTTGATGACAGAACACAGGGGACTCAGAAGAAATACAGCCAAGGTTACATTCAGGCTGTCTACACTCAGCTTATGTCAGCATATGTCACTCAGGTTTGTGAATAAACCACTCACCTGAGTGACATAACTTACATCGACCTAAGCGCTTGTGTGCACGGCTTCTCCCATCGCCATAGTTTTTGCCGCTTGTACAGGTGGTTTTATCTATCTGTGTAGGCAGAGAGTGCCTTCACCAGATGTGCTGCAGCAGTGCAGCTGTATCGGTACAGTGCTGCATATGTAGACATGGCCTTAGAAAAGAGTGAGAAGGGAGGCGAATAGGTGAAAAGAAGGGGTCAAAACCCAGGGAAGGACTAGCAGTGGTACAGAGAAGTTCCCACTCTACCTGTGGTACTTATGTGGCTCCATCACCAGAGTATCTGAGCACCTCACAATATCTAACCTATTTCTCCTCCCAACTCTCTGTGAGGTAGAGCTGTGCTGTTGTTCCCATTGTACAGATGGGGCATTGAGGCATAGAGAGTAAAGGCCAGATTTTCAAAGGTATTTAGGCACCTAGTGGGATTTTCAAAAGAGCTTAGAAGGTTAGGTGCTTTGTAAACCCCACTAGATGCCTACCTGCCAAAACACCTTTGAAACTCTGTCCCTAAGGCACTGGTCTGAGGTCATACAGGAAGTCTGTGGGGGAAGTAGAACCCAGGTCTTTGAGGGTTAGCTCCGTATCCATGGCACCAGCCTATCTGTCTGCTGAATGCTGCGAAAAAGGGGACTCTGCTAGCTGGGTGCAAAACCAAGGCTGCCAATTTGCTGAGACTCCAGCAAATGGTCCCAGGAGGTTGGGCTGGCTGCCATGGTTGACAGCATGAAAAGCAGCACACAGGTCAGGAAGGAAGAAGAAAGAGAGAGAGAGAGCATGAGAAGAGATCACTAAACCCCCAAGGGGTGGCAGGTTCTGCTGAGGCTGGGCTGTAGAGCAATGGCTGCTTTGCAATTTTACATTTTAACTGAAAACCATTTTGTTTTGTCATTTTTTGTTCTGGAGTTTGAGAAAAGGAAGGAATGGGAAAGTGTCATATGAGTATCAGATGTGCTTATGCCTCAAATTCTTAGGGTTTCTGCTGTATTCAGGCCAATTCCAGAACAAAGAACAGAATTTGCATCCACAGAATCTATAAAGTTGGTGAGTAAAGGCACTGACAACTATAGAAGTTTTACCTGATTAAGCACTGGAAGATTTGACCCCCCAAGTTTCTTTCAAGAGGAAGAGCTGCCCAGAGCTCCTGTGTCTGTTTATTTTCCTTTCCTGCCTGCAGTGGCCCTGATATATATCAGAAGACTCAATTTTTTTCTCCACTGTAAAATGTGGAGGTTTTTTTGTTGTTTGGTTTTAAATATTGTCCTGTGAGACCTGAAACTCACTCACTGTAGTGTTGTGTTTAAGAGCCTTCTGGAAAGTAACTAGCCTTTAAATAGAAGTGAAAGAGGTTTTGCCAACTCTCATGATTTTGTCATGAGTCTCATGATAATTGTTTTTCTTAAAGCCTCAGCTCCTGGAGTCAAGTGGAGATGTGATGATTTTTGCCTTTATTCTTAAAGAAAAAGTAAGTTTCTAACCCTCATGGCTGTGGAGAAAGCTTCAAAATGTGCCCCCAGAGCACCTTAAAGGCTCAAAAAGCAGAAGGCAAATAAAACGAACACAAATCTATAGTTTTTAAATAATCTCAGGATTTTTAAAGCAATTTCATTTTTGGTGAGCCTGATTCATGAGTTTTGAACATTTGGGGTGGGCAATATTGTGAAAGTGCCTTGAAAGTTTCAGTTTCACCTCCTGTTTAAAGTTAGTTTCTAGTCTATTAATTAGTAGTGAGGTAACACCCCTAAATCCCCAGGCAGGTACAGTGTAAACTTATGGGGCCTTGCCCTAGTAGGATATTTCCAAAAGTTAATGATCTAGTCCAAGCTTGGTGACTGCAAAAAGCAAGTAGCCTAAATGATAGACAGTAATCTAGATATTTGGGGGGTGGTGTGGAGGGATAATTGTTGTATTCAAAAGTTAGTAACAAAGTAAGAATATACATTAAAATTTTAAACCTAACTAGTGTCCTTTAAGTGACTTGCCAAAAGATGTCAGAACATGTTAATATTGGAGTTGAGAGAGTCTAATATTTATTTAATTTTCTTCTTTTATATAGGAATTAGATACAGTGCTCCTGTCAGCTAATTTCTAAGTTATTATCTAAAAAAAAAAAAAAGCTTTATCAAGTGCCTAAGTAGCCCCTGGAATCACAAAGTTGCCTCTTTGTCCCCCCTTGAAAATCTGAAATGGCTCCCCTGTTCAAACGTCCTGGGCTGTAATGGAGATAAATCCACTATATAACAGGCCTGAAGAATCAATGCCTCATTTCAAAGCCCAGGGCTGTTATGTTTCTTGCAGTCCTGTCAAAGTGAAGAGTCTCAAGTGAGTCAGAGAACAAATTCCAAGTAGAACTCCTGGAGAGTTTAGGCTCTTTAACTGGGCAGGGCATGTTTTCCTCCTAACTGAGCCTCAGGCAGAGGAAAGGCATGTAATTTACAATTATGGGAGAAATGGCAATTGAAAGTGAATGCGGAGCACCACCTACCGCCTGACCTGAATACTGCTAAGAAGTTTGTAACATGGGCAGGGATAGGCACAATATCTTCATATACTGTAACTCACAATGTTAGTGAAGTAGGGCTCAGAGAAAGGAAATATGCTACAGATCAGGGGTTCAAAAACTAGACCAACAAATCCTTTTCTCACTCTCGCAAAATAGGCATATGGCTATTACCTGCCACTTTGACCACTGTCCAACTAGAAATGAGCCCCGAAGAGCTCTGTGAATGAACTAGGGTGACCAGATGTCCCGATTTTATAGGAACCGTCCTGATATTTTGGGCTCTCTCTTATATAGGCTTCTATTACCCCCCTCAGCTCCTGTCTCGATTTTTCACACTTTCTATCTGATCACTCTAGAATGAACTGTTTGCACTTGTGTGTTGCACTAGGAAGCCTGAAGTAGTAACAGTACAGCTCCATGACTGACACTGTATAGAATTAGTTTGAGCCCCATGCAGTACTCGGCAACTGGCTCTTTACAGGAAAACAAGGGTAGGACCCAGGTTTGTAAATAACTTTCCACAGCCCAGGTCTGGGGCTTATCAACATGAGCCAAAGCATTTTTTATCACACTAGGGCCCTGCTTCATCTGTGTGAGTGAATATGGCTCACAGGGTGGATCTGATTCCATCCTCCGGGTTCCACTCTCAGTTTAACACAATCTTTGTAAGCAATACCGGAAAAAAGGGTAAAGAATCTTCTAAATGCTCTTTTAAGAGAAGCCGTGCCTAGGTAGTTCAGTGCTCTGTGCATGGGGATTGAGCTTCACAGCTGCCTTTATTAATAGTCAAGCTTATCAGTAACTAAGATTTCAATAGTGCCTTTCATCAACTGATATCAACGTTTTCAACACCCTTCTGAAATTTAGACAAAGGCCAAGATTTCCAAAAGCAAATAGTGATTTTGGGGGCCCCACTAGAGACACCTTAAAGGAGATTTGTATTTAGAAAGTGCTGAATATCCACCCTCTGAAAATCAGCCACCTTCAAGGTGTCTCAAGTTGGGTGTCCAAAAATCACTGGTTACTTTGGAAATGTTGGTCAGGAATCAGTTCCCCCACCACTGACATGCAGCCTCCTCGGGGGCGGAAGACAAGGCAAAGATAAAGCTGCTGAATAGAGGTTGGCTTGTGGACCCCTTTCTCATTTGTCATCAAACATGGCACCTCCCTGCATCCCATGGGGTTCATTTACCTTCTCTGTGACAACTGCAGCAACTGCTTATATGGAGAAGAGACACTAGGAAAGTATTTAATGTAGCATCTGGAAATGAAGAGGTAGACACTAGTACCCTTTGACCACAGACAACATGCTTGTGTTTCCCAGACGATCTACAGTTCATGGGCCACGCTGGGGGAACCACTACACTAGAAAATGTCCTTTAGGGACTAATCCTGCACTGACTGGAAGATTGCCTGCATGCTCCTATCAAGTCTTTTTCCATCTCCAATTTCTGTGAGGGCAGAAGTTTAGGATGGGATGTGCAGAGGATACTGTATCCAAAGGCCAGCAAGTTCGAGAGACTTTTGACACTGTATCCCTGCAAGCAGCAGACACGTGCTTGCTTCTCCACGTCTCCCACCAGCATCCTGGCCCTTCGTCCCATGCCCTTCCTCCTGCAGGGAACACCCAACCCAAGTTCCTCAGTAAAGCAACTACAATGTTGTTCAAACCCCACATCTGCTGACAAGTTGCCAGTCATTAACGGCTAAGCAGGTGGCTGGTTATTCCGCCATTATTATTCCTAGTTTATTTAGCCTTTTAACAAAAATCCTTTGATGTGAGCGGTGCTCTTTGTCCCTTAGCTAGGATGTGTTCCTGTCACTGCCACCCCCATTCCATCAGTAGTCCCTTTTGAGTCTGGTCTCTAACCTCTCTGGGCCAGGGACTGCCTTTTTAAAAATTTAATATAATATATATATTTATTTTAGAAGTTTTAACAGGTTTACACATCATTGCCATGTCGATATCAGAGCCAAAATGATAAACAATAAGCTTGTGTTAATGTGAATGCAATAATCAGATCTCGCTTGGTATCAGTTTAAAAGAGTGAGCCTCGTTCCACTATGCAGGGTGTGTTGTTTCTGGTGATTTTATTAAACTGAGGGCAGCTTCTGATTACACATTGAGTAAACTGGGCATTTCTACCAAATGTTAAAGCAGCAAAGAGTCCTGTGGCACCTTATAGACTAACAGATGTTTTGGGGCATGAGCTTTCGTGGGTGAATACCCACTTCGTCAGATGCATGTAGTGGAAATTTCCAGGGGCAGGTATATATATGCAGGCAAGCTGGAGATAATGAGGTAGTTCAATCAGGGAGGATGAGGCCCTGTTCTAGCAGTTGAGGTGCGAAAACCAAGGGAGGAGAAACTGGTTCTGTAATTGGCAAGCCATTCACAGTCTTTGTTTAATCCTGAGCTGATGGTGTCAAATTTGCAGATGAAGTGAAGCTCAGCAGTTTCTCTTTGAAGTCTGGTCCTGAAGTTTTTTTGCTGCAGGATGGCCACCTTAAGGTCTGCTATAGTGTGGCCAGGGAGGTTGAAGTGCTCTCCTACAGGTTTTTGTATATTGCCATTCCTAATATCTGATTTGTGTCCGTTTATCCTTTTCCGTAGTGACTGTCCAGTTTGGCCGATGAACATAGCAGAGGGGCATTGCTGGCATATGATGGCGTATATTACATTGGTGGCCTTGCAGGTGAATGAACCGGTGATGGTGTGGCTGATCTGGTTAGGTCCTGTGATGGTGTCGCTGGTGTAGATATGTGGGCAGAGTTGGCATCGAGGTTTGTTGCATGGATTGGTTCCTGAGCTAGAGTTACTATGTTGCGGTGTGCAGTTACTGGTGAGAACATGTTTCAGGTTGGCAGGTTGCCTGTGGGCGAGGACTGGCCTGCCATCCAAGGTCTGTGAAAGTGTGGGATCATTGTCCAGGATGGGTTGTAGGTCCCTGATGATGTGTTGGAGAGGTTTTAGCTGGGGACTGTATGTGATGGCCAGTGGCGTCCTGTTGGTTTCTTTCTTGGGTTTGTCTTGCAGTAGGAGGTTTCTGGGTACATGTCTGGCTCTGTTGATCTGTTTCCTTATTTCCTCATGCGGGTATTGTAGTTTTGAGAATGCTTGGTGGAGATTTTGTAGGTGTTGGTCTCTGTCTGAGGGGTTAGAGCAGATGTGGTTGTACCTCAGTGCTTGGCTGTAGACAATGGATCGTGTGATGTGCCTGAGATGGAAGCTGGAGGCATGAAGGTAGGCATAGCGGTCGGTAGGTTTTCGGTATATACTTTGGTATGCTCTAACCTTCCCCAAGCCCCTGCCCCTCCCCACCTCTGCTCCACCCTCACCCTACCCCCATTCCACCCCCTTCGCCCAACCCCTGCCCCCACACTGCCTCTTCCCTCACACCCCCCAAGAGCATTGCATCCCTGCTCCTCCTCCTCCCTCCGAAAGCATCCCGAGCTGTTCATAGCAGGCAAGAGGCACTGGGGGGAGGTGAGAGCTTGGCTGCTGGTGAGTGCTCAGCTAATTTTCCCTAGGGGTGCTCCTGCCCCAGAGCACCCACGGAGTTGGTGCCTCTGGGTGAAGGGTGAAGCAACACAGAATAAAGCTGCAAACCCTACACACTGTAATCATTTCTGTGCTAAGATGCTAACATGCTGAGCCAACCATTTCCCAAGGGCTAGGGCATTAGTTCTCGCAAGGCTCCTGGTCAGTCGTGATCTTTATGCTCCTCTTTGACATGGAGAAGCGTAGACACGGCTTTATTAAGGGACTGATCAAGGCCTCAGTATAAGCCTGTGATCAAGCTGGGGACAGACCTTAGGACCTGGTGGCTGAGGTCAGCGTGCTCCCTAGGTCACACTGCCTCTCAAAAGGGGTAATGTAATCTGGTGTTTTAGGGTATAAACGGATCATCCCAGGGCTCAGGAAAGACCTTTCCCCTGTATACAGCACAGCCCAGTAGGCTAGGAGCACTCGAGGGAGTATTATGTATTATTTGTATTGCAGTAACGTCTTTGAGCCCCGGACCAGGCCCCTACTGTGCTAGGCGCTGCACAGATACAGAAGAACCAAGACAGTCCCTGCCATGGAAGGTTTGTAACATTGTCTGGGCTGGAACGTGAAGCATTGCCCACTGCTAGAGGCAGGATGCTGGACTAGCCTCCTGTGAAAGTTGAATGGATTATATTGTGAAAATAGAAAGGATTAAAGAAATGCTGTCTGTACCTTTAAGCAAAACTGTTGGAATTCTGCAATCCAGGTGTCTGGAATACAGACATTAACATAGAACAACTGCACCGTTTAAGAGTGATTGGTGAAGTATTAGCCTTAGATCGATGAGAGTTAGTAAGGAAGTAGGATATGCATGCTGTGTCCCAGGTGAATTTTACTGTTTTGCTTTCTTTGTCCCTTTGTCTAATTCCTGCTCTTTTATCTGTATAAATAAGATAGTTTGTGTCTTGCAAGGCCACTCACATTATCTGGGTGTTATTGGCGGAGTGCTGCGCTAATAAAACAGAGTGGTCTGACGCTAGCAAATCCATTCTATTTCCATATACTTGGAGCATTGCTGCACCTGAGTCGCTCCAAGCAAGTCCTCCTGCACTTCACTGCACCTCCCCTTAACTCCAAGAAGAAATGAAAAATGGGATTCTCTCTATAACCGGGACTGACAAGCAGGAAACACTTTCCATGTTAGGTCCATTTGTTGATTAAGGCCATGTGATGACAGGGAGATCCCGCCAAAAGTCCCTTTTAGATGCACTTTGCTATTAATTTATTTGGGAGAAACTGGGTTGGACCACTTTTAGCATGTGTGCGCGCGAGTACTGGATAGACTCAGAACTGCTCGATTTTCACCCTCCCATGTAAATAGCTCGTGGAGATTTTCCTTTCTAAGACATAGGAGCCTGTGCTTTTGGCGCAGGAGGCTCTGAATTTTATCCTCACCGGAAGTTAGATGTGTGTAGCCATGGTGATAACCATGAAATCCTCAGTGGCTCCAGATTAGTCACAATTTGTGGAAGTGACACTCTTAGCACAGAGAAACCAGGGTCTAGCTATGCCTCATTTTAGAGGCATTTTATTTATGGCACCAGGTTGAATCATTGACTGAGACCGTGGGCGGCAGGTACTGTAGGCACGGGAAGGCGTTGCATTCCCAAACAGCTTGACGTCCCCCTGCACATGCTGCACCCCCAGGGCCATCCTGCCTGCTGTTCCCTGGGGTAGGCAAGCTGGGGGCTGCAGTGTGCCCTCGGGGCCACCACCGCCCATCCTCCCAGTGCTGGGGCCACTCTGGCCTTGCCACCTGCCCAGCACTGGGCTGAGGCCGCTCCGGCTGAGCCACCTGCTCAGCACTGAGGCTGGTAGCTCGACTGGGGGCACCTTCAGGGGTAGCAGGGCTGGCTGGCTGAAGGTTGGGCCCAGCGGCGCGGCTTGGGGAGGCTGGGGCTGTGCTGCTGGCCTTCAGGCACTCTGGAGCCGGGGGGCTGGGGCCGCGCTGCCTAGTTCTCCAGTTCTCTGGGGTCAGGGGAGGGCTGGGGGCACTAGCCTGGGGCAGGGACCAGCAGCCACATCGTGGCAGGGGCGGGGGCTGGTGGTGAAGGGCAGGGGCCAGAAGCCACAGTGGTGGCTGGGCTCCAGCGGACGTGGAAGGGACAGGGCCTCAGGCAGAAGGGGCAGGGCTGTGGGGTTAGCCTCCCCAAGCCAGGGGTTCACCCACCACCCATGACTGTGACTGATGTTCCAGTTGAGTTACTGGCCTCTGAGTTATTGGTTGTAGGAGATGATCACAGCAGATTGATTATGCAGCTGCCATTGGCAAGCCAGTAGGCAAGAATTGAGGGCTGGCCCCTCACTCCAGGGGTGGTGAGAACCAATACAATTTGTAAAGATGAGTTAGTGTCTAAAGAGACACAGGTGTGCCTTCATGTCTGGTCACCACTGGCAGAAACCTTGAAATAACAGAGTTTGCCAACTCTTTGGTATAAATTTGCCAATTGTTTATTTAGGGCCTGAACCAAAGTCCATTGAAATCAATGGAAAGACTCTCATTGACTTCGGTGGGATTTGGATCAGTCCCTTAACAACCAGACTTTACAAAAGCAACAGGCTATCCCAGTTTGTAATAAAGTCACAACAGCTTAGTGGTGTCAGAGCTAAAGTACAATAGGGCCATTATTGTACCCCTTGACTGCAGTGGGAGGCATGAGGCTAGAACAGTCATCAGTTGCAGTTCACCATTTCTGCTAACAGTTACGTTATTTACTTTAAATGAATGTATTATGGGTCATATACTTTGGTATTGAAGAGTCTAGAGAACCAGGGACCTAAGGGGATTTTCAAAAGGGATTTGGCACTCATCTGCCTAACTGGGTGCTGAGGAAAATCCCACTAGGCACCTATTTGCATCTTTAGGTGTCTAAATATCTTTTAAAATCTGAGTACCTCTTAGAAGCTTTAGGGTCAGGTTTTCACAAGGGTGAGGGTACAGTTATCTCTGTGTTTGAATCCTTAAATGGCATGAGCTCCTAGAAAGACAGAGCAGGAACCAAAGGTGGAAGCCAGACATGTTCTAATTACACACCAATTTTTCATTCTCACCCTTGGTTCTATCCCTGGCTCTGGGAGAGGAGTGAGGTCTAATAGAATATCAGGGTTGAAGGGGACCTCAGGAGACCATCTAGTCCAACCCCCTGCTCAGAGCAGGACCAATTCCCAGATTTTTACCTCAGTTCCCCAAATAGTCCCCTCAAGGATTGAGCTCTCAACCCTGGGTTTAGCAAGCCAATGCTCAAACCACTGAGCTATCCCTCCCCCTTTGTTAGAGTGGATGTGGGGAGGCAGTGCTCCTGGGTTTCTAGCCCTGATTTGGAGAGCAGAATGGAGTCTAGTGGGTGGGAGACAACATAGGCACCGGCTCCGAAAAAAATAGTGGGTACTCAGCACCTACAGGCAGTCCTGCAGATCAGCTCCTCACCTTCTCCCCAAGTGCATCCCACCCGCTGGCTGCCCCACTGATCAGTTCCTATCCCTCCCCACCAGTGCCTCCCACCCACTGCAATCAGCTTTTCAGCTGAGCAGGGACAGGACGAGGCGGGGGAGTGGCATAATGAGGTGGGGTGGGGTGGGGTTAGGAAGAGGCTGGCAGAGGTGGGGGCTTGGGGGAGGGGTGGAGTGGGGGCACGTCCTGGGACAGAGCAGGGGTTGAGCCTAAGTGTCCCCTCACTTCTCCAGTCTGGAGTGCCTTTTAAACTGCTTTGCTATGACAGGCACCACACCCAGCCTTGCTCACACACAGCTTCTAGCATGTAAATTACTCCTGGCTGAGCTTTCTGAGTACTTCTAGCCAGGCACGTTCAAATTATAATGCAGAGTAACCCCAGCAAATTCTCAGTCCCAGACTGGTCCCCAGAAATGTGTCTTGTACTGCTCAGCTCTTTCCTTCTGGACAATACAAGGTCATCAAAAATCTATCATTTCGTTTACAGAAAATGATATGCACAAATCATGTTATCTCAAATGGAGGTTCCCAAACACTCCACTCCAAACACACTGGCTTAGATAAGCAATAAAACAAGTTTATTAAATACAGAAGGATAGATTTTAAATGATTACAAGTAATGAGGCATAAAAGTCAGAAGTGGTTACAAAGAAATAAAAGGTAAAACACAAACTAATACCAAACTTAATGAGCTAAGTAAATTCAAAGCAGAAAAGGTTTTTTTCAGCACATGCTTACAGTGGTCTGGCAGGACCTTTCAGCTAGAACCTCTTCCCCAGTTCCATGATGCTGCTTTTGTCTTTCAAACATTGTTAATGCCTTGAGTGGAGATGAGGGGACATAGGTGATTTGGAGCCCTTGTTCTGCATTTTTATATGTTTGCCTCCTCTTTGAGAATCATCTCCAGCTGGGGTTCAGGCAACAGCCAGTCTGTTTATAAGGGGAACCCCACAGTTGTTCCATAGTAAATTTCTCACTCACACCCTTCTGCCTGCCAAAGAATGGCCACTTAATCAGATGATAGTTCATTTGATTATGTTGATACCTGGATGAGGTTTTGGTTAGCCTTTTGTCTCTGGGGAACCTATCTGAAGCTGCTTTCCCAGACTTGGAAAAGGCCTTATACAGTAGAATTTTATAACTGTACATACAATATTTTACTGGGACAATAATGTTCAGCAGATTATGAGTTTTCAAATGATAGCTTCCGAGGCATACTTTGTACAAAATTTATCATAGTTTTGTAAGAAGGGTGAACAAAGAGTACAGACTGTTACATATGCCCACTCCCAGGCTCCTATTTTTTTTACAATTGCTGCACATATTCCTGCTGGGGGCTGATGTCATCTGCCTAGTGGAGACTTGTTGGTTTTAGAAATCAATAAAGGGACACAAAAGGCAAGATTGAGAACAGGGGCTGCTAACAGGGAGTTTTGCAAGGGAGTTTGGAAAGGGAGGGAGGGAGGGAAGGGGGGTCCCTTGTCGGTCCTACCTGTTCCCCTGTAGTCCCCTTAAAACCTATAATCCAAACCATATTCCAAAATCCCTTTCTTTAAACCCACCCTTTCATTAACTAGGAAACAATGCAGGCAGAAGCCCAGCAGTAGAGTGGGGGCTATGCATTTTATTGCGCTGAGTGTAGCATGTATGATTACCTACCTTGTGGGTGGGTGGCGTATGTATGCAGTTGGTGCAAGGAGCTCCTGGCCCTCAGAGACCACGTACGGACTTTGGAGGCCAGGGTGGCAGAACTGGAGGAGCTAAGAGAGGCAGAGAGGTATGTTGATGAGGCTTTACGGGACACTGTAGAATTGTCCCACCTCTGCTCAGACAGCCTCTGTGCTGTTGATGAGGAAGAAAGGCCCAGGGAAGCAGAACAGTCAATGGGAGCAGAGGGAAACCTTCCCATAGTTGGGACCCTCCTTCCAGATGGTGCTGGGGTTGCCTCTCGCACTGAAGGGAAGGGTAGGAGAGATGTCCTGGAAGCCAAATTTAGGCTGGTAGGGATGAGACTGAAATCCAGGACCGCTATGGTGGCATTCTCAGAAATGATCCCAGTTCCACGCTCAGGGCCAGGTAGGCAGGCAGAGCTTCAGAGTCTCAATGCATGGATGAGATGATGGTGTAGAGAGGAGGGGTTTACGTTCATTAGGAACTGGGGAAACTTTTGGGATGGGGGGAGCCTATACAGGAGAGATGGGCTCCACCTAAACCAAAGTGGAACCAGACTGCTGGCACTAAACATTAAAAAGGTTGTAGAGCAGTTTTTAAACTAGGAGATGGGGGAAAGCCTACTGCTGCAGAGGAGCATGTGGTTCAGACACAGACTTCTCTTAGGGGAGAGTCTGATAATAGGGAATCTCCAGGTTATAGTCAGGAACAGAGGATGGAAGAGGTTAATGTAAGGGCCGGCTCAGATGATAAACATTCACATAAAAAAGAATCTGGCACATCAGAAAAGGGCAGACAAATAAACAGGGACAAGTTTTTAAAGTGCTTGTACGCAAATGTTAGAAGTCTAAATAATAAGATGGGTGAACTGGAGTGCCTTGTGATAAAGGAGGATATTGATATAATAGGCATCACAGAAACCTGGTGGACTGAGGACAATCAAGGGGACACAATCATTCTGGGGTACAAAATATATCGGAAGGACAGAACAGGTCGTGCAGGGGCAGGAGTGGCACTATATGTGAAATAAAATGTAGATTCAAATGAAGTAAAAAATCTTAAGCGAATCCACATGTTCCATAGAATCGCTATGGATAGAAATTTCATGCTCTAATAAAAATGTAACATTAGGGATCTATTATCAACCACCTGACCAGGACAGTAATAGTGATGTTGAAATGCTAAGGGAAATTAGAGATACTATCAAAATTAATAACCCAATAATAATGGGGGATTTCAATTATCCCCATACTGACTGGGAACATTTCACTTCAGAACGAAATGCAGAGATAAAATTTCTCGATACTTTAAATGACTGCTTCATGGAGCAGCTGGTACGGGAACCCACAAGGGAAGAGGCAACTCTAGATTTAATCCTGAGTGGAGCACAGGAGCTGGTCCAAGAGGTAACTATAGCAGGACTGCTTGGAAATAGTGACCATAATACAATAGCATTCAACATCCCTGTGGGGGGAAGAACACTGCAACAGCCCAACACTATGGCATTTAATTTCAAAAGAAGAAACTATATAAAAATGAGGGGTTAGTTAAACAAAAGTTAAAAGGTACAGTGACTAAAGTGAAATCCCTGCAAGTTGCATGGGCCCTTTTTAAAGACACCATAATAGAGGCCCAACTTCAATGTATACCCCAAATTAAGAAACACAGTAAAAGAACTAAAAAAGAGCCACCGTGGCTTAACAACCATGTAAAAGAAGCAGTGAGAGATAAAGAGACTTCCTTTAAAAAGTGGATGTCAAATCCTAGTGAGGTAAATAGAAAGGAGCACAAACACTGCCAGCTTAAGTGCAAGAGTGTAATAAGAAAAGCCAAAGAGGAGTTTGAAGAACAGCTAGCCAAAAACTCCAAAGGTAATAACAAAATGTTTTTTAAGTACATCAGAAGTAGGAAGCCTGCTAAACAACCAGTGGGGCCCCTTGATGATCGAAATACAAAAGGTGCGCTTAAAGACGATAAAGTCATTGCGGAGAAACTAAATGGATTCTTTGCTTCAGTCTTCATGGCTGAGGATGTTAGGGAGATTCCCAAACCTGAGCCGGCTTTTGTAGGTGACAAATCTGAGGAACTGTCACAGATTGAAGTGTCACTAGAGGAGGTTTTGGAATTAATTGATAAACTCAACATTAACAAGTCACCGGGACCAGATGGCATTCACCCAAGAGTTCTGAAAGAACTCAAATGTAAAGTTGCAGAACTATTAACTAAGGTTTGTAACCTGTCCTTTAAATCGGCTTCGGTACCCAATGACTGGAAGTTGGCTAATGTAAAGCCAATATTTAAAAAGGGCTCTAGAGGTGATCCCGGCAATTACAAACTGGTAAGTCTAATGTCCGTACTGGGCAAATTAGTCAAAACAATAGTTAAGAATAAAATTGTCAGACACATAGGAAAACATAAACTGTTGAGCGATAGTCAACATGGTTTCTGTAAAGGGAAATCATGACTTACTAATCTATTAGAGTTCTTTGAAGGGTTCAACAAACATGTGGACAAGGGGGATCCAGTGGACATAGTGTACTTAGATTTCCAGAAAGCCTTTGACAAGGTCCCTCACCAAAGGTTCTTATGTAAATTAGGCTGTCATGGGATAAAAGGGAAGGTCCTTTCATGGACTGAGAACTGGTTAAAAGACAGGGAACAAAGGGTAGGAATTAATGGTAAATTCTCAGAATGGAGAGGGGTAACTAGTGGTGTTCCTCAGGGGTCAGTCCTAGGACCAATCCTATTCAATTTATTCATAAATATCTGGAGAAAGGGGTAAAGAGTGAGGTGGCAAAGTTTGCAGATGATACTAAACTACTCAAGATAGTTAAGACCAAAGCAGATTGTGAAGAACTTCAAAAAGATCTCACAAAACTAAGTGATTGGGCAACAAAATGGCAAATGAAATTTAATGTGGATAAATGTAAAGTAATGCACATTGGAAAAAATAACCACAACTATACATACAATATGATGGGGGCTAATTTAGCTACAATGAGTCAGGAAAAAGATCTTGGCGTCATCGTGGATAGTTCTCTGAAGATGTCCACACAGTGTGCAGAGGCGGTCAAAAAAGCAAACAGGATGTTAGGAATCATTAAATAGGGGATAGAGAATAAGACAGAGAATATCTTATTGCCCTTATATAAATCCATGGTATGCCCACATCTCGAATACTGTGTACAGATGTGATCTCCTCACCTCAAAAAAAGATATTCTAGCACTAGAAAAGGTTCCGAAAAGGGCAACTAAAATGATTAGGGGTTTGGAGAGGGTCCCATACAAGGAAAGATTAAAGAGGCTAGGCCTCTTCAGCTTGGAAAAGAGGAGACTATGGGGGATATGATAGAGGTATATAAAATTATGAGTGATGTAGAGAAAGTGGATAAGGAAAATTATTTACTTATTCCCATAATACAAGAACTAGGGGTCACCAAATGAAATTAATAGGTAGCAGGTTTAAAACAAATAAAAGGAAGTTCTTCTTCACACAGCACACAGTCAACTTGTGGAACTCCTTACCTGAGGAGGTTGTGAAGGCTGGGACTATAACAATGTTTAAAAGGGAACTAGATAAATTCATGGTGGCTAAATCCATAAATGGCTATTAGCCAGGAAGGGTAAAGAATGGTGTCCCTAGCCTCTGTTCATCAGAGGATGAAGATGGATGGCAGGAGAGAGATCACTTGATCATTGCCTGTTAGCTTCACTCCCTCTGGGGCACCTGGCATTGGCCACTGTTGGTAGACAGATACTGGGCTAGATCGACCTTTGGTCTGACTCGGTAAGGCCGTTCTTATCTTCTTATGTAAGATTCTGATCTCAGTTACAGTGAATGTGCAAATCTGGAATAACTCCATAGACCTCAATGGAATTATTCTGGATTTATATCAGTGAAACTGAGTTCAGATTATGTCCTAGGGTCCCAATCCTCAAAGCATTTAGGTGCCTAACTAACTAACTTTGAGGATCTGGGCCTAAGTTACTAATTCAAATCTGACATGTATATCTGCTGAAAGTCTCTATTGTGTGATTGTTTTCCTGATGGCCTATGGGAAATGAGTTAGCAGTCTCTGAGAATTTTCTACTGGTGTGTGTATCAAGATACACCAGAACCTCAGAGTTGTGAACACCTCAGGAATGCAGCTTTGAAATTTTACTATATAGAAGAAAAATGCTGCTTTCCCTTGGACTGTACTGGATTTGTTTTTTGTTTTTGTTTGTTTTGTCTCTGCTGCTGCCTATTCTAACTGAGCTGTGTGGTCAGTTCGTAACTCTGGTGTTTGTAAGTCTAAGGTTCTACTGTAACCACCCTCTAATTTACTCTCTTGTGGGAGCTCAGACATGAAGTAAAGGATTGATGGGCCATGGAAATGGAACTACACTTCCATTCCTAGATGCACATTGGTGGGGTGGAGAACTTGAAGCTTGCAATGGCGCTGCTCATGATAAAGAAACCAAACGCCAGCCCCGAGGCCTGCCAAGCCATCACCTTCACCAGCCCTAAATTCCATTAGAAAAGCAATCAACCACCACAACTGTAAAGGCCCCCTCGCCCCATGTTCTTAGGGACCTCGTCCTTTTTCCATGCACTCATTTGCCAATAGCCGATCACTTATGCCAAATGCCCCTGGCTGGCTTTTTTCAAATCTGTGCGGCTCAGTGAGTTTTTATGGTGTTTGGAGACAGCTATGACAGCTGTCACTTTTGTAGTTTACAGTGTGTGTTCTCAGGGCTTTACTGCTAGGCTGGTGCCATGAGCCCTACTGAGCCTGTGTGTGCAGGTGGATCAGCACTCCCAGAACTGGGCTAGAAGGCCCAACTAATTGAAATCAGTGGAAATTAGGAGACTGAATATCTTGGTGGACCTGGGCTGAAGAATTTGGGCTGGATCCTGCAATTTGTTTCTTGTGAGCATCATCATTTCTTCAGTCCCATTCAGCTCAATTAGGGTTGGAGGACGAGGCCTAGAGTTTCTCCTAATCCCTTTTTACAGTTCTGTGCCTAATGGGGGAGGCAGCTGGCTTGTGAAGCACCCTGAGACCCTTATATGGAAGATGCACTGGGATTGCAAAGAATTATTAGGAACCAGTAAAGCATCTATTCCAAAGTCAAACAGCCTTAGAGCTAATCAGAGCAATGCAGGGGCTTTTAGATTTACTACCGTTATCCAATTCCAACTAATTCCCAAATCATTAATCCTTCCTGAGGCTCAGATTGATTTCTTCCTCTCTAGATAAGCTTATGTGACAGTCACCCTCTTAAACTGACATCTGAGGCATTGAACTCAGGATCTGCAGAGCTAAATGCATAAGCTGCTACGCTTGAGCTAAAGCCCCCGTCCAGACTAACCCGCGGCATCGGCGGGTTAAAATCGATTGCTCGGGGATCGATATATCGCGTCTAGTCTGGATGCGGTGTATCGATCCCCGAGCGCGCTTACATCGATTCCGGAACTCCATCAATCCGAACGGAGTTCCGGAATCGACGCGGAGAGCCGCGGACATCGATGCCGCGCCGTCCAGACTGGTGAGTACCTCGATTTTAGAAATTCGACTTCAGCTACGTTATTCTCGTAGCTGAAGTTGCGTATCTAAAATCGATTTTAATTCCTAGTCTGGACGTGGCCAAAGAGCCATAATAACACCTGTCCTGTGTGGATTGGCACATTGGGGGACCTGTGGCATGCACTTGACCAGTGGTTGCACTAAATCATGGTATAACTAGCTCTTTCTGGTTCAAGCCTTCATGCCTTACCCCACATGCAGACAGTTGGCATTTGGGCTGAGTAGACTGCAGGGTTTGCCCAATAGCTCAATAGAAACAGGCCCAGGCCCCAGTTTCACTGCATAGTTGAATTCACTCATGTGTCTTCCCTTAGGGAGGAGTCTTTTCCTTGCTTGTTAAATCACGGGGACCAGCGGGACCATGGTGTGAAATGACCCCTGCTCCTGCACCAAAGTGGAGCCCTACTGAAATCCCTGGGTTTATAGGATCAGGGAAGTGAGGAGTAGAGGCTGAGTCACGTTGCTCAGCAGTCAGCTTTCCTGGCCAGGGAACAGAGGGCCATTCCACATAGGGAAAAGAGACTTGTCTAAAAAGAAAAGTCACAGGCAGATTTGCTCTGGATGTCTGTCAGGGCTTGGATTATGGAGGAGACAAGCTCTTCTTCCTGCCCTTCAAAATAGTGCTATCACTAAAAATCTGTAATAAATTGTGATATAGCTGCAGCAGACAACACCAAAGCAGAAATCTCCTTTCTAATGACTTCATGCTCTTTACTAACCCACCCCAGGGTAGGGCTGTGCTTTGGTAGGATTTTATTCCCAGCATGCCTTTCTGGGGCTGCCCCTTTAACTTTGGTAGAGTCAAGCAGTGCTGGCCCTTTAGCAGCTGTTTGGGGCTGTTTTTGCCTCTCTTGGAGCTAGTAAATACCTGTTGTGTTTTTCCCTTTTATCATTATCATCAAGGAGCTCCTTCATTCTCATAGAAGTTGGTTATGTAGCTATGGGGAGAGGCCAAAAAGGAAAAGGAGTTCCCCCAACTGAAAACTCTTACCAAGCTGTTAGAATCCAATTGGGTTTACAGCCTTTGTTTCTGTGTGTCTGCAGGGAAATAGGGGACAGTGCTAAGCAATGGTTGTGTGGCACTGAAGGTGTCCTACATTACAATCTAAGGGAATGTCTAACTAAAACTGTGCATCGGCTAGTCTCTCCTAGCTAGTGAGTAACAATAGTTGGGAAGACAGCTCAGCACAGGCTATACAAGGCTGGTACAGACCCTGGGTACAGCCTCTGGTTGCTAGCCCACACTGTGCCGTCTTTACTGCTACTGTTAGCTGTGCTAAGTGGATTCAAGTAGGCTGGCACCTACACAGCTTTTGCTGTAAACATATCCTCAGGCTCACATAGGAACGGACTTGTTCTGGATCTAAGCTGCAACCTACAATGGTTTTATTTCAGAGAAAGGAAAACATCAGTAAAGTCTCCATGTGGGGTGTGGGTGTGTCACAGGCTGCAGCAGTGCTGAGAACCATTTGACTTTATACAAGTAGAGTTCTTAGGAGTGTGAAGGCACCGGACACAAGCAAGGGCTTCACAGTTAGGTAGCTACTTTCACAGATCCTGGGAGACAGGCCAGTCCTCGCTTATAGACAGCCTCCCAACCTGAAGCAAATACTCACCAGCAGCCGCACACCATACAACATAAACACTAACCCAGGAACCTGTCCTTGCAACAAAGCCCAATGCCAGCTCTGTCCACATATCTGTTCAAATGATACCATCGTAGGACCTAATCACATCAGCCATGCCGTCAGGGGCTCGTTCACCTGCACATCTACCAACGTGATATATGCCATCATGTGCCAGCAGTGCCCCTCTGCCATGTACATTGGCCAAACCGGACAGTCTCTATGCAAAAGAATAAATAGACACAAATCTGACATCAGGAATCAAAACATTCAAAAACCAGTGGGAGAACACTTCAACCTCTCTAACCACTCAGTGACAGACTTGAAAGTGGCAGTTTTGCAACAAAAAAACTTCAAAGAGAGACTGCTGACCTCTGAATTAATATGCAAATTAGACACAATTAACTCAGGCCTTAACAGAGACTGGGAATGGCTGGGTCATTACACTAATTGAATCTATTTCCTGTGTTAAGTTCTCCTCACACCTTCTATGGGTCATCTTAATTATCACTTCAAAAGTTTTTTTTCTCCTGCTGACGATAGCTCATCTCAATTGATTAGACTCTTCCTGTTGGTATGCATACTTCCACCTTTTCATGTTCTCTGTATGTAAAATATCTCCTGTATGCATGTTCCATTCTGTGCATCCGAAGAAGTGAGCTGTAGCTCACGAAAGCTCATGCTGAAATAAATTTATTAGCCTCTAAGGTGCCACAAGTACTCCTGTTCTTTTTGTAGCTACTGTTGCTATTGTTCTTAAATTGCCATTTTTATTAGAGGAGGCCACTGTGTTCCGGAGGTGTGAGCACAACCTGTCATTGGCGTAGGGTCCTTAATGGACCTGAGCAGCAAAAAAGGGTCAGATTTCAGACGGAAATCTGACCCCAAATGTTTTTAAGTAGAAGTACTGGGTGCTGGGGTAATGGAAGAATGAGGGCTGGGGGCTTTAGGAAAGAGCAGTGCTTGGCTGTAATCTGCAAACTCAGCAGAACCAAAGGGGAGCTGAAGAATTAGAAACACAATTTCTGCTGCAGATGGATGGAAACCTATGCTCGGCACTTCCATTTATTTTCTTTCTCCCCTCCTGTGCAAATAACATGTGAAACCTACAATGTCAGGGACTATTTCATACTTAACCTCTAGCCTGCTTCACCAGAACATTTCCCACGAAAGCCCATTGCCCTTTCTCAGAGGGAGTTTAGCTGACTCTGCCTCCTGCAGCAGCTGAGGCTGGGCGAGCTGAAGCTGAGAACAGGTCAGACAGATGAGCTCTTCTGATGTGTCTGTATTTTTCCAGTAGACGCAAACGCATCAAGTTGCTACTGCAAAGTGCTGCTGTTTTCTGGAGGACTAACACAGGCAACTGCAAGTGATTCCTTATCTGGGGTAAATCAAGATAGTTCCACTGAAGTCAAAGGAGCTTCACTGATTTACACCAGATGAGGAACTGGTCCCACTGCATCTTTGGCAAGTGTCCCTTCTGTATCTATATCTGTCAGTGCTGCTGGGTCAGATGTCCCCGAAGAATTATTTTACTGAATGTGTTTAAAGTACCTCCTCCACTTCTCCTCCAACAATTCCTGAGTTTTCTGTATTATTTTAACATGTAATTGTTTAGGGGGAAGGAAGGCAAAGATCAGTGGTTAGGGCACTAAACACTGGGCCATCAGGAGCTCTGGATTCTTTGTCCCAGCTACTCCAATAGACAGCACAAGGTTTAATTAATTAGTGTAGGTAATGTGCTGTGCTTGCATGAAAGGAATTTCACGTGTGTGAGATACTGTATTAAATATAATTATTTGTATTAAAGGAGTGCCCAATGGCCTCAGCTGAAATCTGCTCCCCATTGCGCTAGGAGCTGTACATAGTATTTTGAATATTTCTGAAATAAGCCTGTATCAAAACCTCTGATCAGAACTGCACCTGTATCCAAATTTTACAACTGCCACTTATCTTTATAATGGGCCAAAATTCTGGATCCCAAACATACCTTGAACTCTGAAGAGTTTGTGATCCAGGGGCTGAGCAAGCCCCTTTTATGTGGCTTTTGAGTGGAAATGTAGGGTTTGGTCCTGTAGTATCAGTGGCAGTTTGCATGCTAAGTTAATGATCATTATAAATCTGCACAGGGATCAGGAAGGAAATACTTCCCCTGTCCCTCCTACAGCCCCTGTGCACAGCACTACAAACACAGCAAGCTGCAGCAATAAGGTTTACATCTTCTATTGTAGCATTGGCCATCTGGCACCTCTGCTCAGGATGCTGGTCTTGATGGATCAATTTGATCTAGTCTAGCAAATGCAACTGTCTGTCCCTGGATGAATGCACCATTGCGGTATTGCCTTGTCATCATTAGCTAGACCAAGTCTCTGATGCTAAATTATACCATGACAACTGCATTGTCAATAGAAGAAAATAATTTCAGTTGTATACGACACTAACAATGACTTGTGTATTGCGTATTCTGTTTGTTGGGGGAAGTAGATGGGAAGGAGGCAGGACTGGTTTCTGGATTTCATGTCTGATTAGAGTTAAGATAAATGAATGCCTCCCAGAGGTGCTGTGCTCAGGAGTAACTCATTTCCCCCAGCTCCAGTTAACAGGGTTCTTTAAATCAGTTGCAATCTCACATTTCTTCTTGATAATACAAGCTTGTCACCTGCAGGTCTCTAGAGGCTAATCCTGAT
The DNA here is from genome assembly GCF_025201925.1 of Gopherus flavomarginatus. Classification (NCBI taxonomy): domain Eukaryota; kingdom Metazoa; phylum Chordata; order Testudines; family Testudinidae; genus Gopherus; species Gopherus flavomarginatus. Next base: position 272,086,271 of record NC_066619.1, on the reverse strand, counting down.
CCCATTAGAGCTGATGGTTGTTTTTTCAATGGACTTCAATAGGAACAGAAGCAGGCCCATTTTAGTCTTAATCTTGCAGGAGCCTATAATTAAAAATTTTCTTCTGTACGTAATTTTAATCTGTACGTTAGCTCATTAAATACGTCGATGCCAGGTGTCTGAGCATTGTGACTTTGTGATGATTTAGGCTTCTGTTTGGATGCACCACCCTCATCTTTAATCCTCTGTGTGTATCTTTATCAGATCTCTCTCCTTCTAAGTCTGGGCAGCTTTTGTTCCTGGCAAAGAGTCTGATTCATCTGGGAAGTGCCAAGTACCTTGCAGCACTGGATCTAAAGTGACATTGCCTGTTTATCTCCTTCCCTGCTACCAAGTGCAGCCCAGACAGGGATAAAGACTCCAGGGGAAGAAGCATGTTTAACTGTATGTGAAAAGGTCAATTGTGAACAGCCTAGATTACCTCCCCAAGCCCCTTACACACACACCTCCACATTCCAAAACTAGCTTTCAAGGCTGGAATGTTACCGTCATTTCTCTGGTGGCGCACAAAAGACCCTGCTGCCATAAAATGATCACACCTGGTAGCCTAGAAACCACACAGTGTCCCCATGAAGAGATTCTGATGTTCAGCCTAGCTGCTGACAATAGTAAACATGTAGTGCTCCAAGTGAAATGCAATCCTCTAAGGCAGTGGTCCCCAACCTTTTTGTGGCCAGTAGCACATTCATGCTTTCAGAAGAGTGTGACGGCGCCAACAATTTTTCATGGCTTCTTTTGTATTTGTACATTAAATAATACAAAAAACATCATATTTAATATTATATAATATATGAATCCATAAGATAAGAAGGGTAATTTTACATATAAAAGGTATTAATTAAATTATTCAGCAATTACTCTTTCACCTTACCTTGTGAATTTGCTCCTTTTTATCTACCTGTAAGAAAAATTAAGGAGGTTTTACAAAATAAATATCATAAACAGTTTTCATCTTATTTATTTTAAAAAAGTAAAACACTGCTGAACTGCTGATCCAAATATATTTATTATTCTTACTTTAACATAGAATGAAGCCTGCAGCCCTGGAGCTCTCTGTACCCAGCAGGCGCAGGGCCGCGGTTTCTCTCTGGCTTAAGCTGCCGCCCCGCGCCTGCCAGGGACCGAGAACACCAACGCCCACAGCCTGCAGCCCCAGAGATCTCTGTCCCCGGCAGGCGTGAGGCCATGGTTTCTCTGCCGGAGAGAAGCTGTGGCCCCGCCTCTGCCAGGGACAGAGAACACTGGCACCCTCAGCCTGCAGCCCCGGAGAAGCCGAAGAGAAGCCACAGCCCCACGCCTGCCAGGAATAGAGAATGCCAGTGCCTGCAGCCTGCAGCCCTGGAGTTCTCTGTCCCTGGCAGGTGCAGGGCTGTGGCTTCTCTCCCCTGCTGGGCACTAAGCGGGTGCACATAAGTGCCCTGGCGGGTGCCATGGCACTCATGGGCACTGTGTTGGGGACCACTGCTCTAAGGCTTTAGGTTCTTCTACAAAGATGTTTCCCAGTGTCACAGCGCCATGGAATGGGCGAACCAAGAACAGAACATTTCTCACCTGCTACTGCAAAATACTGGGCAGAAGAATACACCTGGAGTAATTTTTTATTTTGGCTCTGATTTTTCTCCTTGTCAGACACTGGAATATGGGACTTACCCAACTGGGTCAGAAATGAGGTCCATCTAGTCCAGTAACTTGTCTCCGGCATGGGCTAGCAGAAGCTGCTTCAGTTCAAGAACTCGGCTGTATCTGCCTCTCACATTGTAGTTACTAAGTGATCCTAACCACCATCACTTAGTGTCAAGATTCAAAATGCAACATATTAGATATAGTAGTCACACCTCACGGTGCTTGGTTTGGTTAGCTCAGATTCCTTCCAGGTGTCCTGAAAGATATAAAAAATCTGGTTTAACGTGTGCATTCTTTAATGTCAGTGATTGCAAATCAGGCTAACTGCCAACCGGACAGCACCCATTTAAGGTGGGTTTAGTGTAATGTTTCTGTATCTGCATTTGTGTAAACAGCAGCGATCTGATTTATTGATCAGATGAAAAATGGTCTGGAGATTCTTTTTAAAAAATAAGCAACCCAAACAGACAGCAAGTCCAGATCGATAGGACTTGTTAAAAGTGCACCATGGCCCAGGGCAGTGGCACCATTTGCTATGCAAGAAACCAGAGATAGGTTCTTGGATATGGTTCTCTGGTTGGCAGGCAACTGAATGTTTTCTTCCCCAATCCTTAATCATTAGAGATTGACTTAAGTCCTGAAGCATGAGGTTTAATATCCTTCCAAAATTTGTCCTAATTAATTATGATAACGATATGCTTGAGAAAGAGCGCCATATACTTATTTGCACTGCAAGAGTGCCTGGAGGCCTTATTCAGGGATCAGGACCCTATTGCGCTGGGCTCTGTGTGCACACACACATACAAACCAAAAAGGTGTCTTCTGCCCTAACGACTTTACCAACTAAGTCTATAGCTACATTAGCACTTTTGTTGATAAAACTTTTGTCTGTCAGGGATGTGAAAAAAACACCCCCCTGAATGACATAAATTTCACCACCAGAAACACCGGTGTGGACAGTGCAATGTCTTCTGCTGACATAGCCACTGCCGCTCATTGGGGTGGTTTAATTATGGGAGAGCGCTCTCCTGCCGGCACGGAGCGGCTACACAGGAGACCTTACAGCAGTGCAGATGTAGCTTAAGAGTGAGTGGGACTCCAGGTGGTAACCCCGGACAGACTGGTGGTGCACAAGCCAACCCTTGAAGGATTGTAATAGTGTTGGCAGTAGCAGTGATGGACATTTTAGATTGATTGATTGATTTGAATTTTAGATTTGAGAACTCCAGTCTTGGTTTTATAGGGCAGTATCAGCTAGTGCTTTTGTAAGCCCTTTAGTTAAGGGAAAGGGGATAGAGAACCTGACCTACGGCATTTTTAATTTCACTGAAAAACCCATATGTTTAAAATTACAGCAGTGAACTTTTTCAGGGTCGAGCTTCACTTTAGCTTGAGGAATCCAGGGTTGTTTTTTTGTTTTTGTTTAGATGGTCTTGTCTAGCAGTGAACAGGGAATTTTTTGTTTGGCTCAGGTAGGTATGTCCCGCCTACTCACTTGTTTGGGATTAAAGAACATTCTTCCTCCCCATTCATTGTCTTCTATGTTGTATTTGCTATGTAGCAGGCAGATCTTCAGTGCCACTATCACTGCAGGGAGGCTGAGCACGCTGGGGGAAAGATGAGGTTTTAAAGCATGTTGGAAAGTTTGCTGCCTGCTTTTCAAAGCATTTTGGATGGGACATTAAAAAAAGCAAGAAATAAAGCCATAAATCCCTGATGCGCCTCATTTACAGCTGGCTCCATCTTTCCACTGGCCCCCATTGATTAAAAGACATGGATTGATGATGATAGGAAGAACATTTGAAGCAGGTTATTTTCAAGAGAGAATTTGGGGAAAACCTAGTAGTTAATAAGAGATTCAAAGTTTGGCATAGAGCAGGGGTCGGCAACCTTTCAGAAGTGGTGTGCCAAGTCTTCATTTATTCACTCTAATTTAAGGTTTCACGTGCCAGTAATACATTTTAACATTTTTAGAAGGTCTCTCTCTATAAGTCTATAATATATAACTAAACTATTGTTGTATGTAAAGTAAATAAGGCTTTTAAAATGTTTAAGAAGCTTCATTTAAAATTAAATTAAAATCCAGATCTTATCAGTTTAGTGTGATCCTTGCACTTGCTTTTCCTTGCTGAGTTTTCCAATGTCTGACACGTATTTGGATACTTTAAGCTGCACACAGTCTTGTTAACCACAGCTCCGAGAGGGACAGAGGACAGCTTTCATGTGTGAAAATACCTGTTCACACAGGTATGTGGATCCAAATGCTGAAGGCATTACGAACGCAATTTTATTCAAACAGTTAAATTTCACTGGCAGGGACGTCCAGTAGGTCAGAATAGAGGCCCCATGATCACTCTTGGTAGCTTCAAGTGTGCTCTGCAGATCCGCAAACTTCGATGCCCACAATTCTGAGCTTTTTAAATGGATGAGCTGAATTTCAAAATCTTCAATACCCATCCACTGAAATACAGACAAATCCAAGTCTCTTTCGTTGAACTTTTCAGGTTTAATTAGAAAAGAAAGCACTGGGCCAAATTGCTGGAAACCTTGAAATCTATCAGAGAAGTCTGATTCCAGTTCTTGCATGTACATTCCAATCTCATCGACACTGACAGTGCAACGTGTTGATAGATCTTTTATGTGTGGAAAGTGGAAGTTTGACTATCCCTAGAAAAAACTGCCAGTTTTACAACAAATGCCTTCCAGGCTTCATAAAGATCCGGAACCGTTTGCCCTGCACACTTGAGACAGAGGTTGAGTTCATTTAGGTAAGCGGTGATGTCAGTTAGAAACATGAGCTTACACTGCCTTTTGTCGTCATCCAGTTAGGGGTAGTTTTGTGCTTTTTCCGACAAAAAGGCCTTGATTTAATCAAAACAGTTTACAAAGCACATCAAAACCTTGCCACAACTTAGCCATTGAATGTTGCTGTGAAGTAGAATGTCGTTATAAGCATTGTCCATCTCTTCTAGCAGTGCTTGAAACTGTGAGTCAAAGCAGATAGAGCAATGAGGAAATTCACAATTCGCACCACTGTATTCATCACATTATTAAGCTCTGAATTAGAAATTTTACCATACAGGTTTTCTTGATGGATGATACAGTGAAATTTGACTGTCGGGCAGCCAATTTGATGTTCAAATAACTTTATAAATCCCTTCTGTTTTCCGACCATGGCAGGAGCACCATCTGTTGTCACACACAATATTTTTCTGATGTCAACTCCTCATTCTTCAAAATGGTTTACAAAACTTTCCAGTATATCTTCCCCCTTTGTTGTGCCATGCAGGGGTTTTAGGCAACAAAATTCCTCCTGGATTTCATCAGAAGCACAATATCTTGCAACAACTGCCAAATGTGGAATGTCATTTATATCCACACTCTCATCAGTTGCAACGCTAAACACTGCTGTGTCTTTTAATGCAGTAGTCTCCTTTTTGTTAATGTTTTCTGCCATTTCACTTATGCGTCTCTCAACTGTTCTGGAAGAGACAGGCAGTTCTTTAATTATAGATACAATCATATCTTTCTTTGGCAAATCATTGAACAAAACCTCCGAACTGCTGAGAAAAACTTTTTATATATTCCCCATCTATAAATGGCTATCCGTTTTTTGCAGTGCACTGTGGCAATCTTGTAACTTCCTTCTGTAGCTTGATTTTTACTTACACTTAAGCATTTAAAAACACTGCTCTGCTTCTTATATCCTGCTACTTGGCTTTTTGATTGATTGAGTCTTGTCTGCTTTGTCAAGAAAGGTTCTCTTGTGCTTTGTTTCAAAATGTTGTCGACCACTTGATGTGCGACAAACAACACTTTCACAACAGAAAGCACAAACAGCATGGTCCTTCTTTTGAATAAATCCAAATGTGTCTGTCCAAGAAGGCTGAAATGAATGGACATCTGACTTTGCTTTCTTAGGAGCTGGCATTTTGTCAAATGTACCCCTCAACTCACAGCAGAAAAAGGAATCGCTGTTCCATGTGGCATGGTATAAGCAGCAAATCAGAACAGCAAAAATATCCCAGTGGTGTTGGAACAATTTTTAAAGTGAGAGTGCTGAGCTGCACCCCCTCTTGTCCCTGGCTGCACCTCTCACTGCCCCAGGCTGGGGCCAGTGGGCCAAAGTTGGAGGTGACTGCAGAGCGCCAGGTCAAGGCTGGAAGCGGAGCCCTGAGCTGGCGGAGCCCTTGAGGCTGGCAGCCGGTACCCTGGCTGGCAGGGGTCTGGTGGCGGAGCCCTTGAGGCTGGCAGCCGGTACCCTGGCTGGCGGGGGTCTGGTGGCCGGAACCCCAGGCGGGCAGTGAGCTGAGCGGGGCCAGTGGACAGAACCCCAGGCAGGCAGCAGAGTGCCACTGAAAATCAGCTTGTGTGCCGCAGGTTGCTGGCCCCTGGCATAGAGATCCATCCTATAAAAGTTCCTTGGACAGCTTATGAGATTTCTTTCCCATAGGCAGTGGGAGACCTTTTTCCCTTTTCTGTTTGCTGCTGTTGCTAGCATCCCCTGAGTGAGTGTTTCTTTTCTTTCAGACTTGGACTGTTCGATACCCAAATGTGTGGCCTTTAGAATGTGAGATGATGGACACAAAATAAGGGACTTGCCAAAACAAACAATAGGGATGAAAGAGTAAAATGTTGTGAGTTTCTTTTCTTTAACAAATATGATGTTTTCCATGATCACCATTTAAAGACTTTTTGGTCTGAGCTACAGCAGTATAAATGGATCCATGATTCCTGATGTCAGTAACTTCCTTTTTGAAATGAGGTGACCAGTATTGCTCAGGGTATCATAGATGTCCGATTGATTTAAAAAATGGCATTATAATATTTTCTGGGTTGTTGTCCATCTCATTCCTTATACATCCTAACATTTTGTTCGCTTTTTCACACAGTGTGTAATTAGACTGTGGAACTCATTGCCACGGGATACTGAGGCCAAAAATTTAGCATGAGTCAAAGAGAGATCACCCATTTCTATGAATAACAAGAACATACTGATTTATAATAGTTAGTTAACAAAAGTTTTGGAAAGGAGATAAAACCTCATGTTTCCCTAATCATTAAGGATTAGGATGAGACCTTCATGGGGGGAGGGAGAAGAGGGTTCTTGCACCCTCCTCTGAGACAGCTGGTAGTGGCCAGGTGAGACAGGATACTAAACTTGGTGGATCATAGATCTGATCCACTCTGGCAGCTCCTATATTCCTAATTTACAGGGCTAACCAGGTCAGTAGCTAACAATATGAAATGTGTACAGAGAGTATCAGAGGGGTAGCCGTGTTAGTCTGGATCTGTAAAAGCAGCAAAGAATCCTGTGGCCCCTTATAGACTAACAGACGTTTTGGAGCATGATTTTTCGTGGGTGAATACCCACTTCGTCAGATGCATCATGTGTACAGAGATTGGCTTGTCCATTGCTCATTAATATATTCAGTATCATTATCTGTCAGTGCAGAGTGACCATTGCACACATTCCAGAGGCTATCAGATATGGGGCAGTTAGGAAGATTCCTGGCTGTGTAAAGAAATGGTTAAGACTGAAATACCAGCCAGTCACCATAAGTAAGGTTGCTCCCGAGAAATGTAAGAATTGTGGGACAGATCCTCAGAGGGCATAAATCAGCATAGCTCCACAGAAGCCAGCTGAGGCTCTGGCATAAATGCTGGTGTATTTGGCGCTTTTGTGCTAATGCCCTTTTAAGAATCAGCAGCAGGGTTGTGAGGGATCTATGTAATGGTGAGGCAGGTTCTCAGACAGATGTTCTGTAGCAGGGCAGGTGTTAGGAGCCATGTTTTAGAGCTGGAGATACTGAGACCCGGAGAGGTTAAGTGCCTTGCTCCAAACCGCAGAGATGGAGCTGGGATTAGAACTCAAGGAGTTCCTGACTGCCAGCCCTGTGACCAGGCCACAGAGTCCCTCTTACTGCAGTTCTCTGGTGTGGTCCACAGACCATTCCCGATCTCTGTCTCCCAACAAACCAGAAGAGCAAGCAGAAGAGGATTAGAAAAGAATGGAAGGAAAGAAAGAAATTCTCATGGGCCAAACTGAAGGAGGACAACAAAGATCCTCCATAGGCTCCATAATTACCAACCCCCCTTTCTCTTGGCACTAGGAAGTATTTCTCCCACGCATCATTCATGTTATTTCCACCCAGTGCCACACATTTAATGGTCTAACCCATTGTTCCTAGTGAGGACCAAACACAAACTTATTGTGCAGCAGAACAGCGTTGGGGGAGAGTCTGCAGACACCACAGGCATATGGAATAGAACTAGCAGCCCTCTGTTCCTGATGCACAAGCCTCTACCTAGAGTGCAATGAGAACAGCTCTGTGGAGGTGGAGGCTGGGAGGACGGACTGAGTTTATTGGCCTAAGCATCCGGCTTGCAGTAGCTAAACGTTATTGACCCACAAGTTCCTATCCCAGCAGAGTCCCAGCCTTGCATAATAAACTGGGTTCTCTGCAGTTTATGTGCTGGGTCTTCCAGATAAAACCCATCTGGGTTCTGTCTGCTCTGCATGGATGCTAACGATCCCTGAAAGCAGAGTTTGGCCATATGGTTGTGGGCAAGATTTCCCCTGATACCATTGTGCTGGTGCCTGCTGGTTGTTTCCTTGGCTGCTGCCCTCCACCTCAGTTTGTGCTGCACATTGTGGAGTTTGTAAAACACATTGGGATCTTTGAAAAGGGAGCAATATAAATGTATTATTTTATTATATGCATCTGGGCAGAAACAAGCTATTCTGCCCAGCAGATGGCAGTGGTACACAGACACACAAGCTAGCGTGCTGTCCATATAATATTTTGTACATATCTAGCAACGCCTCTTATCCAGGGACTTCAAGCCATTAAGATTTAGCATAAGTCATAACCTTAAATGCTTTGCTACATTAGGCCACATTGCTTAGGAGCTTGCAGGATCGAGTCCTGGTTTCTTATCTACCCAGATGATGAAGAAAATAACCGAGGCTTTGACCCAGAAAATCAGAGTTCTGTGTAACTATTTGGTTAGGCTGGGATAGGCTGAAAGAGTTACTGCAGGCAGTTAACTTTCATACTTCTGATTCAGGGAGCATCTGTCTTTACACAAGTGATTTTGAGGGAATGTTTTTGTGGAGCAAAAAAACAAGGTGAAATCCTAGTGTCCTTCCTCAGGTCTGATTCAGAACTTACTCGGGGAGGGGAACTGCCGATGACATCAACAGGGATTTGAAATCAAAAGAGAGAAAACGGAGAAAACACTCAGGGTTTTTCACCTAGACGGAGTTCTCCATAGGTGATGCTTGGAGAAAAACCACTGCTCTACAAAGTGCAGCGAGGTAAAGTTTCTTCCCCAGTATCCTCCTTCTCCCTTTTGTGCCTTGTCTGTAACTAACTCCTTTACTTAAACTCTGCATAATGACCAAAACAAAGCAAAACCCATCTGATCTACCAGAGCAGGTATGAGAGTCTGTGTCTGAAGACCTGTGCTCAGTGTAAATTGAAAGACTGGGGGTTGAAATGAACTACCAAGGCTGTTTAAAATAATCCGTTAAAATATGAGAGCATCTATTTCTATACACTAACAGATTTACTTGCAGAGTGCATTGCAAAATGTAAAGAAGCATCACTTTGTACTCTAGTCTCCTTGGATCTTGCAAGCTAAGTAGCAAGTAGGCTGTTTAAGATTTGGATAGGAGACCTCCAAGGATGTCAGGCTGTTGAAAAATTAGTGCTGGGAATTCAGTAAGTAGCATTTCCTTCCTGAGTCAATGTTGAATGAATGTCCAGGAACAGGAGATGGCATTCTGTAGCGCAGTCATCCTGGCACCCTTCTGCAGTAAAAAATTTAAAGAAAATATTGACAATAGTAGAGCCTGGAATCCTCTCTCCACAGAACAGGACCAACGCAGAGTGCATGGTGTTAGCTGGCACAGGTTGGTCTTGTGTTAGAAGTCAACAGTCTGCCATGTCTATGCCTCTCCCAGCATGCTTTTAAATGAAAGAAACTGGGTGTCTGTCCCTCCACGCTCCTCCAGCAGACAATATTATTGCTACTACTGTGGCCTGTAGATTGAGGGCAGGGAACTCTCTGCCTCCCTCTGTTGATGAACAGGAGAAAGAATGGCCACAGAGCAGTGGTTTAAAACCCCCCATAACTAGATGCAAACTCAGGGCTGGTCAGGAAGGTGGAGCTGATGAAAAAGGAGGTAAAAGGGTACCTAACTGGTGGCAAGGAATGCATCTGCGGGGAAAGGAGTCAGCTGGCAGGTCTCCTGTACTACTGGCTCCCCTCCCCTGAGGATCCTGGGCTTTTGGGAGGGCTTCATGATTAGAGATGTAGAGGACTTTGTGATGCTGAGATGGCATCTTGACAAGGTGAAATGCAAAGAGGGGTTGCCACAGAGCTGAGTGACCTCTGGCAAGGCCATTCTTACCTAGCCATAAATAAAGCTGAAATCACTCTAACTGGGTTCAGTGGTGGACCACCAGGCAGCAGGCCCAGATTGAAGAATTCTGGAGCCCTATGGAAATTGTGGGGGCACCTTCCTTAAAGTAGACAGAGCATGTGATATACAAGACAATAGCCATCTTCTTCCTTCCCCCTAGAACAGAGGGAGGAGGCTGTGCCACCCTGAGAGGCATGCTGGACTTGTGGTGTGTGTGTGTGTGTGGCCAGCCATCTCATGGTTCAGTGGTTATGGGAGAAGCATGGGGGGGCCAGGCACTAGACTGAAGCTTCACTCATTCAGGTTTGGCCCAACCCCCCCACTTTCATGACCGGGGATAGCCTGGCCAAATCTGAGGGAGTGGCATTGTGACCTGGTGCATGGGGTCACAGTGCTGCTCAGGTTTGAACAGTGGGGTGGCTGAGCTGTATTCGAGGGAGTGACGTTGAGACCTGATGTGGGGATTTTCAGCAATGTGCAAAGGGTTTTTTTCCCCTTGTTTTGTTTTTCCAATGACCAGGGCTGCCCCTGAGATGGGAGCCCTCTGCCCGGGTACTGAGTGTACATTGGTTAAGCCAGACTGCACTTCCCAAAGGACTGCAGACAAGTCTGTCCAAGAGCACCTCAGGACTCTGGGACTGTACAAGCCACTGACACCAAACCCTCAGTGGGGTTTAGTGGGTGGTGAAGCGGGCAGTGACATGGTAAAGAGACATTTGTGTATTGAATGTTAATGCCAGTGGGGAGGGAACCAAGTTAACAGACTGAGACAGAAATATTGTTGCTGTCTATTTCCAAGTTGATTCTGTTCCCTTTCCCTCTAGTAAAGTTTTCCTTGATTCATACACAGACTCAGTGCTTGCTGGAGGGGACTGGTGAGCCTGTCCAGGGAAGGTATTTAGTGATCTCAGAAATTTTGAGTGGGTCTCAAGCTGGTGGTGTGTTTTAGTTTTAAGAGGGACTCTTAGCTATTTGAACTGGCCCACACTGCTGCTGACAATGCCTGCCAGCCAGGTTTCACTAGGATCAAGATTACTATTTGTTTCATTTTGAGTTGGAGAGGGAGAGTGCTAGCAGCATTGGGTCAGTGACAGTGAGGTCTGGACTCCAGATGTGCAACAACTGGCAATGCAAGATGGGAAGATTATTTGTAGAAGAAAATTTCGGAAGCCCAGCGGGGTGGGAAGTGGGATACTAACTTTAAAATTAAATTCTCGGCCAAAAAGAAAGGAATGTAGCTGTGGTCCCCATCAGACCAGGCTCCTGCATAAATTGCTTCTGCCACCTGGCCAGGAGGATTTTTGAAAAATAGGCTTCAACAGCAGAATTATCCAACATGGGGGAATTCTATATTAGACCTTGTCTTGACAGATAAAAAGGAACGAATCACAAAACTAAAAATTAATGGTATCTTAGGTACATGTGATCACGACTTGATCACTTTTATAATGTGCAAATGGAATGAAATCCAGACCAGTGATACATATACGTGGTCTATGTTACCCCACAGTTTGGACTACAGGGTGTGAATTGCAGCATGCTCCAAAGTGTTGAGCTGTAGCTCCCCCATGTGGATGGTGCAAGCAGGAACCCCTTTGAAGAGGACTGCATTCATGCAAACTAGGAATCTTGTAGTTGGTGTCCACAGCATCCACACAAGGGAGTTACAGCGCCACACTTTGGTGCGCACTTCTATTCACGTTCCCACAGTCCAAACTATGGGGCAGTGTAGACATGGTCTTAGATGGCGTTGGGTCTTTAGAATGGTATGCAGAATCTTTCGCCACAACGTCACTTGTGTGGATACTGCCTGGGACAATAGTAGCTGAAAACTGCTGCCATTTGACAGGTGCTCAATGTCATGCATTGTCAAGACCCCAAAACTAGACTCTACTAAGGTGCCTGGGGAGAAGACGAAGAGTCTCCTCTAAACTTAAAAAGTTTTGCTAGCATAGCTATGTTGGTTAGGAATGTAGGGGGGAGGGGAGGGACGGGATCAAATGATGTAACTGGGCCAGCAAATGCCCCAATGTAGATGCAGCTATGCACTGCTTATTTCATTTGGAGAGCTAGTATAAGCTATGCCAGCAAGCCCTTTTGAAGTGCAGACAAGGCCCAGGTATTTAACGTCCCACTAAGATAACTGCATAGATTTTCTGCCTGTTGGATGTGATATGCCCGTCACTAAGGGTTGCCTTGGTTCTTTGAGGATAATGTCTGTAAATAGTAACTATCTTACGATGCTACTTTCTCTCTTCACATTGTTCTTCACTGAACTGTAAAGACTAGACACCAAGATGAAGAGAAATCAAGTTTATTTTTAGCTCTATCATACAAAAATTACTGGTAAAGTGCACACACACAAATGGAGAGGAATAGAACCCCTGCAGAGATACAGCGGTCAGCACTATAGGTAACCCATAGGTAAAGGTATATAGCCATTACAGGGGAGCACCTATAGGTAAAGTTACCTACTTTTTCCAGTATACACCTGGTTTTCTGTTGCTTATAAGTTTGCCAGACTTAAACCATTCAGGCTGAAATTTTCCATGCTGGATGTTTGCCTTAGGTGGATTTTTTTTTTTAAATAATCAGTAAAAAAGGCTCCACCATAGCTCAGAATGAGGTTAGGGGAAAATATGTTGTTTTCCACTGTTAAAAAAAATTCTTATAACTATTTTGTTGAGGAGCTCTAGATCAGGCACTTGAAATGTGGTGGGGGGAAGGAGAGGTCAGAGATCTGCTTTTTGCCTTCCCTGTGAAAGTCCACCCAAATCTAGCTAAGTTATAAGATGCTGTGAATCTGTTTTCACATACAGGCTCGGTAGAGACTAGCTACAATTTATCAACTGAATTCTCTGACACTTCCTTCTAGTTAGCAGGAATGAATGAATTTGGGTGGATAATAGCCAGAAGAACATTTTGGGAAGGGAAGGGAATTGGACAAGCCCTTACAAGGGAAAATACAGTATGTGGGCACATATGTTTAATATCTATCAGCAAGTACAGTAACAGACTGGAATAATTTGTCTGTATCATGCTACATGAGAGAATTGTCCTGAAATAGCCTGATACTCTTGATGTTATTTTTGCCACACTAGAAATTGTAGCCCTGACATCCCATGCTGCTGGATTAAGAGGGGTTATCCTCTGGATCATAACACATCCAGGCGAGGATGCTTCATTTCAGTCTGCAGGAGGGGAAACGTAGAAAGGGGAACTACAGAGGTGCTTTAAAGACCAAGCAAGTTTGGAACATGACAGAAGAGTGTAGCATGGGGAATCCGCTCTGATCCAAAACTCCGGGAGTCAGTGCACAGACTGAGTCGAAGGGCTGCGCACTAGTGCTCCAGTCCAGGAGTTCTTCCCCTCTGATGCACAGCAGCTGCACAGCCACTCCACAGGTCCTTCTGAGTTTGCTGTTGCTATGACAGCCATGGATGCAACGGGCCATGTGTCACATACAGACTCTTCCTCCTTGAAATGAGTCTTGACTCATTAAACATTTCCAAAAGAAATCGGTCGTGATGGAAACTTGATTCCTTGCGTGACGATTCTCCAAAGCTCTTGTTTATCCAAAGGCTGGCTATGAGCCCTGAATTTTAGCCTCAATGCAAGTATTCTGTGTAGAAGTTTTCTGTGCTGAAGTTGTAAATCATTTATGCCTGCAGTCCAATTAGCTCATGTAGAGCCTTTTGGCCCCACTGATCACTATTTATCCAAAGCCTTGAGTCTCTGTGTGAATTTCATGTCCCCAGCTCCTAGGGTGACCAGATATCCCGATTTTATAGGGACAGTCCTGATATCCGGAGCTTTTTCTCACGTAGGTGCCTATTACCCCCCACCTCCTGTCCCGATTGTTCACATTTTCTATCTGGACACCCTACCAGGTCCGAACAAACTTTATCAGAATAATTGCTAAACGCTTAAACCATTTTTTTTCTTTTTGCAGAAAAGGATTGATAAATATGAAGGTAGCTTTAGCAAGATGATTTTTTAAAAAAAAGAATCTTAATTTTGAAAGGTCTTTTCTGTCTCTTGCTCATCTATTTTAATTTTTTAAGCAGTTTAGAAAAAATGTCAAGTCTAAAGTTTTCCTTAAATTAAATTGAGTGTGGGATGGGGGAGGGGCAGAAGCTGTGATGTCTCCTACAAGCCAAGCTCCACCCTGCCATCACCTCATAGCGAGTTACTGCTCATAGGAGACTATGCAGGTCTTGATAATGAGGGCCTCTCTTTCTTCTGTGTATTTGACTAGCAGTGAAGTAGTAAAAAATGTTGATATTTAAACTGCCATTATTAAGCTCTGGTTTGTTTTTATATTGCACCCTCTCTTCCTGCATTGATAAAGGAAATACTCGTCCCCATCACCCTGAAAGAGTTGGTCTGAAGGAGACTAACCCAAGATCAAGAGCCAACCCCACACCTGTGAACTGAGACTTCCTTCGCACTCCCGAACATGGCGCTCACATATTTTTGTTTCCGTATGAAATGGTGTTAAGCTCATCTGTCAGAAACTGAACCAGAATCACCTCATTTTCCTCCCTATCCCTTCTTCTCAAGACATCAGGCCCCAGCACATTCCCCTGGACACGATCCAGGGCTGGCCCTTTCAGACTCAGAATAGAATCACAGTCTTGGTTTTCCAGGAAGAAAAGAGTTCACTGGAAAGGCTTTGGGAGGGTTTCATCCTTCAGCAAGAGGACAAGAACCCCTGGGGGGAAGGTTAGAGACAGAGATGGAGCAAGAAACAACAGCATGTTCCATTGTGAGTTCTTTGAGGCTGGAACTGCCCTCAGTTTATGTTACTTGTAAGCATATCGATAGTGCTTAGCAAATAATATGTTAATAAAACATGCACATAGCAAGGAGAGGAAGTGAGAACCAAGAAGCTAAGAGATGAAAGCTAGCACAGGAGTTCGTGCACTAGCCTGGGACTCCTGAGACCTGGGTTCAGGCCTCTATCCTGCGACAGCCGTCCTGTGAGACCTAGGGCAAATTGCTTAGTCTCTCTGTGTTCCAGTTCTCCATCTGTAGAATGGGGATAATAGTGCTTCTCTTCCTCACACAGGTGCCATGAGGATAAATACATCAAAGAGTGTGAGGTGTTGAGATACTAAGGCAATGGGTGTTTTACACGTACCATACACAGGCATATAGGTCACGAACACTTTCCTGTAGGACTGCTTCTCCTGCCAAAAAATGAACCAGATCTCTCCAAGGAAGAGACTCATGTAGCAGCAAAAGAGGTGGCACCAACATGCCTCTTGTATCTACTACATACAGCCTCAGAAGAGGATGCAGACACTCACCAGCTTCTGGTGTATCTGGCAGAAATTCCTCCTATTGCACAACTATTTGTCCGGCGTTCAGTCCCAGGCCACATCCATCCATTTCCCCTCATTGTGCTCTTCGTATTAGAAAAGACTTAGACATGGGGAGAAAAGGTTATTTTTGCCGTGTTCTAGGTTATTGGTTTTGATTCTGATCTTTATAATCGTGGATCCAGCCATTGCTTTACTGTCTTTCAGTTGATGCTATCCCTTTGTGGGGACCTTGATCGATATCTGGGCCAAGAATTCAAACATGGTGTTTAGGATCAGTTTAGAACACCAAGTCCAGTGATTAATTTGTGCCAGGACTTGCCGGGGCTGAGTCTGGCACCTCCAGGTTTGGCCATTCAAAGCCCCAGCACCCTTGGGCTAGCTGCATCAGTCATGAAAGTAAAAAAAATTGCTTGAGCCCCAACACCTCTTTCATTACAAATTAAGCACTGCCCTGGTCTCTGAATTTTGACCTGCCAAATGTATATGAGTCCTTACTGTGTTTAGCTTTAATGTTTAATGTGCAGTATAAAAACAACCTAGAGCTTAATAATGGCAGTTTAAATATCAACAGGGGTTCTTGTCCTCCTGCTGAAGGATGAAACCATCCCATGGTCTTTCCAGTGAACATTTTTCTTCCTGGAAAACCCAAGGCTGTGATTCTATTCTGAGTCTGAAGGGGCCAGCTCTGGATCATGTGCAGGGGAATGTGCTGGGGCCTGATGTCTTGAGAAGAAGAGATAGGGAGGAAAATGAGGTGATTCTGGTTCAGTTTCTGACAGATGAGCTTAACACCATTTCGTATGGAAACAAAAACGTGTGAGCACCGTGTTCGGGAGTGCGAAGGAGGTCTCAGTTTCCAACAGTGGAAAGGCTTCGCAGCTGTCCCTTGTCTTCACTTCTAGTGGGATGATGGGCAACACGTTTTTGGCGTCTGACATGAGACTCAAACTAAGTGCACCTTAGGTTAATGCCTCTGTAGCATACATGTAGCCTGTAGTGTGTTGGCTGTTATTACACAACTGCCCACCAGACCTTTCCCTTGGTAATATGGAGTTTGTAGGTTTCAACCCTATGTATTTATATTGATCTCTATATGTGAATTTTTATTTCAGTAATTAGCTCACAGAAATGTAGGGCTGGAAGGGATCTCAAGAGGTCATCCAGTTCATCCTCCTGGATTAAGTGTACCTAGGCCATCCCAGGCAAGTGTTTGTCTAACGTGTTCTTAAACCCCTCCCCGCCATTATGGGGATTCCACAGCCTCCCTAGGAAACCTGTTCCAGTGCTTAACTATTCTTATAGTTAGAAATTTTTCTGATTATCTGGCCTAAATCTTCTTTGTTGCAAACTCAGCCAATTATGTCCTGTCCTACCCTCAGTGGACATAAAGAACAATTGATCACTGTCCTGGTTATAAGAACCTTATCCATCCATCATGGTGCTAAGGGAGTAAGGCTTTACAAATGAAGGAATACAAAAAATAGTCTTGCTTAATATTGTCTCATTGTTTTCTTGTACTCTCGTGTCTGTCTGTATCAGCCATTTGTCTCTTGTCTTATACAGTACGTAGATTGTACATTCTTGGAGCAAGGACCATCTTTTTGTTCTGTGTTTGTACAATACCTAACCCAAAGGGGTCCTAGTCCATGACGGGGGTTCAGAGGTGCTACAGTAATACAAATGATAACTTTTTTAAAAAGTAAACTTTCTGAAATACATTGCTAAATGTATATGGATATAGGACCTATATGGTGTGTGACGTGGCCTAAAAGTTTTATTGGCACTTATTGGGGTGACTAGCATACTGCAGCATGAATAATATATACATGATATAAAAGGATGGATTGGCTGTATTATCTGAACTGTATTACTCAGTCATCTCTAATGGATGCCAGTGAAACTTTTATATCACACCAACTCATCATCTATTCTGTATATGCCACATATTTAACAGAAAAAGTATTTCAGAAATATTTCAGAGTTTAACCTTTTTAATGTTAACTATTTTTGGCATCTCTCCACCTGCAAAGCCTGCATCCTCTATATAACATGAAGGGGAAGAGAGAAAAAAATAACTAATGCATTTTAAAAACCTCTAAAATTCCTCCAAGTAGTTTTTCTTTACATAAAAATATCACAGTTCACTATCATGTAACCCTTAAAGTTAAAAGGTGGTGTTGTGTGTCCCATCAGAAAGCTAGAAATCTCCCCTTTCAATTGGCATAAATTCCCTAGTTTTATACTTGAACAGTTGCAAGATATAAACAATCTATGACCATGATTTCACCCACCACTAAATATATTTGCAAGCACTGTTGAGGTGAAATGTGCCAATGGTTTAGCAGTGCACAGCAACACTACAAAGGAGTTCAGGTTAGGAAGTGGAGAATACTACAGCAAATTGAAGCTCCAGATGGAATTTTTAGTACATAAGAATTTGGTTCACAGAGTGGGCTTGTCATAAACAGATAAGTAAGAGTTAATAGAACAGAAGTACTTCATATCTCTTTTGCCTGTAAAGGGTTAACAAGATCTGTGAGCCTGGCTGTCACCTGACCAGAGGACCAATCAGGGGACAGGATACTTTCAAATCTTGAGGGAGGGAAGTTTTTGTGTGTGCTGTTAGTTTGTTGTTCACTCTGGGGGCTCAGAGGGACTGACGTGCAACCAGGTTTCTCTCCAATCTCCCTGATAGAGGTTCTTATAAGTTCAGAATAGTGAGTACTAGGTAGATAAAGCGAGTTAGGCTTATGTTTGTTTTCTTTATTTGCAAATGTGTATTTAGCTGGAAGGAGTTCAAATTTGTATTTTGCTGAAAGGATTTTAATGTGTACTTGTATTCTTAGGCTGGGAGGGTATTCCCAGTGTTTATAGCTGAAAGACCCTGTAACATATTCCATCTTAAATTTACAAAGATAACTTTTACTGTTTTTTCTTTCTTTAATTAAAAGCTTTTCTTGTTTAAGAACCTGATTGTTTTTTTATTCTGGTGAGACCCCAGGAGACTGGGTCTGGAGCCAGCAGGGAATTGGTGGGGAGAAAGGAGGGAAGGGGGAGAGAGAGGTTAATTTTCTCTGTGTGTTAGGATTACTTTCTCTCTCAGGGAGAGTCTGGGAGGAGAAGAGAGAAGGAGGGGGGAAGGTGGATTTTCCTCTCTGTTTTAAGATTCAAGGAGTTTGAATCACAGTAATCTTCCAGGGTAACCCAGGGAGGGGAAGCCTGGGAGAGGCAACAGTGGGGGAAAGGGTTTTCTTTCCTTGTGTTAAGATCCAGAGGGTCTGGATCTTGGGGTTCCCCAGGCAAGGTTTTGTGCAGACCAGAGTGTACCAGGCACTGGAATTCCTGGTTGGTGGCAGCGCTACAGGTCCTAAGCTGGTAATCAAGCTTAGAGGAATTCATGCTGGTACCCCATCTCTTGGACGCTAAGGTTCAGAGTGGGGAATTATACCATGACAGGGCTAATACCTCTATTCTTGTGAAAGTGTTATGGGATCTTTAATGGACAAGAATAGCCAGGACCTCAATAGGCAAGACAAAATGTAATATTATGGAATTGTTTTAAAACTGACTCGGAAGGAAAAGGTGCTGGCTACTAACCCTGAACCACTGCAACAGGATGGCAGGGTCTAGGATTGCATAAGGATGCCGAGCTCTTTTGCTGACTCACCCTCAGGTCATATAGTAGGTTCCTGCATAAAGATGTAGTTATTTCTGATGACTCATGCTGGCAGCTGGGCACTAGTAGGAGTTTCAACCAAATATGAAATTTCAATCAAAAACAAAGATTATATTTCTCATGAACATTTTTGCAAAAATGTTACCCCATTTTTCAGCATCCCTCTGAGTATCTCTGAGACAGAGGGAAATGTGGGCAGGGACCTGAGATAAAGACATACTGCAGAGAAAAAGCTTAGATTGTAAGCACTTTGGGGGCAGGGACCATCTTTTTGTTCTGTTTGTACAGCACCTTGCACTATGGGGATTGGCCTATAACAGGGACTGCTGAGTACTGCCACAGAACATAATAGGAGCAGCATAGGTGGAAGTTTATTTGTTAATTAAGTTGGCAAAGGCAGAAGCTGTGACGGTGGGATATGCTTGGATCATGTCTAATATATATACACAATCTTTGGAATAGCATGGGAACTTTGCCTTCTGATAGCAATCGGCATAATTAATGCCCATCAACATGGTTTATGGAAAAGAGGTCTTATCAAATAGACATGATATGGGTTTTGGATGGGATCGCAAGTTTGGTTGATAAAGGCAACTATATTGACATTACGTACTTAGACTTCTGTAAGGCATTTGACGTAGTCCTGCATGATGATCTGATTTGAAAAAAAAAGGACCAGCACTACACAAAAAGTGTCACTCATATTAAATGGATTAAAAACTGGTTCACTGAGATCTCAAAAAGTAACTGTAAATGGGGAATCACAGGCCAAAGGGGCTATTTCTCATGTGGTCCTGCAGGGATCTGTTCTTGGCCCAATGCTTGCCAATATCTTTATCAATGATCTGGAAGAAAATATAAAATGTTCAGTAATAACATTGGTGGAGCAGTAAATAGTGTTGGAAACAGATCAGTCATACAGACCAGCGTGGGTTACTTGGGAAGGTGGACTCATTTGAACTACATGCTTTTTAATATAGCCAAATGCAAGGTCATACATCAAGGAACAAGGAATATAGGTTACACTTACTAGATGGGAGACAGTATCCTGGAACATAGTGACACTGAAAAGGACCAGGGGCCATGGGAAATAACTAGTTGAACATGAATTCCCAGTGCAATACTACAGCTAAGAAGGCAAACATGTAGAGCCCTGCATGGATACAAAATTTATATCCGCGGATGTGGATATCCACGGATATAAAGCGGATATCCACGGAGCTGCAGGGCTCTACCAGGAACCACAGGAGCGAAAGTAGAAGCAAGTCAGGCCCCTACTTGCAGAAGCCAGAGCCCATCCCGGGCAGCTCCTCCGGCGTGGCTGTACCACCCCCCAGTCTTGCCCACTGGGGTGGGCACCAGGCTCACTAGAAACTATCCCTGGTCATGCTAGTGCATGCAAGCGATTTGCACACTCCTGGACTAGAGTCACTTGAATGCAGCGGTGTGTGTCTCCTGTACCCAGGGTGGTGAATGTAGCTTCCAAGTTTTCTGGATGGTGGCTTGAGCCGGTGTTTCAGATTTCTGAAGGAACTTCTCTTTGCTGCTGACAACACCCGGCAGAGGGATTAAATGTAGTTTTCTGTGGTTTATGGTAACATTTTCTGGTATCTGTGTAACCACTGCCCTCCTCTGGGCAGAATCAGAACAGTTATGTGTGTCAGGCTTTATATATGTAATGAATGGAGCGTGTCCTTTAGCAAGTGATAAGGCCATGTTGGTTTTTTTAAATGTTGGCTGATGGGGTGGCTGGGGGTTGGAGGATCTGAGTTCTATTCCTGCTGTTGCTGTGTAGGTCTGAATGCCCAAGGCCTGCCGCATAGTGACGACCATAAAGTTCCTAGCTGGCCGTGAGTTCATTACAATAGGCTATTTATGGCACCAAGGATCTGTACCTTTGTGTGGCTTCCTCTCCCTCCCACTTTATAAGACATTACAGAGTATCTATCCCTTGACTGGATCACAGCCTTATCACCATAGGTACTGACTCCATGGGTATTCTGGGGCTGGAGCACCCACCAAAAAAAATAGTGGGTGCTGAGCACCCACCAGCCACCCGCTGATCAACTGTTTGGCAGGCCCCGTCAGTCAGCTGTTTGGCAGTGGGCAGGAAGTGCTGGGGAGAGTGAGCAGGGCAGGAAGAGGTAGGGCGAGGCCTTGGGGGAGGGGATGGAGTGGGGGCAGGAAGAAGTGGAGTGAGGGTGCAGTCTTGGGGGAAGGGTCAGAGTGGGGGTGGGGCCTTGGGGCAGAGCAGGGGTGGAGCACCCACCCGGAAAGAAGAAAGCTGACGCCTGTGCTCACCACTGTACTGCAAGAAGCATCTGCTCAGGAAATGCTGAATGCTGCATGGAGTTCAGACCTGGTGGGGATTTTAGGCAGGCAGAAAGCAGTTTCACAAGGCAGTGTTCTTACTTTTTCCTGACTTGTCTGGTCACACGAGCAAGTAACTCAAACAGAACTGTGCGGCGAGGTCATAACGTTCTCGCCTGTGAGGAGGGCGGAAAAGTAATGTTTCCATTCAAGTGAAGTGATCGGCTCGCTTTATTTCGGAGCGGGCTGCATGCGTTTCAGATATCTTGGGTGGCGTGTGTGCTGGAGGGAACTGACCGTCACATTCTTGTCAAGCGCCTCCTCAAAGGCAGAACTTGACATACTGGTTCTATATTAGTTTTAATTCCTCTGCGATTCTTTTCTCTCTTTTCCCTTGTGTCCGTGACCGTCATAAAAATATAATGGAAACAATATGAGCATTGCACCGATGAAGGCAGCTCCCCTTTGGATAGGAACCGTGGGCAGAAGAACAGGAGATTGCTCACTTGGAAAACACTGGGCTGTTTTTAACAGTCCTGTTTCTAAACCCTGGGCTGTGTTTTCAGGTTGCTCTTGGGGGTGGGAGGAGTGGAGGTACTTTTTCTAAGAAAGAAATAGGGGAGAGAGAATGATGTTCCGTTTAGTTTTCCAAACAAAGCGCCACAAGCAAAGCTGTGGGAGGAGCTAGGTTCCTCCTGGACCAGATTCTCTCCTGTGCCAAGCCCTGCTTATGGCAGGAGTGAAGGCATGGATGGCATCAGGGAGCCAGTTATAGCTGTCCTTTACTCTTGGCCCCGGCATAAGTAGAGCAGGCACCAGAGTGCTCTTACTTATGCCTGCTAGCAAATGCCCTGAGGGACTGTACCCCAACAAAGAATGTGCACAGCACCTAATACAATGGCCCATGACTGGGACTACTGCTCCTCGTCCCTGACACCCACCACCACTTGCCCACTCCACTGGAGTGTGGGGGCGAGGGGTGTTTGGCGGAGGAGCCGGGGAATACTTGGTTAGGCAGCTGTAGCCACATTGCAGCCTGTTTGCACCCCTTGGGGCAGTGCAGAGTGGTCAGATCCGGGGGGAGGGAATGTGACCTCTTATGTTTAGGCCTGTGGACTATCCATGAAGCTGAGGATTCAAGGACTTTTTCTCCCTCTTGACCTATTCCTGCAGACGGACCCTTTGAGGCAGAACTGTGCAGCCACCAGAGGGTGCCAAGTGTCCCTTGGTAGCCAGCCTGCCGACTGCCTGTACCCCAGAAGACCTGCTGAATTGAGGACTTTCCCTGCCCCTGGAGGGGCTGAGGAATTCAGCTATTTGTTCCTACTGGCTGTGATATAAAGAGGGAGGTTTATTTGGTAGGGAGTGAAGGACAATACACTTGGGTTGTTGATTTCCCAATCTGGCTTAATGTTTACAGCACATACCATTTTTTTTGTTTTAAAGTTTGGCTTAACTTTCTAACCAGAAATACATCTGAGCTGACTCACCTTCAGAAAACTTGGCTCACGAGCTAATTAAATAGCTTGGCTTGAACAAACTGAACCCCTATACTACCACCAGCTCACAGAATCCAATGTTATTTAAAGATCCTGGGTTTCCTTATATAAGAGTTCAATTGTTTCTTTAAAAAAAACAACAACCCACCCTCAAACAGAATATAAATTTATACATCAGTGAGTTCTTAATTTTCATGGAATTTCTCTCCCCCTCACAGACAGAAGTTGTATATACAGGATTTTAGTATTTCCTCTCCGGCTCCAGCCCCAATTTGAAGGACTGTAAAAGTTTGAACTGATTCCAATAGTGCGTGGTTTGCCTAGTCTCTGCTACACGGCAGAGTCAAAACAGCCCACACAGTAACAGACATGCAGTAAATCTTGAAAAGAGCATTTCCTTTACACACACATACACACACACACACACACACGATGTGTGTGTGTTATGGATGGCATCAAGTTTTGTTCATACTCTGAGATAATGATATCTTGCTACATGGTCAGACTAATTTGCAAACATGTATTAATTATTCGCTAATGATCATAGAGAATGATTGACTTAGAGATCTTTCCTAGCATATCATTTTGTCAACACACAATTTTTAATGCAAAAGGAACGCACAATAAAATTCCAAATAATCAAAAATGTCTTAAGGAGTAATGTTTGCAGTGTTGTTGTCATGTTGGCCCCATGATTTGAGAGACAAGGTAGATGAGGTAATATCTTTTATTGGACTAGCTTCTGTTGGTGGAAGATACAAGCTTTCAGGCTATAAAGAGCTCTTTTTCAGGTCTGGGGAAGGAAGCAGAGTGTCTGAGCTAAATACAAGTTGGGACAGATTGTTAAGCAGAAGGTGTAAGGTATGTGACAGGCAGTCACTTGAAATGAAGTGATCAATTAGGGGGTAGACAGTTATGCATAAAGGATTTGAAATGGGCAATTGATGGTTAGGAGACTGTAGGAGGTGTTACAAACAGTTGTAAAGAGCCATACAACCAGTGTGTCTTAACTGTCTAGCAGAGTTATGAATTTAAGTTCCCAGGCTTGCGTTTGGTTCTTTGGAGGACAAGTACTGAGAGGTCAAATATGGAGTGATCGCTTTGTGAAAAGGGTTTGCCCACAAGTGACATGGTGTTTATGTCTTTTAACGTTTATCTGTGAGAGTTCATTGGAGAGCGCAGTGACCGTCTGGTTTCACCCACATAGTTGCTATTGGGACACTTGATGCACTGAATGAGGTACACCACATGCTGTGATAGGCATGTTTAAGACCCATGAATCTTGAAAGGTCTATTTTGAGGGGGATTGATCATCATAGCAGTGGAGATATGTCTGTAGATTCTGCAACTCTTCTAGCAGGGGCTGATACTGCTTTGAGTTGATGGGCTTTGGTCTGTGGGGAGCTTACTTCTGATGATGAGCTTCATGAGGTTGGGGGGGGTGTTTGAAGGTCAGAAGAGGAGGTTTGTGAAATATTTTTTTCAACATGTGGTCCCCAGCAAGTATGGGTTGTAGTTGTCTAATGAAACCCCATATGGGTTTCGGTGTGGGGTGGTAGGTGGCAACTAGGGGTGTGCAGTCAGTAGGTTGTTTTCTCTGTATTGAAGGAAGTTCTTCTGGGGTATTTGGGTGGCTTTTCCATGATGCGATCTACTTCTCTGGTCGAGTATCCTTATTTAGCGAAGACAGTTTTAAGTGTGCTTAGGGGTGTATCTCAAATTTTCTCTTCACAGAATTTGCTCTGGGTTCTGAGTGCCTGGGTATAGATAATAGATTTTTGTGTATGTGTGTCTGGGATTGTTGCAGGATCTTTGGAGGTAATACGGTGATTGGTGGGCTTCTTGTGTATATAGTTGCTTATAGGATTCCATTGGTTAAGCTAATCATGGTGTTCAGGAAGTTGATGCTGGTATAGGAATGTGCTAGAGAGAGTTTGATGGATGAGTGGTGGTTGTTGAAGTTGTTGTAGAAATCTATGAGGGAGTTTAACTCATCTGTCCAGAAGATGAAAATTATCATCAATGTATCTCAGGTATATCATTGGTTCCATGGTGCATTTTTTCAGAAATTCTCTTTCAAGGTGGCCCAAGAAGAGGTTGACATATTGGGGAGCCTGTGTTGGAAAATCTGAAGTAGTTGTGGGTGAGGGTGAAATGGAGGAGTTTGGCAATGTCCTTTGAACAATGTAAGATTTGCACTAATGTCTCTCTTTAAAAAAAAATAAAAGGGGGACTAGCAAGATGTGTGCCAAGCTTACCCATTTTATGTCTTTGCTTTTTGTGTGGCACTCCTTCCATCCCAATTTTCGCCTAATTACATTGCAAACCCTTTGGGAAAGGGACGCTGTCTTCCGATCTCTGCAAAGTGCTTAGCACACTTTTGGCCCTGTATAAACAATAATAATAGTAATACACTGGACCCTCGCTAGAATGTCTGTCTATGTAGTGCGAATTCACATATAATGTGGTTGTGGCCATGGATCCCAAATTTAATTACTTTAACTGCAATTCCTTTTTAACATGGTCCCCACTATAACGCGGTCCCCACGTTAACGTGGTGCTGCGCATGGATCCCAAATCCTGCCTTCTAGTGAGGGTTCAGTGTACTTGATCTTGAAATGATGCCGCATTATGCAAAATTGGTTATATTTGCATACGGAGTGCAAAATTCAGCTCAATAATTATACCAAGATCCTTAACTGCCCCAGGCCATATACTGAGCTTTGCAGGTCTGCTGCATGATGCTGGATCAATATTTTTCTAGCAAAGGTTGTATAAAGAGTGCGCTATGTGTCTGAGATTCCAAAATTGCTGTTTCATGCAGATATTCATTTAAAATGAAGAGAACTGAATTTTCAGTACAATGCATGGGAGAGGAGTTTGTAATTCCTGGCTCACCATGTTGAATGCTCAGCTCTCTAGGGGTTTATTTATGCAGAATACTAAGTCTGGGCTCTGACTCAGGTTTGAGCTCTAGCCCCCTTCCACTCACACACAGATCAGTCTGACTTGGGTCAGCAAGAATTCAAGACCTGGTCTTAGAACCCTGCTAGAGGGTGGGTCCAAGCTTTGTCCTGTTCCAGCTCAATCTGCAGACCCTCATCAGAAGGTCTGTGCCATGCAGTATGGATGCATTAGCATGGCTGTGAGACCCGGGTCCAGCAATTGTAACACCAGGTTTACAATACATTGAGGATGCTCAAGCATGGGCTTGGAAACACTGAGTCCACAAGCTTGGATCCCGCAGACCTGGGTTTACAAATGTGCCCTAGCAGGTTGAATGGCAAGAGAGCTTGACACCTCAAAGGCTTTGATTTATCCACAAGGTAAACACTGGGAGATTGAGAAAATGGCAAAGTTGTTATGCTGGCCTACCAGAGGATCTCCCCTGGACTGGAGAGTGAGCAATGCTGCTTTGGCCTTCTTGGCTCCCATGGAAATGTGGGAATGGAAGAGATGGGGAGGAGGGAAGAGAGAGACTGAAGAAGAGGGGAAATAGTGTGTGAAAGGAGAGAGACAAGGTGAGATGGAAGAGGAGGGAGAGAGAAGCAGGCAGCCCAAGAAACACAGGTGGTTGAATTTTTACACACTAGGCTAAATGGTTGAACTTTGCTTTTGGGTTCGCTTCATGACTGAATGGAAAAATCCATGCATGTTGTACCCCTTGTTCAGTCTCCTCAGGAGGTTAGCCGCTGTTAATGGAGCTCTATGGTGTAAGTTTCAGAGCACGCTCTATGAGACAATGGAGAGACTTCTTGCTTACTGGTATTTTATTGCCCACCAGGCTGGACAGATGCCAATGGGTTGATTTTGGAGTTGTAGGGTGGACCATTAAGGATGGGGGTTTAACTCATGCCAGGGTTTGAAATGATGCCTTAGTTCATTTGTCCACAATACTTCTCATGGCCAGAGTTTTAAATTAGTTTAATTAGTGAATTAACCCTGGGAGGACGCTGGGGAGATTATCTGCCTCTTAGTATCTATCTACATGGTAACACAAATAACTTTCAGTTCAGAAAGATCTGGGGTCCCAGGTCTGCATTTGGACTGGACAAGGCACTTCCTTAAAACATCTCAGCTGCTCTCTGCACACTGTGGGCCCTCATGCTGTCCTTGATACACCAGAGTCTAGGGTCCTGCTGGGGCAACAGTGCACTCTGCCTTAGGATAGCTGTGGATCTCAGGTTCGTAGCCAACCAAGCCCATCTGGGCAAGCAGAAAAGTGGAGGAAGAAAGTGGAAAATTAGTGTGTGGGGGGTGAGGTGGCGCGGGAGGTGAGTTCATCCCCCTGGAAGATGTTAACACTCCAGCTGCCTTCTTCTGCATGGGGAATGGTTTTAAAGCATTTCAAAACAAAGGGGTAGACTGGGTTTTAAAGGGCTGTGCCTGGCTAGCATAGTGGCTAGGGGTCCATGTGGCCCTGCTTCTTTCCGGGAGGTTAGCTCTGCTGACAATGCATAGTGCCTGCTGCAGATGGTCCCTGGGCTGGGATACAAAAGGCAAGGCAAAGGCTCCTTGCACTCTCCCCTCCTCCTTTGCACACCTGTGTGGGGCCAAGAGTTCAGGCCAAAGAAAATAAGCTGGTCCCCTGTGCATCTGGCGGTGGGGTATTTGGCCAGCTCAGCTAATTAGTTTCTGTTAGACACCATTAAACAAGCAACTAACCCAGCAAACTCTGGCCCCCTTCACTCCCCCTTTGTCTCCCGCTAGACACAGATGGAAACATGGAGTGTATAAAAAAATACTCCAGAAGCCAAATTCAGCATTGTAATCTCCAACACCCCTTCCTTATCAGAGTATTCCCTCCTGGGCTTTCTGACCTGTGCCCATTCACAGCCCTATCTGTCCAGCCAGCGCCCTCCAAAATCACCCTCCCTTGTGTCGCTCATATATGAGACCAGGCAGGCAGTGTTGGTGGGTTTTGTAATGGGTTGGAACCTGTTTCTATACAATGGGAGAGCAAAGAGCTATTTTTCCTTCCCTCACTACCTCTTTCCCCTCTGATTAACTCTTCTTTTCCATCCTGTTCTCCTTCCAGCCCTCTCCTTTGTTCCTGCTCTCCTATTCCTATTTCCCGCAAAGGTTTGCTTTTCAGCTGCTGATTTACAGTCCACACTGTGTGACTATGAACTCCAAGACCAGATCTTGCAGCTGAATGTTCATGCAGGCCATTTTCCAGGCATCCAGCAGCTTTAACAGCCATTAGAGGAGTATAATTCCCCAAGCCACCTTGGGTCACCTAACATGCAGGTATTTCAGATACTACACATACCTACATTAAACATCTTGGTGCTTATAAACTGAGGATTTTTGTGTCATGTAAAATAGGTGTCAGATCTTGTAAGGAACCGGGATATGGTAGCACTTCATCAGAGTCTGCAAGTGAGGGCACTGGAGCAATTATGGCTCCATTTCCAGCTGGGCCTCATGACAACAGGGACTTGGAATAGTGGGAAAAGTCTGTTGCTCTATTAATGAGGCACGTTGTTGGTTGTTTTTTTGTTTCCTCTTCAGACTGGTTCCCTGTTAAGACATTGTGCTGAGCCAGAAGCTGTAGAGCACAGGTGCACAGGGCTCTGTGACTGAGGCGTCACTTTAAAAGAGTTTAACTGGTCAAGACACCCTTTTGGGGCTGATGGTCTCATGGCAGCCAGGAACTGTGGGTTCTATTCCCAGGTCCATCACCAACTTGCTAAAGGACATTCAGTGGGTCTCCCATGGCCTGATTTTCAGAGAAGCTTGTAAGGTGACACACAATCCCAGCAACTTCCTTTGGATTTGATGGAAGCCAGTGCACGTGCTCAGCAGTTCTGGAAATCAGACCTTTAACCTCTGGGCCTTGATTTTCTCATCTCCAAAATGAGAATAGTGATACCTACTGCAGAGGGGTGTTGTGAGACTGAATCCAGTCATGTCTCTGGTGTGATTTGGGACTCTTGCATAGAAGGTCCTAGGGAAGGGCAAGGTATTAGCACCAGTAGTTCACTTTTGCCAGTTCTCAGCAACGTTTTTTCTAAATGGAGTAAATGAGACCTCACACTATTGGCGCCCCCTTGTGGCCATGTGTAGCACAGCAGCTCTCTCACTTCTCTAACAGCCCCTGCTCTGAGGACAATTGCTCTAGCACTGTATGGTGGCTTCTCTTCCAGTGACTCATCCCCCCAGGAGGGTCACCACTAAGTCCACCCTTTCCAGGGTCACAGTTGTCCAAACTAAATGTCCCAAAATGTCTTTAACAAAAACAAAATCCGTCCTCTCTGAAGCTATTCTTTAGCCTGTCTTTGGGGTTTAGCTGTTCAGTGCAGGACCCTGGGCCATAATCCAGAGTAGAGGGAGGGACTAGATTCTCCTACCAGTCCCAAGGAATGGAGACTATGAGCCTATTGCCAGGATTATCGAGCCCAGTAGAGGGGCTGCAGGCTAAGTCTGCTTCTTTCCTTGTCCTGTAATTTTCTGTGGGCCACTTTTCACCCAGACTCTTAAGTTCCCCTCTGGGTTGCCTAGTCTCTACCGTGATTAATCAGGGTCTCTAGCAGGCTTGCCTGCTGGACAACTTTCCTCCCTCTTCTGAGCTTCCTTAGTTGGCTCTCACTCCAGCTCTTTTCCCCAGCTGGGCTTTGTCATCACTTAAGCCTGGCTCTCCTCTTTACTGCAGCTGCTTTCTGTTCTTTATGGGGAATTGCCTGATTCCCCTCAGGCAGGGCTCATTCTGTGATTGGGTTGGCTTACTCTCCTCCAGCCCATGGGGCAAGACACCCTATTACAAGTTGATTTGGTGCTTGTAAACAGTGCCAGACTGACTCTCTGGGAGCATCTGGGACACACATATAAACACGCTTAAAACTGCCTTCACTAAACAATGACACTCCACCAGGGAAGTAGATCTCATCATGGAAAGGACCACCCAAGTGCCCTGGGAGAACCTGCTTCAGTACAGGGGAAAACAAATACCAACTCACTGATCGCACACCCTTTGTCACCTGCCATTCCATACTGGAACCAACACACGGTCTCATCATATTTGATGGGGACCACATCCGACAGAAATCTTTCCTGAACCTCCTCTTCTGCCCTTCAAACAACCCCCCAGCCTCACCAAGCTCATCATTAGAAGTAAGCTCCCCACAGACCAGGACAAACCAACTCAAAGCAGTACCAGACCCTGCCAGAACAACAGGTACAAAACTTGCAGAAATAATTCCAATGCAACTATGCTCAACATCCTTTTCAAGATTCATGGGTCCTACACAGGCGTATCACAACATGTGGTGTACCTCGTCCAGTGCACTAAATGCCCCAACAACAACTATATGGATGTGAACCAGACAAACAGTATGCTCTCGAATAAACTCAGAAGGAAAAATGATAAAATACCTAAATGCCCTATCAGTGGTGGGTGAACACTTTGTGAAAAGTGATTGCTCCATATCTGACCTCTCAATACAGGTCCTTCAAAGAAACCTGCACAACACCTTCAAAAGGATAGTCTCAGAGATAAAATTCATAATTCTGCTAGACACTAAAAACCATGGTCTCAACAGACACACTAGTTTTATGGCTCATTACAACAATTTGCCTGCTAACCCTTTACTGCTCACTACATTTTAAGTAGTCTCCTATAGCAGGTATGCACCCTTACGTTTAACAGCCTGTCCCTACTTTTAGTTTGCTCAGACACTCTGGTTTCCTCCACCAGGCCTGAAGAAGAACTCTGTGAGAAGCTTGAAAACTTGACTGCCCACCAGCAGAAGCTGGTCCAATAAAAGATACTACATCACCTATCTTGTCTTTCTCATATCTTGGGACCAACATCACTACAACAAAACTGCAGAAGTCTCCCTTTAGTTGTTGACAGTATATGTATCAGCAGAGCACAAAAGTGGACACTTTTGAACCCTAATTTGGGGATATAATGAATCCATGAGCCACAGGCAATACAGACTTCCTAGTTTTGCAGAGGCAGCAGTAGAAGTCTAGTCTACTGGCTCTGAAAGTACACACAACATGTATATAATAGTTGTTGCAGGTCTCCTGTACTTTCTGCATCCCTGAAACTAGAGGCTGTTATTCACATATCCTAAGCCAGTACATTACAGTCTCCAACCAAGTTAGCCAAAGCTCATCTCAAAGTGCTCAGATTCCATAGTGATGGAGGCCCTAGAGGTACACAGATAAATAGTACTTGAGGCTTGCTGGAATTCAGAGCCAGAGAAAAATCGTTTATATCCTCCTGTCTAAGGCTATGTCTACACTGCACATCTTACAGCGGCACAGCTGTAAAGTATGCAGTGTAGCCACCCTTTGTCGTCAGGAGAGACCTCTCCTGCCGACCAAATAAAACCACACACAACAAGGCGTGGTAGCTTTGATGGCTGGAGAGCGTCTCCCACCAACAAAGCACTGTCTGCACCGGCGCTCTTCATCAATAAAACATTTGTCGATCAGAGATGTGGTTTTTTTCACATTCCTGGTCAACAAAAGTTTTACAGTCAAAAGTGCGGTGTAGTCATAGCCTAAGATTGCTGCAGAGAAAACAGCAACTCCCTACCCTGTCCCACACATACACTAACAAAGTGTCCTACTGCCAACTGTAATTATTACTAAAATGTTTTACAGAACCATTTTATAACACTGTGTATTTTTATCATTTTTCTTACTTTATCCTCACACAGTGCTGCAGTTGGGACTACGGGGTATGAACTGTAAAGCACGCTATTGTGTCCCAAGCAGAAGAAACTCTGGCACATAAAATCTTTTTAACCAGGAAGGCAATACAAAAAACCCAACCAGGCGGCACCCCTACGCTTACAGGAGAGATTAGAACTCTGGGTAGTTTTCTCCAACAGCCCACTTTAGCTGAAGAAAAGCTGGTTGTGGTAGCCGGTGTCTCATCCTCTGTGTAGACTAGCCACTAGGGGATAGTCTTTTATGTGCACTCAGAGCCCATAGTTTACAGAGAGACCACAATAGGGCCGAGAAGGTGTCAAGGCTCACTCTCCATTCAAACCTTTTGGGCTCTGTGTGGGACTGACCTTCAGTTGTTTTAAAGACTATGCAAATCTCTGGTTGGGAGACAGTGGCAGCCAGCCTGGAATGGCTTTTTACGTAAGACTGAGAGACATTAATAGTTCAAGGCAGCTGCATGGATTAATACCTTGCAGGGTGGCTCTTTGTCTTAGTGCATGGAAAGGACTGGTATTTGGCACACTGTTTTGTTGCATATTTTGTGGTCTGGAAAGGGTCTTAACATCCTTTCGTAATGCAGTCATTCCATAGCAGATCTCATCTGTAGAACTGAGAGCTCATCTGCAGAACTGACTGAATACATGGTTCTGAAACCACATTGTGCTTTCTTGTGACATTGGTACCTGTGGCGCAGCAGAGCCACATCTAAGAATTTATTCCAATCACAGATACTCAGACAAGGTAGGACTCACGCACAGGGTTTGCTTCTAGGACCGGGGTTTTAAGTAAAACAACAAATGTCATCAGACTCATTAAAAGAGCTGAGTGAAACTTTTTGGATTAATGCAGTTTCTGTCAACTGAAAAGTATTTGCGAATTTGAATCAATTAGTTTCAGGTGGGGAAAGGATTTTCAGGGCTAGATTCAGAAAAGTGTATGTGCATGGATGTGTGTCACCCTTTATAACTGTTAACCCAGTGGTTAGGGCATTTGCCTGGGATGTGGGAAACCCAGGGCCAGGGCAGCTATATGTTTTTTGTAGCCCCAAGCACGGCAGTCAGGCGGCTTTCGGTGGTGCACCTGTGGGAGGTCCGCCGGTGCCGCACCATTGGCGTCCCCACCACTGAAGCCGTGGGACCGGCGGACCTCCCGCAGGTGCGCTGCCAAAAGCTGCCTGCCTGCCACCCTCACAGCGATTGGCATGCCGACCCCCAAGGCTTGCTGCCCCAGACACATGTTTTCTGCGCTGGTGCCTGGAGCCGCCCCTGCCCAGGGCCAATGAGAGAGTGAGAACCATTCTATAGCCTGATGATTCAGGCACTCACCCGGGAGGTAGGAGAGGTGGATTCAAATCTTCTTTCTGCCTGATTCAGGGAAGGGATATTCTGTCATGACCAGGATGAGAGAGATCATACCTAGTGGTCAGAGCAGGAGTTGGGAGTCAGACTGAGTACGGTACTAGGGAATCAGGGTCCAAGACGAGCCAGAGGGTGAGTCCAGAGTCAGGCACCAGGAGGCAGGCAGGGTCAGGTTACTGGGAGATTGGGATCATGCACCAGATTACAGACAGCAATCAAACAGTGAAGTTGAGGACTAACCAAGGTTGGAAGCCAGAGTCTCGGGTCTATCGCAAGCAGAGTCTGGAGAAGAGATGGGTAGATAGTCTATGTTATTGCTCAGACAATTCTCCTTCATGGCTTTCTGGTTTAAGTACTGGTATTGGCCAGTCAGGGAGTTGTGAAGAGCCACCACTCAGGTCCTAGTGGGCAGTACTTCCTGCCAAGCCCAATCTCAGCCCAATCTAAGCTCCCTGTGGCAATGCAGAGGTATCAGCATCACAGAATCCCTCAAGTTCCAGCCCCGCAGGTTATAACATCATCCCCTCTATCAGCCTCCCCTATAGGGTGGTGCTGACCCAGGTTTGTCTAGGGTGTGGACATGGGAGCCAGGCTCCCAAGTGTGTTCTTTGGGGCCATAGCCTTCCCAGCCCACCAGATAGTACAGGTGGCTGTGCTTCCATTAGGAATCGAGGATGGCATGGTCTTCATATTCCTTGTGACTCTGGAGTTTGATTTGTAGGGGTGGCAGCGTGGTTCAGTCAGGGAAGGTGTTCTGAATGTAGGGCTTCAGAAGGGAGACATAGAAAACTGGTTTTATTTTGAGGAACTGGGGAAGCCTGGAGTTCGAAGGTAACCTGGTTAATTGGTTGGCAGATTGAGAAGGGTCCCAGGAACTGGTGGTTCAATTTGTGGGCGAGTCACCTGGTCTGGAGTTGTTCAGCAATGAGCCACATCTTCTGGCTTACTGTAAATACTGGACCTTCTTGTTGCCGACGGTGCATGTGCCTTTTGTAGGCTTTCTTTGATTATTCTAGGCGGTTCTTAAGTTCTTTCTGAAGATGGAACTGTTGAACCCAGTCAGCTGCAGTAGGGTTCAGGGAGGCTACTGGTAATGCCGGGTGGAAAAGGGGATGGAACCTGTAACTAGCAAAGAAGGGGCTCTGACCAGTGCAGGCATGGTCAGTGTTGTTATAAGAAAACTCTGCATATAGCGGAAGTGTGGGCCGGTTATCCTGATGATCATTTAGAAAGCACTAAGTATTCGTCCAATACTTTGTTCACCTGTTCAGTTTGTCCATATTTTTGGGGGTGGTGTGTGGTGGAGGTGGACATACTGACGGCCGATAGCCTGAACACTTTGTGCCTGAAGTGAAGGTGAACTGTGGGCCTTGGTTGGAAACTATGCAGTCTGAGAGCCTGTGGAGCTAGACTAGGAGGATGAAGCCTACCTCTGCTGAGAGTTCAAGAAACAAGTGAAGGAAGCTCTATTTTTAAGGAGTTGGGTACTAAATATATGCATAGAATCACAGAAAATTAGGGTTGGAAGGGACCTCAGAAGGGCATTTAGTCCAACCCCCTGCCCAAAGCAACACTAACCGCAACTAAATCATCCAAGCCAGGGCTTTGTCAAGCCAGGCCTTAAAAACCTCTAGGGATGGTGATTCCACCACCTCCATAGCTAACCCATTCGGTGCTTCACCACCCTGCTAGTGAAATAATTTTTCCTAATATCCAGCCTAAACTTCCTGCAGGATGAGGGCAGTCAGAGCAGGAGCTGGAACTCGGGAGTCAGGCCAAGTCAGGTACCTGGAAGTTAGAGGACAAACTGAGAGTCAGGTATCAGGAGGCAGGCAGGGTCAGGTTGCCAGGAGATCAGGGTCATGCACCAGGTTACAGACAGCAATCGAATAGCAAAGTTATGGACAAACCAGGATTGGAGGCCGGAGCCTAGGGCCTATCGCAAGCAGGCTCTGGAGCAGAGACAGGCAAAGTTGTTGTTCAGACAGCTCCCCATCATACCTTAAGTACTGGTATCGGCCAATCCGGGGACTGTGAGGAGCTGCCACTCAGGTCCTGATGAGTGGTATTTCCTACTGAGCCCAGCCTCACAGGGTCCTGTGGAACCCAAGCCTAAGTCTCCCATGGACGTGAGGAGGCAGCAGCAGCCCAAAAAGTCCCAGGTTCCAGCCTTGCAGCGTATAACACGTTCCTAGATTCCAAGGCCGGAAGGGACCATGTGATCATCTGGTCTGATCTGCTGTATAATGCAGACCATAGAACTCCTCCCATCCCCCAAATTCCTAGACCAGATCCTTTAGAAAAAATATCCAGTCTTGATTTAAAAATTGGCAGTGATGAAGAATCTACTGCAACCCATGGTAAATTGTTCCAGTTCTTAATTACCCTCACTTTTAAATATTTACACTTTATTTCCAGTCTGAATTTGTCTAGCTTCAACTTCCAGCCGTTGGATCATGTTATACCCCTTTTCTGCTAGATGAAAGAGCCCATTTTACATATGTGTACCCCATATAGACACTTAGACTAATCATGGCACCTCTTAAACTTCTCTTTATTAAGCTAGATAAATTGAACTCTTTGAGTTTGCCCCATGAGGTGTTTTCTCATCCTTTAATAATTGTCACTGCTCTTCTCTGAACCCTCTCCAATTTGTCAACATCCTTCTTGAATTGTGGACACCAGAACTGGACACAGTATTCCAGCCGCAGTAGGATGACCAGAGCGGCAAGCATAAAAAATCGGGATGGAGGCTGAGGGGTAATAGGCACCTATATAAGAAAAAGCCCCAAATATCTGGACTGTCCCTATAAAATTGGGACATCTGGTCACCCTAAGCAGCAGTCACACTAATGCTGAAACAGAGGTAGAATAACCTCTAGCTCCTACTTGACATTCCCCTGTTTATGCATCCCAGGATCGTATTAGCCCTTTTGATCACAACATCACATTGGGAGCTCACGTCCACCATGACCATCACATCTTTATCAGAGTCTCTGGTTCCCAGGATAGAGCGCCCCCACTGTGTAAGTATGGCCTGAATTCTTTGTTCCTAGATGTTTACATTTAGCCATATTAAAACATATATTGTTTGCTTGCATCCAGTTTACGAAGCAATCCAGATTGCTCTGAATTAGTGACCTGTCCTCTTTATGATTTACTACTCCCCCAATTTTTGTTTCATCTGCAAAATTTATCAGTGACGATTTTTGCTTTCTTTAAGGTGATTAATAAAAATGTTAAATAGAATAGGGTCAAGAACCAATTCTTGCAGGACCTCACTGGAAACACATCCACTGGACAATGGTTCCCTGTTTACAATTACGTTTTGATACCTATCAGTTAGCCAGTTTTTAATACATGTAATATGAAGCCACATCTCTTACCTCCCAGGTGAATGCCTTAATCTCTTGGCTATAGAGTCATTCTTATACTTGCTCTCTTTGTCCCAATGAATATTGAAATGATTATACAAAGTGGACCAGCTTCAACAGGAGAGAGTGAGAGCAACCCATCCCAGAAGAGCCTAGTGGTCAGAGCACTCACCTGGGGAGTGGGAAGGAAGAGGGAGATCTGAGCTCATGTCACTGCTCCAGAGTAGGGATTTAAACCTGGATCTCTCACACACCAGGCAAGCACCTTAACTCTGGGCTAAAGGGCAATCCAGGCGCATACACATTTATACCCTTAATTTTCCAAAACTCATCAGACTTTTCCATTTTGCTGACAAATTCCAGACTTTTCCAGAACTGGACTGAATATTTTTACTGATTTTTCCTTTGGCTGATCGAACCGAAAAATCAATTATTTGCCCACCTCGACTTGAGACAAAATCACTAGAGTGGATAACACTGTATATGGGTTTGGTTTAAATACTGTTTGTACGTCAGTGTAATGAGCCATTGGTACAAATAGAGAGAGAACACGGGCATCAGTGGTGTCTGGGCTTGGGATGTTCAGCAATGGCCTTCTCCATTAGGGATAAAGGAGCCCCTCTTGAATGGCCAGTAGCTTAGCAGGCTATTACAATCACTTGCCAGCTGCTAGGAGCCATGATCGTATGCACTAAGCCAGTCTATTGATTAGTGCATTTGAAGCAAATCCAAATCCAAAACATAGTATCATGGACCCCGATGATCCTCTGTGCTATAGCTTGTTATTAAATCACAGATGATCTAATTTGTCCTCTTTATTATGCACTGGCTCTTTCACGTACCTGGTACCTCTTTTCCAGCATCCACTTATTCTTCACACTGAATTAGTGGCTTCAGCCTAGATCAGGGATGGGCAAACTTTTTGGCCCCAGGGCCACATCTGGGTATGCAAATTGTATGTTGGGCCATTAATGCTCATGAAATTGGGGGCTGGGGTGTAGGAGGGGGTGAGGGCTTTGCGGTGGGGGCAGAAATGAGGTTCCTGGCTAATGGGAGCTGCGGGGGCAGTGTGCAGAGCCCCCTGGCTGCCCCTCTGCATAGGAGCTGGAGGAAGGCCATGCCACCTCTTCTGGGAGTCACAGAGAGCAGGGCAAGCCCCAGACCCTGCTCACTGGCGGGAGCTCAAAGGTTGGATTAAAACATCTGAAGGGCTGGATGTGGCCCCTGGGCCAGAGTTTGCCCATCCCTGGCCTAAATCATTACAATGGCATCTCTCCCGCTTCCCCTCAAGCCTATAATTTCAAATACAGTTGCCCTCACTCAGCTGGAGGGACTTATCTGAAAGCAGCTCTCTTTGCAGAGTAGGAAATCTATAGGCCCCAAGCCCTCTGCAAGAAAAACAAATGGCAAGTGGAAATGTACCTCGTGTGGGATCAACGAGGCTGTCGAGAGGAGCTAGATGTGCCGTGAGCTCTACTCAACACACCCAGTCCCTATGTGTCAGGAACAGGAATTCCTGAGCAGTTACAATTACAGCAATTACCTATGATGACATGAAAACAATTGTGTGAGGTTTTTTTTTCCCCCGATGTGCATTAGGGAACAGGAGCCCAGGTTTGAAGCAAATAAGAACAAGCCCAAAGAGGGAGGATGTTACGTTCTTTACAATCATTACTGAGTTAAGCCTCTCACTCTCACTGAGAGACATAATGGTATCTGGAGGGGCCCCCAAGCTATGGCAGCTGGGAGTGGAGCAGAACAGCCCCCTGACTGTGAGCTGCTGCAAAGCCATCTGTGGCCAGGGTGAAAGCAACTGCAGCAGAGAAGAGCAGCTTAGGGACCTGAGCTCTGCTTCTCTTCCAGAGCCAGCAACGGTGGCTTCCTGCCTCTGCCTCCTGGCTGGACTGTTGGAGACCCCTAAGAATGGCAGGAGCTGTGAGGATAGGTGTTACATTCCGTTCTACCATCCCTACTTCCCTTCTATGATCTCAACCATGTCCCCAGTGCCTTTCCTTGTTACAACCCTACCTCAGCTCCCAGCAGCCCCAATTCTAGTGGCCAGCAGTGGCTGCTGTATGTTTTTAAAGAGGTGTGAGAATGGGATAGGTGCTGGGGAAAGGAATAGCTTAATTAATCCCCTTCCAGCACCTTGAAGCCTGTAGGAAGTACCCATGGCTCATGAGTTCCCCAGCCTGGAAACTCCTGGCGCTTTCAGCCCTTCTGTTTTCTTCCAATAGAGAAATGGAAAAATATACTTCTGTCACGCGCAGTCACAATGCGCCAGCTGCCCAGGGGGTTCAACGTACCACCACATTCAACTTCTTTCTCCAGGACCTTGAATGCAATGAAGTCTAGCGGGGAGGCTCCCAGACCTGCTTGTCTTTTAAAAGTATGGAAATGGAATGGGAGAGAGCCTCGGCTGCTCCTGGAGATGTATGTACAGCTTGGTCACATAGTCACCTTCTATGTGGTGTAGCCTCAGTGGCCAAAGCCTCAGATGTGGGAGTGGCAGAAATAAAGTAGGTTTTTTTCCTTTTTAAAGAGGGAGAAGATAAGCGTGTCAGATTCCTTGGGGTGGGGATACGGGATTTCAGGGTACCTGAGGTTGGAACAAAGGGAATGGAGCAGCTCTGAAGACACTGATGCCCCACTTCAATCTTTCTCTACAATGTGAGTCAGATCAGGACTGGAAGGAAATGGACACATATGGGAGGTTTGCTAAGGAAGCTTATTGAGGGCTTGTGACGAGGGAAGAGAGGACATCACAAAGAGTGGGGAATGTCCTCAAATGGTTCAGAGAAATGAAATTGTGTTCTTGGGTCTGTGACTGAGGAGATTTGTGTTCTGTTCTGTTCTGTTCCTGCCTCTCCACAGCCTTCCTGTGAGATCTTGGCCAAGTCACTCGTTCTTCATCTGTGCAATGGGGATAACACTTACCACCTCACAGGAGCAGTAGGGATAAATTAATGAAGGTTTGTGAGATGATCTGATACCCGGCTGAGAGGGGCCAATACAAGGTCCTGCATAGACAGATGGCTTAGCTTGGGTTAAGGAGTGAAATGTATTGCAGATTGGACAGGTGACTAAACAATTTCCATCTTGGTAAGAATAAGAACCTGTGGCAGAGGTAAATCCCAGTGGATAGCTCTCAGCACCTCTGCCTGAAATGCCACAGTCCTAGCAGTGGTCCTGAACTGGAGATGAATTTTCCAAAGTTTGGAGTTATTTAGGTTTTGGTTTGAGTCCGTCTATACTGAAAACAGTGACTTACACCAGACTAGATGGGTTCAGAGTGAGGAGAGACAGGAAAACATGCAACAGGAAGTGAGGTCTCCACTCCTTCCCTTGCATAACACTATCTCACAACGTAACCATTTGTTAACCCTTGTTAACTCATTGTTTTAGGTGCACAATGGCCCCAACAGCCTCACTGACGTACACTGCTAGACTGATAATATAATACACTGCGGCTGATAATATGAGGTCACACTTCTT
The DNA here is from genome assembly GCF_025201925.1 of Gopherus flavomarginatus. NCBI lineage: Eukaryota > Metazoa > Chordata > Testudines > Testudinidae > Gopherus > Gopherus flavomarginatus. The sequence goes on along the minus strand of NC_066619.1, from coordinate 272,046,454 downwards.
GAGAAACAAGCCTCGTATTTCCTCCTCACCTCCACATGCTTCACAAATGCACCCGATAAAGAATAATGGCCTAAGGTTTGCAAGGGTTGGTTGGGAATACCTTGCATTGCTTTGTGTCCTTTAGTCATTGTCTCCTTGACAGTTAAGGTCGGTCTGTCACTAGGGACATTTTCAGGCATGTTGAGGTTCTCAGATGTAAAGTCGTAAATGCTAATAATAGTGGAGATTTGAATCTCTGTTACTTAAACACAGTAGTTTCATGACGTCCTCAAAGAATAGGTTTTACAGGTTTATCATACTGAATAGATTTTATTTCAACTCCTTAGGGAGAGGAGGCAAAGGGAGAAGGAGGAATAATTCTGGTTGAATATCTCCTTATCTCTTCTAGCTCCATTGTCCAAATCATGTTTCTTCTCTTTGCCTCCTACTTATTATCTGTTCACATGTGTCCTTGATTTTATCAGCCGAGAATGTGCCTATGTGTAGTCTACGAGAGATTTTTTTGAACTGGCGCCCTGGGGCCTGCTGCTGCTGTTGGCATTTTGGGTGGAATGGGGGGGGGCGTTGGAGGAAGCGGGAGAAGAGAGGGCTGGTGGGAGGGAGAATGAATCAGATCCAGAACACAAAAATAAAACCACTTCATTTTTCATCCCCCTGATTAACACGCTGGTTTATTTGCATGTAATGATGACAAATGATACTGACATCTGATGCTGTCTAGCTTGGCAGATTCAACATTGGTTTGTACCCTTCAATTAAAGCTCTGCATGGGACAGAGTTAAAGAAATTATTTAAGAATGCTTGGAAGAAAAGTATTTGACAGGGATAAGCGAACGAAAAATTTGAAAAAGTATGGCCTTTTATTTCCTACCAATTTATTCTGAGTCATTACTGTGTGACTGCTTTGGTTAATACCTACCATGTTTCTGGATCATATGCATTTTATTCTTATTGCCCTGTCTGTGTTTTACTGAATTACAAGATGGGCCTGATTCTGCTTTTGGTTACACCAGTGTAAATCATGGGGAACTCCATTGAATTACATCAGTGGGAGATCGCAAGTGGGCCCACTTTCATGCAGACAGCTGAGTGGCTACAGTATTTCCAACACTTGTCATTTTTGATGATTTTTCTAAAGCCCTAGCTGATGGAGTCACTTGCTTACTCGAGAATCTCAGTGTTTATTGGTAAATAAAATAAGCTTCTAACCTTCAAGGTTGTAGGCTAAAGCTTGAAAATATGATGAATATTTTCCTTTAAAGGTGCAAAACCCACAAAGCAAATAAAAGAACCTCAATTTGTCTTTTAAAAATCTCATGGTTTTTAATCCAATGTTATGATTTTGAAGGACCTGACTCATGATTTTTGAATGCTATGGGTAGACCCTATGGAATTTCAATGCTTAAATTATGCTAGGCTTGGAACACCTGTAAAAATTAACGAACGTTTTGGGCATGAAATGGCTACAGCATCAGACTCTCTATGCATTTGAGAGGGGCCCAAATCTGATCCACTCTGGAATTTGGGTGTTTGTTTTAGATTTGAATCCCTAGAACTGGTTTTGATTCTGGGTTGTATCCTGTTTGAGTCCCCTGAAGCTCTGACAGCACTTCTTGCGTGTCCAAGTAATGACTGTCTCAGTTGGGCCTCAGATACCCAGTTATACCACAAAGTATTCCTTATGAGCAGGTTCCCGGGAGCCTAGGTTGGCTCATCTTCACAGATAGTCACAAGCAGCCATTCTTTGGCTTCATGTCAGCTGTTTGCACATTCACCAGAAGGCCTTCTCTGAGACAGTCTAACAACTAAAATAAGATGAAGCTGATTGCTACTAGATACTTGTTAGCATGTGTAGCACCATAAGTGCAGGGCAGTATTATGATGGATGCCATTTTGGCCAACATTTGGTGGCTCTCCAGAGTTAAAAGTATGAGCTGCTACTGTTTAAGCTAAAGACTCAAGGCTCTGTAGCTGAGGCTATAACAGATTCTTATCCTTTGTGGATCGGTCCAGAGAGGGACATGTAATACACAGTGACCAGAGGGTTACTGTGGCTTCTAACAAGCTTCATCCATGTTCAGTGGAGCACAGAAAACAGGCCAACAAAGTGATGACCAAGGCACTGTAGGATGATTGTGGGATAACTGCTCACTGTGTTGGGGTATAGTGTACCAGTGATTCTCATCCTCCCAGGCTTTGCACCAGTCGATATTGACGTGATGGAGAACCACCTGTTGACCAACCTTGTTAGAGACCACTCCAATCCAAATAGTGCTGTGATCACCAGTACCTTTCTGGATACCTTGATGTGTGAGGCACAGTAAGGGAACTAGTCAGTGAGCAATGAGCTATATTGCTGTAGTGTAGAACAAACATTTGTAGCTAGAGGGCCCACTGCTTTGCATATTGTAAAGTCAGGCTTCAATCCTGCAGAGAGTGTTGCACTTTGCAGGTTTAATCTAACCTGCAAAGAGGAATGTATTTACCCGTGGAGCTGTGCGAAGGCTGGAAATGCCATTTTACAAAGAATTTTGAGATGTTTAAATCTGACTTCATTTTTAATCAGGGTGAAAACCAGAAATTTCAAAAGTCTCCACAAAAGGAAATTCTGGTGTGTGTGTGTGTGTGTGGGAGGGGGAGTGGCTTCTGGTTGGTTGAAATGGTTCATTTTGGATTGGACATTTTATTTTGTACTATATAATAATGTATAATACACAGTTTTTGAAACTGAAAAGTCAAGTAATTTCAGAATGAAAAACTTAAACTTGTTGTTCCAACAATGTCAAAATGGGACATTTTGTTTCCTCCATCCTCCTCATTTTTAAAATGAAATTCTGGTGAGATTGACAGTGACCCTGTTTCACTAAGTGTTTTGATTTTGATGGACACACGTAATCCAATGAAACATAGTTCCTCCAACCAGCTGTACATACCAGCATGTCCCTTTCTGCCATTCTTGTTAGGGATTCAATCAGCACATCTGTTAATATTCCTCCTTTCTCTCCTCAGTTTATGGATTTTGTTTAAATGTTACAGATCTGCATGTGTTACCTTTAATCTATAAATGAAGATGGATTGCTGGGTCAGGCTGCATTTGAATTCATTTCTCTGTTAACATTTTTTAATGCTATTTAAATGGCTGGGTGACGTTCAAGTACGTTCTGGGCTATGGCATTAAATGAGCTGCTCCTTTTGGTGAAATTATTTCCATTGCATTAAATTAAGTAATTTAAGATGTGAAATAGTTTATGTAAGCAGGGTCTGAATGAATGCTTCCCTGACAGCTAGCTGGGAGGTGGAGAAACTTGGGTGTGTTTATGTAAATACAGTTTGCTTCTGCTCTGCTTATATGTTCAGCAAAAAGTGATCAACTTTGGCTGGTGGTGGGTACAAATCACCTTAGTGCTGAATGCAGGGGTAGTGGAATATGGTTACCAATGCTGTAATTATTGTAGGAATACAGGAAAGCAGGACTGTGCTTAACCTGTCACAAATGACTGTGCTTAACCTGTCACCCTCAGTTGAAAGAACCTCGTTAAGTCAAGTATCAGAGGGGTAGCCATGTTAGTCAGGATCTGTAAAAGCAGCAAAGAGTCCTGTGGCACCTTATAAACTAACAGACGTATTGGAGCATGAGCTTTCGTGGGTGAATACCCACTTCATTGGCTGCATCATGCTCCAATACATCTGTTAGTCTATAAAGTGCCACAGGACTCTTTGCTGCTCGTTAAGTCAAGGGCTCAAATGTCAGCACTCTGTAAAAGTAAGAGGGGTGGGAACAGGTATCTCTAGCTAGGAGGCTGCACACCTTCAAGGGTCTTCTCCAGACTGTTTTAACTCCCCACTGCTCAAAGAATAGAGCAAAGTAGACTTAATTAGCGGCCTCTGTGTTATGTTAAATGCCCAACTAGAGCTGAAATCAGTTGTGTTAGGACTGTGTTTCTGCCCTGCCTGCTAAGAGCTAAAAACCACTGAGAGATGAAATCACTTAAATGGGGCAGTGTTTCTGCCCAGCTTGCAAAGAGCTGAAAATTACTAAGGGCTGGTCTACAGTACGGGGGAAAATCGATCTCAGATACGCAACTTCAGCTACGTGAATAACATAGCTGAAGTTGAAGTATCTAAGATCGAATTACTCACCGTCCTCACGGCGCGGGATCGATGTCCACGGCTCCCCGTGTCAACTCCGCAACTCCATTAGGGTTGGTGGAGTTCCGGAATCGATACAAGCGTGTTCGGGGATCGATATATCGCGTCTAAATGAGACGCAATATATCGATCCCCGAGCAATCGATTGCTACCCGCCGATACGGCTGGTAGTGAAGATGTAGCCTAAGAGACTGATGTACAGAGGTCATAGCAGAGAGACAAGTGGCAGCAGAAAGCGACTGACAGTCAGCTGGTAAATGAGTGGCTGGTGTGGCAGAGAGGCATGATGAGCAGCCAGCAGGGCAGATGGTGGAGAGGTGCAGCAAGAGTGGCGAGCAGGCGACCTGCGTGAGTGCCCAGCAGTGTACCTGGCATAGACAGATGGTGAGTGAGTGCCCAAGCAGCGGAGTGAGTAAGGTATTTCTTTACCCTACCCGAGGGGGAGGTGAACTCTGCAGATGCACCTCTGAACTCTGAGTCTGCACTGACCAAGGACAGCAACTGTAAGTGGGGTGCAAAGAAGGGTCAGATACCTCAAAGGGACTTTTGGGTTGCTGGACTAAAGAACCTGAGGGGAAAAGGACACTGTCCAGCCACTTGGGTCTTTTGCTCATGGTTTATGTTTATGAACCCTGTTTGTGGTGTTTTCCCAAATTAACGCAGAGTTACTCCTCTCCTTTAATTAAATGTTTCTTTTCTACACTCAGACTCTGTGCTTGTGGGTGCGGAAGTATTGCCTCTTAGAGGCGCCCAGGGGTGGTTTGTAATTTCCTCAGGTTACTGGGTTGGGGCTTGAGCAGATTCTGTGTTGTATCAATGGAAAGGAACCCCTAGATATTGAAACCAGCCCTGCTTGCTGCTGGCTCCACCTGGCAGAAGGGTGACATTTAGATATTAGCAATGCTTTATCACTGTAGGGTCACACACTTCATTGCTCATGTAGGCCTTGTGCTATATGCTATCCGGTTGCGTAAATGCAGCTGGATTTTTAGATTTAAGGACTATCTCAGGGTGTGTCTGCACTATGAGCTGGGGGTTTGATTCCCAGCTTGAGGCAGCATACTCAAGATAGCTCTGATTGAATTAGCAAGCTAAAAATAGAGTCAGTGGAAACAGAGCATGCCCTTCAGAGACAATAGGTACGTGCATTCTCTTTAACCTCTGAGGATAGGACAAGAAGCAATGGGCTTAAATTGCAGCAAAGGCAGTTTAGGTTGGACATTAGGAAAAACTTCCTAACTGTCAGGGTAGTTAAGCACTGGACTAAATTGCCTAGGGAGGTTGTGGAATCTCCGTCTTTGGGGATTTTTAAGAGCAGGTTAGCCAAACACCTGTCAGGGATGGTCTAGATAATACTTAGTCCTGCCCTGAGTGCAGGAGACTGGTCTAGAAAACTTTTCAAGGTCCATTCCCAGTCCAATGATTCTATACTGGTGGTGGCTAGCCCCTCCCACTGGTCACACTGCTGTGTTTATGGTTTTAGCACGCTAGCTTGATAGAAACTATCGCAAGTATGTCTCCACAAGCTGGGAATCACACTGCCAGTTCCAAGAGCAGACATGCCCTCACAAGGTATCCAGGGGAGCACGCTCATAGCTTGGCTACCCCCAGAAACTGAGGATGTAGCAGTGGAAGTCGGGGCTGGAAGGGTTATGACACTAATGAGTTCAATTCTGTTCCAGTGGGGGTAAAGTCGGGCCCAGCTAACAGACTCCACAGAAACAATATGGGATTGGATGCAGTGTTCAAAAGGTACCATGTAACATCCACATAGAGAAATACCATCAAGTTGAGTGTAGGGCCATGCTTTGCTCAGCCAGCATCAATCCTTTGCACTTCTATGGCATCTTTCATCTAATGCTGTCAAAGGCTTTATGAACATTAATTCACATGGCACATGTGAGGTAATTATCTCAGTTTACAGATGGGGAAACTGAGGCAGGAGGGTGAAGTAAGTTGCCCACGGACAGACATGATGGGATTCTTCCCTGGGCATAAGTCCTTTGCATCACTACAGACCCCCGGAAGTCCTGTCTTGGGCACCTAAGTATCACAGAGATTTTCTGTTCCACTCTCCATTGAGCTCACTGCAGGGTCAGGCCCATAACTCAGAGCTTCTTCACTGTGACAGAACCAACTGTAACAGGGTGGCTGCCACCTGAATGCCCCATGTGACCAGGGGTCTCTGTGCACTGCCCTCCCTCGTCTTCCCCTTCTTGAGGGCTCCTTAAACAAACCCCAGGCAGTCTATCATTCAATCACAGCCCTTCTCAGGGCCTGGTTTCTTTATTACAAAGTTCCAAAGCAAACACAAAACAAATTCTCCACCTCGCCTTAAGCTGGGCACAGCCCTTCCTCCCCGAGGAAGTGTCTCAACTGCATTTTCTTCCACGGCCCAATGCCCTTCAGGGACCACTGCAGAAAATCTGCTGTCCCAGCAGCTGCAATTTCCCTTCCAGCTCTGCCCCCACTGAACTCCCACTGACCCTTGTAGCCCAGGTGCAGTCCCACCCCCCTTCAAAAGCTCAGCTGCAAGCACCTGCTCTGGTACAGGGGAGCTGGATCTATTTTTAAGCACAGGGGCCAGCCCTCCCCTGTGTCCCCAGCCACGCTGAACAGATTTCAAATGCTGCTTCCAGTAAGTTAAAAGCAAAGGAGGAGGGCGGTAGTGAGAATTTGTTTCTGGCTTCCATTGTATATCCAGACCCTACTGCAGCTGATCAGATTGTCCTGCTGATTGTTATGCAGGACTCTGCTTTGAAATCAATAGCCCAGTATATCTGCCTTTAGTAAAATGGCTTGTTTTGCTTCTTTCGACTTTATTTTGGTAATACTGTAGGCAGAAGTGACCAAAATATTGAGGCTCACAAACTCTACTCTGTGCTGTCTCTGAGACCCTACACTCCAGTGACCTGAAGCTAGTTTTCTTTGTCAGCTGATTTTGTGTTAGTTACACTGATAATTACAGAGCTGGGCAGTGGGAAATCATGTCCGGTAGCTGGCGCCTGGCTAATAGCAGTTGGCTGTGTTTAGAGACCTGAGGACCTGCTGTAATAACACCGCCACTTAACTAGACTTTTCCTGTAACTGCCTTGGATGCAGGGCCGGTGCAAGGATGTTGCGCGCCCTAGGCGAAACTTCCACCTTGCACCCTCCCCTCTCTCTGCCCTGAGGTGTCCCCCACACGGCAGCTCCCCATCCCGCACCCTCCACCCTGAGGCACCCCTCCCTCACCCCAGCTCACCCCTGCTCTGCGCACGAGCACCAATCAGCTTAGGCGCCACAAGCCTGGGAGGCGGGAGAAGTGAAGCAGCCACAGCATGCTCGGGGAGGAGGTGGGGCAGGGGTGAGCTGGGGCAGGGAGTTCCCCTGCCTGCCGCCCCCCCACTTACTTGCTGCAGGTGGCCCTCCCCGCGCTCCTCTGCCCCAGCTCCCTCCGCCTAAATGCTGGCGGCGACCAGGACGGCCGACAATCCGGCCGCTGTGGTCGCTGCCGAAGAAAATGGCACCCCCCAAATCCTAGTGTCCTAGGCGACCGCCTAGGTCGCTTAAATGGTTGCACCGGCCCTGCTTGGATGGCAAAGCAATTGTAGCTTCCTAGATGCTCTAACTACGTGAGGCAGAGGTGGGATAAATTAGTCCTGGTAAAGGCTTACCTAATCTGGTGTCGGGCCTTGCCCTGCCTCAGTTTCCCCCTCTTGGGTTTCCCAAAAACTGTACCCAGGCTCTCACATGAATCCAGTAACACCCCTTCTTGCTGTCTGTTTCATTACAACACCACCACCCTTCAAATGTGAGTTTAAATCCAAACAAGTCCTTCCCCAGCTACACAGTTTCTTCAGCCCCTTCCTGGGCTCAGCAGTTCTGTCCCAAGAATGCAGGTGCTGCTGCCTCTGGTTTTCCTCAAGTCTCTTCCCTCTTAAGTCTTCTGCCTCTTCTCCTCACTGCAGGTAGGTCCAGGGAGGCTTCTCCATCTAGCTGGTATGGAGAAATTTTGCCTGTTTTAAGGCTTCTTAAGACCATCCTTCCTCTCTACTTAATGTTGACAGTGGTTTGTGGTCTTTAGGACTGTATTAGTGACACAGGAACCTCAATGTAGAATCATAGAATATCAGGGTTGGAAGGGACCTCAGCAGGTCATCTAGTCCAACTCCCTGCTCAAAGCAGGACCAACACCAACTAAATAATCCCAGCCAGGGCTTTGTCAAGCCGGACCTTAAAAACCTCTAAGGAAGGAGATTCCACCACCTCCCTAAGTAACCCATTACAGTGCTTCACCACCCTCCTAGTGAAATTTTTTTCCTAATATCCAACCTGAACCTCCCTAAACCTAAATATATTCTGAGGTTTAATTCACTTGAGTGAAATATCCACAGTTCAGAGGTTGAGGTGAACATGACTGAAAATATTACAAGAATAGGCTTTCTTATGGGATTTCCAGTGCATCGGCCAAGCTCCATAGCTGAATCTGGCCCTATAAAGGCTAAAGGTCATTAGTAGAACTTGTTACAAATGTGGGTCAGTGATATTAGAATAACATTTCTTTGAATCATGAAGACTTTAAATATTATGAATCAATTGTGAAGGGCCTGCTATTTTTTTCCTTCAAAGATGCTGAACTCCTTCAGTTCGCACTGTCTGAAACAGAGTCTGTGGGAGGTCAGCACCTCTGCAAATCAGACCATTAAGTAATCAGGGCCAGGTTTTGTCTTCCATAACAACAGTGCAAGCCTATTGAAGTCAACAGATTATCTGAGGGCAGGATTTGGTCCTGGTAGATTTTAATTTCTTTCAGACCCAATGGCGATCATTGGATGATGTATTTTTTGGGAACCTTCTCACACAACTGGGCACGCAAGCTAAAGATGAAGGGCTCAATTCAGATCATTTGCTTTTCTGATTCTGTACTCATATCAGGACTATACGTCTTTTACAAATCTAGTTAGCTGGCATGCCCAGTATGCTTGCTAATACAGTTTAGCATAGGCTGTTTCTAGGCCTCATGCAAGCAGACCACAGAAGAGTTTTTAATCAAAAAGTGAATGAAAGGAACTAGGCTGAAAGCCCTGGAGATTGACAGCTACTATGTATCCCCACAATCGGTATCTTCTCCCACACCACATCACCAGTCAGAGGCACTGATTGACTGTGGGTGTTGTGGAGCTCAAGCATTCATTGGGGGGGAAAAAAGGGATGCTGAGCACCCATCAGCCACAGCTGTTTGGTAGTGCTGCCAATCAGCTGTTCAGTGGCGGGGGGAGGCACTTGGGGGAGGTAGGTTGGAGAGAAGCGGATGTAGGGTGACCAGGTGTCTCGATTTTATAGGTACAGTCCCGATTTTGGGGTCTTTTTCTTATGTAGGCTCCTACTACCCTCCACCCCCGTCCCAATTTTTCACATTTGCTGTCTGGTCACCCTAAGCGAGTGGGAGCCTAGTGGGAGGGGCAGGAAGGGGTGGAGCGAAGGCAGGGCCTCAGGGGAAGGGAGGAGAGGGGTTGGGGCACCTCCAGGGAAAAACAAAAGTGCCTCTGTCACCAATAGCTTTCAACCCTGACCTGGCTGAAATATTGAAATACCTCTATGGAAGGCAGCATAGACTAGTCTCCGAGCCTATTCGATCCTTGGCCTCCTGGCTGACACTGCCAACTCTGGTGACAAATAGTGGTGGCTGGGGGTTGTTTTTATGTGACTGTGTTCAAAGCAGGTCTGAGACCACCGAGCCCATTTCACACTGGCCACTGAGCAGTTGTCAAAGGGTGATGACTTTTGACCACTACTGTTTTTGTTAACAGGAAAAATAAAACCATATGTTGCATAAGTAGATGTACAAAACTTTTTTTCTTTAAATCCCTACTGACAAACTGTCAGCAGCAGAAGTATTTACTTTGGTAATGCAGCTGGGCTCAGTCCCAGGCTCATTGTGTTTGTGCATGCCTTTTCACCACCGCGCTTCAATAACATGCTGATTGCCAGGAGGGCGAATGAATGCATGCTGTATGAGTGCTGTTATTAGGCCTATCAGTTACAGCACGAGACAAAAGAGCCGGAGTCAACAAAGGTAACATTACATAGATTCTGCTCCCGTATTGAGTCTGGTGGAATGAATGGAATTCCTAGTCGTCAGTGCCTTTTAGAGCAGTTTGGCCCAAGTGAGGACTGCAGGATTTGGCCCTCTGGACCAGATCTTCAGCTTCTGAGAATGGGAGTAAAAGGAGCAGTGGCTGAGTTGTTGAGGGAGTGGTGACTGAACTAGAGAGGGATGAAGGGAAGATGAATCCGGGTGAGTAGTGAGAGAATGGTGGGGTGTGTGTGTGAGAGAGAGAGTTTGGTGTCACATGTGATGGGTCCCTGTCTTTCTACGGGGTAAATTGAAACCTCAAGCTTTGAGCACATTTCGATCTGGGGCCAAGCTTAGCTCTACCCATGACATCAATACAAAAATGTTACATTGCTGTCACGGCTGCCTGACGTCAGTGCAAATGTACAGCTGTGAAATCAGCCCATCCATTGAAGTCCTAGCAGCAACATCGTGTAGTCCAGTGCCAATGCCATGTCGATAGCAGCATATGCAAGACATAGATTGACTTTATGATATGCTGTTATAGCAGTATTATGATGTCAGTGGAGCTGGGGTGAGTGAAATCCCATTGTAACATGCTATTGACAGTGCCATGAAAAATCTGCTTTACAAAATGAACTACTGTAGCTGTTTTGTTTTATGTTTTCTCATGAGGAGCACCACCTATCCACACCAAAGGCTATGGAGCTATAATGTTTTAGATTTTTTTAAATGGAGCGATTTTAATATAGCTACAGCTGCATGTAAAAAAAAAACGGGGGGGGGGCAGCTGAACTTGTGAGGAAAATCTATGTTGAAGGCCTCTCTACACCTTAAAAATACCATAGCTGATCTGAATTCTTTCTTAGAAAACACATTTGTGTTGGGCTTGGAGGAGCTAAGGCCAAGTTTTGGCTCATTGCAGATCAACGTTTTAAGAATCCTAGAAACCAGTGATGCAAAGCTAATTTCAGATGCTAGCAGGGCCTTATCCTGAGAAGAGCTGTGCTTCTCTTGAAAAGCACTGAGGGCTCCCCTCTTCAAAGGTGATGATTCCGTTCCAACAGAGTGCTTGGTGCGTTGTGCTACACAGACATAGAAAGCCCCTGTCCTGAGGAGCCTACAGTCTCCGAGATAGATACACAGAAAATGAGACACCATGAAAAATCCAGGAATACAGCTAACTTTGACAAAACATTTTAATTGGGTGGCGTTAGGGCTGGATGGATATTTTCCACTGGAAATGTTTTTCCATAGAAAATTGGGGTTTTGAATAACAGTTTTTTTGTGTGTGAAAAATTTCTGTTTTCCATGGAAAATTTCAACTTTTTGCTGGAAAACTGAAAACATTGGGGATTTTGGCTGAAAATGTTTTGGTGCAAATTATTTATTTTTCCATTTTGTTTAAATTGATTATGAGGGAAAAACCCATTTTCCAACCAGATTGATGTGAAATTCTCAAAAGACTCAGCTTTGGCCTAACTCTGTTCCTATTGAAATCCAAGGACGTTTTTACCTATGGACTTCAACGGGAACAGAGTTAGATCAATGTTGTCCACGTTTGAAATGCTCACTCTAACTGACAATTTCATGGAGAACTCTCTGCCACCCATCCCTAATGTGTTTAGGTGTATGAGTAATAGAGTGACTTGGCTAATCTCAACACCATGGCATTGGCAGACAAGTGAACTCTCAGCTAATTAAGATCTAAATAATGCGCTGCAGGGTATGATACGTGTGTTTGCAGTAGGGCTCAGCAAACAAAGGGCTTGAGTGCAAACACTACGCAGTGTTGCTCCATTCATGATCATGTATTTTAAACCATTTTAAGGTCTTCTCATTATTTGGCTTGGTTTTTGTTGCTAGGAGAGATTCTCACATAGGAGAGAGTCTGCTTGCATGAAAATAATGAATGAATTAAAATGTTACATGGACTTCCTCTGCCCAGCCCAGTGGTTGGTATCATGCACTATGATACCAACCATGCTGCCTGGAGAGCTTTCCCGAAAGCAGCTGGCAAAGAGAGTGCCTGCGTGAGTTTGTAAAAGCCTTTCCGCAATGTTTCAAATTGAAACATCCTTTGAACATTCATCTTGCAGAATTTTTTTAAATGACATCAAAATAAGTGTCAGTCAAGTCAAAGGAATTTGGAACATATTATGTGCACATTTGTGCATTGTTATGAATAGGATTTTAACAGTATTAGCGACAGGGTCTGTCATAAACAGATGGTTAAGGGTTAATGTCTCTTTTACCTGTAAAGAGTTAAGAAGCTCAGTAAACCTGACTGACACCTGACCAGAGGACCAACAGGGGGACAAGATACTTTCAAATCGTGGTGGAAGGAAGTCTTTGTTTGTGCATTTTGTTTTGTTTGTTGTTCGCTCTTGGGACTAAGAGGAACCAGACGTACACCCAGGCTCTCCCAATCTTTCTGAATCAGTCTTTTGTGTTTCAAAATTGTAAGTAATAGCCAGGCAAGGCGGATTAGTCTTATTTTTGTTTTCTCAACTTGTAAATGTTTCTTTTGCTGGAAGGATTTTTACCTCTGTTTGCTGTAACTCTGAACCTGAGGCTAGAGGCGGTTTCCTCTGGGCTATATAAATCTGAGTACCCTGTAAAGCATTTTCCATCCTGATTTTACAGAGATAATTTTTACCTTTTCTTTCTTTATTTAAAAGTTTTCTTTTTAAGAACCTGATTGATTTTTTCTTTGTTTTAAGATCCAAGGGGTTGGGTCTGAACTCACCTGGGACTGGTGGGAGGAAAGGAGGGGGGATGGTTAAATCCTCCTTGTTTTAAGATCCAAGGAGTTTGAATGTGTTCCCCAGGGAAGGTTTTGGGGGGAACAGAAAGTGTGCCAGACACTAAATTCCGGCTGGTGGCAGTGTACCAGATCTAAGCTAGTAATTAAGCTTGGAAGTGTTCATGCAAGTCCCCACTTTTTGTACTCTAAAGTTCAAAGTGGGGAAAAAACCTTGACAGGGTCTTCAAAAGTATGGGCCATGGTGCATTCCCCCTTAGCAGATGTAGGCTGAGATATTCAGAACCAGTGAAGAAGGATGGAGCTTCATCGAGGCAGTCATGGCCTCCTACAGATCCCAGAGGTTGTGAGCTAGATTCCCAGCCTCCACCCCAATGGAACAATTCAGGAGTAAACACTCGTGATGATGTGCTTAGAACACCCAGAACTGTGAGCCACTGTTACCCCTCTGACTTAGCAAGAGCTACAGCTAAGCTACGGGTCAGCTCTCTGACACACCAGCCTGCCTGTTTTGCCAGCAAACTCCTCAGGACTCTGCCAGTCCAAACCTTGCCCTGCAGGAAACAGTCAGCGAAACCCAGTTCCTGAGTTCCCCAGAAACAACTCCCTGCAGTGTCCAGACCCTTCCATGGGATGCTCATGGAAATTATGTTCCCTGCCTCCAAAGAAGCAGAGTATACCCTAGCCGGTGGGTTTAGCTGTAGGCTCACACTTCACTTTCATACACAGCACTGAGATGGTGCGGGGATAATATGTTTATTGAAAAGAACAGAGGTTTAAGTGACACTGAGTGTCAGGAACTCAGCTGCCTCTGAGGTCGGTTGCCTAGCAACCCAGTGAAATCGGCTAGGCCCAATAACACCTCACTAAGTGACTGTGCTCCCTAAGCAGTCAGAAAACCCATCAGATCTTCATTTAAGCCCCGTAGCAACCGCAGCATAGTGGCGGCTCAGTGCCTGCAGCTGTGCCAGCCCTGCTTGTTGTCTAGCCCTTTGCCTCAACCCTTGCTTCAGTCCTAGTTCCTGTCTAGCTTTGAATTCCTGGCTCCGACCATTGGTTCATGGCCTGACTATGCCTCCGGTCCTGCCCTCTGAGTCTGCTCTGACCACTAAGCCAGATTTCTGCTCCAACCACTAGGTCTCACTGCTCAGACCTCAGTGTGAGACACTCAGCAAGAGAAAAACAAAACAAATTAAAACACGCTTTCTAGTGACTAAAACGTAATCTTAGGAAGCTACAGTCTTTGCCAAGCAGTTTTCTTTCTTACATCAAGTTACCAAAAAGAACAGGAGTACTTGTGGCACCTTAGAGACTAACAAATGTATTTGAGCATAAGCTTTCGCGGGCTACAGCCCACTTCATCGGACGCACAGAAGTGGGCTGTAGCCCATGAAAGCTTATGCTCAAATAAATTTGTTAGTCTAAGGTGCCACAAGTACTCCTGTTCTTTGCAGATACAGGCTAACACGGCTGCTACTCTGAAACCTATCAACTTACCAGCATCCCTAGCCTGCCAGGCTAAGGGATCCAACTTTCACAGGCTGGAAGGGTGCTGTGCCGTGTGCTCCCACAGTGATGGATAAGTTAATTAAACAGAACAGAGATTTTGCTTCTCCTATATCTCTGCCTCAGGAGCCAGAAAGGCTTCCTGGGGTGCTGATTCTGTCCCCTGATATGATTGTTAAATGTTCTTCGCTGCTGCTTGTTTAGCTTGCTGGCCTTGTTCACCTTATATGTAAATGTACTTTCATTGTCCTCTGTCTGTAACCAAACGTGTCAAACAAGTGAATCCACATTCTTTTGTCTAGGGTGGGGTATGTTCATGCTCTGCCTCTCTCACACGTTTTAAGAACATATTTCCAGCACAGATCTGTGACTCTTTGTACGCAACCCCTATATACATCACGCAATGATTTTCAGGACCAGCGTGTCAACAGTTTACATCTGATAATACCTTTCATGATGCCTTTGAAATACATATGACACTAGCATGTTGGGTCAGTGAGTGTGTCAAGCCTGAGGTGAGTTACAGCAGGGCATTGAGGGGGCTCTCAGGGTCACAATGCCATAAAAGAAACCTTAACTGTTGCTGCTGCTTTCTTTATTTGGATCACCATGCTGCCTAGGTGTCCTAGCCATGGGCCAGGAATCCACAAGAGGGGGGTTTCCAGGACCTGAATTTTGCTGATAAGAGGGCAGACCGACAAACAGTCTCACCCATGCAATCACTACTCAAGTGAGTAGTGTGCTTAGATAGCACAGTGAAGGATGGACAGGATGATCTTTTGAGTTCAGTAGGACTATTTTATTCACCTGAGCAAGCATTGATTCCATGAATAAGAGTCTGCAGGCTCAGGCCATGGATGGAATTATCAGGCTTCCAGCTATTTGCAGTGGGTCTTCCAGATCCTTTGCGAAGTTGGCAAGGTTGAACTGTGCGTGCAGCGTGACACAATGCAGATACAAGTTTGACAACTTTCAATTTCATGAGTCTTGTGCAAGTAAAATATTATTTATAAAAACTGCATTCGTATAAGGTTTTTTTGTATAATTTACATCTTTTTAAGACAAGATTACAAGAATAAGGAAGGAGCTAGTGGATTTATCTGACTGTGATGGTTGCATTTGGTTGGTACTATGTTATTTAGATTGTCAGCTCTTTGAGGCAGGGACTGGTTTTTTTCGGTGTTTGTACGGCACCTAGCACAATGGAGTAATAGTTCATATCTGGGGCTCCTAGGTGCTATTGTAATACCAATAATTAATCATCATAATAATTATCTGCTTTGTTAAATAGTTAATGCTAATAAAGAAGTTTGAACTCAGAACAAAAAAACATAGTTTGCATGGTTTGGGATTGTGTCCCACCTTATAGAACATAGGAAACTGAATAGACAGAGCTAGAGCAGAAAGGTTTCAAGAGGTGCCAGTCCTCTTCTGATATTTTTTGGTATGGAAATAAGTGTCTTAGAGTTAGTGTAAGAGTCCGGTGCTGGGGCTCATCCTTCTCAGGCGCGGCGGGGAGCCTGGGTGCCTCCCTACAGGCAGCAATCGTCCAGGGCCTAGACCCCTCAGCAGGAGCAGAGCAAACAAATGGTCTCTAAACAAGGAGAGTCCCGGCCCTTCAGCAGGGCGGGGCAGTAAGCAGTTCAGGCTCAGGCCTTTCAGCAGGGCTGAGCAAACACAGTATATAAGCCCAGGCCCTTGGGCAGGGCGGAGCACTAAGCAGTTCAGGGCTCAGCTCCTCAGGAAGGGGGCTGAGCAGCAGTTCCACGAGGAAATCTATAAAGCCCCAAGCCCTGGTTCAGGGTGGGGCAACAAACAGGCACAGGGCTCAGACCCTCAGGCAGGGGCTGAGCAGCAGTTCAAACAGTAAGTCTATAAAGGAGGCCTCCTCAGGCCAGCGAGAGGGGGAGTCTGCCGCCCTTGGAGGGGTGGCAGGGGGAACGCAGGCCCTCCCACTCCACTGCGTTCCAGCCCGGGGCCCTAGCAGCGGCAAAGTCACGCTGCTGTCAGTGGGGATCCTGGCCGCAACACACTGACATCGGTTCCGGCTCTCCTGGAGCCAAACCAGGGTCGGTAACCCCCAGGCCACTTCCGACCTCCCCCTCTCTGGGTACCTGTCTCTCACCAGCGTCGTCTGGTGGGTCCCAGACCATGGGCTCCTCTGGGTACCTGGTGTAGGGAAGCTCAGGCCGCTCCTCTGGGCACTGGGCGTAGGGAAGCTCAGGCGCTCCTCTGGATACCGGGCATGGGGCAGGCTCGGCCAGTGCTCTTCAGGGTAGCGAGCATGGGACAGGCTGGGCCTGGCAGGAGCTCAAGCACCAGCATCTGTCCTCTCCAGCAGCCCACACCTAACTGAGCACTGGGGCCAGGCCTTTATACTTCCAGTCCTGCCCCTGGACTTCTGGAGGGCAGGGACAGGCGGTGGTGGCTCCACCCACTCCGGCATCAGTTTTGGCCCTTCCTTCTCAGGCGCGGCGGGGAGCCAGGGTGCCTCCCTACGGTTAGCAAGATACGTAGTATTAAAAATATATTTATACAAAGCCAAACCATTCTTCCTTCCTTGAACACGATCTTTGCTCCCTGACACTGAGCACCACCTCTGTTTTCAAAACAGTCTTTACCTGCTGTCTGAAATCACAGGCAGGCACCATTTTTCAGTTCTAGTATTTTGAACATGCTAACCCCCAGATTCATGATCAGAAATCCCACTAAATGCAGCTTGTCTGAATCTGCTGTAGGCTCTCGCATGTGAAGACCTTTGCACCACTCCAAAGTAGAATCACAGTTTTGGAGGCAGCTTTGGAAATACTGGCCTGTGTCACTTATTTCCCATGCAAGTTGTTTAATCCATTAGGGAAATTTCAGTTAGTGCTACATGATTGTGTCTTCATTATCTGGGAATAGGGGAGAGGCTGTGAGCAGGGGATAGCTGTCCACTCCTACATAAACACATCCTGAACTGATTAGTTACCAGAGCAAAGGAAATCTTCATGATTTTTACATTAAGGATCTAAGGGTTGTTTTTTTTTAATTTTTAGTTTGTGCTGTTTTAAATGCTTGAAGTGGAAGAACACCTTTCAAGTGTGTCAAGCACATGCTGTTCAGATATATTCAACTTCAGGCATCTGAAATCTCCAGATCTATCATTAGCAGGCAGCTCAATTTCCTGACAGACAGCCCTACTGTTTCTTAAAAAAATAAAAATAAAAAATAAAAAAAAAATAGTCCATTCCCTTGTTCTTTATTACAAGCCCACAGTGGTGAAAGAACAGGTTAAGGACTATTTAGAAAAGCTGGACATGCACAAGGCCATGGGTTCAAATCTAATGCGTCTGAGGGTGCTGAGGGAATTGGCTGATGTGACTGCAGAGTCATTGGCCATTATCCTTGAAAACTCTTGGTGATCGGGGGAAGTCCCGGACGATTGGAAAAATGCAGATATAGTGCCCATCTTTAAAAAAGGGAAGAAGGAGAATCTGGGGAACTACAGACTGATCAGCCTCACTTCAGTCCCTGGAAAGATCATGGAGCAGGTCCTCAAGGAAACCATTTTGAAGCACTTGGAGGAGAGCAAAGTGATCAGGAACAGTCTACATGGGTTCACCAAGGGCAAGTCATGCCTCACCAACCTGATTGCCTTCTCTGCTGAGATAACTGGCTCTGTGGATATGGGGAAAACAGGGGATGTGATATATCTTGACTTTAGCAAAGCTTTTGATATGGTCTTCCACAGTATTCTTGCTAGCAAGTTAAAAAAGTATGGATCGGATGAATGGACTGTAAGGTGAATAGAAAGCTGGCTAGATCGTTGGGCTCAATGGGTAGTGATCAATGGCTCGATGTCTAGTTGGAAGCCAGTATCAAGCAGAGTACCCCAGAGGTTGGTCCTGAGGCTAGTTTTGTTCAACATCTTTATTAATGATCGGGATGATGGGATGGATTACACCCTCAGCAAGTTCACAGATGACACTAAGCTGGAGGCAGAGGTAGATACACTGGAAGGTAGGGATATGGTCCAGAGTGACCTAGACAAATTGGAGGATTGGGCCAAAAGAAGTCTGATGAGGTTCAACAAGGACATGTGCAGACTCCTGCACTTAGGACAAAAGAATCCCATGCACCACTACAGGCTGGGGACTGACTGTCTAAGCAGCAGTTCTGCAGAACAGGACCTGGGAATTACAGTGGATGAGAAGCTGGATATGAGTCAGCAGTGTGCCCTTGTTGCCAAGAAGACTAACAGCATATTGGGCTGCATTAGTAGGAGCATTGCCAGCAGATCGAGGGAAGTGATTATTCCCCTCTATTCAGCACAGGTGAGGCCACATATGGAGTATTGCATCCAGTTTTGGGCCCTCCACTGCAGAAAGGATGTGGACAAATTGGAGAGAGTCCAGCAGAGGGCAACAAAAATGATCAGGGGGCTGGGGCACATGACTTATGAGGAGAGGCTGAGGGAACTTGCCTTGTTTATTCTGCAGAAGAGAAGAATGAGGGTGGATTTGACAGCAGCCTTCAACTACCTGGAAGAGGTTCCAAACAGGATGGAGTAGGCTGTTCTCAGTGGTGGCAGATGACAGAACAAGGAGCAATGGTCTCAAGTTGAAATGGGGGACGTCTAAGTTGGATATTAGGAAAAACTATTTCACTAGGAGGGTGGTGAAGCCCTGGAATGGGTTACCTAGGGAGGTGATGGAATCTCCAGCCTTAAAGGTTTTTAAGGCCTGGCTTGAGAAAGCCCTGGCTGGGATGATTTAGTTGGTGCTGGTCCTGCTTTGAGCAGGGGGTTGGACTAGATGACCTCCTGAGGTCTCTTCCAACCCTAATCTTCTATGATTCTATAATTCTATGATTATTGGTGGTTGATTCTTAATTTATTTGAGGCGATGGCACCTGTACTGTAGGTGTGTAAATGCAAATAATTTGATGAATTCAGTACAGATATGAAGTGGTACCATCCCTGCCTTTAATATAAATATATATGTGCTACATTATCCACAACTAATTATTATCCGCAACCACATTTGAAGTTAAACAGCACCCAGCAAAGTAATGTCACGGTTTAAGACAGGAAGTAACAAATTCTGCACATAGTTGAAATTGCCGTAGGGTTATATGGTTTAATTCTGATACTAAAAAAAAAACGTCCACAATTTAATTGTAAATGCACATAGATATACCTGTAAAGGTCTGTTTATTTAAGCATCAGTTCTGCATACACTTATGCATGTGCTTAACTTTATGGATGTTAGAAGTCCCTTTGATTTCAGCAAGATTACCCGCAGGCATAAGTGTTCGCAGGATCAAGACCTTAGACACTGATACTCATTTGATAGATAGCAATGACTCTAATGATGTAAATATATTTTACAGTGCATGACAGGAGCTTTTAGCAGTTTGTTGGTAAAGCGTACTGTCCATGTAGTTTATTGATAAACCTCATGGCCAAACTCTGCTCTCCCTTCACTGACTAGTGTACATCTGGAGAAAGACCATTGAGATCAGTCGGAGTTTATCTGGATTTACACAGGTGCGTCTGAGAGCAAAATTTGGCCCTGAGTACCTGGGCAACTTTGGTCACTTTTAAAACAGTCACATTAAGATCCTTGGATGATAGCTGCGAAGTATAGTTACTGATGATAAAACAAAAATGTAACTAGGAGACATCTACCTTTTAAACTGCTGCCTGACATAGCTGGAGAGACGTGCCAAAGACTCCATAGAAGTCCATTAGGGACTTTGCTATTGCTATTGATTTTTATATGGAAGGTGCCCAGATACTAGGTGATGGATGGCAGGATAGAACTTTTAGAGAGATGATCTTGAAAAACTCTCGACTCTTGGACAGAGAGGGTAAAATAAAGTCAGGGCTAATATTTACAGCTGATTTACAAAGGTCTGAATATACCTTCGGGTTTAATGACCGACAGACTTTTGATCTAGAATTAACATTATAAAATGTTTTCTTTTGGGGTTTTTTTGCTTGGTTTTATTGTGATTTTTTAATCCTTTGGAGCAGACCAGTGAGCTTGTCACTAAGACCTAAGGCAGAGCAAGTCTTAAAGCTAGTGGGCCATCTGTCCCAGCTCCTGTCAGTGTGAGAATCACTGAAAGCAGAAACATTCCTCAAGTCTAATTCTACCTGGATCACTACCTCTGTCACTCCCCCAGGTCCTGATGCATGTTTTACTCTCCATTCTCACTCACTGCCTTCCTCTCACCATTATTCTTATGTAATCACATGGATTTGGGACTCTCTGATGACCAAACAACAATTTGCCCGTCCCTCTAATAATGGCTATTCTTTGGTAGTGAATGTTCTGGTTGGTCTAGGGGGCCCTGTATGTAGCATAATTTTCTATAATTACCTCAATTTACACTGCAATCCCAAGGCTATTATATAGGGTGTAGTATGTGATTACATATATAACATATATGGACCTAAGAACAGCATATAATTCATTACACAAATCATTCATGTAACCATGCTGACACTTTTTTACATAGGGTAAGTACATAAATTGCTAATCATTACAATACAGTTATATCACAGCTGCAGTGTAATTAGTGCCCCTGTGACATATAAAAGGAATATATGAACTCCATGTAAAAGCTACAAAGACCATTGAAGTCAGAAATACTTTAGAGTGTGTGAAACATTCAAGTAATGAAAATCCAGGCAAAATAATATACCCTTATATCATATATAAAGAATTGTATATATCCTACTAGTCTCATTGTTATATTTTGCCCTTCTATCTATTTGTTGTATTTACCTGTTGTGTCGCATCTTACTCTTAAACTGCAAGCAGGTTGGGGCAGGGAATGTCTTTTTTTTGTTCTGTGCTTATACAGCACCTAGCATAAAGCAGGGGTTCTCAAACTGGGGCTTGGGACCCCTCAGAGGGTCGTGAGGTTATTACATGGGGTTCACGAGCTGTCAACCTCCATCCTAAACTCCGCTTTGCCGCTAGCATTTATAATAGTGTCAAATATATTAAAAGGTGTATTTAATTTATTGGGGGAGTCGCACTCAGAGACTTGCTGTGTGAAAGGGGTCATGAGTACAAAAGTTTGAGACCCACTGGCATGAAAGGTTTGGCCTGTTAGGCGCTACTACAATAGAAATAATAATAATAATTAGTATACAAACTGCTATTAGTAAGTAGTGTTCTTGCAGCTAATTAGTTCAGTGAATGACCAAACAAGAAAACAGAGCTGGTTAAATCATGGGTCAGCTCTTCCAGTCTGTCTGGCTTGTGCTTGGCACAAGATCCACTCTAGATGTGGGGGAAAGGTGGTTTTAAGGCATTTTTATGCTCCCTTGCATCCTGGCAGTACAGATGCCCGTCTGATCCTTGGCAAAGTTAGAGCAGCTTGCGACAGACAATGCAGCTGGCATGGGACTCAGGATCTGGCTCTACACGTTGTGAATAAATTACCCAATGAAAGTAGTAGCCCTTGTATCTGTCTGGGAATTATTTATGAACCAATCCTTATTTCTGCATATGTGCCTATTTGTAAATATTTGCTTCATAATATATGGAAATAAATTTGAGCCCTTGGGACATTCCAAACCCAGCCACTTAGGCTATTTGTGATGCTTTGCTTGTGCTAGGTCACTCATTAACTTCACTGGAGCTAATATGGATTTGCACCAGTGGAAATGAGTGGAGAATTTGGCTCTGAGTTTGTATTCTGTGGCTATAGACTACCTAGAGCCATGGAGATACTTGAAAAACACATGAAAATGCAACAGAGAAAAATGATGTTTTAAAAACAGATGGTCTTCAGTGGGGTTGTGCCAGCAAAGACTTTGGCTCAATGACTGGACTACATCAAAAATGTTAATGTTGGTATCTGCATTATTAATACAAAAGTATATTAAAATTGGTTTTGAATGGAATAGCTGAAGGACTAGATTTAAATTATATTTCCAATAAATAATGAAAATGTGTGGGGCCAGCTTGTGCTCTGTCACATCAGTATAAATCCAGACTGACTTCATGGTCTCTGTGGAGTTACTTCATATTTCTACCAGCAGAATCTGATCCTTTAGATTTTTATGTTACAGGAATTGTCTAAGCTCACTGTTTCCATTTAACCAGGATTTTATCAAGAAGAATTTGCCAGATCCTCAGCTGGCATAAATGAACATGGCTTCAGAGATGACAGTGAAGCTACGCTAGTTTATTCCTCTTGAGGATCTGGCCCTCCAATTTTAAAGGAGGATTTGCAAACTAGAAGAATAATGAAGGATTGTTCTGATTTTGCTCGAAGGTGCACCACTTTTACATGGGTGTAACTTGCGTTAATTTCGACAGAATATATGGGTGCAAAGAGTCAGAGGTGGTAACTCAACCCTGTTTCTGTACAGCATTCGGAGTTTTAAACAATGTTTGGAGTTCTGAGTACAAAGACCTTGGTCTGCTCATTACCATGGTAAACACACTAGAAAATTCATGCCAAAGGTTAGAATTGTATTGACGGAGACACACAAAAGGAAAAGAATAAAAAAGAGGCAAAAAGCATTGAAACTGAAATTGAGTGAGTATGCAAAGCAAATTTAATTAAAACCTATCAAAGTCTCTTTGTAGACTGAGGGAATATTGATTAGAGTCTTTTATTCTGTCAAACAGCCCTTCTTGGGGAGGGAGGGGGGAAGAAAGGGTAAGTTCTGCTGTTCAGTTCTCAGCTATTACCTCACCCACCTTGTCTCTCTCAGAAACTGGGACTGACACAGCTACAACAACCCTGCGTTCAGTTCTCAGTCAAGAATGATAGTCACTTTCCTGCTCTCGACACAGAAGGGCAAGAAGAGAGAGGATATTAAAAGACAGGGAAATGCGGGTATTGTTGATGGTCTCAGGATACCAGGTGCTGGTCAGTCACAGATGCTTTGGGCCTGCAGGTTGGCCGAGACACCTATTTTTCCTGTTTCTCTGGATCTCCTCTTACCTCCTCGGACAGGGACATTATTTATTTGGTCTGGTCAGGTCCTTCTCCTTCACTAGTTCTTCTCCGGCTGAGCAGGGCTAGTTGGGTTGCTCCATCTCATTGTGCTGATGCTGTGCGGTGTAGTTGATTTCAGAATCAGAGAGAGCCAAGAGAGGAGGAAGATGGTGTGGGGAAGGGGGTGGAAAGGGACACATGAGGTATGGGAAAGAGAGAGCAGGATCTCATATGTATCAGGCTGGGGTCCTCACTAGTACAGTGTCGATGGTCAGGCGTTCCCACTGGCTAGAAGTAGCAGTGTAGACATTTGGGCTCAGGCTGGAGCCCTGGTTCTGAAATCCAGGGAGGGAGAAGAGAATCAGAGCCCAGGCTCCAGCCTGAGCTCGAACATCTATACTGCTATTTTTATCTCCATAGCGCGAACCCTGTGAGTTTGCGGCCTTGTCTACATTACAGGGTTAGGTCAATGTAAGCTCCCTTGCGTCAGCCTAGCCATGGAAGTGTCTTCAGTTAAATTTGGCTCCTGATTTAGTTATATCACCTCCACAAGTGGCATAAAGTCACGGTTGATGTAACTAGGTCAGTGTAGATGCTGCACTACTTACATCAACTGTTCCTGGTTTTCAGGTGCCATTTCACAATGTCCCACACTGACAATACAATCGATTCAAGCGCTCCTGGTGACAACGCGCTCCACTGACAGGAAGAGCCAAATGTGCACACACACAAGTGATTTAATAACTGCAGTGGCTGTAATGCTGGTGTCAGGTCGACATCATCTTGTAGTGTGTGTAGACATGACCTAAGTCAGTTGACCAAGCTTGAGATTCGCTGAGGTGGGTCTTTTATTTCAGCGTAGGCATACCCTCAGATACTATAGTCATGGGGGCCAGGTAAGGACCTAAGACTAGACTTGAATATGTCAGCTGAGCATGAGGATGAAGGGAAGGAAAATCCTATGAAAAGAAGAACGTTGAACACTAGTAGGTGAAGAATATGATTCTTAGTCTGTGTGCACTTTATATATAGATTGCTCTCTGCTTCCTGTATTTCATCTTTGATATACATCAGAGGCTCTGAAATGGGAATTGTTGACCGCATGCAATATGAACACTGCATTTTCAGAGATACCTCCACCTGTCTTTCAATCTGAAAAAGTTTGTCCTTTTTTTTATAATATTATTTCTCTCTTGGAATTAAAAGTGGTGTCATGCACATTGGATCATTGGGATTATGTTTTCCATACAAAATGATGGGACCAGATTTTTAAAGGTATTTTGATGACTAAAGGTGCTGATCGGTGCCTGGTGGGATTTGCAAAATTCCCTATAGGTGCCTATTTGTACTGTATCTTAAAGTGCTTAAATACCTTGTAAAATCTGATGCATAGTGCTGGATTATCCTCTTTTACAGGGGTGTAAATCAGGGGTACTCTCTTGAAGTAAATAGGATTATGCAGTAGGAGAATCAGGGCAATCTTCCTAATGTTATGAGGTTAAGTTAGAATTAGGTGGTTCTTAGAGTTGCTACTTAGATACCTTGCTGCTAAGTGTCTTTTATATACATGAGATTAGATACATGTGCCTCCCTAGACACATTGAATCTGTTTTCTCTATACCCAGATGTTCTAGCCCAAAAGAATAGAGGGCTAAATCCATCCTAATTGACTGATTTTCTCTGGTCTCAATGGGGTCGCACAGGGTGTATTTCAATTCATTTTTTGCCACTAAACTTCCATGACTGTGGAAGCACTACATTTCTTCTCTGCTATATGCAGGGTTACAAACCCCAAGCACTCAAAAATCGTGAGTCAGGATCCCCCAACAAGACAGGCTTAAAAATCATGAGATTTAAAAAAATATTTGGGGTTCATTACATTTGCCATCTAGCTTTGTGTCCTTAGGGTGTATTAGGTTCACACTTTCAAGCTTTTCTCTGTAACCATTATGTCTAGAAACTCATTTTTAAAAAAATGAAAGATGAGATTTTCACCTAATTACATCCCTTCAGGAGCTGGGGCTTTAAGAAAACCACCAAATACTGTATTGCAAGACTCGGGATAAAATCACAAGAGTTGGCAAAACTATATTTGCAACCTGGGATCTTTTACTGAGGTTGTCCTCTTTCTTCTTGAGTGGTTTTACAGAACTGTTGAAAGAGGATTTCTGTATTGAGGACGGATTCTTATCTTCAGCCCTATTCTTGTATATGTGCTTTTACATTATGCACGAGATACATTGTATACTAACACTGTATGGAGTTCTGCTGAAGTCAATAGGATCTCCTGAGATGTAAATCATCCCAGAATATGGGCTATATTCTGCTTTCTGTGAGACCAGTGTAAATCTGGACTAACTCCACTGATTACAGTTAGTTACATATCAGTATCGCTGAGAGCAAAATTCGGCTTTATATCTATAGCTGCTGCTAGCATCAGCATTCTGGTCCAAGACTAGGTAACATCTCATTGAGTTGTTTGTGTCAGAACATTTATTTAACATGCAGGTACAGTAGTTCTCATGGAATGCTGCTGTGATCCCTTTTCTATTGAAACATACAACTTCTGTTTGTTTCATACAGTTTAAGGTCCATTTCATGCCCCCTGAAAACTCACAAAGGGGAGATGGAGGTGATAGTGTTGTCACATTTCTAAGATCTGCTTTCTTTGTTAAATATCTCTGAAATCTTCATGTTGGCTAAAGTCATTCAGAGATCATTTTGACCTGAGTGGTACAGTGCCTTGACCAGGGCAGATGCTATCATATACTAGGGGTGCTGTGTGAACACTTACAGGGTGTGGTGCTTTAAGTACAGATGATGTGTGCTGTTATTGGCATGGCATACTTTACCTTCTGCATTATAGCCCATAACACCCAGGAGGCCAGAATCTGATCTCAGGTACAATATACTGGTGTAAATCTGCAAAAATTCCATTGACTTTACTGTAGTTACTGTGCTCTGGATTTACACTGCTGTAATCAAAATCAGAATCTGGCTCCATGAGCCTATAGTGGCTAGACTCAGTAGTCCTGCTGAGCACCACTCTGTGCTGTAGCAAATCTGTTATCAAACTAGAAACCCTTTCACCTGGATCAGCTCGTCGTTACTTATTGGCCATGTTGTCGCCTCTCTTCATTATGGTAGGTCATGATCAATTACAGTTGAGCTCTGGCAAATTGTTCACGTGTAAATTAAAAGGACAATAGTGTCAAGGAACAAGTTCTGCTTCGGGGCGCACAAGGAAGCAACCAGGAAACATGCAGCTTCAGGGCTATGTCCTGGTCTTTACTTTAAACCCTGCAGATCTCAAGATTTTGTGTAACTGAACCCAAAAATTGAAAATAAGGGCAAGGCGGGAGAAGGTTCTCTTTTGAAATTCAGTTTGTATGAACATTTTTCCTTACCTTCAACACATGTATTTATTTGGGCTGTTGCGAGGGAAAAGTCCACTTGCCAAGGGAATTTTCCTTCGATATGCTCTGCAGAGTGCATGGTGGTAGTAGGCATGTATGTCATCTCTTAGATCAGCTCACTGAGATAGCATTAAAAATGTGTAACAGCCAATGGACCATTTATATTAAGGTTTTGTCTTCACTGGCACAAAGGTGTCTTTTTTACAGAGAGACAACAAACCCTAGGTAGTTATCTCGGATAAACCACTGGTAGCCTTTACCAGGAGGTAGCTAGTCAAGGTCAGCACTAAACTCCTGCCTATGGGTGACCTGGCCTAATTTACCACGCAGAAAAAACTCCAGTGCCTTATCTGCACTATGTTTTTAGAGTGGCATAGCTCACGTATGTTAGTTATCCCGTGGTCAAAACTCACAGTCATTCTCAGTGAAGACATGGCTTAGGGCTATCAATGTCAGTGGTGTTGTAATGCGGTGGTGTTGGGCAGTAACTATTGTAGTTCCCTAGTTTTAGGTAAATGTAACCCATTGAGAGCCCAGAGAAGAGCTGAGTGAACATCTACAAAATATTTTGTGGACATTTGAAGACCTGACATTGCTTCTGGCTGTACTCCATTAGTATTAACTTTTGGCGAACATTCTTCTGCAGGACTTTATGGCAGGAGCAGCACATTTAATGTGAGTGCTAGAGAATATTAGAAGAAAGTGAGTTTTGGAGTTTGTAAGTCTGAATCCTGATTTTGCGTCCCACCTAATCAGAGCACATGCAATACCATGTGACCTAGCTATCCAACCAGAATGCAGCAGCACAGCTCAGCTTGTGACTCCTGCATATTTGCAGCAAATTGCTCAGGCACTAGTTCCTGAAAAAGAACTATTAGCAAGTAATGAATAATGAATAATTAGTAACTAACACACCTTACAAAATGGTGAACCCCTTCTGGACAATTTGTGATCAGAAAAGGAAACTAAATTTCTTTTAAAAGTGCCCACTCTGAATTTTTCACGCAACTCTACTCCAGATCAAACAGAGAACTGGCTGTGCTACCCCAACTACAACTAAAACAGCAGGGGCTGTGTCAGTTTTATCTCCCACCAGTGGTTCCAAGCTAAATTCTGTGCATTTACCCAATGGGAAGGCAGGTTTACTGCTAACTGAAGCAGAGTTTTTCGCTAGGCCCAAGAGCAAAACTTCCGTCAGCACCCTCAGATACCCACATTCGCTCATGTTGTGGTGTTCCCTCCTCCCTGCCCCTCAATCTTCAATTCCTTCCCAGTTTCTCCCTCAGGTTAGTTAATTTTCCTCTATTGTACCAAATCCATCAGTTCATACCTCCCCCTCCCATCTTCCTGGTATCTCTCAGCAGTGGGTCTTCAAAGCTGCAGCAATTCCCTCCAGTAGCCCTATAGTGATTGCTGATAACACCCCACTGGAGATTTCTGGGTGGTTGTTTCACTTCTGGTAGCATTGCTCAAGTATGCTGTGACTCCGAAGCACTGTGTGGGCTTTGGGAGATGTATTTACTTCCCGTTCAAGGGTGTATCATGCAAGGGCGCCTCAGGCATTTCAACTGGGAACTCTCTCATGCCCTCACTGGAAACCTGCATTCCAGTGAACAAGCCCTCAACCCAGAGTCCAGTGCTCAGTCACGGAGGGTCAGACGCTCTTCAGGGTGGATACCATGCAGCCACTCAGCCTTCATAAAGCGCCACAAAAGCCAAGAGTGATCTCTTTAAGTTGGTGAGCTCATACAGAAAAATAAACAGATGGCAACTGATGAGTTCAGGATTTTGTATTGATATCAGGTCAATGGTTTAGTAGCACACAGTCTGATCTCCCCTCTGCACACATGCTTAATTCCTGCTGAGGTTGCTAAGAGTTACATGTTCATATAATGAAGAGCCTCCCCTCCCCCATGCAACTCCAGACATATACACACAGGGCCAGATTAAGATCTGTTACACTGGAGTAAATCAAGCGTAAGTAAACCTGATTTACACTAGTGTAACTGAGATCTGAATCTGTCCCCTGAGGTATAACCTTTATCCTTAAGTGA
Source organism: Gopherus flavomarginatus (assembly GCF_025201925.1). NCBI lineage: Eukaryota > Metazoa > Chordata > Testudines > Testudinidae > Gopherus > Gopherus flavomarginatus. Next base: position 272,017,555 of record NC_066619.1, on the reverse strand, counting down.
AAATGAAACAGGTTAATCTCCTTTCTTTACAAACCCATATTCTTTTAGTCTGACACTGAATTCTGTCCTCCACCACTAGCAGATGTCTTGCATATGAACTGCATTACCTATAAAGTTTGCTTACTCCAAGCAAATGGTTCTTAATTTTTTTACTTCAATTTGAAGCGAAAAATACAGTATAGGATTCAAATGCCTTTGCATTACATGGGTTTTTAACTACTTAAAAAAAAACCAGCCAAAAATGACTTCTCAAAACTGAAGGAAACAACTACTGAATTGTTTTGCTAAACACCATGCTGCCTATCTGAACTGTCTTACTGATTTTTTTTTATTGCTTTACGTGGCACTTTTTATTTATTGATATATTTATATTTAAAAAGCATAGATCTGGTTTCAGCTCTCACTTTGTGTCACTATTTCTACCCTATGCACATGTTTCCCAGCAGGAAGAAAACCAGGTAATTGCCAAAGAAGTAGAACAATGAAATCGCTGAAAGAAAGAGAGATCAACTCTGGAGCAAGTGTTGGTGTGTCCTGGCTTTTTCCGGCTGTGAATGCTGGTTCCAGGGCTGCAAGTAGATAGATATGAACAGGAGAAAGAAAAGAGGAAACTTTTAGAGAAGGATTCAGAAATTCAGATTTGTCACTGATTGAACTGGCCCACTCAACATTACCTAAATGGAATTTCTGAGTTTTCTTTGGCTCAAGGATTTAACATTTAAGGCAAAACTAGACACAGTGTAGAAGCTCCATCGAGTCTTTGGCACAACAGCTACAACAACAACAAAATGACTGTACAATATGAGCCGAGAGCATAACATTTCCCAGTTAAGCAAAGGGAAAAGTGCTAAATAAATTGCACATACTAAAAGGTGGCTGGCTTAAAAAAAAAAGGCATCTCCATTTTCTTTTTCAGAGATTGAGAAAGTCCCACTGCCAACTGTTGTCTTGAAAAGGGGTCTTTGCAAAAAGCTGCAGTCTTCATCTGGATCATGCAACCTTTGCCAAGAATGGATGGAACTCTGATTGGAAAGTCTTCTGAATCCTCCCTCCTGGTTATTACTCCTGGAAAGAAATGACACATCACAGTGGTAAACAGATTGGTGAATGGGAGATTCTTTCAATGACACCAGGTGCTTGTTCTTTGAAGGCCCAATCCTGTGTCTATAAAAGTCCATCGCAGTGCTCTTCCCATTTTCTTCAGTGGGGCAGGATCAGGCTTACTTGCTGTGAGAAGGAAAGGTTAGGTGAACTCAGCAAAACCTGAATGATATGGTGTCTCAAGGATAGAAGCACAGAACGTTAAGGGCCAGATTCTGCTATCGCTATTCCCAATGAGTAGCCTCTTACTGAGCAGGGTGTCCCCTTGAAATCTGTGGGGCAGATGGTGAATCCCAAGCTCACACTACTAAGCAGTCGCTCTCGGGGGGCGCCCAGGCTCTGGCTGACTTCAAAGCTTCATTGTGAGTAAGGAGTTCACAGGCCATTTCAGAGAGCGACATACTGCTCAGAGAGAGCCAGGGTGGCAGAATCATGCCTGGATCAGATTCTTGTTGAGCTGGTTCAAGTTTTTCATGAGTCTTTTTTTTTTTTTAATGAAAAATGACCTTTTAAAAAAATACTATTCCATGAAAAGTATTTTTTTAATGTTTGATTTTTCATCCAAAAGAGTAAAACTATTTTTTTTCATATTTTGTTTTTTCCCACCTTTCCCCCTGCCCTTTCTAGTGACAAAATGGAAAAAAAATGGGGGGAATGAGGAAAAAGGGAAGTGAAAAGAGGAGTCCCCTTCTCCCAGCAAACTGAAAAATGTTGGGGAAAATCGTTTTAGATTTTTTTGAAAAATATACTTATTTTTTCACGCAACTCTCTTCATTCCCCCCGACTTGTCAATGCTTCTGCCCCCACACTTTCTCTTCTTCCCCATCACCTTTCTTTCCTCCTATAAATTTCATTCTCTCCTCCCCCACAAATCCTCTCCATCTCTTCTTTCTCCTTCCTGACCACTGGACTCACAGCGGCAAGCCCCAAAGTCCCATGGTAAAATTCAGGGCTGTCTTGCCAGTTGTGTTTCCCACTTTCGCATGCACAAACTAGGGGTTCCCCTAGGCCATGTGCCAGATGGGTCCCCAAAAGCAAATTTATGCCGAAAATGAGAATTTATTTGCAAAGCATGAAATTGTAGATGCTCAGATACCACAGTGATGGGCGAGGCCTCCGAGCTTGGGTAGAACAGAACAGAACAGAATGGAGCTTGGGAGCCACAATATCCTTGCCTAAGAGGGAATAAAGCAGCTTGGGATGTGGAAAACCCATGTTTGAATCCCTACTCTGCCAGATATAGAGCAGGGACTTAAATTTGAGTCTCCCACATCCTATGTGAGTGCCCTAATCACTGGGTGTAGAGTCAATCTCTCATTGAGATGCCTTTGAAAATCCTATTAAGTGCCCATCTTCAGATTTACAAATTCATTCCAGCTCTAAGTCACTTTTAAAAATGAGACTTTGGATCCCAAGTCACTGAAGCACTTTTGAAAGTTTTACCTTGATAGTTAGTGACACAAAATAAAAAACCCGTAAGAACAGCTGCGGTGGGTCAGACTAATGCTCCACCTAACCCAGAATCTGGTCTTCTGACAGTGGCCAGGTGTGGAAACCCTGCAGTAGTAGATGTGGGATGATCTGCCCCTTGCATTAGGTCTCATCCTGATCTCATGTCCTTAGAGATTGGCTTAAACCCCGAAGCATGAAGTTTAATATCTTTCTATAAATTTTGTTGTCATTAACTATGATAACTCTGGATAGTCTTGATACCCATATAAGGGTCCAGTCCTTTTTTGAATTATGTCAAGTTCTCTGCCTCCAATACTCTCTCCACGGCAGTGACCTCAACTGCACATTGAGCAGAGGTTTTTACTGAGCTGTCAATAATGATGCCCATGTCTGTCTTGAGCCTTAAAGATAGCCCTTATAGGGCTTCATAGAGCTTATCACTGAAGAGTGGGGGCTTTCTCTATTCCTGACCTAGACAAATCCCAAACCAGTGACATGTCTGCTTTGAAATAGGCATAAGACACAAAAGATAAAACTAGTGATGCTGGATCAGACCCGAAATATACCAACTCTTGCATCTTGCCTCACTGTCTGGCAACAAACAACTCCAGAACAACAGGTCCACAGTGCACCCAGCCCATTGTGCAGTGTTCTGCATGGAAGGGAAAATCACCCTGGATTAGCCAAACAGCTGATTGTGCTCAAAGCATAACTTCCAGAAAGGCCTCCAGTCTGATTTGAAGATATCAAGAAATGGAGAATCCACCATTTCCCTGGATAGTTTGTTTCAACATTTAATCACCTCGCTGCTGGAAATCTGAATTTGTCTGGTTTGACCATTCAGTCAATGGTTCTTGTTATGTTTTTCTCTACTGGATCAAAGAGCCCTTTAGAACATGATATTTTCTCCCAGTGAAGTACTGGTGCACTGTAATCAAGTCACTTCAGAATCTTCTTTCTGATAAGCTAAACAGACTAAGTTGTAAGGTATTTTCTCCTGCCCTGAAATCATTTTTTGTGGCTCTTTTCTGCATCCTATCCAATTTTTCAGGATTGCATGCTATATCAGGGATGTTATAAGGGTATCAATATTTTCTTTTATATTAGCAGTATTGGAAGCTGCGTGTGTGGCCATTTGCTACTGCATACTGTGCAAGCCCCTTTAAATTTCCCCTTTTGTCCTGTATATGTGGGTATACAATGCACATCAGGGCTCATTCTTGCAATAAGGTCCATGCAGGCAAACCCAGGTGCTAGCGCAGAGATGGTTTGAAGTCACTAGGGCACTACATGTATGCAGTGATCTGACCACACAGAACTCATTGCAGGGCCAGGGCTAAGGTTATCTTAGAAGTGGAGCATTTCCTATTAACAGATCTTGAGCCCATCTTTAAAACTAAAGCTTGGCTTCAAGCTGCAAATTTGTATCATGCATCTGGATTTTTAACACCCCAAAGTTTGGGGCAATCTGGATCCAGGGTTTTAATACAGCCCATTACAGAGCTACTGGCTAATTGCTAAAATTAGATTCAGTCTTGGTTCAGATTGTGAAAACTCTCATATTCCAGGGTTCTGGTCAGTTGCATCTCTGTTCAAAATATTTAACAAAGCCATCACATAAATACAATTAAATTCTTCACAATACGCATTTGTTTGTTTTCTACACTGAAAAAGAAACAGATGCCTCCCTAAAGTTCTTTATGGCAATGAAAACACAAAGAAATAGGAGAAATTACTCAGTTAAACATTCTTTTAACAGATTAAATGGTAACATCAAGCGCTCAAAGTGAAAACGTTTTTGGTGCCACTCAAAATGTTTTTTGGTTCTTGATGAGAATGAAAATGTAAGGATTTGACTAGGGAGAGGCAGAATCTCTTATTTTAACAATGATGGGCTCAGTTTTCAAACTTGGGTCTCCAGTTTGGGATCTGAGCACTCTCCTCAACATGGAGATGCTCACATCAGCTCTCATGGCACAGAAATGGTGATTTGAGTAACACAATGTAGAACAAGTGCCCTAATTTAGTTTTGGAAATCTGAAAGTTGTGATCTGAGTTTTTTAATAAATTAGTTTTTGCTGGCAGGCAGGCAGGCAGGCAGACAATTGTATTTACCTTAAACTATTTGGTAGGAAAATCACCTCTTATTCTGTGTCTGTCAAACAATCAAGACATTTTATGACACTAAGTAAATATAATTATTAATAATTACCACAACAACATTTGGTTGCTTAAAGACTACTTCATTCCTTATGGAATCAAAACATAAAACAGGAAAGGGGGCAGGGAAACCCTGGAGAAATGAACTACCTCAGTAATGGACAGCAGAAAAATGGATTCTCTTTGAATCCCATGCTGTAACATGTAACAGCAATATTAGTAAGCTAGACCTTTTCCATTGCAGAAATGAATTATTAGCAATAGTCTTTGGAGAAAACAAAAGGGAACAAAGTAGGGAACCTTGCTGCCTGGACATCAGAGGGGTTCTGCTTGGAAACAGGCTTGCAGGACTGGCAGCCTCAGATTCTAGTCCAAAGCCCACTGAAGTCAATGGCAAGACTCCTCATGCCTTCAGAGGGCTTCGGATTGCTGAATTTTGTCAATTAGTAAACAAATTGGATCATAACAGGTTCTGCATTCATTTGTTTTGACCCAAGGTCCTTTATATATTACCATGTAATGCATGATTAATAGATGTTGTGCAATGCTGCTTAAGGAATAGGAGATCTCCCTGCAGGTCTTTGCTATGAAATCTTTGCTGAGAGGCAGGGAAGGCCAGTGATATTTACGTGCAAATGAATGGATTGGCCAAGTGCAGATAAATGACGTTGTGAATGCAAAAGGAAGGCATTCTATGTGATTTGATGTTGTAGGAGCTTTGTAAGTTACACTGGCATTCCACTGATTCAGTGTAGCTACCAGGGCCGGCGCTTCCATTGAGGCGAACTAGGCAATCGCCTAGGGCACCAGGATTTTCGGGGGGTGGCATTTTGCTGGGGGGGGGGGTGGCAGGCGGCTCCGGTGGACCTGCCACAGTCTTGCCTGCGGAGGGTCCGTTGGTCCGCGGCTCCAGTGGAGCTGCCGCAGGCACGGCTGCGGCAGCTCCACCGGAACCATGGACCAACGGACCCTCCGCAGAAATGGCTGCAGGAGCTCCACCGGAGCCGCAGGAGCGGCGCGCAGGGTGGCGAAATGGCCGTGCGCCTAGGGCGCGAAAAACTCTAGTGCCGGTCCTGGTAGCTACTCCTCGTTTGCAGTGGTCTAAGTCAGATCAGAATCAGGCTCACTTGTTTCCCAGCCCTTCCTCTCTTCTCACAGTAGTCAGAAAGTTCTAAGGCTGATTTAATTAATAACTCACATGGAAGTCCCCTAATTCTTGAACTTGACAATTTGACTTAGCAAACGGGCATTGTTGGGAAGCATTTAAAATGAAGTGGTTTCGATAGACCAAGATGCCAGTGGAATCTGGTTGGTTTGTGTTCATTAACTTCCACATAAATGAGGGCCAAACCCTAGACCCAGTGCACAGGCTATGTAAAAGAGACGTGTGTGCAGGAGATACGTGGAGAAGTCAGGGGAGAATCCTCAACACCAGGCTGTGGAACCTACAGTTACAGGAGACCATGCAGCTGCTGTATTCCCTCTTAAGCAGGGATATTGTGGCTCTTTAATAGATCTACATAGATCACCAGCCTTGCTCTTGTCTATCCTCTGCTGGGCATAGGGACAGCCTGAATTGCTGTGCTTATTGGCACTTGGGGTATGTGTGCGGGCTCTCCACATGCTATCTTTTATGCAGCGGAAAGACTCCAGTGCTAGCCTTTTGCTCAACATCATTGCAGCTTGAGTTATTGATGGAGCAGAAGGGATGTGATCTTGAAACCCAGCGGGGCCAGTGCAAATGTGAGGAGTGCAGCAATGGAATCCATAGAGAGATGCTGGAGCCGTGAGAATCCACTGCCTGCAAAGGGCAAGGGAACTTACTTGGACTCCACGCCCTTACTGCCCCTCTTCTACAGAGAACAAGATCAATGATGGCAACTAGGATCACTTACAGCATCCAGGTGCTAGACCAGTTCAAGACAGAAGAACCGCTGGAGCATCTTAAGTTAATGCTGGCTTGCAGCAATAGCATGGGTTGTGCTGCATCCTCTTGGAGTGGCTGCTCTTTAGCATTATCCCCTTTGGCACCTAGACTGCTCCAAATCGTAGGTTTATCAAAAATGCATGATTGCCATGAAAGGGCTGCTAGTGGCTAGTTGCGTGGGGGGCACATCAGTGTGTGTGTAGCTGCCTCATATATCTCCCTAATTCAGATGGTCATTTTGTCCCAGAGTTCATGTGGTTTTGTTCCTGGATGTGCTGCACAGCAGATGGCAGTGTAACATTTTAGACAGCGGAGCCCATGCAGTCCTGGGGTGTCTAGGAATGGCTGAAAATTTTGTATCGTGTGGGATTGGGATGGTGAGGAGAGCCAGCTCAGGGTTTCTCTACAGCCTTCAAAGGCAGCTTGTGCTACTTTCCCAGCTGTAGACAGCTAGGAGAGGTTCCCCATGCCGAAGTGGACAATTCCTCCTTTAGTCATGCTAAGCTGCCAACCTCAGGGAAGCAGAGTGGCTATTATTAAAGAGCAACTTCCGCTTTACTAGAACATGGGGAAATGGGAGCCTGAACCTTACTTACCAGAAACCCCCAGGCATCATGAACCTCCACTGAAGAAATGGAGTTCAGATGATCAAGACTTTACTGCACCTGGTATTTAGCATTGTGACCACTGATACGCGTTACAATCATCAGTACCTGTGTTTACTATCAGAACAGCAATCATCTTCATAAATCTCTAAAATTAGCATGATAGATCTTCAAGGGAAGGAGCCATGGCTTTACGTTGGGGCTGTGTCTCCATACTAGTCCTAGTGCATCACATCACAGTATCTGAGAACAATTCATCTCTAAGGAAAATGTTTCAGCGCCATACGACTGCTGCCTTCCGCTACCTATTCCTTTTATGTTAGAAAATCACTGCTCGTTCGTCCCAGAAGTGTCGGTAGGGAAGCTGCAGAAAACGTTGCCTAAAAATTGGAACAGAATTGCCTGTATTAGAGCTGGATTCTGCAAAGGAAAAATTAAGTGGCATTAGAGCAGGAGTAGGCAACCTATGGCACGCGAGCTGATTTTCAGTGGCACTAACGCTGCCCGGGCCCAGGCCACCAGTTCAGGGGGCTCTGCATTTTAATTTAATATTAAATGAAGCTTTTTAAACATTTTAAAAGCCTTATTTACTTGACATACAGCAATAGTTTAGTTATATGTTATAGACTTATAGAAAGAGACCTTCTAAAAATGTTCAAATGTATGACTAGCACACGAAACCTTAAATTGGAGTGAATAAATGAAGACTCGGCACCCCACTTCTGAAAGGCTGCCGACCCCTGCATTAGAACACGGCAAGAAAATCATTATGTGTGGGTGTGTGTGTGTATCTATCTATAATTAATTAATTAATTTCTTGCCTTATATAATTTTTAACATGATGATAGTATAATAGAGATTTTATTTTTAATTCCACATATACATAGATACAATTGTAATTATATATATATTTAGTTTCTAATTTTTAATGATGTGTGTACACACATATAAACATATATAGGGAATTAAAAATAAGAAGCTAAATTCCAGCAGAAAACTTTTTTATTGAGCTCCAACTGTTCTTCTGTTATTCATAACCCAGTTTCCTCTCTCACAAAGAGACCTTTTGCATGGTTTTTCCTTCTGCCTCTATAACAGCTGCTCTCAGTGTTGTATCCTGAGTGATGATGAGGTTCTGAAAGTGTTTTTTTGGAACAGATGGCCAGGAGAGAGCTGGGGAATGTGCCAGCAGAAAGCTGGGGAATGTGCCAAATCCTGCAGTGACTGAGTGCTTTGGGTTCCAGCTCGCGTGCCTTTCCCCTGCCCTCTGCCCTAAGTGGCGCCAGCAGGACTTCCCAACTAGCACTCTGAACATCTGGAGTCTGCGACTGCCAGGACGGGGGGGGGGGACCCTCCCTGCTCCAGCTTAGCTTCCATGTACTCAACAATGTTACTGACTAACAGAACAACTAATCAAAAACAAAGAAGAGGGGGAAGGAAAGAAGAAAGAACCTTGCAAGCTAAACAGCTGCAGCCACACAGAGAAGCAAACTTACCCACTGCATGGGGTTAACAGTTAACATTATATTTAGAAAGATAATGAAACAAGCTCTGCTATTGTTCAAAAGTTTGAGCGGGTGGTGGTGGTGGAGCTGCCACTCTCCTGTATGCAAGGGGTAGCCCACCAAGCATTGTGGTGAATTATTTGTGTGGGAGACTCAGTGAGGTACCCTGCTCCCGTGCCCCACAAGAGGCCATGGAGAGGCTGGCCAAGGGGAATGCCACAGCCGCTGTGTGGGCCATGGAGCCGTGCTCGGGGTGGAGATGAAAGGGGGTTTGGAGTGAAGTCTGGAAAGAAGGCAGCAGCATGGCTGGTGTATCCACAACTTTGTAGATCCACTGGTGAAATCCTCTTGCAGAGTCAGCAACCATAGTACAGATTGTGAGTTATAACAGCAGCTAGGTTAGTGCTCGGTGGCCTGAGATGAGGATACGGCCATTTACTCAGACTATGTCCTAGGCACTGCCTGTTTGTAGGGATGAGTGGGGGAGGAGGGAACAGAACAATAAAAAGGATCATTTGTGGTAGTGGTAGAAGAAGGATCCATGATCCAATGTGTGCGGCCATAACTGTGTAATGAATGAAGCTTGTTTGTACTGCACGCCACTCTTCTATACAGCAATAGTGTGTGGTTAGCACTCTACCAGGGCCTGATCCAAAGCCCACTGCAATCAGGGGAATCTCTCCATTGACTTCAGCAGGCTTTGGATTGTGTTCTGTAGGTGTGTGGAATGCCACACAATATAGAAAAATATAATATGTATTCTCTTCTCTGACCCACCCTCTGCAGCTTTTACGTCCACAACGCTCACAAGAATGCCAACGGAGAGTTGTGCCCGAGACTACAGGATATGCCCTATCCCACTGTGTCTGTTTCAAAGGAGCTTATTACCCCATCTCTGAAAGATACGGAGTGGGACTCCCTGTGCTGAATTCTGCCCATGGACGAGCATCCAGGTCTCCCATTCACTGGGATTGGTGCATGTGTCTTCAAGAGCAGGAGGTGGCTCAAATGATTTATATAACAGATTGAAAGGCAATTTTAAAAAATGAAGACGTTCATAAGAATCCTCTCTCCGCCTGTGCTCTCCATAGCCCATGGCCATTTATTTTACAAAGAGGCATTTGAAGTCTTTCATTTTACCCTTGGTTCCTTTTAAATAGGATCGCCAAACACCCCTTAGTCAAGTCTCAGCTAGAACAGCAGCATAAATTGCCAGATCACCCTGTGTTTTAGACTTGTTAAGAGGAGCATTTTCTAGCATAAAAGGTTTCAAAGGATAAATCCAACTCTTCTAATTAAGACAATGGAGTGAAAAGAAAAACACCCAAGTCTGAGCAACAGTCTAATGTCCGGAATAGCAGATAATTCAACATCAAAAACAAAGCAAAAGGCTACACATCATCAGCAAATTCAACATCTGGAGCCGTTGCCTGTCAAAACAAACCCCAATCAGCTACTTTTGCGTGAAAAGCTCATGATACCATAGCACATTCTGTATCCTGCTTGAGAATTGAGAATGACATGAGAGGAGACAAACCACAATAAAATAAAGATGACAGTAGATAAAGGTACTGGTGGATGGAGTGAAGTGAAGGACATTGCTTGAGGACTTGACTGTCTTTACTTGGCTCGTTATAACTTTAAAGAGCAAAGAACAAACAACCCAAAGTCGATAATTCAGCAGAACTACCTAGTGAATCGCAGCTTTTGAAAACTGATTAAAAACACACTGAGATCTTGGAAAACGTGCTGACTTCAAAATTAACGAGAGAGCAGTGGTTTTGGTCCAAGACACTGTATCCTCGTCCAATAGTCTAAGGAAGACCCACTCGCAGAAGAGAGATCTTTTTACGCCACGTGAAGTCCAGAGCTCAGTTCTTTTATGAACAAATACCTCAGCCTTTTAATTTACTAATGATTTCAGTGTTTTCATATCTGATATTTACACTGCTATGGATTATGGGGCTAGAGGGAAGGCAGAGGAAATTAAGCGGATTCTCATTTTAGGTATAAAGAAGTGGGTTTTTCCTACATTTAAATAGATTCACTTCATCCCATTTTTAAAGGCTAAAGATCACATTCGTGTAATTTAAAGGTCCCAATCCAGCACCCTTTTATGTCAAAAGGAATCTTCCCATTAGCTTCAAAAGGTGTCAGATTTGGCCCTGGCGGTGATAAAACTGCCCCTGGGTGTACTTTCATTGGCGCCAGGGGAAGCTTCCAAATTCTGCTAACCAATAGAAGTGCTAGTTTGCCCTCAGCACTCTGACTGGTTGCTGGAATTATTGACTGGTTAGTGTGTCGAATCAATGCCTTAGTTTTGGCCTTAGCCTCGACTGAGCGCCTTCTTGCCAGCATATTAGGAAATACTGACCAGGATAACATGACACTTGTTGATTCAGCTGGAAGAGTCTGCTTTGCTGAATAGAGACTACGGGCCTAGTTCAGGCTTTGGATAAACCTAAGGATGTTTCCTGAAATGTTCTCCTTCCCAGCTGGGACCCCTAAACAAAAATGTTGTGTTTGTGAGACTCAGAAATAGAAACTGATCAGTCTGGTATCAATGTGTAGAAGACAAAGCCCCTCTTTCTATTTCTGAGCAGGCATTTGGGGAGGGCTGGGCTTGCATTTCTTTGGGAATTTGAGGCACCAGGAAGATTTTGTTTTGTGACGTGATTATTGTTGCTGCCTAGTGGTTGTATGTGAGGGGGGAAATGTACTGCTGTCCGGTGAGAGTTTCTGCAAATGGAAGAGATCTTCTTTTATGTTCGAGTGAAACTGAGAGAATAAATAGCATAAATGTCAGTGTTTAGTTGTTTATTAAAGACCAGTTAAAACCTAAACCACAGCTCCGAACACCCATGAATCTGGAGCAGTTTGAAATCTGGAACTTTTATGTCTTTAACCCTTCTTTAGTTTCCATAATCTTGGACAATGGTTCTCAAACTATTGGAGATCCATCATCAAAGAACTGGTCTGCCATCCACCATTTCCTGATCCTTTGCAGCTTGGTGGGGTGCTGAGTTTGGGGCAAGTGAGGCACTGGTTCTGGGCTGTGCTTCTCTTCTCTTGCGCCACCACCCACACCAGCCATCAGCACTATTTGAAAAGGCTGTGAAACTGACTGTCCTGTCCTCTGCCACGACTCTGAGCTATGCAGGACAGGAGGGAGTAAGGGATGGGACTGCTGCCCTGTGGGGCTGAAGGGGATGGAGCAGGGACAAGTGACAACAGGAGGCAAAGAGAGGTAGAGAATTGGTCTCTTTCTGCCCCTGCCATAGGTTCTTCTCACCGTGACATCACACCATTTTTTTTCTTAACCTGTGGGATAAGACCATTCAGGTGATCCATTGCAACCCACCCCATTAGTTAAGAAACAATGATGTAAAGTGTTAACAATATATGTAAGGAATGTCTCAGTTGACTCTGTCCTCTGGATCTTTCAGTGTGTCTCAGCCTGATTTCTGTCGGTATTTTAAACAGTAACCATCGTGGAGCATGGGATTTGTCTTTTGGTGTATGTCTTGTATGGAACAGAGTACAAAGGTGTGCTAAGTCATAAATATTAATCATGTCCGCTAAAGGAAGAGGCCAGGAGAATGTAATTCTGTTTTATTTATAAATTGGGTTTCTGAAAAAAATATTTGTTGAGAAAAAATGAGGAAACCGTTCTGAATCAGAGGTAGATCTTACTACAACTAAAGGTGGTGAATACTGCTCAGCTTAGCTGTCCATTCATCCATTAAAGTCCTGCTGATTTATTATCCTGCATGACAACTGGGTACAGAATGCGGAGGGAAGTTCAATTCAAGTTTACAAAACCCTTTTTGTCGTAAAACTCTGAACAAAGACATCAATCACTCTTTTAATTTACCCATGTCACTTTCCAAGAGGAAAACTGGCAGAATGCTCAGTTTCCTCTTTAACGCGGCTTGATGATGATTTCCCCTAATTGGTTCAATGTTAAGTAACCTGAAGGAATGCAATGTGTAATTAGATTTAGTGTTGTTTCCCCAAGATACCCATATGTTCTTCAGGTCAGACATCTCGCTAATGTGTTTATATGTACAGTGTCTCCATTAGCTACTTCTTTTTTATTCTGTTGTCAGACGATTTTTTTTGGAGATAAGCGTTAGATTAAACAAAACAGAAAACACAGCTGAATGATTGTGTTTTATGATCTACAAAAGGCGACCCAAGACTGGTTTGTTTTAACAAATAACAGCCACAAGACAATGCTAATAGGATCGTGGTCATGTTAAAGTGTGTTGGGCAAGTAGCAAGAGGAAGAGCTTGGCCCAGAAAATAGGAAGGATGGAAAAGTTTTTGATTAGAGAGGAATGTGGTTGTTACAAGATCACATAGATCCCGGGGGTGGGGGGGGGGGAGGCAAAGAAAACCAAAAAAGTGGGGAAAGAATAAGGAATAAAAACAAGGAAATGTTCAAAGAGAGAGAAGGAAACCACCTTGGATTATTTGTGTTATTTTGTTCTCTTGAAACATACCTTCCTTTTTTTAGATCTCCCTTCTGCCTGCAAGGTCCTAGTGCACTGCTCCACGCATTCTGAGAAGCTCATGTTACTGTGGTCAGCGCTGTAATCCATGTCAGCTAGTCTGGCCAGGGAAAGGATATAGTTACAGGCTATTCTCAAAATGGCCAGTTTGGACAACTTTTGACCATAAGAATAGCAGGGAACCTAGAAAGGGTAACAGGAAAAAAAAATTAGGCCAGACAAATAAAATATCTGTGCTTGAAGGCATGATAAAACAACTGTAAGTTATTTATTTAGCAGTTGTTTAACATAAATAGGAGTTTGACTGATAACAGGCCATATGGTGCCATCAGTTTTTTTTAAAGAGAACTCCCCTGCTGATCTCCATGGGAATGAAACCAGTGTGTGAGATGTCTTGATTTCAGCAGGGGCAGTTCTGCTTAAAATCTGATGGCAGGATACGGCCTGGAATGTTTACTCTAATTCGGTTTCGTGCTCAGTTGCCTGGCTGGTTTCATTTGGATACTGCAACCTTTGTGCCAGATTCTGATCCCCTCACTCACACTGAGTAGCACCTTACTCCACAAGCAGCCACGCTGACCTAAGTGGGACTCCTCGTAGAGTACCGTACTATAGTGCGAGCGAGTGAGGGTATCCGAATCTGGCCCCTTGAGCTTTGACAACAATCAGCACTTACAGCAGATGTAGATGCAAAAATACAGCATCGTTGTTGAGTAGAACCTTGAGACAGTAATTCTCGCTCAGGTAATCCACATGCCATAAATCTGATGAAAGACCCAGCAGTCTCACCCCATTTCTCAGCCAAGATTTAACAGCAGAGGGCTGCGGTGAGGTCTTATATTACGAATAACTTAAGACTTTCACAGGACATACTCCTGAATGTTTTCTAGTATAATATAAAGTATTTGAATAATAAAAACTAATAATAATAAATTAATAAAAATAACTGGCACTTAAATAAATAAATAAATTACAATAGCCTTGATTTATTTAAAATCATGGTCTTGCAAAACTCTTACGTACATGCTTATCTTTAAGCCATGAGTAGCCCCACTGTATTCAGGTCCAATTTTAAAGAGAACTCTCCCAGCTGAAGTATCATAGATTATTAGTGTTGGAAGGGACCTCAGGAGATCATCTAGTCCAACCCCCTGCTCAAAGCAGGGCCAATCCCCTCAATGGTATTCTTGTGCTTTGCTGGACTGGAGCCTTACTCACCAATTTACAGAACTGCCAGTGGGCCTTGCACTCAGTGAAAATCAGTGAGATTCTCCTGCATACAGAAAATTGGACTCTGAGGCCTGGTATACACTACAGGGTTAAGTTGATGTAAGGAAGCTTACGTCAACCTAATTATGTCAGTGCACACTCTATAGCTTTGCTCCCGCCGATGTAAGTACCCTACAACACCAACATCATAACTCCGCCTCCACGAGAGGTGTAGCACTAATGTCGGTGTGGCTACAGCAATGCAGCATCTGTGTAGGTACTGTATTACTTAGATCAGCTATTGGCTGTCACCCAGGGCAGGTGGGAGGGCTCTAAGGGACCAGGGAGCCAAGGCAGGGGGCAGCTGGGCTCCCGGTGGGGAACTGCAAACAGAGCCTCCACACTGCCTCTCTTAAGTCGGTGGAAGCACTCCTGGTGAGGATGTACACCACCGACAGAAAAAGTGCAGTATTGGCATGAACCACCACAGTAATTACTGCGGTGGCTGCAAGTTGACCTAACATAGGTTGACTTAAGTTTGTAGTGTAGACATGCCCTGAGTTATTTACCTGAAACCCATCCCTG
Source organism: Gopherus flavomarginatus (assembly GCF_025201925.1). NCBI lineage: Eukaryota > Metazoa > Chordata > Testudines > Testudinidae > Gopherus > Gopherus flavomarginatus. Next base: position 272,002,497 of record NC_066619.1, on the reverse strand, counting down.
TACGCTAGTTCCCCAGGCTGTCTTTCTGTCAATCTAAGATTTTATACTATACCCATCACTGGAATACCTGAACTCTTCTGTAGTGTCTGACTGCCCAGCAGAGTCCCTTTCACCCTGATCCTGGTGGCGTTTGAAAATTCGGGAAGCTTCCTTTGTGCTTTTACCCTTCTCATCCATGTCTCTCCCCCTAGGTTGTCTCCAGGTCCGTGAGCAGATAATGCAGAGCATACAACCAATACTCTGAACCAAATTCATCCCTGGTGTAATGCTATTGATTTTAATGAAGGGATTACACAGGCCCTCCATGTCCAACGTGTTTGCCAAACACATAGTCTTTCGGCTTGTAGGATGTGGGTTTGTATGATGAGACATCAAGGAGTATCTTGCACTTCTCCAGAAACAAGCCAACAATCTTCACAGGATTTTCCTCAAATTTTTAAAATGTATAGCACAGTATTTGTAATACTGGGGATGTAGGGAACCTGCTCTTCTCTCTCTCTTTGGAAAACCATCTTCCACTTGGTGGCATTGTCACAGCACATGAATCAGGGACCCACTCTAATGTTTACTAAGTAATAGAACCACCTCCTGTGTTCTGTTGTATTGGTGTGCTGGGGAGAAGATGCTTTCCTTTATGCCAAAAGCTAGCCAGGATCACTCTATAGGAGCACTCAAAACATTCTCATGTAAGAGTCACGTTATGCATCGTCCATAATGCTCCACAGTAAATCAGTGGCCTGGCTACAAATGGAACACAAGACTTCCATTGGCACTTAGGCCTGGGCTACACTAGCGGGAGGGTTCGAACTAAGATATGCAACTTCGGCTACGCTATTCGCATAGCTGAAGTCGACGTATCTTAGTTCAACTTAACTGACCATCCTCACGGCGGCGTGCTAAGGTGGAGTACAGGTGTCGATTCGGGGATTGATTTATCGTGCCTAGATGAGACATGATAAATCGATCCCCGATACATCGAACACTACCTGCCGATCCGGCGGGTAGTATAGACATACCCTTAGTCTTTTGTTCTCTCCATTAGTCCACAATTTCTCCCAACAGTCTGTTTACTTGGCTTTCAAGAGCTCCCTGCCTACTCTCAATCCTTTGTTGACACTTGCAGCTACTCACTGTGCTTCACTTCCAGTAGCACCTGGCCTACAACTCCACAATGGACTTAAGCTAGGCATTTTTTTTGTTAAAGGAGAATCCATCGCAGTGACAAAAACAAAATATCTGTTATCATTGGAAGAGTATGACGGGGCCAATGAAAATCTCAGTTCAACAGAAGTCACAGCTGATGATCAAAGCAATATGGAGGGCAAAATGGAAGGTTTCAGTGAAAAGTGGGAACGATTTCAAAGTTAAAGCAAGAAAGTTAAATCAAGTGGAAATAAAATGGACCATGAAATACACACGTCCGTCAGTTACCAAACAAAAACTGGAGGAAAATACCTTTTCCCTCCTTTGCTTCCCCTCTCTCTCTCTTTTGTTAAGTTTTTTTTTTAAAAGAACAAATTATTTTGTGAACCATGTTTGTTACAAAGTTCAAGAAAGATCCCGTGTTAAAATCCTAGAGAAAATCATCAGCTGGGATTAGAAGACACTTTTTTTCCGTACACTGTGACAAGGTATAAATTGGAGCAGCCCCGAGAGAAGGGTTTATTCAAGAGTGTGCACACCTGGAGAATTTCAGCTTTTCAGAGAGGATCAGAAAGCAGGATGGCAGGTGCACTACAGGAACACAGTCAGATATGGGTTTTCTCTCTAGTAACAGTGTTAGAATAGCTGTTTCCGAGAAGCACTTCCCATCTTGACTCAGATTTAATGGGGGAATTATAAAGAGGCTTGTGTGTTAATTATGAATAGATCTGAGACACAAAGTTCAGACCTGGATCCAAACATTCCTCAAAGAGGGGAAGTTCAGATTGGGGTTTTGGTATTCGCCCATTTGTAAGAAAAAGCCAGAAGTGAGCTGACAGGCAAATAGGTGTTGCAAGCCCTGGCTATGTACATGTGGTGGGGAAGGACTCTTTCAAGAGCAGGTTTAAGTGTCAAGAACTGGTTCTATATTAGAGTATTTAGAGATTTACTGCCTGATTCTGTTCCCACACTGGTGTAACACCAGTATTGGTGTCAGTGATACACTGATTTACACAGGCATGAGTGAGAGCAGAAGCAAGCTTCTAATTTACTCTTTTAAAGAAAGCAAACCTTTTCTTGCAGCCACACCACCCCTAGCTCATCAGATCTCAGAAGCTAAGCAGGATCAGGTTTAGCTAGTGCTTGAATGGGGGACGTACGAAGATTTAGGATGAACATAAGAACAGCCATACTGGATCAGATCACTGGTCCATCTAGCCCATTATCCTGTCTTCTGACAGTGGCCAGTACCAAATGCTTCAGAGGGAATGAACAGAACAGGGCAATTTATTGTCCCCTATTGTCCAGTCCCAGCTTCTGGCAGTCAGAGACTTAGGAACACCCAGATCATGGGGTTCTGTCTCTGATCATGTTGGCTAAAAGCCACTGATGGAACTCAAGTGTCAGAGGGGTAACCATGTTTGCTGCTTTTACAGGTCCAGACGAAGAGTCCTGTGGCACCTTATAGACTAACAGAAGTTTTGGAGCATGAGCTTTCACGGATGCATCTGACGAAGTGGGTATTCACCCACGAAAGCTCATGCTCCAAAACTTCTGTTAGTCTATAAGGTGCCACAGGACTCTTTGCTGCTTTTATTGATGGAACTATCCTTCATGAACTTATATAATTTTTTTAACCCAGTTATACTTTCAGCCTTCACAGCATTCAACGACAAGGAGTTCCACAGTTGACTGTGCAATGTGTGAAGAAGTACTTCCTTATGTTTGTTGTAAACCTACTGCCTATTCATTTCATTGGGTGACCCCTGGTTCTTGTGTTATGTGAAGAGGTAAATAAGACTTCCTTATTCACTTTCTCCACACCATTCATGATTTTATAGACGTCTAGCATGTCCCTCCTTAGTCGTCTCTTTTCTAAGATGAACAGTCCCCGTCTCCCTAATCTCTCCTCATACTGAAGCTGTTCCATACCCCTAATCATTTTTGTATCTTTTTGAGATGGGGTGACCACAACTGCACACAGTATTCAAGGTGTGGGTGTATCATGGATTTATATAGTGGCATTATGATATTTTCTGTCTATCCTTTTCTTAATGGTCCTAACATTCTGTTAGGCTTTTTGACTGCTGCTGCCCATTGAGCAGATGTTTTCAGAGAACTATCCATTCACTATGGGTGAGTTTACTCATAAATGCATGGGATGGGGGATTTCTAAATTTCAGACTATGACAGACACTTAATTAGAATGTTCCCTTCATCTCTCTTCCCCCCGTTGCTTCCCAGCTAGTAGCACAGCCTCCAATTTTACGTATAGAGGAGTTAGGAAGGAAGATTTCTCTAATATGAAATATGCTGTCATCTGCCAGAAAGGCAAGGAAATTGGCACTACTCTGTATTTATCTATGTTGAGAAGACACTGAGCTGATATCCCAATGGCAGCTGAAGTTTGGGCCCCGGGATTAATTAGTTAATGTTTGTAAAGTTTGTTGGAGTCCACAAGGGCTAAGTACTATTATTGTTTCCTTGTTCCCCAGACAGGCACAGGCTGGAAGCAATGCAGAGAGCACACTGTAGAAAATGTACTGTAGGGAATAACTCTGCATTGGCAGGAGGATGGATGGGATCTGATGTAACAGGTCTGTCCCATCTCTGATAGCTATGATTCAGAGGCAATGCTTTTAGAACCCAAAGATGCTCCATTTAAAGCCAATGGGAAGTTTGCCATTGGCTTCAGGGGATTAGGACCAGGCCTTCAGCCAGCTCTGTGCTCTCTTGTGTCCGATCCTGTCCTATTCCACTAAAGAAATAAAGTATGTAAGATGCATCCCATCCCCATCACTGGAGGGAAAGATGCTGTGACATGAGGCCACTGAGAGTGGTGTGGAGCAAAGTAAGGGGAAGTCTACACAGCTAAAGCTACACACGGGCTACCCTACCTGAGCTAGCTTGAATCCAGCTAGCATGGATAACAATAGCTGTGAAGAAAACACAGAACAGGCTAACGAGCAGAGTCTGTACCCCGGGTCTGGGATGGGCTTGTTCTACCTGCGCAGCACTGTATTCACTGGCATTGTTACCCACCCTAACTGGACTCAAGTTAGCTGGGGTAGGCTAGCTTGTACACAGCTTTTGCTATCGACTTACCCTAAACGGGGAAAGCGGTGGGTACAGGATCAATTAACAGTTCCCTCAATTAGTAGGACAATAGATATAGTCACAGTAACTGGCCAGATCCTCAGCTGGAGTAAATTAGAGGCACTCCATTGACTTGGATGGAGTTATGCCAATTTATATCAGCTGAGGATCTGGCCCAATATTTCCCTTCTGTTATCAAAAGAACATGTTCATTTTTGTACAAATACATTATGAGCTCATACAAATAAGCACTATGTCTCCCATTCCATTCTCTCTTTTCACTAGTGTAAATCAGGGGCAACTCTAGCAAAATCAGTGGAGTTCCACCACTGTAATGCTGCATAAGTGACAGAAGAATCAGGCCTGGATAGAGCCGATCCTGCTCTGTTGCACTGCTGTAAGTCTGGACTAACTTCACTGCCTTGCATGGACTTGCTCTGTATTTACATAAGCATAAATGAAAGCAGAATTTTGCCCCATCTGTAGAGTTGATAAGGCAACGTTAGGCAGCAAAATGTACATGCTTGCAATACACTATAAAGCAAGACCTCCTGACAGCAAACTGCCTCTACAATGTGCCATAATAAACTGTTGAATTTGCCTATCTTTTAATTCCTCTGGTTTATTTTTGTGCTGGGAGTTAAAATATTTTAGAGCCCCACTGGGAAGGTAGTTGGCTGGCTTCTCGATGAGTCCTTTTAGAACACGTAGTGTAACTTAACTGTCTCATTGTTTGTGTTGAGCAACATGCCAAAAAAATTTCCAGAAGGTTCACATGAATGTCTAATGCTTAATAGCATGGGCTTTATTATATCACTCCTTCCAACCTGAGATGAGTTAGTGTTTCCACAAGGGTTCTGCAACCTCGCTGGGGTACTGGCAGGATAGGGGAGTGAGGAGGACTGTTTTTAAGCACCCACCCAAGCCCATTGCTGGGTCTGGTGGGGAGAACTGTTTGCTGGATTTACTCCTAGAAGAAGCTTCCCTACTGTCTCTCTCTGTTGCATAATTTCCCTAGGACTTGGAGAAAGGCAGCAGCATGCCTGAGACAGCAAAAGTGACAGCTCACCACCGTGACAAGTTTAAGAATATGTCCAAGACATCATCACATGTTCCCAAATTGTTATTTAAAGGAACGGGTTATTTGAAAAGGGCTGAGGATGAGCATGTTTGGTTTTGTCCGATAGCACGTGCAGGTGGGTGAGTGTGTGCGTGTCATGAAATGGATGCGTAAATAAACAAGAACTAGCACAAGCCACTGATTTTGTTGTTTTGTTTTAATTCTCTGGATATGAATTTTTTTTACTGTTACATTATCTGCCCTGTTTGCCCCAAGTGTGCCTGAGATCCCAGACCATGATTTGTTTGTATTACGGCAGTAACCTTGGAGCCCCTGGCAAGGAGCTGTGTCCCATTGTGCTAGGTACTGTGTAGGGCTGGTGAAGAATGCATGTGCACAGGGTTCACATATTCTAGATAATCTGGTGGTACCTTCTGGACTTATCCTTGCTCACAGAATCACAGTTTATCTCCTGTGCTGCAGCCCTCCCACTGCCCTGTAAGAGCTTTCCCATAGCTAGATATGCCTTATGCATGTCCAGGTGATTTACAGGTACAAGATGGCAGGCAATGCTATATAGTGCATAGGATTATTCCTACATAGCAGAAAACCTTGAAGTTTATTTCAAGTATGGGACTGGGCCCTACCGGTGTGTCCACACTGCAGCTGCAAGGCATGCCACCCAGCCTGGGCAGACAGACTCACTCTATCTCAGCTCAAGCTAAAAATAGCGGTGTGGATGTTGTGGCACCAGGAGCAGCTCCAGTGAGCCACCTGAGCTTGGACCCAGGGGGCCAAATTCAGCTCAGGACTAAGTGATTAAGCATCACTGAAGTGGCATCTGTTTAGGCCAGGGCCAAATTTGGTCCCCCGGATCCTTCTGACTCATCTGCCAAATCTGGATTATTGTTCTGCTTTTCTGTGAGCATCTCTCCTGTGGCTCTGGCCAATGTCCCCAGGTGTCTGTCAACAGAGTGCCTCCTGGAAAACAGCTTCTCAGGCAGTGCTGGCTGCCACATGAGAAAACTCTACCATCTCACTGAGGAGCAGGGGCCTGCTTCCCTGTGCCTCCCTCTGCATATGAACGCTGCTTTCCAAGTTATGCTGGGGGCAGAATTAGATAGGACTGGGGTGATAACACTAACATTATTGATGAATTAAGCTGTGGTCAACACACAAATTGGGCCAGGCACAAAGCACATGGAGGACATGAATGAAGGTGCTGACAATAACAGTATTGGTGATTCGGTGGTTACGCACTGTCCCACCTCACTGCCACCGTAGCTGCTGAAGAGGATAATTTGAGAGCAGACTAGGGTCAAGCAGGGACTGGGGGTTGGATCCAATATCCACTCATGTCAATAGGAGTCTTTCCTCTGATTTCAGTGGCAATTGGATCAAGCCCTAGGGGAGGGGAAAGGATAACTGACTGTGTCTACCACAGAAAGAGACAATACAGATTGTCAGTCACAGGATTTTGTATCAGGTGACAAAGCCAAATAGACATCAAGCAATAACAGGCACAAGGCTGTGTTCTTTGTGTAAATTTTCCCTTAGTTTGGGGAGGTGTGTTGGAGTTTTCTCTGTTTTCTTTACTTTCTTCTCCCTTGTTCTGTTGCCCAGCCTTGTGTTATCTGTCTAATTTAGACTGTGTGTTGTTCCTGGCAGGGGCCTTGTCATCTCCCTTAGCTGTAAAGCACCATGTACCCCCATGGCACTGGAAATCATAACAGTGTAACTTGGAAATGGTTTAAACCACTAGCGGGCCAGATTAATGTTGCAAACTTCCATTGCCACACACAATGGAAATGCTACACCTGGAGAGCTCTGTTGGGGGATGCACCTTGAAGGCAGGGATCCTCCCTTGGGGGCACATTCAGCTCTTACTGAAGTCAGTGGGAGTCTCTCTGCTGACAGCATTGAAGCCAAAACAAACCCTGTTAGGCCGGCTCCAACCCACAGTAAAGTCAATGGGAGGCTTTTCAATGACAGATGGATCAGGGCCTCAGTCTGCTCCTGGTGACACACTGTAAGTGACCATCAGTGGGTTGAAGAGCTTAGTCCTGTGGAAGTGGGATATCTTTTACACCCATTCAACTACCAGTGAGTAGCAGCCAAGGGAGGGACATGGACACCAGCAGACAGCAGTGAAGGAATGCGAAAGGGCAACAAATTCAGCTCCCAGTAGCATAAAAAGCTGTGAAAACCGTGAGTAAAACATCCCTGGGACACACATCAGACTGGTATCACAGGGGTAGCCGTGTTAGTCTGGATCTGTAAAAGCAGCAAAGAATCCTGTGGCACCTTATAGACTAACAGACGTTTTGGAGCATGAGCTTTCGTGGGTGAATACCCACTTTGTCAGACTGGTGCATGCTGAAGAGAAAGAAGGGAGTACAAATGTGGTGGTGGAAAGGTTTAGAAAAATGCTGACCTAGTTGAAGGGGAAGAATGAATTTGTGGAAACATCTGCTCCCAGCACAGCGAGTCCAACTCACTGGGGCTCCATGGACCATATTTCTGAGGAGGAGTTTGTGAGAGCTGAACATCAAAAAGCTGCATATGTGCCAATGTGAGCAGCTCTCTAGATCAGACAGAGAGATGCAGGCCTCCCCTCTTATCAGTGGAAATCTTGCTGCCATTTGAGTATTCTCAGCTCTTAAACTGGCTGTTCCAGAATTCAGCCAGTGGGATGCAGATATGGTGGAAGACTCTGCCACTTATTCTGGCATAGACACCTCTTGCTGCAAAACTGAATTTGTAAACTGAAATGGAGACACTGCTGCATTGTTGCTGGTTACTGAGCTAGCTTTCACAGTGTCTCCGGATCCTAGCCCAAATAGTAGAGTGTTTGAAAACATGCTGGCATGAGTGTTTCATTCAATTTGATACCATCATTCTGCCTCATTTGAACATGGTTTGGCCTGTTCTGATCTCACTCTTACATTGTAAACCTCGAGTATCTTCACTGAAGCCAATGGCATTTCGCCTGCATAAGTGAACTCAGAATGAGGTGAGATGGAACTTTGTTCTCATTAACAGAGCACGGGAGGCATCTCTTCTCCCTCCATAGACTCTGGGTTTCTGAAAGACAGTGTCCACCAGGAATGGCTGGGGTGCAAAAGAGTCTATGGAAACAGAGCCTTGTCATGTCACATGCTCAGATACCATGGTGATGGGCACAGTATAAGAACCGGAATAGACTAGAATACAAAATGGCCACACTGACATCACTAGGATGGGCAATGGAAGCCGAGCGTTTTTCAGGATGGTGAGCTGTGCGATAATGAGGGAAACACCATGGCCTTATATTTGAGGGTCTGTAGCAGAAGTGGCCAAACTTACTGACCCTCCAAGCCGCATACAATAATCTTCAGAGTTTGAGAGCTGCAAGACATGCACAATCTGCCCCATGGAGCAGCACCTGCTGGGGGATGGGGCTTCTGCCCTGATACCCCCATGTGAATCTAAAGCCCTTAGACTCCCTCTCTGCAGAGCAGAAGCCCCTAGTCCCACCACAGGGCAGAAGCCTCAAGCTCCCCCTCCCCCACTCCCCATCTGGTAGGCAAAGAATGGGGAGGGGGTTGGGAAGGCTCCGTAAACCACATTTTAACTGTAAAAGAGCCACGTGCAGTTCATGAGCCACAGTTTGGCCACACCTGGTCTACAGGCTGTAGCCCCTCTCTGCTGCCTGTGAGACGAGGCAGCAGCAGCGAGAAAAATGAGCAAAAACATTTGCACTATTTTAAAGTGTTTCAGCGCATGCAGATAGGGAGGTCCTTTTCTCATTATCCCAGCATGGAGCAAGAACTACCCTGTTGATCCCAATAGTTTTTTGTGTGAGTGGGAAGATGTTGCTCTGAGGAAAGAGCCACAGATATCAGGGAATAACTTTTCCAGGAGCCAGTACTGAGAAGTCACTTGTGGAAATCTCTAGGGAAAGAAACTGCTATTTGCTTGTGTACCACTCCAGTAATGCTCTGACAGCATTGTCGTCTCAGCAGCTAGATACTACGGAGTGGCTAGGCAGTCTGGTGCCAAGGCACTATAGTGATGGATGCATTAGAAATGCAGAGAGAGAGAGAGAAATTCATGCTACTGGTGGCATAGATACAAACAGAAGGGACCCAGTGCAGTGCAGCAATAACCAACTGCTGCTCTAGTTTTAAAAAGCGGAGTTGCTTTCCAGAATATACAACTGCCCTTCTAACTCCCATCTCAGAGAAGTCTGAACAGGGGAGCAGAATGGGGATAGCTACATACTTAACAACATGCCTGGATTACTCTCTCCTTCTGCAAAACAACTGTGGTTGATTCTTCACCCCGCCAAGCAAAAAAACAGCCTTACTGCCATCTGGATAGCTAGCAAATACAGCTGAAACGTGTGTGCCATATGTGCACAGCTGTATAGTGTACATATGCCGCTGTGATCCATCTGCCCAGCATGCCGCATGCCAGTTGCTTGACTTAGGGTGGGCTGGGAAGGAGGATTCAGGAACAAGATGGAAAGAGAGAACATATTGCAGAGAAGCAATTTTTCTTCTCACTTCACAGGATTGAGCCCCATGCAGCTTGGCAGCTATGGGCCCAATCCTGCAGCCTCTGCTTACGTGAGCACTCTAGCTGAGGCTGCTGCAGTGTCTTATATGAGATAAGGCTGCGGGATCAGGCCCTGTAGCCCCAAACCATTACCTCATAGTCGAATGGACAAACTCTGGTGGGCAAAGTCTATTTAAATCCATTTCATCACAAGCACAGTCTGAAAGTATGGCTCTGTTGCACTTGCTTTCCAGCCCTCCCCTCCCAGTTGCTGGTGTACAACGTGACACCTCTGCTTTGATTTCAGAGCTCCTGTTCCCTTCCCAAAGAAGGAGCGTAGGAAACAGAATCAGCAATGGTGACTCTCTTCTGCGCCACTTGCCGCCCAGCCTATGGCGAGGTATCGGTTTCAGTGCTTCAGGGGAAGAATCCCAGCTGCTTAAGAGATCGCTGCGTGATGACAAGGAAGGGATGGAGGAATAACTTAACAAATAAACTGAGGTCCGTGTGTAACCTTCTCCTAGTGGGCAGAGTATAGCCCTCCTGTCCAGCATGCTGGGGGCGGGCATTAAGGCTTCACTTAGTTGAGATCTGCCAGTTTAATCTCTACAAATGAATCTCTGTACAATCCCTATCTGAGCTCTTTGCCCAGGAATGCAAGAAATGTCAGGCAGTTCCTTACCTATGGATGCCTATATCATGCCACAATGGAAGCACATTAAACTTGCTCTGTCCTATATACAGCTGTTCAGTACAAAACCAATCACCACAGTTTGAAAGCTGAGTTCAGGGCGTAGGAGTGGGAAGGGGGTTACTAAACTCTGTCAGATTTTTTCAGATATACAGTGTGGGCTTATCCTCAGCTCCTGTCAACTCCACTGAATTCAGCATGCTACAGAAGAAGTATCTGCTATAATTTTCCAAGTCTATCTGAATGACTCCCGGAAGGCCTTGCCATTTCAACATCAGATTTGATACAGGTGATGCAAATTGGAAGACAGTGCTCTGCACATGGGCAGGACGGTTGCTCATCTGTTGGATCTTCCCTCTTGTCACATGTAGTGCCAAGCACATTGTTGGCAGTTAACAAAAAACAAATCAAAACATCACTAAATGATGATCCATTGACCTACTCTCCTTCCCCGCATCGAATTGCCAAGAAAACCTGCCAGTGCTTTTCTCAAGGGAAAACAACCCTTGTCTGGGGAATGAAGTTGTCTCTGCACCGCCCAGGCAGCAGCCTGTTCAGAGTGCTTCAGCACTCACCTGAGGGTAGTGGCTTTGGGGGTGAGCAGAGAGCTCAGGCTGCCCTCCATGCTCACTTGTTCCTTGTACTCTCAGCTGAACCCAGGGCTGAAATAATTTATGGAGATAGGGCCAAACCCAGGAGCTTAAGGACTTTGCATGAAATGCCCAGTTCCCAGAAGAGTCATGCCTCAGTGTGCTGCTTGCTTGGCTTGTGCTTGTGCTTGAGGTCGGCAACGATGCAGACTGCCCATGAGTTGGGAATTTAATGCCACTTTCCATTGTGGTTTTTTTTTTTGTTTGTTACCTGGATGTCTGTCCACTGAGAACTGGACTGAGAAAGCCACATGCATGGCACACCAGTCACGGGACAGACATAATGAGGCAACAGTTTTTGAAAACAAAAATATATCAAGTGTCTAGTTTAAACTTACAAAAGGCTTAGTTTTGCAAGACTCCCTCTTACAATGTGTATAAACAGGGCCTAGCACAGTGAGGCCACAATCTTAATTGAAGCTTTCTGCTGCCTCCACACTATCATTAATAATATCATCTTAACATAGGGACAAATCAGTGAATTTACACTGAAAAACTGCCCCATGATGAGCCTAATCGTGTTCCATTGAGGTCAATGGCACAACTTCTGTTTGCTTCAATGGGATTAGCAAAAGTCCCTGTGTGTTCACAAAGTGGATAAGGCGGCAGGGGGAAATTAACTAATCACTCTGGGATAGGCAGCCACCCACCCTTAAAATCAAGATCATCCTTCAGAAGCTTTTCAGGCAGCAAAGCTAGAAACTTCACGAGATATTCCTTAAAGGGAGAGCACAAAGTAATCATGTACAGAAAAACTGGGCTTGATCCTGAAGCGCTCTCTCAGGTGACTCAATAGAACAGCTCACATGAGTAAAGGCTGCAAGATGGAGCCCAAAGGGTCTGATTCAGGAAACCCTGCAAGTGTCACTGACACAGTGGGCCTGTTCATGTAAGCATAGGCTGCAGGACCAAGCTGAAAGGACCTTCTGGGAAATATGAATGTTCAGGACCTTGCAGGATCAGGACCTTGCTGTGACATGGGAACCTTATGTGACCCTGCCTGTTGTATCCTTCATATCCTTGGAATGCTCTTACTGGCAAAGGAACAAAAGCTGGCCAAGCATGGGAAACTGTTTTTTAATGGCTCTCTGCTTTCGCCAGGTAGGCCACTACAATGGAAAACAATTTAATTAGTCCACTAAGGGGAAGACTAAGCACTGAAAAGTGCAATTTTGGGGCTCACAAAATGTGATAGGTCAGAACCTCCTGCTTCATTGCACTCCTGGGATTGGGTTTGAGAACAGCTCAGCTCTCTCTCCTCTTTCTTTCACAGGACCTGTCTCTTCAGCTCATTTTGCCAGGTCTGGAGGTCATGTTATAACCCTCTTGGGTCTTTCTTGCTGGTGCAGACAGGACCAAATGATGTTCTAACTGTTATAGCCCTGATCTCTCCAGGCACTAAACTACTTTAGCGTCTCTATAGACACATCCCAGCCTACCAAGGGTGCTGTGAGAATAAATTCATTAATGGCTGTGGAACTCTTTGCAAGAGGATGTTGTGAAGGCCAAGACTATAGCAGGTTTCAAAAAAGAACAAGGTAAGTTCATGGAGGATAGATCCATCAGTGGCTATTAGCCAGGATGGGAAGGGATGCTGTCCCTAGCCTCTGTTTGTCAGAAGCTCGGAATGGGAGACAGGAGATGAATCACATGATGAGTCCCTGTTCTGTTCATTCACTCTGGGACACCTGGCTTTGGTCACTGTTGGAAGACAGGATATTGGGCTAGATGGATCTTGGGTCTGACCCAGAATGTACTGGGAGCTACTCAGATACTGTGGTGATGAAAACCCTACAACTAACTAACTAATATGAAAGGCTTCACTTTTGCAAGGTACATAAGCATGTGGACCTATTCAAGGGCTTAGAGTTAGGCACCCATGAACCTTGCTGCATGGGTCCACTGTCACCAGATGGGTGGCTAGATGTGCTTTCTTCACACTAAGCTGCTTCACCCAACACCATGTTCAGAAGGTGACCATGTCGCAGCGACACTGTCCTGAGTATTATTTAACATTTCAGACATTCTCTTCTGTGCTTAGAAAAAGTTATTTCCCATTCAGGCAGGATGATGAGGATTTTATATGTTTTTTTAAAAGAAACCTTGTTCTTCACATTGGCTTAAAGGGTACCTTGAAGATGGGTCATGTAGAATGATGAACTAGGCTAAGGATGTTAAAGAGGCCTCAAAAGTCAATGGGAGTTGATTTCCTTTACTCCCTTGTGTCTCTTTAAAAATTCCCAGCCCAACTCTTCCAGGTAAACAGCAAGAGTGAGGTGAGCTATTGTGTCATAAGGTGGGATTTAGGCTTCATCGTGGTTCATGACTTTGGAAAACAGTTTGCTCCAGCTTTCTCTCCCACCCCCTGCCTAGTATGAATAAGCTGCCCATATAAAAAGCCAGTGTGATTTTGGGGAAAGGTTTTTAAGAGTCAATTTTCAATCTCTCTCTCTCTCTCTCTCTCTCTCTCTGTCTCTCTCTCCTTAGCTGCTCTAACGTTTAAAAAAAAAAAAGTTTTGATAACCACTGACCAGCCTGGTGAGCACTATTAATGGCTCTTGCACTCTGCCCTTATCCCTTGCTCCACTAGATCAGGCTGTATTTGTATTGTAATAATAACCCATGAAGCGAACGCAGGCAACCCCAAATAAAGTTGAGTTTCAGAGCTTGTTCAACACACAGAAAAAGTAAAATATTGCTGGGAAAATATGAGTAAGATGAGGTATAATCAATAGGACAATGGGCTTGATTTAGGAAGATATCGTTTATCCCCAGCATGAAACTCTTTTGATGAGAGGAATGCTGCATCCATGAGCAGTTTTTGGTGCTGAAAAAAACCCAGTGTTAGATCCAAAGTTTTAAACTGTCCAGTAATTTGCTTTATAACCCCCATCCTGTGCAGAGTTAATACCCTATATTCGCTCAAACTTCTCTCCCCTCCCCTCCTAATCTCATTAGGAATTAAAACAAAAACTCTTGCGCACAAAAAGTTTAGCGACCTTTTGGGCGAAGTTAAGTGTGACAGAGGTCACTGAAAGCGCCCCCCGCGTGGAATGCCCCAGCAGCAGGGCATCTCCCGCAATCCGATGCGGATGTATTAGCATTTGGCTGCCAAGCAAACATCTTTAAAAAGACAAGCGGAGAGGCGCACGCCGACAGCCCCCACTACACCCAGCAAAGCTTCAGGGAAGAGGACGAAACTGCACGGAGTGGGGGGGGGGGAAGAGGCTCACTCTCTTCTCCTTTGAAGTCAAACTTCTTTGGTGGGCGGGGGAGCCCTGCCGCGGAGATGGGCCGGGCAGGAGGATGCCTGCCCGGTGTGATCGCTGGGCAGAGCGGAGGGGAGGGGGCCTGCGGGTACCTGTTTTCTCAGCGCCTCGAAGGCGGCGCTGATGGTGTGCACGCGGGTTCTCTCCCGGGCGTTCGCCAGCAGCCGCCGGGTCTGCTGGATGGCTTTGATCTCCGAGGCGACGCCGGCCGGTTCCCCCAGCCGTTTCCTAGGCGATGCGGCGGGACCGGGCGCGCTGCTGTAAGCTCCATGCGCCGCCGAGGCGTAGGCGCTTCCCAACGGGCGCTGCGGCGGCGGCGGGCACAGGACGAGCCTGGACGGCAGGCGCTGCTCCCCCGGGCACGGCGGGAGCCCGTTCACAGCGGCGGGGGGCTGGGCGGCGAGTCCTGCCGCCGGGAAGGCGCCTTTCCGCATGTCCAGCGCCCCGGCGGTGCTGCCCGCCTCCCTGCCTTGCAGGAGCTGCGGGCCCCGCTGGGAGCTGCCCGCCCCGCTCTCGGGGCTCTCCGGCTGCCGCCCGCCGCCGACTTTCAGCGCCACTTTGAAACTTTTGTAGCCGTTCGCTGGCGGCTCTTTGTGCTTCCGCTTCAGCTTCTTCAGGCCGCCGAGCTCCTTCACGCACAGGCTTTGCCACGGCTCCTCGTCCAGGAGCTGCATGTTTCTCATGTTGGGAGCCTGTCAGTGAGTGCCTGCCTGCCTGCCTGCCTCTCTCAGGTCTCTGCCTCCCCCCTCCCCGCCTGCTCTGCGCTGCAGCTGGCTGAGCACGCGGCGCGGCACAGGCAGGGCGGCGGTGGGCTCTCCCCTGCAGCAGTCAGAGTGTCAGCTGGAGTCCCGGCCGCATTGCTGGGGAGTGCACGCTGCGCTCCATCTGTGTTTGTTTAGCCTCAGTTTACACAGAAGCCCCTGTGAGCGAGATCAGTCAGCGCGCCGCCTGTGACAAGCCGACTGCCTCGCACAGCCAGGAGACTTTCCAGCCTTGCAAGCCCACAGATGAGCTTTAAAGAAACAGGAAGCATTCCCCGCCCCCCCCTCAACAGCTGTGCTGCCAATCTCCTTTGTTCACCGCCCCCCCCCCCCCCGACTTGCTGTTTTATAATAGTCTGTCTCTTCCCGATACACAGGCAGAGGCAAACTCCCACCCCTAATAGAGACACATACTTGCTAAGAGCAACTCACGATGGGCTGCTTTTTACATTGAACAGTCCCCCCATATCATCCTCAATTAATGGTGAGATGTCTGGTTTCCTGCAGTCCTTTTCTCCTTCCCTTCCCTACTGGTCAGGGGGCTATTTATTTGTTTTTATTTGCTAGCTGAAGAGGGTTGTCTTGGTCCTAGGTCCCTCCTGAGGCTTCTACCAGCCTCATTGATCATTCGCATACAAGGAGAAGAAACTGATCTATAGGGTACGAGAAGAACTCTGGCTGGGGAGGTGCTTAACTTGACACATTCTTCTTAATTATACCAGCAGGAGTTATTCGACCTGGGGGAGTGAGAGCCAAGGCAGCCCTATGATTTAGCAAAGATCTCTCTGAGACAGGCTAGGCATTTCTGGCTTCTTACTTCTCAGATCTCTCCTGCTGCTACTGCTTTGGTACTGAGTTTAACTCTGCTTTTAAGCTTCTTCTGCAAAGACCATTTTTGATTTTTACAGACAAAACCGAGGAAGCCTTGGCGAGTGAGTTACTTATTGATGATGATTATTTATTAGCACTCTGGTGGTAGGCATGGTACAAACACATGGTAAGAGACAGTCCCTGAAGACCATACAGCCCAGACAAGCTAAAGAAAGGGTGTTTCCCTCAAACAGAAGTGTGTGGTGAAGAGACTTGCCCAACGTCACATCAGTGACAAGGCTGGGAATAAAAACCAAGGGTAACCTCTTCAGAAACATTTAAATACTCAGCATAATTACCATTTTCCCAAGTTGACTTAGACACTTGGGAGCTTAAGGCTACACTGCAATTAAAAACATGCAGCTGAGCCAGGCCAGCAGACTGGAACTCGGGCTAAGGGACTGTTTAATTGTGGTGTGACCATTTGGGCTGTGGCTGGCACTCAGGCTGTAGGACCCTGCATGGGGGGAGAGTTCCAGCCCGAATGTCTGCATCGCAAACAGCCCCTTAGCCCAAGCCCTGCGAGTCCAAGGCAACTGGTATGGGCCAGCCACAGGCATCTAATGACAGTGTAGACATACCTATTGGAAGTCAATGGCTCTGATGCCACTTAGGTGTTTCTGAAAATTACCCCTCATGTCTTGACTCCCAGTCCAATGTCCTGCCTACTAAACCACACTGTCTGTCTCCTCTATTAAAACACAAGACCCAGGAGTCAAAAGAACTAGGTTCTGTTCCCACCTTGGCCGCTGTCTTTCTGGGAAAATTGCTTTAATTCTCAGTGCCTCAAATTCCCTATGTAGATAGGGAACTTCTCTATCCCATGCACAGTTCTGAAAATTAAGTGATGCCTTTAAAGTGCTTTGAGAGCCTCAAATGGAACATGCAAAGTATTATTACTAATTAATAACAGGTAATGGAACATAATACTTGTAATTTTCTCCCTATTTTTGACTTCTGGTTCCTATTTCTTTTAAAGATGAAGGCTGATGTGGGAATTTTCTGTAGGCATGGCTTCCCCCAAATTCCCCACGTGTGTGTGTGTGGAGAGGTTCTAACGGGTTCGGTCACAGAGATCCCCTGGGACTGTCACCTGATGTGCTGAAATTACCTCTGAGCACATTTTCCCTGCCAGCTTGGGACTTCCAGAACCCCATCCTGTTGAGCCAGACATGCTAGCCTGCTGCAGCGCAGACCCAGGGTCTGGTCCTCACCCCCAAAGCTGCAGACTTAACTGAAAACAGCTCAGCGGGTTACCTGTCTCCAGCACCCAGACACCCAGTTCTCAATGGGATCCAAACCCCAAATAAATCCACTTTACTCTGTATAAAGCTTATACAGGGTAAATTCTATAATACTGATAGAGAGATATGCACAGCTATTTGCTCCTCCAGGTATTAATTACTTACTCTGGGTTTATTAATAAAAGTGATTTTATTAAGTATAAAAAATAGGATTTAAGTGGTTTCAAGTAATAACAGACAGAACAATATAAGTCACCAAGGAAAATAAGGCAAAAAACGCAAGTCTAAGCCTAATACATTAAGAAACTGATTGCACATAATAGTTCATCCTCAGAGATGTTCCAATAAGCTTCTTTCACAGACTAGACTCCTTCCTAGACTGGGCCCAATCCTTTCCCCAGTACAATCTTTGTTAGACCCAGCAGACATCTCAGGTGGTAAGCAGGAGTTTTTCTCATGACTGGCAGCCCCTTTTGTCCTGCTCCATCCTCTTTTATAGCTTTGGAACAAGGTGAGAGTTTTTTGTCTCTCTGGGTCCCTGCCCCTCCTTCTAAATGGAAAAGTACCAGATTTAAGGTGGATTTCATTATTAGTTGACATGGTCACATGTCACTGTAAGACCCCTAGTCTCCTTTCTTTCTGGGTTGGTCCACACATACACAGGAAGGCTTGCTGGTAAATAAATCATTTACAACCAATTGTCCTAGTCAATGGGAGCCATCAAGATGGTAAACCACCATTAATGGCCCACACTTTGCATAATTACAATAGGACCTCAGAGTTATACTTCATATTTCTAGCTTCAGGTACAAGAATGATACATGCATACAAATAGGAGGAATATATTCAGTAGGTTATAACTTTTGTTATGATACCTTACAAGAGACTTTTTGCATAAAGCATATTCCAGTTACATCATACTCACACTCATAAGCATTTTCCCATAAAACATATGGAGTGCAACATCACGGGGGGGGGGAAGGCGCGATCTCACCAGCAATTCTCCATATGCTCTACCTTAAAAGTTACCCTACTGATTCTCCCAAGAAGTCTATCTTTCAGTGGCTCTGTAACACCAAGTTGTTTGTGGTCAGATTCCATACTCTTTTCACATAAGTAGAGGAGTAAATCTGCCTACCTAATTCCCACTGCTGTTACAACTGGACTCAGTGGACCATTTTCTCTGTGGGTATAAATTAGCACAGCTCCATTAAAATCAGTGGTGCTGTTCCAGTTTACACCAGCAGAGAGCTTGGCCTTGTATTCTTCTTTGCTCATTGCCCTAACTGAAGTGTATTGGTTCTGTGTGCTGTTAAATAGCTTTCCTCCCATCTGAGAGGTGGCTAGATTGCAGACAGCTTCTAAGAAGAACCATAAACCTAAACATTCCAAATTATATAATTTTGTGTCAAACTGTTTCCCTCTGTGCTCTGGTATTATTATTTGTATCACAGGTGTGCTGTGGGGGCAGAATCAGGCTTCCATTGTGCAAGGGGCTGTACATACCTGTAATAACAAGAACATCTTTGTCCTATATGTAACTCACTGTTCAGTGTGTGCTGCACGTCCCCATCTGAGCCTGATCCTCAGAGGATACAACTGTGACGGCTGCCAGCTAAGGGACTTAGGCCTGAGATAGTGCTTGGGGTGTGCTACAGACCGCCAGGATCTGATTTGGATATGGATAGAGACCTTTTTAATGTTTTTAATGAAGTAAACACTAATGGGAATTGTGTGATCATGGGAGACTTTAACTTCCCAGATATAGACTGGAGGACAAGTGCTAGTAACAATAATAGGGCTCAGATTTTTCTGGATGTGATAACTGATGGATTTCTTCACCAAGTAGTTGAAGAACCAACAAGAGGGGATGCCATTTTAGATTTGGTTTTGGTGAGTAGTGAGGACCTCATAGAAGAAATGGTTGTAGGGGACAACCTTGGTTCGAGTGATCATGAGCTAATTCAATTCAAACTAGATGGAAGGATAAACAAAAATAGATCTGAGACTAGGGTTTTTGACTTCAGAAGGGCTAACTTTAAAGAATTAGGGAAATTAGTTAGGGAAGTGGATTGGACAGAAGAACTTGTGGATCTAAAGGCGGAGGAGGCCTGGAATTACTTTAGGTCGAAACTGCAGAAACTATCAGAAGCCTGCATCCCAAGAAAGGGGAAAAAAACCATAGGCAGGAGTTGCAGACCAAGCTGGATGAGCAAGCATCTCAGAGAGGTGATTAAGAAAAAGCAGAAAGCCTACAGGGAGTGGAAGATGGGTGGGATTAGCAAGGAAAGCTACCTTAGTGAGGTCAGAACATGTAGGGATAAAGTGAGAAAAGCTAAAAGCCATGTAGAGTTGGACCTTGCAAAGGGAATTAAAACCAATAGTAAAAGGTTCTATAGCCATATAAATAAGAAGAAAACAAAGAAAGAAGAAGTGGGACCGCTAAACACTGAGGATGGAATGGAGGTTAAGGATAACCTAGGCATGGCCCAATGTCTAAATAAATACTTTGCCTCAGTCTTTAATGAGGCTAATGAGGAGCTTAGGGATAATGGAAGGATGACAAACAGGAATGAGGATATGGAGGTAGATATTAACACATCTGAGGGAGAAGCCAAACTTGAACAGCTTAATGGGACAAAATCAGAGGGCCCAGATAATCTTCACCCAAGAATATTAAAGGAACTGGCACATGAAATTGCAAGCCCATTAGCAAGAATTTTTAATGAATCAGTAAACTCAGGGGTTGTACTGTACGACTGGAGAATTGCTAACGTAGTTCCTATTTTTAAGAAAGGGAAAAAAAGTTATCCGAGTAACTATAGGCCTGTTAGTCTGACGTCTGTAGTATGTAAGGTCTTGGAAAAAATTTTGAAGGAAAAAGTAGTAAAGGACATTGAGGTCAATGGTAATTGGGACAAATTACAACATTGTTTTACAAAAGGTAGATCATGCCAAACCAACCTGATCTCCTTCTTTGAGAAGGTAACAGATTATTTAGACAAAGGAAATGCAGTAGATCTAATTTACCTCGATTTCAGTAAGGCATTTGATCCAGTTCCACATGGGGAATTATTAGTTAAATTGGAAAAGATGGGATCAATATGAAAATTGAAAGGTGGATAAGGAACTGGTTAAAGGGGAGACTCCAACGGGTCGTACTGAAGGGTGAACTGTCAGGCTGGAAGGAGGTTACTAGTGGAGTTCTTCAAGGATCAGTTTTGGGACCAATCTTATTTAACCTTTTTAGTACTGACCTTGGCACAAAAAGCGGGAATGTGCTAATAAAGTTTGCAGATGACACAAAGCTAGGAGGTATTGCTAACACAGAGAAGGACCAGGATATCATACAGAAAGATATGGATGACCTTGTAAATTGGAGTAATAGTAATAGGATGAAATTTAATAGTGAAAAGTACAAGGTCATGCATTTAGGGATTAATAATAAGAATTTTAGTTATAAATTGGGGAGGTATCAGTTGGAAGTAATGAAGGAGGAGAAGGACCTTGGAGTATTGGTTGATCACAGGACGACTATGAGCAGCCAATGTGATATGGCCGTTAAAAAAGCTAATGCAGTTTTAGGATGCATCAGGCGAGGTGTTTCCAGCAAAGATAAGGAGGTGTTAGTACCATTATATAAGGCACTGGTGAGACCTCATCTGGAATACTGTGTGTAGTTCTGGTCTCCCATGTTTAAGAAGGATGAATTCAAACTGGAACAGGTTCAGAGACGGGCTACTAGGATGATCCGAGGAATGGAAAACCTGTCCTATGAAAGGAGACACAAAGAGCTTGGCTTGTTTAGCCTAACAAAAAGAAGGTTGAGGGGGGATATGCTTGCTCTTTATAAATATATCAGAGGGGTTAATATTAGGGAGGGAAAGGAATTATTTAAGCTTAGTACCAATGTGGAAACGAACAAATGGGTATAAACTGGACACTAGGAAGTTTAGACTCGAAATTAGATGAAGGTTTCTAACCATTATAGGAGTGAAGTTCTGGAACAGCCTTCCAAGGGGAGTAATGGGGGCAAAAGACATATCTGGCTTTAAGACTAAGCTTGATAAGTTTATGGAAGGGATGGTATGATGGGATAGCCTAATTTTGGCAATTAATTTTGGCAATTGATCTTTGATTATCAGCAGGAGGTCAGACTAGATGATCATAATGGTCCCTTCTGACCTTAAAGTCTATGAATCTATGAGTCTATATGCAGAAATTTGCAGTGGTTTACTTAAATCAGATTAGCTCAATTGGTATGGTTAAACCTGTGCAAGCCCCTGTGTGGACACTCTTATTTTAGTTTGAGTGGCTTATTTCTCGTTAGCTTAAACATGAAATAAGCCTAGTTTAAACCAAAATAAGAGTGTCCACAAAGCCTTCTGCACTGGCTTGACTAAATTAGTTTAAAATTACACCTTAAATTAAACTGATGCAACTCTGCCTGTCCTTTAGCTCGAGCAGTAGCTGTTAAAACTCCAAACCCTGAGATATTGGTGATAAACATGATGATGATTTTTATCTTTGCATGTAACAAAAAATAGATGGAGAAATCACAGTGCCTATAGAAGAGGAGGGGAGTATAACAGATAATATAACCCTTTGTCTGTTTTTCATTTAACGTCAGGCTTGTCTACATATAGAGTTGCACTATTTTAATTTAAAGTGTGATTCTAAATGGATATTGTTTAGCTGGTGCAAAAGACTGTAGAAACTTATATTTCAGTTTTAGCCTGGTTTATGTCAATTTAGTTAAAGTAATTAGGAATCAATTTAGCTAAACGGAAATAAGCCACTCCTAATATCCACCCAATTTTGGTTGAGTTAGAAGCCTCTGTTAATTGTTTTGTGCACATTCTTAGTAGAAGTTTATTAGAATTTGGCAGCTGAACTCTCTGAAGATTCCATCTGTACTGAGCATGCTTCAGCTCAGGGCTGCGGGAGCCAAGCAGGACTGTTCCTGTAATTCCTCCTCCTGATGGCTAAGTGTTGCCTCAATTCTGGGCCAGGCACTGAAAGCAGGGAGGTTAAGGCCTGTGCTAGCAGCGCTCCACCTGCTGGCACCCAGACAGTGTGGAGGAGGAGGAACAGCCTCACTTGAATGCAGAGTGAGGACAGGCTGAGAATGAGGTGGGAGAGGAAGACCGGCTGGTGGAACAGGAGCAGAGAAGCTTTGCTGGTGGAGATAGAAATAGATGGTGGCAGGGGCTGGTGCTGATAGGAGTCAGGGAGGTAGTAACAGAGGGAAAAGATAGCAAAATGTACACACTGGAGGTGGACATTCTGGAGGACAGGGACAGAATATCTATGGTCAGGTCTTTAAAGGTATCTAAAGATGCAGAAAGGTGCCTAATGGGTTTTCAAAAGTGCCCAACTCTCCTAGGTGCTTTTGAAAATCCTTGTAGGTGTGTACTGCATCTTTTAAAATCTGCTTGTCTGGCTCTTGAAAAATCTGGCCTTTAGTATGTAAACATGTAATGGAAGACTGTACCATACATGCAAATGCACCAAAGAGCCAAATTAAAGTTGTACAGACAAGTCTAATTTCCTATCTTTTGAATGTTTGACTTTGCAACCTTGACGTTCTGTTAACTTAGTTCTTTTCGGTGTGTAATTATTATTTAGAATGATTAAAACGAACACTTTAAGCTGGTTAAAAAGACTGTTATCTCCTTTTAGTAAGTGGTTCACACTCACTATAAGATGTGCTTCCACCCCCAGAATATCTGGGGAAACTCCTCATTTACTCATACAGGTCTGTTAATACTTATTGCCTCACATTTCACTCCCTCTTGCCCCTCTCTGCTCTACTAACTTTTATGTTTTTCTCTTGGGGTCTAATCAGACCATCCAACTTTCACGGATTCATCAATTTTATGGCCAGAAGGAACCATTATGATAGTCTAGTCTGATCTTCTGCATAACATAGTTGATAGAATGTCACCCAGCAGTTCCTACATCAAGCCCATAACTGCTGGTGAACTAGAGCATATTTTTTAGAATGACATCTACGCTTGATATTTTTGAAGTTGTTGACTGGCTTACTTCTAAGTAACATGCTAAGAAGGAGGTGTGAGATCATCAAAATAACTATCCCCAGTATTACACTATTGTCCTTCACTTTTCAAAAGACTCCATACTTCTAATAAGTATGGTTTAAAATATCTAAACATATTAGTAAAGTTGCTTTATGGAAGTCTTATTAGAAATGAATATCCTTGATATTTATAAAGAATCATGTCCTTTCTCAGGAGTCCCTGAATGTTGAACATATAAATACTAAAGTTGGTGAAAAATGAGGAGGAAACAATTTGCTAAATTTCACTAATTTCCCCCCCACACACATTTTTTCATTGAAATTCAAAATGTTGAGAGAAATTTTCATCCAGAAATCAAAATTTGTAAAATAAATGTGAACCAGCTACAATAAATACCCTTTTATTCTAACTCATACTGGTTGTGTTTTGTTTTGAGACACTCAATTGCTATTCTAGGTATCAGCAATCATTCTTGAAAACTCAAAGTTGGTTACTGATATCTGTGTAATTTTATCAAATTATATTTCTATACCTTGCCAAATATTTTGATCAAAGTTGGTCTTAAATGTATAGGGCTGGATGGCTGAGTGACTTAGCACCGCTGCAATAACTGAGTTTGAAGCAAGGGGGTGGTCATCCTTCCTCCTTAGATGCCATACCTGCAAAATAGAGAAGGAAGTACTGGTGTACTGTGGGAAGTGCCAGACCAGGGGTGAAGGAAGTACCAGTTAAACACCAGACCAAGGCAGCTGCTGAGTCGCAAACAAAGACATTTGTCCCTGAAACAGCAGAGCAGATGCTGATGTTGATAAAACTTGTGACACAAGAGCACCATAACCTACTACTGGTGCTGGAATGTTGGGAAAGCCCACCAAATGGGAACACCTCTGTAGTGGCTGTGGGGCCAAGACAGCACTGAGGCACAGCAGTACCGGGCAGCAAAACTATCAGCACCAAAGCAGGTATCAGCTCACTGAGGAAAACTAACACACTGCAAAAGTTTGCTAACACACACACCAGGGAACTGCCTCAAAGATCTGGAACACATGAACTGGAGCTGACTAGAAGGTAAAGCATAGCTGACCTTTATTGCTGGGATGCTGAAGAAAAGGAGTGACGATTGATGAGAAGCCGTCTCCTGCTGGGAGTTCTCTGGTCAGCTGCCATCAAGAAGGAACGGACTGAAACGTTTGGAGGACAATCTTTATATTTGAGAGAGTCTGGCTTGTATTGTTACTCTGCTACCACTGTCTTGGAGACATGGGAGTCCTGCCAACCTCATGCTAAGGAGCTAAGACTCCAGAGTGAAAATCTGAACAGATGGTCTCTTTGGAGAAGTACTATTCTATTCATCCAGCAGCAGAGACGCTGAATCATAGAGATAGTAAAAGAGATACCTGAAGTCACAGAATAAGTCTGTAACAGAGCCAGGAATGAAACCTAGATCTCCTGACTGCTAGCTCTGGGCTTTAACCAAAAAATCATCCTGTCTTTCCTGCTTGTTAGCCAATCACCTTATCAGCTAGCCTCCTTTCATAAAAAGGTCTGTGGAAAAAAAAGGAGGGGGGGGGCTACACAGAGCACATGCAATTCTAGAAGCAGATGCTAGAAAATGAATTCTTCTCAAAAGAAAGAAACAAATAATCTAATGCCAGCCTGGCAGTAGCAGGGGCTCTTCAGGATGTCCTAAAGGATCTTCTTCCAATCCCATTGCAGAGTATATGGGCCAGATTCATATCGGCTGTAAACAGGTACAATGGAACTGATTTAAAAAATAAAAAGCAAGTGCAAACTAACTGATGGAATACACATCACAACAAAGCTATGCAAATGTTTCAAAGGTGATTCAGTTGTAACATTTTTATTCTTTCTTAAAACCAGTGCACACTTCCAAATCCTAGGAAAAATTAGAACTCTGCTTTTGTTAAAAGAAATGCTGTACACTTGTGTGTATATATATATATATATTTTCAACTGTCCTCCTTAGACAGCGATATTTTTAAAACACTGCTGGGGAGCAAAAACAGTCTGATCTGAACTTTCACAGTGGGTATGTCAATGGGAAGTAGATATATCAAAGTGAGACTAATACTCTGTCTTAATTTTTCTTCTTTAACTTTTAATTGGGGTGCTATGCACTGTGACACTGTTGTTAGTAGTCTGACAGCAACTGAATTTTAAAATCCTTTTCCCGAGGTTATAACGTTAATATATCTATATATAAAATGAGAGTGGGATAACTTCTTTCAATATAAATGCCTTCAGGAGCACATTCTTTTATTATGAAGTATTCTTTTAAAAAAAAAGTTCTTGGCAGCCTTCTAGTTGTCCAGTCCCTGATCTAAAACAACTATTTTTATAGTTCTATGAAAAATACATTAGTAAAATCAGCAATTTGAGACTAGAAAGAGAGAGAAAGAGAGAGAGAGAGAAAGCTGATGAATCACACAATTATTATTAATGAGAAGAAAAGAAATATCTCCCATATTAGGAGAGCCCTTTAGCAAAGGTATTGCTAAATACCCATAAAAAGTAGAGTGGGAGTTGCTAGAAAGTGTAAAGTCAAAGGTCTCTCATCAGTGGGGGTTTTTTTTGTTTTTTTTTTTTTACATTTTTGTAAAATGGCAAGCATACATGGGCAGGATTATAGAATAAGCCACTTGGATAATATGAAACTGCATGGACAGTGAAGTGAGGTAAAAAATGAGCACTATTCACACCCAATGTATATTGTAGTCATATTTGCCATGGATCTAACATCATGTTTCTTCTGAAATGCTTGCTTTTTACGTGATACATTCAATATCCATTGAAGAAGAAAAGGCTTATGACTGTTTGTAGCCTGGTCTCTTTATCTCTTTATTCTCTTATACTAAATTATGAGATTTTGTCCTACTCATCTGGGTTATTTTTCTTTTTGGCTTTGCTTCCAAGAATGAAATTTGGCCCATTTTTTCTGCATTGGGATTTGAAGAAGGCAAATAGGAGCGTCTGCAAAACATACATATTGGAAAAGATGACTTCTAATGCTGAAAAAGAGGCAGAGACCAAGGTTTTAGAAAATGGATACCCAGTCTTGCAAAGATGAGGTGCTAAATCCTGCAGTGATGCTGAAAGGTACTCAGGTGTCATGGTAGATAGCCAGGTGAATAAAAGCTCCCAGTACAATTAAGTTGCTATAAGAGGGCAAATGTTGTCCTTGGGTGTATAAATGGCACAATATCAAATAAGAGTAGGAATGAGGTATTATCTCTGTACATAGCATTAGTGAAACAATTACTAGAATACTGTGTCCAGTTCTGGTGTCCACACTTCAGAAAGGATGTTTAAAAAGTTGGGAAAGGTTCAGCAAAGAGCTTACAGGAATGATTTGCTGTTTGGAATGTATGTTTTACAGTGACACTTGGATAAGCTAACTATATTCAGCTTCTTACAAGAGAAGGTTAAGAGGTGGCTTGATTGTAGTCAACATGTACCTACATGGGGAGGAATTTTCTGACAGTAGGAGAAAAAAGACATAGCACGATCCAGTGGCTGGAAGCTGAAGCTAGACAAGTTCAGTTTAGAACTAAGGCATACATTTTTAATATTGAGAGTAATTAATGTATCTTGGCACATGCTATAGCTCAAACAGAAGTTATGGGCTTGATGCAAAAATTACTGGGTGAGGTCCAGTGGTCTGTGTTATTCAGAAAATCAGACTCGATGATCATAATGGTCTCTTCTGGGCTTAATAACATAAGCTCCTAAACCCCCTAAATCCTAAAAAACTAAGTAAGTGGCCTGTTTTTCAAAAGTGCTAAGCATCCACATTTACTTCAGTGAGAGCAAATGGGTGCTTGATACTTTTAAAAGTCAGGCAGCTTATTTCCTAGGTGCCTAAATATGATTGTAGAAGTCTAATTTTAGGCACCAATTTTTGAAATCTGAGCCTGAAGTGTTATAATACAAGCTTTTAACCTGGGTAAACTGAAGTTATCAAGTCCACATTGGCACCAATACTCCTACTAAAATGAGGGCTGCTGAGTTGGAACCCAGGACACCCATAAATTAGTAGCTGCTACCTCCCAGAAGGTTTAGACAACCAGTACTGACTTAGGCCTGGTCTACAATAAAAAGTAAAGTCAAAGAAAGCTGCCTTAAGTCAACCTGTTAATATATGTGTCCACACTACTGGGTCATTTACGCCGACCTAAGTCGCCTCTAATGTAGACTTCTGTAATCCACCTCTGCAAGAGGCGTAGCACTTAATTCTATTTTCATAGGTCGACTGCGAGGTAGTGCAGATGCAGCGTTGTGTACTTGTACTTAATTGGCCTCCAGGTGGTGTCCCACAATGCTCATCCATGACTGCTCTGAAGGTCATTCTCAATGCTGCTGCACCGCAGCCAGGTACACAGGAAACAGCCCCTTCCCTGCTAAAGCCCCAGGAATTTTTGATTTCCCATTTCCTGTTTGATCAACATTGGGAGCGTGCCAGCTTGCGCACAGCTGATCATGGAGACTAAACGTCCCAAACACACTCCAGCCTGGTCTGCACAGGAGGTGGTGGATCTCATCGCTGTGTAGGGAGAAGAGTCTGTGCAGGCAGAGTGCCGATCCAGCAGAAGAAGTGCTGACACCTATGCAAAGATTGCTTGTGGAATGGGGGAGAAGGGCTACCTGAGGGGGACACAGCAGTACCATGAGAAAATAAAAACTTTGCCAAGCATACCAGAAGGAAAGGGAGGTGAACAGTCGTTCTGGTGCTGAACCCCACACATGCCAGTTCTACAACAAACTGCATGCAATTCTCAGGGGTGACTCTACCAGTACCCCCACAAGCAACGTGGACACCTCACAAGTGTGTGAGTCTAGGGACAACAAGGAGAATGATATGGTGGATGAGGAAGAGCAGAAGGAGAATGGGAGACAGGGAAGTGCTGGATCCATTCTCCCCAAGAGCCAGGAAATATTTTTAACCCTGGAGCCCTGTAGATTGCAGGACATCACAGTGGCCAACCGTGATGATGGGGAAGGCACCTCTGGTGAGGATACAGTTACAATCAAAGTCTAGTTAAACTTTAGCAGGCACACACATTCAGTGGTATTGCATGTTTACTGTGAAGAAAAAGTGAGGTGCTGTGGTTCTCTGCTTACAAGAAGCTGCTCCAGCTACGCAGAGGGTGGCCCCTGAAAAGACTGTTTATGGGGGCTGGGATAGCCTGGGAATCCTCCATGGATATCGCTAGGAAACTTTCATGGAGGTACTCTGCAATCCTTTGCAGAAGGTTTCTGGGCAGGGCAGTCTTATTTCTTTCGCCATAGTAGGACACTTTCCCACGCAACTCCTGAATTAATTCTGCTGGCATCATTGCGGTATACAGCATAGCAGCATAAGGACCGGGTCTGTACCCAGATGCTTGCAGCATCACCTTCCTTTCCACCTCTGTTACCCTCAGGAGACTGGTATCACATAGAGTTGCCTAGGGGAAACGGGGGAAGTTCTCATTAAAAGTGCTCTTACAAGAAAAAAAGGGGCTTGCAGACCCACCCCACTCCATCACATTCTGGATCGCCAACCATAGGACTGCTAGTGTGCCTTTATTGTGCTCGACATGGGTCGGCAAGTGGTTTAAAGTGGCAGATAGGGGACTGGGACCTCACATGAGGGATTCAGCAATTTGGGAGTGAAAAAGTTCCCCTTCCCTCTGCCCCATTCGTAAACAGCTTCCCGTGGTGCTATGGGGGAGGGTCATTGTTCGACTACTACCTCTGCTCCTGACATGAGCATGCTATAAACTTCATTAAAAGTGTGGTCACCCATGACCTGGGAGTGGGGGAGCTACTCATTATGGCTGGAGCAGCAAAACTGCGCAGTGAACAGTTATGGATTCTGATTATGTTTTGGTTTGCACCTAGTGTAATAAGAGTGGGGATTTTAAAATGAAAATAGCCTTGCTATGGAAACATTTTATTCATATACAATGGCTCCTTTATTTTTTCCCTTAACTGACAGCTGGAAATGTGACCTTCAGCATGTCATCAACACCTGAAAGCATCCTTTCCCTGATCAGGAAGAGGAGAAAGAACGCGAGAGGACATTTTCACCGAGATAATGAATGCCTCCGGGACAGCTGACACAGAGCTGAGAGTGTGGAGGATTTCACTGTCCGAGAAGTTAGACATGGACATTGAGAGCAGGAAAGCTTCCAATGAGTGAAAGCATGCAGCGCAGGATTCTGAGGGACCAAGCAGACATGTTGAGGCATCTGGTTGAACTGCAGGAACAGAAGCAGTAGGGTAGAGTCCTCTGCAGACCCTGGTGGACAGCCAGCCAGCATCGCCTGGTGCAGAATCACCCTCCTCCATGCGTTCTATGAGACATGGGCGAAAAGTCCATTATCCCTTTCACTTAACTAAGGGGAGGATATGAGGAACAGAAGGTGCTCATTCACAGACCTTTGATGGTCTGGAATGCGGTGTTATGTTACACACTGAAAATGTTTCTCCCATTCCAACTTTACAACCCCTTTTCCCCAAGGTTACCTTTTTTTTCTGTTCTCCCTTTTTACTTATGTTTGTTAAATAAAGTAAATGAATTCAAGAAATAAATGTTCTTTATTGAGTAGAAGCAGTGGGCTTGGGCAGGGGGTTGGCTTTACAGGGACAGTGATACAAGGCAGGTGAAGGTTTCGGAAAGCACAATGTAGACAAGCAGCTCACATTACTGTGACTCATTATTGAAATGGCTTTTCAAAGCCTCGCGGATACACAGCGCCCCTTGCTGTGCTCTTCTTATTGCCCTGGTGTCTGGCTGCTCAGAAATGACTGACATGATCTGTCTCAACTGCCCACCCCTGCGGAAAATTTCCCCCCTTTTTTTCATAGATATCATGGAGCACACAGAAGGCAGCTATAACCATGGGGGTGTTCTCTTCACTAAGGTCCAACCTCGTTAGTAAACTTCTCCAGCGCCCTTTCAAATGGTCAAAGGCACATTCAACTACCATTCTGCACTTGCTGAGCCTATAATTGAACTGTTCCTTACTGCTGTCCAGGTGGTCGGTGTATGGCTTCATAAGCCATGAGAGCAAGGGGTAGGCTGGGTCCTCCAGGATAACTATGGGCATCTCAATGTCGTCAATGTTCATTTTGTGGTCTGGAAAGAAAGTCCTGGATTGCAGCTTTTTGAACAGATCCAGGTTCCTAAAGATGTACACGTCATGAACCTTTCTTGACCATCCTACGCTGATGTTGGTGAAATGCCCTCTGTGATCCACCAGCGCTTGCAACACCATTGAAAAGCAGGGCCACTGAGAGTGGGTTTGGGCCCTGGTGAAAAAAAATTTTTGGGCCCCCCAGCAGGGGCAAACCGGCTAAACAGGGCCGATGAAGCCAGAGAAGCCGGGTCCCGGGCCCCCTTCTGGACCGCCTGACCCCGGTAATTTGTACCGGCTTCCCCTCCTCTCTCATTGGCCATGTTGAAAAGTATCCCTTTCCGTTTATGTACTCTATGGCAAGATGGTCTGATGCCAAGATGAGGATATGGGTACCATCTATCACTCCACCGCAATTAGGGAATCCCGTCATGGCAAAACCATCCACTACGTCCTGCACATTTCCCAGACCCTTTGTAGCATAGATTAATGGCCCTGCATAGCAGCTCCCACAGTTGATTTACCTACTCCAAATTGATTCCTCACTGACCGGTAACTGCCTGGCGGTACAAGCTTCCAAATAGCGATCACCACTTGTTTCTCCACTGTCAGAGCAGCTCTTATCTTTGTGTTGCTGAACTGAAGGGCAGGGGAAATCTCTGCACAATGTTCCTGGAAGGTGGCCTTCTGCATTTGGAAGTTCTGAGCTGCTGCTCATCATCCCATACTTGCAAAATGATGCGGTCCCGCCAGTCAGTGCTTGTTTCACTGGACCAGAAATGGCGCTCAACACAATGCAGCTGCTCTGTGACTGCCAGCAGCAACTGTGAATTGTTTTTTTCAATGGCTTGCAGCAGGGCTGCTTGTAGGACATCGCGATGTTCCGCATGGTGGACCCTACTTCGGCTCTGGAAATACTGCAGGAGAAAGCCTGAGGTGTTTGAGATGCTCACAGCAAGAGTGCACAGCTGAGAAGACTCCATGCTTCTGGGGTGATGGCGTACGTGCAGTGGTTTTAAGGCGTGAAAACCACTGGCTTGTTTGCAGTTGAGCACAGTGCATCATGGGGTGCCAACACAAAGTTCTCATTCCCCTCTGTGACAATGTTTTGGTCCCATGAGGCATTGCACAAACTTCCCAAAACACACTGTGGCAAGTTACATGTTGAGATAGCTACCCACGATGCACTGCTTTGTGCATTGATGCAGGCACTGCTAGTGAGGACTCGCTCCATCGAGATAATGAGCATGGTGTGGCTACGCACAATCGACTTAATTTATTTGGAGGCGCAAGGTCAAATTACATACAGTCAACTTAATTTTGTAGTGTAGACAAGCCCTTTAAATCCTGCTTCCACTAACGTGAAATACAAACCTTCCACTGACTTCATTATAAGCCAGTTTGGGCTCCTACACTGTAGCTGCACAAGTTGTAAGTGATGCTGATTGGCAAGGGGAAGTAGCTTTAGGACTTCACAAAATTTTGACTGTTCCTTCAATGGAGTCAATTAATTGACTTACACAGAATTGCACCCTGCTTGCTGACAATCTGAATTTGGCCCAGTAGAAATCATTATATAAGGCTAAATGTTATTTTAGTCTATATTGGATCAAACTCTCCATCTCGTATGTCTCCCATTCCGCTACTTATCTGCCTCACGTGAGAGGATTAATCAGTGAATGCTTGTACAGTGTCGTGACTGGATTTAAGTCCTGATCCGACTTGCTTTCACATCAATGGAAGTCTTTCCATGGACTTCAATGTGCGTCGGATGGGGCCCTGAAAGTGTTCGCATTTTCAGGACAGGGATTGTTTGTCAACTCTTAAAAATAGAAACGAATGCCATGGAGTCACAGTCCTGCGGGAACCCCCTCTGCTGAACATTCACCAGGCTGCTATGTTGGACCCACACACTGGATCCACCTGCTTCTGAGCTCCCTTATGTCTCAGCCCGTGTCTCTTTCTTTGGCCTGTAAGCTCAT
The DNA here is from genome assembly GCF_025201925.1 of Gopherus flavomarginatus. Lineage (NCBI taxonomy): Eukaryota > Metazoa > Chordata > Testudines > Testudinidae > Gopherus > Gopherus flavomarginatus. Next base: position 271,970,012 of record NC_066619.1, on the reverse strand, counting down.
TCCTTGGGCACAGACTCTCTGTCTGACACCCCTTCTCAAAGTGAGATCCCATTGTCCAGCGGCCGTAGCCCTGGGATTGGTGCTGAACCCCCCAAGACCTCCATAGCTTAAACATGCCCTCCTCAGAACTCCATCCTTGTGGGCACTCTGGTTTTCAGTTTAACCCTTTGGTGACATATAATAATTGAAGTCAATAAGACACAGACTTGGCGGAGGGATCTCTACACCAATCACTCTTTACTTTTAGACCGCACACGAGATATACAGATCCAAGCAAAATAAGAAACATCTTACACCATTCCCTGCTTCTGTTTCCTCATCACTCTGAATTGTTCTTCAGGATTTGGCCAGGTATCTTTCAGGGTTCCACATCCCCTCTCCTGGACTTGACTCCTCCAGTCCAGGTTCCTCTTTTTTTCTGGTAGGTGTGAGAGCTGCTCTGAGAAAATGTAGCACTTCTAAAACTTCCAGTCCCCTCTGCCATAGACACAATACAGCAGTACAACAAAAAAAGAAGCCAAAATCCACTTACTGTGAACGGGCTTGGCAACACCTGGTCAGCCTCAAGTCCTCCTCCTCAGGTGATCAGGGACCCCGTCAGGTGATCTGTTGCTTGGTTGCCACCTACCTAGATTCTGGACTTTAAAAATTGGTTTGTTGCTGCTTTGGTCACGCTCTTTAGCATAACCATTGTTCATCCAGGGAGGGCCTTTTCAGTTGTTGATTGCACTCAATAACTGTCTTATTCAGAAGCAGAGAAGTAGGCACCACTTCCTAACACAAGAAGTGTGATGCAATACTAGAGCAAAAGACATCCATAAGACCTAAACCTACAGGAAGTTCGTAAAAACAGACAGACAGCGACGTAGGATTGCTTATAGTGATGAAGGTGATATAGAAACCTATATTGACTAGTTTGTACAGCAGCTAGCACAATGGGGGCTAGATGTCAGGAGTAAGGCCCTCAGCTGCTCCTGCTCCTGATAGCCTAACAAGCTAGCTAGGCTGCCTGATGGACCATTCTGCCTGATTGGCCGAGGAAGCCAGCAGGCCAGTTCTTAAAACTCAGCAGTAGGCTGCAGGATGCTCAACACATGTGCCCTTTCTACTTCCTTGTGCTTGTCTCTCCAAGCCCTGCTCCTGCTTTACTCCTCCACTACTCCAGCCCAGATCCTGCCTTGCACCCAGCTTTGTTCCAGGCACAGAACCAGCCCTGCTTCTGCCTTCTCTGACTCCTGGTAATCCGTTTCTGATATGCTGCTCTGACTCTGTCTCAATCCTGGGCTCTGGAATTCAGACTCTGACCACCTATGACCTGGTCCTCTTGACAGTTTGAGCAGCCCAAAGTAAACAGAGGAGAACTAGGCTAACAAGGGATCCAGACCTGTAGCTAGTATGGATCCCTCCCTGGACAATATTCCCCTACCAGAGATATGGGGAGCTTGCAGACTTGGCAGTCCCAGGCCACTATGCTGCAGGCAGAGGTTGTTGCTCTACAGGTACAGAATTTAGTACTGCTCAGGCAGGCAGCACCACCCCCAATTCCTTCACCCACTCCACGTGAGCCAAACACTCCCTAGCCTGGTAAGTTTAGTGATGATTGGGGCACATTTGGGGTGTTTCTTAATGCCGGCTCCTATTCCTGCTCTGCTCACAGTCATTTCCCCCACACCAATGCAGAGTGGGCTGATTATCAGCCTGCTGACTCAGGAGGGTTAAGCCTGGGCATTGTCACTCCTAGAGGAAAGCAAGCCACCTCCTAGGCAAGCTTGAAGCCATGGCCTTCAATGGCCCTGGGCATGAGTGTGCAAGCCAAGACTCTGCCCTTTGGGCATTGCAGCAGGGATGTCGGCCTGTTGCTAAGTATGCAGCAGAGTTCCACTGCTTGGTAGCAGATACTGAATGGAATGAGGTCATACAGCATTATTTATTTATTTTGCCCCAGGTCCCTAAATGGACCCCTCAGGGATTGAACTCACAACCCTGGGTTTAGCAGGCCGATGCTCAAACCACTGAGCTATCCCCCAGGTCGGCCTAGATGATGACATCAAAGGCGAGCTGGTAAGAGTGGACTCCCCACCCACTCCGGATGCCTTGACCGACCTCAGCATCAAGATTGACAACCATCTGATGGAATGCCATGAAGCGAGGTCAGCTTCCCGATTCCCTTGCCATCTCCAGCCCACCAACCTGGTGCACTTTCCCCATAGCCTGAATCCATGTAGCTTCACCCTATCTGGTCCCACCTCGCCAACACAGAGAAAAGGCAGCGCTGGGCATCGGGGCAATGCCTATATTGTGGAAGACCAGCACACTTTGTGTCAGGTTCTCCTGCTAAGCTCCAATCTGCACCCAAGTCAAGGAAGGCCAAACCCCAGCCCCCACCTTGTCTCTCTATAATTGTATCTGTCTGTTTATGTTTTTACATTAGCTACTGCAATTACCACAGCCCCTTTCCTCTTGATTCCTCTTCTCTACTAGTTCTTCGCAGTGCAAGGTTGCCCTTTTGAGGGGAACTTTTTCCCAATGTGCCTTTCTGTGGCTGGCCCTTTCAATATGGCAAAGATGAGTAGTTGCACTCCTAAAGTGACCCATTTTCCAATTTTTGAATCATTTTGCTGCTGGCTGCATCACCTTCTTTTCCAGATGGCAAGTACCTGTCACATTGGTCCTTGTTTTTTCCTTTCTTAAAGTGGAGGAGAGGGCACATTCTCCTAGTGACCAACACCAACAGTAATGTTGAGTCAATAGTAAAAGAGGATAATTCATAGATAGTCAAGAGGCTGAAATAAAGGTCACATAAAGTGTTGGTAAGGCAATTCTGAATAACACAGACATTCACAAAAATCAATAACTATTTGTGGCTAATTTACAAACAGAAGAAAGAATGGGCTAAATTTCTCAAATAAATTTTGCCTAGCTCTAGATAAAAAATATTGATCCTTAAATGTGACACTGGTGAATATTGCTACCTTTTTTTTTTTTTTTTAGTTCAGGCTAGTGTCTTTGGGAGAGAAATTCCCCATTTGTGGGTGAGGGAAAAAGAAACATTTGTTTGCAAGGGTTTTTTTTTCATTGTGTCTCTTTAACACTACAGAAAAGCTTAGAATGTCACAAACACTTTGGAGGGAGCTGGATTAATGGGCAGAGTGCAGGTGATGCATCATGAATTAGAATATTATTATTGATGTATAAGCCCTATGACCTGAAGTTCCAGAGGGGAAAGAGCTCTCTGCTTCCTCTTTTGGTGAAAAAGGGGAGGTGTTACTATAGAGCACTTCATTTGCATAGGCTATCTACCCACAGTTCCACCAGTGACACTCAGGAAGTCACTGTAACTACCCAGAAACTTGGATTTAGTGGGGTAGTGAGCTCCTAAAAGCCTGAACTCTGTCTTGGGGGTGGTGGTGTAGCAAGAGACAATGCAGACTGATGATTTCTGATGATGATGATGCAGAGAACAGCAGGAGAGTTAAGTAGACTCTGTTGATAAAGCTGTATTATTAAGCTCATTTAGGTGGTGCTGTCTCTGGGCAGAACTAGGCAAGCAGTGCCCATGGGAGTAAGAGATAGACTGGCAGAAAGACACTTGGACTGCTGCTACTTGCTGATCCCAACTGTGAGTGGGTTTGGTGAGAGTGTTGTTACAGGACTGTTACCCGTGGGACATTCTCCTGGCAGATAGAAAGGATGTTAGATGGACAACTATGAAAGTTACTGGGAGAGGGGTATTTTGCTGTTTGTTTGCTTACATAGTCTGTTGCTCTGTTTTCAGGTTACAACTGTTTCCTTTTCACTATGCAGTCCCAGAGTCCTTGGGAGTGGGGAAGTTCTGCCTGTTAAGAGCACCTAGGGAGGGTGTTCCATTTTCCCAGGTTTTTGGGTGGAGACTCCCAAAGGGTTAGTTTTTTGGTGAGAGGGATTCTGATTATATTGAACCCAGGTCTTTTTGCTGCTAACACCAGGCAGAAGGATTATATTCATTATTCAGTATTTACAATGTTGGCATGGTAATTTAAAAAGAACATTACAGCACACAATCCCTGTCCTGATGAGTTTATCATCTACATCAGGAGATGCAGAGTGAGGGAACCAGGAGACCTGTACTCTATTCCCAGCCCTGTTAATGGCCTGTTGTTATGATGCTGAACCAGTCACTTCACCTCTGTTGGGAGAGAAGATGAATTCAGATTTTAGCCAAATAGCCACAAAAAGATCCAGAAAGACAGGAAGAAATATGACTGGCTCTTCCTGGACAAAAGGGGAGAGGTCAGGAAAGAATGGATCTGAGAGTCATCAGCAAAGGGATGATGAGAGACTAGGAGAGTAGATGAAATGGTGCAAGGGGGAAAAAGGAACGGACTACAGCCATATCCCTGGTAAGCAACAGGAAAGAAGGGGATAGGAGGAAAGAGGATCCAGTGACGGTAATGCTGTTGAAGCAGCCAGCAAGTTAGAAACTACACCAGGAGAGGGAAGTAATTGAAGCTCAGAACTGCACCAGCTACCCGTGTATTTGTGTTCTTACCTTGTGTGCCTGCATTTGTGTTCTTACCCTGTTCTTACCCTCTATGTCTGTAAACCGTGTACCCTGCCTACTGTGTGCTCACTTGTAAATATCTCTACAAGAAGCTTTAAGAAGTACTTCTACCTACACTGTCTCGGAATGATGCCATGATTTGTAACTTCTAGGCTGGATTGTTGTGTACTTTGTTTCTGTATTAGTAAAGGGCTCCATAGACTTTAGCTGATGTAAAATGCGTCTGCTACCAAGATTCTTACTTGTACTTATTCAAGCTGTTTCTCTGATATTCTGATCTCCATTTTGGCTTCCTACTAAATTTCACACTACATAAATTAATGCTTTCTGGACATTAAAAGCTTTCTGACAATATGGTCCTGGATATCCCCGTGTACTTTTGACTCCTCTTATACTGATCCAGGGCCTTGAGGTGCAGTACATCGCAAAGTAACACAGGCCAATAGAAAATCAGCAATGTGCCTGAAATACCAAACAGCAGTCTGGATTTCACAAGTGTTTGGACTGCTGGGGGTTTTGGCTTGGGCCATTAGAGAAGGGGGAGAGGCAGTCAATGCTTTTGGATCTGGATTCAGATTCCAGCCTCTCAAAGTTTAAGGAGTTTGGATCTGAGGTTTTGGTTCTGGCACATTGCTAATATCAGTGCAAACCCATATAAGAACTTGGATAGATCTGGTTATCGTTGACATAATGTTAAGAGGTTTAGGCTTCTTGCTGTCCGTGGGGATGCCCATTGTAATCAAGAGCTTTCTGCCTTGCTAGTCTGACAGGCAGCTAAGACTTCTGCAAAGAGCCCACCAGTTTGATGCTCCTCATTACATTGTTGCAGCCAGCTCACCCCTCTCTGGTTGGTAGGTCTGTTTGTTAGGGTTGAGCAGAGATCCATCTGACAGCAGCCACCTCTGCCCCCAGTCCATCTTCCTCTCCCTCACGGTGAGACTGGAGCACTGGTGGGACCATAATCTTCCCTTAGGAGGGAGAAGAGACCCCACAAGACATGGCTCCCTTTTCAGGCAAACACCAGGGCCAAGAAACAGACCCTACACAGAGCACATCCCAGAAAGAGGGGGGACAATGAGAGGCCCCCTTTTCCCTCTACCTAAACTCAGCTCTGCATTTGAGTAGTTTTGGGGGGGAGGGTGACCAAGCTACTTCATCTTCTCCCCTCTGCCCGTCCCCCACTTCTCTCCCCCCTGCAACATAACATAAGAACAGTCATACTGGGTCAGACCAAAGGTCCATCTCGCCCAGTATCCTGTCTTCCGACAGTGGCTTGTTCCAGATGACCCAGAGGGAATGAACAGGACAGGTAATCATCAAGTGATCCTTCCCTAGCTGTTGTCCATGCCTAGCTTCTGGCAAACAGAGGCTAGGGACACCATACCTTCCCATCCTGGCTAATAGCCCTTGATGGACCTATCCTCAATTAATTTATTGACTTCTTTTTTGAACCCTGTTATAGTCTTGGCCATCACAACATCCTCTGGCAAGGAGTTCCACAGGTTGACTGTGCATTTTGTGAAAAAATATTTCCTTTTGTTTGTTTTAAACCTGCTGCCTATTAATTTCATTTGGTAGCCCCATGTTCTTGTGTTATGAGGAGTAAATAACACTTCCTTATTAATTTTCTCCACACCAGTCATGATTTTAAAGACTTCTATCATATCACTCCTTAGTCGTCTCTTTTCCAAGATGAAAAGTCCCAGTTTTATTAATCTCTCATTCAGCAGCCATTCCATACCCCTGATCATTTTTGTTGCCCTTTTCTGATCCTTTTCCAAATTCAATACATCTTTTTTGAGATGGGAAACCAGATCTGCACGCAGTATTCAAGATGTGGGCGAACCATGGATTTATATAGAGGCAACATGATTTTTTTTGTCTTATCTTCCCCTTTCTTAATGATTCCCAACATTATGTTTGCTTTTTTAAAAATATGGCTGCACATTGAGTGGATGTTTTCAGAGAACTATCCAGAATGACTCCAAGATCTGTTTCTTGAGTGGCAACAGCTAATTTAGACCCCATCATTTTATATGTATAGTTGGGATTATGTTTTCCAATGTGCATTACTTTGCATTTATCAACTCATAGACTTTAAGGTCAGAAGGGATCACTATGATCATCTAGTCTGACCTCCTGCACAATGCAGGCCACAGAATCTCACTCATCCACTTCTATAACAAACCCCTAACCTATGTCTGAGTTACTGAACTCCTCAAATTGTGGTTTGAAGACCTCAAGCTGCAGAGAGTCCTCCAGCAAGTGACTCATGCCCCATGCTGCAGAGGAAGGCGAAAAACCTCTAAGGCCTCTGCCAATCTTCCCTGGAGGAAAATTCCTTCCCGACCCCAAATATAGCGATCCGTTAAACCTTGAGCATGTGGGCAAGACTCACCAGCCAGCACCTAGGAAAGAATTCTCTGTAGTAACTCAGATCCCACCCCATTTAACATCCCATCACAGACCACTGGGCATACTTGCCTGCTGATAATCAAAGATCAATTGCCAAATTAATTGCTAAAATTAGGCTATCCCATCATACCATCCCCTCCATAAACTTATCAAGCTTAGTCTTAAGCCAGATATGTCTTTTGCCCCCACTATTCCCCTTGGAATCTGCCATTTTGTTGCCCCATCACCCAGTTTTGAGAGATCCTTTTGTAGCTCTTTGCAGTCTGCCTGGGACTTAACTATCTTGAGGAGTTTTGTATCATCTGCAGATTTTGCCACCTCACTATTTACCCCTTTTTTCAGATTGTTTATGAATATGTTAAATAGGAATTGGCCCAGTACAGACCCCTGGGGGACACCACTATTTACCCCTCTCCATTCTGAAAACTGACCATTTATTTCTATTCTTTGTTTCCTATCTTTGAACCAGTTACCTATCCATAAGAGAACCTTCCCTCTTATCCCATGACTGCCTACTTTGCTTAAGAGTAACTGCCAGGCCAGTGTGTGTGTCTGGCCATGTGTGCATATGCGTGTGTAGGAGGTGCGAGGAAGAGGCTATTGCTGTCTGGTGCACCTGGATTCTAGCAAATTCTGAGGAGTGCTGGTACTCCTGAAAGAGAGAGGCCACTCCCCTGCCTCCAAACCCAGCCTGGGTTTTGGCAATGAAGGACTTTCACACCCTCAGAGAAGCTATGTCTGCAAATCTGGGTTTAGCCAGGGAAGGCTCCCAAGAACTGAAATTCCCTACAGGAAGCTGCTGTTCAAGTCCAGGAAAAAGCCTTCTTTCTGTCAGGGAATCCTGTGTCACATCAGATGCTCATGAAGACGAGGGCAACACAGAGTTGTTACCACCTGCCTATAAGAAACTGTGAGGGTCCATCCCACATGTAGAGATAGTGGTCATCTTTGGTAATGGAATTAGCTCTCTTCTAGTGGGGATGGTTTCCCTGAAAGATCCTTCTATTAGCAAGCTCAGGAGAAATCAGTATGAGCTGGTTACAAACACCATTTTCGTAGGTTCAGCCAGGGCCCAATGTTCATCTAAGACGTTAATCAGTTGGCTCTGGAGTCTAGACCTGGATCACAGGAGTTGCCAGACCCAGTCTGACCAGTGGTCCATCTTGCCCAGTATCCTGTCTCTGATGGTGGCCAGCACCAGATGATTCATAGGAAGGTGCAAGAAACTCCGTAGTGAGCATTTGGAATAACCTGTCCACAGCAACCATTTCTCCTTAACCCATGTCAGTGGTTGACTATGCCCTGAACTGTGAGGGTTTATAGCGTATATTGTATATGTCCTACCTGGTCTAACTTTGGATGTTCTTACCATATCCATGTCTAAACTTTTTTGAATCCTATTAAGCTTTTGGCTTTAGTGATGTCCTGTGGCAATGAGTTCCATGGGCTAGTTCTGCCTTGTGGTTAAAAAAAAGTCTCCTTTTATCAATGTTAAATGTATTATTTATGGTAGGACCAGAGCCCCATTGTAGTAAGTGTTGTACAAACACAGAACAAACAGACAACCCCATCCTGAAGCAATTGCTGAATCAGTTTCAATGAACGTCCCGTTGTATTTTGAGAGAGGTTAAGTAGGAGTAGCCAATATACTACGTGCACTAAAAATTAAGTTATAGGCATTTTAAGCATACTCCATTTCTCTGATGGCATAGGCAGGGAAGTCTGGAGAGTAAAAGTCTTCAGAGTTAAGCACATAGTGTACCACCCAGAGCAGGGGAAAGGGATGCTGGAGGATGGCTAATGTGCAGTTATGTGAAAGAGGACTCACTGTGCTGGCTGGTATAGTTAGGGATGCCTGTCAACACAGCCAAATAACTGCCTGTAAACATTTTCAGGAACTGAACTATGTGTCTTGTTATGTAGCTGGCAAATGCTGCACCCAATTACAATTAACTAAAATTATTAACCACTTAGTAACGCACGCCGTAACCCTGTTTTTATCCATTTGTGTCCATAACCAGTTTACTGGCATGGTAAAAAAATGGTAGTGTGGAAGGGGCCTAACATAAGAGTATAGGAGAGACACAGCCTCGGGGTGCAAAGGGCAATTCTGGGAGCTGGCCAGAAAAGGGCCAGATTCTGCCCTCAGCTACACTTGTGCAACCCATCAATTGCAATGCAGTTTTATAGGTGTCATCAAGTGCAATTTTTAGTCCCTAGATGGTAATATATGAGCCTTTGGGAATGAAACTTATTAACTAGTCAAACCAGCTGGATTTCCTTCTTTGACAGGGTAACTGATTTGGTGGCTAGGGGGAATGTGGTAGACATAATATACCTGGACTTCAGCAGGGCTTTTGACACAGTCCCACGTGACAGTCTGATAAGTCAGCTGGAGAAATGTGGGCTCAGTAGCACTGCCATTAAGTGGATATATAATTGGTTAAACAACTGAAAACAAAGAGTAACTATTAATGGAATGAGGTCAGGTTGGAGGGAGGTCTCAAGTGAGGTTCCACAGGGATCTGTTCTGGGTCCAGTGTTATTTAACATCTAATAATAATGACCTGGATACAGGAGAAGAAAGCATACTGATCAAATTTGCAGATGACACAAAGCTGGGGGAGGGGCCTGGAGTTCGAAGATAGAGCTAATATTCAGAGGGATCTTGCTAAATTGGAGAACTGGGCTATAGGACAGAAAATGAAATTCAGCAAAGACAAATGTAAGGTGCTACACTTAGGAAAGAAAAACCAGATGCACATATACAGAATGGGGGATAAAAGGGTTAGCAGAAGCACTGCTGAGAAGAATCTGTGAGTTGTGGTGGATCACAACCTCAACATGAGTCAGCAATACAATGCAGGTGCAAGAAAAAGCAAATGCAATTTTGGTTGCATTAACAGAGGCATAGCATGCATGTCACGGAGGTGATGGTACCCACTCTATTTGGTGCTGGTTAGTCCTCAGCTGGAGTACTGTGTCCAATTTTGGTCACCAATATATATAAAAGATAGAAACTGGAAAGGATCCAGAGGTGAGCAACAAGATCAAAGGGATGGAATGCAAGCCATATGAACAAAGGCTGAAGGAACTGGGTATGTTTGGTTTGGAAAAGAGGAGATTAAGCAGGGATATGATAACAGCCTTCAAATATTTGAAAGGCTACTGTAAAAAAATGAAGAAAAGTTGTTCTTTCTTGCCACAGAGGGCAGGACAAGAAATAATGAGTCCAAAACTAGCTTGTGGTTTTCTGTTGTGTTAGATCACAATTCCTACAGAGGACTGATCACTTACTTACCAGATCAGTGGTCGTGCGTCACCAGTGTGGTTAGATGTTGATAAATGTTTGGCTGTGTGTATGTGTTCCCTCTGTGTGCTGCCCCAGCCCTGCGCAGACAACTGGCACAGCAGACCTCCAGCAAACTGCCCAATGACCACAAGATCCGTTAAAGGAAAAAGGCACCCAGCCAGGTTTATTGTCGTTGAAGCATGGTACTAGTATCCCACAGACTCTACCGGACCACTAATATATGTATGCCCATAACAATAAACCAGCTCAGTGAACAGAGGGACTTTCCATTCCTTCCTAGGCCAGACAAAGATACTCCCTCTGAGATACATCTTTATACCCCAATGCAAACAAGTTAGTACTGCCCCTCAGACATAGTTACTGCCCCCCCTGATGTGGCTCGTTATTATTACCCATCACCTTGGACATGTTGGTTCAGTCAAAACAACTCTCTAGTATGTACTGTTATCCTGACCTTATCTTTTAGGAGGAGTCAGTGTGTTCCTGTTATCCTTGGGGAATGTTTTGGTACCATCCTTAATGTTGGGATGTTCTGGTACCACCTGATATCGGGATGTGTTTGCGTGAGTACTCGGTGACTAGCACTTCTTAGGAATGTATATTTCTGCAATATTAGCCCTGTTCTTGCCAGATTCTGTAAGCAGGTCCTGTCTCATGCCAGGCCTCCAATACAAGAACTTATGTCTCAGGATCTCTTCCTATTACACCTTCTAACCCTATGATTCTATAATTATTTCTTGGCTTTCTTATACGTAATTAGATCAAGCTTTTAATCAAGGGATCCTAGGTACAAGTTCTACTGGTATGGCTCCATTATTGTTTGAATGCGTGTTGTTTAAAGGTGGGGTACCCTCTCAGCATGTCAGTAAAAGGCATGTTTCCATGCAAAGTCTTGCCCCCTGATCCAAAGCCTTTTTAAGCCAACAGGAGTTTTTCCACTGATTTCAGTGAGCTTTGGATTGGGCAGTTCCCTAAACTGAACAACCAAGGAAAGGATTTAAAATGCAGACCCAGATGGCAGAGAGTGAAAATTTGCCTGGTGCTCCAGCCAAGTCTGGAGATAACACACAGGCTGTAACCTGGGTGTCTCTGGGAATTTTGACTGCTTCAGTGTGACTGTACACAGAATCAAGGTGGTTGTGATACAGGTCAGTGACATACATTACCGTGTTGTACTCTCCCAATGGGTTATAAAATATTTTAGGCTTGGTTGAGTGGGCTATATAAGAACAACTTGAATAGGTCAGCAGGTGTCACCACTAGTAGCTTGTCTTTTACAGTTTGGTGTCCATTCCCTTGAGTGCCTTTCACAAAGGTGGCATGCCAGGAAATGGCACTGCTAAATATTAAATGGCAGATTTGCACAAGCGATGTTGTTTCTCTCCATGTTAGTGAGTGGAGCTGATCAAAGAGGAAGTCTCAGCTACCCTGGAACTAGAGACTATATTGAAAGGGGTGATCCCTTCACAGGTGCAAAACCATAGGGCCCGAGTCAGACTCCCAGGCCTGGCTGTCCTCTGTGAACACCCCACCTCTGGTTCTCTTCTTCCAGCCACCAATTGTTCTTCTCTCCCTGCAAGCCACAGCTTCTAAAAATGAGTAACTCACAACAGCTGATACCAAACCACAATGGGCATGATTCTGGCTCTCAGGTAGGTCAGTTTTACACAGATGCTTTCAATGGAGCTATTCTTGATTAGGGTGACCAAATGTCCCGATTTTATAGGGACAGTCCTGATTTTTGGGTCTTTTTCTTATTTAGGCTCCTATTACCCTCCCACCCCATCCCAATTTTTCACACTTGCTGTCTGGTCACTCTATTCTTGATTGGCATTGGCGTAACAGAATCAGGCCCTATAAATGTAGCATTTGCCTTATACTTACCACCATTTCCTGGCTACCAATGCACTCCTAAAGATGTTCAGAGCTCCTGGCAAATTTCTATGAGGTTCATTCTCTTTTTTTATATAATTGTATGTATACATCTCAGTAGATATAACAGCTGGTCAGGAGAAAATTGTGAATAGGATCAGAGGAGAGGCACAGAAATTATTTTATGGAGGACCTACAATGGAACTCACCTGGCAAGGAGACCTCCCCTATCTTAAAAGAAAAAAAAGTTTTTTTTAAAGACCCAGCAAGGTCTTTAATTAATTAACCGAGTAATAGTTATAAATAGAGGATGGTGGAGTTAACATGCATGGAACTGAACTAGTTGAAATGTGAGCTCTTGGGCTGGTCACAATGTTTCTGCCTACACCTGTTATTTGACAGAAAACTGCATTTTGGATTAAACAAAGCTTTTCATGACAGGTGTCTGCTTTCCATGGGAAATTTCAAGTTTTTGTTGAAATTTTCAGCTAAAAACTGAAAATTTCAGAGTTTTGGCTGAAAAATTTTGTTTTGTTTTTGACAAAAAGTTGACATTTTCTTCAGGGGGAAAAAAATCCATTTTCCAACCAGGCTCTAGTCTGTTCACTCTTCCAGATGGTGAGCAGCCGAAAGAACCTCCATGTGAAGTGTTAAGTGAACAATGAAAGCCCATAATAAGGTCCCTGCTGGCTGGATGTGGTTCATGCTCATCACACTGGTTAGTTCCCAGCCCGGGGACAGAATAATGGAAAGCAGGGCAGGCAGCCTGTTAAAGGGAAACTTCTAAATATATTTGCTTGCGAGAGCCTGTAATGCTTTGGAGGATGGCAGTTGCACACACAGATTAGAGGCGCACACACACATTCATTTGCACACATGTGTCTAGGTCAGGTCCATAATAAAGATGCTAGTCAGCTGCTGACAGTGGCCCACTTCATTGTTGCCGTGGAGAAGCCTGTGGGAGTTGGCCATAGAGGACTAAAAATTCAGGGAGATTCTACGGCATCGGTCTCATTGGTGGAGGGAGTTGGTGCAAGAGGTGAGGCCTCTTGGTGGTACAGCTGCTGGAAGCCCGGGGGGAAGGGAAAATTCCAGTTCCCCAGAGGAAAGAGGTATGACACAGCTAACTGCACCTCCGCTCCTGGTGGGATGTGCCGCTTTCATCTGAATCCCTCTGTGGCTGCTCCGTAGCAGAAGGATAGGGATGTTTTAGGGATAAATGTTGCTTCAGGTAAGATTACCTCTCCCAGGGATTGGCGTATGGAGCTGGGGGCTGAACCAGGGATAGTGCCTAAAAGAATGAATGGTACCATCTCCACCACCTCTATCCCAGAAACCCTGAAGAAGACACCACAGAGCTCCAGCAGAGGCACAGCCATGAGGTCCCCGGGAACAAGAGACAGTGCCACAGAGTCTACACAACCACCCCCAGTGCCCAGCAGGATTTATGTGTGTAGGGTACTCTCTGCTAGTGTAAGTGGAGGCGATGACCCAGGATAGTCTTATTTAGTTTCTGATCATCTGGTTCCACAAACAATTTCTCTCTCTCTCTCACTCTCCCCACAAGGGGGGGACTAGCCTTTTTCCGTCCGTTGATCTTGGATCTTTTCAAAGCAAAGTGATCCAAACAGTCAAGAGTTTGTTAATCCCCTCACTGCAGAGACAGTCTGAATAAACTGATTCACAAGGTAACCGATGCCTTTGTTTAAAGTGAAAGCATCAAAGTGAGACATTCACTTTGTTGAGCCCTAAAAACTGCTTTCAGGGTTCCCAATGTTGCAGGAAGCATCTAGTTTGTCCACAGGCAGAAATCCTCTCCGTTGCTGAATTCCCGAGTGGCAGAATGTCACAATGGGACCCCTCTTTCGTGCTTCTGCTACAGGGTATGAAAATCAGCTGCTTTTGGCTCTTGGGGCTGGAATTGTGTTGCCCATAGAATTGTTGGGCCTCTGTGGGGGTTGGTAGAAATGATGCAGGAAGATTAAACCTGAAGTCATCCTTCCTAACTGCCAGAATGAATCATAATATCTTTCATTTATGTAGAAGCGGGCCAGCTATGCACATTTGTGAAAGGAGACTATTAATAAGTTACTCTTCTGCTTCCCTTTAGCTGTGCTGGGCCAAATCCATCCCTGGCACAACTCCATTCAAGCCCCAGTGAATTTACATCAGGGATGAATGTAGATTGTTCTCTCTTCAAGTGTGTTATAAATTGCTCCTGTAGAAGAAGGGTTTAACCAACATCTCTTGAAGCTATGTGTACAGGAGCAGTCCAAGAATGTATCTTTGTCTGATGGTGGTGAGCTTAATATTTGATTGTGCCTTGAGAGTACAGAAGTTCATTGGTATATCTCCTCTCTCTCTGAGTATGTCTCTCTTCATCATGAACTAGCAAGCAGACAAGAATGGAGAGAGAAAAGACGGATGTCTGTGAGCAAAATTAGTATAGGAAATCCTTATCTATAGCCAACTGGGTGTCCATCCAAAAATGTTCCATGTTGGTTGGATCTGGAAGAGTCATGAAGATCCTGAGCTGTAGCTGTCAAACATGGCTTTGGTTTTTGGTTGGGTGAACCGAGGACCTTCTGGCACGACTAATGAGATGTCGTTCTTGGAAAGTCCATCTAGCTTATATTGAGTAGCTTGCCTGAGCATGAGTTCCCTTAGCAAAGCAAAGCCAGAGATGGTGGCAAGTAGTGTTGGCAAATGGAAGCTTTGGTTGATTCCTTCAACCTGTTTCCTTCTTTGGAAACAGATGCCCTTTGATTTTTCTCACAATTGTTGTGACCCAAGAATAACTTGTTTTTGACAGTAGTGCTCAGGAGGTGGAAAGGCACAACAACTCCCATGAAGAATTCTGGACTCTGGAACGTAGAAGGATGGCTTGATTTGTACAATAACTGCAACTGGCACATGATTTATTGATTACACCCCATCATATGATCGGCCCTCTACTAGTTATAAATAGAGTATTAGAAGTACTAGTGAAACCAGATGGATTGCAGCTGGTCCAGAATGTGGTGAGCCTGTGGCCTAAAATAAAGAGGCAAGAAGCACAATGGTTTGGCATTGAAGATCCTCTTTTGTGCATGAACCAAGAAGTGACGAAGAAAGAGGAACAGTCACAGAGGCTGGCCTCTGCTATTGTAGATG
This sequence comes from Gopherus flavomarginatus, assembly GCF_025201925.1. Taxonomy (NCBI): domain Eukaryota; kingdom Metazoa; phylum Chordata; order Testudines; family Testudinidae; genus Gopherus; species Gopherus flavomarginatus. The sequence continues at coordinate 271,954,719 of NC_066619.1, read as the reverse complement.
TAATCACCCGTGTGAATCCCAAGATATCAAAATCCTAGGTGAAACATCTGCAAGGAGTTTAGGGAAGTTAGTGGGTACTGTCCTGATGTCAACTAACCCTTTTAACTAGCTAGATTGTGCCCATCCCCTGTGTTAGCATGCAAGGGAGGGAGAGAGGGTGTATAAAGCCTCTCCCCCCACCCACTTGTGTCCTTCACAGAGGGGCTTGGCATGACTGCAGTCCTGGTGCTCAGGGAATGCACGGTCTCTACAGGGCTAATGCCACTGTTGGCACTGGCCTGCACAAAGAAGGGGTAATCTAGGAGGGAACAGGCTACTGCCCTTCCCATCAGACCCTCTTAGGATTGGTACAGTGGGCTATTCTCCCAGAAGTACAAAGAAGCATTTGATCTCATGATGCTCAATGCCTGCTGGAGCTGCCACTGTGGTGGGTGGTGCTTCACTGCCCCATATCTAGGGCCATGGCTTAACATCCCATTTGAACCCTCTGTAGTGAGTGGCTCAGTTCAGCTTGGGAATGAGCATTCGCAGACTGGTTCCAGTTTCAAATGTTGACAGGTAGTGTGGTCTCTGGGTGGCAAATAGCCAGCAGGGATGCTGAGGCAGAAGGAATTGGTTGTGGCCTTTCCTCCATCAGCAGGCCCTCAAGGGGTGATGATACTGGCTGGGGAGGAGGAGACTTGGCCAGGAGATGTATTGATTCAGTGCATCCCTTGAGCAGGCTCCCCCACCAGGGCTCCTGTGGAGCAGGAATGCTGAGGGCATGGGGGGGGAGGCATCACTGTCTGCCGTCACTTGGGGTGACTCACCTCTGGGACACAAGAGGAATCATCTGGCATGTGTGGGTGTAACTTACATCTCCCTGCGCCAGCATGGCTGACTCCAGCCCCAGAATAAGCCTTGAGGAATATCAGGCATATTAGCATTTGCACTGAAGTCACTGCAGAAGAGCCGAGGGCTGTCAGCAGACTTTTCTAATTTATTACTTTGGCCAGTAACTGAGAGGTCAGTGATATGACATCAGAGTTCTGCTGCCGGCTGTTAATAGCCATGAGGCTCAGGGTCGCACAGGTGCACATTACACACCATGTGACTCCGAGCAGCAGATGCAACTGAGAAAATAGGACTGGCATCTGGTGCTCTCCCTGCCTGTCCCCCTGCCTGGAGCCTGGCGCATTGGCTCTGCTCAGCCAGCACCTTCAGTTATAACCAAGGCTGTTAGTATTTTCAAAAAAATATCCAAAGGTGATTGGAATGGAATGAGGCCAGGAATTAATTTGGCCCTGTAATACTTTGCAGCTTTATACAGCTCCTCCCATCCTTGCCTTTACGGCGCTCCACAGGCTACTTTTCAGCTCCCAGCTTTTTCCATTCACCCCTCACCTCTTGCTTTCAGGAAAAGCTGCATGTCACCCTCCTTTTCAGCTGATCTCCATCCTTATGCCACGCAGTCCTCTTCATATGCCTGGAGCCCTCTCCCTGATTTTGGTCACTATGCCTCCTCCCTCTCCTCCTTCAAGCCTCTCCTCTTTTTTTTCTCCAATGAAGCCTGTCGGTTCCTAGATTTGTAGGGCCCATTCTGATCATCTAGTCTGACCTCCTGCATAACGTAGGCCACAGAACCTCCCCCAGTAATTCCTGCGCTCGAGCTAGAATGTGTCTTTTAGAAAGACATTCCGTTTTGATTTAAAGACTTCAAGGGAAAAAGCATCCCCCCCACCTGTTAGTAAGTTGGTCCAATGGCTCGTTACCCTCCCTATTAAACTGTAGACCTTCCCTTTACATTACAAAATAAATAGTGCCATTTCTGAGAAGTGTACAATAGACTTGCACCTAATTTCACTGTTGTCATGCTCATCTACCTGTCTTTTCATAGATTCATAGACTTAAGGTCACAAGGGATCATTATGATCATCTAGTCTGAACTCCTGCACAATGCAGGCCACACAATCTCACTCACCCATTCCTGTAACAAACCCCTAACCAATGTCTGAGTTATTGAAGTCCTCAAATTGTGGTTTAAAGACCTCAAGGTGCAGAGAATCCTCCAGCAAGTGACCCGTGCCCCATGCTGCAAAGGAAGGTGAAAAACCTCCAGAGTCTCTGCCAATCTTTCCTGGAGGAAAATTCCTTCCTGACCCCAAATATAGCGATCAGTTAAACCCTGAGCATGTGGGCAAGACTCACCAGCCAGCACCCAAGAAAGAATTCTCTGCAGTAACTCAAATCCCATCCCATCTAACATCCCATCACAGACCACTGGGCATATTTACCTGCTAATAATCAAAGATCAATTAAATGCCAGAATTAGGCTATCCAATCATACCATCCCCTTCATAAACTTATCAAGCTTAGTCTTGAAGTCAGATATGTCTTTTGCCCCCATTACTCCCCTTGGAAGAATGTTCCAGAACTTCACTCCTCTAATGGTTAGAAATCTTCATCTAATTTCAAGTTTGAACTTCCTAGTGTCCAGTTTATCTCCATTTGTTCTTGTGTCCACATTGGTACTAAGCTTAAATAATTCCTCTCCCTCCCTGATATTTATCCCTCTGATATATTTATAAAGAGCAAGCATATCCCCCCTCAGCCTTCTTTTGGTTAGGTTAAACAAGCCAAGCTCTTTCAGTCTCCTTTCATAAGACAGGTTTTCCATTCCTGTCTTCCCCTTGCTTCTGCTTCCACTATTCAGCGCTTGTCATTTCTTGTTGTCTTCTGCCTTAACCTAGGCCCTGATCCTGCAGGCAACTGTCCGAGCCCTTATGGGGCCCCGTTGTGGTTAATGGGTCTCTGTGCAGGTGCAGGCATCCATCTGCATAGAGCAGTTTGCAAGATTGGGGCTTTGGACTGTCAGTTCTGGGCAGGGAATTCATCTGTGTTAGCCTGGAAGGTGCATTGTCCAGTTGTTGCTAATTAATAATAAAAGGAAGGAATGTACTGGCTCTGTGTCCACTCTTTTCTTTACCAAAAAGGAACAAACTGGCTCCCAGAGTCTTAACCATGTCTTGATGGCTTGGAATCAGACAGTCATTTTCTGCCATACTTCACCATCTCATAAGCATTCACACTGAAGCTGCTTTTGGGAAGGAAGAAAAGTGCAGATTTTAAACATGCAATAAGGAGTCATTAATAACTGGACAATTTCTAGCATCTTGGGACTTTGATGGGGTTGATTCTTGTTCACAAGCATAAAGTTTAAAAAAAAAAAGCGAGAGAGATTGGGAAGACTGAGAAAGCATTTTTCCTTGGGGCATGTTATCAGAAACCTTGGCTACTTTATTATATAAATATATAAACTTATGTTTAGATTACCCTACTCCTGGCATATTGCTCATGATGCTTTTCAATAAAAACAAATACATTACAATAACTGATTTGTGTTACAGTGGTACAGAGAGGCCCCACTCAGGATTCTTGTGCTGGTTGCTCTCTCTATATACACAGTAACAGAGAGCCCTTGCGTAGGAGAGCGTATGATCTGAATAGAAAAGACTGTCAACAGTTGGTAGAAAGAAAATGTTTTCTGTAAAATGGGGATAACATCCCATGTGGTCTTTTCTCTGCATTTGTATTGGAGGACCTTAGTCTTTTCCCTTCTGTCTGTGTGTGTGTGTGAGATTAAAAATCAAAGACATCTTTTAGTGGAGCCATATATGATTGAAAAAACATATTCAATGTAGTTCTCAATGGTTCACTGTTAAACTGGGAGTACATATCTAGTGGGATCCCGCAGGGTCTGTCTTTGGTCTTGCGCTGCTCAACATTTTCATTAATGAGTTGGATAATGGGGTGGAGAGTATATTTATAAAATTTGAGGATGGCCTCAAGCTGGGAGGAATTAAAAGCACTTTGGAGGATAGGATTAAAATTCAAAAGAACCTTGACAAATTGGAGAATTGGTCTGAAATCAACAAGATGAAATTCAATAAAGACAAATGCAAAGTACCATACTTAGGAAGGAAAAATCAACTGCACAGCTATAAAATGGGGAGTAAGTGGCTAAGCTAGGAGCAGCGAAAGCACCCAAAAAGTGTGTGTGTGTCGGGGAGGCACAGGTGCCTGAACCATGGCTTTGCACCCCCACAACACCTCTGAGGCACCGCCCCCACACCACCCCTTCCCCCAAGACCCCGCCTCAACATTGCCTCTTTCTCCAAGGCCCTGCTCCCATTCCACCTTTTTCTCCCCAAACCCTGCCCCCTGCTCGCTCCTCTCCATCCCCTTCCAGCATCGTTCATCTGTACTGCTGGTAAAAAGTGGGAGGGCCTTTGTCCCCCCATTCTGGTCCCCTGGATTAGGCAGTAGTACTGCTAAAAAGGATCTGGGGGTTATAGTGGATCACAAATTGAATATGAGCCAGCAACGTGATGCAGTTGTGAAAAAGGCTAATATTCTGGTGTGTATTAAGAGGAGTGTTGCATGTAAGACGCAGGAGGTAATTGTCTGGCTCTGCTTGTCACCGGTGAGGCCTCAGTTGGAGTACTGTGTTTGGTTCTGGGTGTCACTTTTGGAAAGATGTAGATAAATTGGAGAGAGACCAGAGAAGAGCTACAAAAATGAGACAAAGTTTAGGAAACTATTTCTATGAGGAAAGGTTAAAAAAAACTGGGCATGTTTAGGCTTGAGAAAAGATGACTGAGGGGGGATCTCTTTGTTAAGGGCTTTTAGAAAGAGGACAGTGATCAATTGTTCTCCATTGCCGCTGAAGATAGGACAGGAATTAATGGGCTTAATCTGAAGCAAGGGAGATTTAGGTTAGATATTGGGGAAAACAATTCTAACTGTAAGGAGGGAGGTTGTGGAATCCCTGTCAACTCAGTGGTCTAGGTATATTGAGTGCTGCCTCTGTGCAGTGGGATGAACTAGATGACCTCTCAAGGTTCCGTCCAGCCATACGTCTATGATTCTCTATATGAACCTAATGGAAGTTGGGGTACTCACTATGGGCAGCGGGTATCAAAAGCCAGGGTAGGCTAAGCCTCCCCTGACCCAAGCCATGGTCCCGCCCATGTTCCGCCCTGAGGCCCCACCCTCCCTCCTCCGTACCCTGAAGCCAGTGGGGGTCACTCTGCTCCAGCCAGCAGCCTGGAGCTTGGGCCTGCTGGTGGACAGAGGTGACCTGGGATGGCACTGGATTGGCCCAGTGCTGGGGGTGGGTGGATGGCTGGCGCAACTGGGGTGGGCAGCCTGGGTCTGGCAGGGCTGGCTGGTGCAGCTGGGGCAAGCGAGACAGGGCTCCTTGGGCCATGGGGAAGGAGTGGGGCCAGTGGGCTAGCCTCCCTGAAGGGGGGTTCACCCAGCACCCATGGTACTCAGTATTTCTCAATATCAGATTTGCTATTGAGTACGCAGTCCAATTTGAGGTTTCTGTCCTGACAGTCCAAGCTCTTCATGGGATTGGCTCTCAGAAATTGCATCTCCTTCTACAATCATGAACTCCCTCAAGAGCTTTGTGCCACTGAAACAACGAAACTTTAGGCCAATAAAGGGAAGACTTGTGGGCTCGGGAAACAGGCTTCAGAGGAGCTGCACCTAACTACGTAACTGCTTCTGACTGATCACAGACATCATGATGTTCAGAGCTAAAAACACAACTCCTTACTTTGACCTAGCTTGCGCCTGCCCATCCCACTCCAATTCTACTTGCTATTCAAGCTTTTACTCACACAGGTGGAGAAGGCAGAGAGAGAGAAAGAGGGAGATTATTTTATTATTTCTTTATAATTGTTGGGAAGTGCTCACATCCTAAGGTGAAGAGGTCTGTAAATAAGTTGAGAGATCACGTTTTGTTTTCAGCAGTTTTCAGCTCCTGAGAAAGCATAGTTTTCACTAGCTAGCAGAGTCAATGGATTGAATGGGCAGCACTCCACTCCCCACCCCAGGGTTGTCCCTCCAAGTAGGACTAGAGCATGAGTGAGAGCTGTACCTCTCCATACTGTACCTGTCCGGCAGCTATTACATTTCACAAAGAGCTCATCCATTAAACAATGCAGATGAGGAAACAAATATGTCCACCCAGTCTTGGGCTTCCCTATTTGTTGTGGATAATTAGCGGGCTGTGCTAACCAGGGGAAAACCCATGGTTTTTCTGCTGCCCCCTTCTCACTGTTTTGCAACAACAACATCCTCCTCTTCTTTCTCCTAAAAATAAAAACCAGAGTCACTTCTTTGGTGCCCACATCTTGTTGATGGTAATTAGCACATGGGATGGGAAAAAAGTATCTAATCCCCAGGAAGTGTTTTCATGGGCAGCCTTACAGCCCATTCCAATTTCTCCCTGCCCTCAGCTCTGCCTTTTCCTACTGGCTGCCTGCTTCCTGGCAAACTAGCCCAGGGGACTTGTACCCCCTTGGCTTCTGGATTTGCAACAAGGTGGCTGAGATCAGAATCTGGCCCTGTCCTCTGGCAGATGCTGTGACTGTGCAGCAGAATAGATCATGGGGTATTCCCTGCAGGAGAACACGCCTTCCAAAACACCAGTCTCGTCCTCACCAGCCCCAAACGGCCAGGGCTCGCTTTGCCTTAAAAGAAAAACAAAAATCTAAAGGCATCCAGTTGCTCCCAGGCATGTTGCCAGTGATTGAGTGACCTGCTGCTTCCTCCCAGTATTACATTCCGCTGGCATGTCTTTTGCCCTGACTGACGCCAACCTTCAAGCTCGCCCCCCAAAGCAAACATTTCCAGTTGGCACCACTGCCTTGTTTTTCTGAAGAACCGATTCATGCTTCCCTTAAAGTTTTACTATATCAACTTTTTTTCCCCTGGTGCATGGAGCCACTGAAAGGAGGAGCTGCTGTTGAAGTCTGTCTTCCCCCTCCTCCCCTCACCCCTGATCTTTTTAGTGAGCATGAAAAATCCATTCAGAATGCTTGTTGTGTGTGAGTTTGGAAGCCTTCTGCTAAAAGAGTTACTCTCCTCTCATTCACAGATAATTACTCCTTTGGGGGTGAGAACCAGAGAGAGAGAGAGAGACGGATAATTTGAGAGGACATGGATACAAATATCAGTGCTGAGCACCCAGTGAATTCAATGGGACTTGGAGATGCTCAGCACCTTGCAGAATTGGGCCCATTATATCCTTTTCCTGCTTAAAAGAGACTTCAAGTATCAAACAAACCAGCCCGAACCCAGCCCGATCTAAATGCTGCAGAGACTGGTTGTGTTTGTGAGAAGCACGCTTTGGTTTATTTTTTACACCATGGAAAGAATGAGCTTTTAGAACACAAAGTCCTTTCTGGCTGGAGGAAGGGAGGTGACAGCATTGGCTCCGTGCTGCCGGGTATGACAGAGACACCCAGGTTGAGGAATGAGACTAATGTGGCGCCCCAGGCAAGCTGAGGTGATATAGACCAGCAGAGGGGTGCCCCAAGAAGGGAAAAGGTGTTTCTCAGTTGGTGCATGTAGGGAGGAAGGATGGTATAGTGGTTAGCATACAAGCCTGGGCTGTCAGAGACTTAGGTTCAATTCCAGGTCCCCCATAGATATTCATGTGACCTTGGGCCTCTGTGCATCTCAGTTCCCCATCTGTAAAATGGGGGATACTGATTCCTTCTTCATTGGGGTGCTGGGAGGGTACAGGTGTTAGAGACTGTGAGGTACTTGGCTACTACAGCACTGGGGCCATAGATCTAGCACAGATATGCAGAGTTTCAAGAGCTGCATCCTGTCACAATGCACAGGGTGCTGAAGGGTAGGACTGAAATATAGCTTGTTAAAAATGGGCATGAGCAGCAACTCTGGATTACAAACCACTTGGTGGTCAGGGGTGCTTGGATCTGGGGATATGGTTCAGCCCTCTCCCTAGATAAATAAAAACAACCAATATTTGCAAAAAGGTTCATTGAGTGTTTTTATTCCTTTGGCTTGACCAACTTCTTATTTTCTCCTGAAATTTGCACTGATTTTTCTGTTATATTTGACACATTTATTTTAAATTTTAAAAACCATTTCAGACCTGACCTCTCTGCTCCAAGTCTATGTAAAGCCGAAAGGGTGGAGGGAAATTGAAAATTGCAATGACACTAAAACACAGCAGCCTCTCCTCTGTGCAAGGCCCCTTTCAGAGATAGCATTAAACATTTTTTGATTATCGATCAAAGTGACCCTCACCGTAGCATAGGGGACCTGAATATGACAGTGTAGTTTTGTATGGGATGGTCCAAGGAGACTATATAGTGATCTGTTTGTTTGTTTCTCCCAAGTGATGTTTGGGGTTTCTGCTTGTGAGGTTTTTAGTTCTATATTCATATGTCTCTCTCTCCTGTTATGGAAGGAATAACAAGTGCTCTGTAGATCTAGTTCACTTCCTTAGCTCTCAAAGCATTTTGCAAAACCAGTGAGTATCATTATCTTAGTTTTACCGACGAGGAAACTGAGCCACAGAGAAGTGGAACGGCTTGTTGAGGGAAGGCTTTGGAGAACAAGTGGCTCTTGCAGCAGTCCCAGGGGACAGTCAGGTTTTAGTTCTACCTTATCTCTTCCAGTGGATCATTCTACAACTGAGCACCCACAACAAAAAAACACTCTCCGTTTAAGTCTCGCTAGTTTCGTCAGAGGCTTTGTGAGTTCAGGTGGAATGAACTGTCTTGGAGGGTCACAGACAGAGAGACAGTCTCTGATGCAACCAAGCTCTAATCTAGCCTTGAAGATTACGATAATGATGGCCTTGAATAATTTAAATATTTACACTGTGCTTGTTGCAGGACCTGTTTGATTCATTGTATTTTATTTATTTATTTTAAGCATGGGCAATGTTAAGAAACACGAAGTTTTGCTGTAGGATTTGCAAGTCATTGTTACCTGTGTGTTTAAATATCTACCCACTAAGCATCTGCTACCGCTGCCACTTGGAGCGCTGTGCTACCTTCATAGCTCAAGTGTCAGGGACTCAGTCCTGGTGAAGGCAGGTATTGTGGCCACATTTTCAATGAGTAGAGGACAGCATGGTTCTCCCAGGTTCTGCTGCTTTGGTAGAGCACCCAGGCTGTCATATAGTCTCCTTGGGGACTAGCAGACCAGTGTTGGGGTTGCAATTCCTTTAGTTCCCTGGATATCTATGAGAAATGCAAGTGAAGGCTTTGGCATTCCCAGGTTATGCTTTAGGGTCCTGTGCGGCTCTGCATATCCTTTTCTCAGTTGTACCCATGTGCTGTTGGAGATACTGCTCAGAGATATAGCAGCTTGCTGTGCATTTTGTACTGTTCCCCTGCTTTGAGTTGGGAACATATGTTGAGGGGCTATTCCCTGTCTCCTTCTCCTCTCGGTCACACAGAGCTGAGCTCCTGCATTGAGGCTGCAAGAAGGGCTTGAGACAGCTACACAGCATGTGGGCTGCTACACCATAGCTAACATCTCCACAAGGTGCACCCCCTCCCATCTTTGTGCTGTACAGGAGAAGAATCATAGAATATCAGGGTTGGAAGGGACCTCAGGAGGTCATCTAGTCCAACCTGCTGCTCAGGACCAATCCCCAGTCAGATTTTTGCCCCAGTTCCCTAACTGGCCCCCTCAAGGATTGAACTCACAACTCTGGGGTTAACAGGCCAATGCTCAAACCACTGAGCTATTCCTCCCACCCGCTAAAACTAACATCCCCAACCAACAACCATAACCAACCTTTGTTGTGATAAAATCCTATGAGGGGAAGTTAAAAAACTTAGGAGGAGGAAGAATTGTTTCTAAAGAGAAGGGTTTTCTCCTTGTCATGGGGGAGCGCCAGCTGAGTGTTTCGAGATGTATGAATAATTGATCTCTTACTGTCTTGCTGATTTATGGGATAATACAGGAGGGTATTTTCCACTGTGAGTTCTTGTGGGGTAGGATAGCAGCCAGGGACACCAGTGTAGGGAACTTTCCAAAGGTTAGAAATTCAAAGACTGATGGTTGTTCCCTGGAGCTTTTGATGGTTTTTACTCAGGATCAAAATGACTCTGTTCTAATTCTGAAGCAACAGCTGAACGCAGAAGGGACAACAATCAAGTGATTCTAGCAAGCAGCAGAAGGCAGATGGGCTAGGAGCAATGAAGAATGATCATAGTGAATGAGAGTACTTGTGATATATGTCTAGAACATTTCTCTAGCGTAACTAAGTTTGAAGGTGTTGATTTTAAAGAATCATTTATTAATGTAAACAAAAGGCTCATGCAGACACTTGGAGGGACAATGTCAGGTTAACAGTCAGACTTATACACAAATCTCCCTACCTGTGTTCTTGTCAGAAGAATGTAGATGATTGAATATTATATAGTTTCAAGGCTGTACTTTGTTTTTCTCTTAGTGCTGATTGCTGGCATTAGGCACTTCAATCAGCTTGGACAATGAGCACAAACTAGTCAGTTTCTTTTTGGTTTACAATCAGTTTCACCTCCTGGCTCTCTCTGAAGGCTGCATTTACATTCAAACAAACAATGGATTTCATTTAAATGAAAAAGAAAAATCGTGGCAGCATATCCAGAGATCTTGTTTTTAAAAATCCTAAATTATGGGCCTAAATTGACCACATTCTCGATTGCACCAAACATTTAACAGAGATAAATGACAGCTCCCTGGAAAAAATAATTAATTAGCTGTTATCTGATTGGTTCTTTTAGCAGTGATGTCATGATTCCATGATGTCATGTCTGAATTCTTCAAACAGTTTCCGAGGGAGAGTGAGATCGTGTATCACCAAAGAAACTAGATTTAAAAAGCCATGAATAGTGATTGTTCCGGTCTGTTGTTGAGAGAAATGTCTGAGGCACTTAGTTTAAATTTTAAAATCTTTCAAATGTGTTTTGCCCAGTGAGTCCAATGCTTCTGACCACTGTCTCAGCTCACCTAACTGGGCTTTGAGAAGAGTGGTGGTTCCCCCCCAGTTCCTTGACAAGGCTCTTTTTCACTGCAACTCGTATTGTTACGACTTCTCTTTTCCTTCTGCAGAGTCTATCCTGCTTTTAGTGCCAGACTTCGCTCTAGGGGTGGGTGCTTTTTGCATGCACATGTGCTGAGGCGCTCCTTTGCAGCAGCCTCCCCCACAGGCAGACTGGCTGACTCAGACTGTATGCCTCCATGCATGCATGGAGCGGGGAGCACAAGCTGGACCTGAGACACACTCAGGGGTGCAGCGTGTGGTCCCCACCTTTGCAAGCTGGTGAAAAGTGGGATAAGGTAAAGGCCTTGCCCTCTCTCTTTTGGGGTGCCTAGCACCACTGTTGGTGCTAAGCATTCCCATTCCTCACATGCCAACACTTCTTACATACTCTCCCATGCACAGCGAACCAAAATCCAGCCCCACACTGCTAGTCATTTTCCAGCCTCAGTTAGATTGTCAGGATAGGGTCAGGGTTCTCTACATCTCCTCCCACTCCCCTTACTTTTCCCTTTGCTTGCCTCCTCAAATAAACAAGAATTGTGTGGTGTCTAACATTTGGAAAGCACCATAAAGACAGTATCTATTCAATCTGATTCGTGGTGTTTATCTGGCCAGCACCCCCAAAATATCTGCATGCCTCACAATCCTTGATGCATTTAGCCTCATTACAGCACTATGAGGTGTGACAATGCTATCATCTCAGTTTTACAGGTGGGAAGCTGAGGCCCAGAAAGACAAGGTGACTTTCTTAAGAGAGTCTGTTGCACAGCAAGGAATTTAACTCACATTCCCAAGTCCCAGGCTACTGTCCTAACCACTGGATCATTCTTCCTCCTTCTTTTACCATCTGTTATGTTTTACTATTCTCTTTATTTTTGGCTGAGGACAGCTGAACAAGAAGGAACAAAAGTAAAGTCTCTGAGAGTGCACAGCCTGCATCCAACTGAAGACAAAATGTCTGCTTGTCTCTGCAGTGAGCAGTGTGAGATTTAAAGGTGAAGCCCATAGAAAATAAAAGCATAAAAGTTACCTAAGTAAATACACCTCAGCCTTCCTTGCACACTTCCAACATTGTGGGTCAGGTCCTCAGCTGATGTAAATCAGCATAGCTTTTGTTGACTTTGATGGGATTACTCTGCTTTGTACTAACTGAGGTTGAGACATGTGTCTTATTTTGCTCTGCCCCTTACCTTTGGAAGAAGACTCTCAATTAATGTAGGCTAAGTGCTTCCCCTCAAACAGCATTGTAAAAGCCATCTGTCCCAGGAAGCAGTTCAGCTAAAGACTTACTGTTAATATTAGAGGATTCAAAAATATGCTAAGTGCCCAAGACAAGGCCCTGCTCTTTTCTCTAATTATCCTTCTCATCTGGAGTTTTCCAAGTGTAGCTTTTAGTTTGGATGGTCCAAAACCCATCTCCAAACTCCCCCAGGTTATGGGGAAAGTTCAGATTGGGATCCTGAGCTGAACATTGTGGCCCATATCTAGTTGTGTTTTATGATTTTAGTGTACAGCATCTTGCTGAGATGTTTTACAGAGTTTGCTGGAAAATTTGCGTGAAAACTGTTGGGTTTTTTTTGCTGGAACAGTTTCAACAAAACCAACAATTTTTGTTTTGTTTTGTGAAATTGAATCTATTACAACAAAATTTGGAAAAAGTATTTCATTTTGGAAAAAATTTCATTTTGAAAGATTTTGAAAGGAAATTCTTTGCTGTTTCTGAAAGGAAAACTTTTCTGAAGTGGAAATGTTTTGGAATTTCTTTTCACAGAGAATTTCAAAATATATTTGTTTTTATTCCCATTCAGAACAAAAACAAATTTCAAAATGTCAAAATTTCTTTCCAAACAAATTCCAAGCTCTGTTTCTGAATAATATTATGGATATTACAGCCTTGCGAGCTGGTCATGAACATTTTGCCAGGAGAGGCACAACAGTTAATCACTCGCCCTGATCATGATGACAGAACACACCTGTCATAAAAATATTTCCCCTTGGTTAGGTGGATTCTTTAAGGCTGAGTGACTGTGTTTTAATGTCTGGCCTTTAGACAGTTCACTCTACAAGCCAGGGACCCCGTTATTTGCAATATTCATCTATTGTTTTATAAACATACTTCACAGCATGTGTAGACTGACCTTGTTTCATTTAGCAGGGGTTCCTTGTATGCCTCCATTTCCCTGACAAGTTCCCTGAGTGACACCCTCTTTCAGAGTCTCCCTATAATCCCCCCACCCATCTCTTCCCTCCCAGAGTCTCTGTGTGCATCCCCGTTCTCACTTCTACCGATGTCTTACATTCCCCTCCAGAGCATGGCCTCTGTGTGCCCATTTCTCCTTTCCCGCCTATACCAGGAGCTGTGTGCACCCTATTCCCCTCTTTCCCCCATACCACTGTCCTTCAACTTCCTTCACCCCCTTAGTAATGTTCTTTGTATGTAGTTTCCTCGGCTTTTTAAAAAAAGGCAAACTGAAAAAACAGAAAACCCATTATGTGGCGTCATATTGACATCCAAATGGTTCATCAGCAGGGTTGAAACCTTTAGATGCACCTCACTGACCTCTGCCACTTGAGCAAACGGAGTTACTGATAGCAGTAGTGGGTTGTCATTCTCTATGCGGCCCAGCACTAGAAGGCAATGAGACACACACTTTGTCAGCAGGTTTCACAGATATTTGCTGTCAGCAGAGGACCAGTAAGATGCAGGAAACTTGTTTGATTGCAGACTCTGGAATGGAGTGTGCACTGGTAATCCCAGGCCCTTCTGCCTGTTTTCCCCAAGATGGATCCTTTCTGTCCTGTCTCTTTCCCGCCACTGGCTCCTCATCCCACTCCCATTCTCCCTGTCTACCCAGTCCCAGTGTCCACTCCTCATGCTGTGCACCTCAATCTCTTTACCCAGCCAGTCCTAGTCTCTCCCTCTGGAGTCCCCATTCCAGGCTTCTCCCCCACTTCTCCCAGTCCCAGGTTCCCTCTCTAGGATCCTCATCCAATATGCTGCCCCTCAGCTTCTTCTCCCAGTCTCTGTACCCAGCCAGTCTCAGTTCTTTTCACCTCCATCCTTGACAGGTTTCTCTCCCCACCTCCTTCCCTTCACCCTAGTGGTTGCCAGTCCCAGTCTCCCTCAGGCTCTCATCTAATCTTAGTCTCCTCACAACCTAATAGTTCCCGCCACCCAGTTCCAAGTCTGGGCTACTTGCCAAGACAGTGCCAATATCTCACAATTTGGCTACTGGTCCCAGTCTCCTCTGCCCCTCGGCTCCCATTTTCAGTCTCTTGGCCAAGCCACTCTCAATCTCTTCCTCCCCACATGACACATTCTCAGTCTCCTTGAGGATCTAGTCCCAATAGTCACCTGTTCCAATGCTGAGTCTCAGCTTCTCTTATCTCCCTTCCCTGGCTTCATGTCCCAGTCAGTTCCCCCACCCCAGGTCTGGCTCTTGTTCCCTCTGCATTTGAATCGGATAGCTACCTCCTCCATGCTGCTTGGGTGCCAGTGCGGGTGGGGAAGCATTGACAGGACCAGGACCGGCTCTGGGCACCAGCGTTCCGCGCATGTGCTTGGGGCGGCACTTTCCAAGGGGTGGCACTCCGGCTTTTTTGTTTGTTCGTTTGTTTGTTTGCTTTGGCAGTGGCACTCCTACCCCCCTTTTAAATTTATTTTTTATTTTATTTTGCTTGGGGCTGCAAAAAACCTGGAGCCGGCCTTGGATAGGACAGGAGACACAGGATCCCTGCTATCTGTTCCGGGGCCCAGCCTCAGTCCTTAGCAGCCCAGAGCTACAGTTGCAGGGAACTGTTCAGTCTCTTATAGGCCCGGACTACACTATGCTCAGTGCAGAAGGAATCTTTGGGGAATTTAGCTGTGCAACTCTAGCAAGTCTGAGCATGCGAGAACAGTGATTTTTCAAAGGCTTATAACTTGGCCAAATTTGGATTTTCACAGGGCTTGTAAAAAAGCACATCCCTGACACAAAGACCACAAATTCCTCCACATTTCAAGGCCCTTCGCAAAGGATGGGGGCACTCTAGCATCCCACAGAAAAGGTTACCCCATTTTTTTTAACATAGGTAGGCCTTATTCTCAGAAATGGGTGAAACATTTTGGCTTGAAATTTAAAACAAAACAAAACAAAACCATGTGGCCTCAAAAATTTCAGACCAAATGGCTAAAGTCTGGCAAAGTTATAAGCAACAGAAAACAGGGTCTCATAATGGGAAGTGTTGGGCAATTTGAAGAATAGCCCTGCCTATATCACCCAATAAACACAGTCAGCTGTGTTCTGTCAAATGGTGACAAATCCCATTGCCCTTTACCTCACAAGATTAGAACATTGCTGTCCTGTCTGTTTTTAAATTAACAGGAACTTTTACCAAGATGTTTACAAACAAGACTCTGATTTTCTGCCTCTTGTTCTTTCCAAGGATACCAAATTCTCCTCTCCTGCAGACTCTATTTCACCCCAGCAAGAGACAAAAGGCTACCAGCTGCCTCTGTTATAAAAATCCGTTCTCAGATCAACATACAGATTAGAATTGGCCTTATTAGACTAACTCTTTGCGGGTAGGGACCATCTTTTTTGTAGGGCTTAGCACAATGGCTCTCTGATCCCTGATTGAGACCTGTAGGGGTTACTTCAGGACAAAAATTACATAATATACTGACTTTATACAAAATGTATTCTAATAAATAACAGACCTTTATAATTCCCCTTCCAATAAAATACTCAGGGGTGTCAACTTTGATAATTTTGTCTTGAAACTTGCGATATTTGGCATTTTTCTTAAAGCCGCAGCTCTGAGAGTCATGTGAATATTTGAGAATCTCAGCTTTTGTATTTTAAAGACAAGAAGTTTCTAGCCCTCATAACTGCAAGGTACAAGGCTTGAGAATGTGACCTGAATGCACCCTAAAGGCTCAGAAACCAGAAAACAAACAAAAATAACTTTATGTGTATGGGGGCCTGACTCATGATTGTTAAATGCTTGGGGTTGACAATGCTAAATACATCTCATCAAATTAATTGAAGAAATAATCAATAATATGTGCAGTTGATTCAAAATGCTGCTTAGAGAGTAGATGTTGGATCCAGATCATACTGGAAGCTTCAGAAATTGTTATATCCTACAAAAATAAATGGTAATTAGACAATGTTTGGATAGATTTTTTGCTCAATGAACTGGTGCTAAAATCATTCTGTAGCCCCATCTAGTGTTTAAAGAGCCAACTTCTTTTTTAAAAAGAAGAGCTCATAGTTTGAGGTTTTATCATCACTTAGGGTACATCTTCACTACCAGCCATATCAGCGGGTAGCAATTGATTTCTCGGGGATCAATATATTGTGTCTCATCTAGATGCAATATATCGATCCCCGAGTGAGCTCCTGTCGACTCCGGAACTCCACCAACGCGAACAGCGGTCGCGGAGTCGACGGGGAACCGTGGACGTCGAATCTGCGCCGTGAGGACAGTAGGTAACTCGATCTAAGATACTTTGACTTCAGCTACGCTATTCACGTAGCTGAAGTTGCGTATCTTAGATCGATTTCCCCCCCCAGTGTAAACCAGCCCTGAGTGTAACTCACTAGGCAATGTCAAGCTAGGGTGACCAGATGTCCCAATTTTATAGGAACAGTCCCAATTTTTGGGTCTTTTTCTTATATAGGCTCCTATTACCCCTCCACCCTCTGTCCTGATTTTTCACACTTGCTGTCTGGTCACCCTATGTCAAGCCCTGTGGTGCTGAATTGCGATATGATAAATCCATTCTTTTGGAAAAGATTATGCAAAATAGTAGGCATTAAATTTTGTCCACGCTGCTTCCCGCAGCTTCCATTGGCTGGGAATGGCAAACCACAGCCACCAGGAGCTGTGGGCGGCCAAGCCTTTGGATGGTCAATGTAAATAAACTGTCTTATGGCTCGCCAGCTCATTACCCTGCTGGGTCGCAGGTTGCCCACCACTGTTTTAGACAGACCTGAACCTGAGTCATAAAGTTCAGATCTAGAATTCGGATCTGAATTTCCCAGAGCAGTTAGAATTTGATGTTCTACATACATACAGTCACTCACTCACTCGAGTCCTTCTAATTTCATTTGCCCTTTCTCGGTTCTTAAACGCTCCTTTCTTGGCAAGGCTCTCTTGATGTTAATGAGAGTTATACATTAGGAAGGACTGCAGAATTTGTTGTTAGCTATGTGTCAGTAGAGGAGTAACTGCTACATAACTAAATTCTCCAACAATTGATGGAAGACCAGGCAGTAGTATGTTAACTGATTATTGGATTGTGGTGATTGTGGACAGGTAACTGCATAAGAGACCTGAAGACGAGCTCTGTGTAAACTCAAAAACTTGTCTCTCTCACAAACAGAAGCTGGCCCAAGATATATATAGGAGACAAGCTATTTTGCTAGAAGCCCAGTACTCAGGTCAGACTGGTCAACAGATGAGACCATCTGTGATTCCGGGGCAAAGTTTCAGTTGCCAGAATGGAATTTATGGCTTCGGGGGGAAATCATATGAACCTCATTGAGGTTTTATGTGGTTTCATCCCAAAAGAAAGCATCAGTTGGAAAGCCTAAGCTTTTCTTTCAGAGTTTGGGGTCATTCAAACCCAGCACTCAAAGCAAAACTCACAGCACAAACCCATGCAAACCAAACCGATGCGAACAAAAGATTCATGTAGACCCTGTGCACTAGGACTACTGAGATGTGCACAGCTCTGCTTAATTACTGTGTCATCCTCAAACCCCTACTTTAATGGCCATTTCTTTAAAAAAACAGTGAGGGGAGGAAGGAAAAGCTATATTTTATATGAAGGAGTGGTGTAAGAGGGTATGTTTAATAAAGTTAGGCTTCATATAAAGGAAAAGAAATCTTTCAAGTGAGATCTCTGACACTCAGTCTCACAGGAGAAATGGTAGAAGCCCCATTGTTTGGTACATTTAAAACTAGACTGGACAAACCACTTGAAAATGTTATGATGGGAGCAATCCTGCACTGAATAGCAGATGAACTGAATGATCTAATAGGTCTTTTTCATCAGACTCTTTAATATCATGTGACAAAGATGTAGATTTAATACATAGCTTTTAAACCTAAATTAATATGTTTTATAATCAGTTGACGCTTAATGAGACCCCAGTTTTTAAATGTAGATGCCTATATCTGTGTAACCATTTTAGTCATTCAAACAAACAGGTGCCAACAAAACTAATTTAGAAGCCTAGCTTTACACTCATGTTTGAACATTGTGCTCTTAGATGATAACTTAAAGGTGCTTCCTGTTTACAAAGAATTAACTTTATTCCAGGCTACATAGACTCCAGGTAGGAGGATATGGTTACTGAGCTAATAGACATTACCCTTATATTGTTGTTATACTGATAGGATTAAGGGCAAAGTTCTCCACTCCGATCTACCTGGTGGTTTTTTATGTTGGTATTTTAATCTGACCAGCTGATGTCCATGGGAGAAGTTTTATACTTGTAGCTGGAGGAGAATATTTGGGCTCAAAATATGTTGTGTGCATCTGAAAGGAGATTTCGCCCTAAATCCTCTTGAGACATAATTGTGTTAAAAATGGTGGGCCAGCTAATCTCTGGTGTGGCTCAGTTGGCTCCAGTGTTTTACAATCCAAGCTGAAATGGCCCACTGATTTCTGTTTGGATGAAATATGTGGTGATCATGCTTATAGTGGGCAAATTGATGGCAAGTTTGAGGCCAGTAACACATCAGCTTGGCAGAATTTGCATACTGGCAAAAGTATGTTTATAGTAGTGAGCTGATAACTGGCAGCATCTCTCTGACTGATGCCATTCTGTGCTCACATAGCATACAATCACTGTAGTCTAGTGGACAGACCACCAAATCAGAATACATAATCTTCCATAGCAGTTCAGCCCAGTGGTCCATCTAGTTCAGTGTTCTGGGTCTGGCAGCAGTCAGCGCCATTTGCTTTACACAAAAGGAGAAAAAACTCCCAAGTGGAGAACTGAGCTTTGTTATCTGAGCTGATTTGTCAGTCTGTCTAGTTGTTGTCACTGAGGCCTTTAGTGTTAGGGACAGATTGGGGGCAGTTTTAGGAAACATACATGCTGTATTTTGGGAGGAGCTCATCTGAGGCTGTCGTTGATCAATAGTGCTGGATTTGGATATTAAATGATGTACGTATGCTCCAAACATGCCAAAGGGATACAACTTAGAAATCTACCCACAAAAGCAATGTAGGCTGAATATATTTGCAGGCAGCTGTGGAAACAGAATTAAAAGCAGAGCAAATGTTTTACTCAATTTAAGGATAAAATGAAAGGTAGCCCTAACCCTAACAACTCGAGAGTTGTAAGAGATGCTGCTTCTTGCCTCGCTTTTAGCTAATAAGAATGGAATGCTGATTTAAGCAGATAAAGGACTGAATGAAATGTAATGCCCTCCATTATTCTCCCTCCTTCTATGGTGGCTCTTGTTAGAATCTGATCTACCCATTCAATCAGTACTAACAGTAATAATTGCAGAGAGCTTCTGGTGACAGAAAGTCAAGTCCAGGAACATTGTTCATCTCACCAGAACTTCTCCAAGGGAGGAAACAAAATGACAGGCTGAGTTTACGTCCCATGAGGGTGTATTATTTGTTATACCACACATGTACACATAATGGAATCCATGATTGCTGGAAAAGTCGCTTAAAAGAAAACTCTCAAGTCAGACTAGTCCCAAATTTGGATTTTGTAAAAAACAAATGGAATGTAATGCTAAACTAAGTAATACAAGGCCAGATTCTTTCTTCCTTATGCTCCCTTGCTTCTCAAGAAGTCCAGATAGACCTGTTCAAGAAGTAAGATGCTCATTGACAGAGGGGCAATGGGATTCAGCCCACAATTAGCACAGTAATGTAATATTTATATTTGAGTGGTAACATGGTCTAGTAGATAGGGCACTGGCCCAGAAGACCTATGTTCAAGTCCTAGCTCTGCTAATGATCTTCTGTGTGACCTGGAGCAAATCACTTCCCTTCTCTGTGCCTCTGGATCTACCCTCTTTATTGATGGTATTATTCTGAAAGCTCCTGAAATGTGAGAACTTATTTAAAAAACTCTGCTCACATATACAAAATGTGCTTCTGACCCCAGAGGGTCAGCCATGTTACCAGGTCAGTATAGGTTTGAATCTTACCCAAAATACCATGCTGCCAGCCAATCCTTTAGTGTCTAAAACTAAAGGTTTATTATAAAGAAAAAAGAACAAGAAGAGAGATGTTAAATGGTAAAGCAGTCATATACATACTAAGATTCAAAGTCCACGAGGTTCCTAGAAGTATCGGTGAGTTTGCTGGCTTGAAAGTCCCTCTGGAACACATCCACAGTATGGATGGGTCATTCAGTCCTTTGTTCAGAGCTTCATTTGTAGAAAAGTTACTCCAGAGGTGTCATAAACAGATGGTGAAGGGTTAATGTCTCTTTTACCTGTAAAGGTTTAAGAAGCTCAGGGAACCTGGCTGACACCTGACCAGAGGACCAAAGGGAGACAAGATACTTTCAGATCTTGGTGGAGGGAAGTCTTTGTTTGTGCTTTTTGTTTTGTTCGTTGTTCGCTCTTGGGACTAAGAGGAACCAGATGTACACCCAGGCTCTCCCAATCTTTCTGAAACAGTCTTTCATGTTTCAAAATTGTAAGTACTAGCCAGGCAAGGCGGATTAGTCTCATTTTTGTTTTCTCAACTTGTAAATGTTTCTTTTGCTGGAAGGATTTTTACCTCTGTTTGCTGTAACTCTGAACCTGAGGCTAGAGGGGGTTCCTCTGGGCTATATAAATCTAAGTACCCTGTAAAGCATTTTCCATCCTGATTTTACAGAGATAATTTTTACTTTTTCTTTCTTTAATTAAAAACTTTCTTTTTAAGAACCTGATTGATTTTTTCCTTGTTTTAAGATCCACGGCGTTGGGTCTGAACTCACCAGGGATTGATGGGGGGGGGAAGGAGGAGGGATGGTTAATTCCTCCTTGTTTTAAGATCCAAGGAGTTTGGATCGGTGTGAAGCCTCTCAAGGCAACCCAGGGAGGGGAAAGGCTGGGGAGAAGGGAGGGGAGATGGTTAATTTCTCCTTGTTTTAAGATCTAAGGGGTTTGGATCAGGGAAGGTTTTGGGGGAACAGAAAGTGTGCCAGACACTAAATTCTGGCTGGTGGCAGTGTACCAGATCTAAGCTAGTAATTAAGCTTGGAAGTGTTCATGCAGGTCCCCACTTTTTGTACTCTAAAGTTCAAAGTGGGGAAAAAACCTTGACAAGAGGTAAGAGGCAGGAACAATGATAGAATGACTTTTGATTCAGGAGTGTTTGAAATCTAAACCTGTTCTGAACTTTGCAGATGGCCCCCATCTCTATAATGAGCCAAAGCAAAATCAAGGATTCACCCACTACCAAACCTTGACACTGTTAAAAATCCAGCTCCTGAGTTTGCAGTTCAGTCCCATGTCTGGCCTTGTATAGTTTCTGTCCAATATTCACTTTTTTATGCAGTTACACTTTATACTAAACAACAATCTGGGTGCAGATGAACACATCTGTGCTATCACCCTTGCAGGACCTATGAGACAAACTTACATGAGATAAACACTTAGCGGGGAAATTTTTCAGCTGGCTAAGTTCTCTGGTGTATCCTTTAACAGCTCAAGTTAAATGCAGATGGGAAGAATGAACTCCAAATATTTGTCATTGAGGAGAAACATCAGGTCCTGAGTGGGTGAAATATCTAGCAGCAGAGTCTAAGATGGTATAACTATCATAGCTCCATTGACTATGATGGAGCTATAACAATTTATAACAGTTGAGGATCTACCCACTAATTCTCCCATTTCAGGGGCTTTCAAAATAATACTATCAATAAAGATAAGAACCTGAAGAGGGTCCATGCAGCTAATCTTGCAGTAAATAGACCATCAATCTTATAGCCCCAATCTATGCTACTAGAACCTAGTTACAATATACTTGTTGCCTGTTTTGGTTACAACATGGCTCTGTTATTTAGTGTATAGAGAACATTAATGATGTCCGCAACCATGCTAAAGCTTGCACTGTCCAAGAATTTTGACAAAGTCTGGTGATGTATCAAGTCTCATCTACGCTAAGGGCTTGTCTACACAGGGACAGTCATGAAGGTTAATCTGAATTAATGAAAGGTGTGCATTTGAAGTGGTTAATTAGATAGGTTTTATACCTTTGTGTGAACACCCTTATTCAAAATTAAAGTGGCCTTAGTTCAGTTTAGCTTCATTATGTGAATTAAGCCAAACCAAATTAAGGCCACTTTTATTCTGAATAACAGAATCTCACACAAAGATTTAATGTGGTTTAACTATTCATTTCAAATTCACATCTTTTATTAATTCAGATTAATTTTCCAGGCTACTCCCTTGTGGGCAAGCCTTAAGAAATGAAATGGTGTTGTAACTGGTCCCCTTACAAAGATGTAATGGGGCCATGGGCATTCATAGACGTAACACAAAATATCTGAAGAGCAAAAGTAAAATAATATTAGATTGATACAGGCAAAGACCTTGCTCTAGTCTCTCAGTTGTTCTACCTTCAAAGGTCTGCATCCTTGGACTGAGTGCTCATCATGACCTGTCTTTCAGCATCTGCCTCCAGATGGCTTTCCATTGCCTCAAGATTATGTAAAGGGTTCTTCTGAGAAAATGGAAAAGCAGTGCCTGCCCAACTCATGGTGAGAGAGCTTCCAGAAATGGCCAACACCTCTGTTATGGACAAGCTCACATTCACTGGCATAATAAGAAAACTCCTAACTATATATATAGTAATGATAAACTGATGAGTGTGTTGTAGATTTATACTGCTCAATTTAAATGAATCCTTCCTTTAGGATATTCTATAATACTTGCATTATGGTCGTGTCTCTCTATAACCTTTCTATACTTTCTAGTCTCTATGGGCCCAATTTTCAAACTTGGGTGCCTAAAGCCAATCAACTAAATTAATGTTTTAGGTAACTAAAGCAACATTTTGTTGCTTAAACTGGATATCGAGGTGCCTAAAACAAGTGCTTAGACATCTTTCTTTAGCCACTCATGTTTGAAAATCAGGCTGTGTGTAAGCAATTGGATTGTTTTTGTATTTTCTGAAATACTTCAATCACAATGATGTTAATAAAATAAAAGGCCTCATTTTTAAAGCTACCTGGGTGAACAGGGCCCAATCCAAAGCCCATTCAAGTCACAGGGAATCTTTCCATTGACTTTGATAGGCTTTGGACCTGGTTTATGGAGTGTGTGATGGAGCAGTTACAGCCAAAAGCAGGGGAGCCTTGAAAAACTTCACAGTCTCTCCCTTGGCAGCAGAACAGACTGGCACCAACACATTTTTTTTAACCACAGGAAATTGTCTAGCATCAAGCTGAGGGCTTGGATTGAAGAAACCATGGGGCATGAAAGCACTGTGTGTGGAGAAGTTCTTAGATAGCCTCAACAGTAGCCTGCTGAGGTGGGACAATGTTTTTGATCCCTGCCCAAGGCAACAGTAAGGGTAAAGCTATCCTTGCCATAATGTTGGGTAGTGTTAATAAAAGGGCTATCATCTTGTGTTGAACCTAGGATCATCTGAGCTAGTTTTAGAATCCAGTGAAGACTCCTAGAGAGCAACTATCAAAAATACCCTCTATGGAGATGGTGGTCACATACACTGAAGAGTGGCTTACATTACCATGTGTAAGAGGTAACCGTAAGGAGATAGACCAATTGTTGCTTAGTTTCTTTTTCTGTTACACTCTGTTTGTGGCTATTACACGCCATTGATTTGACTGTGCTGCTCATCTAGATCTTGATGGAGGTAATGGAAAATTTGCTTCAGTAGGAGACAGTTGGGACTATTGTAGCATGTCTGCAAAATCTAAGGGCTCTTAGTGTAGTCAACCAACTTGTTTTCCTAAAAGGTTTTTTTGGTAGTGACCCAGATAGTTGTTCCCTTCTTCAACTACCTATTTTCATCTCTGCTTTGCCTGTTAGTTCTTCGCACCCAGTTCCCATTAAAACATAATTAAAAACCCTAAGCACAGTATTTTCCATCTCATATTGGATCTGTGCTATAATGTTGCTTGTAAAATATTTGCTTCCTCTGTTTAAAGGGGAAGGGAAGAGGCCTTTTCACTACCTGATTTATATGCCAAATACAAAAGTAAAATAAAACATGTGGCCAATGGCCTACAAAATTTTATGTTGGGTGTATAAGTCAGAGGAACTGACAATAAATTTCATTGCTCATTTGTAATGATTGCAACAGATTTATACATTTTATAACTGGTTATTGAGCAACATCATCAATGTAAGTGTCTTAATTTATATGTAATGGTAAATCAAAGGCTGGTTTGTAAATAAATATTTTATAATTTGGGGAAAATTACCTTTATTATTAGAGACATTTCACAAGCATGTGCCCCACCCCAAACCCCATTCCTCCGTTTCTTCCCTAAAGACCTAGACAAGGGCCCAATTCGTAAATGTGAGTTGATGATAATGATGATGTTAGAATTATGTTTCCATTGGTGATGAATAGTGATTTTACCCACTGTGTTTGACTCATCCACGAAGGCAAACAACCTCTGGCTAAGAGACAGTTGCTTATAAACTTTAGACGTTTGATATAGGCTGGGCTGGACTGTGCTATGAATGAGGATTTTGCTCTATAAAATGACTTTCCACAGACCTGGAAACTAAACAACCAAGCAAAGTAGCAGTTTTTGCCTCCCATGAGCATTTGCAAAGCACAATCGGTATATCAGTTGGACTCTGTATTTTTCTTAATTTCCTATCGTAAAGTTTTGTGTAGTAATGTGTGTTGTTAAACAGCTGCCACCTTCCAAACAAGAGAGGGCTGTATTATACTGATGGGTGAAGTGGTTCTTGTATAAGGATTTTGGGATCTTTTAGTGTAATATTGTTACAGTTGGGCCCAAATGGCATCTTCAAAGCCAGACGCTTCCCAAAACTTTGGGAAAGTTCCAATTCAGATCGGAACTTCCTATTTCATGTCTGTAATGGGTCAAATCATAGCCTCAACTCAGAACATCCCAGAAAACATTGGCAGAGTTCTGATTCACATTGGGATTTGAATTTCCCAGTTTGAGCTCATATGCAATATTTTTTTTCATAAGAATTTACCAATTTGTCTAATAGAAAGACACACCATTTCCATACAAAGATCCCCATTTTCAGGAAGTGGGGGGCTTAAGATGCAATTTGACTCACGAGCACTCACTATATTTAAAAATAATGATGGCTATGTCTGCGCTGAAGCTGGAAGGTGTAATTTCCAGCTCGGGGAGACATACCTGTGCTAGCTCTGATTGAGCTAGCATGCTAAAAATAGCATGGTGGTGCAAACAGTGGGACAAGCTAGCTGCCCCAAGTACATACTCAGTGTCTTAGATGGTACCATCCTTAGGTCGGCTAGCCCATCCCACTCTCATGCTGTGGTGGCTACTTTTCTATTTTTAACCACACTAGTTCAGTCACAGCTAGCACAGGTATGTCTGTCCGAGCTGGGAATAACACTACCAGCTTCTGTGCGGATTTATGTAAGAAGAAACTGGCTTAGTATGACTGGTAGCCCTTTCTGGTGGAAGCCTTAAGAAAATGTCCCCCAAAGCCTTAATTTTAATTCTGTTGCATTATCGTGATTTATAAGAAATGAGAAAGGGTACTGTAGTAACATGGCTGGAGTAGTGCCACCTTATGGACCTTACTTGTGTCCTGATGCAACCACAGATCTCCTGGGAAAGGGCAGTGGGGAGGAAGGAAGTCTGTCTGTCTACTATGTCCACTGGCAGGCTTACAGTTTAACCCCATCAGGGGGCTGGAGGGGCTTAGCCCCAAAATGTTTCCAAGCAATTAATTCACTAATGGGTTATCCCCAATCTCCCAAACAATTTCTTAGTTGAGCTTCACCCTCTTCTGGAATCTAAGTGCTTCTTCCCCAATGGCTTCCCTGGTTATCAGGCCTGGTTTTTCCCCAATAAAGCTCCCTTCACACAGAGAGACAGCGCTCCATCCTGCTTCCTCACCAGTCAGCCCTCAACAGAGCCACGTTCTCTCCTTTTATTTCCCCTCCAGGCTTGGTATTGGCTGCAGGCAGGGCCACCCACAGGATTCAGGGGACCTGGGACAAAGCAATTTTGGAGGCCTCTTCCATTAAAAAAAAGTTACAATACTATAGAATACTATATTCTCATGGGGGCCTCTGCAGGGCCCAGGGCCTGGGGCAAATTGCCCCACTTGCTCCCCTCCCCCGGGCGGCCTTGGCTGCAGGTATAGCAGGGCAGGAATAGCTAGGCCCATAGGCTTTCTTTTCTCTCTCCTCTGCTGGTGTGTGGCCTCTCTGCTTCACTACAGATACCAAGACCCTAGGGCCCCCTGACATGTCTTTAAAACACATCATAATAAAAAAACCACCAAAGCAGGAGCAAATGTCATCATATATCAGAAGTAAATAGCTCAGCCCTTATAGAAAAAATATTAAATCAATATTCCACTGTATATAGGTGATTAAGCCTCCCTATCATGTCCTGAGAAAGGCATGTAAATCTTTAGACTATTGAGTAGAGCCATTCAAAAAACGCCAATTTTTACAGGACATTTAAAAAAAATTGTTTTATTCAAAATTGCCTGTGAATTTTTTTTTTGTCTCTTGATGAAAACCTGAAAATCAAATTATTTTTGTTTAAAAAGAAATTGTTATGGTTTTTCATTAAAAATGTTTTCAAAACCCCCAAAATTTTATTGAAAACTGAAAATGTTTCCCTAAAAAAAAATAAAAAAATCCAAATTTTGGTTTCAGTTTTTTTCATCAGAAAAAGCTCCCAGAAGTGAAAAGCTTCTAAAATGCTTGGATGAAAAAAAAAAAATGGGATCAGGTTTACAACAGAGGGTTTTGGTGATTTGTTGCTGGTTGGTGTTGACTCCAGCTCCCAGCTGCAAAGGGACTACCTTCAACTTCAAAGAGTTTATATGAACATGAAGTCAAGGTTATCTAATTTAGGTACTTATGTGGGCCCAATTTCCATACTGTCTGAACCACCTCATAATCTTTAATGCGTTTACCCTCACAACGCCCCTATGAAGTAGGCAGGTGCTATTATCCCCATTTTGCAGTTGGAGAACTGAGGCAGAGAAAGGCCAAGTGACTTGTCCAAGGTCACACTGGAAGTCTGTGGCAGAGCAGAGACTTTAACCCATCCTAGGCTAGTGCCCTAACCAGTGGACAATCCTTCCTCTCTCCCTTTTTAAATCCATCCTGGGCAGACTGATAGAGACAACAGAATGTAGCAGGACCCCCAGTAACTTAGCAAGCAGTCAAAGGCTGCCGATAGACTAAGGGACAGTTTGAGGCCTCAGGAGTTGAGCTCCTCTTTTGTTTTATTTGGACTTGACTCTCTGCCCATGCTTGGAATCACACCTCGCAGCTGCTATGTTTCCTGGGTGCTGGCTGGTGAGTCTTGCCCACATGCTCAGGGTTTAACTGATTGCCATATTTGGGGTCGGGAAGGAATATTCCTCCAGGGAAGATTGGCAGAGGCCTTGGAGGATTTTTGCCTTCCTCTGCAGCGTGGGGCACAGGTCACTTGCTGGAGGATTCTCTGCACCTTGAGGTCTTTACACCACAATTTGAGGACTTCAGTAACTCAGATATAGGTTAGGGGGTTGTTACAGGAATGGGTGGGTGAGATTCTGTGGCCTGCATTGTGTAGGAGGTCAGACTAGATGATCAAAATGGTCCCTTCTGACCTTAAAGTCTATGAGTCTATGAGTCTAAGCCTACGTGCCACCCCTCCCGGCCTAGGCCTTGTACAGTATAAGACCTTCTCTGATGTAGGTCTTTGTTTGGCAACATCTGAACATTTACCTAATGTTTCTTGTGATTTAAGGCGCCAATTAAGCACAGCAATCGAGCAGGCACTTGAGTTCTGCTGAAGACAATGGGATTTAAGCACAAATTTAAAGTTACGCACACTTGCGCTGGAGTGTTTTGCTGAACTGGGGCCTGAACTAAGAAAAGCAGGAGTTTGTTTGGAAGATACAGCTTGGTAGGGAACTCAAAACACAACACTGTTCTCTTAGCTTCACTTATTGCAACTAGCCAGGGTGGGTGTAAAGATAGTTTGGCCAGTTCCATGTAATGAGAAACCTGAAAGCTACTTTGTCTGGAAATGGACCCGGCAATTTAATTTTTAATAAGAAACTTCTAGCAATGGAAGAGATGACTAGGAATGATTCAAACTCCATTTTCATTACAGATACACTGTCCAGGACTGCACGATTTTAAAAACTAGTTTTATATTTTACTTTTACTTCTAGATTCCATTGTTGTAACAAATCCTCGGAAACCTAGCCAAAAAAATTGTTCTTACTGGGTTTTTCCTTATTCATTTGGCAAACATGGCTTTTTTTGTCACTCTGTTTCCTAAGACACTCCAGCCAACACGACTTTGTTTCTTGTTTATTTCCTTGTGCCATAATTGTAAGCATCATCTGTAAAATCAATTTTGCTGTCAGGATTTGGGTCAGTTAACTTTGGCCCCCTCTGCTGGCTGCCTGCCTCAGCAATATTAAAGTAAAACCACAACAGGGTCAAGGATCAACAGAGGCTGCAATAGTTTTCTTTTTGCTTATTATAGGTGCCAGAATACTGGTTTTAAATATATGGAAAATCTGGCTGCTGCTCTCTACCTTCCACATTGTACCACATTTGTACAATTCGATCTAATCCTGAGCCTGAACTAGCTGAAATGGGCCCCTTTCATAAAGCATTTGAGACCTCAAGGGGTTAATAAAACTGCACTCTGCTATGCAAACAATATCAAATTGTGAGGATTTGTGCTAGTGATAAAATGTTGCATTGGGATTATGAGGTTCCCTTGCTTGTCAGATGGCTGATCTGGGGCAGGACTCTAAAAGGAATGGGGGAAGTGGTGTTAAGAAGGCTACCTAAAGAAAAGATATGTTCTCACCCTTCCATCTTGCTGAAGGCTAGAAAAGCCTCCGGTTATGTTACCAAATTTGTTTGGGCTGCTTTGCTCTCCTTTTGGACCCTTCTGTGCTAATGAACTGAGACCTGAGGAAAGGGACTTGAACTTACAGTGGATGCTTCCAGTTTACAGTGACATATTGTTAGGGGGCTTATTCCTTCACTCGCTCACTTCCCTGGTCCTTCTTGCATGAACAGAGAGCAACAATACCCGAAGTCCTAAGATGCAAAGAATTCAATGTTTATTGGGTTGAACTTCCAGCAAGCAATTATTCCAGTTTCCTTCCTTAGTGTCCCCCTTCCCAGCATTGACACCACAAAGCCTTGCCTGTGCCCCTGTTCCTGTCTCCCCCCACCTTAGCAAAACATAATTCCAATTCCCCTACTCCCATTCCCTGTTCTCATTCCCCCTTACTTCCTGATTGACTGCAGACTATATAGTAAAACTCGAGTTCTGCTTAGCTATACCTTAACCAATCATTTTACTGAAATTTAACTAACCAATCCTAACATATTGTAACATGATTATTTAACCGATTATATCCCATCATCTTAATTACTTTACACCCAGCAAAATTAATTATACAGCAGACAGAAACAATCACAGAACCAGACAAAGATTATACAGACAAACAATAGGGAAATGGACTATAGTGACAGAACAACAAAGAAATGAGGATTTCACATCCCAGCTATTGATAAGTGAGTTCTTGCCAGATAGGACGCTACCAAACTAAGTTTCCTTTTACATCTTCTAGGCTCTTCCCTTTATCAGGACAGGATTGTATTCCTAACAGCCCAATAGCACCTTATTTCAATGTGATTAGTTTGCAATGTAAGGATGTGACCACACACTTCCCAGCTTCTGGCTGCCTCTGCTGCTTAGCCAAAGGCCTTAGCCTAAGAACCGGGCCTCAGACTGTCACAGTGAGAGAAGGCCAATAACAGACTGTGATATTGATTCTTTCTTTTCTACCTGTATAACTAGCTAAGTGATAAGAATACACCTAAATTCTCAAAGTATAGGCCTTTGCAGACAGGCCTGAATATCTATATCCTAACACGTCACTGTTTGTTTCTTTTAAATCATCATTTCCCCAGATAAAAATCCTATTTTATTTTTATTCATTTTTCAGATGATGAAAGCTGGATACATGTGAAGGTATAAAATTGCATTCTAACATGGTCTACAGTCATAGAAATATATGTCTGGAAGGAACCTTGAGGTAATCTAGTCCATTCCACCCCTCTCCGCACTGAGACAGGACCAAATGTTCACAGACCATCCCTGACAGTGATGTCTAACCTGTTCTTTAAAACCTCCAATAACAGGAATTCTACAACCTCCCTTTCTAACCTATTCCAACACTTAAGTATCTTTCTAGTTTATAAAGTTTTTCTAATATCTAACCTAAATCTCCCTTGCCGCAGATTAAGCCCATTTCTTCTTGTCCTAATTTCAGTGGATGGGGAGAACATTTGCGCACCATCCACCTTATAAAAGCTCTTAACATATTTGAAGACTGTTCTCAGGTTCCCCCTCAGTCTTTTCTTGAGACTCAGTTTTTTTAACCTTTCCTCATAGGCTAGGTTTTCTAAACCTTTTATAATTTTTGTTAGTTTCCTCTGGACTTTCTCCAATTTGTCCACATCTTTCTTAAAGCATAGCACCCAAAACTGGTCACAGTACTCCAACTGAGGCCTCACCAGTGCTGAATAGAGCAGGACAATTATCTCCTGTGTCTTACATACAATACTGATGTAAGTAGGGTCTGAACGAATGCTTTCCTGACAGCAAGCTGGGAGGAGGAGAGACTTTGTGTGTTTATATAAATACAGTTTGCTCCTGCTCCGCTTACATATTCAGCAGATACAGTGGTGTCAAAGTGATCAACTTTGGCTCGTATTGGTTACAAATCACCTTAGTGCTGAATGCAGGGGTACTGAAATATGGTTACCAATGTTGTAATTATTGTAAGAATACAGGAAAGCAGGACTGTGCTTAATCTGTCCCAAATGAGGGGGCCACCTTCAGTTGAAAGAACCTCGTTAAGCCAGGGGCTCGAATGTCAGAGTCCTGTGAAAGTAAGAAGAGTGCGGCCAGGCATTTCAGCCAGGAGGCTGTAACTTCTTCCCAAGGGGTCTCCCTGGACTGGTTTAACCTTTTTCCTCCCACTGTACAAAGAAAGAGCTAAATACACTTCAATAGGAGCCTCTTTGTTATGTTAACTACTCAATCAGAGCAGAAATCAGTTGCGGTGGGACTGTTTCTCTGCCCTGCCTGCTAAGAGCTAAAAATCACTGAGAGATGAAATCACTTGAGATGGGGCAGTGTTTCTGCCTGGCCTGCAAAGAGCTGAAAATCACTAAGAGACTGATGTGCAGAGGTCCCAGCAGAGAGGCAGGTGGCAGCAGAAGGTGACTGACAGTTGGCTGGTGAACATGTGGCTGGTATGGTGGAGAGACACGATGAATGCCCAGCAAGACGCCTGGTGGAGAGACGTGGCGAGAATGGTGAGCAGGCGGCCGATGGGAGCAGCAAGCAGGCGGCTGGAAGGAGTGGCCAGTGAGCAGCCAGCAGAGTGGCTGGCAGGTGGCGCGTGAGTGTCCAAGCAGTGGAGTGAATAAGATACCTCTTTACCACAGCCAAAGGGGTGTGTGTGGTGGGGTGAACTCTACAGATGCACCTCTGAACTCTGGGTCTGCACTGACCAAGGACAGCAACTGTGAGTGGGGTGCAGAGAAGGATTAGACATGTCAAAGGAACTTTTGGGTTGCTGGACTTAAGAACCTAAGGGGAAAAGGACACTCTCCAATCTACTTGGGGGTGGGTCTTTTGCTCATTGTTTATGTTTATGAACCCTCTTTGTGGTGTTTTTCCAAACTAATGCAGAGTTACTTCCCTCCTTTAAAAGTTTATTTTCTACACTCAGACTCTGTGCTTGCGAGTGGGAAGTATCGTCTCTCAGAGGTGCCCAGGAGAGGTATGTAATTTTCCCAGGTTACTGGTAGGCAGGCTTGAGCTGGTTCTGTGTTGTATTGTTGAAAAGGAACCCCAAGATATTGAACCCAGCCCTGGTTGCTGCTGGCTCCATCTGGCAGAAGGGTTGCATATCCAGGGGCTCGTCCAGGATCCTGGGTCAGTATCTCTTGCAAGCACATCTTGAGTGATTTACTATATTGGGAAAACACTGCAGAAGAATCCCAGATACAGCAGGGGATGGGAGGATGGCACATGGTGAGTTTCGGGGGAGGGAGGATGCAGGCTATGCCCTCCCCACATACTATTTACCAGCTCTAAGAGTGAGCAATGTGGGGAAAGGTGGAGAAGAAGAGCAAGTGGGGGAGGAATCTTGGGGGGGGAAGGGCAAGGTGGAGGCCTGGGGGGAAATGGGCAGCGCAAAGTGGTGTCGAGGAGCAGGGACAGTGCAGGGGGTTACAGTTCGAGCACTGGTGACTGCTCCACGTTTAGAAAGCCTCTGCTGCTCCTGCTCCACACAGTACATATGAACTGCACAGCATTTCTGTTTCACCTCCCCCCAGCCCCTCCCTGAACCACAAAAGAAATTCTTCTCCCTCAAGCAAATCTCTACTGATCAACATTTTCCTGCTGTATTTGTCACCACTTTGGATATCTGAGCATAATTATCCAAATCTGACTACTTGTGCAGTTTGAATACTAATTTACAGGTAAAATTTTCAAAAATGGCTACTGATTTTGGCTGCTCAACTTCAGACATCTTGGGTCTGATTTTCAAAGTTGCCAAGAAACCACAGGTCCCATTAACTTTATCCAGAATTGTGGGTGTTAAGAATCCCTGAAAATCAGGCCCTAGGTGTCTTATGTTGGGCATCCAAAAGCCAAAAATCAATTACCATGTTTGAAAATTGAAGCTCTGCAAATTTACTTAAATCATTATGGGGAAGATTTTCAAATTCACCTAAGGTATTTAGAGCCACAACTCCTAGTGGTTATCAATAGGACTTGGACTCCTAAATCCCTATGGTACTTTTGAAAGTCTCTCACTTTCATCTCTGAATTTTTTTTCATGACTTCTTTACGGCCAACAAAAAGAACCAAGTTACTGCTGGAGACGAAAGTCCTCTTTACCTGTAGGGCAAGTAGAATACGGATAATAGCAATACCAGTTTCCCCATGAAGATCTTAATCCAAGGGACTCCAGCTCTCTGAGTGTGGTTGGGATTATTAGCAATAATTTATGCAGCATTGTAAATATATAAGGCACTATTGGCTTCCTTGTATATGCATCACTGGCTTCTGCTGAGAGTGCAGACAAGGTCACCAATTAGTTCTGATTACATGGTGCAGGCGGGGATAGGGGGGTGTGATGGACATCTGCCCACTAGGAACTGGACTGAGGCCACTGAAGACTCATCAATTATAAACAACTTATAGTCATTACTGATCTATGCTGGATTTAAACTGGTGACCTAGAGGTGAAAGATGTTCTGACTCCTTCTGCCACAACAATAAATAATCCAAAAATCTTATGAACATCCACAGACTATAGCCTTAAAATAAATGTATAGCTCAGGCTAGCGCTTACCAAATGTTCCTTAATGTTTCCCCTCTGACCTCTGGGAGATTGGTATCCCTCAGGAAATGAGTTTCTAATTAGATAGGAAAAGGCAGCAACAATAGTGTGGGAAAGCTGGACTAATAAAAAAAAGCTTGTAGTAGGGCTGCTCTGGCCACCCTGTACAGAAAGGTGACAAATGATTACATGTCATGGGATTGTAAAGGGAACAAGATTTTAACCCTGCCTCTTCCATGAGACGTCTGCTGCAGTTGTGGACAGCAGAAAAGATGTGGGTTTGTATAAGTACACCATAGGAAGTTGCTGTTAAGAGCCCCGTGTAAAGCCCTGCACAGAGGAAGCCATTTGCAGTGTACAACAAATCTTATTGGTCCTGCAAAACCCATGAACCATACTACAGTAGAACGTCAGCGTTACAAACACCAGAGTTACAAACTGACCACTCAACCACACTCCTCATTTGGAACTGGAAGTACGTAATCAGGCAGCAGCAGAGACCAAAAAAACCCAACAACAAAAACAAACAGTATATAACAGTTAAACATAAACTGATAAAAAAATGGGAAAGTTCAAAAAAATAGATTTGACAAGGTAAGGAAAGTGTTTCTGTGCTTTAATTTAAGATGGTTAAAAGCAGCATTTTTCTTCTGCATAGTAAAGTTTCAAAGCTGTATTAAGTCGATGTTCAGTTGTAAACTTTTGAAAGAACCACCATAATGTTTTGTTCAGAGTTACGAACATTTCTGAGTTAGGAACAACCTCCATTCCCGAGGTGTTCAGAACACTGAGATTCTACTGCATGTATGCTTTAGTGCCCTCTGCTGACGCCTTAGCTATTAACTATTTACATAGCTATAGAGTACTATCTCATCACCTTTCCTGAGGTTCTAACGGAACTAATTCATACACAGAGTTGTCTGTTCATTAAAGTTATTCTAGTCAGAGGAGTTACTCTGTAAAAAGGATCTTTCTAACAACCAGCTTTGCATCGTCAAGATTAAATTCTACCCTGCCTCACAGCCCATGCAAGCCCATTGATGAATGTCCTCCACCTGGACAAACTGTGCCGTGTTCCCTTTGCCTCTCACCAGTAATAAAGATTCTGCAGTCGGGGTTTAGCTGGCGAGTTTGTTGTTGATGCATGAGATAGAAAAGTATATGCCCATTGCTCTCCCATAACTGGCTCTTCATTTGGTCAGGAGATTTACTGCAGGCAGCATAGCAGAAGAAGGTATTCAGGGCAAAACTGGACCATATTTCAAGTGAATGCCCCCTCCATGCGGGTGGGGAAGAGGTTTATTGTTCCAGATGGAAAGCATGCCAAGTTCAAGTGGTTTGGTATGTTTTTAACCTGAGACCAAACCTCAGCGATTTTGCTGAATTACATTTTGAGCCTGAATTACAAAACAAAACTCAGGGATTGTGGACTCATCCAAACCAATAACAAGAAAAGAACTTACTAATTCTCTATGAACCAAAGCTACCGAGTCCCAGCCCAGGCTGAGAAGTACAAGAGCTCTTGCCCCCAGTGCCAGTTAAATATTTGGCTCCTATGATTGCATTCAACATTTTGCCTGAATCCATAGTGAAAGCCTGGGTTGGTTTGTCACAGACTTTGCCACACAATAATCATCTTATGCTCCTAACATGCAAATTTATGTTGTTTGTTTATCAGACTCACCTTAGCCTCTGAGAAAGGTATCTAGAAAATGTCCACACATATCCTAGAGATACCAGCGAGGGTTTTGATTGATCCTGAAATAGAGACACCAGCAAAATAAGTATCATGTTAGAAATGCATGTTGAAATGATATAGCAGTGGGATAGATTTCATTGCATGGATGAGGCTGCTGGACTGTAATCCTGTTCTATGTTTCCTTACATAATAAAACTTTGTTCCTGGTGGTTTGTCTGAGTGGGGCTGGTCTAAAATAAATACACATTGACACACAATGCATGAAAAACCTCAGGTCAAGTTTCCCAACATTGAGTAAAAAGCTACAAGGCAGACTTACCCCTTAGAATAGGGTGACCAGGAGCAGGATTGCAATTACATCAAGTCACATACTACATTGATCTATTTTGTCAGTAGCCCCTGACTTGCAGAGCCTACTTTATTAGTGTCATTGGCTTCCGTAGCTTAACTCTAACTAAACTGTTGCTAGGCTCTTTTCCCTTGATGTTTTCTGTTGTTTTTATTGCTTTTATAATTTCCATTATAGAAAATAAAGCTGCAAAGGCATAATCCTGGAGTGCAACGAGAATTGTACAGTACCTGCCTTTGTATCACCCCACATCAATAACAATGTAAAGTTACTCACACAAATAACAAGGCAATAAATATTGATACTACTGCGTAGAGAGGGGTTCTTTTGGTGACATCTTTTGATGTATCACTTTTGAATTGCAGGATGGCTATGCACAGGTTGTCAAAGTTGAAGCAAGGGTAATGTTCAAAGTTGACTAGAGCATCCTATGAATCCATAGCAACCAGCTGGCTGGGTTACATGAAAGAATCAAAGCCAGGTTTTTTGGTTTTACAGCACAGATCACTACCACTTGAGCTATAGGGCAATATTGTATGTATGTTAGCTGGGAATAGTAACAGGTAACTATCCTTTGCAAGAGCAGTCACTGAGAGGGGCACAAATGCACTTGGCTAGTGCATTACATACATCCATTCACTTAATTCACCAGAATATTTCAGCTGGTCATCTCAGAGGGCCTGACCATTCAGAGTGCTGAGCACTCCCAATTCTCACTGGTGCTCAGTACCTGCCAGGAAGCAAGCATTGCCTAGGAGGATAGGGGTTAGTCTGTCCACTGAGGCTATAGCTTAATGGTAGTGTGCATGTGTCACATGTATTGGGTCCTGGGTTCAGTCTGCAGCCCCTCTTCTTTCATAGAGTATCAGGGTTGGAAGGCACCTCAGGAGGTCATCTAGTCCAACCCCCTGCTCAAAGCAGGACTAAATCACCCCAGACAGGGCTTTGTCAAGCCTGACCTTAAAAACCTCTAAGGAAGGAGATTCCACCACCTCCCTAGGTAAACCATTCCAGTGCTTTACCACCCTCCTAGTAAAAAAGTTTTTCCTAATATCCAACCTAGACATCCCCCTCTGCAACTTGAGGCCGTTACTCCTTGTTCTTTCTTTCAAGGGAGGTTGTAGAGTCCCCATAAGTGGAAGCTCTTAAAAACAAGTAGGACAAATACCTATCAGGGATGGTCTAGATTTACTTGATCCTTCCACAGTGCAGGAGGCTGGACTTGATGACTTCGCAAGGATCTCTTCCATCTCTATGACTCTAGGATTAGTTTTGTGTCTCTATCCGAGATATCTGTTTGATCTGTCCTTAAACCTTGTGATTCCTGCACACATATTTCACCCACTAATAGAGGGAATATACAATACTCCCATATATAGTAATGAGACAAAATATATAGCCTAAAAAGACAGGGCTCAGACCACTACCTATCATGCTCACCTGTCTAGTCTCATTGTTTCCCTGAGCTCCCCCATTTGCACATAGCTACCTGCTGTCTCTTTTTTATACATAGGGCTGGGACCATCTTTTTGTTCTGTGTTTGTACAGTACCTAGCACAGTGGGGGCTGGGTCCATGACTGGATGCTACCACAATAAATAAAATAATAAGTTTAATACTTGGTAGTAGTAATAATATAGCTGACCAGTTTCTTTCAAAAGTGGCAAATGCTTTGGGTTTACTCTCCGTGAATGTAGTTTTGTTCTCAACAGGCAGTGGTCACAGAATTCTAGGCTGTAAAATGTCACCGTTCTTAGAAGGATCAACCTCCTTGAACTGTTTTCCCTCTTGTTAACAATTTCCATCTCATTTCCTACATGCAGCTGGAACTCCTGCCAGTAATGTTCTTTGGCTAATGTAGAAATCAAGGGGTAAATAGGAATAGTAGACATCCGATCCAAGTTTTGTGCGGAGAATTACTGGATGGAACAGTCATGAGAGTGGGAAGATTTTTTTGTTTTTGTTGTTTAATTCCAGAAGATTGCCAGTTTATGAATATATTTTTGCACTGACATCTGTGTTCAGTAGGGATGCTGTTTGCTCCCATAGTACTAATGGGGTCAAAGATCCCTAAAAAGTTTACAGTCTTAAAGCACAACAAAATGACCATCATCCCTGCAGTGCAGGTAGGGAAGTGGCCTAGGTGAGACCCAGCAGACAAGTGAAAGGGAAAACTGGATTAAGTTACAGGCAGAGAGAATGCAGAGCACTACGTCAGATATATAGGCCCAGCGTTTCTGAATTGCGTGTATATAACTCAGTGACTAGTTTGCAAGCCTGCAATTTGATGCTTTTACCAAAGCTTGCTCGGGGTTCAGCAGTTGCTTTACTTTACATTCAGTTAACATAGGAAGGATGATTATAACCTCATCATCTGTAAAGTGGGAAAACACTGGCCAAGTGCATCTTTGACCTCCTCTAGTGGCTAGACTAAGTAGAGGCTTATGAATGTGCTACTGCTGCCCAGCTAATAGAGCTGATTCTTTAGCTCCACCCACAGAGACTCATACCATTGGATCCAGAGGTTGCCAGCTTCAATCCCAGAGTCTTTGTTACATATTACAGGGTGAGCTGGCTTTTTAAGAGGGCTGGCACTTAGTTTCACTTATGCCAGGTGTGGCCTGCCTCCCCAGGTGAAGGAAATGAGGCTGGGGGTCATGTGACTCAGAATCAGGCCTGCTGAAGGAACATAAGGGGGAAAGGCTGAATTCCTTAATCCCAAGCTAGTGAGTCTGGTCTGAGAGTGTAACCTGTAGGTGCCTACAGTGTGGCAAGTGTAACCCATGCACCTCCTGGGTGCGGTATTCTGGCTCATCTAGTAGCACGAGACCACTTAAAGAGAGAGATTAGCGAGTCTGTGTCATAGTATCTTTCCCCAATCTGAACCTTAGAGTCCAAAAGTTGGGGTACCAGCATGAATTCCTCTAAGCTTAATTACCTGCTTAGATCTGATAAGCTGCCAACAATCAGGAATTCTAGTGCGTGATACACTCTAGTCCCCCCAAAACCTTCCCTGGGGACCCCCAAGACCCAGACCCAACCCCCTGAATCTTAACACAAGGAAAGTAAACCCCTTTCCTCACCTTTGCCTCTCCCAGACTTCCCCTCCAGGTGTTCCCTCCCTGGGCTCCTGGAGAAAGAGACAGATTCACGCTCCGTGAATCTAAAACAAAGGGATTCCCCCTTCTCCCCTCCCTTCCTCTTCCCTGTTAAGTACAGACTCAATTCCCTTGAGCCTCAACAAGGGGAAAAAATCAGACAGGTCTTAAAAGCAAAACTTTTAATAAAAAGAAAGAAAAAAGGTAAAAGTTATCTCTGTAATTTAGATGGTAAAAGTTACAGGGTCTGTCAGCTTATAGAAACTGGAGAAAAAGCCTCCTCCAGTAGAAATACAATTTAAAATACTTCCAGCCAAATACACATTTGCAAATACAGAAAACAATCAAAAGACTATAACCGCCTTTCTTACTAAAATACTCACTATTCTGAATATATAAGAGACTGTAGTAGGGAGATTGGCAAGAAACCTGGTTGTACGTCTAGTCCCTTCCAGGACCCAGAGAGAACGAAGCCAAACCCAAAAAACACAAACAAAGGCTTCCCTCCACCGAGATTTGAAAATATCTTGTTTCCTGATTGGTCCTCTGGTCAGGTGTTTGATTCCCTGTTTGTTAACCCTTTACAGGTAAAAGAGACATTAACCCTTAACTATCTGTTTATGACAGTCTGGTCTACAGCCTTAGCTAGCAACCAGATGGCTTTTAGCTCATGCAGGAGAGGCTTGTGCGTTAAACTCCAGCGACCCCAGGTTTGATTTTTCCTGCTGGTGACTGGGATCTGTCGGGGTTACACAAGCAGGCAGAAAGCCTCTGCAGAGGCAGGATTTGGACCAAGAACCCTGCCCCAAGGATTGTGAGCAGGGGCAGGAGGTTCTTGAGGTGTTTTGGATTTTGTTAATAAATCAAACTCTCAAGACAGGGGAGTTACTGAGAAACCCCCTGCATTGTCAAGTTTTCTTCCCTGTGGAAAAAGGGGAGATGGAAGCAGCAGCAGCACCTGACACTAGACCCTTGGTATGCCCTGCTACTGTGTCCAATATGCCGAAAATACAGAGCAAACTACTGTTAGAAATCTCCTCCCTGCGTAAGTACTTAGAGGCAGTGGTCTAATCACCTTTTCACCTTCTCTTGTGTAAACTGAATACATCAAGCTTCTTTGGTCTCTCCTAGGAGGCAGATTTTCCAGACCTCAAATCATTAAATAGGGTCACAGGTATGTAAGGTGCCTTATGAGCAAATGCAACATGAAATCAAGGGTTTTGCTCCTCTGACCTAACATAAATGCTTCCAGGTGCCCCAGATCAGGGTCAGTCCTGTGCCTTTTATGGGACTGGACCCTAAACAGCCATCAACAAGAAAAGTGAGACTGTAATGAGGATGTAGTTAGCTAAATGGATACACAGGTAAATAATTAAGGTCTGATGGGCTCTTTCTGTTTCCCATAGGCAATCAATTGCCCTAATGCAAAATGTGTGTAAAGTGCTGCCATGGTGATGGGTGCTGTTTCACACCCACATTGTGCTGGTGTAAATGACTGTATGAGGTGCAGAACACTGGGGAGTTGGGTCCAAAGAAGAAAATGCACTACTCATGAGGGAGGCTGTGTACAGCAATTCTCATGCAGTGTTTCACTTCGTACGGTTACTGTTTAACGTTTCTTTCTAATCTCTTCACTGTCTTTCTCTGGTGCCTCTAGTGTTGTCAGTCTTTGGGAATGGCGTGGGGCAGGGAGAGGTATATCTGCTTCTACTCTGGAAATGTAAGACTGGCCCAGGCCTAAGGAGCAGCATGGAGGAATGCATGGTGAGAGGAGTGAGAGTAGGGTACAAAGGGGGATGTTAGGTGGGAGCCTAGTGAAGGGAGCGAGATGGGGAAGAAATCAGCAGCTGTGTGGCTCAGAAGAACAAACAGATGATACGCAGCCTCCCATGCCCTCTGCTAAGTATTTTCCCTTCTTGTCCCTCCTCCCCTGAGAAGTGGGTGGAGAGGACAATGAGGGTCCCATCTGAGCGGAGAGGAGATGAACTGACTGGGTAGCTACTGGGGCTATGAGTACTGAGTGACGTCTGTGGGCATCTCAGGAACCTCATGGAACAACGTGCAAAGAGCTCGTCATTCTGACCCAGAGTACCCCAGTGTAAAGCTGCTGTTAGGCTACAACTCCATTCCCCTCCTCACTGGGCCTCTCTCCTATCTCCACTCACATTGCTAGGTTGGAGTAGGGGACAAATGGGGTGCAGGGGCACTGGAATGGGGGGGCATGGGGCCATGGCCCTCCCACTTTTTGTCAAGGGCTTGGGCCCTTACTCCTCCTCTTCCCTAGGAGGCCCCACCTCCCCGGCCAGGCTGGAAATTGGAGCCCAGCCTAGGGAGTCTGAGCAGCTGTGAGGAGTCATGGACCCTCTACCTGCCTTGGGTGGGGGGCTGGAACATAGGCCAGGGGCTGTTCTTAGGCCCCCTCACCCTGGCTCTGGCTTCCAGCTTGGCTGAGGGTAAAGCCTCAGAGGGAAGAGGAGACTCAAGGGTGGGGCCCGGAAGGTGGTGGGGCCTCAGGGCCCCCCCTCACTTTTAGGCAGAATCTGTCACCGCTGGCAGGGAGCGTTCAGATGCCTCCCTGCCCCCAGCCAGAGTGCAGTGGGATATATTGATATCTCATTCTTCTGTCACTGCTCTCTGGTGTACCTCATTCCCAGAATTTTCTGCAAAGTTATAGAGCCAGGAGTGGTGTCTGTAATGCGATATTTCCAGTTCTTGCAGCTGCAGGAGAGATGGATGGGCCTCCCATATTCTTTAAGATGTTCCAGTCTTGGAATGAGTGAGTCTAACTGGCTGCCCATTCACATAAGAGAAGGGGAGACCACTTCTGCCTGCAAAAACCTGAAGTGAAGTGGAGGACTGGCCCTGGACACAGAGAAGACAACATAAAGTAAGAGAGGGAGCTGGTCCTGTTGGTGGAGAGCAGGAAGGAAAGAAGAGTGCTGTCTGGTGCTGGGGTCTCTTGAAGAAGGAGGAGTCTGGTACCTCCACTCATCTCCCTCCGAGGGAAGGGGAAAGATGAGAGAGGGCTCAAGGGAGACTTGGACTTTACCCAAGCCACAAAGCGGGTTGAGTTTGAAAAACATGTAGAAGACCAGGGAGGTTCTGTGGTTATTGAAACCAGCCTGCTTCCCATCTGGGCTGTGTAAACCCTGAATAGCAGCTAATGTGCACTATGCAGCCACTATCCCTACCTCATGCTTAGCCTTTCCATACATATGGCCCTGCAAAATGCTTCCACAGAGAGGAATTACTAGATATTACAGCATGCACTGGGGAATGATGACCAAGGCCAAGATTTACAAAAATGAGAGCCTAAAGCTGGACTTTTCTGGTCCATATTGAGGCATCTAAGTAAGTGGCCTGATTTCCAACAGTGCTAAGCTCCTTTTGACCTCACTAGGAGCTGCAGAGGACGCAGCACTCTTGACAGTCCGGTCACTTGTTTAGGAACCTAAACAAGGAATTAGGGCTGAAATCCTGGCCCTACTGAAGCACAAAATTTAGATTTTTTCATCAAAGAAACACATGACTGAAAACTAAAATGTTTTGATTTGGAAATACTGCTGGGGTGTCTCATGGGAATTGTAGTTTGGTTGCCTTACAGCCCTTTTCTCTCTGAGCTGGGTTCCTTGGCTGGACTACATCTCCCATGATGCACTACCTTCCCTTTCCAAGACTCTGGTGTATTGTGGAAGTTGTAGTCTACCC
The DNA here is from genome assembly GCF_025201925.1 of Gopherus flavomarginatus. Lineage (NCBI taxonomy): Eukaryota > Metazoa > Chordata > Testudines > Testudinidae > Gopherus > Gopherus flavomarginatus. The sequence continues at coordinate 271,912,433 of NC_066619.1, read as the reverse complement.
AGGGAGACTAGTCTAAATAGGAGAGTCATGAGCATGAGGCACCTGAACTACAACTCCCATGCAGCACTGCAGCAACACTTCCAAATTTGAATTTCTCCTGAAGTTTGAATTTTTCCATATGAACCCCACCCCATTTTTTTTTTTACCATATCTAGAAATAATACCCAGTTATTCAAGGAAGCACTGTCAGTTTGATCTAGGGCCCAAATCTAGACCAATAGCAATGTCTCTGCTAATTCTTTCTTTAAATTTGGATGAAACATTGTTTCCACCCAAACAAAAAAATTAAATTATCATAGACTGTGCATCCCAAACATTGCAGCATTGTGCTAGTATACTAGAGCCAGAAATTGAAGCTAACTAGAAGCAATCTAGTCTATGTTCACTGTCAAAACTGATTGAAAGGCGAAAGAGTAAAAAATTTTTATAAGTAGTGAAAGTAAATTAGATGTTAATTCTTTTAGCTCCCCTACCCTTAGGCGTTAATTATAATAACAGCCAATGAGATTCGTTTATTTTTTTTGAAAGTGATAGATTCTTAGCTCATGTAAATTAGCGTAGCTCCATTGAAGCCAGTGGTGCAAATGATTTACACCATCTCTGATCCATGATCTTTAATTGGACGATTTTCCTTTAAAAATAGTGAACATTATTTACTTTGTCCCTATAAAGTAGCTACTGATACTTAGCTAATCTTTCTTCTAAAGCTCTAATTACCATAGAATTTACTGCTTGCTTATATGTCTAAATCTCCTGTAATTTTGGGACAGAATTATCAAAAAGAATGTAGCCACCGCTAGTGATTTAAAAGTTTAATTTATTTCTTGTAGGAGCAGGTTATCAGGAGGTCACAGGCTCCTTGAATAGGGTACAAGGCTGTAGAAGAGAGCTGTTCATGAGCATAAATACATTTAGCCTTGGTATCTTTAAATAGACTTTCATTCCAAATAATCCCAATGATTTAGTTCCCACTAGAACATAAGTTTTCGTTCCACTTTCCGCCCCACCAAGCATGCTTAATTGATTCAACACCAGGATGGAGCTGTGTAATTAAGCTTGCTTAAGTGCAATGAAATCCACACATTGTTTAAAACTAATGTTTTGTCTGCAAATTCTGGAAAGACCTTTAATTAAGCACTTTAAACATGCTGGAAATGGAGATGCAAGAGGACTTAGAAAGCTACAAAGCAGCAGAATTAGTGGGAAGAACATCTAATATTTCTTTAATTCTTGTGCCGGCTTTCTGCCAACAATTCCTTTGTTAATACCAGTTCTGGGGCACTTAATTTTTTTAACACTCAGCTATGAAATTGTTTTAATTGGGGCCGATTATCACTGTCAGTCCTTTGAGTCTCTCTTACTGCTCATGAAACATGGTCTTCCTGCGACCTTGGATATCAGATGAACACACTTCTGCCTGTGGTAGGGTGACCAGATGTCCTGATTTTATAGAGACGGTCCCAATATTCGGGGCTTTACCTTATGTAGGCGCCTACATAACCTATCACCCTCCACCCCCTGTCCCAATTTTTCACACTTGCTAACTGATCACTCTAGCCTGTGGCATTATTTTAGCAAAGGTATCTTTATCAGATACATGTTACTGTACCACATTGGTTTACATCAGTTGCGAATTTGCCTCCCTGACAAGTCTTGCTGCATGTGAATGCCATTACCTCAGATTTAATGCTGGTGAAAGGGGCTGGATTGAGAGCCCTAGAGGATGAAGGCCTCTATTTAGCTACGACAGAGGCAGCAGCAACAGTTCAGGCTTCCCTTGCTAGGCCCTATCAGTTAGGGTGACCAGATAGCAACTGTGAAAAAACAGGACAGGGGATGGGGGATTATAAGCACTATATAAGAAAAAGTCCACTAAAACAGGACTGTCCCTTTAAAAATGGGACATCTGGTCACCCTACTAAAACCAGGGAGGGCTGCCTTCAGGGTGAGCGTTCAGTCTCTGAGCATATGTAATCCTTGGCTTCTCTGCTGGGTGCCAAAGGGGATGTCGGTTTTGGTAATATGGACAATTGTCCACAAGAAAAGAGCCATGAACCCACAGTTCTTCCCAGTGTTGTGTGGCTTTTATCTTATTTTACGGAGTTTTTCTGCTGTGCTGCTTTCCTATTCCCGTGGTGACGTGTTCAGAACAAAATAAGAGCGTACATACAATGTTTCACCAGGTGGTGCTCTTTCGCTGTTCTGGCTCTAGTGGTTTGCTTGAACGGTTGGAAATTTGGAAAACCAGTTCAGTTATCCCCAGGGTTTACTCTTCTGAAATGTCTTACTACTACGATCCAGTGTGCTAAATTTAAAACGCGTTCCCTGCTAGTTAATCAGAGTTGTTAGGGTACCAGATAAGGAAAATGTGAATGCGTTTCCCATCCAAATATTTAGTTAGTTCGAATCTGATATTTGCTCAAGACAAATACAAAAGCAGAAGACTGTATGCTTCCAGTGTGATCAAACTGACAAAGTGCATCTTTGATCAGCCTTTTATTAATTAGATATTTTTAAAGGTCAGTGTAATGCCAGGATATTAGTGAAAACTGGGTTGAGTCTGATGTGTTCAAGTCTATGTCATAATGGCAGATATTTCAAGGCCTGTATTTAGTTCTCATGTGCAAATCCTGGGGAAAAAATAAGTACATTTCATAGCCTCTCAGCAAGTTTAATGATTATGGTCCCTGACTGTGAAACTTCCTCTCAAAGTCTCCATTTATTCCAGCATTTAAAAGGTGCCTTTAAGTGCAATGGTCCTTTCCTACTCAAAAGACTCTTTTTTTTTTTTGCTGGTCAGCGTTGTTTCTGCTGACTTTCCTTACAAAGTCAGTTTTACTCCTGTTAATGCTGTGCAGCCAATCCAGTAATGGGAGAGTGAGCTGGATTGTATTCTGCCTCAGTCAAATTGCCACCTGAATTCCAAGTAAAGAATTGTTGTTATTGGTGATGCCATAGAAAGCAAGAAAAATGTTGAGTCCTCAGCTGCTTCAACCAGCCTAGTTTCATTAAATGATTTCAAATGTATTTTACTGTAGAACACCTGTGAGCCTTTGGTCAATTATGGAATAGAAATGTATTCAGCTGTTTGTTTTAATATCTCGTGGTGCAGAAAGATTGAATTGCAGTTTGCTGAGGCATCCCAGCTGCTGCTCAGGATTCAAGCTGTGAACCTCAAGGCCAAAAACGTGGCATGTATTTGTCTCTTCTCCTAATGCAAACTAGGGACATTGGCAGTATGGAGGATGTTATCATACATGCAGTGTCACATGTAACAGTTCTCTCCGAATGCATTCATTCTTATTGTACTCTCCTAGCTGAGCTGCTTTGCTCTTTAATAATAGATTGTTTAACCTCAGATTTCAAAGCTGAGTAATCTCTTATGACCCCTATTTCGAAGGAGGGGAAACTGAGGCACAGATGTTGAGTGACTCACCCAAAGTCATGTTGTATGTTAATACAACACCTAAGGCTAACCCCCTGGTTTCCTGTCTGTGGGTATGTCTACACTGCAAAGAAAAGCATGTGGCTGGTCTGTGCCAACAGACTCGGACTGCGGGGCTATTTAATTCCTGTATAGACTTCCCAGCTACCCTCCCACTCCACAGGGTTCTAGAACCCAGGCTCCAGCCTGAGCCCAAACGGCTACACAGCAGTGAAACAGCCCCACAGCTCAAGTCCTGCAAGCCCGAGTTGGCTGGCAGGGGCCAGCCGCGGGTGTCTAGTTGTTGTGTAGACAGACATACACAGGCCAGTACCTAGCCACAACCCCACACAGCCTTTTCTCATTGCTTTATTTATCACACCCACTCACAGCTCAGCTGTTGCCTACACTTTATCTCCTCTTTTCTTCTTCCCCAGTTCAGTAGCAAATGGATTATGTTCCTGCTGCTCTACCTGAAAACACTCACAAAGTGAATTTTATATAGTTTTCTTGACTTTGGAATTAGGGCTGGTGGGAAATTTTCCATCAAAACTTTCTCTTCTATAGAAAATTGAGTTTTCAACCCAACTAATTTTTTGTGGAAAGTGTTTGCTCCCCCCTAAAAAAATGTTGACTTCATTAGAAAAATTGAAAACCTGAAACTGAAAATGTTTGGCCAATCAGAAAATGTTTGAGCTTCTGATGTTTTTTTAGCTGAAAATGTTTTGGTTTGGGGTTTTTTCCAGCAAAAAGTCAAAATGTCCACAGGGGGCAGGAAGGGGGAAATCATTTTCTGGTCAGCAGTAGCCAGAATATCTGTGTCCTTTATTCCGTTTACATGAAAACACAGTATGAATTCCTCCTGCACTAACACAGAGCACTAAATGTCTGGAGATCCTCCTCCCCCGGGGAGCAGCATAGGGTGAGAAGGGTGGGGCAGAATCTTCTATGAACTCTCCATCCCAGGTGTTAGTCTGAGACCAGTGCATCCTGGGACAGAACTGGGTGGATAACAATGCCAGCACTGGCATAGGTATCTTGTAGGGGAGAAACCATTTGGAGCACTAGAGAAATCACTTTCAACAACATATCAAACTGATTAGCCTTTCTAATGTATTCCATGAACTTGTATGAACATCTGCAGAGATCCTATTGATTTCCATAAGGCAATACAGCACACAATTCTGTACTGCCCCTAACGGTTGAGTCTCAATAAATTGATTTACTGAGCTCCCAGTGACCTCGGACAGAACAGTCAGGATCCCTAGTTTGTATCTTCCCTGAAATATGGCTGTGGAGAACTGTAAGAATCCAATTGTACATTAAAACATCCAGGGACTAGCAAGCAAAAATCTCCACTTAATTTATAGGCATTGGAATTTAAGCAAGAGAGACTATTTAAACATCTCTCATTTTACCCAGGACATACCTAGATGCACAGCAACATACTCTGCATGTCAGAGTCATTTATAGGTTTGGCAGTGTAAGCACAATTTTTTTTTCTATTGCTGAGTTGGCCATGAATTTAGGTTTCATACATATGAGCAAACACAGTCCTTATCTATCCTTAACACCAGCACACCACAGATTCTTTAAAGCCCTTGGAGGGCTTTTATAGTATTTAACCTTAATGCTAAGTAACGTTCATTGTCGCAGACCGGTCCCGGGGTTTCACTTTGTGAATGGCACTGTTTATAGACATTAGAGCCTTGGAACCCAAAGATCATTGAGTGGAACAATGCTTAAAGAACAGGAAACCTGCGTGCTTTCCAGAGCTAAGTGAGCAGAATGGCAGAGCCCATCAATTCAGTGCTACTGAGTACAGCTGCTTTTGGCAATGAGCTTCGGCACTGTGAAGACATTTCTTTCTCTCTCTCCATAAATCACTGTGCGGTGGCTGTGCCACCTTGTCAGTAAGAGAAGGTTCACCCAGCTGGCATGATTACAAAGAGGAATGAGGGGCTTCATTCCTTGATAGCCATCAAACATTCCTGCTAAACATATGGAAACCCCTGCCCTCCTGATCGAACTGAAGAGTTGAACAATCATAGGAAATCTCTATCTGCTCTAAGGTCATTTAAATTAAGTACTTGAAATATATATTGGGTGCCCAGAACGATGAAGTCATCCTTTCTCCACAGTTATTTGTCAGACAAATGTAATGGCCGCCTACAAACCCTGCTGGACTTTGTCTGTAAAGCATCAAGGATGATGCTTGTCCTTAAAATGATGGATAAGGTGAATGGGCTTATTTTCCCCTTAACAATTGCCACAGGATTTAGGTTGGCAAATTAATAAAGAGTGGGAAGAAAGCTCTTTTGATGTAATGAAATGGAACCTGGGGAAAGAGAGCTATTTTCCAAACAGCACATTTATCGCCCCTCAGATCTGAATGCTAAGTTTATGCATCTCAGCTATTGGCACCTGCAGCTGTATGACCTTGGGTTCCATAGAATAAGCAGGGCTGGGACTTACCAGTAGTTGCATGGGTGATGTCCAAGGGAAAACCCGGTGTGCTGCAGAAGGGCACACTAGTGATTCAAGACGTGGTGCTCTTCCTAGCCAAGTCAGTACTGGATTCGTGTTACAGCAGTGCTAGTCATTGAGCTGCTGGAGGAAGGGTAATTGTATCTTTCCTAGGGATTTGTAATAGCAGCCAACACTGTAAGATCTCAACAATTCCCAGGTTAATTGCACTGGCATAACAAGAGCCCTGCTGGACTTTCTTTGGCTCTTCTCTCTTATTAAGGGAAGCTCCGTTTGGGGAAATTTTTAATGTTAGGGTAGGGCAGAGGAGTGGAGTGGGAAAATGTTGTTGTAAATGCCATTGTGGTTATGGCTTTATCAAAGGGGAAGATCTTTAAGCAGGACCAAAAAGTGATGTTTACCTTTTCATTGCTGATTTCTCCAACACCTCCAGCTCCACCTTCCCTGTTGATTTAATTCTTCCTGGCTTGGTCAGCTGGTGGCACCTTTCCTATCCGCACTTCTCCCCTGTTCTTTTTCCTGTGAGTTTTGTCCCCAGTGTGAAGCCTTTTCTGTTGTTGTTGACTTGTAGCACAAAGCTTTCTGAACATGTAACTTTGACTTGCCAAACTGATTGGTGTCCCACCTTTTGATATCCCTGTCACCAGCTGTGAGGTTCTTTTTCAGGACATCTTTGGACTGACTCCTATGTCCTCCTCTTGACTTTTATCCCATTTAAAAATACCTGCCTGCAGTGCTACTCAGAAGAATGATCAAGATGTTGATCTAGGCCTGAGTTCTTGTTAGGGTCTTAGAAATGAATAAGATTAGGTCAAGGAATTCCTTGCAACTAAAACATCTTGTTCTACTTCAAGCAAAAAGTTTATCATGTCACCCTTTTATTGCATTTTCCTGTAGCTGACAGGTGATCCGTAGCAATGCCCTTCCCACCCTTTTATCTCTTGTAAATGAAAAATACATTAAGCTTTTTTTTTCCTGTGTGCTTCCTCATCAAAGAAAACTCATCATCAGATTGTCTGTTGGCTTTCAGTACTCAGAACACTGTGTAAAAAGCATAATGGTCTCTACAAGATGTCTACCTGTGCCTTAAGGTTTGATTAGTTGGGTTTGGAGCAGACATGCACCATCTTTTTGGCTGGAGAGAGAATTTTGGTGCTTTTGTTTGCAAATTATTTAAAAAAAAAAACTTGGGAATGAATTTTGTAAAAAATTCTTCTCCACCAGAACTTGGTGGTTTAATCTCAACCTAGAATTTTGAAGTGTTATATTTGATTAGCATAATACAAAGTTAGTAAAGAGGATTCGCATGCAATCTCTATCTGCCATGAATCTCATGTCCCCAGTATGCGCAAAGAATTGCAAAGAGGAAACAACTAAGGATAGAGGAATCCAGCATGGCTGGATCCTTCTGATCAAAGACGTCCATGTTTGGATAGGTAGCCTATTATACAGCAAATCAAGGAAAAATCAAACATGTATCTGGTTTGGTTGTAATGGAAGATATATTCGTATTTGCTAATTAAGAGCTGATTTTATGCTTAGATAAGGAGGTTGGCTTGGGCTATGTAGAGCCAGAGTTGGTGATATATAGGAGAAAAAGACAAAGACATCGGACAGAAAGGCAGACAGACATGCAGGGCTGGATGGTGGATGACAAATCCATTGTGTATATATGTGAGTAGATCAGTTAGGAACAGTTAGATCATGCAGGAATAAGCAGTTGTGGTGAAAGAGGGCACTTGGAGGAAGATTCTGGAGCTGCTCTTGATGCTCTTTGGAAGAAGCTCCAAAATTTGTTATGGATCCCAGCCCTGGTTAGCTTCACTCTAGTTTCACTCTACAGAGTGAGCCACACACCTTCCTCTGGATGATGGTGAAGAAATCACATTTGCCAACAGGTAGCCTCCGGGATACCCAAAAGAAGGAGGTGAGGCCTCCATTGGGTTTAAAAATAGAACTCCTAACCCCAAGCCTTCAAAAATCACAAATCAGGTATCAAAAAATTGAGATTGGCTTAAAATTCATGAGATTTTTTTTTTTAAAAGAAGAACCCAACAGTTACTTTTATTTGCCTTCTGTTTCTTTCACCCTTTAGGGTTCATGTTGTCAAGTGTTGTCTGCAACCACAAGGGCTGGAAACTTGCAATTTTAAAAATATGAAAGCTGAGATGCTTTTGTAATCACCTGAGTCCAAGAGCTGGGGCATTCAGAAAAACCATCAGCTACCCTCATATTCACCATAAAATTGCAAGAGTTGACAATACTGTAAAAATCCAATGATTCCTTAATGCAGCCAGAGCCCTTGTTTAGCCGTGCCTGTTGTCTCCTTACAGAGCTGGCTCCAGGCAGCATCATCACCAAAACCAATTTCTCTTTCACTTTCCATCCCCCCTGCCTCACTCAAATCTATACGCACACCTGCAACCCAGGTTTGCGGGAAAAGGGCAACCTGCGCAAGGCTGGCTCCCAGATGACTAGATCAGTGCCATCTCGTCACAGACCCTGTAAAATATCCTTTAGTAACTTTCTCTGAATGGATGTAACACCGACTGACCCCGGTTGTCAGCAGGCGGGATTGAACCTGGGATTTTTGGATCTTAATGCATGAGCTAAAAAGCCATATGCCTGTTAGCTAATGTGATAGAGAAGATTCACTACTCTCTCGCTCTCTAAGTAGTCTTGGTGCCACTCGAGGGGACAGGACACCACACCCAGAAGGTGTGTGGGTTACATGGGCATTGATCTTTCTTAGAAAGGCTCAAGACCCTCACATACGGAATCACTTTTTCTCTGTCCTTCTGGTCTCCCACTAGAACTCTTCGTAGCTGCCTCTGCTGCACCCTGCCCTTCCACTTCCTGTGACTGAGGAGAAGGATAGTCTAATGATTAAGCCACTAGACTAAAACTTCCGCGAGTAGGGTTCAAATACAAGCTCTGCTTCAGGTTTGCTGTGTAACTTTGGACAAGTCACTTAAGTCCAGATTCTCCCTGGCACCTAACTCATTGAAATCTTTGAGGAGCTGGGGCTTAGCTGCCTTACTGGTTCCCCATCTGTAAAACTGGGATAATAGTAGTTCCTTACCTCAGAGAGGTGTTGTGAGGACAAATACATTAAGGTGCTCAGATGCTCTGTAATGAGAGCCATATATGTATCTTAAGTATATAACTAGAAATGGGAGAATTCTGGAAAGGTCTGGACTTCACAAAGCCTCTAGAATTTTTTGAAGTTTTGAGAAACATTTCAGGTTCATTAAACCTTTTCCTTTAAGCTATTTTTAAAAGGCAGTTTTGGAAACTAACAGGGATCTGTGCTCCGCAAGCAATATTTTGCAATAAAATAAACTATGGCATTGAGAACCAAATGCTTTGCCAAAGCCAAATGGATTGATCTCAAATATTCTACATTTGAGCTGTGATTAGTCCGATAAATTGCATAGTGTTTCTGTTCCCTGATTGGATAAACACACAAGCACAGACAGTGTGAATTCTTAAATATGCAGATTTGAAAGTTTGATTTCTACAAATATTCATGTAACCCACTGTTCAGCCTATGTTATAGAGGTGGCTGAAAATTTTCAAATTTTTCAATGCAGAAAAAAACCCTCTTTCTTCCATTTCTTGACCAGTTCTTGTATTAAGTGAGACGCACACGTGTACCTTTTATTTACAGAGGATTCACAGACTCTATTGCCAGAAGGGATCAATATGATTATTTAGTCCAATCTACACTATACACAGGCTGTAGAATTTTTCCCAGGAGTCAGATTAAGGATATGAGTCTGCTACAACTGTCAACTGAGGGGGGATCTTAGGTACGTCTACACTCGAGGGGACAGGACAGATGTGACTCAATGCTACCTTTAAACTAACTAGTTCAGGTAACAGTAGTGAAGGTATGGTGGCATGGATTTCAGTGCAGGCTAGCTTCCCCAGCACAAGCCTGCCGTGGTCCCAGGGTAAGTACTCAAGTTGCTAGCTTGCTCTGAAGTCCATGCCACTAAGTCTTCACTACTCTTTGTGACTTGCACTAGCTAGCTTGAAGCTAGTATGGGTTTGCCTACCCATACTACAATCGCACCTTAATTAACAGCAGAGGCACCGACTTCCTGATTTCTCAGAGGGTGCTCGACCCCCTGCTCTGACCTAGACCCTGCCCCCCTCTCACCCCTTCCCGCAAGCCCCCACCACATCTTTTCCCACTCCTGCTCTACCCCCGCCATGCTTCTTCCTGGCCCATTCCACCCTCTACCCACCTCTTCTGCCCCCTCTTCTCCCACTCATCCCCAGTGCCTCCTGCACACCACTGAACTGCTGACACTGGCAGGTGGGAGGTGCTGGGAGGGAAGAGGAGGAGCTGATTGGTGGAACTGCCATTGGGTGCTTAGCACCCATTATTTTCCATGGAAATTTATGGGAGTAAAATCTGATTATTCCAATATTAGTAGCAAAGGATCACAAAGTGAAGTTGAATGTGATTAAAATGAGCTCATTTACTAATTCGAACAAATGTTAATGGAAAAAGTTTTCACATTGGTTGTCCAGCTTTTGTTCTAAATTTCGCAAAATGGGTCCACCCATCCCACTGGGTGTCCCCCAGTAATTTCTTAATCCAGAATGCTTCTTGAGAGAGCTATTCTAGCCACCACCATATCAGACAGGGGTTGCCAATTTTCCATTGGATGTATTTCTGAAGGCTTCTGAACATGACGTATCCTTCAGTTAAAGTTTAATCTTTAATTCCAGGATACTCCAGGACAAGCCTGGAGGGTTGGCAACCCTAGAAATGACTTGGGTATCACGGTGACTCTCCAGGGAGAGTTAAGTTACCCGGGAATGAGGTCTGACAGGAGCATCTGGTGTGGGACAGTGGTTTCCCTCAAAGCCCCTTTGAGCCAGTGTGGGAAGAAGAGGTGCAGAGTAGGGAAGCAGCATCATGCTGATTAGCTGCTGGGTTTGGAGAGGATGAGGCTGTGACCGAGACCATTGGTGGTCCTGCTAATCCATGCTCTGAGTGGTATATCTGCAGAAAAATATCTGCAGGATCAGGGAAGCATGCTTAAGAGAGAGTCTCCTTCCTTCCCATACCGCCTACATCCGATCCAGTCTGTTGAGCTACCAAGTGGTGGGTACAATGGATCGTCCTTTTTAATCAGGTTGGGGTTGCTTTGACACAGTAGCTTATGTTCTGTTCTGTTCTCCTGTGCACTACATAGGCACATCTGAATGAGATCGAGGGTGCAGGTAGGTTTAATTGACCAGGTTCTGTTCTTGAAGGGTAACTGATGCAAATTCCTGGAGAGGTGTTCAATGTATGTGGAGACTATTCGGGGTTTCCTGATGCATTTGCACCTTCCTTCACTAATGAATGCACATGATTCTGCATGTTGGATTATTGCCGGATGTCTTTTACCCCTTCCAACATTTCCATTTGTTCTCCCCATTCCTGCTAAGGACCAGAATGGAAAAAACAAAGATAAAAAAGAACCACTTGGGATTTGATGACTTTCCAAGCCATCGTTTATTTAGCAAAATTGAAATGAGGTCTCACACTAAATGCATGTTTTTTACTCATTTCATTTTACACATAACTCAGAAAAGTAAAGGGAGGTGGGTGCGAGAGACTCTGTTGGTGACTGATCCTATATCCTGTGAATAGGTTTACAATCAAAACAGGATCATTTATAGCAGCCACTGAATTTTCACTTTCTTCATTCTAAAAGAGAGGAAAATAATAATTGAAAACACACACAAACTCAAGCTATGTCAGCATTAATTTTCATCTCCACAGAACACTCGGTCTCCAGGGCAAGGAAGGAAATTCCAGAGAGTTAGCCAAGACAATCAGGGTTAATCTGTTTTTTAAAAAGGGTGGCGCAGGCAAGACCTTCACTTTCCCATTCTAAGGTCAGCAATGCTTCTCCAGCAGTGGCAGGCACTCTGCTGTGGGGCTGCCTGGCAGTGGGGCACAACCCAAGGGTGGTTTGGTTGGGCTGGGAAGCCAGCATCCAGGTGCATCAGCTATGTGAATTGTGGGCGAACATTAAAAACAAAGAGCATGAATTACTCAGGGATGGAGTCTATCAGTGGTTTCCCCAGGAATTGAAACTGGGGGGGTGTTTGAATTCACAGGAGGGGTGTCAGGACCATTGAGATATATAAAAGAGATATGAATAAAGTAAATGTTTTGTTAGGATTGTGCAAATTTAACATAAGAATAATGCAAGTTACACCAAAACACATAACAGGTCTAGATTTCTAAAATAATATACATTTAAAAAAATTATTTAATTTAAATTGACTTTTGAAAAGTAAGCCAACATGGGATAAGAGGGCAGTCCTCTCATGGATCAGTAACTGGTTAAAAGATGGGAAACAAAGGGTAGAAATAAATTATCAGTTTTCAGAATGGAGAGAGATAAATAGTGGTATCCTTGAGAGGTCAGTACTGGGACCAGTACTGTTCAACATATTCATCTGGACAAATGAGTTAACAGTGAGGTGGCAAAATTTGCAGACGATATAAAACTATTCAAGATAGTTAAGTCTCAGGCAGACTGCGAAGAACTACAAAGGGATCTCACAAAACTGGGTGACTGGGCAACAAAATGGCAAATGAAATTCAATGTTGATAAAAGCAAAGTAATGCACATGGGAAAGCAATCTCAACTATACATACAAAATGAAGGAGTCTGAATTAGCTGTTATCACTCATGAAAGGTCTTGGAGTCAATGTGGATAGTTCTCTGAAAACATCCACTCAATGTGCAGCAGCAGTCACAAAAGCAAACAATGTTGGGAATCATTAAGAAAGGGATAGATAATAAGACAGAAAATATCATATTGCCTCTATATAAATCCATGGTACATGCACACCTTGAATAGTGTGTGCAGATCTGGTCGCCCATCCTAAAAATATGTATATTGGAATTGGAAAAGGTACAGAGATGGGCAACTAAAATAATCAGGGGTATGAAACAGGATGAGAGATTAAAATGACTGGGAATTTTCAGCTTAGAAAAGAGGGGGATATGATAGAGGTCTACAAAATCTTGACCGGTGCCAAGAAAGTGAATAAGGACATTTTATTTAATCCTTCACATAACACAAGAACTAGCAGTCACCCAATGAAATTAATAGGCAGCAGGTTTTAAAAAAACAAAAGGAAGTACTTCTTCACACAATATAAAGTCAACCCAGGGAACTCTTTGCCAGGGGATGCTGTGAAGACCAAAACTGTAACAGGATTATAAAAAGAATTAGATAAATTCCTGGAGAACAGGTCCATCTGTGGCTATTAGCCAGGATGGGGAGGGATGCAATACCATGCTCTGAGTGTCCCTAGCCTGTTTGCCAGAAGCTGGGAATGGGCAACAGGAGATGGACACTTGATGATTACCTGTTCTGTTCATTCCCTCTGAAGCACCTGGCCTTGACCACTGTTGTAAGACAGGGTACTGGGCTATATGGACCATTGGTCTGACCTAGTATGAGCATTCTTATGTAAAAATTAATTATAATAATAAAAATGTTTAGTACAGAAACTCCCCAGCTTAATGACCTCCCAAGATAGCAACAATGTGAGATAACAACCTTGGCAAATAATGCATTTTAAAAATCTTGGCCTACTAGGAAACATATTTATATAAGTTTCCATTCCCAGTCACAAATCTAGCATTCTGGAGCAAAGTGACTAAAATATAGTCCAACAAACGTTTATTTAACATGCCCCTCACTTTTCCCTCCACTGCACTCCACTCACCGGTGTTGTCCTTGGTCAGTGGAGACTCAGAGTTCAGAGGTACTTTCACGTTAGTACACCTGCCAGGTGAGGGACAAGAAGGCACCTTGCTTGTTCCTCCAGCTGCTCACTGTTTGCTCTGGCCACGTCTGTTCGTTGTGCCACTGTTCACTCCACCGCTCTGTTGCCAATGGCCTTGCACAGTCACCTTCTGCTGCCACCTGCCACTGTGACCTCTGCGAGTTAGTCTCTTGAGGTTCCACCAGCTCTCAGTGATTTCAGCTGAGCTCTCAGTGCGGGAACCTCGCTTGCTGCTAGTGCAGTCTGGGCTGTCTCTTCCACAAAAACACTGTACCCACAGGAACACTGTCCCCACAACAGGACTATGCACTTAGACCCGATTGTCAGTGGTTTCAGCTGCAATGGTCACTTAATAGAACAAAAGACTATCTATGGAGCCTAATCAGCTCTGTTTTTAAACAGTGGAGAGGGACAGGTCCCCACCCTCTCTCTTGATGCCTTCAAATCATCACAGGCTAAGTACAGTTCTACTGCCCTTTACTCATATAATAAGAACAACATTTCATCCCCCATTCCCCCCACATTCAAGTGGTTTGTAATCCAACTCCAGCCAAAATCTATCACTTGGACAACACGGATCTGTTTGCTGGATACCTAGGTAGATTAGATGGAAGGAGTTGAAGTATGCCTCGCTGGCAGAGACCCTGAGAGCCCAGGGCTACGAAGTCCAGGTACACACCCTGATTGTGGGAGCCCTGGGCTCATGGGACCTCTGCAATGAGCTGGTTCTGAAAGCATGTGGGGTCGGTCGACGCTACGCCCGGCTCATGAGACAGCTCATGGTGTCTGACACCATCAGGTGGTCCAGAGACATTTATACCGAACACATCACCGGACACTGCCAATACCACACTGAGTAATTGAGACAGCCGACCAGGGAAATAACCCACTTCCTTCCCTGAGGGACCAAGAGATGCACCCCACCCATGTACCTATCCGCTCCACCGATACTGACTTGGACTCCTTATTCATTTCATGGGTGGCTAACCCGAGCCCACTTATTCACTGACACTTTAAAAACTCTTGCACCCCAATCTGGGTCTATGCCGGTTATGCGATATGTATGTATCTTTTCATCCTTGCAAACGGTATCTGTAACCCCCCATAACGCAAGCCTGTCCCCAGATGTACAGTACCTTCCCTCTCAACCTGTGTATATTTCATTTCAAACATTTACTTTAATAAAATTTATAGTCTGGCCCTGAAGCCTTTCCCCGCAGCCTCAGCTCATCACTAGCTGTCAGGGAGAGCTCATTTAGACTTTGCTTACAAATCATCATTTGAAATTATTAGGTTGGCCAACCTCACTGAAATGAATGCACTGACATCATAAAAAACAACAGCTGTATAAGGAAGCAAGGAAACTAGTCTATGTTCATACTTTTCAAATCTATTATACTTTTTCAGATACACATATTTTATCATACACTGTATAAGCTTTTAAAGTTTGTATTAATGTTTCAGTTTAAATTCAGATTTCCAAACAGTCACTAAATTGGTATGTAACTAGCTCACAAAACTGGTGTGGGGGTGTTGGGGAAATTCGGGGGGGTGTAGGGAAATCACTGAAGTCTGTGCTCCTTTCGGGTGCAATTAATACCATTTTCAGTTGCCTGAGTGGTGTCATGCTGCTTAGTGATGATGGGATCATTGAATTAATGCTTATGTTTGTTATATCAGGACATACTTTCCTTTCCAACCTGAACGCAAAAACTGCTTGCTTTCTTACCCAGCATGGGAGAAAAGCAGCCCTGCTGTCTTGCCAAGTTGTTTATTTGTATTGAGGTTGTGCCTGAAGGTCCCCCATTTAAGGATCAGGGCCCCATTGTGCCAGGCACTGTGCACACACACAATGAAGACAGCGGTGAGATGACAGCTGGCTACAACAAACGGATGCGGGAAACATAAAAGACTGCTGAGGTCTGTATGCTCTTTCTTTTCCTCGTTGCAACAGCTGAACTATACCAGAGCCTCATGATTTTCAGGAGTGATTTCAGCTTCCCTGTGCACGTGTGGCTCAGCAGCAGTAAGCATTTTTGCACAGCAGCCCGAC
This sequence comes from Gopherus flavomarginatus, assembly GCF_025201925.1. NCBI lineage: Eukaryota > Metazoa > Chordata > Testudines > Testudinidae > Gopherus > Gopherus flavomarginatus. The sequence continues at coordinate 271,896,650 of NC_066619.1, read as the reverse complement.
CGGCGAGCCAAAGAAAGATGGCTTCCTCTGTGTTCCCCTCACTGAGGTTACCAATGAAGATTAGAAGTGGCCTTAGTCAACTTCTCTAAATATTTTTCCCACTGACAAGCTGAAACAATATTTAGATGGAGATTCCAGATGAAAGTTTTGCTTTACACTGTATTAGCCAACGGGCCAGGACTGTGGAAAACATACCCTGAGCAGAGCCCTGACAGCAGCACACTGTTAACTTTCAGCAGGATGCCTCTGCACTTTGATTCCACCTTGTGTCCTGCAGTTGTTACCCTCGCTTCTCAATTGAGATGTGAAAGTGGTGAGGGTGCTAATTTTAGAAAGAGCTTCTGCACAGCCCCCTTCAGAAAGCATTGTCTTCTCATTGCAGGTTGGATAGTGGACTGGGACTTAGAAGACAAAGGGTTAAATTCCAAGCTCTGCCACAGATTCCCTGTGGGCACTGGGTAAGTCAATTAATCTCTCTATGCCTTAGTTCTCCAGCTGTAAAATGGGAATTACATTTGCCTGCTTCACAGGGATGTTATGAGAGACATCTCAATCGAGAAGAAAAATGGTTCAGTGGTTAGGGCATGTACCTGGGAGTTAGGAGACCTGACTTCAAATCCCTTCTCTGATACCTCTATCCTGAGTGTCATTGGCTAAATCATTGGGATAATAGTGGTTCCTTACCTCAGAGAGGTGTTGTGAGGATAAATGATTGTGAGGTTCTCAGATACTCCCATAATGTGGGTCACATAAGTTACCTTAGATCTCTAGTTTCCCAGATGTTTTGTTCAGTTATGTTAGCCCAGCTGCTCAGTAATTCATACTCAAATAGTGATGACCCGTGGCTTTGCCACTCAAGTTACTGGTTTGTGGATGGTGTGTGTTTGAGGTTATTGTGTATGCTGGTTTTGTTTGGGTGGGTGGTTGTGTTGGTCTGTATCTGGGAAGTTTGTGTGTGTAGCGTATGAGAGGTGCGGGCTGCAGTGAGGGGCTATCTGTGTTTGGGGTTATTGTGTGTTGTGTTGGTTGTGGTGTTGTGTGGGTATTTTTGGAAAAGCTCTGGCAGCTGGGCCAAGTAATCCACCATCAGTGCAGCCACTCTCATACAATCAATGGAATTGTTGCATGCAAATTATCTGTAGAGTAAGGGTGGTGATTGGTTGAGTCACCTCTGATATCACAATAGTCTAGGACTCTTCGTGTGGCATAGATGCATGACTTGCTATCATACGGGTGTAATTCATAGTCAAAATGTCTGAGAACTTAGAAATTGGATGGCAACAGACTGCAAATCCCAGTGATGATTCAATCTGGCGATATTCTGAACAAAAATGGCTCTCAGCCATGCTTGTAGCTGTTTCCATCATGGCACATTGACTGTACAGACATTCTCGGCTTTAGAGTGACAACCCTGAAATCTTACTTTCATTGCCACCATAGCAATACTTAACATCCATTTGAAGACTGGGAAATGGCTGACTAAAATATCAGGTCTGGCATTAATTTGTTACCAACCTAATAATAATAATAATAAATAAAAAAAAATACCACGCACACTCGGAGCATATGATAGTGTGGGTAGTGTTCTATCCACTGGTGGCTTATTTTAGTAGTAAGAAATGTGTCCGGATTAGAATATGGGGAAAATAAAGATTTGGGAGTGTGAGTTGCACTGAAGTATAGATGCTTTGGGCTTTTCTGTTTTAAACCTGGCCTTACTGCTCCTACTCCCTCATTGTACATCACTACTGCTTTGGTCATGATCTTGCCCAGAGTGGCTGAAGGACTGGCAAGGGTAAATGCCGCAAATACTCCCAACCCACTGCTTGCCGATGGGGAAACGCCATTACTGCAAATGGTTGGGGTTCTGCTTTTCACGCTTTGAATCACCAGTAGAAAATCTTTTGTGCCTGAAATTTATTACCGTGTCACAGCTGTTCTGAGACCTACTGAAATGTGTTGATAGTCTTAATTCCAGTTCTTAATAGACAAATGTCCACATGACTGGCCTTGCCATCACATTCAGCATTTTCTGGCACAATGTAAGAATCAGCAGAACTTGAACGCAGGCCCACAGTGCTACTATGTAACCAACATCTTCACACTGCTACCTGGCAACAGCTGTAACCAGCCTGCTCCCTGTGACCCACAATCGGCAGAGGTTGCACGCCATGGGAAGTGCTGCCTCTGCTGATCTGACTGACCGTGGTCTTAGCAATCCTTGGCTGACAGCACAAACACACAGGAAGAGAAAGTCCTATCCCCAAGCAGTTTACAATCTAATTTAATTTCTTGTCCCCACCTCTCTGGGATGTGTTAAGTGTTACATCTCGGCCTCTCCAACTGTAAACTGGGGATATCGTGCCTGGCTTCTCCAGAGGTGTGTAAGAGGAGGGATTGGTCCTGGAATCCTCAATCCCACTTCATACCTGGGTGAAGTAGCCAGGGACTGTTGCAGTCTGTGTGTTCTCCCAAGCCCAGAGACTACTCACATCTTGGGATGGCCTGGGTTTGCAGGTCACTGCAAATGGAGTGAGGGAGGAGGTCAGGCTGCAGCCAGGGGAGACTATGCAGCTACCCACTTCAGTGAAGAAGCAGTGCGATTCCCAGGGTGCTCCTGCACTACCCGCAGTACAGGATAGTGCGTATGTGGCACAACTGAGTCCTACATGATTCATCCTAGGACGCTGAGGGAGTGATGCTTCGGGGATATGAGGTCTCCTCATTGCTAAGATCCCAATGGCCTAAGGCCTGATCCATTGTGGAACTTCACCCACAGCTGTAGCAAAGCCCCACCCTCTGGCAAGGGCACCATTTCAGATTTTGGTAGGGGAGACAACTTCAACTGTGATTCCAGGGGCTCCTTAGGCACTTGAAAACTCTAGGTTTTTTGCAGATAACTTAGCAGTCAGCTGACAGGAGCACTGTATCTAATTTGTACATAAAATAAAGGAAATTAAATAAATGTTACACCCACTCAGCTCTAATACTAATATGTTCTGACATCTTGTGACAAGTCACTTAAGGGATATTGGTTAGTTTTAAAATCTGAATGTATATTCTTACTTGTTACTAACTCTGCGGATCTACAGATACCCTTCAGGACTCCTGGGTTCTATCACAGCTCTGGGAGGGTAGTGGGGTCTAGTGAGTTACAGTTGGGGGCAGATACATCTGGGTTCTATATAAGAACATAAGAATGGCCATACTGGGTAAGACCAATGGTCCATCTAGCCCAGTATCCTGTCTTCTGACAGTGGCCAATGCCAGGTGCTTCAGAGGGAATGAACAGAACAAGGCAATAATCAAGTGATTCATCCCCTGTCGCCCACTCCCAACTTCTGACAAACAGAGGCTTGGGACACACAGAACATGGTGTTGGCCTTCACAATGTCCCCTGGCAAAGAGTTCCACGGGTTGACTGTGAAGAAATACTTTCTTTTGTTTGTTTTAAAGGTGCTGCTTATTAATTTCATTGGGTGGCCCCTCGTTCTAGTCTTACGTGAAGGAGAAAATAACATTTCTTTATTACATTTTTCCACACCATTCATGACTTTATAGACCTCTATCATATCCCCCTTAGTTATCTCTTTTCCAAGCTGAAAAGTCCAAGTCTTTTTAATTTCTCCTCATATAGAAACTGTTCCATACCTCTAATCATTTCTGCTCCCTTTCTCTGTACCTTTTCCAAATCCAATGTATCTTTTTTGAGATGGGTTGACCAAATCTGCATGCAGTATTCAATATGTGGGCGTACCATGGATTTATATAGAGGCAACATGATATTTTCTGTCATATTATCTATCCCTTTCCTAATGATTCCCAATGTTCTGTTAACTTTTTTGACTGCTGGTTCACATAGAGCAGATGTTTTCAGAGAACTATCCACAATGACTCCAAGATCTCTTTCTTGACGGGAAACAGCTAATTTGGACCCCATCATTTTGTATGTATATTTGGGATTATATTTTGCCATGTGCATTACTTCACATTTATCAACATTGAATTTCATCTGCCATTGTGTTGCCCAGTCACCCAGTTTTGTGAGATCTCTTTGTAACTGTTTGCAGTCAGCTTTGGACTTAACTATCTTGAGTAATTTTGTATGAGCTACAAATTTTGCCACTTCACTTGCCACCCTTTTTCCAGATGATTTATGAATATGTTTGTCATGGTATAATTCCCCACTCTGAACCTTAGCGTCCAAAAGATGGGTTATCAGCATGAATTCCTCTAAGCTCAATTACCAGCTTAGTACTTGTAGCGCTGCCACCAACCAGGAATTCCAGTGCCTGGTACACTCTGCCAAAAACCTTGCCCAGGGACCCCCAAGACCCAGTCCCTCTGGATCTTAACACAAGGAAAGTAAACTCTTTCCCTCACCGTTGCCTCTCCCAGACTTCCCCTCCCTGGGTTACCCTGGAAGATCACTGTGATTCAAACTCCTTCAATCTTAAAACAGAGAGGAAAATCCACCTTCCCCCCTCCTTCTCTCTCCCCCTCCCAGACTCTCCCTGAGAGAGAAAGTAATCCTAACACAGAGAGAATATTAACCTCTCTCTCCCCCTTCCCTCCTTTCTCCCCACCAATTCCCTGGTGAATCCAGACCCAGTCCCCTGGAGTCTCACCAGAATAAAAAAAACAATCAGGTTCTTAAACAAGAAAAGCTTTTAGTTAAAGAAAAAAAACAGTAAAAATACTTTGTAAATTTAAGATGGAATATGTTACAGGGTCTTTCAGTTATAGATACTGGGAATACCCTCCCAGCCTAAGTATACAAGTACAAATTAAAATCATTCCAGCCAAATACACATTTGAACTCCTTCCAACCAAATACACATTTGCAAATAAAGAAAACAACCATAAGCCTAACTCGCTTTATCTACCTAGTACTCACTATTCTGAACTTATAAGAGCCTGTATTGGAGAGACTGGAGAGAAACCTGGTTGCACGTCTGGTCCCTCTGAGCCCCCAGAATAAACAACAACCAAAAACTAACAGCACACACACAAACTTCCCTCCCTCAAGATTTGAAAGTATCCTGTCCCCTGATTGGTCCTCTGGTCAGGTGACAGCCAGGCTCACTGATCTTGTTAACCCTTTACAGGCAAAAGAGAGATGAAGTACTTCTGTTCTATTAACTCTTACTTATCTGTTTATGACAATGTTGAACAGCACTGGTCCCAGTACAGACCCCTGGGGGACACCACTAGTACTTCTCTCCCTTCTCACTATTTATTCCTAAGCTTTGTTTCCTGTCTTTTAACTGTGGTGTTTGGCAATGTTTTCAGGATCATCTAACAATTCTTAACAAGCCTTTTGTTATCTTAATCACCCTGCCTCTCTTTATAACAAATTCCCAGCCCCAAAGGCAGAAACTGTGAGCAGCACAGAACTCAGCACATCTCACATTCAAGCTGTGTTGCAGTTAAGAGCGCCATCTGGGGCTAGTGCATACACTAGGGTGACCAGATGTCCTGATTTTATAGGGACAGTCCCAATTTTGGGGTCTTTTTCTTATATAGGCTCCTATTACCCCCCTCCCCCATCCCGATTTCTCACATTTGCTGTCTGGTCACCCTAGCATGCGCTGTGAATAGACCTCAGGTACAAAACTCGGGGGCACAAAATGTCTAAAGCCCTCACATCCCCCCCAAATGGCACCCCTGCCCTCAGTCCCCTGACCTGTGAAGATGGTGCATGATCCTGAAATGACATGATGATTCTCCTGGGGCTATACCAGTCATCTTCCTGGCTCCTACACCCGTTACAAGATGATCAGCAAGTGACAGGTGTGAGTCTCCACTGTTCCTCTATCCCCCACTGTTGCAGCTGTTGAAGGAGGAAATGATACGGGGTTGAGGGAGGCTGTGAGAGGGGGAATGTGTAGATTAAATAAACATCCACTGCAGAGTGCTGTCCAGGAAAGGCTGTGAGGTGCCCCTCTCCCTCTCGCACTCTCAGTAGAAATATTTTCAAACATTTGTCATCCCCACTGTTTTGTATTTGCCTATCATTAGTTCTAATTAGTAACATCTGTATTCCCAGTTCACTTGGCTGACTGAATAATTCAGCGGTGCTTACACTCCTACTGCCAGCTACAACATGACAAGGAGCAGTTTTCTCCACAGCCCAGGTTCTTTATTCTGTTCATTGCAACCATTCCCTCCTGGTGCATTCATCTTGGTGCAGAAATTCTGAAATTCTTCTGAGATTGTTGCACAAGAAACAGGAAGCAGCTTTCAATGCTGCCTTCCAACATTCTCTCTGACCCAGGGGATCCTACAGGTAGTCACAGCAGAAATAATTACAGGGCCTCTATTCTTATTATTGTTTGTTAAACCTGTGTGCCTTCAGTTTCCGTGAAAGTTGCAAGACTGGTAGCTCAGAGAGTGGTATCATTTGACCAGCTATGGCGCAGGCAACTGTGAGTTTCTCCATGCTTCTCAACAACCCCAGCCCACATAGGAGTGTGAGGATAATAAAGTCTCATTTGTCTGTTTGGTTCTTGGCCTGCACGGTTGCCAGTAGCACTGATTGAAAATTTTCTGTTGAAAATTTTTCTGAGGGAAAAATTGGGTTTTTGACTCAATGAAAATGTTCACTGAAAGAGTGTCTGCTTTCCACAGGGCTTGGCCGGTAGCTTATTTTTATTTTTTTTTAAAAAATATGTAAGATTTTGGTTTTTGGAATTTGGGTTTTTGACAAAAATTAAAATCATTTTTGTATACATTTTCTATGGGGAGAGGAAAGAATCTAATTTCTGCTCAGCCCTAGTTGCCAGTTGTGATGGTGTTTCTGGTTAGCTAGGAACTAGATTGAAACCACCAAACTCATTTCAGATAACACAAGCCATAGGCCAGTCATCAGAGGTTCTTCGTCCCATTAGCAGTCCCCAGAGCCATGTAGTCCTTGTCACTAGCTTTTTCTTAAATCTTAAAAAGCTATTCAAATTGTTGGGATTTTTCCCTCCCAACTTGTCCCATTGGAATTTCCCCCCTCCCCATTAGCTTGGAGAAAGGATCTGGAGCAGACTGCTGTATTCTTCTTGCTTTTGTCCACATCACCACATCCTCCCTTCACTATATGGCCCTGCAGGACCCACTGAGCCAACGTGCGCTCATGTTTATGCTGGGCCCTGTGGCATTGCATTGGTGTAACTGGGAGCAGGATTTGTGGCTGTGATAGCACTGCTCCCCATCTAACTTCCATAAGAAGTCTCTCTCCCTTGAGTTCAGACTGACCAGTCTAAGGGTATATCTATACTACCCACCAGATCGGCAGGCAATGATCGATCCGGGGGGATCGATTTATCATGTCTAGTCTAGACGCGATAAATCGACCCCCAAGCGCTCTCCCATCGACTCCTTGTACTCCAGCGCCACAAGAGGCGCAGGCACAATTGATGGGGGAGTGGCAGCACTCGACTCACCGTGGTGAAGACACCACGGTAAGTCGATCTAGGTACGTCAACTTCAGCTACATTATTCTCGTAGCTGAAGTTGTGTAACTTAGATCGATTTCTGCCTCACCTCACAGTGTAGACCAGGCCTATGTTGTTTAGGACCTAATCCTGTCACCTTCACTATTTCCTGTGGCCTGGGGCCACACTGCAGCCTGATGAGCTGTGTGGCAGTACCACTTTTACTTTGCAAACTTTGGACCAGAGTCTGCCTTTATTTTCACCAGTGTAAATCCAGAGTAACTTCACTGACATCAGCAGAGTTACTCTGGACTTAACACCAGTGTAACTGAGGCCAGAATTTGGCTCGAAACATTCACACCTTGATTCTGTTTTGCCTGTCTTTGGGCCTGGTTCTGAACTCATTTACCCCAGTTTAAATCAAGAATCACTCTACTGAAGTCAACGGAGTACACCTTTGTGAGGTCAAAATGAGGCCTTTTCTGTCCACCTTTTTCTGCTAGTTCTTGTGGTTGAGTTGCTGCTTAAACTGCCCTTTGGTCCTCACAAACTTTTTAGCTTGCTCTGATGTAACTGTTAGGTTCTTTCAGCACTTCTCCCTGTGTTGCTGTGGAAACCTCATAATCTTTGTGTGTGTGTGTTTACTTTGCTAGGACTTGATGGAAATATCACTGACAGCTCTATCTTAGCTACATGGGTCCAAAGCTATGTATTCTTTGTCAGATTTCTGTGGGCATTTCCTTTTAAAATCTGATACACGCCAGTTGTACCTGGTGATTTTTTTTACTAGACAGGGGTGAAACAGTTTGGAACAAGTTCATTTTAGGACTTGCCGCTTGAAGCTTCACCTAGAACTCAAAACAAACTTTATTTTGAGGTCTAAAAGGGCTGAAGTGCCCTCCTTTCCACTTCTGTTATTCATTCATATGTATATATTTCTGGGTTCTGTCTGGGTCTCGAAGTGCATACCTCAAGAAGGCTGTTCTCATGGCTTCTCTGGTCCAGTGAAAGGCTATGAAATCTTGCATGAAAGCTCATGATCAGATGTACAACCCCAAGATTTTCAGAGAAACTTTAGATGAAAGACTGAATTATGCTTATCTGAGCCTCTGAACCTTTTGGAGTTTTTCTATTGCTAGTTTTCAGATATCAGTTACTGATAAAGATTGGATGGTATCAGGAAAATTCTGCCATCCTTAGCCATGCGGGAACCACCTACCAGTGGAAAATAGGCAATTTCTAGTTTTGGATCTCACCTGGAAGCCAGACCTGCATGATGAATGCACATCCATCAGTTTGTATCTGAACCATCCTGAAATTTCATCAGAATCACCCATGAAGTTCGTATCTGAGGCTCTGGGTGGCTCATCTCTATTTACAATAAAATGTTGCATTTATTAAGTAGTATAACAGGCACGGATTACATGAATGGAACCAAAGTTTCTCCACTTCCCAAACTAGAGATCAAATGATTGCGGAATCTATTTCTGATCTGATCTTTTTATTTGGCAATGGTACCGATATTATTGGACAGTTGTATATCAGTTCCTTGTATCAGTAATGCCTTCTTTCCCTTTTTCCCTCTCTGGCTTTTAAATTAGCATGTAACCAATGATCTCTTAGCATTTAATCTGAAGGGCTTACCAGCAGGCGTGGTACAGCTGTTCCTTGTGGTAGCCTGGCTTCAAATGTAACGTATTCAGACCCTTCAGTACGCAGCCTGTATATGTGGTCTTTTTTTCCAGGCCATGGAGATATCTGGATAAACAATGCTATGGCTGACAAATGGATTGCTCTATTTCTGGCATGAGAAAGTCAAATTAGACAGGAGAAAGAAAGCTAATAAAACTTAATCACAGCTGTCATTCAAGATGAAATCTCCTAGGAAAATGTGTTGATTTCAAATATCTACATAGATTGTCAGTGGAATTCTCAGTATAGTGGAAACAAGGACCTAGAGTAATGAGAGGGGCAGTAAAACTACTCACTGGGGTATCAAAACGCATCTATATTAGAGTAAACTAGTCACTTCCCTGTGGTTTCAGGTCTGGAGACTGCTACTGACTTCCATGGAAGTTGGCTTAGGTGCCTGGGGAGGAACAGGAAAAGCACAACACCTATTCCACCACAGCACAAGAGCCAGATAAGACCAAATGCTACGCTACCTTCTCCTGGGTGGAACTGGATCTGCTCAGTTGTGTGCCGCAGGCTTTATAATGTAGTAAGTGCTTATGGATGACCGCCTTTAGTTAAAAAGGGACGGGCTTACGCTTCTAGGATTCCAGCATACACATACAAGCGGCAGTGAACTTTGTTACCCTTTTGGATGAAAGGTTAAAGGGGCCAGGGGGCTACATAAACCTAAGACAGCATAACTAATCTGTGGTCATTTCAGTTACCAGAGCTCACAGGTTTGTGGTGTCAGTAGAGTTGGAATTTGGAACCTCCTGCTTGGGTTTTGGAACTGGAACCACTTGGGCTAATGGAAAGGCTGAGCCTATGGCACAGCGTTGAAGTGCTAATTTCTGATTCTATCCAGCAGAAGGAAGTAGTGGACGTTATCACTTGCTAGTTCGTTACAATTGCAATATAAAATGAGTGAAATATAATTTATTATACATGGCTAGTTTTGAAGCAATTGGTATGAGCAGCTGTTATTTGAGAGTCGCATAATTGGCACTTTTTAGTGCCCTCTTAATTCTGTGCCATGTAAGAAGTTTCAACTGTAGCAATATACTACTATTTAGTAACATGTTTAATGGGGTTGCGGGATGATTTAGCTGGGGTTGGTCCTGTTTTGAGCAGGGGGTTGGACTAGATGACCTTCTTCTGAGGTCTCTTCCAACCCTAATCTTCTATGATTCTATGAACTTTCTAATCGCACAAAACTGAACACTCTTGCCCTGCTCCCTGCCCTGCCCTTTCTCTGAGGCCCTTCCTCCTGCTCACTCCATCTCCCCTCCCTCTTTCACTCACTTGCTCACTTGCCTCAGGCTGGGATGGGGGGGGGTGGGCTCTGGCTGAGGGTTTGGGAATCGGAGGTGGGGCCAGGTATGAGGGGTTGCAGTGCAGGAGGGAGCTCCAGGCTGAGGCTGAGGGATTGGGAGTGCGGGAGGGGACTCAGGGCTGAGTAGGTGATCGGGGTGCAGGGTGAGTGCTCTGGGAGGGAGTTTGGGTGCAGGAAGAGGCTCAGGGCTGGAACGGGGTTGGGGTGCAGACTCCAGACAGACAGTGCTTATCTCAGGAAGCTGCTGGAAGGAGCTAGCATGTCCGGCTCCTAGGCGGAGGGGCCAGGGGGCTCTGTGCACTGTCCGCACCCGCAGGCACCACCCCCGCGGCTCCCATTGGCCACAGTTCCCAGCCTATGGGAGCCAGCACTCAGGGTGGGGGCAGCACACAGAACCCCGGTGGCTGCCCCTGTGCCTAGGAGCCAGACATGTGAGCCACTTCCAGGAGCCACGCGGAGCCAGGGCCGGCAGGGAGCCTGCCTTAGCCCCACTGCACTAATGACTGAACTTTTAGCGGCCTGGTCAGCGGCGCTGACTGGAGTCGCCAGAGTCCCTTTTCAACCGGGGATTCTGGTAAAAAACTGGACGTCCGGCAATCCTAATGTTAAATCAAACCATGTACATACAAAACTTTCTCTTAATTAGTTAAAAGCCTGATCATAATGTTCATGTTCTTGTTTGCATCTGTGTCTTTTGTCTTTCTGCTTTATGCATTGAAATACCAGTGATTGTTAGGTTGTCATTTTGCATTTTATGACTGCACTGGAGCTAGAGAATTGGTGAGAGAGACCAGCTTTTGAGCTTACACAGTTCTGGAAAACGCACTCAGGCCATGTCTACACTACCATTTATGTCAGCAAAACTTATGTCACTCATGTGGGTGTGAATATTCCACTCCCCATAGCAATATAAGTTACGCTGCCATAAGTGGCAGGGTGCACAGTGGTATGTCAGTGGGCAAGCTTCTCCTGCTCCTTGTTGGGGGTGTTTAATTATGTTGACAGGAGAGCTCTCTCCTGTTGGCACAGAGTGGCTTCATGAGAGATCTTACAACAGCACAGCTGCCACTGTAAGCTCTCTGGTGAAGAGAGAGCCTCAGACTGTCAAAGCTAAATACAAGGTGGAACAGATTTTATTATAAGCAGTTAACATATATTTCAGGGTGAAGTGGGCCATTAACACCCCAAGCAGAGAAGCAGCTGGGGGGAGATGGGTTGTTGGTGGGTTAATTGTAATAAGTCCATGATTTTTAGTGTCCAGAAAAGTTATAAATTTAAGCTTCCAGGCTTGTCTTTTGAATGTGTTGTGAAGGTTTCCTTTGAGGATGAGAACTGATAGGTCAGATATAGAGTGATCACTTTGTGAAAAGCGTTCACCCACAGGTGATAGGGTGTTTTTGTCTTTTATTGTTTTCCTGTGTGAGTTCGTTTGGGAGCATAGTGATTGGTTTCACCCACATAGTTGTTGAGATATTTAGTATACTAGGTGAGGTACACCACATGTAGTTATAAGCATGTATAGTGCTTTGAGTTGGTGTGTCCTGGTCTGTGGGGAACTTGCTTCTGATGATGAGCTTGAAGAGTTTGGGGAGTTATTTGAAGGCCTGAAGAGGGGGTTCAGGAAAGGTTTATTTCAAGATAGGGTCCCTATTGAGTATGGGTTGTAGTTAAAACAAAGATCAGAAGCACTGGAAAGTAAAATGGGAGACTAAGGAATAAGCAAATTTCTAAAATGAAGCACGTTTGGAACCAATTTCTTAGAGCTTTGCTACGTAACAGATAGAAACTGGTTACATATCACAGTGCAATCCACGCTGAACACCTGTTGAACTCCTCTGAGATCCTGAAGATTAAGAATCACTTTGTCATAAAATTAATGTGAAAGGACCTTTAGTTATATGACCCTGAGAATGAATGGAGTGTCACCATTGCCACAAAACTTGCTAGGTTCAGTAAAAGCGCTTATTGGGCCCTTATCTTAAAACACAGCCACAGTTTACTGATCTGAAATGATCAATCAGCCTAATTGCATCTGATATTTATTAGACTCTAGCTGCTGTTTAGCCATGGACAGCTGAACACACTAAACTTATCAGCTGGGTAATGGTTTTCAGTAAATGAATCACCTTCACAGAAGCACAAGGGGTGCCAACAAACACACCCTCAGAATGTGTTAGGTAGACTGGTGGCTTTGTTCAGTTTTTGAAGGCACAATAATATGGAGCAATAAAGAAAGCTCCTGGACTAAATGCCACACTGCCTTACATCCGATGCAATCTGTCTGAAATCAGTGGAGTCTGATGGTGTAAATCAGTGCAGATTTTGGTCCATGCAGCACACCATGTTGTACAATTAAACCTCTTTCTCACTAGGATTGCACAAAACAGAAAAGTTATTCCAAATGGTGCTGTTGTCACTTTAAACCCAAACTCACCCCTCTCTAATAGTCACTGTCATATATATTCTAGGGAAGCATTTCCCAGCCCTTTCCTCCTTGGCACCCAAAATCCACTTGTGTGTTTTTGCCGTAACCCCAGTCCCACAATCCTTTGCAGCCTGAAGGGACTGTGGGAATGTATGGCTAGATATTGTGGGCATGCTAGGGACAAGAGATTAGCGGGGTACTGGGAAATGATACAGGGTACTGCTGTGAGGGGAAGATTTCATTGTGCCTCACCATCCCTCTCATGAGCCATTTCCAGCCTGCTCCCCCTTTCTAATCTAGTCTTTAAATCATGATTTAGGGACTTCAGTGACTCAGCGAGAGGTTGGGGGGTCTATTACAGGAGTGGGTGGGAAAGGTTCTGTGACCTGCAATGTGCAGGAGGTCAGACTAGATGATCATGATGGTCTCTTCTGGTGTTAAAGTCTATGAGGTGGAAAACCTGATTGTTTTGATCCCTCCTGCTCTGATAGGGGGAAGCATTCAATAAGCCAATAGGCTTTCCTCAACTCTAATGTCCCTGAGCCTATCTGTCATTCTGTGCACAGAACTCTCATGCAACCAATAGAAATTGGGCACATTTGTGGCTAGTTGCAGTCCTATGATTCTGCTATGGCATGTAAGTAATTTTCATGACTAATAGAACAGGACATCACAGGCAAACAAGGAAAGAGGAAAGACAAAAATGGAGTGGATCAGGGGAGAGGGAGCAGAAAGGGTTGTCTTGAAGGGGATAGCTCCTAAAATAAAAGAGGAGAGCACAGGATGGAGCAAAAACCTGTGCTCATGCCGGCCTTGTAAAATGGTAACAAGGCTCTTTAGAGACTCTGGTATTAGGGGAGTGTGAGATGTTCTTTGTAAATGGCCACATAAACTGTGCGTGTCTGAAGAGAAATAGCTGGAAACAGCACACATGCCTGCTTGTGCTGCTAATGCTCAGGGGGGAGTTGTTGAAGAATAGTTCATCCATGTAAAAATATGACCCACGCTAGGCTGCCAGTGCTAGTTAGGTCTGAGGCAACCGGTTGTGTAAATGCAGGTCATACAAATGATAGGTGCCTGGGGGCGGCTTTCAGTTATGCACACAATTTTTCCATAATTTATAAAACTTGTGGAGAGCAGGATACATGCAAATTGCTCATTGGGGTCCCAGTTACTCCTTCCTCTTTCAAATTCCTTTGCCTCCTTGTGGAAATGGCCCCGGTTTCACTTTATTTATTTTCTGACTTGGAGTAATTCCATTCTCAGACAACAGGGTTAGACTGGAGAAGGACAAGCCTTTCTTGTTCTGAGTATTTTATAGACATTAGTTCAGGGTAATAGATTCATGGATTTTTTTTTTTTTACTTTTATTTTTTATGGCCAAAGCTGGCCATTATGATCATCTGATCTGATCTCCTGTATAATACAGAGCAAAGATTTCAAGTGATGGAGAATCCACCTCCTACTTCCATTTAATCAATTTCTCTGTATCACGGTCAATGGTAAGATTAAGAACCAATATTTTTCTTGCTCTAATCAAGAAAGCCCTCGCACAGTCAACATTTTAATAAGAATAAGGCAACTTCAGTAAAAGAACTAACCCTCTTTGCAGAGGGATGTGCCTTAAAGCAGTGCACTAGGAGTCAGTACTCTTGGGTTCTTTTCCTAGCTTAGCTACTGGACTCATGTTATTTCAGCAGGTCAGTTCACTTTTCCCCTTTGCTTTCTCCTCTATACGACAGATGTAAGAAATATTTCATTGGCTTGATTAACGAATGCTTGTAAAGGGTTCTGAGATCCTTGGATGAAAGTTGCTCTATCTGTGCAAAGTTCTGTAATTGTGGAAGCCCTTCACTGTAGCATTCACTGCTGTGAGCAAAGTTCTGTCTTGGTCATGAAATTAACAAGGACATTTGAGGATAAGGAACATTTAATGTTCACCTGTCCCACAGCAGATTTCTTCCTCTTCTGGGAGAGTTGCATTAAATTCCTGGAGGGAAAAAGAGACTCCTTTTGTGCAGCATAGTGAGAATGTTAAGGCTTCAGGAATATAGGTTTTTCAGACGTGTGCTATACGTGTGGTCCCACTACGCACTATAAGCTCCAGTAAGGATAAAGGGAGCAGGTGAGCAAACGCGGAATGTTTGTGCTTTTGCTAAATCCAGTCACTAATGATATTGCAACCAAGTCTTTGGACCAAACCATGTTGCCCTTTACAAGCTACTGAAGTCAGTGGAGCTCCGGGGGTATAGCCAAGAGCTGATTTTAGCTTTTTGCACGGCAGTCCTTTTCTCTCTTAAAAACGATTGTGAGGACATACCCCTTCCTTAAAAAGAGCAGTCCACTAGCCCAGTCAAAGACCTGCTGTTTCATTACCACATATTCCACTTGGCTCCCATGTCTGGGTGATCTGAGGCTGCTTGGGGAGCACCGAAGTATGCTCAGTTCGGTGCAACTCAGCATGTCATGAATGCATCCTCCAACTGGAATGAAATGAAGGTGTTTGAATGCCTGTGCAATGCAAGGACAAGACATGAAAGAACATTGCCATGTTTCATTAGTCGGTGTTAGAGATGTTAATAAATAAGATGCATCATGTTGACTCCTCACTCCAGGGTCTGTGAATGATGAGTTGTGTCAATGCCCATTAGGATGAGGGACCTATTGTGCTGTACAAACACTTAGGAAGACATGACCCCTGGCCCAAAGAGCTTATAATTTAATTGATGATGAGGCACATGATTAGAGCTGGGCAAAAAAAGCAGTTTCAGGTCAACCAAAACCAATCATGAATTTGGGTCAAATGCAGTGAACTGTTTTCAGCTGAAAAAAGGGACTGGGGGAGGAATTTCTAAGGAACGCTTCCCTTGACATTTTCTAAAGCACATTTCACCATTTTGTTTTGAAATGACATTTTGTACATAGAAATTTGGTTACATTAAACTTTTAAAAAATTGTAAAAATACACCCAAAAATGAAATACAACACTTGGTTTGGGGTTTGACCTGGGGCAATGTTTTGTTTTGGTTTTTCATTTTGACCACTGAGCCAAAAAAATCAATGAGCTGACCAGCTCTGCACATGCAATGAATAGCAATCTGGCTTGTGACATGGCTCAGCGAGTGACAACAGGGCAGAACAGCAGAGTGAGGATGAGGGTAAGAGTCATAAGAATGTGATTTCATAGGCTAGCTGTGTGCAGAGCCAAAGAGTGACCATTAAGGTACATAAGTATCAGTTGTCCTATCCAAGCAATGCTTCCTGGCCCATTAGATAGCCATGATCATTGCTGCACAAGTCAGAGAAGAAAGAAGTCCTTACTTTTCTTTGATCTAGGACTATAACTAGAAATGGGCCTTTAACAAACATCCCTGAATTTCTGTAAGTTCCAAACATCTGATTTCAGTCCTGATCTTCACAGCTGACCCTGCAATGGGTCAAAACAAAACCCTGGTCCAAGTTCCACTGACTTTTGGCTAAACTGGGAACCAGATCCAAGCTTTGCATTTTGGCTGTACCAGTAATAGAACTGATTGAATAATGGATTTTGCTGTTTAGAACTGAAAAATCAGGAAAAAAAACCTTTCTAGTTTGATTCGAACCAACACAATTTTAAATTTTTGTTGTTGTTGTTTTTGTATTAAAAGAATAATGATAGAATTGATAGAAACATTTTGAGTTGACTCAAAACATTTTTTTTCAAGTTTTTCATTTTGATTCAGCCGTTTTGGGGGTTTTCTCCATCCTTCTTTTTTTAATTGAAAATTTGGCCCACCAATATGCTGTTTTGAATTGAAAACTTGAAATGAAACTTTTTGACTTTTTCCAAAATAAAACATTTCAAAACAAAAAAAGCCAAAACAGAAAGTTTTGACTGTCCATTTTTTTCTCACTTGAAACTATTTGTCGAATTTGACCTGGATTCAACGAGTAGTTTTGGGCCTCAAAAAATGCATTTCTCTACAAAAAATCAAAAAAATTTGTCAAAAAAATGTCATTCAGCTCTAATCTGTAACTGTAATGCCGTCATCCAATTCTGCCGTTCCCTTCAGCACTCATCCAGCTTTTTGATAACTCTTTGGCAGTTCACAGGGCACCCAATCCAGCGAGGTGCTGAGTGCCTCCTGTGGGGTGGAGAGTGCTAACAGGGCTCGGTCCTTCTCACCCCCAGCTCTGAGAAAACAGAGGGCTGACAGAAGGAAGAGTGGTGCTTCTAATATCTCCAGACTCTTCCTTAACAGGTACCCATTGTGTTTGTAACAAAGTTTTCCATTTTCCTCAGTTGCCTGTTGTTTGGCACATTCCTCTCTCACCCCCACCCCGGGGAGTTTAAGGCAGATTTCCTGCCACTTCAGTCTCCTTCTTTTGGACAGTGTTAATGGAATGGAGCTGGAATTGACACTGCTTTTTTCACGTGATTTGTTCAACAGCAACAAGCACAACACATTGGCTCTTTTTCAGCCTCATAAATGAGGGGTGGTTATGTTTAAAATCATTGTGGGAAAGTCAGTACCTGGGGAGCTAAAAAGGACGTATTTTACCCTGCTGTATACCTTGTACAATGCCAATGGGGATTGGCTCCAAAAAATGATGTCTAGGGTACACGGGCTACTTATTATTTATGTATATGTTGTGTTACAGTCACACCTTAAAGACTCAGACGAGACTGGAGCCTACTATCCTAGGCACAGTATAAACAGAGTAAGGGACAGACCCTGCTCTGAGAAGCTTAAATCTAAATCTACAAGGCAATGGGTGGGAAGGGAAACTGAGGTGAAGTGATCTGCCCAAGGTCTCATGGCTGGTAAGTGGCAGAGCCACGAACAGAACCAAGGTCTGCATCCCAGCGTAGTGCTCTATCCACTGGAATCCACTGCTACTGACTCCTGTGCAAAACTCCCACAAACGTCAATAGAAAGTTGCATAGACGGCAGATTATGAATCCAGAGAACACGTGTCTGATTGTAAGAGTTTTTTAAAGGGAACCACAAAAGCTATGCACCTCTTGTCATCTTATCTACAATGGTGCTTCTCTGTCAAAACCAGGTGATGGATCTGAAAGCCTGTTTATTTACAGAACAGGTACTGTAGGCCTGAGGTGCCTCCAACCTGTTCTGGATACAGAATGGGCCCAACGTGCGTCATCCTTCTGCCTGAGAAGATAGTTCAGTCCTTAGTTCTTCTGCCAAAGCTGCCATCTCGTGGTGCCAAGTAATGGATTATCCTGTGGAGCCCTGTTTAGTGGGAATTGAACCAAGATCTTCAAACCCATTTCTCATAGTGAATAGCCACCGGGGATAACAGCATCTAGCCTCTAAGGCATTGGTCTGGCTTTGAGTTGTCAGCATCCTTTAAAGCTACAGCCTATTCTAGATCAGGGATGTATCACTTGACACTCCATAGAGATCAACTGATATCCTGACCTTCTCCTTGCCAGAAGGAATTGCCAGTCCAGCTGATTTCTCCACTGGCTGTGTCTGTCTTTCAGGTAACTATCATTTTGATTCTGAGAACTGTCTTCCTGACATGCAGATGATCCATTTTGCTGCACCATACCTGGGATTTGCCTGTCCTCTGTTGGAAGTAAATCTTTGTGATTTCAAACCATTAGGCACTTATTTCTCCCCAACCCTTCCAAACACCGTAATATGAGTCATCCCCCATTTTCTTGGCAGATGCTCCATAAGTAACGATTCAGGATGTATCATGTGTTTTAGTGCTCAGTCTATACTGTGAGTGAAACGTCACAGAGGATGTCTTAGAATGCTGGAAAAGGAACATTTCTTCAAAACAAGCTTGTCCAGATTTTCCTTGTGTTCCCTCTGCTGCTATTAAAGGCATTTTCTTCACAGCCCAGGTTCAATGATGAGGACGATTAGATTATCTGCACAGCAATAACAACTAATGAGCAGCAATAGCGCTGTCCGCAAAACTTTTGTCAGTCAGGGGGTGTTTATTCAGATGGGATGAGATGCACAGTCCGTAGACAAAGGTGCAAGAAGCCCCTGCCGGTGGCAGATGTGGGATAATTTGCCCCCGTGATGGTCTCCGCCTAACACCTAGTGTAGCGGAGATGGGTTTAAACCCTGAAGCAGGAGGTTTAATATCCTTTCCCAAAACTCTGGCTTTAGTCTTTTTCATAACAACTCTGGATAGTCTTGTGATCCATATAAATGTCCACTTCTTTTCAGGAACTGCTCCCATAAATCCCACTCAGTATGAGTAAGCCCTGGTCTACACTGGAGGGGGGAGGAGGGGATCGATCTAAATTACGCAACTTCAGCTACATGAATAATGTAGCTGAAGTTGATGTACTTAGATCTACTTACCGTGATGTCTTTACCATGGTGAGTCAACTGCTACCGCTACCCCGTCCACTCTGCCTGTGCCTCTCGCGGCGCTGGAGTGCAGGAGTCGATGGGAGAGCGCTCGGGGGTCGATTTATCATGTCTAGATTAGACTAGCTGCCCATTGATCCAACGAGTAGTAGACATAGCCTAAGGGTGGGAGAATCCAGACTTGAACTGGCTGTCCTCTGAGGATGTGAGAGGGAGAATAGAAGGGGGCTATGTCATCTGAGGGAATCCCAGGATTGGAGTCCCAGGACCCAGCCACGTGTCTGGAGTCAGATTTAACCACCATCACAAGTACCATGCTTAACACTAGAACCACCCTGTTTATCTAGCCCAGGCACAGTCAGGAGTAAGCCCTGGTCAGTATTTCTGTTAGGAGGTTACACAGACTGCCTTGTCCTGGTAGACAGACAATATGGGTGAGGTAATATCTTTTACTGGACCCCTGGTCAGGCTCTCTAGCAGGGCTTACACAAACTCCTTGTCCTTGGCACAACTTACAGCACAGATCCTCCCATGCATAGCTAGACACAGACTCTCTGCGCGGCATCAATGCACACCCCCGGGAGTCAGTGCAAGCAGTCCATGCTCTTTGATGCTGATGTGCACTGTGAGCTCAGAATGAGTGTCTGGCTGTGTGGTCTACACTGCCTTGAGAGCTCCAGGCTGTGTCTGCAGGGATCTCCAGTGCAGCAGCTGGCTTTCCCTTCAAGCTGTTCCTAGTTCAGACTCCACACCCCCGAGCTTTGGTGTGTCTCTGCGCAGCTGGTCCTACTCCAGCTGGAGTGGCTGCTTCTGCCTCCAAACTTCACAGGCTTGTCCCTGTCCTGCTTCCTCTCTGTTCATTGACTCAAACTCTCCCAGGAGGTCTGTAGCCATTCTTGTGTTCTTGTTTTGGAGTGGAACTCCTCTCAGCTAATGAGATTGGGTTGTCCTCCTGGGGAGGGGCTCTACCCCCTCTTGCAGCTGGCCTGTCTTCTGTGGCTATAGTATCAGAGGGGCAGCCGTGTTAGTCTGGATCTGTAAAAGCAGCGAAGAGTCCTGCGGCACCTTATAGACTAACAGACGTATTGAAGCATGAGCTTTCGTGGGTGAATACCCACTTTGTCGGATGCATGTGGCTATAGTGGCCCTTGGCAGCTGACAAGAATTAAAAATTGGTCAGGCTGTACTCTAGGAAATAAAGGGAGAGAGATGGCCCGGGCCCAGATGCCTTGTTCAGTCACTTCTCCGACTGTGGCCACACTGTAAGTGTTCACTTACCTTAGTATTCTGCACAGCTGGGGCCCACTCACTCTGATTGGATGTCCTTCATTCAGCATCACTTCTTGCTCCTTACACTTTTCTCTGTAGCCACAGCTCACCACTCCATCTGAGCCCTCTGTCTCTGCTTTACAGCTGCTTCCCTGGCCCCTTGTGTGTGGAAGAACCTCCTGCTGCCCCCCAAGCACCTTCTTTTTCCCCCTTCAAGTCACTCTAGAAAACCCAAGGCTTCCTCTGGTTTGATTTGAACTTTCTGCACACTCTCGAGTATTGTGTGTGTCTGAGATAGACTGTTTGGGCCAAATTCAGGCCAGGTACATATACTGTAAATGGGCACATCTCCATGGACTTCAGGGGAACTGCATCTACTAACTTTAGCCTTTATGGTTTCTGTGCATTACTATGTACATTTACAGTGCTTGAAGAATAATAAATAACACCAGATAGATATTGTAGTAATAATAATACAATCCATTTCAGTGCATTAAAATACTGCTGGTACAGTTACACCACTGTACATCTGAAGAAACTCCATTCACTAGAGTTACTCTGATGTGACTCTGGAGTCAACAAAGTCAGACTATGGCAGAGGTCCCCAAACTGTGCTGTGTGCCCAGAGGACCATTGGAGGTGGGGGTGGCTGTGGTCCCAGACAATCCTCATGGGGACAGGGAAGCAGCATTGCTCCACTCCTGGCCCCAGCTGCCAGCCCCGCACCTTGGGGTCCTGACTACTGGTCCCATGCCCAGGGCCCCGGCTCCCAGCCTCAGCCCCCAACAGGGGCTCTGGTCCTGGCCTCTCCTGCCCCAGCTGTGGCCCCAGTCTCGGTCCCCTGGCCCATCTGTGCCTTTGGACCTGGAACCACAGCCCCACTCCCAGCATGGCCCAGAGTAAATGGGGGAGGGGCACGACCCTGAAAAGTTTGGGGACAACTGGACTATGGTCTCTCTATCTGAACTGAACTTCCGAATCATAACAAGCAGCTTCAGCTGCACAGAAGGCTGCAACTCAGATAACCGTTTCCTTTATGTGTATAAACCCGAATGGCTCAATTCTACTGACCGGTGCATGAGTTACTCAGTTCTGGGAGTGCATCATAGAAATGCTGGACTTGGTTTCTGAACATTCATGCAGGTAAATCAAGCACTTGGGGGAATAACTGGGGGCAGGTTAATTGATGAGGTAGCTCACATCCAGCATCTTTCTAGATGCCATTCATTTCAGTGGGAGTGTGCATAATAGTCTACAGCTGACGTATGTCTGCCATTTGCTGAGTATTTGTTTTATAGTCTGTTTACTATGCAAAACCCCTGTGAATGGAAGAGTTTGTCCACGTGCACTAAGCAGGCTGAAAAATCCTGGTTAAAAGTTGAACAACTAATGGTAAAACACAGGTGATTTCATTCATGCAGGGGGTGCAAAGGTCCTTTTCTTTTTCCTTTCTTCTTTTTTTTATTGGTCATATCAACTAAAAGAAAGAGATGAGACTTAAATGCAAACATCTAGAGTAAAACACAAGCAAGGAAGGTTCTGAGTCAGCATTATGAACTATGAAGGGGGTGTAATCTCATGGTTAGAACAGGGAACAAGCAGTTCTGTTGCTTCTACCAGTGATTCATTCACTGGACAAGTCATATAACACCTCTGCCTCTGTATCACCCATCTATACGTTGGCAGAATAATTCTGGTGATAGTGGTGTGTGGCATAATTAATATCTCAGAAGTACTCTGCGATCCCTGGATGAAAGGCATTTGTGCCAGGGTGCTGGTCCTCAGTGAACAAGAGATTAAATTTAGCTTCCTCCTGGCACAAGCACTCAGGGAAATGAAAAGGAAAGGAGTATAAATTAAATGCTTGGAGGATGTGTAGAGGAAAATGCCTGTGAGGAGGAAGGGCTCTCATTTAGGGCCCTAGGGGTGGAATCCTAAACCAGGAGAGGATTGGGAGTTGGTACTGTTTTTTGTTTTTGTTTTGTTTTTTTCTTATGTAACTTGTTTTAATTTCTGATTTATAAACATTAACCTTTGAGGACAAATACTTGTTGACATCACCTGTGGGGGTTTTCCCTTGGCTAACTCATTTCCCCAGGTTACAGCATTCTATACGTGCAAAGTATCATTTGGACGAACTCGCTGTGCATTGCCTATGTTTTGCAACAAGTCTCTAGCCAAATTCACCCTTGATGTAACTCCAGTGAAATCAAAGGAAGTAGGCCAGGGATGAATTTAGGCCATGACAGAGAGAAACATACTCTTTTGTTCTGTAGTATCGTTAAGGACAGTATGGAGCTATAAAGGGTGTATATCGACCCAGCTCCATTTACTTCACTGTAGTTATTCCAGATTACACCAGTTGAGTATCTGGCTCAGTATGGACTGTGAGATTTAACACAGAATACAGCCTGTCTTTTGTTTCAGTCTGACTCTACACGATAGAGCTGAAAGAAAATGGCAAATTTTGTTGGGGGAGGGATCTGTCTAAGGTACTTCTCTGGCCCCCTGCACTGTGGTATCTGAGCACTTCACAATCTTTAATGTATTTATCCTCTCAGCACCTATGTGAGGCGGGGCAGTGTTATTATCCCCATTGTACAGATGAGGAACTGAGGCACAGAAACACAGAGGCCCAGATCCTCAAAGGTACTTTGTACTGCAGCACTTAATCTTAAGGCAGTGTTTCCCAAATTTGGGACGCCTCTTGTTTAGGGAAATCCACCTGCGGGCCTGGCCGGTTTGTTTACCTGCCGCGTCCGCAGGTCCAGCTGATCGCAGCTCCCACTGGCCGCGGTTCGCAGCTCCAGGCCAATGAGAGCTGCTGGAAGCGGCGTCCAGTACATCCCTCAGCCCACGCCACTTCCAGCAGCTCTCATTGGCCTGGAGCAGCAAACCACGACGAGTGGGAGCTGCGATCGGCCAGACCTGCAGACACGGCAGGTAAACAAATTACTGTTTCTATGAGTAAGTCTATCTGTCTCCTAAGACAGCATTTTGTTGGCCAGCTGCTATTGGTAAAATTGTGACCGTGCCTTCATACCTTATTTAAATAAATATATATTCTCACTGCTGATAAAATCAGGAAAAAATGTGAGGTGGTGAAGCAATCCTGCCAAGCTCATGCTTGTATGGGACTCGTCCTAGGAGTGATGTCATTATAGCATCCCCATTGGCTGGTAATAGCTGGAATGCCACCATCTTTTGTTTATGGTCCAGCATGCTCAGTCATATAGTGCCTTCACTCCTGTTTTTCTTTGTTTTCGTAAGTGTTAGTGTGTTCTTTCTTTTTTGATCTGTACATACGTACAATTGTGTATTTGAATGCTCATGCCGCTTTCTGCTTCATGTGCTATCCATGCATCACATGACTGAGTTTGCAGGTGATTGTCTTATGGACTTGAGTCAAGTGGATTTTGAGGAGGATAAATTTGTGTTGGCTTCCCTCCATCAGTTTCGGGAACCTTAATGGTAAATATCAGAGAGTGCTGACAACAGGATAAATAAGGGGTTTTGAGAGAAGTGAAGGAAGATATACATATATATCAAAATATTTTGAGTACTTGGTGAGCAAGTTATTTCAAACAATATGCATATATTATTTATAGGCTATTAAAGCCTATAATATTCATTATATTTGCTTGAATACAGGCTAGTTTTTCTCACTTTCTCAATGCCTGTCTAGAGATTACGTGCCTTTTTACTGGTAAATTCTCTCTTTCTATTTCGTGCCTATAGCTTGTTGTCACTCTGTGTGTCCGAGATGTTTACTCGAGATTAATTAGTGGTCCTGGAGAAGACAGAAGATAGAGAAGTAAACACGAAGAAAGATGTCAGCTTTTCTTGCAGCATTTTCTAGGCAATCTGCCCTAAGTATTTTGTGCATCAAAAGTACCAAACTCCGTAGCTTATCATTTGAGGACATCATCAATGACTTTGCGCTCCAAAAATCACAGATGAAAATGTTTTAAATGTAAATTTTAAAATTAATGTGATGTGCAGACATACTGCAGGTTGTACTGCTTCCATTAGGTAGGCTGGTCTGTGAAACTGACTGCTTTTGTGTTGCTGTAGATATAAAGTTTTCATATCTACTAATTAAGAAATCATAGATGAAAGTATGTTAGTTTGAAACTATTTTATAATGAAAACAGGTATATTGAAAGACGTGGTTTAGTTAGATTATTATTCTATTTTTACAACTTTGCCTTTGCATATATGCAAATATAAAGCTTTTGTGTTTATATATTCAATGTCCTTTCTGTGAAAATAACAAATTAATTTTTTGTATGATATGGGACCTCTTACAGTTGTCGTCGCTTAGGGCCTCAGTATGTCATAATCCAGCCCTGCAACAAGGCTTAGGTGGCTTTAAGAATGCTGACTGGCAGAAATTTAAGCGCCATGGGATTAGGTGGCAGCTGAACAGGGGTTTCAAAATATCAGTGGCACCTAAACTGTGGGCTTAGATGCCTAAGTAGCTTTGAGGGGTTGTTGTGGAGCAGCGAACTGATCTCCTGGGCTTTTTGGCCCTAACCAGAGAACCACCCTTTCTCTCAAAGGACAGATGGAAAATTAATATGCACAATTTTGTTTGGGGACATTTTGCAGCTTCAAGTTTTATTGTGTTTTTCAGCACACATTTGTGAAATAGGGGGTTTGTGCTGAAACCTGAAGCTCAGAAGTGTCCCGCCCTTCAATCTGAAAACAGTCGGCATTCAAATGAACATTTAGGAATTTCAAATTCTATAAAGGAGGAGGGGTTTTGTTTTCTGTAGAAATGAATGTATTTTCAAACTCAGAAGGGTCTTACTTTCTAGTAAGAATGTTTTTCATGACATTTTTGTAATGAATTGAACAATTTTCTGTATTACCTCACAATATTTGAACTGTAATTTTTGTTCTTTCATTTTAAAAAGACTCTTATCATTAATATTTGTTTATCTAAGGAACTTCTATGGCTCCCATTATCTTACAAATTTAACACGGTTATATTACCTGTGAGGTAAGGAAGTACTATTATTCCCATTTTACAGAGAAGAAGCTGAGGCATAGCCTGACTAAGTGACAGGAAATCTAGAGCAGAGCAGGGACTTGATCCCAGGTTTCCTAAATCCAAGGTTAATGCCCTAACCACTGGATCATCCTTTCTTTCTTTATAAAGTTTATGGTAGCATCTAGGGACTTATGTGCTAGGGACTTATGTTTTAACTCTGGTCCTGATCCTGCACAGACATAGGCACGTGCCTAACTTTGCACACTGAGCATAGTCGTCATTGACTGCACAGGGAAGTCAACAGTCAATATGAACTTTACAGTGTAGGATGTTAAGCGAGTGCATAAGCCTCTGCAGGATCACGGCCTATATTTGTAAATTTAAAATTACAAGACACAGAAAGCCTGATGTTCCTTTCTCAGTCTGACCTCTTTTGGGGATAACATTACTGTTGCTTGAAAATAATATTAATCCAAAGGATAATATTTACATTTTTGTTGGATAGTATTATTGTAACAGACATATCAATTTTCTTACATTTTTCTCCTGTTGTTCTCACAGGTCTGATCCAGGGTGGCAATAAAAAGCTGACATTTTTAAGAGAAAGGGATTTATTTTGGCTGATTCTGTATACCCGCTGTCATTTGATTTGAACAGGCATTGTTGTTTCTGAAGTGTGAAGTACATTTCAATAATGGATAATCATTGTGTCTTCAGTCTCTTTCGTTTTTACTTGTGCATTTTTGTTTCTACGCCAAAGCAAACTAACTCTTGCTCATATAACTCAACAAGACCAGATAAAATGCATCCAGGAGATTTGAAAGAACTGAGGCCTCGTCCAGTAGCCTGGGTTCAGGCCAAATTCTCAGTGCAGTCAATGGGAATTCAGACTACATAAAATCTGCAGGATCAGACACCTACTGGAGAGAAAAAAACCTCCAGACCCAGGGCTGCCCAGAGGATTCAAGGGATCTGAGGCAAAGCGGGGGAGCAGACTTGTACTCACCAGGCGGCACTCTGAGTCTGCAGTGGCGATGGCGGGTCCTTCACTCGCTCCATGTCTTCGGCAGCATTGAAGGATCCGCCGCCGAAGACCCAGAGCGACTGATGTGCCCCTTGCCACCGAAATGCCGCCAAAGACCCGGTCCGTCGCCGGGTGAGGAAAGGGATTCTCGGCCAGAGCTCGTGGGGTCCCTGCAGGGCCCAGGGCAAATTGCCCCATTTGCCCCCACCTCCCCCTCAGGCGGCCCTGTCCAGACCTCTGAAAGTAACCTTTTACTAACCATCAGGGTTAAGGTACCTGACGACTGGAAAAAGACATATGTGCTACCTGTCTTTAAGAAGGCTATGAAGCAAATTCCTGGCAACTCCTGTCTTATTAGTTTAGGGTATATTCTGGAAAAGTATCAGAGCAAGACAGTCTGTTAAGCAAGTCAGTATGTTAACGTGGCAGAAAGGAGTCTAATAACCAACAAACATTAAAAATACACAATGGCAAACAAAGTTAAAATTACCTTTCTAATTTAGGAGCTACAGAAAACCCAGCAGAGCTATGGTATATCTGGGTTTCTGTAAGGCATTTGATATTGGGCCACAGGAGAAACTAGATAAAAATACCATAGCACAGACTATAAACTGAGAACAGAGACTAATTATTATGAGTAAGAACTCTAGGGCACAGCAGGGCACCACAGTGATCAGTTGCGGAGAGTAGTGATATTTCATTCCTAGAAAACAGGCCAGTTCCCAGTCAGCTGGGGACCAGCTCATTCCATGGGTTACTTGAGGGCATTATGCCAGGGGGGAAGAAAGGGAAAGCAGCACTACATGGAGGAGCCAGACTGGGACTCTTGCCTGCAGAGAGTCCTGATCGACTCCACCTCCTGCTGGCCCATCTGTTGTGAGTGGCCTCCCCTTGCTGCTGGGCCCCACTGCTCACATCACCCCAAGGAGCAGAAGGAGGTTGGCAGCTCAGAGTAGCAGCAGCAGGGACTGGGGACCAGAGCCTTCTGGCAAGGAGTCCAGAGTGACTTAGGGCTGAAGAACAGCAGGTGAGAGCAGTAGGCATGGCAAAGGAGCTGTGCACTCAGTTAAGGGTATTTCATGTGCCAACATCAGTGGGAGCTGCGGAAGGGCTCATTTTGAGAGGGGTGAATGGGGGGCAGAACTCTGGGGGAAAGGAGGATGAGCTCTAAGAGGGCAGGATTGTCCAAAGTGCCCAGAGCAGTAGACTCATCCTTGGTGCATTTTATTGAGGGCAAGCAAGATCATCCTCTGGATCCTGTGAGCTAACTGATCTTGAGGAAGATATTCATTTAGCCATTGGCTCATGACACCACAATTGAAAGAAGATAGAACCAAATGGGATATCTTAGAGCGTCAGTAGAGAGGAAATCAGGAAGAGAGATGCACACTACCCAGGGGACAGCTCTCTGAAAGGAGTTCAAGAAAGCCCCAAGAGCCAGAGTAAATAGCATGCCGAATACAGGTCAACAGTGTGACACTGTCAAAAATAAAAACCTGTGCTATTCTGGGCTGCCTCCGGAGAGGTTCCTATGTGAAGTTAGGGCATGAATAGCACCATAACTTCACATAGCCCTGGAGAGACCCCACTTGGAATATTTTGGCCAGGTTTGGTTCATACGGTTTAGGAAATGTATTGTAAATCTAGATGGAATACAAAGATGATAGGGAAAATGGTGAAGGGTTGGAGGCTGATACATGAGGATGGGTGAAGACTGCTATATTTACATCTAGAAAAGGGAAGGTTTGGGAGGGACATGTCACACACATAAATATAATCAAGCAATAATGCAAATAAGGAAGGGAATTAGTCAGTCTCAGAAGATGGCAGGACTAGGAACAATGGCCATAAGCTAAGGAAGACAAAGGGCTTGGCTACACTGCACAGTTGCAGCGCTGGTGGTGGGTTTACAGCACTGGAACTTACTTACCGTCCACACTTGCAAGGCACATACAGCGCTGCATCTCCCTGGCTGCAGCGCTGGCTGTACTCCTGCTCTGCCTGGGGTATAACGATTGCAGCGCTGGTGATGCAGCGCTGCTCCACCAGTGTGGCCACCAAAAGCACTGTAATTGGCCTCCAGAGATATTCGGAGGTATCCCAGAATTCCTGTTCAGCCACTCCCAACAGCGCTGCAAATGTGGCCACACTGCCGCGCTGGTAGCTGTCAAGCTATGGAGGGGTGGAATGGCCTGACAGTGAGGACACTGTTACTTCAGATATTCATACACACGTTGGATATAATGCTAGATGGAATTATGTACCACGTAATCTTGCAAAATCCAAACCAAGCACTCAGCACTCATGAACACATACCCATTTATTTGGGTGCCTAAGTAAGAGTTTAGGAATCTAACTTTAGGCACTCAGGTTGGCACGTCTTGGCCAAAGTGTCCAATTTAATGTCCAAAATGCCCTTTTTACACTGTCTATGATTCTCTTGTAATCTCAGAATAATGTTACTCCTGCTTTCCATATACCATATAGAGATTTCACACAGTGAAGATATAACATGTAATGGGCTTGGTGGAATAAGAGGATCATAAAATCTCATTTGCTATACCAGGGAGTAGTTAGATCCAGGGAATTCCTTTAGAATTGGAGGCACATCCACCCACATCCTACCTGCTTGCCAGTGAAAGACACACACAGGGAAGTACTTAATATGTTAGAAAATTTATTTAGATTGTTAATTGCTTTGAGTAGGATTGTGTCTTCTGTCTTGTACAATACTCTATATGTATAACCCTTTACTTAGGCTAGGAGTAAAATAACATTGCAGCATTGGGTGGTAACTGTGGGTAACATTTGACTATTTTATGTTTGCTCAAAATTTCAGAGCACTATAAAAAAAATTTCAGAACCAAAAATTAGCAACAAATTTGCAAAGTCAGCAGACAGCAAATTAAAAAACATTCCAGCTGTTACCTTTAAATAGCCACCATTCAGTGGTGTCTGAGATACTGCTCTTGTTTTCCTCTTGGAAAAGGAGATGGTTGCAGCAGTTCCAGTATTTTCCTATAGCAACTGTGGGGAAAAGGTTGACTTCTTAATGGTCATCACTGTGGGCTTGATTCTAATGTGACTGACACCAGTGTCATTCATAACTGTCTCCATTGAATATGTGTTTATTTAGTCTCACCCACTACCCATGTATATCTGGCTAGGTTCTTCACCCACCACCAGACTATAAGAACACCTACATTAATAAAGTTACCCTTGTAATACTCACTGACAGAATGACGCCGGTATAAGGGAAACCAGAACTGGGCCCTGTGTCACGGTGATGCAAACCATTCCCCTTTCAGGGACAATGTTTAAAGCCATAGGTCTTAAGTTGTGCTAGTGAAAAAGTGTGAGCAGGTGCAGTTAATGGCATGGGTCAAACTTGTGCCTTTATGTTCAATCCAGTTACCACTTTAGCTAGAGTTGTTTACACAGGCAGGCAGGTACCTGTTTGCACTTGTATTATCTGTTTTGTGCAGGAAAATGTGGGTTTTGAACATGTGCTTTCTTGTGTACATAGTCCACATGCATATTTGGACTCAGGAATTAGGATACAGTTTTGAACATGTGCCCAGCTGTATTCATGATGAGATGGTTATGATCTCTATTCAGATGAGTAGATAATTCCTTATCTACATTGATCCTACTAAGTACAATTCCTTAGTAGTTTTCACTGTCCTGTGAGTCGTCTTGTCATTCTCATTTTGTACATAGCTCCATGACTGTCTAGCAGTATTATGGAGGATCTCTTGGGTGTCTCTCTGAAGCATCAGGTATTGGTTTCTGCTAAGATAGCAGACTTGATGGACTAATGGTCTGATCCAATATGATCCTATATTCCAGTGACTCCTAACAAATGATTTACCTCTAGCTGTGGTGCATTTTTTAGGTAATGCCATCTCATAGCTGCCAGGACTATTCAGTTTCTGATTCCCAGCTCTTACCCCCCAAAAGCTCCGGAGATGACACTCATTATGTACTGCAAGCTGATATATGAATTTATACAAGCAATCCGGTGAAGTACTGTAGCTAGATAAGGAGTCCACAGCCTATAACCAGGAGATGGCACAATGTAACCACTCCATGAACACTGCTATTATTTGCAAATGTTGTAAAGGCGGCACATTAAGTAAATCTCAACAAATAAGAGTGTATGTGTTAATGCTTGCTAAGAACAGTGTTAAATTACAAGTATTTTCATAACCCCTCCCCCCAAAGGATGTATTCTGATTCTCAAGTGAAAGCCAGAGTGCTAGTAAACTCACAGCAGCTTTAGTAGTGTGTATCTGTGTGATGTGTGTGTGCACATCTCTTTCTCAACGGGTGTCTTTTCCCACCCATGCTTGCTTGTGTGTGAACATAGGTTTCTTTCTGTGTCTGTCCGTCTGTGTGTACATCAGTGTGGTTGTATGTGTGAGCCGGGCAACATGTGACCATGCATGTGTCTATATGATTTCTGTAGCATTGCACCCGCTTACACCAGGATGATTTTGGCAGCATTTTAAGATTTAGCTGCACACCTGCTTAATTATTTCCCAAGCTAAAAAGAAAATACCTAACCCTAGAACAAATGCATAATAGACCCCTGGAACTAATGTATTAGGGACCTGGAGCTGTCATCACTCACTTACAATCACGTTTCCCCCCGCTCTTGAGGTGCACACACCTGTGGTTTGCTGGCAGTGCATTTCTTCTTAGCATGGGGGCATCCCAGGTGCACAGCTAGTTTACATTCTTGGCTCATCCTGTGAGCTTTTGAGAATTTCTGCCGGTATTTGCGTGACTTCTGTGGACTCTTAGTGTTTGTTACTGAGTGTGATTCTATCCTCATTGCTTTAATATTAAAGAGCTGTCCTAAAGCCTCAGCTGTCAGAAGTCAGAGTCAGTCCACGAGTGTAACTCCACTGAAGTGAGTGAATCAGGCCCAAGCATCCTTAATTGTACCACTGTGCGTGAGTGCATTATACCATCTATCAACATGTACCACTCTAATCGCTGTGGTATCTTAGCACCTCACAATCATTAATGTGTGTTTAATCAATGCCTCTTGAAGATAGGACGGTGCTGCTATTCCCATTTTACAGATGGGAAACTGAGGTTAAGGACAGAATAAAGAACTTCCCAACTTCACAAAGGAATAGAATCCAGGTCTTCTGAATGCCAGACCAATGCTCTATCTACTAGACTATCGGTTTTCAAACTGGGCTGTGCCCTCCCTGCTGGTGGGCATGGATAGGACATCAGGGAGACTGAAAGAACAAGGAGGAGGGAGATATGAGAAGGGAAGAGGCATGATATCTTTCTGCACAGAAGTGGGGGGCCCCATTCCAGCTCACTCCTCTCTCCAGAGACGGATGTATCCCCTTGGGAGGACGTTCCTATCTGCCCGCACAGGCTTTTGCACATCCCTGCTGGGGATTGCACCAGAGGAGCCTGTAGCCCGTGAGTGATTCTGGGAGAGACCCAGGGGTGGGGGCCCAAGGAGAGGGGTGTAGCCTGGATGACTATATTCTGCTGGAGATTGTCCTGGGTAGAGAATGGGCTGGGGAACAGCAGGACACATGGGCCAGGGTGGGTTCCTGGTCCCCAGGCACCTGTGGAAATACTGTTTCTTAGAGGGGACATGAATCGCCAAAGGGGAGGGACAGCAAATGAAGTATGGGAACCTCTGCAGTAGATTAGTCTTCCTATCTTTATGTAAGCCTAGGCTAAGGCCATAGGCGCCAACTTCCCATCTGCCCGGTGGGTGCTTGACCCCCGCCCCTCCTCTTCCCACCCCTCCCCGTCCTCACCCCAGCCCCATTCCACCCCTTCCCAAAAGTCCCCGCCCACCCTGCCCCCTTCCCGCCCCCATTCCACCCCTGACCCCAAGTCCCCGCCTCTGCCCTGCCTCTTCTCTGCCTCCTCCCCTGAGCACGCCACATTCCCGTTCTTCCCCATCCGTCCTAGAAAGTCCTAAGCGCCACCAACAGCTGTTAGGTGGAGAGGGGCAGGAAGCGCTAGGAGGGAGGAAGGGGGAGGAGTGGGTATGCGGTGCATGGGGTGGGGAGAAGGAGGTGGGAGCTTAGCTGCTGGTGGGTGTGGAGCACCCACTATTTTTTCCCCATGAGTGCTCCACGCCTATGGCTAAGGCCATAGATCAAGGGTAGCCAAACTGTGCCTCATGTTACAGTTAAAGTGCAGCTCGCAGAGCCCCCCCATCCCATTCTCTGCCTACCAGACAGGAGGAAGGGTGAAGCTAAGGACTTCTGTGGCAGAATGGTGGGGCTAGCGGCTTCTGCCCTGAGAGGAGGGGAATTTTGAAGCCCTGAGACCTAGCAGGTGGGTCCATCTCTGTAACTTTTGAAGATTATCGTATGCAGCTTGGAGGGTCAATAAATTTGGCCACCCCTGTTATAGACTGATGTGTAGTTTTTGTGGTGCATGAGGTTCTCCCTGTTATGCTTCTTGTCTACTTCTCAGGCACGTTGTGCAGCATAAGTAGTTGGCACTTCTGAAGTGACGGAAAAATATTGGGTAAAAGGGACAGGAAGGATACAAAGATCATGCTGATGAGATAGTGATTGATTTATTTTACACATAGGGCCAAATTAGCACCTTTAAAGGTGTTGATAGTGTGGAGAAAGAGCCTGAGCAACGGTGCCTGCAGGCATCCACATGTCTGCACTGGCCAGCAGCAGGAACAGAAATTTGGTGAGTAAGCCCTTCCATCCTTCAACTTGATCCAAACTTTGCAGAGGTGCCTCAAGAGAGTTTGTGGTTCCAAGGGCAGAACTGGCTCCTATAGTTTCTCAGGTTACTGAATAGCACAGATTTCTTATGTTCCTCTTTTCTGTTATACACACATCAAGCAGTTTCTCTCCATCTGTCTAGGAAGTTATGAGTACAAGCAAATGGAGATGGTAAAGAAAGCTAGAGAGAATTGATTGCTCAGGTTGTCTCCTGTTCCAGTATCATTAAAGCAATTTCCCCCTATATTACTCTTCAGTGGCTTTAATGATGTCTGTATTAAATTTTCTATCCTTGAACAGAAATTATTGGTATTGCTTTAGATTTCAGAGCATAAATACCATTTGCTTGCAAGCATAATAACGTGGTAGCTATTTGCCATTTAATTACGTGCTAAGTAACCATATAGTGGAACCATAATTACATGCTACCTTAAGCAATGACAGGGAAACATGGTTATTTCTGTCTCCCAAATCAGTGTTAGCATAAATTTTTAGACTAAAAAAAATGTATAGAGACATGCAGACACATGTGGTTTTATGGTGCTTATTTTCCAAGTAAACTCTGGGTAGTTAGGATCATTATTTTTATTTGTTAAGTGCTACTGGACAAATCAAATTCCAGAGTGCTTACAGCTGAAAGGGGAAAAACACATAAGACAATACATACTGGATAGAGCTGGCTGGGAACCAGATTTTCCGTTTCATGGGAAAATCTGCGATTCTGATTTTTTTTTCCCTCTTCCAAAAGAGCACACAACCAAAAAAATTCAACATTACCTGTGAAATCAGGTTGTGATAAATTTTTGTGTCATGTCAATTGAACCATTTCATTTAGCTAAGAATAAAACCCTTTGTTCCAACTGTGACTTTTAAAAACTTTTTTTAAATGATTTTTAAATAGAAAAACAATAAATGTTGTTTCAAAAAGTAATTTCAAAAGAAAAAGTTGAAACAGTCTGTTCCAAAATAGGATGTTTTGACGTTTTTGAAAAGCTTCATTTCATTTTCTCAAAATGAAATTTCTTCAAAGTCAGCATGTTTTTCTAAACATGTCGATTGAAATGAAAATGTCATTTTTCATGGAAAAAACATTTTAACTGAAAACTTCCAACCAGTTTATACCAGGAAACGTGAAGGAAGTTGTTATTCTAGGGATATCTTTGTCTCTCCCTCGCTCTCATCTAATATTGAGGTGGAGAAGATATTTGGCTGGCAAGGGTTAGTGTGTGGCATGAAGATGGGAGTGTGAGGAGAAATGAAGGGGAAGAGAGGTCAGCGTTGTTGACAGAGCAAAGGGGTAAAAAGCAACAGCAGAAGACTGAGGCATATAAAGAGTGCAGCAGTGTTTGTATCCTGTAGAATCTTTGAGGGCAGTGCAAGGAAAGAACATCTGGATTTTCTCCAAAAGTTGGCATGCTGCATGACTTTCTTACTACAGCACTAGCTAAAGAGAACCTTAAACCAAAACCTGGACCCAAACACATAAGAAGCTTGATGATGACAATTGGGTTCACAGGAAGGGAGGACTATGTGACTTCAAGAGGTTCATGCACTGGGATGAACTTCAAAAGGTTCCTATAAGTATCTTGGCAACAGATGAGCCTGAGCC
The DNA here is from genome assembly GCF_025201925.1 of Gopherus flavomarginatus. Taxonomy (NCBI): domain Eukaryota; kingdom Metazoa; phylum Chordata; order Testudines; family Testudinidae; genus Gopherus; species Gopherus flavomarginatus. The sequence goes on along the minus strand of NC_066619.1, from coordinate 271,861,821 downwards.
CAAACTAGGGATCTAAGATTCCACAAGCATTGCATCAGGATGTGCCTCTGAACTTCATTACCAGTCCCTTTCTCTGTATAAAGCCAAACCACAACCCCAGGCCCGAACACTCCTGAGCTTTGGAAAAGTTTGGATCCAGAGCCAAATTTTTGCAGCTCAGGCTCATCTCTGATCAGATGTTTGAGGGGCTTAGCTGAACCTGTTGAAGTTTGCCCATCCCCAGTGCAAATTCTACCCTTGTTACAGATGGTGTCGTCATTCATTTGTACTGCACGCGTAGCATTGTTAAGAAAGACTTAACGCCATGTGTCCTGCATTCTGCTGCTGGTATCCAAGGCTTCACACATGCATTTTCACTTTCATCTCTGAAGAGCAGTGGCATAACTCACGATAAATCAGGAGCTTGCATGTGATTGACATTTGAACTGGCAGGGAGAGAGAGAGAGCCTGACATCTGGCCTAAGTGTTCTTTGTGCCAAGGCTTTGATATGTCCTTGGTGGAGAACCCTATTCTACTGAATGCCATCCAGATATATCGATGTGGGATTGTTCTGTCTCTCCCACAACACTTATGTGCTTCCCAAAGGCAAAGTACAAGGCGCAGGTGCAACCTCTGTGTTTGATCTTACTGAAACGTTCTCTTTAAATGTTTTTATTAAAAACTGATCATATTGAAGGAGCGTGGCCTACTGATTAGTGCAAGAGTCTGGGAGTCAGGAGTCCCAAGTTTGATAGCTGCCACTGATGTTTGTCAAGTCACTAAATCGCTCTATGCCTCAGTTATCCTATCTGTAAAATGGGGATAAGAAGTCATTCCAGAGGAGGGATGTGAGGCTTAATTCATGATTGTTTGTAAAATTCTTTGAGAAGCTTGGATGAAAGGAGATTTTTTTATATATATAAGGGTTAGTGTGTGGCATGAAGATGGGAGTGTGAGGAAGAAATGAAGGGGAAGTGAGGTCAGTGTTGCATATATGTGCAAGATATTCCCCTATATCAGTTTGCCGACATGGAGAGACTCTGTCCTGCAAATGTCCATTAAACAACAGGTATTTATTTCTACTTGAGTTCCATGCACCCTGATTTCACCCTGACTTCACTTTCCTAGATTAAGGAGATGCAAAATTTGGCCCACTGTGCCTGAGGAAATTGATTAAAAAACAGTTAATTGGACAAGAAGACTCCTTATTTTAAATCTAGGATACGTGAAACTCTTGGGCCTTCGGTTTGCAGATATGTCTAAAAGTATTTGTCCTCCACATTCATTACAATTACAAAACCATGGCCCTGAATCTGCAATAAAGTCTGTGGGGGTGGAGCCCCACTGACTCTCCGTGTAGATCCCATTTGAGGATCAGGGCCTCCATTAGAAAAAAATGTGCTACATGGTGGTGTCCATCATGTTTGAAATGCATTAGTTTCAGCTCTGTTCAGAAAGGAGTCTCTCTTACAGACTCATTCTGGAGAATTGTTTCCCAGAGCAACTGTAGCTAAGGTTGGACAGGGCCGTTGCTTCAAATTAAACACAGAGTACAGATTTGGAGAGGGTAAATTTTAGCTCAAAATTAGCCTTCCTGAGCAGTGGAAACAGTGTAACTATTAACTAAACCAGGGGTAGGCAACCTATGGCACGTGTGCCGAAGGTGGCACATGAGCTGATTTTCAGTGGCACTCATGCTGCCCGGGTCCTGGCCACCGGTCTGGGGAGATCTGCATTTTAATTTAATTTTTAAATGAAGCTTCTTAAACATTTTAAAAAACCTTATTTACTTTACATACAACAATAGTTTAGTTATATATTATAGATTTATAGAAAGAGACCTTCTAAAAAGGTTAAAATGTATTACTGGCACGCAAAACCTTAAATTAGAGTGAATAAATGAAGACTCAGCACACTACTTCTGAAAGGTTGCCAACCCCTGAACTAACCCATCCCAATAACAAGTGTGCTCTCTTTTGAATGGGACTTTGGATGAGATAGATTGAAAAATCAACCCCTCCTACCCCCCAGGGAAACACATAGACAACAAACTGAAAAGCGCCTCCCCGTAACTGAATTTAGGAAGGTGCTAGCTTCTTTGAATGCTAGCTTCAGATTAACGGAGTCAAGGTTAATTCACCCAGACTCATCTCCAGGTGGAGAAGATCAATAGAAACACTCAAAGTAATAAAAGAAAAATCCCAAGTAGGTTGTAAAGTACATATCCAAGGAATCAAATACACATTTTCAGGGCTGTCTGACAAACATCCTGTCAGAGTTCATTATTATAATATGAAGTGCAAATCTGCCAAAGGAATGAATTCATCAGGAGGTGTTTAAGTGGCATTATATTAACCTACAGTCAATCTCCTTTAGTCGTGTGTCACTTCAGAATAATCAGCAAGCCTGCTTTGATATCATAAACATATTGCATCCAATTAAGCAGCTAGCACATTTTTGTGGTCTATACAAATAGTAACTAATGATAATTAACATGTCCTGCTGTTCAGTGGCTTTCCATGTGTCTTAAATACTGTAACAGTGCTCCCAATATTTAGTGAAAGTAATAATGCAACATTATAGATCCCATTTTTAACACACTCAATGTACATACCATGGGCCTCTGATAGACACCAGCCTGAATCCACCCGTATTCCTTTTTTTCTTGGCAAATCACTTTTCATTGCAGTTGCTATTTTTTATTCTGAAGAATGATGCTGCCTTTTGGCATTACACTTTTTAAACAACATGGAGCTATTTATGGCATGTGAACTTTCACAGATTTATGTAGAACTCTCTCCTGTTAAGGGTTTTTTTGTTTGTTTGTTTGTTTGTTTTGGTTTGGCTTTTTAAGAAAACATTATTTTGGGATTTCCCAATCTGGATGTGTTCTGTGTTTTGGGGGCCAATCTTGCTCTAAATTATACTGATGTAAATCTGGAGTGATTCCTATGGAGTCAGTTCTTTTTGAGTTCCATAGGAATTCTGTGCCCAGCATGATCAAAGGGTTGGGGCTAGATTAGAATTAGAAATTACCTGGATCACTGCCTTATCGTACTGATGGTTTGTCTTGCGCAGTAGTGTTCCAAGGTGTCAGGGTTCCCTCCCCCACTCTGAACTTTAGGGTACAGAGGTGGGGATCCGCATGAAGACCCCCTAAGCTTATTTCTACCAGCTTAGGTTAAAACTCCCCAAGGCAAAATTTCTCTCTTATACCTTGGATTAAGTAACGCTGCCACCACCAAGTGATTTAAACAAACATTTAGGGAGGGCCACTTGGAGCCCTACCTTCCCCAAATATCCCCCCAAGCCCCTACACCCCCTTTCTTGGGGAGGCTTGAGAATAATATCCTCACCAATTGGTACAGGTGAACACAGACCCAAACCCTTGGATCTTAAAACAATGAAAAATCAATCAGGTTCTTAAAGGAAGAATTTTAATTAAAGAAAAGGTAAAAGAATTACCTCTGTAAAATCGGGATGGTAAGTACTTTACAGAATAAGAAAAGACTCAACAACACAGAGGATCTCCCCTCTAGGCAAAACCTTAAAGTTACAAAACCAGGCATAAAACTCTCTCTTACACAAAGGAAAACATAAGCCAAAATAAAAGTAAACTAACACATTTCCTTGCTAAATACTTACTAGCTCTATAGGAGTTGGATTGCTTGCTTCCTTGATCTGTCTCCGGCAAGCACACAGAACAGACAGCCAAAGCCTTCTCTCCCACCCCCAGATTTGAAAGTATTTTGTCCCCTTATTGGTGCTTTTGGTCAGGTGCCAGCCAGGTTACTTGAGCTTCTTAACCCTTTACAAGTAAGAGGATTTTGTGCCTCTGGCCAGGAGGGACCCCATAGCATTGTATATAGAAAGGTGGTCACCCTTCCCTTTATATTCATGACACAAGGGCTATACCTTCTGCCTTTGGATTCACATGTCTAGCTACGCTGAAGTCAATGGGAGCTGCGTACATAGAACTGAAAAGAGGAGAAAATCCTAATTGTTTTATCTCACTGGCTTTTGCACATCTTTAGCAATAGTGTCTCAATGACCCTTTATGACAAATGATTTCATTATCTAATAAGCCTGACTGTTACATACCTTGGAGGTGAATTAGACAGATATATTCTAATTCAACCACCATTTGTTGGGTCCGATGCTGGAATTCCTGGATGGGTTTCTATGGCATGGGTTATGCAGGAAGTCAGTCTAGGTGATCCTCAGAATAGTCACTTCTGGTCTTTAAATCTATGAATTTGTTTCCCTCAATGTCTGATCTAGATATTTCTGTCAGGATATAGTCCTCGAATAATTATGATGCAACATTATTATTTTACATTGTAAATAATTCCTTTGCACTTTCAGGTTATTAACTGCCTGTGATGAGACTCCCAGAGTAAAACCTGGAATTGTGGGACCGCTGTCCCCCCCCTTAACTCTCCAGCCTGGGCTGTCTCTCTCACTGCTTTGCTAGTGACAAGCAGCAAACCCCTCCAGGTGCTCGTATCACTCAGCCACCAGCATACAGCAATACCCCCAGCTAAATTGCATGAATGCTCTCTAAGCTACTCATGAACTAAACAGAGGGAAACACCAGCAAATCCCCCCACACTTGCACCCCAGAAATGTACTGTTTTACAGTTCTCTTGAACAATGCAAGCTCATTAATTAGTTTGCCACTTTGTCAAAGGAAAGTGGACATCCTACAATCTGAGCAGACTCCCCAAGCACTTTAGACAAACTCACTGGTAAGGATAAAACTTTGAAATATGTTTATTAACTACAGTAAGAGATTTTAAGTGATTATAAGTGGTAGGCATAAAGGTCAGAGATAGTTAGCTAAGAAAATAAAAAGTAAACACATTCTAAATCCTAAACTTTCAGACTAAGCAAGATTTACATCAAACAGTTTTTCTCACCTCACTGGATGTTGGGTAATTTACAGTTCTTAATACACAAGCTTAATTTCCTTCTCAGCCTAGGACCAGTCTCCTCAGTTCAAAGTCTTTGTCTTCCTCGCGTTCTTGTTGCCTTAAACGTAGGTAGGGGAGGAGAGAGGTGGTCTCATGATGCCACTGTCCCTTATGTTATACTGTCAATTTATATCCCAAGGAAGAAACTGGCCCAGACATGTCCTGGGGGGCCTTGCTGAGTCACGGAGTTTAGCAGTTCCCAATGTGTGGTGCCTGAGCAACTGTCTCTTACAGAATTGTAAATCTCCTGTTTACAATTCCCCTGATGGTCAATGGCTCGTGATGGTCGTGTAATGCCTGTGTGGGTGTGAGTCATCTTCCTTGTTGCTCCCTGGCTCCGCCCCTTCTGCCCACCCACCCCCTGTGGCATGAACCTCGAGACCCCCTGCTCCCCCGTGGCATGAGACCCCTGACCCCATCTGCCATTGGAGCCCGAGACCCCCTGCTCTCTCTTCATGGCCAGCCCCCTCTCATGCCCAGAGCCACGAGCCCTCCTCTGCAGCTGGATCATGAGACCCTTCTGCCCTCCCCCATGGCCAGAGGAGCTCTGGGCCAACCGGAGCCTTGAGACCCCCACCCAACCTTCTCGGAGGAGCCTCAGGCTGGCCAGAGGTGCTGCAGTCGCGCCTGCCCTCCGCAGACCGCCTTGTGGGAGAATTCAAACACTCTTCTCTTCTTCTTTCTTACAGAAGAAGAACCTGAGCTTTTGCTATGCCCCATGCAGGTTCTGGGGTGGCCAAGGAGGCAATATGTGTTACTCCGCTTCCTGGGTTCACCAGTAGTCTCCCTGGACTCCAGAGAGCTGAAGTAGCACATAGGGCCTCTTCAGCCACCCTGGAACCTGCATGGGACATAATAAAAAGCAAAATTTCCCCTGTCAAACCCACAACTGGGGTCCGGCAGCAGCGGCTGTGCTAGGGGAGGCTGAGCCTCCCCTGGCCTATTATACCCGCCAGCCATGAATCTATATACAATGATGATACACATCTTTTGACAGAACAATGAGTTCTAGCAGATCATGACCTTTCATACTTGCAAGGCATGCCTTCTATGAAATATCACAACCATCTACCAGTGATGAATATGGGAGTCACAGGGTGCTGCTTTGAGGTATGGTGCATCAGCTGCCAACATTTGTATTTGAGTACCATATTTCATGGTCGTCATCTGTTTCTCTAAGTTAATGAGCAGGGCCATCCCTAGCTATTCTGGGGACCTAGGCAGCCCCCCCTGCAGGGAATGTATGTGGGGCCCCAGGCCTCTGTGGGGGAGGGTTGAGGCTGGCTTGGGGGTCAGGGGAATCTGCACCCCAGCATTCACTGGTGGCATGGCTGGGGCTGGGTTGCTTCATTTCCCAGCACTGGTGAGTGCAGGCCCGACCCTGCTGCAGTCCTCAGGGGAGTGGGGGTGGAGCAGAGCAGGGTGTGGAAGAGGCAGGACTGGAGTGGAGCAGGCGTGGGGGCCATCAGGAACAGGCGGGGCACGGCTGAAGCAGCTGCACAAGGCACCAGGAAATTTGGTGCACCAAATTTCCTGGTTTCCTACGCAGCTGCGTACTTTGCGTATGGGTAGGGACCATCCTGTTAATGAGTCAGATCATGGGCCAAAGTTATTTAATCTGTTCTCATCCTTTTCATATTTGCAAAACATCTTATGGAAAAGATGTCTAAAATACCTGGGTTTGGTCAGGAAAGTTACAGTGTAAAAAGCACCCATACTTAATCCACATAGTGTGATCCTCATATGTCTCTTTACCACTGCAAATAATTGTTTTTACTCTTTTCAGCACAACAAAGCCAATACAGCTATGGGAGTGCAACTGGAGTCTTTTATGCATCATCAAAACCTTCAGCTAAATTCTGACACTAGAATTTTAATTACCGTGGATCAGGGGTGGCTCTAGGTATTTTGCTGCCCCAAGCACGGCAGGCAGGCTGCCTTCGGCAGCTTGCCTGCAGGAGGTCCCTGGTCCCGTGAATTTGGCAGCCCGCCTGTGGGAGGTCCGCCGAAGCCGCAGGACCAGCGGACCGTCCGCAGGCATGCCACTGAAGGCAACCTGCCTGCCGCCCTTGTGGCAACCAGCAGAGAGCCCCCTGTGGCTTGCCGCCCCAAGCACGCGCTTGGCTTGTTGGTGCCTGGAGCCAGCCCTGCCCTGGATAGAGGAGGAAGAATGAAGATAGCTTGGTTTTCAGATCCCAGGTTTCCTGTCGTGGTCATCAGAAAAATCCTTTCTCACCTTGTAAACTGAGCAAATCTGCTCTGGAAGCCAATGAAAAATGAACATCACCATGTCATTTTTACAGTGCCTTTTCTGATTATTGCTGCAGTTTATTGCGGCTTTGAAAAGGGACTGTAAAAATGCCACCTTCTGATTTAGCAGAGATCTGCTCTCTGAGTGTAATCAGAATCATATTTGCTGTCTTAATTGACAAGAGTAATTAGACAAAAGTAATTGACAAGAGTAATTAAAGAGTAATTTTAAGGTCTTTTAGTCTTGTTAGCGCTCCAGGCCAACACAGCTAAGAGAGTGAGCTGGATTCTGTTCCAGCTTGTACTCCATCCATCAACAGAATTGTTAACTATGTTCAATGTACAGAGCCAACCAATTACGCCTCGTGAGACAATGGGGCTGCATAGGAGTAAAGGAGGATAGACTCTGGTGCTTACTTCTGATTTCATACCAGTTTTACACTGGTGTAACTGTTGACTCTGTGGAATTACTTCTGATATATGCAAGTGTGAATAAGATCAGAACCAGACCCTAAATTTACAAAAATTGTATTTAGTTCTGATAATGGTGCATGAGAAAGAACCTAGCCTGACTCTCAGGGCCAGATCCCCATCTGTACTCAGCACACCAGGCAAAAGGGGTGAAGATGAGGTAGTTAGGTGGTGTGTCATCTGCCCACCCCCAATTCTGGGGGTTGCCAGCGGCCAAATCAGCCCCTGGAGCGAGTTAGAGCAACCTTAGGGCTTTGATCTAGAATCCACGAGTCAATAACGGTGGAACCAGGGGTGGCTTCAGGCCCCAGCACGCCAAGTGCCTGCTTGGGGCGGCATGCTGCGGGGGGCGCTCTGCTGGTCGCCAGGAGGGCGGCAGGCGGCTCCAGTGGACCTCCTGCAGGCATGCCGCGGGACCAGCGGACCCTCCGTGCTTGGGGCGGCGAAATGTCTAGAGCCGCCCCTGGATGAAACCCTCCCAGCCTGACTTTTACAGTCATTTTTCAGAGTCGATTCACACATGGAGCAGATTGTACAACAAACAGCCTCTGTCCCCATAGCACATGTCTCAGTTACCGTCATCTTTTCAGTGCCTTGTCTTTTCATCCTTTCCTCTTTTTGTTTTCAGACATAACATTTGCATTTGGAGACACCCTTAGCGAAGCAGAGTTCCATTACTCCATTGGCAAGGTTGTGGGTTTTTTCTTTTTGTTTTGTTTTTTTTAAGTGAGACAAAAATATACATTCAGATTTAAGAAAGGGCATTATTTTATCGCTCTGTTTAAGCACTGCCAGGAGTTATTGTATTATACCCAAACATGTCTATTTACTCTTTAAAGCATGTTCCTTTTATTTACTCCTCCAGAGCTGGGTTCTTTAATCCAGTCTCTTTTCCACTGAATTACACTTGCATAATAATACAATTGCAAGGCCAAACAGGTTCAGCTTGGGTAGGGGTGGCGGTGGAGGGAGCATGTATTCATGTCAAATAATGTCTCTGCCTTTTAAAAATAAATAAATCAGTCTGAAGATCCATCCTGACCAGCAATTTTTGTATCTAAATCTAAAAAAGGAGTCCTGAATGGGAGCTACTGCTCATGATCTTGATCAGCAAACTTCTTTTAGAAAAATCAAGGAAAACCAGTTGAAAAATGAAGCCCATTTCTAAGTCTTTTATCCACATAGTTTGAGATTTGACAAAAATATATGCAATGTTCTTGTGCAATCGTTTATCCATAGGGCTTGGTTATTTAGGGTTAGCCCAGTTCTCAGACACGAGCACCTTAAATGGACATCTAAGCCGCACATTTAGATATTCAAATCGGCACAGAGATATATAAATGCATATTGTCCATGCCTGAGGGTCAGTAGGCCTGATCCTACACAACTGACTTCAGTGGGTATTGAATAAAGCCCACTATGTGTGTGTGAACACAGGGTTTGGATACCTAATAAGGGCCTCCATTGGAAAGCTAGTCCCATAATGAAGTTTATATATTGTATTTCCAAAATGTCTTCACTGGGACAGTTTTATTGTAACGGTTTTTGCCAGTGCTTTGGTATGGATGGGATAGCAGCAGAGGACACCTTGTTATTTATCCACTCCTCACTGATTTCATGTTTATTAACTGTTGTATTATTTTGTTTCCCCTGTGTCACATACTGTAACTGGCTGCTTTCTTTTTGTTATTAATGCCTACTATTATAGCTTAATTAAACAAACGCCACAGCACTTTAGTGACACCAAGGTCCCTGCCCCAAGGAGTGTACTTTATTATTTATCATCTAAGTGTTCCTATCTGATACATTGTCTTCTTCTAGATTGTTATTCACCATGGCAGAAGCCAAATAATCTCTGCTGATGCTGTTGTACAATACAAAGCTGCAGGGTTTGTGACGTTTGGGTTAAGTAAGGGGCAGATTCAGTCTCTTTGAACAGGAAAGTGCTTAGCAGAAAATGTTGACAGGTTTTTGCATGTGCCAAAGACTGTTTAACACATAGCATATTCTTCCTCTTTTATCCATATCTTTTATGGTGTGGTCATCTGATTAAAGGGATTGTATCCTTTTATGGTTAATATTTATGGTTAATATTTAACCCAGGCTTTTGCCTATATGCCGTGTGATTCCCTCCGCATGCAGTTTTGCTTCTACTTTGCACCTTTTTCTGTCTGCCCAGTACAGACTTTGTTTCCTAGTCATCTCTTTAGAACCTGAGACTAGCAGCAAGGACGTATGGGTTCTGTTCCAAGCTCTGATTCTTCGTATGACAAAGAGGATTGTGACATTATGTCTTGGGGGCTCTAGAAGTACAATAGATCGCGTGTGTCATTTTTGCTATGGGGGGAAGGCCTTTTCAGAGAGGAAGGCTTTGCAGCGTTTCCTCAAGACAGTCAGACTCTGGTTTCCCCTGATGTCTTCTGGAAGTTTCTTCCATACCTGGATCCCCTCAAAAGAGAAAGCTCTGATCCGAGCTCTCACATGTTTTGTCCTGGGCTATGTGATCTGCATTGTCCCAGAGAAGTGCGACTGTCTTGGCTGTTTGGAGATTGAAATTCGGTCTTTACTGTAACTAGAGCATGAGTCATAAAAAGGGCATCTACAAAGGTGACTGAATAAAATTAACTTGTGCAAAATAAATGTTGAGGGGACTAAAATAAGAATTCAGTAATCTTCAGTGCCAACAATACTTTGTCAGGAGGATGAAAACCTGCCCTGTCTTTCAGGGGGAGGACTATGGGAGATGTTCTCTGGTGAGACCTCTGCAAAAGGACTCCAGCCAGCCAATGCCAGGGCACTTCATGGTGAGGTGAGTCCAGGTGCAATGCAGTGCACTAAGAGCAGCACAGTGCTCCTGCTTGCTGCTCATAGCCATGTATATACTCAGCAGCAGGGGAGCGCTGTGCTCCTCCTCTAAAGAGAAGCAAAGTGTGCTCCCCAGTCTGAAACACACAGATTCTATCTGTGCATGGGATGGAATGTGCTCAGCCCCTTGCAGGATCAGGTCTATGGTGTGTATAAGTGTATTCTTCTTGAACATGCTGCAGACGTCCTTTCCTACTCATTGCTGAGGTGGAGGAGAGGCTCCCTGCATGCGCTTATCTCCCTCAGGGCCAGCTCCAGGCACATGCCTGGGGCAGCACATGCTCAGGGGCGGCATTCCATCCATTCTTGGGGAGGCACAGTCCTGGCAGCTTTTTTTTTTTTTTTTTTACACTTAGGGCGTCAAAAATGGTAGAGCTGGTCCTGGTCTCCCTCATTCCCCAGCACGGCAAAGGTCAGCATTTGGCTCACTCCATATTTTCCAATTACTTTTATCTGTGCATAGAAACAGAAAAATGTTCCCTAGCAGAATTGTCTCTGTATGGCCTTATGCATAAGAGTAAACAAGGCAGAGCTGCTGACTATATGGTTAACATATTTTTGGTGGTATTTCCATCCAAAAAATGCAGCTGCAATATATTCTCAGTAAAGTGGAACTAATGCTCAACTTCAGCAAGAACATTAATAACTGAAAGACGTTTCAAACAACACTGATTAGAGCAAAAGTTTTCCCCAAAGGGCTTTTGCTTTTTTTAACAAAGAGTTTCAGAAAAATCACTGCCCACCCTAGCAATCAATATTGATTCAGAATCTGAAGCTGCTCCATTGCTTTCTGTGGGTTTCCTCTGGATTTGCGCAAGTGTAAATGAGATCACAATCAGACTCATTGTTTATCAACGGCATTGTTACAGATTGTTACTTTGGCCAATCTGAAGTTTCTCATTAAATGATGATGATTAGAAGGATATGGCCAGCCAGGGTGAAGTTGTGCTAGTACAACATAAATATATACAGTGCATCTGACACGATGCATGTGGCTGAGGCCTAGGATCCTACTGCTCACAATTAAAACACAAACATATAGTCATGGTTTTGGATTAAATTATACAAACATTTCAAAATAGTTTATGCATTCAAATAGATGTGCTGTCTTGGAGAGTCCCACACAAACGAAATAACATACATTGGTCAAAAATGCTGAGAGACTTGAAATGAAATAGTTTGGAAAGTTGTCTTATTTCTTCTAACATCAATTCCCAGACAGCTTCTCCTTAACATTCCTCAGGTCAGTGTAGCAATTAACTCAACATTTCTCTATTTCACTCCGTCTGTTCAGCTTTCGGGGTTTTTTGATCAGTTTTCACTGTCTTTTCTTTCCTCTCTGTTACCTCAGGGGGACAAAAAGTGCCTGATCCTGACCTCACTTTATGCCAACAAATCTCCTAATTTCAATGGGCATTTTGTCTGCATGGCGGATTGGGCACTAAATATTGCAATCTCTTTAAAGAGTGCGATAATATGATTTTTGGGTTGCATAGTCAGAGGCATCAACTCATGCTACCTCGATTTAATAGTCTCTTTCTCTATGTGGCTCTGGTTGAGACCACACCTAGAAATATTGAATCTAATTCTCGTCTCATACCAGCTCCAGTTGCTTCAATGGAATTACTCCTGATTTACTCAGGTGTAAGTGAAAGGAGAATTGGGCCCCTTGTGTTTGCTTCTGGAGACTTCAATATCAGAAAGATTCCAAGAAACTGGAAGTGAGGAACAAAAATGACCGGGATCTACATAAGGATGTATCGATAGAGGATAAATTGAAAAAGCTAACCATGTTTAATTTGGCTAAGTAATAACTAAGCAGAGGGAACTGGAATCTATATGCAAATATTTAAAAGGTGTAAACACCAACAATGGCAAAGATTATCTAGGGTGCTACAGAAGGATTTCATTAAGAATAATGAGATTAATTAAATGAAAGGAAAATTAACTATTTTGAAAAACATTGTGACCAATTCTATATATGTTTTTATACTGCCCTCATCGCATCTGAAGTCCTTGCAAATGTGACTAACATCTGGCCCCAGGGAGAGCATTGTGCATTCACTTTGTACTTTGTTTTGATAGGCACCACTCTGCCACCATAGGCATGACCTCACACACACTGTGCATGGGAGGTCATGCCAGCAGGGGCGGGGTCACACCAGTGGGGGCGGGCCATTCCTGGAAGTACTGGTATGTCTGGTATTTTGGGAATGTGTGAGTGGCCACCCTAATTGTGCCAGGGAATGGAATTGTGGACAGCTGTCCCCAGCCAAGAGCTTTAGACAATCTTTCAGATATTCTGTGCCCAGGCCATTGAGCACTCTGAAGATAAGGACTGAGACAGTGACGTTGACTCACTATTCTGTGGGAAGCCAGTGTAGAGAGTGGATGGGTTTGATGTGCTCCTGGTAGCCTATGTTGTTGAGGAGATGTGCAGCAGTGTTCTGATGGCTTCGTGCCCAGGTATATCACACTGCCATAATCCAGATGGAAGGTGACAAAGGTGTGTCTAACCAAGGCCAGGTCACCATCTGCTAGGACAGATGGGTCTCCTAGCTAGCTGGAGATGGTAGCAGGCATTATTTCTGAGTGCTATTGTGTGGAGAGTTTAGCATCAGCTTGGAACCCAGCAGCACTCCTGGAATACAGTGAGATTGGTTACAGTGTACAATAGTCTCCAAAGGGAAGTGCTAGAAGATCTCTCTCGCTTGTGACTTTTAAAATATAGTGGACAACCCCTAGGAAATGAAGAGGATAATTGTACACTGGACTAGGGCATAGACTAGGAACATGACTACACTTACCTGTAGACTGGCACTGCTGCAATCGATGCTGTGGGTGTCAATTTAGCAGGTCTGGTGAAGACATGCTAAATCAATGGGAGAGTGCTCTCCCATCGATTTCTGTACTCCACCTCCCTGAGCAGTGTAAAGGAAGTCAACAGGAGAGTGTCTCCTTTCAACACAGCGCGGTGTAGACACTGCTGTAAATTGATCTAAGCTATCTCGACTTCACTTACGTTATTCCCGGAACTGAAGTAGCGTAACTTAGGTTGACTTATCCCGGTAGTGTGGACCAGCCCTACATAACCTAGGTCTTTCCCATCCTCTAATTCTTATGACTCCAACTGATTGTGCATATTCATACAATTTAAAACTACACAGAAGGGGTGAAATGTGACTGACCTGGGCATAGGGGGAAAGAAATCTAAACTGAACACTACAAAAGAAGGAAACACTGTAAACATGCCTCAGTAAATCATCCCTCAATGACTCCCCTTGATGTCAAAGAGCCCTACAATTCTAATGTTTTCCCTACAGAATTTGACTCCGTTCTGTTCAAAGTTCAGTAATTTTGGACCAGACCTTGCACTCCTTATTGGAACAAATCTTGTGTTGAATTAAAAGGGGCAAAACCTGCTTCCTAGCCTTCGGGCAGCTATGGAAGGTCCTGATGCAAGGGAATTGGTGCAGACCTCTTGGGGAACAGAACAGAAAACTGCATGCAAGATCCAGATTATGTACAAGATCAGAGCCTTTGTTAGCATGACAAGTGTTGGCAACGTTAGTCTAATTATTCAGGCCATCATTTTCAGACATGGATGCATGCTTATAATTAGCCATCTGAATTCCAAGCTGAATATCTGATTTTCAGAGGTACGAAGCACCTGCAGTTCTTGATTTCAGTGAGAGCAGGGCTTGGATGACACCAGTAGCCATGAGATAGACTATTCAGAATTTGTCTTATATCCTCAGTCAACAAACAGAGCAGAAAAAGTGCCAAGTCATGTGTTTGGAAGAGTGTTGAGTGTATGTAAGAGGGATGTATTTTCTCATGAAGAAAGATTTTTTTTTACCTGTGTACAGATATCTCATGTTTACAGTATTTTAACTGTAACATTATCTGCCTGAAAATAGATTTGACAGAGAACATTCCAGTTCTCTTAAGATACTGTTCTCTGAGAAATGGTGCTTCATACTCAAACTACAGACCCTAACGTAATACCAAACTGATTTGGAAAAACCCTCTTTCCAGCAAGTTCAGATATGAGTAGAAACCACTATGTTCTTGTCAGCTTCAGTGAGAGCTGGGAAATACAAGGCTCAGCATTTTGGGGTCTGTTTTAGACTTGGTGTAAGTAGCTCCACAGTAGACAATATGCAATATGGCTTGATTGCCTTGTCCTTAGCCCGCTAAGAATGGCAATAAAAAATGCCTCATGTATGATGCCCCATTTGTCCAGCTGTCTGTGACTTTTTCTGTGCTGCCCCTTCCTCCTGGAATGCTTTCTCTGAACTGAGTAGTCAAGTTACTTACCTTCCCCCTCATTCAGCGCCCTCCTTAAGAGTCAATCTGGGATGGAGAAAGCATGCTAGTCTAGGGCAGAGGAAATAGGGCAATGGATTTGGGGTATATTGCATAACCTTGGATGTGCCTCACCTTCACCTGCACATATGGTCCTGCAGCTGTGGTTACAGAAGCTGACGGTTCCTACCTCCCCTCTGTGCTCTTGCAGAACACCCTCATGCAGCTGGATAGAGGGGCTGCCAGTCCAACCCTTCTTTTGTGTTCTCTGAGCCCAGAGCACTCAGCTCAACTGTGAGACAATGGACCAACCTGCACACAGACCTTGTCGGTGCATGTCCAACCCACACATCTCCTGGGTGGGGGGCTCTGTCCCCTCTAGTGGCACCAAGACCACTTGAAGGTTAATGAGTCTGTTACAGCCTGAGCTAAGGCCCATGTGGCTTTTAACTCATGCAGTAGAGGCTCATGCATTTAGCACCAAGAGGTCCCAGGTCCAATCCTGCCCGCTGATGACCGGGATCTGTCAGCATTACATGTGCATGATCTTACTTCAGTTTAAGAGTGCCTTCTATCCACTTAGCTGAAGTTGTAAGGAATTGCATAGATAAAGCCTTGTGCATCCCAAATGCTGAGTAGCATTGCAGTGAGTGGAGGAGGGAGAGAGAATATACAAAAGTCAAGATGGGGGAATAAAAAGAAGAATGGAGATATAAAAAGATGCAAGTGGGAAAGAGGAGATGAGCAGATTAAAAGAGAGTCTATGTCATCTGTTCTGGAGCAGGGGATGAGTTCTTGTGGGATACAGATTGACCAGGCCATTATAGCAAAACCAAAATGTCTGGGCACTACTGGTCTACAAGGAGCCCTTGAGGATTAGGGTGACCAGACAGCAAGTGTGAAAAATCGGGACAGAGGGTGGGGAGTAATAAGAGCCTATATAAGAAAAAACTCCAAATATCGGTACTGTCCCTATAAAATCAGGACATCTGGTCACCCTATTGAAGATCTGTGCCTCTGTCCCTTAGTTCCCCATCTGCAAAGCGGGGATAAGATCATTTAGCATGTTGTGAGGATAAATACATTACAAATTGTGAGAGCCTCCCAGACAGTATGGAGGGCCATGTGAGCACCTTAGGTTTGTGTGTCAGCAGTGTAGGATTGGATTCTTCACTGGGTTAAGTTTTTAAAATGATCATAATATAAAATAGACATAATGGCTTCTATTTTGCTGCTATGTTTGTTTAGGTTCATTATTAAATCCTTTCGGCTAGTATTGATCATTGAGGACTCAAGCTATGTTGTTGTTATTTGTATGACTGCAGTATGTAAGGCCTCAGTGTGCTAATAGTATCAGAGGGGTAGCCATGTTAGTCTGGATCTGTAAAAGCAGCAAAGAGTCCTGTGGCACTTTATAGACTAACAGACGTTCTGGAGCATGAGCTTTCGAAGTGGGTATTCACCCACGAAAACTCATGCTCCAAAATGTCTGTTAGTCTATAAGGTGCCACAGGACTCTTTGCTGATTGTGCTAATATGCATTAATAGACAATCCCTGCCCCAGCCTACACAGACAAAGGTTGTGAGAAAGGAACTATTACTATCCTCATTTTACAGGTGGGGAGCTAGGCCTGAGGCATAGAGAGACTAAAGACTTGTTTATACCATGGGGCAATGTTCTCTATGAGGATATGATTTCTGAAGTGGATTAAATGGTTCGTGTAGACCTGCTGGTGTGCTTTAACTTAGTGCTGTTTGACACTCTAGGGCAAACGTCCCAGTTTATTTACCCGCTGCATCCACAGGTTCGGCTGATCACAGCTCCCAGTTGCTGCGGTTCGCCACTCCAGGCCAATGGGGAATGGGGGAAGCGGCGGCCAGTACGTCCCTCAGCCCACGCTGCTTTCTGCAGCTTCCATTGGCCTGGAGCGGTGAGCCGCGGCCACTGGGAGCTGCAATCGGCCGAACCTGTGGACGCAGCAGATAGACAAACAGGCCAGACCTGCCAGGGGCTTTTCCTGAACAAGGGGCGGCCCTAGTTTGAGAACTGCTGCTCTAGGGAACTTTTAGTGTGTACCAGCAGTGTCTACATGGACCAGTTAGTGCGCAGGACATGCGCTTCAGAAACCATACCCCCACAAAGTGTGTTATGCCACCATGTAGACAAGTCCTTAGGAAGGCTGAGGTGGTGCTAAGAAATGAACCCAGAACTCCTGAATTCTAGTCTATTGCCTGACCCACAAAACCATTGTTAGATAATAGGAATACCGACTAAAATGTTCTACTTCCTATGATCTTACATGAATGGGAGTTGAGGACATTATTCACTCTGCAGGATTCTGCCCTTGGTTTGAGTGGAACTTGGCACGGGCACAGAGCAGAGCTGATTGGTGAATCGGGCCTTAGATTGTAAAATCTTTGTAGAAGGGGCTTTGAGTTCTTTTTGGTAAAGAACCTACGACGTTATGCTTGTTATATAAATAAATAAGACAATACAAAAAAGTTTCCTAGCTATTTAGAGCCCAAATGTTCTCTCTTGCTGGTGTAAATCGGGAGTAACTTAATCAAAGTCCAGTGTGTAAATGTGGTACTGTATAAAAGAAATGAGAGGAGAATCAAGTCCATTTATGTCCAATACTGATCTTCAAAACTCCCTTTGAAGTCGGTAAGGATCGTGTGTTATTGGCTGACACAAGGAACTGCCCATCTGGGATATTTCAAATGAGTGAGATTTAATAATAAAATAATAACAGTAATATATAAAGTATACAAAGGCGACTGTACGACAGCTTCTTTTTGTTTCTGGTTTGGTGTTTTTTTTGTTTAGTCTGTTTCTTGAATCCATTGATTTTGTATATGGAAATTTGATTCTGTCAAGAACTGCCAAGCTAAGGCATTTAATAAAAAATGAGTGCGATTTCATAATCGTAATAACAGAAAACAGATTAAATGGACATTTTAACAGCTCCTTGGTTTTTGTTTAGGATCCTCATTATATGTGTTCACACTGGAGTGGTATTAAAACTTATATTTGCTTCCAAGAGGAACAGCTATGCTGGGCCATTTCAAATTAGATTTTGTAACAAATAACAACAACAACGACAATAGCTTTCTCTGTATGTAAAAGCATAGCTGTTAATACTGTTTTTTCCCTTGGCTATTGTTTAGTTTACTTTGTGAGTGCTGTTGGATTGATCTTATACTGAATAAGAGAATTATTTGGTGTAAGACTGGAGGTTAGAACTCAGCAGCATTTAAAAGTAAAATAATCATAGCAGTTAATATATGACACAGACATGTCAAGAGCTTATCCTCTCTCCCCCCTTTTTTTTGTTTAGTCTCATTCTGGAATGATCCAATGGGTGCTTAGAGGTTTATGTTCTTTCAAGAGGAGTTGCCAAGATGGTCTGTCTGACAGACCGAGTGGTGTGCAATTACATAGAGGTATGGATTGTGGTAGAGAAAGAGAGAGGTATAGCTATGGTGACAGACTATCTGTCTCTCTCGAGATCTGTCTCTCTTTGTGTACCACAATGCAGGTCTATCTAAATGCACACTCCTCTCTCTGGCTGGCTAATTATCTTATAGATTGTCTGTTTTTTTTAATCAGTCTCTTTCAAACCTAACAGAAAACAATCAGGCCGAAGGAGGAGTGAAAATGTGAATGTCCCATTAGCGAGAGAGACATGGTGGGCGAGGTCATCTCTTTTATTGGCCAACTTCTGTTGGTGAGAGAGTCAATGGCTCGCTGGCACACATCTCTGATCCCTTCGGCATGGCCAGAAGCAGAGCGATTTCCACCAAAGGAAGGCTCAAGTGAGTGCAAATAGAGAGGGCAGCTGGGTGGAGCTCTGCGTGGGGAGGAGACAGCAAGCCAGCTCCCTTACTTGGGCTGGACTGCCGTGCCCGGGGAACCAGCAGCCACCCAAGCACCGGCCCCAGCCAGCTCCTCTGCAAAGGGTTAAAGGGAGTCTCAGCCTTGAAGTGGGCTGGAGGGAGGGGCGGAGGGATTAACCTGATTGGTGAGAAGTTTGTAGCTGGGCGGTGCCGGGCCGCCCTTACGGCTCTGCGCTCCCCCAGAATCACAAAGCCCTGCAGGGAAAGTCGCTTTAGCGTTTGTTCCTTTGCTTCAATTCCGCCCGCCACCCCTTAAACGTGATTCCGGCTCAGCTAGCCCCAGAGCGGCATCACCCAGGCATCCTGCAGCGCAGCTCTCCTGCGATCCCCGGGGATCTGTCATAGCCTGGGCGGCGGATTCCCAGCCGCTCACTCACACACGCACCCTGACCCGGAGCTGCAGCTCATGCAAAGCAGGGAAAATACAAGTTTTTTCTCCCCTGACTTAGCTAATCGCCGCAGCCCTGCGCGCTGCCAGCGCCTTTTGTGGCAAAGTGTTTTCTGGTGGAAAGATGGTGGCTTGAAACTTTGATGCTTTAATGAACGCACTGAAGGTTTTGTAGGTAAAGGGACCATCAGAGTTTCCTTTAAAAAAAAAAACCAAAACCCAAACAAAAGAGCCACGAACTTACCAAATCCTCAGCCAAGGAACCTGCTTTTCCGTGCCTGCCCTCCCTGCCTTGCAAAGCTGGGGGCTGTCAAAGTGCAAAGTTTGATTTACTCCCCTGCCCGCCTGCGGAAGGAATGAAGCTGAAATGAAAAGAAGCAGCACATGGGACTGGCTAGAGGATTGCCATTCAAAGGGATATGTTGTGATGGGGCAAACAGCGCGCTGTTAAGTAACCGGACTGCAACTGAAGGTAAGTGGCTTATTTAGCGTCCAAGAAAATTAAATAAGGAAACTTAACCTGGACACTTGATCGAAGTCCCTGTGTTTGGCTGAGGTTAAAAACAACGCCCGTGAAGGGCCCGGGAGCTCAGCAGGCGTTAGTGAATTAAGAAGTGAGTTAACATCTGTTCTTAAAGCCGGCCAGGGCGCACCGGTGCGCTGTGCCCCTGCCCCCAGCCAGAAGGCAGGACTCCGGCAGGCTGCTCCAGCGGTGTGCTGGTGTCATGATTAACGTTAATGATTAATCAGACCTCTCGGCCTTTCAGGCAGTCTTCGGCGTTGGAGCCACGAGTGACAGAGCTCAGCAGGCAGGGGGTGGCTGAGTGACCCATGTGTTGTTCCACTCCTCCCACGGGTGGGCAGCATGCAGAAACTTTTCTGTTCCCCTCCCGAGCGCTGGGGCTGCTCGCTGGCCTGCCCGGGAAGGAAAAGGCGCACGAGTGATAATTACCCCGCGAGTCATCCATACACGTGTGTGCCTGCCCGGGGGAGCCGCAGGTTCCATCTCCCTCACTGGCTCTGGTGCCTTTGGCGAGAGGAGGGGTTTACTTGAAAAAGGGACAGGAAAACCCCTGGTCAGTTTCACGCTGGATGTTTGAAGCCTGGTTTCTTCTGGCTGGCTATAGAGAATCACAGAACTGGAAGGGACCTCGAGAGGTCATCTCGTCCACTCCCCTGCACTCAAGGCAGGACTATTATCTAGACCAGAATGGGGAAGTGCTGGGAACTGCACCCCTCTTTTACAGGACTCACTGACTAGTGGGGAATGGGATCGGGTGCGGGGTGGCTTGGTCGCACAGGCCCTGGACCAAGGCTGACTCCAGATGGTGGGGCTGGGAGGGGAAGGGATGGTGACTGCTCTGCTGGGTTAGTTTGGGAAGCACAGTTTCTTCTGAGAGCTGGTAACCTCTCCTGGCATGACCTGCCTCAGGCTCCCCGCTGTAAATAATATATTAACATAATAGCAGCAACCAAAATAGCCTTTCTCTGAGATGCCTCACTTTGCCTTTACAAGACATAAACGTTTCTGGATTGCTTCCTTCCCCTTCCTGGCAGTGCAGTTCTGTAAGATGGAAATGACGGTACATCATGTGTCCCTCTGCACTCCCCAGGTGGGTTGATGTGCATTCATGCCTTGGGCAGAGATTCTGTATTAACCACCGCCCCCACACTTCATTTTACCACCTTAAGAATTTGTGGTGCAAATTTGTAAGCTAATGGCAATGTGTAATTATTTGGTTTGTTGGATGCTATACATGGATTGTTGTATGTCCTGAGGGCACAGAGCGTTTAAATCAGGGAGTTTACAAGAGGGAGGAATTCAGATAGTGTTTAGAGAGTGAGAGTTTTGGGAGGAGAACAGAGTGTAATTAATGTAAACCTGATCTACCTAGATTTTTTTTTTTTTTAAACACATATTAGAGCAGCCAAGGAATAGTCAAGGGTACGAATGACAGGCTTGCAGCAGGGCACACCTTTGGTGTAAACCAAAACAAGCCCTGTTTGAAAGGAAAGGAGGGTTGGGGAAATGAATTGCTGCAAAGAAAAATTCAGTACTGAAGGAAATATACAAAGCTCTAGCACCCACGTTAGAAGCAATGAAGCAGAAAAGCTAAATTCTGTGGGTGGAAAGGATAGATTCCTTTTTCAGTACCTCCAAACGTTTTCAACCTGAAATCTTGTTTTATGGCCACTCACTAGTGTTTGTTTGCCTTCAAGACTGGTTCTGTACAAGATACCCAAAAAGTGTTTGATTTATATCAGGCAAGAGCAAAAGATTAGGACAGAGCAAAGTTTGACATGCTGAATGCCAAGGAATGAATTATAAATATTGCTGGTACAAATTTTGTTTGCTCTATTGACACATTGAGGGTTTTGTTTTTTTTTTTTTAATAAATTCTCATTTCTCTTCTTTTTCCTTCCTCCAGGTTTGAAAGATCAGAAATCTGTACAATACAGACAGAACCAGTTTTCAAAATGGAATTCCAGTTTGCGCTCTTTTTTGTAGGGATAATTGCGTTTTCTGAT
The DNA here is from genome assembly GCF_025201925.1 of Gopherus flavomarginatus. NCBI lineage: Eukaryota > Metazoa > Chordata > Testudines > Testudinidae > Gopherus > Gopherus flavomarginatus. The sequence goes on along the minus strand of NC_066619.1, from coordinate 271,840,160 downwards.
TCAGCCCGAGGTAAGGAGAATGAGCTTTATGCAGCCTTGGAAATGGTTTGTGGCTTGTGCCTTTACATTTTGCTCCAGTTGTGCTCATGTTCTTCCAACACCCTATAGTCCCTTTCAGAGATCAAATCATGATATTTCATTCTGCATAGAATCTCCCTTCCCCCTTGTCCTCCCACACATGCATTCCTCCCATGGCACATTTTTTTCAGTGTTGACCGTGATATCGCAGCTCGGATGCAGGATGGTCACTTTTGGGCCAGTTTGTTAATTGCAGGTGAGCTCTTTGCTTTTGTCATTTATGTGTAAAAATACACAGTTGGCTTTCAACTTTCAGTGTAGGGTTAAAGGAAAACAATTTTATTCCTTTGTGGATCAGGAGTGCCTCTCCCCTCTTGTAATCCCTCCAAACTCTGCCCTGTGTATTCCCAATTGCAAACTAAACAAACAAATCCATTAACTTCCCAAGTGACAGACAAATGACAGTTCTCAACAGCTAGCACATATTTTAACGCTGGGACTCCAGTAGACGATCGGATTTCAACAAACAGGTTACCCTACCAGTGGTGGATTGAAAAACAATGACCTAGGAGTTGAGGTAAGGGAGGAGAGGTTTCATATGAGAAGATAATTTAACAAAAGTTACAGGCTCAGAATAGAAAGAACCATTACTTGTCCTCAGCATTAGTCTAACACCACGACTCTCAACTTTTTCAGACTACTGTACCTCCTTTAGGGGTCTGATTTGTCTTGCATACCCCAAGTTTCACCTTACTTAAAAACTACTTGCTTACAAAATCAGACCTAAAAATAGAAAAGTGTCACAGTGCGCTATTACTGACAGATTGCTTACTTTCTCATTTTTACCACATAATTATAAAATAACTCAACTGGAATATAAATATTGTACTTACATTTCAGTGCATAATATATACAGTGGTATAAACAAGTCGTCGTATGAAATTTTAGTTTGTACTGACTTTGCTAGTGCTTTTTAGGTAGCCTGTTGTGCTACATACATGTCTAGATGAGTTGATGTACCCCCTGGAAGACCGCGTGCCCCTAACGGTACATGTACCCCTGGTTAAGAACCACTGGTCTAACATACCTTTGCCAGTGCTGTCACGTTAGCATTGGAAAGTCTGAATGATAAACCACTCTCTCAGTCTAACTGATTCTGTGCTGGTCACAAAGGAGAGGACTGCATTGTTCCATGAGAATGGTTGTATGTATTCAGGATGTAGATTTACCCCAGCTGCAATCCCAAACACTGTTGAAGAAGCATAAATTGCTGAGCGACCATTAAAAATGCACAGCACAAGATTATGTGTGGCTTAGTTTACAATTTAAATATTTAAACTTGCTATTAGTTATGGAAGCCATAATTTGCCAAAAATATATACGTGTGTGTGTGAGAGGGGATAAAAAGCATTGCTATAGAAACTTGGAGCTTGGTTAGTGCACTGTTTTTTTTTTTGGTTTTTTTTTTCTTGGCATTGACTCCCAAGCAAATATTTTATGGAGGCAGAAGCACTTTAAAATGATTCTGCTGGAAGCTGAATGAAAAGGAAAACAATGTATAGCCTTTAAGACCTGAAAGTCTGAATTCCAGGCATGGTTTACGGTGGAGACCCAGTTTTAAGTTGTAGGCAATGGACAGGAGTGGTATGAATTAAGGACCTCGTGAATATATATTATTCTAATAGACTTGAGTACCCGGTGGAGTTCAATGAGAAATCTTGAGTGGGCTGTTTACCGCAAAAAACTTTTGTCTGTTTTCTGCAGTGTTTTGAGTAGAGTGTTACTGCTTTATTGCTAAATCTTGTTTAATTTTTCCTTGTCTATCCTGCTCGTATTATTTTATTGCACTTAAAATATAGTATGCAGCTTTAATGACCCATAGTGCTGTGAATGATTGTTTTGAACAGAAAAAACAAAAACTTCACAGCCATGATTTCAGAACAGATCATATTTTTGCATTTGCAGAGATTACTTAGACATAGTGTAAACTTTATAAGGTTACATTGTCTGGTGAACAGACCTCTTTACTGCTCCAGACAAATACACCCTGCACATGGTGAGAGAGGGAGTCTGATTGTTTAAATGGCATAAAAATGTGGTAAATTACTGTATTGTGGCCAAAGAAAAAGAATATAATCCTCTTGCTTTCTGATGTGGGGAGAGATAAATGGAGCAAATGAAAAGGAAAGGTGTCATTACAGGAAAAGCAGAGGCAAAAAGGTAACACATTTAAGGCCTGATTCTCCTCCCACTAAAATCAATAGGATTTTTGCTAGTGATTGAAATGGGAGCAGCATCGAGACCTTAAACACACAGAAGTGAGAAACAGAAATATCTAGAGCTCTGAAACCTTATTTGATGCTGTAAAATTTCCCTTATTTAAAACACACCAGTCTAATGTTTAGACTTTTTGAAATGTGCCCTATTTGTAACATGCCTGTGGATTTTTTTTATTTTACACTGGGTTAAACCACTGCAGATATATAAATATTACCTGTTTCAGTCATGGCGGTTTTACAGACAGTCCAGTGGATGAATCTCAAATTGAGGGTTTTCAGGTATTTCTTTGAAATAGGAGGGGACTCTGCGCAGTTAATGTGTGTCCTGATTGTAGATTGCATGCATGTAGCCCATATCATGGCCAACACTTTGCAACATGAGTTGCTGTATGTTAAATGGGTGCCTGCTGGTGGGAATGGCGAACACTCATCACCTGTGGATGTGGAATGAAGTGCCTACATTTTAGCATCCAAGCTCGAAGATTTAGGTTAACTTACTTTAAACGTCTCATGACACGTAATGGTGCTACAGTGCTAATTCCATGATTTCACGTTGCATACTGTGTGATCATGGAATTAAGTCCTGGGATCATAATGCGTTTGCACAAGAGGGCAGAGTTAAGGCTGCTCGTGCAACTCTAACAGGTATTTCCTGGCTTTTGAGCGCTTAGCGATGATCTTAATGTTCCATTAAACTTTACATTATATTCTTTTACTCTGTGTTCAGATGGCACTTTTCCTGGTGAAGGATCCCAAAGGACTTTGTGCCTGTGGCCTTATCCTGCAGTCTTTATTCTAACTAATCTGGGGGTTTTGCTAGCATCACAGCTGCAGGAGCCGGCTGTGCATCCTTCCTGAACTATTGAAATACAGGCATTTCTGTGGTGGAGGGTGGCAGCCAGCTGACATGCAGTACACGCCAGGAGAGGGGAAGGTTTGGCTAAAGAAACCAGGGTAAACCTGAACTCTTAGGGAAGGTGCTATGGGATTTTTAATTTCTGTAAAGAGTAGGGACCATCTCAGTTTTTAAGGGCTCATACAAAAGAGTCCTTGCAGAGTGAACGCATGAAACTTAAGTTGTCTGCTTGGCAGTATGAAAGGCATCTAAACTTAAAGTTTTTAGCTAAGGGCATGTATAGAGAATACCTACCTACTATAGCCTTGCTTAAATGGTAATTGGGACGAATTGCAACATGGATTTACTAAAGGTAGATCATGCCAAACCAATCTGATCTCCTTCTTTGAGAAGGTGATGGATTACTTAGATAAAGGAAATGCGGTAGATATAATTTACCTCAATTTCAGTAAGGCGTTTGACACGGTTCCACATGGGGAACTGTTAGTTAAATTGGAAATGATGGGGATGAATATGAAAGTTGTAAGGTGGATAAGGAACTGGTTAAAGGGGAGACTCCAGCAGGTCGTATTGAAGGGTGAACTGTCAGGCTGGAAGGAGGTCACTAGTGGAGTCCCTCAAGGATCGGTTTTGGGACCGATCTTATTTAACCTTTTTATTACTGACCTTGGCACAAAGAGCGGGATGTGCTAATAAAGTTTGCGGATGACACAAAGCTGGGGGTATTGCTAACACGGAGAAGGGACAGGGATACTATTCAGGAAGATCTGGACCACCTTGTAAACTGGCGTAATAGTAATAGGATGAAATACAATAGTGAAAAGTGCAAGGTCATGCACTTAGGGATTAATACATAAGAATTTTAGGATATACGTTGGGGATGCATCAGTTGGAAGCGACAGAGGAGGAGAAAGACCTTGGGTATTGGTTGAAAGCAGGATGACTATGAGCCGCCAATGCGATACGGCTATTAAAAAAGCAAATGCGATTTTAGGATGCATCAGGCGAGGTATTTCCAGCAAGGATAAGGAGGTGTTAGTACCATTATATAAGGCGCTGGTGAGACCTCATCTGGAATATTGTGTGCAGTTCTGGTGTCCCATGTTCAAGAAGGATGAATTCAAACTGGAACAGGTCCAGAGACGGGCTACTAGGATGATCCGAGGAATGGAAAACCTGCCTTATGAAAGGAGACTCAAAGAGCTTGGCTTGTTTAGCCTGGCCAAAGAAGGCTGCGGGGGGATATGCTTGCTCTATATAAATATATCAGGAGGGTTAACGTTAGGGAGGGAGAGGAATTATTTAAGTTTAGTACTAATGTAGGCACGAGGACGAATGGGTACAAACTGGATATAAGGAAGTGTAGACTTGAAATTAGACGAAGGTTTCTAACCATTAGAGGAGTGAAGTTCTGGAACAGCCTTCCGTGGGAAGTAGTGGGGGCAAAAGACTTTTCTGGCTTTAAGACTAAGCTTGATAAGTATATGGAGGGATGTTATGATAGGATAGTTTAATTTGGGCAATTGATCTTGGATTATCACCAGATAAGTCTGCTCAATGGTCTGTGGGGAGATGTCGGATGAGATGGGAATTGAGTTACTGCAGAGAATTCCTTCTTGGGTGCTGGCTGGTGAGTCTTGTCCACATGCTCAGGGTTTAGCTGATTGCCATATTTGGGGTCGGGAAGGAATTTTCCTCCAGGGCGGATTGGCAGGGGCCCTGGAGGTTTTTCGCCTTCCCCTGCAGCGTGGGGCATGGGTTGCTTGCTGGTGGATTCTCTGCAGCTTGAGGTCTTCAAACCAATTTTGAGGATTTCAATAACTCAGTCCTGGGTTAGAGGTTGTTATAAAAGTGGATGGGTAGGGTTCTGTGGCCTGCCTTGTGCAGGAGGTCAGACTAGATGATCATATTGGTCCCTTCTGACCTATGAGTCCGTGAGTCTAAATGAGAGACCCATGGTTATTTTTTAAACCTAAATTCCTTCCCATTCTGGTGTCGTTATTCACTTGAAAATTGTCACGGGAATCATGATTTTGGAATAGCTATTTCAGTGTATTTCCAAGTGCAGACAAGGCCTTCGTCTGTCCCTCCTCTTTCGGGCTAATGGTAGTACAGGAGTGCTCCTTGTGTGTGAAACCCACTCTTCTGTACATGTAGCTTGAGCATTCAAGTTCTGTGCAGGCAGAATGTGGAGGGGCTGGAGAGACAAAATCTAACCCCCAGGCTAAGGGCAAGGTATAGAATAGCAGCCTCAACCATTTGCACCAGTTGTGCTCGTGTTATCCTCCTGGACCTGTGCTAATACAGCCCCCCCTTGCTCCTACTTTCAGCCACCCCTCATCCTGTCCCCTCTGTGACCTTCTGTGCCTACTTATGAGGGTGCAACGTGGTATACCGGCTCCTCTTTGCAGCTGCTCCATCCTATGTGCCCCATGCAACCCCTGTGATGGGGATAACTGGTGCCTGAGAGTCTTACGCGGGCCCTCTTCCCCAGGAGCGAATGCTGCCCTGTGTTACTAACCTTTAACGAAATGAACTGTCGCAGTGTGATCCTGCTTCTGCACACCACTGGTTGGACACAGGTAATACAATCTGATATTTTCCTGCTTATGGTATCCGAGTGAGACACAGCGCAATATTTGTTCCAAATCTGTCAAGTTGCCATCGTATTCGCCTGGGTTACCGTATATGGTAACACAAGGGTGCACTTGGCTAGCTACAGTAGTTTAAGCACGATTTCATATGGTATGTTTAGAAGTTTTTGGTAAGAGCAGTAACAGCCCTTTCTTTGGCCAGTAAACTGATGTTCTTATCAAAACTGACAAGTTTGGACATTAATTTTATTTTCTGTGCATGGGGGCATATTGCTATAACTTTTTTGTTTTTTTCCTGTGATGCATGATTTTAAAACATAACTGGACTCTGACTGATGCTTGACTTACAATAAGTTCACTACTTGTGCAATTTAACTACGGCAACCTCAGAATTCACTAGACTGGCACAGATATTTATCATGTGTCCGTATTTGACACTTGTTCTTTTAAATGCTGGAAATATGGGCCTTGAATGCTTGATGGTTTTTTCTTTTCACGGAGATGGTTCTTAATACTAGGCAATATCTTTACCATTAAGTTCTATAAATGTAATGATTTATAAGAGTGAATAGTAGTTAATGCTGATGATATAAATAATAAACAGGACAACATTTGCCTTCTGTTGTAAAGATACCACTATACCATGGTTCGTCTTAGACTTGATTATTATTTGGACATCTTTCTTTTTCTTTCTAATGGGAAAGAAAAGCATATAGGACCTGCTTCGGATCCCATTGACATCAAAGGGAGTTTTTTGATTGACTTCAGTTGGCTTTGGATCAGGTCTATCGGCATAAGAATAGTCTGACAGCATAGCCTATACCTACCTATTATATATCCTTGATGTTCGGAGGGAACCCTGATTATTTTTCAAACCTAATTTCCTAGTCCTTCTGGTGGTGGTTAAAATTGTCGCTCAGTGTAAATATAGAATTCAAAGTGTGTCAGACTGAAAGATAAGCATTGATTTATTATTATTATCTTTCATTATTATTTTATTTATTTATTATGGAACTCAGAAAATCACTCCAACATGTTAACTTTTTTTTAAGTTAGAGTTAAAGTTCACGTTTTTTTAAGTTTGGTTCCACACTGGGCATGCTGTTTAGCTGCTTGGACCTTCTTTTAGAGAAAAAAAAAAAGATCTGTCATTCTTGTGATTCAGAAAGTAAATTTTAAAGTTTGCTGTTTATGCATAAAAGTAATTTCAGTATGCCTTGGGATTATATTCCAACATTTCCAATATAATTCTTTCTTCCAGAAAGACAAATGTTGAGTAAGTAGCATGTGCTAATTAACGAGTGCCTACTTTTAAAGGTGTGAGAGCACTGTAATGAGTTTAGCAAGTAGGGATCTAGCTTTTTTGAGGGGGTGTAAATTGGCCCTGGGGAGTTGATTTACATCAGCTGAGAATTTGGTCTTTCCCAAGTAGTCAGCTTGCACAGTGTAATAAACCCTGAACATACTAAAGCAGATGTGTACATAGAGTAGTTGCTATGGAGTATGGCAAGTAGAGATATTCACCTTTTTGTTACATATTTTGTGTTAATTCCTGGAAGAGGTAAATCATTTCCACCTAAGGAAAAAATAAATGACACAAAGGTTGTCTTTTGCCCGCTTTGGGAAAAAAAAAAAATTCTGAAGTCATTGCTGTATTTATTTGGTTTGAGTAGTATCAATGCAGCTTTCTTTTTTTCCAAAGATGTGAAACTCCTACTTCGGTCTGCAGTGGCTTGTAAAATCACCCTGTTCAAAAGGTCTGCTTTCAAATTAATCCCAATATTGCAGTAGTCAGTGGAAACACTCCTCCTCCCCCGGTTTTAATTAGCCTGTTCATTTTATTTCACTCTTCAGAGTTTGTCTTTCGTATGACCTCCTTCTGTGCTTTATAGTGGGGCAGTTGTGCCGAAATGTATTAGATCTTGTTTTGAATATTTTCATTTGTATTTATATTTCTTTTCTTTTGTGAAGCTGGCCGTGTAACCCAGGATCTGTCCTGTTTTGTTGTACAGAGTTTGAAAGTTTTTGTTCGTATAAGGGAATTAAAAAGAATATAATCATAAAGAAGCTGATTGTAAGAGTGGCAAGGAGGAGAGTCCATTACAAGCACTTATTGAATCTGCTTCTGTAGCCCTTACTCACATGAGTAGCCCCATTGAAGTTAAAGAGATACTTGCAGGATCAGGTCTTTAGGCCAGGATGCTGTTGTAATGGGATTGTTAGAAATGCCTAAGTTAGATAGATACAACATGTCTGTTTTAACTTATAAAGGCCAGATCCAGAGCCTATGGAAGTCAATGGAAAGACTCCCAATGACTTCATGGGCTTTGGATCTGGCCCTTAAAAAACTGTCCTATGCAAATTAATTGTGATGCTGACACTTACACAAATCCACTGCTTTATTACAGCATATAGCTCCATTTTACAGCAGTATGAGTACAGGGTTTGGGATTGCTGATGTGTGCTATAGTATATTTGTACGTGGGGAGAGAAACTCCAGCTAGCGCTGCATTTCTTTTCCCAGAAGATGCACCATTTGCTGCTTGTTGCTAGCTTTGGTGGGCTGGAAGGCTAAGAGAATGATGTAGTAGGTGCCATAGGACTGAAAGCAACTTGGACATTCATTGCTTTAACTTCAGGTCAGCCTGTGGCTGTTTTATTCCAGAAGAGTAAGTGATGAGGTGAGTGAGGTGATATCTTTTATTGGACCAGCTTCTGCTGGAGAAAGAGACAAGCTTTTGAGCTTACGCAGAGCTCCTCTTCTTGTCTGCGCAGGGGAAGCAATGCGGCTATAAGAAGACTGCAAAGAGGAACGAGTGTCACTCTGAGGGGAATGTTGCTGGGTGCAAAGGGGGCTGGATACCGTTGTGCAGGATTATTTAACAAGTTAACGTATGCCGTTTGCCATGGAATCCGTTCGCAGCTCTCTGATTTTCCCCTTTCGAGTCAAATAAACATCAGGTGCCTGGAGTTTGGTTAGTTGCCCTGATTACACAGTCTCTGCATTGTATTGCAGTATCCAGCAGTGCTGTGAATAACCTAACATTTTTATTTCATCAAAACCACTCCAATTTTCAGGAAGAAATCCAGCCAATAACTCCAGGCTACTTCTGCCATTAAGTGTTCAAACTTAATTTTCAGCTGCACTAAGGGTAGAAAAATGTAAATTGGGACCAGAGATGTCTTGGAGAGGACTAATGTTTCTCTTGATTTCTGCACCCTCAGCCCCTCCTGAATAGTTCTTGAAGTAAGAGCGGTTTCTATCTTGGCAGGAAACAAAATAATTTCTCTTTGTGCCTGGTAAATTTATTTCATAAAAGAGTGATACAATCTTGGGTACCCTGTCAAGTGATTGAGAAGTGAGTAAAGCAAGAAGTGTCATAAACTAGATGCCTCTTGGGTTCTGTTGACTTTGGTGAGTATTGTTGGAGCTGTCAGTATTTATGCATGTTAAATTAAATAAAAAAAAAGTCTGTATTTCTGCATTTGTCTGCCCGCCACAGGTTTTTTTAAAAAAAGTTCTCTGTTATATTTGACTGTTGTTCAAGTTGATTCATATTTTCCTTGACCAGGTTGCTCGTATGTGCCCAGTGAATTGACTGCTGTGAGAATTCTGGTGAAATAGTAGTTGGTTTGTGATCCTTGGTTCACATTCTTTCCATTACTTATCCATTCAGGTAGACTCAGCTTTCAACTGCTCTGAAAAGTGCCTCTGTTTACATGGCATCAGTGAATTTCAAATTGAGTATTTCTCGGTAGACAAGTAAGAAAATGGTTTTAACTGAGCATCAATCCTGCAGGCTCAGTTTGGGATCGGAAATTCAAGCTGGATTCTTTCAGACTTGTGCAACATCTCCAGTAATCATGACTTAACTGTTACAAAAGCCTGGTGCAACACCCATTGAAGTCAGTGGAAAGAATTGCAAAAGAGACTGAGTCCAAGGTTGGTTAACAATTCTGTTGATGATATATGAACCAGAATAGGGTTCTTCCATTGGCTTGCCCTGCCAGCAAGTGTTGGAGCCATGCATAGAGATTCTGAAATTCTGTTGACTCATGGTGCCAGATGTGAGTTTAACTCCACCCAGGATATAAGGGAGGTGGGGACAGGAAGTCCTGGAGGGAAATCCAAGGGACAGTCAAATTCAGAGAGAAAGCTGATGCTGGGTTACGATGTATTATTGTTTTTGAGCCCCCAGTAAAACCAAATCCCAGGAGAGGGATTAGCCTTCAGACTAACTCAGTGTGTGTGAACTCTATTGAAGCTAAGGTATGAACGTAACCCATTCACAGCTACTGTGGTGTCTCTTTTTCACCCATGTTCCACCAGGTACTACCCAAATGGTGTATTATTATCTACGTGGATAGACATCAGTTGCCTGTGAATAGCCCCTAAATACCCTGTAGGAATGACCCTGTACAAAATTCTTGTCATGGTGGCTTGTTGGTCACAATGGCAAATGTGTTACTACTGCCCTGAATGACTTCGAAGCTTTCCCATGTCAAGACACAGGTAAAGGCCAGGTGGGTGTGCTGGGTGAATGGGGAAGAAAGGTACAAATCAGAGGGAGGAGGAGGCGGGGCCATGACCAAGCCACACTGGTCCACAGAGCTGGCCAGCCACACTACAGGAAATAGGCTGCACTGTTCCCCTGCACGTTAGAGAGCTGGGGGTGAAGTTGTGCCTTTTTGGGGCACAATTAATGGGTTTACCTAGATTAAGAAAAAGGGGGTTAGATTAGATAAATCAAGGTACCCTGCATCTACATGAGGGAGAAGGTCATTGTTAGAATGGGATTATATAACACATTTTAGATAATCTTGACCTCTTTTCCTAATCTACACAAATGTACTATTTCCTGGAGCGGTCCATACCTCCTTAGTATGGACTAGGTTGTAAATTACACAATCCGCCACTTTGTGTTTTGGGGGCAAAAATTGTTTTTAACAGTAGTCCCTACCTAGCCAGTTCTTAGACTATCACCGCTCTTTTTGTATTTGCATTGACTTTTCTTTTGGTGTAGCTTTTCCAAAGTGATTAGTATTTCTGGACGGTTTGCTAATTAGTCTGACATTTCAGTGAAATTGAAGCTAAGGCTGATGTGTTCACAATAGCTAAAGGAGACATTCATCATGGTAAATCAGTCCATGCCTGTGGCCCAGTTTTCTTTGAGCAGAAATGGCCCAATTCTGCCTTCAGATTCACATTCACAATTCCTATTTGACAGAGAAATAGTCTGAAGGGACTTAAAGAGATAAGACATTTGGTGAAAAATAACTGAGATTCAAATTGAGTAAGAGCAGTCTCATTCATGTGGGGGAAAATAATTAAAAATGCACATTTGCAGTGGGTGGGAAAACCTGGTGAGGCGTAATGCTGAAAGAGTTCCAGTAGTGAGAGTGGACAGCACATTAGACATGAGTTGATAATGCAGTCAGGCTGGAAAATTAAAAGTCGGTGCAATTTTGGACTGTGTACACAAATATCAGGAGCTGGAGGAATTGATTTAAGAGGAAAGATTAAGAGAGCTAAATATGAATGATTTGGTTAAGCAGTGACTAAGAGGGGACATAAGTCTACAAGCATTTGAACTGTGAGAACAACAAAGGGGGAGTGGAATTAGTAATATTAAAATATTTAATAACAGAAGTAACTTCCTAACAATGAGGGGTACCATCCTGTGGAACAGTGCATGGAGGGAGTGGTAGACCCTTCGTTGCTTGAGACTTAAAACTGGACTTGGCAAAGCTCTGATAAATGTACTGGAAGGGAGATTCCTGGCTTGGCATGGACTGGCTGATGTAACATAGGAGTTCACAGACTTTTTCTCAGGTGACATCAGCTCTCAATAGGTTGGCTCGTGGGCCCTGTGTCCTCCCATTCTGCATTGATCGGACCTCCTGTCCATGATCACACAAGATCCCAGTGGCTACTGCAGCAACTGCTTACTCGGAAAAGTATTAGGAAGCGTCCAATGCATTTGAATGTAGTTTAGCAATTGGAAGCTAGGAGGTGAGCCAGTGCCATGTGAACAGACAGCCATAAACCACCACCAAATCTTTTGAAAACTACCGTGGTCTGTGGAACGTGGTGTGGGGAGCCTTCTGCTCTAATAGGTCTTTTCCATCTTTAATATTTGTGGGCCAAATTCTGCTCTCAGTTCTCTTTGGATTCCATGAGAGTTGTACCTGTGGAGCTGTGAGTAGACTTTGGCCTTATGTTGCTACTGGAGAGCAGAACTGGGCCCTAAAAGCGCAGGCTGCATTTCAAATTTCCACTGTTTGGTGTCAAGCAGTGGGAAAGAGCAGTGTGATATACAGGAGTCAATGTAAAACTATTGTAATAGGTCCTGGCTGATTGACTCCATTATTCCTATTTATATTCACAGTCAATCAGAAACACAATGTAGTCCATGCTAATTTCATCAAGGATTAGAGTGGGGTTTTCTGCTCGGTTTGTTTCCTGATGTATTTTGATTTGACTGGGAGTAATAAACCCATTATGAGTTCATCTGCATATGCGTGGAAATGGGTTTAGGATGGGTGAATTGTAATTAGTGTATTTTTTTTTTTTAATCTGGCACCTACTGCATGTTTGGGTCACATGTTCATCTTCTATCCTTTTCTTGCTACAGATAGAGACAAATGAATCATAGAGTCAACATGGGACATGTTGTCTTAGCTGCAGGGGAAAGGACAATATGGGAATTCTTAGATATCTTACCTTCATGACGAATGACCACATGAGGGCCTGATCCTGCCTGCTTCATTCAGGCAAAACTCCTAGGCCCTAATTCAACATAAACCAGAATTGAGATCAGGGTCCCACTTCTCATGTCTTCAGTCAGTGGGAGTGTTGCGTTAGCACTGCATGCAGAACTGTGCCTGGTGCTGAAATCATACAAATCCCCCTATGATTGGGTGCAATGTGGGGGTGGGGCAGAGGGCCCAGACCCCCCACTCTCCCCTGGACCTGAGCTAGAAATTTGGCCTGGCTGCCCCTCTGTCATGATGAAGGTCCAACTGGACCAGATTTGAGCAGCAGTGTCACCCCATACACAAGGTCACAACACCACTTTCCCATTGGCACTAGGTAGCCCAGCCCCGAGGGGGAGGCAGAGCAGGGGGCACCAGGAACTCCCAATACCCAGAAGGGTGGGATAATTGGATCCAGGCTGTTGATGCTTCCTGGGGAAGCAAAGATACAGAAGTAGGATGAAGCCTGTGGCTCACAGAACTGCTTGGCCCCTGGTGGGGGATGGTGCTTTTCTGTCTGACCGACTCTGGTTAAGAGTTCAGGGCTGGAGGTAGGGTGGGGAGAGTTTGGAGCCGGGTATGGAGAGTGTGAGGAGCAGAGCATTGGGCTGGGTGCAGAGACAGCATGAGAGACCTCAGGCCTGGGTATGGGGAAGTGGCAGAGGCAGAGCGTGGGACTGGGAGGCGGGTAGATATCGCAGGCTGGGGCAGTGGAGAGAGCTTGGAGCTGGCTGAGGAGGAGAATGTGTGTGGAGCTGGATGCAGGGGCAGCCTGAGAGAGCTCAGGACTGGGCACATGGGAGTGCTCAGGGGAGTGTGTGGGGCTGGGGGCAGAGCCGGGAAGGGAGAGTTCTGGGACCCCTCCTTAGGAAAATTCTGGTTGTGCCGGAGTCCCTGTGTCAGCTGTATCACTTTCTGGCAACCAGTGAAGTAGCAATAGGGATGCTGACTTTAAGAGTTTGATCTGCCACCCTTATTCCTATGGGTAGTGGTATTCAGATCAACTGCTCTGCTCATGTGGATCAGAATCAGTTATAGAGTTTATGGCCAGAAGGGACCACCGGATCATCCTGTCTGATCTCTTGCATATCACAGTCCATCAACTCCACCCAGCACCCACACGCTAAACCCAACAACCAAAATTAGACCAAAGTATTACTGCCCCCAGGAGACTAAACGATTGTGTGCCACAGGCAGAGAGAGCAGGAGTGACCAAGGTGCATGAGTGGCCAAGGCCCCTGTGATGGCAGGGAATTGATTAAGTGAGAGATTCCCAGATGAACCTGGCAAGCGCCCCACATCAGAGGAAGGTGAAATGCCCCTGTAGTCACTACCAATGTGACCTGAGGGAGAATTCCTTTCCAGCCTCACATGTGGTGATGAGTCAGACCTGAGCCTTTAAGCAAGATCCAGCCAGCCAAGCTGAGAGAGAGAATGCTTGGTGCCACCACAGAACACTGACTCACCCCCTTCAGTGTCCCATCTCCAGTCCTAGTCATCTCTGATGCTTCAGAGGAAGGAAATGAAGGTGCCCCGTCCATAATGCTGTTCCCTAAATTGTCCCAATGAAGAAAAAAGTCAACATGAGCAAGGGGGATATAATCAGCCCACAAGATTTGGCCTACAGATATATGATGCGTATTCTCATTTAGTGAAAATTTCTGGGAGAACCCACCATATATAGTGCTCTCCTAGATAAAGTCAGGCATAGGTGCTGGAACTAAGGGTGCTGCCGTACCTCCTGGCTTCAAGTAGTAATAACAACCCAAATACATGGTTTCTACCTTCAGCAGCCCACATAAAAACTGTTCCAGCACCCCTGAAGTCAGGAGAGAAAACTCAGCTCTAAACACTAGCTAAGTGGAGTTTGAGGTTTATTTTCTTTTATCCTAGTAAATCCAGTAAATTCTTTCAGTGTGATCTTCTCAGAGTTTTTCAACTTAGTCTGACTTGCAGATTATTTGAATGCCATTATAAACTAGGGGTCAAGCAAGTTAATTCCCAGAACAGTGTGCGGCCCTGTTTTCAAACTGTGCTAATCAGAGTTTTGAGTCAACTCATGGTAGTTTGCTTAGTGAAATTATTTTCCTGTTAGAAAATTACAAATCGGCTCTGACTGTCCATATTGGTTTCAGTAACGGGAATGCTCAAATCGCATGTGGAGAAAAGCCCCAGAATGGAGTAACAGCAAACCCTGGCACAATGGAGTCTGATTCCTTAGCTTCCAAGATCTAATGTGAAAAAACAGGCTGGCTATGAAGTCGCACAACCAACATTGTTACGGTTGCATTTATACCTCCATCGGGATTAAGGAAAGCTGTGTGCAACACATCTGAGCCGTAAAATAAATGTCCTTTTCTAAAAGACATTTGGTTGAGTTGTTCATTTACCCCCTCCTCACCTTCTTGTAATTGACTCTTGTTTACTTTTTCTTCCTCCTTTCCCCAAGTTTATTACCAGTGTTTGGCCAGAGGAAATGAATTAACATAATTTACTGTTTTTAAAACAAGACACATTCTGTGCATGCACACACACACACTCACCCCTTCACCCTCCCAGGGCTGTGCTAAGGAGCATGTTTACAGAGTCTGGGTCCATTTAGAGAGAACAATACCCTGATTATGGAATGCAGCCTTCTATTCACAGAAACCCGAAGAAATCATCAGTTTAAAGTAGCTGCTGCCCCTTGAAGGTACATGCTGCGTGAGCTGTTTAAAAAAAAAAATCAATCTTTTGTAGACACAAACTGCAAGCATTGTTCTCAGCGGAAGTTGATTTAGGGGTTGTGGTGGGGAATGGTCCTGGTATAAACTCCGTGCCAAGTTTGAGATCTACTGCCATTCAAAGCTTTTGTTGTGATTTCTAATCTAATTTCCAAGCGTAAATAATAGTTGTGAGATCTCATGGGAGAAGTGACCTGATGCTTCCTGGTCTGGCAAAGTGCTTGGTGCTGGCAGTGTAGGGGGAAAAATACTGGTAACTGAACCCAGAAATATTTCCTATTGAGGATGAGTCAGGATTAAAAGATGCAGTTATATGTGGTCGGCTGCTGCTCTTAATTGCTGTAGTACACCTGCCTCATAGACAATGCCGGAACAATGTCTCTCTGATTTATCCCTATTAGCTGGGAAATGCAAAGCACTGTGCTTCATAGACTGGATGCTCCTCTCTTTCCTAATACGGGGCAGATTGTGGCAAGCAGTTACTCATGTGTAGTTGCACTGACTCTCCTCCAGGGAGTAACTGCTCACCAGTGGGAGTATGGGGTTTGCAGTCTGCCCCAGGCCTGCAAGATGCTGAACCGGCTTGACTCCAATCAATTTAAGCGCCTTACAGGATCAGGCCCTTCTGTTGGTGGGGTTAGACTTGCGCTCTGTTGAATGTGACCATGACGCTGCAGAGAAGAAATAACCCATAGACTCTAAAGGCCAGATTTGGGCTGTTAGGTCTTCATGGGGCTCCCATTGAAATCAGTAGGAGTTACACAGGGATCCAGAGGCAGAAATTGGCTCACAGAAATTGGAGGTGGAGAAGATTTGTTTCTGAGGTAATTTGGTCCATCCTCTGCCAATGCTGCGTCGTGCCCTGTTGTATTAGGCTCTTTGTCCAAGTCTAGTTTTAAATGACCCAAGTAGTGGATCTTCCACCTACTTCCACTGGGAGACTCAAACCATCCAGCTTCCAACCCCACTGTTAGGACATTTTTTCCTGCTTGTCTAAATGTTGCCCTAAACAGCTCCATACTGTTGCTCCTTTTTCTGCACCATGAGCCAGTCTAAGCAATTCCTCTCCCTCCTGGCTCTTCCCAACCTTCTAAAACTTGTAGAACAAAGAGCATCCTCTCCTCTCTGAGTTGTTGCCTTGCTCTCGTCTTGCACCTGGTTTCCAGTCACAGGCATAGTGCTGTCTGGCCCCATACACGAACACCGTTCTACACCAGGGACCCCTGGAAAAGGGCAAAGTGGAAAGTCTGCCCATGGGAACAGGCCATGTTTTGTTAAAAAGAGATGCAAGTCTAAGCAGCAATGTTCCTCTTTTGCCTGTCATCTTCAGACCCTTGCTGGAAGATTCTCTGCACCTTGATGTCTTTAAACCACGATT
The DNA here is from genome assembly GCF_025201925.1 of Gopherus flavomarginatus. Taxonomy (NCBI): domain Eukaryota; kingdom Metazoa; phylum Chordata; order Testudines; family Testudinidae; genus Gopherus; species Gopherus flavomarginatus. The sequence goes on along the minus strand of NC_066619.1, from coordinate 271,823,556 downwards.
TGAGGACTTCAGTGGCTCTGACATAGGTTTGATACAGGAGTGGGTGGGTGAGATTATGTTGCCTGCGTTGTGCAGGAGGTCAGACTACAAGGTCATAATGGTCTCTTCTGACCTTAAAGTCTATGATTCTAAGAGCTTTGTGGTTGTGGGATGAGGCTGGGGTGGAGCTAAGGGATGATTGCTGCTGTTCGTGTCATCTGCCTGGAAACCTGTTGGACTTCTGCAGGCTAAGGTATGTTTTCCCTTCTTTGAATATTGAAGCACTCTTGGATTGGCAGAAGGGGCTTTGGGGTGAACCATTGGGAACATAACTTCTGAGGGAGCCTTGCTGTCATGAGGGCTGGGGAGCAGCAAGTTAAAACTCATGGCTTTTCCTAGCCCTTTTATGGATTATTTCCCCTGTGGATGGGGGGTGATTTAGTCTCAGTTTAAATGTTGTTCAGCAGCCAGTGAAGATGGAGATCTCTATTATTCTCCATGGCATTGCCTCTGGTTTGTTGACAGCTCTCCGGTATCAAGGTGGCTAGAAGAGAACGCAATATACTTGCCAGAGCCAGATAAAGAGGGACTGTTCTCTTCCACATTCATTTCTGTGAGGACCTTTGACTAGTGATGCTGCTTCATAGTATAGAAAACAGCCTGTACAATATATCTTTTGTGGGTGAAGATATTTTTCCAGGGGAACAGAGCCAGTAGGTGGAAAAAAGCTAAAGGCACAGGCCAGTATTAACAATATTTTTAAGGGATTTGTGAAGGGTGCATATTTGTATTGGACTGTAAGACAGTTGTGTGAGCAAATTCTGACCTTGTTCATGTATGGCTTCCATTGATTTAAACAAGAACTGTGTTCATGCACCCAAGAGCCCTCACTCTCTGTGTTACCCGTGTTGTCTGGTGGTTTAAAAAACAGAAGGGTAGATTCTTATCTCCCTTTGGTGTAAATCCAGAGTAACAAATGTGAATGTCATGTGAGTTACTCTGGATTTACATGAGTGTAAGTGAGATCAGAATCTGGGCCCAAATTGTTTTGATTACCCCAGTGCCAGCAGTGCAATAAAACATTTTTTATAATCTGTCAAAATTCATTAGATCCTTTCAGATACAGCCCATTAAAATATTTTAGTAGATTAAAAAAAACATTGTTTAGGGTTTGTTTGTATGGAATTAAAACAGTTTAGATCTTCTAATGTGAAAAATGTTGAGTTAAATAACCTGCAATGCAGAATAAGAAGAGAACATTTTGATTAGCAGAAACTGATTAAAGTATCAGCTGGGGAGAACAATCTGAATGAAATTTTATTGGTATTTTGATGTGTACCTTTTTGTTCATATAGTTTCAGAGGTGTAGGACTATTTTGTCTTCATAAAGGTTTAATAAATACACAGATACAATCTGAAAAGCTAAAAATACAATAATCTGCACGAGGGCAGTGAAAAATGCAACGCAGTAAACGAAGGAGCTTTGTGCTGTGTAAGTCTGCCAGCCTTAACAACTTGTAACAGAGCCACCTTCTGATACCATTCAAACCTGAATGTTGTTCTGCTATGGGATAGAGACGAGAGCTTACTGGACCATTACAGTTCCATTTTGCAGCAAGTTTTGAAGTTTCAAAATCTGTTTTCATTACACACTTGAACATTTTCGTGGAAATGGAATTGGGTGTGTGTGTGTGTGTGTGTGTGTGTGTGTGTGTGTGTATGGCTCGGTGGTTAGGGCACCAGCTCGATATGTGAGAAACCTAGGCTATGTCTACACCTAAAACGCTACAGCAGCACAGATACAGCACTTCAGTAGACACTCACCGCAGCAACAGGAGGGGTTCTACCATCCCTGTAGTTAATCTGCCTCCCTGAAAGGCAGTAGCCGATCAATGGAAGAATTCTTCCATCGACCTGATGTTGTCTGCACCCAGAGGTTCGCTGGCTCAATGACGTCACTCAGGGGTGTGGATTTTTCATACCCCTGAGCGAGATAGCTGGGTTGACCTAACTTTTCAGTGTAGACCAGTCCCTAGACTCAAGTCCCACCTCTGCCCGTTCAGAGCAGAGTTTTTTCATCCCAAATCACTCTGAATCAGGCAGAGCAGGGATCTCCCCCACCCCACCATGAAAGCTTGTCCCAACTGATATCAATACTTCTCCACGAAATGTTTCAGCTTATGAAGCAGCATATTTTGATAACATTTTATTTCACTTAAAATGTTCCCACCAACTCTGATAGAGAGACACGAAGGCCAAAACGAAGGAACTTTTGAAATATTTGATACAACTCATAGACTTTAATACCAGAAAGGACCGTGAGGGTCATCTGTCTGACTTCCTGAACGCTGCGGGTCACAGAACCTCACCCACCCGCTCCTGTAATAGACCAATAACCTCTGGCTGAGTTACTGGAGTCCTCACATCAGGATGTAGAGACTTTATGCAGCTCTTGGGTCAATGGTCAGCAAGTAAGCAAAGCCTCAGTTCATATAGTGGGAGACAGATTATGGCAACCATTGTTATTAATGTTTTACTGTGGTAATGCCTAGGAACCCCAGTCATAGATTGGGACCATACTGTGCTATCATAATTATCATGGCAAATCCCAAAGGGACATGGCTTCCTTGCCGGTCAAGCGCCACCCACAGTGATCTCTAGCTAGATTTGTAAGGTGGTCTGGCTGGATATTCAGTTTATATCCATCATTGGGGATCTTATCACACCACTGGAGCTTTTGGTGAGCATTTATTGTGCTAGGTGCTGTTTAGACAGAACCAAATGATTGCCCCAAAGATCTTACAATCTGTTATCGGTCATAGAACCTGTATTCCTTACACAGATACTGTGCTTTATTGTGACAGTTACACCTAGCAAAAATTAGACTCATGGCTAAACTTTTCATTTAAAAAAAAAAAACAAGGCCTCCCAGGTTGTACCCATAGCATGTGTATTTGTGGGCACCAAGAGGTTAGGTTGAAAGCTCTTTCAGGCAGGGACTGTCTTTTTATATTATATGTACGTGCAGTTCCTACCGCAGAGAAGACTTGATCCCTGATTGGGGGGCCCCGGGCCCTACTGCAGTACAAATCATATTGCTAATAACTGTGTGCATAAAATGCACAGATACATGTGGAGAAACAGGTGATACACTTGTGGTATGCATGCAGTGAATACTCTGTGGATGCAGTTGTCTGAGCCCCTGTACCCACAATATTGTGCAGGAACCATGCATAAGTCCAGTCCTGCTGCCCTTTCCAAGGTAAAACTTGAATGACTTTAGCGACTGTTGGACCTAAGTGTGTGTGTGTGTGTGTGTGTGTTAGATTTCTGATGCTGGGTTGTCAAACTTCATTAAAGACAAAACTAATACACATTAATTGAATGACCACCAGCTGACCCATTGCCAGCTAGTTGATTTAGCCACAAGCCCAGGAAAGATTCCACCACTCCAGAAAGTGATTGTAACCCCTCTGGAAAAAAAAGAGAAGTCCTTGTGGCACCTTAGAGACTAACACTTATTTGGGCATAAGCTTTCGTGGGCTAGAACCCACTTCATCAGAGGTTCTAGCCCACAAAAGCTTATGTCCCAAAAAATTTGTTAGTCTCTTAGGTGCCACAAGAACTGCTTGTTTTGTTTTGTTTTGTTTTGTTTTTTTGCTGATACAGACTAACATGGCTACCACTGAACCCTAACCCCTCTGAGACATCCCTTAGCCCCCTTATGCATTCCATGGATCTTTGCAGCATCCCCTGAATATTGGGTCTATCATACAAGCAGAGGGTAGAATTCCAGAGCTGAGGGCCTTTCAGTGAGATTATCTCAACTCCAGCTAGGGTGACCAGACAGCAAGCATGAAAAATTGGGACAGGGGGTAGGGGGTTATAGGAGCCTATATAAGAAAAAGACCCAAAAATCGAGACCGTCCTTATAAAATTGGGTCATCTGGTCACCCTACCTCCAGCTGACCTTCCCTCCTTGTCTTCTACCCGTCCCACCCCTCTTCCCAAGATATGTAAGCTGTGGGAGGGTGTTAGTTTGTGTCTCAACTGATGTCAACTGGGAGAGAGAGGGAGAGAGGGTGAAAACCACCAAAAAGCAAACCAAAACAAAGTTTCAGTTTTGGGTTATTTTTGTTGAGAAACTGTAAAATTTTGACCAAAAACAATTTTCTGGAAAAAAATTGTTTGGGGTTCAAAAAGCCATTATTTTGTTGAAAACAAAAATCTGAATAGAAAATTTTTGAGCAGCTGTTGTCATAATTAACTCCTGGAATTGCACTTACAAGGTTTTTCAATTATTAATCATCCAAGTTGTTAGATAACAACAGGTAACAAATGAAGAATGCATGCGAGGCCAAATTCATCCCTGCTCTATGTCATTTGAAACCAATGTGGAGTTACACCAGGGATGGAGTTAGCATTTGATGTTTGTAAATAAGGAAAATTTCTTATTTCAGCTTCCAGTTCAGCAGCACACTTAAGCACAGGCTTAACTTTAAGCATCTGAGTAATCTCTGTTCAAAAAAGCATTTCAGCATATGCTGCAGTCCTGTTGAAGTAAATGCAATATGCTCGCTCATTTTGAAATCAATGGGATTCCTGCACAAATTTGCTTTCCTGAATTGGGGCACTGGCCAGTCAAATGTGGAGTGACACCTGTCACTCAGGGCATAATTCTGAAGAATCTGGCGAGTAAGTTTGCCATGTCTTTGCTTTCATTTTTTTCCTCCGTGCTTGCACTAAACGGTAAATGTGAGAGAATGGACGTAGGCCTTCTTGGGGCCCAGCTGCAGTGTGGTAATGTTTGGCAGTTGTTGAGGAAGATTTGTGAGGTTTCTTCGAGGGGAAAGGGTCAGGTCAGAGGTAGAAGCCCAGTCACCCTTTACCAGAGGCTTTTGTAATAACAGGGCAGCTCCCTGGGGAGGTGTCCTTCTGTCCTCCCTTAACTTTCTCATTGACAAAAAGCAGACTGCCTGCCCCCAGCTGTTCCCGCAGTCAAGTTACAAATGAGATGTTGAAAAGCAACCCTTGGACTTGAGACGGCTCTTCTCATTCTATTTCATTCTACTCATCAATTAATGTCAAACAAAGGTGTTTTATAACTGTTTTATAACTTTTTAAATAGAGGGACCCTCGGACCCCATTGAAGGGAAAGTCTGACTCCTGTGTGCTGCAGCAGCTGAGGTCTGCATGCTAGGGGCTGTGGGACAGGGAAAATGGAACTTTTCCCTTTTTTGTGGCTGCCAAAAACATATTTTTCCTTTTTCAGTTTACCAAACCCCCTGAGCCTCCTCTTCAGCTGGTGAAAATGCAAAAGAAGCTGGTGATTTTGATGGTGTGACGTTGCTTTATACCAGTGAAGGATCTGTCTGGCCTTCTGCTTTAATTCATTTCTGATTTGCTTAACAGAACTGTAAAATCTGGTGCTAAAAGCTATGCCCGTTTATATGGAATCTGTCTCTCCACCCCATGCTCTGAGGCAGCCAAGCAAAATGAGACCAATCAGTATTTCAAGTAATTGTTCACACCTGTAACTCTTGGCCTGCACGATAGGTGTTGGGTCTGAATAGTGAATTATGCCAAGCCTTAAAGAAAAAATTATGTACGACACATTTTTTTCTAAAAGTCAGGGGGAGACTTCCAACTGCCCCACACTTTACCTCTTTAACCGACATCTGGCAGCTTGGTTGAATGTTTTCTGACTAACTAGCTTCGACACAAAGGCTACTGGTATTTTTTTTTTAACACCATTTTCTGTCAGAGCTGATAAAGCAGCAGTCAGCCTTTTAAAGATATTGCAGGGTGTTTGGGTTTCTTGTTTTGTCTCTATTTGGATATTTTAGCAAGAATTTGACACAAGCCGAGAGCTGTCTGGAGACTTTTTTTTTTGGTCTCCCCTTCCTGAAATGCTTTTAGCTGAGCTGGGAAGAAAAGAGTATTAATGGAGTTCCTGTATTAGCTCTATTTACACAGGGCACCATGGAAGGTGAGCAGAATAGGTCAGCGAGGCTAATGGTTGCATCACTCTTGATTTCTACAGTTGCAAAAAGTTCATGCACTCTGAATTTAGAGGGGAAGAGGAATACCACAGAACATCTCTAAACATTTGGTTGCTGGCATAAATGTGTCATGTGAAATTTCTCTCATTTAATAGGATTTTCATATTTTTTGCCTGGGCATTCATTCTCCCAAACAACATGATGTCTCTGTATATGCTGCTGGCTGTCATTAACCTGAGATGGACTGTTTATGCTTAGTTTATGTTAGCCAAATAGGACAACCCAAAGTTGAACAGCTGATTTCTCTGATGGTACTAACTGCTGCCTTTTAAAGACTCTGGTAAGAAGGACAGATTCATGTTTTTTTTAAAATGAACCAGTCTCCTTATACTGAAGTATTTTCTTGTTTTGAGGAGGAAGGATAGTTTTGTGATTAAGGCACAGAAGTAGGAGTCAGGAGTTCTGATGGTTTCATTGCCTCTGCCATAGTATCCTTTGTCCCCTTGGACAAGTCATTAAGGCCTCTATTTTCAAAAAACAACTTCTAATTTTGAATGCCTTAATTTCTGAGTGACACAGGGTAGGTGTTCAGAGGAACTGAGGACCTGCAGCTTCAATTGACTTCATTTGAGGTGGTGGGTTTCACAGCCCCTGTGAAAATCTGGCCCACAGTATCTAAAGTTGGTCATCCAGAAATTGAGGCAACCAAAACTAGATGCCACTTTTGAAGTATGGACTGTAGCTTTTCTGTGCCTCTTTTTGCCCATTGGTAAAATAGGGATAATAATCTTGTACTTAGCCTGACACACTTCTGTTAGGTGGATGGGTTAGCTGGCGTGTGCAAATCACTTTATAATCCTTGGATATATAATATAAGTGATAAGTAGTTTGTTTTCTCAGTGATATTTCATTATGGATGCAATTATGCAAAGTTTTGCACACAGTCAAATATTTTGTCACAATCAAATAACACCTTTCATTTACAGATCTCAGAGCACTTTGTAGCCAATCCTTAATTAAGCCTCATAACACCTATTGTTTCAGATGGGGAAACTGAGGCAAAGAGAGGTTAAGTGACTTCCTCAAAGTTGCACAAATCAATGGCAGGATTAGAACATAGACCTTTTGTTCTGCTGTTTTGGCCACTGAATCACATTTGTTCTCCAATATAACCTGTAACATATGAAGTTAATTTTGAAGATATATTCCTTGAAGTAACATTCATGACACCAGAATTGAGTAACGGGAAAAAAATAGAAAAACCAACACCAGATGTCTATATTTATAGAAAACTGCCACATACTATATGGTGATGACAGCACATTTCAATATATTTATGAAGTGCTGGTATACTCAGAAATATAGAAATCCAGTCATTGTCACTAAAACTATTCATTATATGTCCTGCTTTTTTATTTTAATCATCAAGATACATTTTCTCTTGCTGGTTCAAAACCTAAAAAATAGTTTTTCCTCCTTCTAGTCACTGGTATATCTTTGACAGCTCATGGCCTGTACCTCTCAAATGTCCCTCATTTCAAAGGGACATTGCTTGTTTTAGTCCCAGAGTTACTGATGTTCCACACAACTTTTGTTTCCTGTCACTTTACATCAGAAATAAAGAATTGTGAAACTCAGGTTCAGCAAAGTGAGTTAGACTAAATGGAATGAATCTCTCAGCATGTAAAGTTTTTTACATGAATAATTTTTTTGGATCCCTCGTTTTGGGTCTTTTTCACACCTGCTTCCCACATTTGGACCTTGGCAGGTTGAGAGGTATGATCTGGCCAAGGGAAACATGGTTGAGACATGAGAGGCAGTGATATCTTGTGCTTAAAGCAAGGGAAGGACACTATCCAGAATTCTACCACTGATTTACTGTGTGACTTTTGCCAAATCACTTATTAAATCTCTCTGCGTCTCAGTTTAACTATATATAAAATAGTGATGTTCGTTTACTACCTCACAAGGATATTGTATGGCTTAACATTTCTAAAGCTGTCTGAGATTCTTGGAAGAAAGGTGCTCTCAAAGGGCAGGGTTACGTGTATTGCAATATGGAGAGTTAAGGGATTTATATAGGTGTACTGGGGTATTACTGTAACAGATGACCAGCCTATACAAAAACATATGTAAAAGGAGGTCTTCCTTGGATTTTCTATTGAAACGCAATTGCTGATCTGAAAGAACGACAAATGAAGTTGATTGGGTTTTCTCGGGCTGTTCGTTATATAATTGCTAAGCACAGTAGCTTGATAGCAATGGCATTTTAGCCTCCAATCTTTGCTGTGTATTTGTTTGTACAAAAAATGCCTTTGCCATACGTAAGTTATATTTCCTTGCGTTGCAAATGATGGATTCCTCCCCCATATCCTGTGACAGCCTTCCCTGGAGACAGACAGTCTGTGTTGTTTTAGTGAGATGAAGAAAGATTAGCAGGAAAGATCTTGCTGGTGTTTGCAAAGACTTTGAGCAAAGAGAAAGATTATGACTGAGGATCCATTCAGAAGTGGGCAAGAAAAAGCTTTACTGTTAAGTCACTCCCCGTGTACAGCATGCCCGTCATTGACTCATGCAGTCCACGTACCTGGTGCCTGGCAGCAAGACAGCTGAGCAACAATTCACAAGGAACTCTTGTACAGCCCTCTCAGCCCCTGGGGTGAAGTGCCGAATGGGGTGTGTATAAGTTGGATCATTCTCCAGCAATCCTCGTCCTTTTAGAGCTGACACCCAGAATGACATCTGTGGGCTCCACAGGCCATATCTGGTCCATGAGCCATAGAAATGGCTGTCCAGGTTACAGGACATATGAAGGTGGAAATGGGAGCATCTCTGCTTTCCTCTTTCAAAAGGGTTTTGTAGGTTTCTAGGGGCTAGGAATGGCTGTTGCTACCTGTCTACCTCTATGTAGTGCCAGTCACTAGTATGTAGGTGCTTCATATTCCCAACGAGTGCAGAAGACAGAACTTGTGTTGTAAATAAATACTACCTCACAGTTTGCTGGTGTCTGGCTGATGGACTGTCTGCCTTAACATTGATATTTGAAGATGTGTAGCATTTACTATGAAGGAATATAGAGATTACAGTGCTGGAACAGACCCAGGGGTCTGGGTACCATTTAGTCCGGTATTGTGTCTCTGACAGTCAAATGGCCAATGCTGGATGCTTCAGACAAAGAAGGCCTTTCTCCTCTCTGCCTCATAATGCACCTAAAATGTGAAATACTGTACACATTTGGGGATGGGAATGAATATCCTCCTGGCCCCAGCCAGTGATCAGTTTGTGCCCCAAAGCATAAGGATTAATAGCTCTTGTGGATTAATAGCCAAGTGAATTAACACCCAAAACAAACCCGGAGCAGGAGAGCTGAGGGTCTGACTGAAATACTGCTTGTTGTTTTCTTTGTGGAGCACAGACAGGATGTACAGAAAATAAGGTTTGGTCAGAGATGCTTGTTGGAAACAACATCATTCCACTGCGACCCTCAAAACATGACCTCTTTTGAAAGAGTTTTGACAGGGGAACTGGATGACTCACAGGGGTGGTGGATAATTGGAGGCAGCAACTTTCACCTCCTGCGGTGCTGATTCAAATCTAGCTCTTGTTGATTAGAGTCTGGTGGCCTGTATGAATAAATTGGTGGTCTCAGCCCAGTTCCCATGAAAACATATCCTCAGTTTGCAATCTTTGCAGACAGGCTAGACGCTGAATCTCATTCTCCGTAGAAGTGCTTCCACCAAGCCAGGTTTGAAGCAGATTAGCAAGGCAGTGAATGTACCAGTAGCGTAGCTAGCAATAGAAATTTTTGTGGCCCCCAAATAGTGTATGGGCACTGCACCCTTCCAAGACACCCACCACAGCAGGGAGGCATCAACTGGTATAGTCATTTTCCTGCTGTGAGTGTCCTGGGGCGGAAGTAAAGCCTGGGAAAGGGGGAACGCTTCATGCTGCTGCAGAGCCAGTGTGGGGGGGCAGGGAGTTTTCAGGTCCCTGCCATGCTTCTCGATGTCACTGCCCAGGCTATCTGCACAGCTCCCTCCAGTAGAGGAAGAGGGCTCTGTGCTGGTGGAGCTGGGGCTAGGGAGTGGAGGGAGGGCGAGTCACTGGGTCACGTGACCCAGGCCGGTGGCAGAGCTGCTCCCATTTGAGAGCATTTACATAGGATCAGGTTTGTGCCTTGGTGCTGATTGGGTGGGCCATTGCTCTGCAGGCCCACCAGTGGCTTTGGCCTTGAGTTTGTACAGCTGCTACATTGTAGAGCAGTCTACACTTATAAATTGGGTCGACCTAGCTATGTCACTCAGGGCTGTGAAAAATTTTGCACCCTGAGCACAGCAGTTAGGCCGACCCAACCCCCAGCGTAGATGTGGCTAGGTTGGCGGAAGAATTCTCCCTTCAACCTAGCTACCACCCATGGACAGTGGATGAAAGTTCCCCTGGGGGAGACGAGCTCCTTGTCCTTCTGCTTCTGCCCACAGCCCCACCCACACTCCACCCCTGCTCTGCCCCAGGCCCTGCCCCCAACCACCGCTGACTCTCCACTCACCTCTTCACGTCCCCCCGAACTCCCCTCCACCAGATCTTTTCCCTGCCCGCCACGAGACCTCCCCCACCGCATGCTTTGCAGCTGTCTTGCCGCTCGCCTCGTCACCCTGCTCCCTCTTCCCCTGTGACACCCTCTCCCCTTTTCAGCTTAAAGCACTGATAACATTCCCCAAGGGAACTGAACAGGCAACAAGTGTAGCTCGTTGCCAGATAGATTCTCCTTTGCATGGCAGGGAGTTTGTTGTATGCTGTACAGAGAGAGGTGAAAAGCCGGGCTACCTGTGCCAACCTGAAGCCTAATCTCTCCTTTAGAAAAAGTACTTGTCATTGACAGCCTGCATTAACGCAGTAGTTCAATCACCTTTCTTACCCAGAATTCCTTGCCAGATTCATTTACTTAAACTGGGTTTTAATAAAACAACTAGTTCAAGAAATAAACTCACTGGCTGTGTCAGCTCCTCTTTGAGCCAGGTTAGCAGTTACTTCTTCTGGGTACAGTGACTGACTGAAGGATCGTCATTTGGAAACTGTGTTTAACCCCAATAACATTTTCCTACAATATAAAAGCCAGCTGAATGTGGCCAAAGACTTCCCGGGCATTGGCAAATGCCTGTGAAATGGCTTCATTACCACTTTAATATTCATTAACAATGTCAGTCATCTCTGCTATTAGGTCTTTGGAAGGCTTTTTCACTGTGTAAAGTTACTCAGGGATCCCCTCCACTCGCCTCCTCAGTTCCCCCTCACACCCCCGGTCTGCCATGGACTCCACTCCCCCCTTCTCCAGGGGGCGGGGGGGCGGAGTTTGAGGAGAGATGCGGCTGGCAGCTGGGGGAACCTCCGGTGGAGTGAAGGAGAGGAGAGGAGGAAGAAGACTCCAGGCAGCAGCAGCAGACTGTGGGAGCCTTGGGGAAGGGTCAGAGCAGGGAGGGGAAGAGGTGGTGGGCGGGGGCAGCACCACAGCCCAGGTGTTGGGCGGCAGGGATGGCTGTGCTAGGGGAGGCAACGCCTCCCCTTGCCTATTATACCCGCTGCCCATGCTACCAACCCTCAGAGAGGTACGTCGGCGGAAAAAACCCTTTTGTCTACATTGCTACTAAGAAGTGTCTACACTATGGCGCTGCAGCAGCAGAGCTGTAGCACCATAGCTCTGCTGCTGTGGCAGCTGTACTATAGACATCTCCATAGTCTGCTTTTGACCTCGCTTACACTGGTGTAAATCGGGAGTAGCTCCATTGAAGGGAGAGGTTACACCAGTGTGAAGTCAACATGCGTGGGATAACACTTGGGGCCCACATTGTCAGGTTTGAGATGTAAAAGACTTAACAGTAGAGTTGGGCAAAGGTCGAGCGACCGCACTTCCATTACATGAAGGATTTCGAGATTTGTCTTGGTTCTGATTATGAACAAACCCGAATTCTTTGTGAGGAAAATTAATTTAGATAATCATTTTGTTTTGATTTCCCCCCTTCTTTATTGTAAGTTATAAAATATAATTTAAAACATTCAAAATGGAAAATTGTTTCAAAATGAAAAATCAGACCATTTTGTCCTGAAAATGTTGAAATGGGATGTCAGAAAATTTTTTCCTCATTTTTTTCCGAAATGAAACTTTGGGGAAATGGACACTATTTCGCCAAGCATTTCAACTTCGATGAAACTGCATTCTCCAATGGAAGGTGGTTCTGTCAAAGTTTTTCCAGCCGGCTCTTCTTAATATGTCAGCCAGTCCATTTCCTTGCCAGTGCAAGGTGGTCCCTGATGGGATGAAATTCACTTCTGTATGTAAGGCCCATTAACCACTTAACCTTAATGGGACATCAGTGGTGCATAGGCTTTATATAGGCGCTCTCTGAGCATGGGGGAATTTCACCTCATAGCAGATTAACAGAAAACTTCATTCTCCTGGGCTGCTAATCTTGCACCCTTCTTTCACCTATGAAAGAAGCCTGATCTCTAAATCTCTTTTCTTTCCAACTGCCTTTGGGTAATTCGGGGGATTTCAGAACTAACATGTTATGAGACCAAGACAATGGCAGCCGGAGCCAATCTTGTTGGTTTGTATTTTGGGTGCATGAGGGAAATGGCCGAGGGCTGGAACAGCTCTCGTGTGTGTAGCTCGTTGGTGTCTTGCTGGTGGAGTTTTATGGTTTTGTTAACAGATGTTGAGCCATACGATTTATTAAAACTGCCACAGTGGATTTATTAATGATTATTTCACATTCCGTGAGGTCTTAGGAAATTCTACCCACAGTAAGGTCAAAGTGAAGGGGCATTTGACATACTGCTGCCTTATGTACAATAACAACTGATAAAGGACCTAGGAAATAAGTTTCTTACCATAGGGAAACTTATCTGCAGCAGATATATAAATACAGCCTGTCTGGAGAGAACTGTTGACTCTTTTACTCTGTTATGAGATCTCTGAGAGTGGCACTGCAAATCAGCACATGCTGGGAAGTGCTGTGACTTGGGCAGGAACATTTTTACCAGCAGTGTATTGCAAAGCTGGAGCCCCAAACTTTGCCTAATGGATGGCCATGCTGGCAGCTTGACAAATTCTGAAGGACTCTATCAAATTTGTATGAAATGAGATGATTGTATTCGCCCTTATCTTTCGGAGGTGACAGCCAACAAAAACTCAATATGGCTCACTCCAGGCATTCAAAAATCCTAGGTCAGGCCCCCAGATCATGAGTTTGGCTTAACAATTATGAGATTTATAAACTAAACAAAAACATTTGGGTTCTTTTTATTTGACTTCCGGTGTTTTAGCCTTTTAGGTTTCATGTTTTCAAGCTTTTCTCTGTAAGGAGGTGAGCTAAAAACTGTCTTCTTTTTTAAATGAAAGCTGAGGTTGTCATATAACTACATGCCTCCAGGAGCTGGGGCTTTAAGAAAAATGCCAGTTATCGCAAGATTCATGATGAAATCCCAAGAGATGGCAACATACCACCTAGCATGCAGAAGATCCTCTTTGAGGGCAGCTGCAGCTGACCTTCCAGATTCTTGTGGATCCCTTTTGACCCACTGGCCAACTTTGTCCTAGCATGATTTGATCTGTTGGAGACAGCATAACAATGGCATCCTCTGCTACCTCTCCTGCTGCTTCCAAAAGGGATTTTACAATGTTTTGTTAATTTTTGCACAGGCTACTTACTGCCAAGCTTAGACATTCCTTGTCTGTTATTCATGGGTAGAAATGCTTGATTAGAGTTTCTCCTCCTGCAACATCAATGCAGCTGATGCCCTGGGATCTTCCTGCACTGATAAGATTAAGAGCATAGAATTAATACATCTTGCCAATGGTTTTTGAGTGGCTGAGGACAGAAATTGCAGAAAGGTTTTTTGTAATTTTTTTTTTATTTTTTGTTTTGTTTTGGATGATGATGTTTTGAAGAGTTTTTCAGTTCATTTGTCAGCCCTCTTTCTTTGGTGGGTATTGGGATAGAGAACTCACCTATTGGAGGTGGATTTTTCACTTTGTTTCCTCTGCTGGCAGTGGATATAAGAATGGCTGTTGTGAAGGGAATGAGTCACGGGTTTGTTTGAAGCGCTGAAGAAAGGTACTACAGGTTTTCGCTGATCTCAAACATGAAGCTGTGATGTTAACAATTTCCTGTTGAACTCAGTTTTTGGTTAGTTTCTTTTCATATCAGGAAGATTATGCTGTTGCTATAAATTTGCATCATTTATCACCTTAAGGTAAAAGAGAAAGGGAATATTGTATTTTATAGCTCCTTTTGCCTTGCCATCAAAACTGCTGTTTAAGAAGCAGAATATAGCCACCACACTGGAGTTGTTCTGGGTTACCATTTGACATGGGGACACCATATATAAGCTGTCAATTGTTGTGGTGCTATTTTTACCAGTAGTCTTTATTTTTACTCTGGTGTAAAACCGCTCACCAGTATGCAAACAGAGGTGACCAGAACTCATTTCACATCATCGTACTTTCATAGATTTTAAGGCTGGAAGAGACCTTTTAGTCTGGTCCCCTGTATAACGTAGGGCCATAGAATTTCATCCAGTTGCTCTTGTATTGAGACCAATAACGTGTGTTTGATTAAAGCATATCTAGCAGTCTCCATAGATCATATAGGGGGGTTGAGGGTTTTGTGCTAGGTTTTGAGAACATGTCGGATCCCGGTGGGGCAGCATGGGAGAAAGCTTGCTTTGCAGCCACCTGAGGATATATACTCTGGATAGAGAATTTGATTTCCCAGACCTCTCACTATGTTGGGTCAACTCTGCTGTCAGTTACATGAGTGGAAATCTCTATTAACTCCAATGACTTCACCCCAGCATGCTTGGGGCCTTATCTGCACTGCTAAAAAAGGTGTACTAATGGTAACTAACAATCCTGAGGTACAAACATAGTGAAAACCTGGCACTTCAGTGATTTTAGTTGAGGTAAACTTATTAAAGTCAACGCTAGGCAGGAAATAGGAATGTCTACGTCACGGTAAAACTAGGGCTGTGTCTACACTGCGTAGCTGTAAGGTCTCCCATGTAGCTGCTCTACGCAGGTGGGAGAGAGCTCTCTTGCTAGCAAAATAAAACCACCCCCAACGAGCGGTGGTAGCTCCTTCGACAAAGTGCCATCCACTCTGTCACTTTTTGTCTGTAAAACTTTTGTCAGTCAGAGGTGTGTTTTTTCACACCCCTGACGGGCTAAAGTTTTCCCTACAAAAGTGCAGTGTAGATATAACCTGAAAGGTCTAGTCTTCACTGTGTTTATACCTCAGGATAGCTCATGCATGTTGGTTACCACCAGGTAAAAAATACCCCTTTATTAGCAGTGAAGACAAGGCCTGAAAGTAGAACTTGCCTTGCTAGGTTCACTTAATTACCAGAACATTAGCGCACGCTGAGGAGATTACTTTGATATATGAATGCCCCATGGGAAAAGTGTTTTTTCATAGAGCTGCTCTGGTACAATAGATCATGCTTTGTGTCTCTCGTGGTTCACAGGTATGTTTCCTGAATTCTGCTCACACATTAGGGTGGCAACCAGTAGGTGTTTAAGATAAGACATGAAATTTACATTGTGTCTAGAGTGTGAATGCTTGACCAACAGATACCATGTTTTCTAATATTGGTTGAGTTCAGTTTATATGTATTGGATGCCAAACTGTCCTATTAAAAATAATAATGCCATCTAAGGAGAAATCTTCATCCCATTAAAGTCTATGGCAAAACTCTCATTGACTTTAATAGGACCAAGATGTCACCCCTTAAGATTTTTTTCTGTCAGATATGCTAATTAAAAAAACAAACAGAAAACCATGTATGGAATTTTCTGGCTTTAATTGATACGGAATTGCATTTGAAAAGCAGTTCCTGAAAATGACAGAAAATAAATGGAAAATGTAATTAAAACCAGATTTTTCAAAGATTTTTTTTTTTTTTTTGGTGTGCTTTTTCAGACTAGATTAAAAAAAAACTAGAAAAATACAGTGAGTTCTTGTTTTTCTCTGGTGTTTTATTTTGTACAAAATGCTTTTTCCTTCCTCCCTCAATTCAATATAAGTCCTCTTTTGTTATGTCAATGTCATAGAACGAAAGCCTGGAAACATAATTAATTCAAAGTGTTCTGCATATGTGTAAATGGGTAACACTTATTGATAGCAGAGTTAAAGTATTTCTTTCTTCTGGGCAACAAGGCATTTTTGCTGAATGTTTCAGCCACTGTCCTTGTTTCTTCAGACAAGTGAAAAGGATTTAAAGGAGGCAAAATATGCAGGCTAAGCAAGTACCTTCAGTTCACATTGTGAACAGGCGCACAGACAGAGGTATCTGCATATCTGCTATACATCTACAGACACACAGACATGTTCAGAAAGACCTACGCATGACATAACATCTCATCTCATAAAGGAATAATGGCTATATACACACAAACCTCATTCGCGCACACAGGTGTGGACATGGATGCACTTGCACACTCTGTGGATGCATTCCGTAACACATCCCGGAGTGGCTCTATGTCTACCTTTAAAGGAATAAAATAACCAACTCCAGAAGGCTCTTTGGTGTTCATGTATTAAATTCCTAGTGCACAGCGGCTATAACTGAACTTTATACCGCTCGAGTAATATTCTTTCTTCCTCCATACAGTACACAGAATAAGCTAATTAAAATCTAGTGGCATGGGGGAACCATCCTCAATATATTGAAGTAACCAGATTTTTGAGGTTATTCTTGCTGCAGAATTCCCTCACTGTCTCCCCAGAAAGGATTTGTAAGTATTCATTGGAAATCTCCCATGGATTTAACTTCTTCCTTTGTTTTGTTTTGTAGTAAAAGCTTGATTGAAAGTGGCTGTGGCAGCAGTAATGCCTGGCTGAGTTTGGAGAAAACAAGCCCTAGGCCCATTTAGACATTTCAGTTGAAAGAAGCCTCCATTATCTCCTGTTAGGAGCTGTCCTTAGAAAGTAGCTCTGCGTGTAAGTGTGTCTGTGCCTGCACATACATGCTTCGTGATTTCTGTTTCATTTTTACTTTTAATCACAAATTTTTGGAAGAAGACTAACTTTTCCTTAGGTGTGCAATTAATGCCTGATTAACTAAAACACAGCTTTCTAGGGACATGGCATTATAGGGAATGTTCCAGGCAGTAGATGAATCCGTTCCAAAGCTAAATTGCTGCTTCAACGTCTTTCCCCTTCCCCTGTCTCTCTTTCTTTAGAATTCTTTCGGTGTCCTATGAAAAGAAAATTCAGAGAAGAAAACTTGAAAGTAACACAATAGATGTCTTCCCCTCTTACCTCTTCTGCAGAAATCTACTCTCTTAAAAATAAAATCATGAGCTAGTGCTTGAGGTAACAAACGTAACCGGATCCAAGTTAGCCTTGTGTTTCATTAAATATGCTGAAGTGCTTACTCGATTTCTAGTATATAGTTAAGTTAATTAAAAAAGTGATTTTTTGGACTAAGGCCATGAACCCATTTGCTTTTAGTGATACATGAAGACTTTGGGTTTGACCCAGTAAAAATATGAAGGGTCCACGTGTAAACTGGGAAATTTCTTTACTTCTTTTTAAAAAAAACAAAAACCCAAAACACTTATGGAGACTGGAATTATCTGAGCCACCGAACGGGAATAGCATGGGCAGTGGCACCGCTAGCTGCTTCAGCAGTGGGCCTCACACCTGTTCTAAGGGATCACATTTTGGTGGAAGTTCTGCCAGTTTTGGTGTTGGGGTTGTGAACGCCCACTAGAAAGTAGACTAAATCATGGATTCAGGGGGCCAGACTCTTATTTACTTTAGGGCCCCTTTATTCTGCTCTGGTAGCGTAAACGGACCTTGAAGGCGATTGAAACAGTCCCCTGAAAATACTCTCTGCATAGAGACCCACTCCAGCCTGTGCAGAGCTGGCTAAAGTCTTTATAGTGGCTCAGTTCCCAGTCCCTGGTCTAGGGAGCAGATTGGGAGTGGGTTTGGAGTGACGGCTGCTTTCTGCTTCCCAGCTGTTATAGGGAATAACTTGCCAATGAACAATAGATTTACTGGTCAAATAGGGAGAATTTCATTTTAAAACCTTTAAGGTGATTGTAGAAGAGTTTTTTTCACAGCCCCGATAGCAAATACGGAGGAAACTGTCTGAATTTGTGAGCTTTGTAGTGGAGTTTTGGGGAGCTCTCACTAAAACTGGGGATACAAGGCATCCACGGAGGGAAGAGGGGCTCCTGAAGGTGGTCTGAGTTCCTGCGGACTGCTAGGGCCCTGTAGGCGAGGGATGGTTTGCTCCCTCCTCAGATAAAGTCTGGAAGTACCACATTATCCTGCCATTTGCCATTTTTTGTGTTTAGAGTGGCATTAAGGAAGAGTCTGAGAAAAGGCAGCAGGAGTTGCTGGGTTCAGCCTCTTAGGCCTCCCAGTCCTACTCTTCTTTCGGCACATTTGTGGATCTGCATTGGGCTGTGCTCTTGCCTCTGCCAGCCAGGACATGGCTCCATAAACCGATGGATTTGTGTGGAACCGACCGTTGTGGGAGGAGTTTTGGACTGGATGTCCTGAAACTTCCTGGAAAATTTCTCTGCGACCCTGCTGGCCAGCCCATGCCTGGAATCCTTATCCACGCATTTGCACATGGGGAGTAATCACACTATGTTTAAAGGGCAAGGTCAGTTTGTTCTTGCGTTAGCCTGTTATTGTTGCAGTAAGAGCAAGTCCACAATATCCTAACAAGAACTAGGAGCTTGTGTCCACACGCATTATGGGGTGGGGGAGCAGTAGGGGAGGCTTAGGTTCGCTTACAACTCTCAGCTTAACCTCCTAGGACTCTGCAGGGCTCAGCCAAGGATTCAGAGGGGTAGCCATGTTAATCTATATGAGTAAAAGGATTGTTATTCTGACTGTGGCTGCCTGTTGTCTGCCACCTGGTCCCCTGCATTGCTGCTGACATCTCCAGAGCTCCTGGCCTACCTGCAGTGGTGCTAATTAGCAATGTGTTTGAGCCAAATGCCTGGGTGCAAACAGCTGTGCATCGGGTTTCAGATCTGGGTTCACAGCTCAAACTCTTTAGTAAGATGACTCCCAATGTTGTGAACTTCTGGCAAGTTTGGAGTTGGATCCACATTTCAAACCTAAATTTTGGAATGCTCAGATCTGGCGATTTTTTTTTTCAGTAGGTCCATTATGGAGATATGAGGTCTGTTTCTCCACTGCGTAGCTCTTTGCATGCTCATCTACACCTATGCAAAGAAGACCCCACTGACTTATTCTTCATGCCGGTGAGAGGAAGCAGCCCCCTGAAAATACCGCCTGTGTGTGGCTGATGTAGAACTGGCATAAAGTCTCTATCCTGGCCCTGCTCTCAGCCCTTGTACGAGGTATTTTGGGAATGGACATGGGGCAGGGAGGAAGTGCAGTGCACTCAGGCTAGTCTCTGCTTCCAGGGCCTTTAGGAGGCTATGGCAAGTAGAGAATAAGTTAGAGCAGCCATGAAAAGGCCACTTCATGCCCTCAGAATACAGAGAGCACAAAAGTGGCTTGCAGCAAACTTTGCTATCATCTAGCCCGCTACTGCCCATCCTTGCCATAAGCAGAGGAATGGAGTAATCGCGACCCTGATTTCTCAAGTTGGGCATTTATAAACGGTGTTAGAGGCTACTTTTGAATGTAAACCCTTATCGCCAGAGAGGGACTCTCCAGGTCAGGATTGCAGTGTGTTGGGGGAGCATGCACCAGGTCCTAACTTGGACCCGGCTTTGGGAGGAGAATCTGATTGGCAGGGATGGAACAAAGCTCCCTTTAGTCCTAATATTCTGACTTGGGACGCTTTCAAAACAAGACTCCCAGGGTATGTCTACACTACGGGATTATTCCGATTTTACATAAACCGGTTTTTTAAAACCGATTGTATAAAGTCGAGTGCACGTGGCCACACTAAGCACATTATTTCGGCGGTGTGCGTCCATGTACTGAGGCTAGCATCGATTTCCGGAGTGTTGCAGTGTGGGTAGCTATCCCATAGCTATCCCATAGTTCCCTCAGTCTCCCCCACCCGTTGGAATTCTGGGTTGAGATCCCAATGCAAAAACAGTGTCGCTGGTGATTCTGGGTAAATGTCGTCACTCAATCCTTCCTCTGTGAAAGCAACGGCAGACAATCATTTTGCGCCCTTTTTCCCTGGATTGCCTTGGCAGACACCATAGCATGGCAACCATGGAGCCTGTTTTGTCTTTTGTCACTATCACCGTATGTGTACTGGATGCTGCTGACAGACGCGGTACTCCAGTGGTACACAGCAGCACTTATTTGCCTTTGCAAGGTAGCAGAAAAGGTTACCATCCCTAATGCACCGTCTGCCATTGTAAATTGGTGATGAGATGATGGTTATCAGTCATTTTGCACCATTTGCATTTGGAAATTGACGATGACGGTTATCAATCCTTTTGTACCGTCTGCTGCTGTATCGTCTGCTGCTGGGTGCTCCTGGCTGGCCTCTCTGAGGTTGGCGGGGGGCGCATGGAAAAAAATGGGAATGACTCCCCGGGTCATTCCCTTCTTTATGTTTTGTCTAAAAATAGAGTCAGTCCTGGCTAGAATATGGGGCAAGTGTACTAGAGAACCAGAGAGCACAGCCGCTCTGTGTCAGATCCCGCAGAAATACTGAGCTGCATGCCATTCTAGGGGGTGCCCCTGCAACAACCCCACATGTTGCTTCCTTCCTCCTCCAACCTTCCTGGGCTACTGTGGCAGTTTCCCCCCATTTGTGTGGTGAAGTAATAAAGAATGCAGGAATAAGAAACACTGACTTTTTAGTGAGATAAAATGAGGGGGAGGCAGCCTTCCGCTGCTATGATAGTCCAGGCAGTACAGAATCTTCATTAGACATGAAAGGCAGGGGCTGATAAAGCTCAGCCCCCAGTTGCTATGATGAGGACGGTTTTCAATCCTTTTGCACTGTCCTTTTGCATTTTTACCCAGGCGCCCCTGGCTGACCTCACCGAGGCCAGCCAGGAGCACTCACGGGATGATGAGGGCAGTTTTCCACCTTTTTGTGCTGTCTGCCATCAGGAAAGGAGGGGGAGGGGATGCTGCTGTTCAGCGCCGCAGCACCGCATCTACTAGCAGCATGCAGTAGACATACGGTGACATTGAAAAAAAGGCGAGAAACGATTTTTTTCCCCTTTTCTTTCGGGGGAGGGGAGTAAATTGACGAGATATACCCTGAACCACCCGGGACAATGTTTTTGACCCTTCAGGCACTGGGAGCTCAGCCAGGAATGCAAATGCTTTTCGGAGACTGCGGGGACTGTGGGATAGCTGGAGTCCTCAGTCCCCCCCTCCCTCCCTCCATGAGCGTCCATTTGATTCTTTGGCTTTCTGTTACGCTTGTCACACAGCACCATGTTGAGTCCCTGCTGTGGCCTCTGTCTGGAGATTTTTTCAAATGCTTTGGCATTTTGTCATCTGGAATGGAGTTCTAATAGAACAGGTTTGTCTCCCCATAAAGCGATCAGATCCAGTATCTCCCGTACAATCCATGCTGATCAGCACTCCACGCTGGGCAAACAGGAAATGAAATTCAAAAGTTCGCGTGGCTTTTCCTGTCTACCTGACCAGTGCATCCGACTCCAGATTGCTGTCCAGAGCAGTCACAATGGTGCACTGTGGGATAGCTCCCGGAGGCCAATACTGTCGAATTGCAGCCACACTCACCCTATTCCGAAATGGCAATACCGATTTGAGCGTTACTCCCCTTGTCGGGGAGGATACAGATATCGATATTAAGAGCCCTTTATAGCGATATAAAGGGCTTCGTTGTGTGGACGGGTGCAGAGTTAGTTCGGTTTAACGCTGCTAAATTTGGTATAAACCCGTAGTGTAGACCAGGCCCCAGTCTGACCAAGCAGTGCACTCCTAGGATTAATTTTAAATTAGCCAAGACTGAATTATTTAGTGAAGCCTCATTTCTGTGGGATGGAATTGGTGCTGCCGGGCCTAAATGCCGCCACCTCATGACTGGATTCCAAATTCCTGTCAGTTTTATGAGTCTGGCCGTGAAATTAACCATTTGACCATGTAATGACTTTTTATTGTATTTAATCTTCAAAAAATGCTATTTATTCAAAAGCATGCAGAGGGCCACGTTTATAAAGCAGCGCTTCTTTGGCTCATTTCCTGCCCAGCTGTTGTCCTCGTCAACACTCTCCCGTGGCCAGGCAACAGGGAGGCCTACCGCAGTGGAGAGGTCAGGCGTGCAGCTCACCAAGAGCCATCTCTTGGGGGAGCCATGGAGCAGGGCCGGCTCCAGGCACCAGCTCAGCAAGCAAGTGCTTGGGGCGGCCAATGGAGAGGCGTGGCACGTCCGGCTCTTGGGCGGCAATTCGGCGGCAGGTCCCTCACTCCCTCTCCGAGAGAAGGACCTGCCGCCGAATAATGAAGCGGCAGTGGTAGTGCTGCAGATCACAATCGCGGGTTTTTATTTTTTATTTTTTTTTGCTGCTTGGGGGCAGCAAAAACCATGGAGCCGGCCCTGCTGTGGAGAAGCCTTCTTCGCCGTTACTCAGCTTCCTGGCTCACTGTAGCCACTGAACCCAGCTTTGGCCCCGCTTCTGTCGCAGACATCATCAGAACCTGGTGTCTGATGAGGCCTCTGTCAGAGGGGCAAAAGCACTTACTTGAAAATGATTTATACTAATTAGGCAACTTGAAGGTTTCTTATGCAGCCAGTGGAGTGGGAGGAGGGAAGGCACTGAGTTCAGACTCCTTTATTTTCCAAAAAGCCATCATCACCTGATAAAGATTAAACTGCTTTGAGGTTTTGAAGAGGACGCTTCATGCTGCCTCAGTGAAAGGGGGAGTGAAGCCTTCAGTCCCGTAACCTTTGTTCTCTTTTGTTCTCTAAAGAGCGTGTCAGGGTTTTGGCTGTGCTGATGGCCTTGACTTTTTCTTTGAATTCTAAGAGGATGTGAGATCAGCCCCAAAGCCTTTCTGCACCAGGATGCTGAGGGAGGGAAAAAGACGTGCACTTCTCTACACAGCAGGGTCAAAATTGTAGAAAATAGAAGCCTAAAGTGAGGATCTTAAATCCTTAGGCTCCTAAATAAGTAACCTGATGTTCCCAAGTGCTGAGCACCCTCTGGCTCCTACCAAAATTAGTGAGAGCTGCTGGGGCTCAGCAGTTTGGAAAATCAGCTTACTTCATGTGGTGCCTGAATATGGATTTAGGAATCTAACTTTTAAGGCTCCTAGTTTTGAATATCTTGACTCAGTTTTATGGTTGGAAAAAAAAATGGGTAAGAAACAGAAACAGGTAAAAAAAAAAATGTTGTTCCAGAAAAAAATCAAATATCATGAAGAGGTGAGGGAAAAATCGATAACCTACGTGACTAGGATTTCACCTGTGCCATTTAACAGAGATACATTGAAGGGGGCAGACCCCCCACATTTTACCTAAGAGCAAAATTCCAACCTATGTACCTGTGTCAACCCCCCCATCCCCACCCTCCTCCCAGTGGCTTTCATGGTGGTAATGTATGCCTAAGACAGAATTTATCCCTTAAAGATTTGCATAGTCATTTTCCCCCTCTGATCCCTATAACACTGTTCTTCTTATGCCATGATATAGGCTGTGTTTCAGTGTAAGCTAATGTACCTCAGCGTTCCGGGTGGCACTACGAAAGCAAATCGAGGCATCGATACGGCTGATGGTAGCAAGCGTGCCTGTGTATAGGGCCAGACTGGCTGCTAGCGCTTCCAGGTGTACAGGTCAGGGTGGGAGAAAAGTGCAAACAGCCTCCCACTCTTTGGATGAGATTCTGCGCTGTGCATCTAGTCTAGGGGTATGTCTAAGCTGCAGTTAAACACCTGTGGCTTGCCTGTGGCAGCTGACTCAGGCTACAGGGCTGTTTAATTGCAGCATAGACGCTCAGGCTAATCTCCCGTTCCATCTCTCTCTGGTGTGCTGGCTCATTCACTGGTGGTGGTAGGCAATAACACATTTGCTGAATTTCTCAGCGTTGATCCCTAAAGTGTTGATTAGTCAGCAGCTTGGCTTCAAGGTGCTGAGATATGCTCTGTGGGGAGCAGTGCTCAAGAGCTATCTCTTTTCTTGACGAATGTCCCCTTACAACCTCGCTGCTCGTATGGTTTATGTGATTTCTCACCTGGCCTGGCGCCTAGAAATGAACTCATAGGCCTTGAAGAGCAGTAGGCGCTGCAACGAGTTAGCTAACCCAGCAGAGCAGTTGGTGTGAAAGCACTTTCTAGTAGAACGGATATCTCTTTAGATAAGCTGTCTGGCCTAACTCCCTTCTCTGATGATACCAAGAGTAGTTCTGTGGTTCCTTTGCAAAAACAGTTCCTCCTGAAATAGCCCAGTATAGGATGCACAAAACTTCACATTGGTAATCAAGGGTTAAAATATGCAGGGACAAAGTCTAACTTCTGCACCCCAAATAAAGAGAATATGCTAGAACAGCAAGGAGAGTGGCTGAATCCACTGAGGAAGAAATAACTTTCATTTGGGAGCGTCTACATATGAATCTCTTGATAAGTGAGATGTGTCATAAAGCCTGCCTACTGGACTCTGTGGTTCTGTAATCCCCTCCCAATGGCTTACTTTGCAGAGATATGATGAGGGGATTTGGGGAAAATGAATGTACCTGTGATGACAATTACTCTTAGTCATGAGTTTGGAGATGCCGTTGAGAAGGTCTAAGCAGAAACTTCAGGGCTTATCTGAAGATCTGTGGACTAGAAAAGAAGCCAACTCTCTTGTACTTACCCACTGTGCTCTGGTGCCAGCTGGAAGTTCTGAACCCAATCATCTGTGTTACCAACAAACTCTTGCAAAGTGTTGATTGGTTTAAATACCAGTTGTTGGGAATTGAGGGCACTCAGCACCTCACAAGGCCCACTGTAAGGGAAAAGCTTGTCTTGTACTAAGACACTTCTGACTCTGGCTGTAGTCAAGAAAGTATGAAGGAGAGAGACATGAGTGGCCAATGACCTGCCTGTTGGGGGAGGCTAGCCCCTGGCCTCTCCCCTTGTGCCCAAGGCCCCTCCTCCTTCCCTTCTATCCCCCATCCCTAGCAGTAGCCTATAGCACCCCCACCATGGCCTCTGGCCCCAGTGCCAGCTGCCCCGAGTCCCTGTGGGAGTCAGGTCAGCCAGCCCCAGCTCCAGCCCCAGCCAGCCTTGTGTAGGGCAGAGCTCTGGGAACTGCAGGAGGGAGTCTGGGGTCGGAGCGTGAGTGGGGCCACACCAGGCTGTTTGGGGAGGCACAAACACAAACAAGCAAACAATCAGCCGAAGTCCATAAAAGCTTCAGATTGTGGGAGTGATTAAAATTTTGGCTGTAGGCTTGGGTCAGTTCTTATTTTACTCAGATTCACACATCCGTAGTTACTGTACAAGGCCCAGGGGGAGGGCACCAATGTTAGGAGACCTGCATTGTCATCCTGGCTCTGCCACTGAATTGCTCTGTTGCCTTTGTCAACTCAGTGTTGCCATCTTTCCCGTGTCTTGTGATAGTTGCTTTTCATATAGCCCCAGCTCCTGGAGAAATGGAATTATATGTGAATCTTAGTTTTCATTTTTTTTTTAAAGTAAAGTGAGATTCTAGTCCAGAAGAGCTTGAAAATGTGAT
The DNA here is from genome assembly GCF_025201925.1 of Gopherus flavomarginatus. Classification (NCBI taxonomy): domain Eukaryota; kingdom Metazoa; phylum Chordata; order Testudines; family Testudinidae; genus Gopherus; species Gopherus flavomarginatus. The sequence continues at coordinate 271,797,922 of NC_066619.1, read as the reverse complement.
TCGAGTGCACTTTAAAGGCTCAGAAAGCAGAATGCAAATTAGAGAACTCAAAATTCATTATTTTAAAAAAATCTCATGATTGCTAAGCCAATCTCATGATTGTTGGAACCTGACTCATGCTTTTTGAAAGCATGGGATCGGCAATACTGCCTTAAGTACAGACTTGGGTTTTGGATCCCTCAGTTTTTGGCAGCCTAACTTAAGCCATCCTGGGCCAGATTTTCAGAGAATGCTGAGCACTCAGTAACTGCAGTTGAAGTCGGGCAGCTGCAAGTGCTCAGAACCTCTGAAAATCAGGCCCAAGGTGTTTTGAGTTGGTCACTCAAACGCAGAGGCAACTTTTGAAAATTTTTAACCTGAGCACCTCTGTGCGTTAGTTTCCCTTTCTGTACAATGGGGGAGAATGATATTCACAAACCTTTAAAGGGCTTTGAGAGCCCACAACGGATGTGCTGTGTAAGTGCCAAGTATTTATTCTTATTATTCATGCCTTTGTCAGACACTAGGAGGGTCAAACCACCCCGTGTCGTTGAATGTGTCTGTAGTAAAAAGTATTTAGAACACCATTCCTTCCCCCATCCCACTCCTGAGATGGGACTGCAGCGTTTTCATATTGATGTAGTTGTGGGTTAAAGTTGGAGGCACATGGCAAAGTACAGAACTCTGTACGCACGCAGCTATGGGTTTAGAGGGAAACGGCTGAAAGGTATTGTTGTTGTTAAAGAAACAAACCTCCAGAATTCCCCAGTCGCCCAGACCAGCCTGCCTCAACAAGCCTTGTGTCATGGTAACCTCTGTCTTCCAGCTTCCCAACAGCATGTGTGAACACCGTTTCTTGGGGAGAGATCTGCTAGCGCCAGAAAAGTAGGAGGCATTGCTCAGTTTAGAGTTGTCCTTGTGTTTTTCCTCCCTCTAGTTACTGAGATAAGGAGTCTGTGAAAGACTGTGCAAAGCACCATGTCTGTTTAATCAGCATACGCGGGAGAAACTAGATATGCCCTGTTAGTGCAGTCACAGCCAAGGCATGAAATCAAGAGGAGGTGGAGGTGGGCGTGACTGGAAGAAATGTTCCTTGTCTCTTAGGAGTGTAAGTGTAGCCGAAAGCCCACACGAAGGGGGATTGAATCAGTGTCCTTGCGGAAAGCCTCTTGGAGCCTGGCAGACCGGGGTTGCTGTGTCTCAGTTCTTGTGTGTAACCCAGAGTGAGTCACGCTGCAGGGTTTGCTGTGACCCTATTAAAGGGTACTTGGGAGGATTCCAAGCCTTGCTTGGAACGTCATCGTTTTTAGATGAAATAATGTGAGAACTGGGGCTTTATCTGGGTGCTTACCGAGACTAGGGTGGGCTTTTCTGCCCTTAGCCCTGAAAATCAATGGGAATTACGCACATTCAGTATTGACCACAACATCTGAGGCTGCAGTCCAACATGGTGGTAAATACATTCTGCCTGCCTCAATTCTAACTGTAACTGCAGGGACCGTGTCGTGTTTTCATCTCGCATCCTGAACAGTAATATTGCTGTGCACTTATGAACAGCTGCTGTGCTCCATCCCAGAGCTGGCTGCATATCAGCAGGGAGTGTATCTTATCATCTCTTATCTCAGGGGGCATTATGAGGCTTGATTAGTAAATGTTTGCAAAGGGCTTTGAGATCCTCTGCTACAGAAGGCCAAAGAGCTGTAATGTTGTTGTATTATCTTCTTCTCACACTGCTCAGGGAGAATCCCCAGGAAAGTTTAATGCAGACTGAGTCTGCAGGGAGTCTCCTGTGGAGCCTCTCAGAGAGTGGACCCTACCCTTTACAGAAAAGCAGCTGTAGAAAAGGCGCCTCAGCAAGCAGCACTGCCTAGCAACAAGGAGGGTGTGTGTGGAGACACAGGGCCCCTGCATGGAGGGTCCTGGTGTGTCATGGAGAGGAAAGGTTCTGGAGCAAGCCCCCAGTGAGTCCCAGGTGAGGGAGTTTCCTGGCCTTTCTGCTTCTTGTGTGAAGTTTGTATGTGTGGGAGCAGATGCTCTCTGCAAATCGATTGCAGGGATTTCCAAGGAACTTATCACTGATATATGTATATTTTTAATTACTGCCCTTGCTGTTCAAAAAACAAAAGTTTGTCTCTTTAAACAATTTGAATTAACTGGTGCATGCGGTGAGTAGATGGGGTAAGGCGGGTAGTTCTGACGAGCTGATGCACGCAGTGGGTGAACGGGGAACAAGGCGGGTAGTTCTGACGAGCTGGTGCACCCGGTGGGTGGATAGGGAACAAGGTGGGCAGTTCTGATGAGCTGGTGCACGCGGTGGGTGGACGGGGAACAAGGTGGGCAGTTCTGACGAGCTGGTGCACCCGGTGCGTGGATGGGGAACAAGGTGGGCAGTTCTGATGAGCTGGTGCACGCGGTGGGTGGACGGGGAACAAGGTGGGCAGTTCTGACGAGCTGGTGCACGCAGTTTGGGTAAGGAAGCCACAAGCAGGGTTTTGGGGAACATTGTCGAAGTGGTTTAGACATAGGAAAATCACTTTAGAGATGAGTCTGTGAGAGATGAAGCGATTTGCGTAATGTCACGCACCGGGGCTGTGGCAGAGCTGGGAATGGAAGCCCAGACTCCTGGATTGTAGATCACAGCTGGCTCTAGAAGTCTCGGTTTTATTTGTAAGTGACAGCTGAGGTCTGTGTTGATGTTACGGTGTAGCTGAACCATAGGATCTCCTAAAGGTTTCATCTATTAAAATGATTTGCCTTTGAGATTGTGGAAGTGAAAGGAAAAATGCTTATATAAGATTGAATTAAGATCCCCACCCAAAAAGAGAAACCTCTTGTCTCAGATCGACTTTGGTATTTTATGACACTGTACTGTCTAGCTGATTATTGTAATGCCCTCTTTTGGGTTTAAAATCACAGCTGTAGCACTTCGCATCTCACTGATAAAACATTGCAACTTCATTAGAAGTTACTAATTTTGTAAGAATGTGGAACTCTGCAATGTATATTGATTTAGCTATTTAATACAATGCAGCACTAATCTGTGGTGTCTAACTATGCTTTCTGAGCTCATATACTAATGAAAATGTTTGTCTTTCAAAATGAAAAGATCTGTGTAACATTGACATTCATTTGTATATACATTTAGAACAGGTTTACAAGGCTTGGTTTTTCAAAATAGCTTCAAGCTGGCACCCAAATGTGCACACCTAAAATTGCATTCTCATGTTTCTCACTGTAGTGTTTCGATATGTAAAACCTCAAATGTAACTGCACCGATTGTTTTGTATGTTCAGATAAGCTAATAAGGCACCCAGCTTCTCAGTTTTGCATATGCAATTAGATGGCCAGATTCTGCTGCACTGAGTGTTACATAAATAGTCCTGTTGAAATCAATGACTTTACTCCTGGGTTAAGATCCAGCTGTATATGAGTAAGGGTGGCAGAATCTGCACTAATATTTGTATTCCCAGACGTTTTGTGCATGCAAAAAATAGCATAGAGGTACACCGCTACCCCCTATAACGCGATGCTATATAACACGGGTTCGCAGATAGCGCGGTAGCAGCTGGGCTCCGGCAACGCTTTAAGGGATCCAGGGCTCCGGCTGCTGCAGGGAGTCTAGGGCCCTTTAAATCACTGCTGCAGCCCTGCTACCTCTACCGCGATATAACGTGGTAGGGATTTTTGGCTCCCCATGACCGCATTATATTAGGGTAGCGGTATATGCAAAACTGGAGGCTGTTTCTGAAAATGTGGCCACAGAAGAATGAAGTCCCAGTGAAAACTAAAAGCATGGATGTACTGGCTAACAGGAGTTAATTCTGTGCATTGAAGAATTTGGAATTCTCTTTATTGCATGGAATCAGTAGCCGTCAGCATTCCTGAGAGTGAGCCTGGTTGGAGAATGTGTGACTTCCTAGCCACTGGAAATGAAATAGTTCTCAAGTTCTCACTGCTCTCGGATGCACCAAGTGAGTCTAGTCCTTTTGGCTCCTTAGTAATAATTGTTACTTACTCTGAGAATTATTTAGTCAACAAAAATCCATGTGTTTAGTCTTCCAGCTAGATAATGTCTGTTGTTTAGACAGCAAGTGAATGTGGAGTAACCTGGCTGTGACATTGGTTCTAATTGTGCAGGGGAGAGCAGATAAAATATCTCTCTCCTTTTATGGCAGTCTCCTTTCAGTATGTTGTTCAAAACTTGGCAGACTGAAAAAGGGTCAAAAGCCAGCAAATTGCCTACACTTTTAGTGCTGGTGCTTTATGCTTTTGACGAACAGATCATTTGACAATAGCTGTTTAGTAGATCAGTCATATTATGGGACCAGATTCTGCTGTCAGTTACACCAGCGTAAACCCAGAACGACTCACAGGGTTTCAGTGGAGTTGACGCTGCATTAACACTGGTTTAATTGAGGGCAGAATCTGGTCATTTATCTGACACTGGAGACCCTATCATCCCATTGATTAGCCTGTAGAACATCCTGCTGATTTCTGAGCATCTGTTCCTATGCTGAGCCTATCACAGTTGTATCTGAGCACTGTGCAGAGGTGTCAAAGGGAAGGTGTGAGGGGTTATCTTAATATGCAGTGGTGCTTAGGTGCTTTGGTGTTGGGCAACAAGAACCTGCATATGTAGCTTGTGTAAAATGAATCTGGGTTGGGCTTGAGCTAGCTGCATTATGACCTTGTGGGTGTGAGCTCTTTGCACTTCCACGCAGAAAACATGAGCCCCTCTGCCTGGTGGCTTGCCACACCAGAGGCATGGGCTCGGAGTCATACAGAGGATGCAGAGGTCTCTGCTTTGTGTGCTGGCATGCCAGTGATATAGGCTCTCTGACCATTTCCTTGCTCCCCTGGGCCAACCTAGAGTGGAAGTGCTATGGAGGAAGCGTGCTCATCTCTGGGAGGAAAAGGTTGTGGGTGGAGTACTTTGTATCACTCAACAGTGAAGCCTCTCATTGAAAAAGGAGCCGTGCTGACAAGTCCCAAAGGGAACTGCATCCTCTTTCTCCTCTAGCTTGTTTCACACTCTGAACCTCAGCCTGGTGGGGTTAAAGCAGGGGAAAGTGGGGTGAATGGGGAAGGATCCTTGAGGATCTGCAGACCTTTTGCTGGAGGGATAGCATAAGAAAACAACCTGCGCTTGCCTCTTGGAGAGGTTTGACTTGCTAATCCTTCAGAGGTGAATTCTCCAAGCAGACAGCCAGTCCCCCTCTGACTTGTGTGAACAGCTGTGGGGTTGTGGGAGCCTGCACACTGGAAAACACTCTCCGAATTCTTTTCCTTCCCTCCAGGTCTAGCACAGCAGTGGAATAATCTGTGACATTAAGACAGCGGGAAGTGGAAGTGACTGAAAAATAAAATAACATTCTCAGGAAATAGCACTGTGCACTTTTCTGCTCCCAATTGGGAAAAGACAACACTTCATTCAACTACATGAAGCCCATCACTGGTTCCCGCCTGCTAATAACTTCCCCCGTTTCCCTGTGCTCTGCCGTCTGCCCCACAGGCAAGGGAGTACTTGGAACTGGAGTCTGGTGAGGCGCATTTAACAGTGTGCACTTTGGAATAACACCTGGCAAAACAATTCCATGGGTTTAAAGCTTCTGTGAAGGGCCGCGGTTGGGTTGTTTTAATTTTTTTAATTCTTACAGTTCCATTCTGCAGGAAACCCAAAACACCTTCAAAGTCCTGTTTTTATGGATGCTGCTGCTTTTACAAATGTATCACAGCCCACTTTTTCATGATGTCCCAAATCCAGTGTGTAATGGATCAAAGCGAGACCTTCGGAGACAAGCTGACCACTCAGACAGGTGGTCTTCATATTCATAGAGGAGTTTTTAAATTCTCCCTCCCCTTCTCAATACTATTAAACCTCTGGATGCAAGCACAGCCTCTCTAGACAGGTGTCTGAGGGAGGACGGCTAGTCTTATATTTCACTTTTCATTTGTCTTTAAGGGGCACGAAAGCGCAACAGAGTCAATGAGTTCAACTGATTTCCCCCTCCTTTTCTTTTATCTGGTGTGACATTCTTCAACCAGTCGGACTTTAACTCGCTGGAAAAAAAATTTTTTTTCTACCAGGAAATATAATCTTAATCCCAGAGGAGCTGGTTCTCATTTACTCTGATACCCCTTTGCACCGCGGTGTCTGACAGTGTTAAAAGGGCTGAAGCGGTGTAGTGGAGCTTTAATGTGAATGAGAATTCTTCGCTCAGTGTGTTTCTAGATGCATTTGAATGTTATAAGTACAGAGGAGGGAGGGGAATTGCTTAGGGTGGTGAAAAGGTAGAAACAAGAGTCATGGGTTGCACTGAGAAGTAAAATGTAGACTAAATATGAGGAAAAAAATTGCAGATGTTTTAGGCTCTAGAACAGCCTTCCAAGAGTAATGGTGATGGAGATGCTATTGTTTGGGACATTTAAAACTTGACCAGACAAAGCTCCAGAGAACAATTCATGTACTGACAAGAAGGCAGATTGTGGCAACAGGTCTCGTCTCACTGTGACCAACTGTGTAAATGATCTCGATCAAAGTGTCTGAGAAATCGCCTTTTGGAAATTCTAGTGACTGTGCACACACCTGGTGACCTCACGAGATGCCCTGAAATTTTTTTTCTCCTCCCAGCAAAGCCGGTAACAAACTTCTTCACAAACAACTTGAACAGCCCCCCTCCTCCAGCCCAGACACACACGCACACAAATCAATTTAATACATAGGTCCGATGAACCAAGGTTAGTGGGACTGGCCTTAAGCAACTTAATGCTGGCAATAAGATTCTTAGACTTTAAATCCTCAAAAGCAGATTATCCTCTTTGTTTATGTATAACTGGGATTTAAAAATAAGCAAGGAAAACTTTGGATAACTGGAGTCCTCACCCACAGATCTGCGGCATTTGGTGCCTGCTGTAGTTGTCTGAATCTTAAACAATGCGAAGGAGTCGATGCCGCCTACGGATCTTGAGATTCCCTGAGAATTTCCATGTACTGTTTTGCGTGCCCACAGTTTCAGCTCTGGTGGGCTCATCTATGGCTTCCCACAGCCACTCTGTAATCTTGTGGTCCCATTCTAATGTAGGACCCAGCAAACTGCTCTCTGTAATTACAGAGCATGCAGTGCTGAAACATTAGCTCTTTGACCTATTATAGTGTCACTGCAGGGATTCCTTGGTGCCTAGTCCCAGTTCCAGTAGCCAGTGCTGGTATATTTCAGCGGAGACAATACTTCATTTGGCACTTGGGGTACAGACAGTTGCCCAAAGCCATTTTCAGCAGAGCCGTAGATACACTGCCCTTGATCCACTCACATTGTGCGGATTCTGGGCTAGATCCTCAGCAAGCTTCAATAGAACTATGCTGATTTACGCTAGCTGAGGATCTCAATGCCCAGGGCTAAGGCATAATCTGGCTCCAAATTTACAGTACTATTAATACTGTACTATTATCAATACCATTGTATTAAGATATTTTAGCTTTGCATTTAAGACCAGCTGTAGGTGTGAAGGCAATCCCTACTAGGTTATTTGTGGTGTGTGTGTGTGTGTGGTGGGGGAGGGTCCCAGACCTGACTCCTCCTGTTTGTGATACACATGGCTTCAGGTTGTGACCTTGCATCATTACACAGTGATGGAATGTCATTTGTTCACAAGGCTGTGTTGCCGTAGTGAAGGCTCAAAAGGATAACCAACCTATTTAGCAGGTAGGATACAAGAGAGCTGTGTGAAAATCAGGGCGGTCCCATGAACATTCAGGAGTGGTGACTCCACTCTGTGTGGCTCCTCTCATCATGTGACGGCAAGGGTTATAGGTGCCTAAAGCTGGGCCTGATGGCTTTGGATCCTAAATCCTTTCTGATTGTTGTAATCTGAGCACTTGCCCCTTGTGAAATGAACTAGCTAGTTCATTCATGAATTACACAAATGTCTGTGTACCTGAGAGAGAGAGGGTGGGTGAGGTCATATATTTTGTTGGAGCAACTTCTGTTGGTGGAAGGGACAAGCTTTTGAGCTTCACAAAGCTCTTCCTGAGTCCTGGAGAAGGAGTGTCCAAGCTAAATACAGAGTGGGACAGATAGTTAAGCATAAGAAGTTCACGAGTGTTGTAGGAAACAACTTAACATGAAGAGGGCAGTTCACACATCTGCAGTTGTAGGACAATGGAGGGTTAGAAGGCTGCAGGGTATGTTCCAAGTTGTTTTAATGGGACATAAAATCAGTGTCTCTGTTAAGTCCATGGTTTTAGTGTCCAGCAGAGTTACGAATTTAAGGGCACATCTACACTGAAAACACTGCATCCGCACAGCTGCATTGCTGTAGCACTTTAATGAAGATGCTGTAAGTCAATAGAAGAGAGCTCTCCAGTTGGTGTGGTTAACCCACCTCCCCAAGAGGTGGTAGCTATACCAGTGGAAACACTGTCTACATGGGCCTTAGGTTGATATAACTACGTTGGTCAGGTGTATGGATTTTTCACACCCCTGAGTGATGTAGTTATACTGATGTTGGTCTGTAGTGTAGACTGGATCTCAGTTCCCAGGCTCATCTTTTGAAAGTGTTGTGCAGGTTCCTTTGAGGATGAGGACTGAGAGGTCGATTATGGAGTGATCGCTTTGTGAAAAGTGCTCACCCACAGGTGATAGGATGTTTTGGTCTTTAATCATGTCCCTGAGTTCATTTAAGAGCGTAGTGGTTGTCTATGTACCTGTTCTCTCTGTTGTTTGATGAGTGTTTCAGAGTTTGCTGAAGTCTATTTGTATTTGGTGTCCTAGAGTTTGGCAGCATGGCAAGTGCCTTCCCCATCAGGCTTTCTGCAGTTGCTTCTTCCTGTTCTATCATTGTGCATCCCTCATTCCTCCAGCCAAAAACAAACTTCCATACCCTTCCCATTCTGTTGTACCCTCAGTTCCAATGCATGGTTTGTTTTTAGAATTATTGAATAAACAAGCAAAAGTGATGGAATGATTTCATAACCAGTTAACAGTGCTGCCTAAGTCCCAGTTCAAAACAGGATGCAGTGCAGCTGTGACCTATAAATTGGGGGCCCTCAACACATAATTGAGAACTAATGTGCCACAAGGCATAGATGCAGATACAATATATAGGAGGCAGCCTGATTTTCTGTAACTTGTATGGTCATTTATACCTGTGTGAATGGCAGACTGGAGTGAACTGGACTGAGGCTTTGGAGATTTGGATTCTGTTCCTGGCACTGCCCTGATCTACTGTGTAACCTTGGTCAAATCATTTCACCTCTCTGTTTCCCCTATGACTTTCATTTGACTTCTCTGTTTGGACTGTAAGGAATGTTCCCTTAACACAATGGGGCCCTGATCTTGCCTGGGACCGCAAGGCTCCTGTAATAAAGATAATAATAAAAGTAATCATGTAAAATGCTAATTACCGAATCAGTATGGCAAGGTTTTATAGAGACATGACTCACTTTTGGGGGGTGGGGAGTGGCAGGGAACCAATAGTTTTCTCATTGAAAAAAGCATTTTGGGGGCTCAAAAAACTGTTTGTTGAATTTGGGGAAAGGTTTTGGATGATTAAAAAAAAAAGATGAAACTGGGTTTTGAACAGATGTTTGGCCAACAAACCCCCCCCACCCCAAGCCCCCCAAAACACCAAAGAGAGGGTGAAAAACATCCGAAATGGTTGATCTGAAACAAAAACATGGAAGAAAATAATATCAAATTGACTGAAAACTATGTATGTATGTATTTGATTTTCATTGCGACAAAAACTTGTAACTTGAGCTGGATTTTTTTTCTTTCCACTTGCTGCTGCACCCTCCCCCAACTGAAACATGCATTATTTATGCAGCCCTAGTTTTATACTCACATTGCACAGGTGTAAATGACTATACCAGCTCTAACAGTGGAAAATCAGAATCGCACACTCTTTCTGTGTGTGTATATTTGTATAAGCTAGTTGAAAAAAACTTCCATGGAACCATTTTCCATTGCAAAACATAGTTTCACTGAAATTGAAATAGTGTTGATTTCACCAAAATTTCATTTAAGAGAAGAACCAAAAGAAAGGCCCAACATTCTCAGAATGAAAAGTTTTGATTTTACATTTTGAAACTACTCTTTTCTATGAAGAGTCAATATGGCTTTTGTAAAGGGAAATCATGCCTCACTAATCTATTAGAATTCTTTGAGGAGGTCAACATATAGGTGGACAAGGGTGATTCAGTGAATGTAGTGTAGTTGGACTTTCAAAAAGCCTTTGACAAAGTCTCTCACCAAAGGCTCTTAAGCAAAGTAGGTAGTCATGGAATAAGAGGGAAGGTCCTCTCATGGATCAAGAGCTGGTTAAAAAGGAAGCAAAGGGTAGCAATACCTGGTCAGTTTTCACAATGAGGATAGGTAAATAGTGGGGTTCTCTAAAGATCTGTATTGGGACCAGTGCTGTCCCCCCCGCTCATAAATGAGCTGGAAAAAAGTGTAAACAGTGAGGTGGCAAAGTTTGCAGGCGGTACAAAATTACTCAAGTTAGTTAAGTCCAAAGCAGACTACGAAGAGTTACCAAGGGGTCTCACAAAACTGGGTGACTGGGCAACAAAATGGTAGATGAAATTCAGTGTTGGTAAATGCAAAGTAATGCACAGTGTGAAACACAGTCTCAACTATCCATACAAAATGATGGGGTCTTGAAATCATTGTCGATGCAGTGGCGGTCAAAAATGTTAGCTGAATGTTTAGAACCATTAGGAAAGGGATAGATAATAAGACAGAAAATATAATGCCACTATATAAGTACTTGCATATGGCATAAAATTCTGGTTGCCCCTGCTCAAAAAAAGGTATATTAGAATGGGAAAAGGTGCAGAGAAGGGCAACAAAAATGATTAAGAGTGTGAAACAGCTTCCATATGAGGAGAGATTAAAAAGATTGGGACTTTTCATCTTAGAAAAGATAGAGCTGGGGGGGAGTGGAGGTCTGCTAGAGGTCTATAAAATGATGAATGATGTGGAGAAAGTGAATAGGGAAGTGTTATTTACCTTTTCACATAACACAAAAATTAGGGGTCACCCAATGAAATTAATGGGCAATATGTTTAAAACAGTCATAAGTAAGACTGCGAGTTTGTCATGGGATGGAGATCACAGAAGTCATGGATTCCGTGACTTTCCGGGACCTCCATGAACTTCGGTAGCGGCTGGTGCGGTTGGCCAGTCTTATATTTCTAATTTTTAAAGTTTTCTGTTACGTTATATGTTATAATATACAGTTTATATAAAGACAAAATCAAAATGAAATATTTCAATTTAAAACAATTCCCCCCCCCATTCCAAATTTTTGTTCTCAGAGAATTTGTGAGTTTTGTTCCAAATTGAAACAAAGCCAAATTTGGAAATCTGTCCTTCACAAAACAGAATTTCCATCCTCCTCACAGCCCTAGTGTGTAGTTACCCAGTATGTGAGACTGTATGTACCTGTATCAATACACCATGTGCTATGCACTATAGTTGCTCTAAAGGCAACATAGTCCAGTGGATAGGGCACGTTGGGTCTGTTCTCAGCTCTGCTGCTGGACTAGTGGTGAATGCAGTTCAAGTCACTTGAGTTCTTTAACCTTCAATTTCTGTAGCTGAAAATCTGTGCTTGTGGCAGGTAAGCATCAGAGTACTGATAGCATGTGTTAATAAATGAAAAATCTCTATATATGTATTAGATTTAGTCTCCTCTCTACTGGAATAGGAATTTTAAAATCTGTTTGTTTTAAGAAGAGAACTTCCTTAAATTAAAAAAAGAAAACAAACCCCCAAGCAAATAAGTAAATCAGTCCCATGCAGATACACAAATCGCTTCCTTGTAAATAGGAGCCCCGGAGCAGATGTTGACAGAGTTTAGGGAGATCACCCACTTTCATGTTAATGGTTTCAACCTGTTAATCTGAAAATGCTGTATTCCAATCTTCAGCCAGTTTTTAAATAGAAAGTCGAGAGAGAAGCTCTGTTTGTCTAGAGAAATGGGAGGCTGCGCCAAGTTTGAGATAATACCGTTTGCTGGAGTGTCTGCCCAGCAATGACAGAGAAGCTTTCAAGAAATGTAACTTTTCTTCACAACATAAAAGTTTTCCGAACAGCCCGGTCTCTGGATTTTGGCTTTAAAGGTGACTTTTTCAATCAGGCAGATAAATGCTTACTTTAATGGATGTAAGGGGGGAAAAAAGTGGCAGCTCAGACAGAGAAGGCCCCTTGTTTCACCTTAACTGCCAAACCAGTGATCCTGACCCACCATGATTGTCTGTAAAAGGAGCTGCTTGAAAAGACTGAACTGGTTGACACTCGTGGCTTGTTCCTCTGGGAGGCGGGGATCAGACTGTAATGACAGGTACAACAGGACGGTGATGACAGATTAATTCAGACAATATTCTGAGGTTGCCCGTGGCCCTTAGGCTGTCATCGAGCATTTGGCAGGACCTCTGGCTATAGGGGGAGTAAATAGGTCTTCAGCAGTACGGTACCAACGAGTGATGTAATGAGGGTAGTTCAGGTTAGATTAATAAGGGGGCAAGGAACGAGGGAAGTCTCTCTACAATGAGTGAGTCAATTCATGGGTCTGCTGTGCTTTGCTCAGTCTCCAGTATTACAAGGAAATAGATTTATGGGAGCAGAAAATATGAAACCGTGGTAAAAAGAAGAAAGGATTTCCACCAATTTAAAACAGGGATTGATTTTTCAGCTGTATTGAGCCCCTCCAGGCTCCCACTGACTCTCTTCGGAGTTGTGAGGGCTCAGCACTTCTGTACACCAGGCCTATCCTGCGTTTGTACTTGTCTAGCATCTTTTACTTATGGATCTCAAAGTATTTTGCCAGATCTTCCACCCCTTGTTGCCAAAGGAAATTTAATTGGTTGATTATTTAGGCTCCAGAGCATCCCTGCGAGGTAGGTAAGTCACAGTATTCCTGTCTGCACATGGCAAAATGGGACCTTGGCTCCAGTTCTGCTCTCAGTTACACAATATAAATCTAGAGTAACTTCACTGGAGTCAAAGGGAGTTATTCTGGATTTACACCTGTGTAACCAAGATCAGTATCTGGTTCAGAGAGAAAGGTGACTGGATTCTGTCAAAGTCTTACGGTGGGTCCATGGCAGACCTGGGAAGAGAGCCCAGTAATCCTGGGTCACAGTCCCCTCACTCTGTTGGTGAATACTCCACTCCCCCAGCATGCACACAAGGCCTCAGCTTTTAGCGCAGGCCCGTTGTCTTCCATAGAGCAGAGGGGCGCTGGTAGGATGTGCTGGCTATGTCTGGCGTTCTAGCAAGTGCTGCTGCTTCTGCAGTCTCAGCTGCATCCTCTGATACACGCACACATGCCAGTGTCATTTGAAAAAAATCCACATCTCACATATCTGTATGACCCAGAGAGATCAGAGGAAACCTTGGGCCAAGGGCGCTGCCCTGCAAAGACGCCATCCAGGTTATCCTCATGTACTAGTGGCTTTGACAAGTTAAATAGGGGCTGAGATTAAATATGAATGGGGCCTATGTTGGAAAGATCAACCTTGGAGACCACTTAAAAAAAAAAAGTTATGTCAACAAAAAGGTCACGTGATTAAGGAGAAAAGAATCTAGGCATGTGGGCTGTGGCTGCTGCTGCTGCTACTACCATCATAACATTGCAGCAGAGTGAATAGGAGGGGTAGAAATGAGTCCTGGAAACATACAGGGCAAAATCTGTTACAATGCAACCATTCTGGTGGGGGCAGGGCGAGGAATTTTAGGGGTGCTGCTCCTAGGGTGGGGAACTGCAGCTGCGTAAACGTAGCATCACTTTAGGTTTCCTTAATAGCTGGGCTTCCCAAAGAACATATAAATCTCCTTACGCCGAAGCAATTGACATGTGAGGCAATTAGTGGATCCTTTCCCTGTGTTGACAGATATCATGTCTCTCTCAAGTTATTAATTACTAAGTTGTTGAACACAGTCTATCCCATTCATTATCATTATTTATAATCGGTGATTTGTCTGATACTACTCACAGCAGCAGGGCCAAGCTACCACTAGCATTCATCTCTGGGAAATACAGGCAAATACATCCTGGGCACATACAGGCACTGGTTATATGTGGACCAAACTCTGTTCTCCATTGCATCCATATGAATATGAAGTGACTTCAGCAGTCACTCCAGATTTATACCAGTGTAACAGAGCAGAATTTGGCCCATTGTTTTTGTTGTTTCAAAGGAAAGTTCTTTGCAAGTGGTTTTTTTTGTTTTGTTTTGTTTTGATTTTTTTAAGGAGTTAATACTAAAAGAAACCCAGTTAGTGTATCCATCTTTAGCTGGGAAGTGCATTATAAGTAGAAGATGAAATGCTTCGCTCCACTAAAGTAGTGTAAATCTGGACTGATTTCAGCAGAGCCTTTCCAGATGTACCCAGGGTGCAGTCTAGGTTACTACAAGGTGGCCAGAACATTTTGGAGGAAATGAAATTTCATTGGCATATGCTGTGTTGCCAGAGTTGAAACATTGTGATGAAAATGTTGGGAAGGGAGAGAAGATGGACACGCTGATACTCTATAGCCTTGTGGTTAAGGCACAGGCCAAGGAGTCACAGGCCTGACTCGGGCTTGTGCTGCAGGGCTAAAAATAGCAGTGTAGACATTTGAGTATATGTCAGGTCAGGCTGTGCCTGCCACTGTCATTCGAGTAGACAGTATTACTTGTGGTTCATCAAACCCACTGCCTTGTGGGTAGCCCCGGAGGGCGTAAGGCAGAACACACAACACATGACCTATACACACAGATCTTTATCAGCATACTTTTGTATGGGAGCGAGACACGGACCTTATACTCTCATCAGGAAAAGAGGCTCAACATCTTTCATATGTGTTGCCCTCATCGAACCGTTGGAATCTCGTGGAGGGACAGAGTCACCAACACTGAGGCGCTCAACCGGGCCAGCATACCCAGCATGCAAACACACCTCAAACAGACGCCTCCGCTGGCTTTCGCACGTGTGCCGAATGAATGACGGGCGCATCCCAAAGGATGTCCTCTATGGCAAATTGGCATCTGGAAAAAGACCTAAAGGATGCCTCAAATTGTGTTTCAAGGATTTGTGCAAGCGAGACCGCAAAGATATGGACATGGATGTGGATAACTGGCAAGATCACACTTAGGACCACAGCCTTTGGAAAAAAGAGCTTAACAAAGGTGTCCGGAGTTATGAGAGGAAGCTGTCCGGCTTAGCAGAGGAGAAAAGAGCCCAAAGGGTTGAAACATTAACTTTAAATGTGGGGCAGAGATTGTCTCTCTTGAGTGGGTCTCTTCAGCCATATTCGCAGCTGCCATAAAACCAACTGAGTAAATTCTTTACCTCTCAGGGGTGCATACGCATGTTCTCTCGAGATTTAAGGATGCTAGACGTTTGAGGTCAGGTTAGAGCCTAGGCTCTAAGACCCTCTCCCCCCTCACTGGGTTTCAGATCCTCGGCTCCAGCCCAAGCTCAAATGTCTGCACTACTATGTTTAGCCTTGCAGCACGAGCCTGTTGACACAGGCTCTGAGACTCGCTGCTGTGGGCCTTCTTTTGCTGTGTAAACATACCCTCCGACTGAAGTCTCTGCTTCTGCTTGATACAGAATGATCCAGGGCAAAAACAACTGCTTTGAATCAGACAGAACAGGGACTTGAACCTGGGTCTCCCACAGCCCAAGATGCCGCCCTTGCCAATGCACATCCCCTGTTCCTGAATAAAAAAAGCTCAGGCTTTGATCCAAAAGCAGACACTTTAACACAACTCCATTTTTGTGAAAACAGTTTGGCTTCGTTCCAGTGCGGAATGAAAACAGATTTCGAAACTTTGAAAGTTGCCATGAAACAAAGTGTCAGGCTCCAGTCACCTCTTGTTACTACATTAGAACCACAAAGTTCACGCACTGCTTCCTGGAAGAGTGCGCGCTATCTTCTTTACAAGACAGATCCTGCGTTTATGTGCATGCAATAAAACTGTTTATCATCTGAAAGAATGCTCCTTGGTCAATTATCACTGACTCTAGCTAGAACATCCCTTATCACAAATATGGGCCAACAACATACACTAGTAAGGCTGCCTCTGGTGGCATAATATTTTAGTATAAATGGGTATGTATTAAAACATCAAATCTAAATCCTCCTCATTTTGAGGGGGAGAGGAGGGTTAGGATTTATGTTGCTGGATCCAAACCCACACCTATGGTTTTGATTCTGGATTAGATCCTATTCTGGAGCGGCCTGTTTTCTGGATTCAGTTTGGACGGTAGTCAGGAGAGTAGGAATTTAATGAAACCAGCTGATCATGTGAGATTTCCACCGTTCGGGATGGTGTAAACCTAGTGAGAATAGCTCATAAGAGTCCAGTAACATCATACTCAGTTCTGAGTCCTAGCCTTGGTTTGATCACAGATCCTAGCCAAAACCAATCTGGAACCAGAAGCAAACTCTACCCTTCTGCTTAGATGACAAAACTGTGGGCCTGGGGCTATAAGAAATTCTCACAGACTTTTGGCACAACAGCAATCTAGTGCATCATCAGCATTTTCAGCATTGGATAATTGAGATGCTTCCAAAACTGATTTCAGAGCCAAGCAGTGCAGCGTCCCTGGCTGCTGTGCATGGCAACATTTTGCATTGAGTGTTGAAGCATTTTGTGGCATGTTAGTGAACTGAAAGGTATGTCACACAAAGTCTTTTTGGCATGGTGTGTCTCTTAAGCTGTGTCACGACACTGCTACAATGCATGTGTATGACATGTCATTTCACTGACATGCATACCACAGAATGCTGTGGCCCCTGTCAACATATGTCCTTTAAACTTGGTCCTTGTCCTTGGTCAATAGGCATTTTATATGGATCTGAGGCTATCTAGGTCCAAAAATAAACATTGCCTTATGGATAAAGGCCCCTTAGTCTGACCCCAGGGCTAAGCTCCGAAGAGCCTTCCTTCCACCACTTCCTCTTAGACTTAAAGATTTTCACCTCTTTGCTGTGGAGTGCATGAAATTCCCAAGCTGTCTGTAACCACAGGGGTTATAGCAAAGCAAGTAACTCGCTCAAAGGGCTCAATCCTACTCCCGTTGAAGTCTGTGAGAATTTTTGTCATTGACATCAGTGGGTGCAGAATCTGGCCTATAAGTTTAGTAGCAGATCCAACTGCTCCAGACAGCATGATGTGGCATAGAACTCACCACTAATCCTGCGCTTAGTCAGAGCTTGGCCTGAGTCTGTCCCTAAGTGTTTGAGGTGTGGGGTGTTTGGTTGGCTAATGCCATCCACTTTGCAAACCTCCTGTTTGTGGCTTTTCCCTCACAAAAGTTGACATCCTGGGGACCTGATGATAGGAAGCATGGTTGATGTTGTGCTTAAGGTGCTGAATGGAAGCTCAGGAGAGTGGGGATCTGCTGCACACTGCCTGTATGATCCTGGATGAGACACAATCTGTTTGTGCCTCAACTCCCCCTCTGTATAATGGGGATAATAGTGCTTCTTTTCTCCCTCCGTGTCTTTCATGTCTATTTAGACTTCAAGCTGTTGAAGGCAGAGACTAATTTAGTTGTCACAGGGAGTGATCCTTACAACTTTCAAATAGTTTGGAATTGGAGATGCCTTACATCAGTGGTTTTCAAACTTTTCTTCAACTAGATCCCCAGAAAAAAATTGTTGATGCCCGCAACCCAACGGAGCTGGGGATGAAGGGTTTGGGATGTGGGATGCACTCAGGGCTGGGGCAGAGGGTTAGGGTGTGGGGGTGAGGTCTGCTCCCATTGGCTGGTTTCTGGCAAATGGGAGTGCGGCGCCGGTGCTCAGGGCAGGGGCAGTGCGCAGAGCCCCGTGGCCCCCCCACCTAGAAGCCAGACCTGCTGCTGGCCACTTCCGGGGCACAGCGCGGTGTCAGAAAAGGTAGGCACTAGCCTGCCTTAGCTGGGCAGCACCATGGACGGGGCATTTAACTTTCCGGTCAGCAGTGGTGACCAGAGGAAGGCGACCGAGTACGTGACATGCCGTGACCCAGTACTGGGTTGCGACCCACAGTTTGAAAAACGCTGCCTTAGATAACTTCCCAAACTTTCTCTGTAGTCCTTCCACTAAAATCTCTGCACCAAATCCTCGTGCCACTGGAGTGAGGGGCTTTCCATTTTATGAATGTGCCAGCTGCCTTTTTTTCTTTCCATGGTCAATCTATGAAGTTCGTCTCAGAGCATGCTGTCCTGGTGGGTTTAATACAATTAGAAACTAGGTGTCATGAGTAGATCATGAGAAAATGCGGTCACAGAAGGTGGCTCTTAGTTATCATAGTTTCTCCTAATCTAAAATACGGCTTTTAGAAGACAACCCCCAAAACAAACAAACAAAAACCCAACAGCTACAATGCCCAAGCGATCTCAGTGTAGAATCTGTGGCCAGCCTCGCCTGCGTTTGCATTCTGGGGCTCTAGTGGTATTTCAGTTTGGGCCTCGCTTTGTTCTTTCTTATCATCCTTGTTTTCGCCCTTGTCACCTGGCCATTCCCAGGAAGAACCAGAAGGGTGAATGCATTTAGCCGCAACTCTTGCAAAACCTCACTGATGGCACATCTGCATTCTGCTGGACCTCTGTTTTTCTTCTTTTCTTTCCATAATCAACTAGGGACCGGGTGGGCGTATGGCTAAAAGACATGAATGATCTGATTTAATGGGGGGAAAATGCATTTTAGTGAAATCTCTGCCTTCCGTACAAACATATCATCATGGCTCCTCTAGGTGATTTTTAAAATCCCACTAGGAACTTATCTGCCTCTTTAGCACCTAAATAATTTTAAAAATCTCAGCTTAAGTGGCTCCAACATCTGACTAGGTGGGTATTTCTATCAAGTCTTCTGTCTGGGATTCATTTTAAGTGAAGAAAAAATAGTATGTTGAACAAGACGTGATTGTTGGCCAGTAACTACAAGGGATGGGACCAGCCCTTGTTTTCTAAAGCTAACTTAATTAGATCGTACACCTGTCCCTCTTATGTGGTAATTTATATGGGGAAGCCACTGCTGAACATGTACCTGGCCAGATTCTGAGATAATTTACATTGGTGTAATCTGGAATGTTTCCAATACTTTATTGGAATCACTCCATTTTATGCCAGTTTAGCCAATCTTAGAGCTGGCCCTGGGTGTTCCAGTTGGACATAACTGTGTGAAAATAAGGAAGAGCCTTTGTTACTTGGTGAAAGTTGAGAACCAACTTCAAAGAGAGAGTGACAGAAAGCCTCCATCTTTATGCTCAAGATTGTCACATGCAACACAGAGACCTCTCTGGGTAAATCCCAAATTGCTGGAATTCCTGTAGCCTCAGCAAACCCTGTCTAATCTCTCCCGGTCCCTCACATATCGCCTCTGAATGTTTTCAATGAGTTCCCAGGCCTCGTGCTTTCTTGCTCCTGATAACTAGCCATTGCTGGGATGCCAGCAGCGCTGCATTGCATAGTTCAGCTATCAACTTAAATATAACAAGATAAAGGGAATGGTTTAGAGTGAATATCTGTGGTAATTTAGATGTCAGGGATACACAACACATTTTCTCGAGCAAGTATTTTAAATGGATCTGAGTCAGTTTTGAAAAGATAAGAGTTGGCTTTTTTGATAGCATGCTGTCCATAGCTATATAATGCAAACATTCCTTCAGGACCACAAATAGCCTCTTACAGCAAGGGATATATTTCAAATTGTTCTTAAATGGCAGGAAGTCATATCCTGCACTTCCAGACATACGATTAGCGCTTTAAAAGGTCTTGGTAAATAAATGTAGCAGTGTAGTTGTAGCTGTGTTGGATATTAGAGAGACAAAGTGGGTGAAGTATTATCTTTTTATTGGACCAACTTGATGAGAGAGAGAGAAGCTTTCGAGTCACACAGAGCTTTTCTTCAGGTCTGGGAAAAGGTTCTCCTAGCATCACAGCAAAATGCAAGCTTGGTAAATAAATGTCACACAGGGCTAGATCTTCAGAAGAAAACCTGTTTATGGGAGTGCTAGTGGGAGCTGAGCATTTTTCAAAATCTGGTCCTGAGCTCTTTAGAAAATCTGGCCCATAATAAGTGAAATGTGACACCCAGGTTAAAGGATCTGTTGATGTGATCAAGCAATTACAGAATCACAGAAATCAAAGATGGAAAAAGGATTCTTAGGCCATGCCTATGTCCCTGCCAGTGCAGGACTGTTCCCTGCAGTGTATTCTCACTTACTTTTGTCTAGTCCAGTTTAAGTGTGTCAAGTGATGGAGCTTCCACCACTTAGGAGACCATTGCACTTTCAGATAGATCTTGTTGTTATAAAGCTTTCTTGATATTCCGCGTATGTTTTCCTTTACCTTAATTATTAGACTGCAAATAATTAATTTCCACATTAAAGTTGGTAGGAGATACCTTCATGCCCAAGTGGAGAGAATGGATCCCTCAGAGTCTGTGAGGCAAAAAGTGGGATGAGGTGGCTTTGTCCAGTGCCTGTGCCCAGCTATTGAACAGTAAAATGCCACCCTGGAGTAGGTTTTTCCATCATGGCCATTAATGTAGAGATTTCTGTTCATGTGCAGTAGGTATGATGCCTTCATGGCTTAAACAGATAGCTTGATTTCTAATGCTTGTTACGAAGAATGATGCCTTGTTGGGCCAGGGCTGAGAGCCTAAGGACTGTGAGTTTAAAAGGAGAGACACAGTTGTCTAGCACAGGGGTTCTCAACCTTTTTCTTTCTGAGGCCCCCCCCTCAACATGCGATTAAAAACTTCACCACTCATTTGTGTCACAACTGTTTTTCTCCTATAAAAGCCAGGGCCGGCATTAGGGGGATATCAAGCAGGGCAACTGCCATTGTCCCAAGCCACAGGGCACTCTGCAAAGCTACAGTGGTCAGGCTTCGGCTTCCACCCCAGGTAACAGGGCTCAGGGCCCCAAGCTTTGGCCCCAGGCTTCGGCCCCATGCAGTGGGGCTTGGGCTTTCTGCCCTGGGCCCCAGCAAGTCTAATGCTGGCCCTGCTTGGTGAACCCCCTCAGATCTGTTCATGGCCCCCCAGGGGGCTCCTAGACCAGTGGTTCTCAATCAGGGATCTGTAGTTAGAGCAGGGGTGTGGGAGCTGAGGACTTCTAGGTTCCATTCCTGACTTGGTCACTCATTTGCAATGTGGTCATGGGCATATTTCTTAACATATTTGGGCCTCAGTTTCCCCATTTGTAAAACGAGTCTCAAAAGATGTATTCCCCTCCCCTATCTTCCAGACAGGGTGTTGCGGGTATCAATGTTTATAAAGTACTTGGAGCTTCTTGGATGAAGGGTTCTAACTAGATGCCCATCCTGCTGATATTCTCTCATTGTTTCCTTGAACTCCTCTGTATCCATCTGTCATCTCTTGTCTTAGACTCAGACTGTGAGCTCTGTGAGGCAGGGACTGTCTTTTGGTTTTGTGCTTGCACAGCGCTTTGCACCATGGGGGCCTGGTTCAGGACTGAAACCCTAAGGACGATGGTCATACGAATAGGAAATAATAATAATATGGGCCATGATGGCACTAATCCAAGCTTTCATCCTGGGTCCCTAATTCAGAAAAAAGATGCCCATGGTGTGGAAGTGATTTGCCCATACTCCAACTAGGGGGAGGATTTGGCAGGGAGGAAAGGATTGTAGCCACCTCCTCCATTCATGGAGACAACTCTCCACCATTAATGGAGTGGGATCAGCATCAGCTTTGGAGGCAGCTGCTCGCCTGCCCTTCCTAACTGGTGATATATGCTCCTTAAATGAATGCAATCTTCAGTTTAGGTGCAGCACTTCACCTAACAGTGCTATGCTGAGCTGCCAGGCCTGGAAAAGGGCGGAAAACCATCCCAAAAGCTGTAGTGGAGCAAAGGAGAACATTGGGGATGGGGGTGGCGGGAGGAGAAATCTAAGGACATTCCTCATCACAATACTCAGTGGCACAGATTTTCCTTTTACAGCTATTTCTAGGTCTGCTTTATAGCAGATCCATTCAGCTTTTATTGGTATATAGTACACTACGTAGTAGCAGCCACTGCTGTCTGCACAGCTCTTAACATGATACCCTGCCAGATGGCAAGAATATAAACCTGCATTTGTACCCTGGGATTGATAAAAGTTTTTTGCTGTTGTTGCCCCTGTAACATTGTCACAGATGTGAGGCTACTACATGCTGGCTCTCATCTCCACAACAGCGGCTTATATAAATACAGCACAGTGCCCCTTTCATAACAATATAATGAATGCATTCCTTAAATCCCAGGAATAGCCGTGCGCTGGGGAGGATGCTCTGTAAGCTTTTTCCATAAGCCTTTTGGGCAAAGATTGAGCAGGAAGGGAGCAAAGCTTGCTCCTGGGACCAGATCTTCAGCGAGTGGGAATCAGCACACTTGCGCTCACTTGCACCAGATTCAATGTGAATCCCAAGAAGGAGGGAAATTTGGAGACAGTTAATAAATGTAATTTGAAAGGTTGATGGTATGATCACTTTGGATTAACCTAAAGGTGTGCAGGGGGGGCAGAAGTTTTCATGGAAGGGAACCCAGGTGAGTGGGTGGACAATGGAAGCCCTGTCCTGTCAGAGGAAAATCTGCTATAAAGCAGCTGTAACATTTAGGGGGCTATTCTTTTAACAATATAAGATGCATCATTATGGCTTAAGGTTTGTTCAAATGTATTGGCTGAATTGAGCTCTGCTTCCTCCAAATACGTTTTTCCATCTGTGTTATCCCTTTCTCCCCACATCTTCTTCCCGGTTGGCCAGGGTGTTTTTCCAGCAGGAGGCATCCCACCTTCAGGACAGGTTGGTAACCCCCATGTTTTTGATCAGTCTCCTCCATGTGGAATGGTGATCTATCGCTGCACAGGAGGAGAAGTGTGGAGAGAGTGTGCGTGCTCTTTGTGCGAGCCACAGTGTAAGTCTGCACTACAAGAGGGGAGTGTGGGGCGATGATCAGAGCAGGAGATTAAGAATCGACAGCCCTGGGGATCTATTCCTGATGCTGCCATTGATTTGTTGTGTGACTTGGGGCAAGTCCAATGCTACCCTTTGTGTCCCTCGATTTTTCCACCTGCATGCTGTTTATCCACGTTGATGTCCTTGGATGAAAAACAACATGGTTCGGATTCTGTCCCCTTTTCCCATGTAGAACAGTGTCTGACTCCATGAAAAGGCCCATCGAAATTGACAGTGGGGGCCCCATTGCAATACTGTATAAATGCATAGTGAGAGACCGTCCTTGCCCGGAAAAACATCTCTGAGTCACTGAAAGGTCAAGTGAGTTGTCCAAAGTGTCATAGAAAGATTGAGAGAGAACCAGGCCTGGATCCCAGGTCTGCTGTGGGGCTAGTCCGACTCCATAACCACAACATCACCCAGCCTTCCTCCCTCATCTGCTATGATTTTTACTAATAATTTAGCCCCATTACTATTAATCTAGCCCATTATCACTAGACTTCAATTCCTCCTAGTGCTTTTTGGAGTTATGGTCACATTGTGCTTTTAACGTGCAGCCACCAGACGTGGCCTCGGTGAAACTGTTCACTGGCTGGGATGCAGTCGGTAACATAAAAGGAGGTCAAAACCTGGCAGTTTTCGTTTATAAATAGTACTTTTCTCACATTAGTAGGGGGAGGGGAAGAGTCATTTGGTGAGATTTATAATGTCATGGTTACTTGCTTCTTGGCTGACATAGCAGGAAGAGCCCCCAGAGCATGCCAGCAGTAACCCTTGGAGCTTGAGAGAGAGACGCTCATAAAGATAACATTTTATTTATCCTCAGAGAAACAGGATGATGGGAAATGTGTGCGTTTTCCAGACAAGAAAATCGCCCCCATCTCCAGGCTCCCCTGGAACAGCTGGACTCTCTTACTCCTGTAGTCCCAAACAGTTTCAAATTCACTTCCCCAGTGCCTTCAAAGGAGTTTTTGATAAACGTATTAAACTTTACAGCCAGCCAGGGCTCTAATTGCTAGGAGGATTATGATAAGCTTTTTTCTTGTTGTTTCAAAACAATCTGTAGGCCAGCATACTAGTAGGGCGGGCACAAATCCCCTCCACAGCTTCTCCGGCAGATGGAGAGTAAGTGGGAATGCACCTCCCTCATCTGGATTTCAAACACAACCATGCTGTTAATTTATAATCTGTCCATCAGACTTTTTGTGTGGACAGAAGTTCAACACGAAGTGTGGGTTGTCCTTGGCTTTTTCATCTGCTCCATACTTATAGTTACCACAAATGCATGTTTTTTCAAAGCATGGTCCTGTTTCTTTACTGCTAAATTTAGTGGCTGTGGTCTGTTAAAAAAAAACAAAGCACCAAAAAAAAAAAAAAGTCAGAGAGGCCTTTAGTTGCACTCTAAAAATAGGAAAATCTTTGCTGCTAAATGAAGTATAACCATAAATTCAAGAAGAGTTTGCAAGAAGCCAGAGACTGGCACTAATTTCAGCTTGATCCCCCTGTTAACTTTCTTCTTAAAGGCAAACAGAACAAGTTTAACTGTATATTTTCTTGTTTTCTGTTTCTAAATATAGCTCAAGCATCTTCCATTGCTGTACATAATTAGTTGTTTTTTAATTACCTTACATTTTTCTCACAACTTTCATTGAAGGAGGATCTCAAAGCACTTTGTAAATGCTAATTAAGCTTCAGAACATCCCTGTGAGCAGCAGTATAGTCATATTGAGTGGGTAAACTGATACTCAGGGAGATGGTCAATTGTCTGAAGTTACAAAGCCAAGAATAGAACCCAAGGGTCTGAGCATCAGCAAGAAGGCAAACTGGTTCAGTGGTTAGATCACCACTCTCAGATTTGGGAGACCTGGGTTAAGTCTATGCTCTGCAGGGCCGGCTTTAGGCCGATTCCCCCGAATTGGGCCCCGCGCCCAAGAGGGCCCCATGCCCACACCTAAAAGGGAGAGCCCTCAGCCCTAAAGAATAGCTCCTTACGCGCCTTTTTAATTTTTTTACTCACCTGGCGGCGGTCCGGGTCTTCTTCGGCAGCACATCGGCGGCGGGTCCTTCACTAGCTCCGGGTCTTTGGCGGTGGGTCCTTCAGTGCCGCGGAAGACCCGGAGTAAGTGAAGGACCCGCCGCCGATGTGCTGCCGAAGACCCGGATATTCGAATCGGGCCCCGCACTTCCTAAAGCCAGCCCTGATGCTCTGCTATGGGGTTCCTGGATGACCTTGGGCAAGTCACTTAGCTTCTCTGTGCCATATTCCCGATCTGTAAAATAGGGGTGACATGAGTTCACAGGGTCCTTGTGAGGATAAATATATTAAAGATTGTGAGGTTCTCAGCATGATGGTAGTGGCAGTCAGAAGAATCCCATAGATAGATAGATTCTCTCTTCCT
This sequence comes from Gopherus flavomarginatus, assembly GCF_025201925.1. NCBI lineage: Eukaryota > Metazoa > Chordata > Testudines > Testudinidae > Gopherus > Gopherus flavomarginatus. The sequence continues at coordinate 271,772,597 of NC_066619.1, read as the reverse complement.
CCATTCTTGTGCTTCTGATGGGGGTGGTGCAAGTGCGTCTTTCAGCCACTTTTGCATTCTCCATATTCTTCCACACCCCCGATGAGGCTGACTTAAACCTGTGCTTCCCCCCCATGGATAACTGTGGGCCCTGGGAAGCAGAGTGTAGCTACAGTGCTATGCTCTCTAGCTATGGCCCCAGTCTGCTCCCCAGAGCCGCATAAAGGGGCTCTAGCGTCTGTGAGAATCAGGCTCTGAGAATCCGGCCTATCAGTCCCCTGCTAAAGGCCTCAAACCTCAGATTCTTCACTTAAGCCACATGACTTTGCTTCTCAGCTCCTTGGGGCAAGGGCCATCTTTGTGTGCTGTTTGTTCAGTGCCTAGCACAGCAGGGCCTAGACTGGAGCTCTAGACCATCACCGTGCTTCTAATAATAATAATAATCAAAATAACGACTCATTCATCGTCCATAAGCTAATGTCTTTAGGTTACTGGCCATCGCGTCGTCAAGGTAACAGATAAAAGGTCTAACAACTTTTCTCCAATGCTAAGTGGAACTGTACAGTTCTCAGGATTCTGTTATGTATGGAAAAGAGGTTTACTCAGTATTGCAGAGAGTCTCATTTGCCTTTTTCCTAGACAGACACTTTGCTTCGTTAATGATCAGTTACCTTTCAGGATGTCTGAGTGTGAGTGGGGCAGTCTAGCAAGCCAAAGGCAGCAAGTTCTTCACAATAGAAGAAGAAGGGAACATTCAGTGAAATTCTAAGGCTCCAAATTTAAAAGCAATGAAAAACAATTCTGTTTTCGCCAATGCCACACATTAACCTGTGAAACTTATTGCACAAGCTATCACTAAGGCCAAGGGTTTAGTAGGATACAAAAAAGATTTAGCCATTTATATGGATAATGGGAATATCCATTGTCAGATTAGATAAATTATATCTATTGTGTGGAAAGGATCTACAGTCTCATGCTTCAAGGCATAAGCCAAATGCTACCTGCCAGGGTTGGGAAGAAACTTCCCTGAATGGCAGTTTCTTCCAGTGTTCTCTGAAGCAGTTGATACCGGCCGCTTCAGAAACAGGACACTGGACTAGATGAACTGCTGGTATGATCCAGTGCGGCAATTCCTGTGTTTCTCCGTGACCTAATAAACAAAACCTAACCCAACAAATTAAATAATAATAAAAAAATTTCCTGCTTGTGAAACTCTTCTGGCCATTCATGTGAAAGGACTTAATATGATGTTTTGGAAATAACATCATCACCTTGAATGAAATGCAGAGGTTACTGATTCCCTTGCTTTCTTCCATATTTATTACACTGGTCTACAATTTTTGAGAAGTCATCTGCTTCAGAGATAAAATGTGATATTTATTATGTATTTTGATGTGCTGAATTCAAATATGACAATTAAAACAACTGATTGGCTACTGTTTCTAAGATATTTAAGTTTTTACATTTTATGTCTATGTATATTGTGTAGATAGTAGAGTTTTAATCATAAATTGTAAACCTAGGTCTTTTCATGTGTTTATGGTTGCTTTACATGATAATATTTCACCTGTCTGTTTATGTAACACTTTAAAAATCAGCAAAAGGGTTATATAAATAGAATTTATTATGAAACAAAAGGCAAAAAACTATTATGTACATAGTTTAGTCCTATTCAGTGTCTACTCGGCGCTTCTTGGCTTGTCTCTTGTATTCATTAAAGGGAGCATCTCTTGTCACTGTCCAGCAATAGTCTGCAAGCATCGATGGGCTCCATTTGCCCTGATAGCCTGCCAGGAGATTCCACTACTGTAGTCTGGAGCCCAACAACTCTGCCTTACTCTTGGGTAGTTCCAAATCCCTGACAAGGTCATTCAGTTCACCTTGTGTTATGAGGTGTGGTTCAGAGGAGGAGGAGGATGGGAGAAAATGTGGGTCCTGTGACATTGATGGTTCAGGACCAGAAGTTTCATCCTCTTCCTCTTCCTCGTCTGACTCAAATGAGAATGATTCTGGTGCATCAGGAACCGGCAGTCCTTCTCCGTGGGGTACTGGGTGTATAGCTGATGGAATGTTTGGATAATGCACAGTCCACTTTTTCTTCTTTGACACACCTTTCCCAACTGGAGGCACCATGCAGAAGTAACAATTGCTGGTATGATCTGTTGGCTCTCACCAAATCATTGGCATAGATTTCCTTTTCCTGTTCAACCACTGGCGAAGATTTGTTGCACAAGTCTTGCAGCATCTGTGTGGGGTCCACCTCTTGTCCTGATCTCCAATTTTGCAGCCAAAATAAAGGTGATAGGCATTCTTAACCATAGTGGTTATACTGCGCTTTTGTGATGCAAAAGTCACTTCACCACAAACATAGCAGAAGTTATCTGCACTGTTCACACAAGTACGAGGCATCTCTGCTCACTTTGGCTAAACAGAAATGTGTCCCTTTACAAAATCAAACACTGACAAATAAGAGAGCACGACGCTGTATGATTTCTAGAGCTGATATAGGGCAATTTGTTCAGCAGAGTGATGTAAGCTTCGTTATGATTGCATCATCCATGACTTCTAGGAATAACATGATGCAATTCATATCATGTATGACGCAATACCAGCTTCAGATTGCGTCATTCATTGTTTTGCTTCAAAAGCAAGTACTGTCCAAACCCAGTCATAGATTTATTCATAGATCCAGTCAAAGATGTATTTTGGTCATTTCTGGTTTAAATTGAGATCCTTTCCCTTTATAACTCACTTATCCTCTGCCATTCCCAAGTCAAGGGTCGTATATAGTGACCCAATAGCATATCTTGAAAACTAGAGGCAATCAACAAGTTTAAGCATCATTTTCGTTCTCAGTGACCCAGAATTAGTAAAGTTGGACTACATTTATTTCAGAAGCATTTTGGCTGTAGAGCAGTGTTATTATTCTACTTCTGTTGAAATGGGAACCACAAGTGCTGTGAGAAATGCATTTAGAGCTTGTCCAGAGCTACTGTAGCTTCTGCAGGCGCTTCATTGTGTGCTGTGGTTCAATGTGCTATTTTACAACTTCCTAAAGCCACACTCCTCAGGATATCCTCAATTGTAACACCGGGGGAACTGTTTGGCAGTGGTGGAAGCATGTTTGGACTCTGTGCCCTAAAGTTAAGGTGCACCCCTAGTTACAGGGAGTTTATATTGGGTTTACAGTTATTTACTAGTGACTCCCATTAAATAAAGTATTGTCATGGAATTAATGTTTAGTGCGGGGGAAAGGGAGTGTGTTGACAGCCCTAGACACTGACTTCATCTGTCAATGGAACATTTACCAGGTGGGGAGCAGCACATGCCCTAGCAATGTGCTTAATCCCTGTTCTGGTAGAATAAGCTGTGGTGTGAGAAGTTCTGTTTCCATGACCCTTTCAGTCCTTGGTGTGTGTGCTGTGACTGTCAATGGGGCTGCCCATTAGTGCCAGTTAAAATGGTGATTTCTGTGATGTAGACACTGGTTCACCAGGAGCAATGTGATTGAAACCCACCATCTTAGGTCGCGTGGTCACCTTTTGGCAGCTGTTGACTGGGGTCTGGGGTTGAGTCAGTCATGCAGAAGTGAACAGCTGCATATCTCATTGCGAATCCCTTGAGTCACCCTGCGCCTTCTAGGGCTGCTTATTTACTCCTGGTTAGTTTCTTGTTATATTTCTGTGGCAGTTCGGAGGCAGAAATACAGTACGCTGCCTAGCTAGATGTAGGTTTGTTTCAATATGTCTTAAAATGAGGATCAAAGGGCTTGATGATCTTTTATTTTCACAAGTGTCCTGGGATCTGCAGGTTTGGCTACTATTATTACTAAAGCGATACGCTGTTGTGATAGAGAATTCTCCTCTATTTAGGTTCCTTAACCACTCTCATCACCATAGTATGTGCTCTGTTACGAGGCCTGCTATCCTTCTGTAACTGGTGCATGTGTGTGCACAGCGAGCTCGTCCTATCACAGCAGATAGCCACCTGAAAATGAGTATTCATCACACAGAGATGCGCCCTCCACGGATCTGATCCTATGAGATACTGAGCTCCTGTTGTAGGCCGTTGGGCACGCTGAGCTCTGGTTAACTTTTATGGGGGTTGAAGTTGCTCAGCATTTCTAAAGATTGGTCCCAAAGAGAGCAGACAGAGATTGACACAATCCCCATAGAGTGATGCGGCTCCTCACTTTTGCCAAAGCAGGCCAGTGGTCTAGCACAATGGTCTCCAAAGTGGGGTTCACAAGAGGATCCTTAAGGTTGTGCGGCAGGAGGAGCTCTTTATTTTTTGCTTCGTCAGTCTGGGCAGGAGTCTGAGTGGCTTTTTTTTCTTTTTTTTTTGCTTTGGCAAAAATGGTAGAGCCAGGGCGGCAGGGGGTGCGTGCTCAAAATTTTTTTTACTGATAGGGGTGCACAATCAAAAACGTTTGGAGACCACTGGTCTAGCAGGCACCATATGGCCCGATGGGGTGTGCTATCATGCATGCATGGCAGAGATCATTCGGGGAGTATTGCTGCTTCGTTGGAAGTAATGTAGTTACTAGTCTTTAGGAACTAGAGTCAGAGCTGCTGACCTGTCTCGCCTCTCTGCCTACCTAGTTTGCTGCAGTTTTAATTAACTTGAATTCACCTAGCAGGGCAGACTGATGCCGCCCTAATGTGGGGACACTGCTCTACTCTGATATCCTAAACTTGTTGTCCAGGCTGGATTGCTGACAAATTGACCCCGAGCCCTCTTGCTGCCATGTGTAGTCAGGTCTATCTGTCGCTCACCCAGCACCTGGCGAAGGAAAGCTGACAGACAATCGCAATAAGGAGGCCTGGCTAAGTATGTTGAACAAATGCATGGGCGGACATCACTTTGAACCTGAAACTCACCTTGATAAAGGGAGAAACGTGGAGCTCAAATTACACTCATTTGGCAGGTGCTTGTTCTGTACACTCAGGGCTGGATCCAAATCTTTCTACTGAATTCAATGGGCTTAAAGAAGTGAACCCCCATCCTACAACTGCACTGGCTCCCAATTCATATCAGGATTCAGTTCAAAGTGGCCTGCTTTGTTTTTAACTCCTCAGCTCCACCATCCAATCTAATTCGGCCACATTTTGCAGCTAGTGTAAATAGGCCTAGCACTATTGAAGTAAATGGAACGACACCAGTTTATGCTAGCTGAGGATCTGGCTTGTTGCCCATCTTGCTTTCTCCTTCTACTCACATGGACCTGGTCTGTTTCTCTTCCTTCCCCAGTCATCCTGCATTAACCTTTCCTCTGTTCCTTCACACATTCTGGCCACTCTTGGCGCGAGAGCCTTCTTCTCTGCAGCTCCTTCCATCTGGAGCCATCTTCCTGTATCTTCCCCGTTTTTCCTCCCATCATCTCTGCATACTGTGTTCAATGTTACGCTCACTTTGTGGGGGTTAAACCAGGGTTGAAATCGGGTTAGCCTTTTGGCTGGGGTTGCCTTGCCACCTGCATCACAACCTGCTGCTTTGCCATGAGGCAGCTGCCTACCAAGGAAGTCAGGAACGCCAGTTCTCATTTTCAGTGGCAGTTGTGAGGGTCTTTGAGCTGAGCAGGCCTGCTCCCCTTTGGAACAGGCACACTGCTGCGCCAAGCCAAAGGCCTGGGGTTTGCTTTCTCTTGAGCCAGCGGTAGCCTCTGTCAGGCTGTTTTTTTAAATCCAGTGCCGCAGCCCCCACTTTTTTAGCTCTTCATGTTCTGCACAGACCTGTCCATAAAGCAGCATTAATTACTAAATTGTGAACTAGGTACTGAGGCTGAGAGAAACAGGGTCAGCATTTTACCCATGCTTGGTGGATTTCCTGCTCCTGGCATGTGAAGGCTATGGGGAATCTCATTGGGCTGCATGCAGTGCAGTTAGTTGCATGAACCCCATGGTGTTGAGATTGGGAGACACCATGGGCAGAGTACCTTCAGCTCTGACAATAATGGGCTGGCAGAGTGGCCCCTAGGGGCTATTAGGACTGGTGCTAAGAGCTGAAGTGGCCCCTGGCTACTCCCAGGACTAGGGAGTAAGGTTGCCAACCCTCCAGAACTGTCCCGGAGTTGCCAAGATTTAAAGATTAATCTTTAATTAAAGATTTTGTCATGTGATGAAACCTCCAGGAATACTTGCAGCCAAAATTGGCAACCAACCCTATCGGGGAGGGAAAAGGTCATGATAAGCCCCAACCTTTGGGTTCTGTGCCAAATGTAGCGTGACTGGATCCAAGCATCTGGCCCATGGTTTTTAAAAATCCCACATTTAATACTTGTACCTAAGAGCGTAGGATCTGTTCTTATGGTCATTTTTCCAGTGCTTGTATCTTAAGACCCCACAGCCAGTACAGTGCCGGTGTTATGAGAATGAGCAATGCATAGTGTAATGGCGGCAGATGAAACCGAACTCGAGAGAGAGCTAAGGAGTTCCCATTTGTCTGGGTGAAGCTGGGAAAAATGTAACATCTTGGGAGAAATTCTACTCCTCCCCCTCCACAGTTAGCCTAGATCTGACTAGATTTCTAGGGAATCTTAAAATAGCTGTCTAGGACTTGCTAGTACAAGGACAGTGGGTTCGTTTTTTGGAAAAAAAAAACAACAAAAACTAAGAACAAAAAAATGTGCAACCTTACCATGAACCAGGGAAATGTAACCCTTTCTCTTGTTTCTTCCCCTTTGAAGACCTGGCTTTTTGTATTCTCAGCCATTACCATATGAATCAGTGAAAAACTCCAACATCTTGATAAGAATCCAGCTATACTTTATCAGTCCATCCTATAAAGTAACTAGAGCAGCTCCTTTCACTCCAGCCATTGTGGCAGCACACATTATGTTCTTCAAAGACTGTCTGTCTCGTTCAAACACAAGGTCCATATCTTGGCTGAACATTAACGTTACCTGATAGGCCCTACGTCCAGCTCCACCTTGCCCTTCCCAGCGAATTCGGCTTTATTATAAAGTCACAGCGTGAGCGAAGGGAATAAAGAGCCTTTGTCCTAACATTGGGTCCATCCCCTGAAATTGATCAGGCACCAGGATTGATTACAAGGCAGGTAAAAAACTGATAACCTAGAGAATTTGTATGAAGACTCCTTTCTAACTTTTTTCCTTCTCCAGTTTGCATTTCTGGTGTCAGTCTCGCTTTTAAAATGATCTTATCTTCCCTTCGGGGCATTGCCAGCTCTCAGAAAGTTAACACAGCAGCAGGTAGCAGCGAATGCATACCCTTGAAATTCCTACGTCTTAATATCCCACAAACAATAAAGGAAAGAAGTATCAACTTCTATCACTTAGGGCATGTCTACACATACAGCGCTGCAGCTACCCCACTGCAGGTCATCTGCTGAAGACGTTCTGTGGCAACAGGAGAGAGCTCTCCCATTAGCTCAACAAAATCACTTCTGCAGCAGATGTTCTGTCGGCATAATAAAACCACTCCTGAGCACCATAGGGTATGCCGACATAAGGTGTAATGTAGACATTGCCATTGTGTTTTGTAATGATCCATTCAGTAGTTTTGCTACAGATTAATCAGCATGTAGCAGAGAGATTGATGAATTTCAGCAGTACCTGTAATAGTAACGTTGTTTTAAACCAGGCAGGTTTCTCTTCTTTTGTTTTGCAAAAATTCTCTTTTGTTTTACGTAATTCAACTTTTGGAAGCAGGTTGGATATTCATTTAGAGCCCTTGCAAACTCTCATTTGTTTAGAGGTTGTTGGGTCTGCGGCTATAACACCATTGCATGTAATTTTGCTAGATCTAGCAAGCTAAGCAGAATTTGCTCTGGTCAGTTCTTGGATAGTAGACCTCCAAGGAAATCGTAGGTTCTATGTGAAATGATGTGTCTACTATTAGAACCAGAATTTAGCTGAATGTGAACTCCAAATGCATATCACATGCTGCAGCCAGTTGCCTGAAAGGGTCAAGAAAGAAATCCCTCCCTCCGTACGTATTCTGTGGTTTTTATATTTGTTTGCTCCTTCTGCTGAACCATCAGAGATGGCCATGGCTAGACATCAGATAGGATGGGTAGGTGATCTGAGGCAGGACAGGGAATTTTCTTTCTCCGATGTTTGGCTGGTTTATCTAGCTCACATGCTCAGAGTCCAACTGGTGGTTATTTTGGGAGTCAGGAAGGAATTATCCCCCAGGTCAGATTGGCAGTGTGGGGTGCAAGTGGTTTAGCTCTGGTCATCTGGACGTATCTCACCTAATCAATGCCTTCTGCTGTAGAGGCTTTTAGCACCTCAGTCCCTCCTAGTCTCTGCCCATGGCACCCAATAGTTTAGTCTCTTGAGGGCTGTAATACTTGAGTCTATATATACTGTATTACTTGGGGTTACTGGACTCAATATAGGGGTGAGTGAGTCGGATTTAATGGCCTGTGATGTACAGGAATTCACACTACATGATATAGTGGCCTCTTCTGGCCTGAAACTCTCTGCCTCTTTCTGAGGACAAAATTAATCCCTATAGATCTTCCTATCAATTTAGCAGTCACATAGATGAAGAAGGAGATTCTGTCCTCAGTTATACCAGCATTTACGCAGAGTAACATCTCCGGTGTAATGGAAGGCAGAATCTGCTTTTATATCGTTTTAGTCTGCAGACACCACCAAGTGAGATCTTTTCCAGAATCTCTAGCAATCATGTGCGAGACAGGAGGTTTCACAGTAGCATGAATGAGGAATTACTCAGTGAAGTCAATGGAGTTAAAATTATATAAGCCAGTGCTGTAAGTGAGTTCTGAATTAGGTCCTAAGTGTTAAATTAATCTAGGATCGTCATACTTCTTTCTCTTGGAATTGTGTAACATTACTCCACATCTCTGTGAATACCCACCCATAATACATGTAATATAACATACACTCAAAGAGGCTAAATTAAGTTGCGCAGAGAACCTTAATTCTGACAGTTCTTAACTTTAGAGTGCTTGACTTTACAAACTTAACAGTGCTCTTTTTAAGATAATTTGTGTGTATGTAAATATAGTTTCCTAGGGTTTTTTTTTTAAAAGATGAAAAAACAAAGTCCACATTGTATCATATTGACACCTACATAGGTCATCAGCAAAGTTGGAACCTTTAGATCAGCTGCACAGACCTCTTCCACTTGAGCTAATGGAGTAACTGATAGCAGTAGTAGGCTGTCATCCTCTGTGTGGCCCAACACTAGAGGAGGATAAGATGCACACTTTGCCATTGGGTTTCACAGATATTTGCTGACAGCGGAGGAATGGTGAGACTCAGGAATTATGGATTCCTTTCCAAGCTGTGGAGAGGAGTGTAGGCACAGACTTTTCTGCCTGTTTTCCCCAATCTGGACCCCTTTCTGCCCTATTCCCTGTCTCTTCCCGAACTCTAGCTTCTCATCTCAGTTCCATTCTCCTTGCCTACCCAGTTCCAGTCTTCACTCCTCATGCTTCTCATCCGATTTCTAATCTCCTTACTCACAGTCCTAGTATCCCCTTCCAAGCCCACTGTCGGGAGTCCCAGTCTCCTCCTCACACCAAGTCCTGACAGGTTCTTTTTCTTAAGTATGAGTGAGTGTACAGTCTTTGAAGAAATTCTGTATTGCTGGTTTTTGATGCGAGTTGGCTTTCTGCCTTATGCTACGTCTACACTATGAGCTAGGGTGTGATTCCCAGCGCACGTACACATACTTGTGCTAGCTCTCATTGAGAGAGTGCGAGTATAAATAGTAATGTAGCTGTGGTAGCATGGGCAGTGGAGTCTTGGCTTAGACATGCTGTTTTGAAACCGGTGGGTACGTACTCAGCGGTGCTAGCTTGTGTCATTGCTTGCCACTGCCTGTGCTACTGAGGCTAAGCTACTATTTATATTGATGCTAGCTTGATGAGAGCAAGTGTGAATATGTGTGCGTACGCTGGTAGTGACACTCCTAGCTCAGAGTGTAGACATAGCCTTAGTCTATCTAACTAGAGCCAATTCTTGGTGCAGCGTGTTGGTGCATGGTGCTTCCGAGGAACTGGGTGGGGGATTTCGGCTGAGATTTCTGAAAGAGCGGATGTTCTACTGCTGAACTTGAATTAATATGCAAATTAGATACAATTAACTCAGGCCTAAACAGGGACTAGGTTGGGTCATTACACTAATTGAATCTATTTCCCTATGTTAAGTTCTCCTTACACCTTCTATGGATCGTCTTAATTATCACTGCAAACGTTTTTTTTTCTCCTGCTGATGATAGCTCATCTCAATTGATTAGACTCTTCCTATTGGTATGCATACTTCCACCTTTTCATGTTTTCTGTATGTATAAACATCTCCTGTCTATGTGTTCCATTCTATGCATCCGAAGAAGTGAGCTGTAGCTCACGAAAGCTCATGCTGAAATAAATTTGTTCGTCTCTAAGGTGCCACAAGTACTCCTGTTCTTTTTGCGGATACAGACTAACACGGCTGCTACTCTGAAATCTACATGCCATTTGTGTTCTTCTTTGCCTGAGGACTGGTATATATAGTGTTAATAAACAAATCACACCAAGAAAATATCCAGACTTCATGGTACTGCTTTCTCTTCCAGTGGGAAAGTGACCTGAAAACCCCAATATCTGATACTGCTCGGGAGAAGGCAGACTGTATTTTCTAAGAAGCGCTGCAAAAGGATAAAGGTGCTTGTATCTGAATTCAGCAATTCTTTTAGCCAAAAGAATTTGTTTTGTAACAGAGGTATACTTTCCCTTAGGGTCGGGCCGGCTCTAGCAATTTCGGCGCCCCAAGCACGGCGGCACGCCACGCGGGGGCGCTCTGCTGCTCACCGGTCCCGCGGCTCCGGTGGACCTCCCGCAGGCTTCCCTCTTCCTGGGGGCCCAATATCAGCAAAACAGAGTCTATGGAGGGGAAACCTAAGCAGGGCCGGCTCCAGGCTCCAGTGCGCCAAGCGTGTGCTTGGGGCGGCATGCCGCCCCAAGCACGCGCTTGGCGCGCTGGAGCCGGCCCTGCTTAGGTTTCCCCTCCATAGACTCTGTTTTGCTGATATTGGGCCCCCAGGAAGAGTCTGCTCTTTTGTGAAATATTCCTACCAGAGATCTTAGGAATTTTGACGCTGTCATCCTGTAATACCCTGACTTTCCCCCTTTTGAGAAACCACATGATTTTCCAGGGAGGATGAAGCCAACTTGCTGGTTTAAAGCTGCAACATCTCACTGAAAAAATGCTGATAATTTCACAGTCATGCGAGCGCCTGACTGGTAAATGTGTGGGCTGCCTGTCGATGTTTGTTTTTTCACCAGTTTGGCTGCACTGTGGCCCCCTCTGAATATGAAGCTAGAAGATCTTTTGAAAGGCCAGAAAAATCTGCTGATGGCTCACACTGCTGATCTGAGCCACAGTGTCTGCTTGGCTGAGCAGAAAGATGACATAGCAGCAAAAATGTTATTGTAAAGAAAAAGAAAACACCCGTTAAGCTCTTGCCATTGTTTGAAGCCTCTGTTCTGATGCCAGCTTCTGCACATTGAATAACACAGAGGTACCAAATTTTAATCTTTTCCCTGCTCCTAGCAGGTGTTGTGTTATGCTGTGAATGAATAGGAAGAGATGCACAAATCACAGTATAGCCATTAGTAATCCTGCTGGCTACCAAAAGGCAACTTTTAGTAGCTCTCCTAGTGAATGGTTTCACAAGACTTTCTGCTATAAGAGTAATTTACTAGATATTTTTCCTTATAGCTCTTAGAGGCAGGATATTGGATGAGACCGCTGGTGCCTTGAGTCGTGGCACTGAGAAATATCAGAGCTAGTTTGGCGTTGGGATGGCCAGTTTGGCTCTGTTAAATCCTGATGCACTGTAGGGTAGATATGTCTAAATGCCTGTCTTTTGGCTAGAATCTGCTTTTTATCACTGATGCAAGAGTGAAAAATCTCAGCCTCTGTAAGGGCCAGATTTGAAGGCTTATTTTTCAGAGTGGAAACGGTTTATGTAAGGAGAGCAAAGCTAACTTCAAAGCCTGCCACTATAGAGAAATCTGATGGTGAATGTCGTGCATAACTGAATATCACCCCTGCTACAGCAAAGCATAACATGCTGGTTTTGAGCCCAATCATGCTCCTATTAAAGTCAATGAGACAGACCTTCAGCTGGTATAAATCACTGTTGCTCCAGTGAAGTCTGAGATACTTGCTGTTGACTGGATTGAAGCAGAATTGGGCCCATTATGAGATCATGGGAGCTTCTTACAGCTTTCTAGTTTTGTCATTTGTTAAAATCCCAGAGAAACCCTTTGAGACTGTGCAGTTTCGGGGCTGTGGCTATGGATAGGACTTACTTTATTCTTTCAGTTTACCCGAGCATATAGCTATCACATTAAAGGGACGCTGATTGCGTTATATTCCCGTGGGCTTGTGTGTGCATGTGCAGACCGCTGATGCCTGCTGGATGGAATCAGAACTGCTCAGCTGTGTGTCTGAGGTCCTTTTCTGTTAGCAGCTGCATGCAATATTCCTGTAGCTCAAATGGAGGTACCTTGTGCCATTGGTGCAGGAGGATCTGAGTTCAATATCTGGTGTCACAGTGAATTTCTGAGCAGTTGTGGTGTGCAGTATGAAGTCTTTCGTAGAATCATAGAATATCAGGGTTGGAAGGGACCTCAGGAGGTCATCTTTCTAGTCTACAACCCTCTGCTCAAAGCAGGGCCAATCCCCAACTAAATCATCCCAGCCAGGGCTTTGTCAAGCCTGACTATAAAAACCACTAAGGAAGGAAATTCCACCACCTTCCAAAGCCACTGATTCATTTTGATATATACACACATACACCCTTGTGACATGTCAAGCAACCCAGCTGGGCAAGGATGATGCATCTCAGAAGAGCGGATCTGATGTATAAAGAACAACAATTGGTACCTCTAAGTGTTAAATTTAGAGGGCACTCGGGAGGCACATGGATTGTCTTGGAGGCTAACTATACTGATCCTATTCAAGATAATCATTTTTATCCAGCCTCTAATTTAACTGCGGGGATTTGGGGTGGACTGATTGAGGCAGAAGGTAATTGAGAAGAAGTTTATTTTTCCAGAGCTTTTGCTAATTTGCTTTCAAGAGTAGCAGAATTGAATAAGAGCCAATGAATTTTATATTTGCTGGGAATCTAGTGAACGCTAGTCATTAAGTGTGGTCACAAGACTCCTTTCTTGCAGCAGGAAGCAATAGGCATTGGTGAAAACTCACTGATGTTTGGTCACTGAGCAGTTTAGAGCTCTCAAAAGTGAGGGCTCTAGATTATTACAATGTTGGTGATCACACTTAATAATAAGGTTCCATTATCACTTTTCACCAAAAACTGTAGTAGCAATTGGACATCTCACTTAATGAAGTCCAGTGAAACTGAGGTAGCATCAGAGGCTAAAATAGGGAAAGAACAAGTTAAAAATTACTTAGCCAAGTTAGATGTCTTCAAGTCACTAGGGCATGATGAAATACATCCTTGAATATTCAAGTTGCTGACTGAGAAGATATCTGAGCGATTATCTTCAAAAAGTTATGGGAGATGGGAGAGATTCCAGAGGACTGAAAAAGGGCAAAAATAGTGCCAATCTATAAAAAGGGGAATGAGAAAAACCCCAGGGAATTACAGACCAGTCAGCTTAACTTCTGTACCGGGAAAGATAATGGAGCAAATAATTGATCAATCAATTTGCAGACACATATAAGATAATAAAGTGATAAGTAACAGCATGCATTTGTCAAAATCAAGTCATGTCAAACCAACCTAATAGATTTCTCTGACAGAGTCACAAGCCTTGTGGACGGGGGGAAGCAGTAGACATGGTATCTCTTGACTTTTTACTAAGGCTTTTGATACTGTCTCGCATGACCTTTTCATAAACAAACTAGGGAAATACAACCTAGATGGAACTACAGTAAGGTGTGTGCATAACTGAAAGGAAAACCGTTCCCAGATAGTAGTTATCAGTGGTTCACAGTCATGCTGGAACGGGCATATCGAGTGAGGTCCCTCCGGGATAGTGCTGGGTCCAATTCTGTTCAATATCTTCATCAGTGATTTAGATAATGGCACAGAGAATACACTTATAAAGTTTGCAGATTATACCAAGCTGGGAGGAGTTGCAAGTGCTTTGGAGGGTAGGATTAAAATTCAAAATGATCTGGACAAACTGGAGAAATGATCTGAAGAAAATAGGATGAAGTTCCATAAGGACAAATGCAAAATACTCCACTTAGGAAGGAACAATCAGTTGCACACATACAAAATGGGAAATGAGGCCTTGGAAGGAGTATTGCAGAAAGGGAACTAGGGGTCATAGTGGATCACAAGCTAAATATGAGCCAACAGTGTAACACTGTTGCAAAAAAAAATTCTGGGATTTATTAGCAGGAGTGTTGTAAGCAAGACATGAGAAGTAATTCTTCCACTCTGCTCCACGCTGATTAGGCCTCAACTGGAGTATTTGTCCAGTTCTATGCAACACATTTCAGGAAAGATATGGACAAATTGGAGAAAGTCCAGAAAAGAGCAACAAAAATGACCTAGAATATATGATCTATGAAGGAAGACTGAAAACACGCAGTTTGTTTAGTCTGGAGAAGAGAAGACTGAGGGCATACATGGTAACAGTTTTCAAGAACATAAAAGATTGTTACAGGGAGGAGGAAGAAAAATTGTTCTTCCTAACCACTGAGGATAGGAAAAGAAGCAATGGGCTTAAACTGCAGCAAGGACAGTTTAGGTTGGACATTAGGAAAAACTTCCTAACTGTCAGGGTAGTTAAACAGTGACATAAATTGCCCAGGGAGGTTGTGGAATCTGCATCACTGGAGATTTTTAAGAGCAGGTTAGACGAACGCTTATCAGGGATGGTCTAGATAATACTTAGTCCTGCCTTGAGTGCAGAAGACTAGACTAGAAGACCTCTCAAGGTCTCTTCCAGTCCTATGATTATATGATTTAGCATTATTTTAAAAAGGTTATTAATGGTTTAATAGCTATTATAGCCATATTATAGATGAGAGGTTTGTGTTATAGAGGGCTATAAGTAGAACTTGCCAGAGGATTAATAACCCTGTTTTGTAGCATCTTTTTGAGGTTTCAAAATTATTCATTTTGCAGTGGAATGGAAACAAAACTTTTTCACACGGTTTTGTGAAATGTAATTTTGTCAAAACGTCTGCTTTTGGTTCAAAATCTGAGCTTTACAAGAGAGAGAGAGAAATGAGTCAAAATGACCAAAGAGACCAAGGACTCAAAAAGCTTCCTGAAGAAAACATCGTCAAAATCATCTTGCCAAAAAATGTTGCAACTTAGACAAAAATGTATATCTCGATGAATTACCGTTTTGTTAAACTGGTTTTAATGATGAGCAACCTATTGGACTGCAGAAAAATCTCTATAGTGGATTAGCCATTTAATAAAACATCTACTAATAATGTATTAAACCTTTAAAGCTATTTATAAATGGAACCTTAATGTAAAGTCACAGCTGCAGAAACTATCAGAAGCCTGCATCCCAAGAAAGGGGAAAAAAACCATAGGCAGGAGTTGTAGACCAAGCTGGATGAGCAAGCATCTCAGAGAGGTGATTAAGAAAAAGCAGAAAGCCTACAAGGAGTGGAAGAAGGGTGGGATTAGCAAGGAAAGCTACCTTAGTGAAGTCAGAACATGTAGGGATAAACTGAGAAAGGCTAAAAGCCATGTAGAGTTGGACCTTGCAAAGGGAATTAAAACCAATAGTAAAAGGTTCTATAGCCATATAAATAAGAAGAAAACAAAGAAAGAAGAAGTGGGACCGCTAAACACTGAGGATGGAATGGAGGTTAAGGATAACTTAGGCATGGCCCAATATCTAAATAAGTACTTTGCCTCAGCCTTTAATAAGGCTAATGAGGAGCTTAGGGATAATGGAAGGATGACAAACAGGAATGAGGATATGGAGGTGGATATTACCACATCTGAGGTAGAAGCCAAACTTGAACAGCTTAATGGGACAAAATCAGAGGGCCCAGATAATCTTCATCTAAGAATATTAAAGGAACTGGAACATGAAATTGCAAGCCCATTAGCAAGAATTTTTAATGAATCAGTAAACTCAGGGATTGTACCGTACGACTGGAGAATTGCTAACATATTTCCTATCTTTAAGAAAGGGAAAAAAGGTGATCTGAGTAACTATAGGCCTGTTAGTTTGACATCTGTATTATGTAAGGTCTTGGAAAAAATTTTGAAGGAGAAAGTAGTTAAGGATATTGAGGTCAATGGTAATTGGGACAAGTTACAACCTGGTTTTACTAAAGGTAGATCATTCCAAACCAACCTGATCTCCTTCTTTGAGAAGGTGACAGATTATTTAGACAAAGGAAATGCAGTAGATCTAATTTACCTCGATTTCAGTAAGGCATTTGACCCAGTTCCACATGGGGAATTATTAGTCATATTGGAAAAGATGGGGATCAATATGAAAATTGAAAGGTGGATAAGGAACTGGTTAAAGGGGAGACTCCAACGGGTCGTACTGAAGGGTGAACTGTCAGGCTGGAAGGAGGTTACTAGTGGAGTTCCTCAAGGATCAGTTTTGGGACCAATCTTATTTAACCTTTTTAATACTGACCTTGGCACAAAAAGCGGGAATGTGCTAATAAAGTTTGTGTATGACACAAAGCTAGGAGGTATTGCTAACACAGAGAAGGACCGCGATATCATACAGGAAGATCTGGATGACCTTGTAAACTGGAGTAATAGTAATAAAATGAAATTTAATAGTGAAAAGTGCAAGGTCATGCACGTAGGGATTAACAATAAGAATTTTAGATATACATTGGGGACACATCAGTTGGAAGCAACAGAGGAGAAGGAGGACCTTGGAGTATTGGTTGATCACAGGATGACTATGAGCCGCCAATGTGATATGGCCGTTAAAAAAGCTAATGCGGTTTTAGGATGCATCAGGCGAGGTATTTCCAGCAAAGATAAGGAGGTGTTAGTACCGTTATATAAGGCACTGGTGAGACCTCATCTGGAATACTGCGTGCAGTTCTGGTCTCCTATGTTTAAGAAGGATGAATTCAAACTGGAACAGGTTCAGAGACGGGCTGGTAGGATGATCCGAGGAATGGAAAACCTGCCTTAAGAAAGGAGACTCAAAGACCTTGGCTTGTTTAGCCTAACCAAAAGAAGGCTGCGGGGGGATATGCTTGTTCTTTATAAATATATCAGAGGGATTAATATTAGGGAGGGAGAGGAATTATTTAAGCTTAGTACCAATGTAGATAAAAGAACAAATGGGTATAAACTGGACACTAGGAAGTTTAGACTTGAAATTAGACGAAGGTTTCTAACCATTGGAGGAGTGAAGTTCTGGAACAGCCTTCCAAGGGGATAGTGGGGGCAAAAGACATATCTGGCTTTAAGACTAAGCTTGATAAGTTTATAGAAGGGATAGTATGATGGGATAGCTTAATTTTGGCAATTGATCTTTGATTATCAGCAGATAAATATGCCCAGTGGTCTGTGATGGGATGTTGAATGGGATGGGATCTGAGTTACTGCAGAGAATTCTTTCCTGAGTGCTGGCTGGTGAGTCTTGCCCACATGCTCAGGGTTTAGCTGATCGCCATATTTGGGGTCGGGAAGGAATTTTCCTCCGGGGCAGATTGGCAGAGGCCCTGGAGGTTTTTTGCCTTCCTCTGCAGCGTGGGGCATGGGTCACTTGCTGGTGGATTCTCTGCAGCTTGAGGTCTTCAAACCACAATTTGAAGACTTCAATAACTCGGACATAGGTTAAGGGTTTGTTATAGAAGTGGATGGGTAGGGTTCTGTGGCCTGCTTTGTGCAGGAGGTCAAACCAGATGATTATACTGGTCCCTTCTGACCCTAAAGTCTATGAGTCTATAAAGCGTGACCAGACTGGCACAAAGAGTTTGGCTGTGTATGCGTAATACAGTGTGGATAGTAAAGGAAGTCTCCCAAGAAGAAGAAATCCCAGAAAATGTTCTTCCTATAAGCAAACATTTACACCATGAACAAAGCCTTCTGAAACAATGGAGTTGCAACACAAATGTAATCTGATTACAGCAAGTACCTCCAAGGTAAACCTCTATTCCTGCTTTTAGCTGGATTTGTCCTGGGCTGGCAAACCCTAAGGAGGCAGCATTTTGCAGGTTAACACAGTCCTCCTTGCTTACATTTCGCAAAGCCTCCTGGATCAGAACCTCATGTTACAAATCAAGCTTTAAGTGAACTGCTAGCCATTTCTCCCCATCAAATAGAATTGGTAGGCTGGGCAGCTGGCTTTTTGGTTCTGGATTGCTGGTTTTTTGTTTTTTTTTTAAGCTGCCCTTGCTGATTTTTTTGTCAGGTCATGCTAACCTGACTTTACATATACATATATTTTTGCTTCAGTATACTTCGGGCTGATTCCTCAGCTACTGTTAGTCGGCATAGTGTTACTGAGATCAATAGAGCTATGCCAGGTCACCCTAGCTGAGGATCTGGCCCATTCTGTTTAGAAGTCACCTAGGACTTAGGAGGCAGTTTCGAAAGGCATAGGTAGTTTTTACTTTCGGGCACAAAAAGAGCTAACAATTTTACAGCAAAACCCTGCTTTGCTTAGTGGATCTGTTTTGTTTTCCTTACTGGATCTGCCCTGTGAGTGCTAAGTTCTGCCCTCTGCATAACCCCACTCGTTTCATTGGGCTTGTATAAGCTGTAATTTGGTTGTGAAGATCTGCAGTCCCTATAAGTGGAGAACCTAGAGGTCCACTGCATATAGGGCATCTGATTCTTCACAGCCTTGTGTGATGATAATACCACCTAGCTCCTTTGTTGCACTTTTCATCAGTAGATCTCAAAGCACTTTACAGAGTAGGCAAATTCCATTGTCCTCATTTTACAGATAGAGAAACCAAGGCATAGAGAGGTGAAATTACATGCCCAAGCCCGTCCAGCAGGCAAGAGTAGAACTGGGGATAGAACCTGGCTCTCCGGAGTCCTGTTGTAGTAGGTGAGCCATTAGACCAAAGTTTATATACACCTTGCACACTTCTAACTAGCTGTAGGCGTGCAAGGCACTGACGAATCAACCACTGGGGACCAGGCTGTTGGGGTTGAGATCTGCCGGGTAGAATTCTATACTTATTTTGTGACTTGGAAGCAAGTATTGTGGCATCATCGTAGGTGTGGGCTGCATGAATTCTCTTGTGTGCCACTAGTCAGCACACAGAGTAACATCCAAAGAGGATACTCATCTATTTTTCGCTGAAAAATCATGTAATTGTAAGGGGAAAAGTCATGCCCCATCTCTTGAAATCCAATACGAAGCAGTTGGTTCCTCTGTGCCATACATTCTTGTTACACAACTCCATGTGTGGCCGCTCCCTGTAATTAACCTGAGCAGATACTTTCCTTTTCTAATTTGTAGGAAGTGGCTCATGACATCTGTTTCAGCCCCAAGGCTCCTTTAGCTGTTTCCAGCTTTTCATTCAAAGAAAAGGGAATATGAAGATGTGTAACAATTAGCAAATTTGATTCATGGCTCTGGAAACAGTGCTTGAGACTTAATAATTAAGTACATACATGGATCGAACCTTTTAAAGTGAAGCAAAGGGACAGGTGAATGCTTACATCTGGTTAAAGACACTCTGTTTACTTAAACTTCATTCAGACACCCTCACTTCTCTTTCTCTTTGCACCTTAGATTAATAAACAAAAATAATTTAATTTGCTTTCTATCATTTGTGCTGAAGATAGTGTTATCCCTCCCCTGTTCATACCTGCATCTTGTATCTTACCTTTAGCTAAGACCTTGATATTGCAGTGAGTTCCACACAGGTGCAGGGATTGACCCACATGACGATTATTTTGTGACCCAAGCTTAAGACTCTAAGCATTTTGGGGCAAGAACTGACCTTGATAGATTCATAGATTTTTAAGGCCATAAGGGACCACTATGATCATCTGCTCTCACCTCCTGCATAACCAGGCCATTGTAATTTTTTTTTAAATAGGTCTCCAGACTTAGACTTTCCAGCATGTCTGTATAGTACCTAGTGCAGTGGAGCCCTGACCTGTGTGTGTGTGTGTGTAATATGGTAGAGAAAATAGAATGACAGGGATTCTATGAAAGATGCAGGGCGGGAAGTGCCTGAGTGACAGGAGCACCAGACCTGATGATTTTCAATGGGACTTGTGGTCATAAGTCACTCAGGTGCTTTTGAAAATCTCACATTTCTTAGGCAGTAAAATGACTGGTAATCATAATAACATTTGCATTCTGCCCAGCTCAGATAGTTAAACTAGATGGGCTGGTCCCACTGACCTTCATATCTGTGTATGATGCTTGTGTTGTTTCATATTTGTTATAAATATATTACAAAAATAATTAATTCCTCAGGGAATTGTATTGCTGCAGTGAGGGCCTATGTGAATGATAATGTGCATGAGATAATCAAAACCCCTTGGCTGGTTGGTTGGTCAGACTCCTTCAGGGTATTACCCAGAAGCCTAATCAAATGCTGGAGCTGCTGCCCTTGATTCTGCTTATAGGAGTTCTGCGCAGGAATGGAGAGCAGTGTGCAGCTGTCTGCACGCAGTCCTGCGCTGGGGACCATGGGGACACACCTCCACAGAGAAGTTCCTGGAGGCACTGGGCCTATTTCTCCACTGCTTTGCTCCGCTGTGTAATCATTCACATCTGTGTCCAGTGGGGAGGATGCAGCGTTGTCTGCCCCTTTCAGCCCATGGAGCCCAGCAGAGCCCCATCCGCACTTCTTTTGCAGAGACTGGTGGGAGCACTGCCACTGCAAAGTCCTTGGGCCCCCTCAGAATAAGAACTGCCATTGTACCTAGCATGGGGCGCACGGGGCAAAGAGGATCATTGCATTCTGTCCTCTGTGTGCTCAGGCAAAACATTAGTGCATATGACACTTAACATCTACAGGTTCCCATGTGAGGGCCAGATCCAATCTGCGTATGAGCAGTGTGTATGGCAAAGTACCATGTGGCTCCAAGGCTCATAGGTTCCAAGGCCAGAAGGGAACATGGTGATCATCTTGTCTAATCTCCTATACAACACAGGCCATAGAACTCCCCCGGTATATTGCGGGGGGGGGGGGGAGGCGGGGGGGGCGAACAGTATATTTCTCTCTGTTAATAAATAACATGGTTTGTGTGTATACCATATAGGAGTGGCATATATGGCATGACTAGATCTGGGCCTCAGCTGTATGTATACAGCAGTGGAGCATAAGACCATCTGTGAATAAATAATGGGAGCTCTTTGTGTGTATAGAAATGGTGGGTCTGGCAGAGCAATGTAGGGACCTGAGTTGTACATATATAGCCATGACATGTATGGCTCTCGGTTAATAACTAATGGGGATTTTGTACTTGACTCTTGCACGTAGTGTTGACAGTGTACCACGCTCCTCAGAGTCGTGAGAGGCTTTGTTCTGTGCATACCCAGTGTATAAAGGGCTGATGAGAGCAGGGCAAATCCATTTTTCTGGAGTAGGACATGTTTTTATTTCAGTCATCAGAATTTTTTTTTTCGTGGATGTCTGACCAGGGATGAGAGTTGCATAATGTTTTGGAGAAGAAAAAAAGCGTAGTGTGCCTGAGGGGGAACAGTAAAAACGAAGCTAACTCGTAGTTGTCTGCAATTGACCTGTGACAGCTTTGGCAGTTTAAAGTCCTGACCTGCCTAAGTGTGTATTTGTTGATCTCAAATTCTCAGTGTAGTTATTTTGTCACTTCAGGCAGTTTAGCCAGCCTCTGACTGTCAGAGTGCTGTTTGTAGGCATGGCTGGAAAATATACCCCAGACACTTATTAAGTCACCCAGCTCTGGTTACGTTACACTGGCATTCTCTTAGGGTGAAATTCTCTTCCCAGGCCTTCCCCATACTGACTGAACATAAAAATCACACTTAGATAGTGCCTTTCCTCAAAGGAGCTCAGATTGCTTTACAGACATTGATCCATTTAATGTCACAATGCCACTGTGAGGTAGGGAGGTATTCCTATTTTATAGACAGGGAAACAAAGGGGTTAAGGCCCAAACTGTCAAACTTGGGTGTTTAGATACCTAAATAAGTGGCTTGATTTTCAGAGGTGCTGATTTTGTGTAAGTACCATAAACTTCAATGGCTCTTCCTCAGAGAGGGTAAGAGACTACTACTGCTACTCGCTAATGGAGTCACTCCTTTAACTCAAGAGGCAGAGGCCTGTGACTCGTTGCTGAAGACCTTGGGTTTTGTTCCTACTGATGGCCCATAGCTGAACACAAAGACATGGTGTCACCAACTTCAAGCAACCAAAAATCATGAGTTAGGCCCCAAAACTCAGGATATTGGCTTAAGAATGGTACTAGGATCAGTCACCTTCTGAACACCCTCTTTGTGGGTTGAGGTAGCTCTGTGGCATCCTGCCTCACCTTCCCCTTCGTGGACTCCTCAAATACAAAAGACAGTCACAAGCTATTTTTATTGTTGCATTTTAGAGCAGAGCTGAGCTTCAAGGACAGGAGATTAATGCGCAGGGAATGCCCTTCTCAAGGACTTTGCGAGATACTATTACACAAGAATTGCACGTTTGCAGCAATTGGGTCTTGAAACAGTGGGCTCAGAATGCAGATAACATAGGTTAAGCCATGTAAAAGCACTAGAAGTACTATGAAGCTGCATGTAGCAACATTTATATTACAACAGGCTTCGTTTTTAAGGGTGGCAGTGTAATCAAGTGTAATTGCAATACCATTTTCGATGCTTTTTATTAGGGCCATGCTCATTTTGAGCCATTGAAGGCTCGATTGTAGAGGAGAATAGGCCTTTATCGCTCTGAAATCAAACTGTGTAGCTGTTTTAGCAGCCACAGAGCTGGACTGTAGTAGTCTGGATCCTCTGTGGTTGGTAATGAAATTCAGGGAATTCCAGGCACAAGTGGTTCTTCCTCTGTCTCTGCTTTTATCTGAATGACTGAAGTAATTTGTGCAGGGGAATGGAAGATCGAGAAGGCCATGCTAGATTGCTCATTGCACAGGGCTCCAGATGCTCACTCACAGTAGGTAAATTAGCAAACTTTTAACTTTCTCTGGCAATGGCATCAATAGATAGGTACAAACCAGAGAGGAAGGGCACTATTCATACTGTGTTTGTCTGTCACCGGATGTGAGTAAAATAAGGTGCATCTGGCACAAAGGCCCAGTGCATTTCTCCAAAGCTCACTGTCATGGCAAACTAGCTAGCACCCCTCCAATACAGTTAATTGGCTTTACAGATGAAAGAATTAAATTCATTTAATCTTTCATTGGCTTTGCCATGTAGGGAGAAATGTACATTCGCCTTTTAAAGTCCAGTGTGTGTGAAATCGTATGCATTCTGTGCTGAAAATCACAGTAGTTAGTGGCTGTGTCAGTATGCAGTAGCATATAACAACTCCCATTGGATGAATCTACCTTGCAGATCTAAATGTTGTAACTTGTCACTATAGCTGGTCAGGAATTTTCCAACTAAATGTTTTTTGTCAGAAAATGCCAATTCATTGAAACCAAAACTGATGAAACTTCCAATTGGAAACTTTTTTTAAAAAGAAAAGT
Source organism: Gopherus flavomarginatus (assembly GCF_025201925.1). Lineage (NCBI taxonomy): Eukaryota > Metazoa > Chordata > Testudines > Testudinidae > Gopherus > Gopherus flavomarginatus. Next base: position 271,749,051 of record NC_066619.1, on the reverse strand, counting down.
TGTGAAATTATTGAAACATCCTGGTTTGATGTTTTTGAAATAAAAAGTTTCATTTTCTGGTTCAGAATGACTTTTTGTTTAGAAGTGTTTAATTAATTTATACTAAAAAAAGTGAAAAATTAAAGAAGGTTGAAATGGAAATGAAACATTTCAACATTATCTACATGAAACATTTCAGTTGATGCAATTGGAATATTTTTTTCTGATGACTGGTTTGCAAAAATTGAGATTTCACCTTTTTTTGCTCTGATTCAGGATGGGAACAAATTTTAAAATCTTGAAAATTCTCATGGGGCAGGAAAACCATCTCCCACCCAGCTGCCCTCACTACCACTGCAGCTCCACCACTGGTAACAATGGACTGGACTCAGGATGCAGGTGTTTTTACCAGTGTGTCATCTAACCCTGCTCTAAGTGAAGATGGATGATCCAATGGTTAAAACAGCTGAGTTCTGTCTTACATTACAGCCACCGCTGTTACTACCACTGTTTAAGCAGCAACTCTTTTGAATGGCAGGTCCTATTTTCCTAGTGTGTACAAGGCCATAATTATTCTGTTAGTGTGGGTCAGATGACGACATGCTGTTGCAGAATGTAGGCTCGCATGTGGGGAAAATAGGCATGTATTACAAGATATGGAATAGTCCTGTAGATTGTGTAATAGTATGTTTCATTAATATGCTACAATATATCAATGTATTTGGCATTTTGTATAATAAAGTATATCACTACCGCTTTCATAGAATGAGAACAAATATACTGTGCATGCATATATAGACCTTACACACATAGTAGTCATGTCCATGTGATAATTTGCAGAACCATGTGATATAAAAGAAGCATATATATGTTTGTGTATACCATGTAAGAAGTTGCAGTAACATTTTGTTATGTATAAATACTGTCTTTACAAACTTTAAAAAATTGTATATAATTTGTATCATTAGTTAAATAATTCCTTTCCCCACTTCCTAGTCACAATATCGATAATAACCATATTTCTATAGCAGTAGCTGGTTGCCAGGCACTTCCAGTGTCACAGACTTGTACCGGTTCAAACTCTAGTTATAACAAAGAGGCTGACCACTAAACTCAAATTTTCAAGTTGTAGCAGCAATAGATTTCAGAAGCTGGCTATACTTTTAGCATCTACTAGTGATTCCTTGCTGGGACAGCATGTTCAGGAGGAAATAGAAGAACAGGGCCAATTCTTTAAAAATACCGAATCTTGCAGACTTTGCAGAAAGTGCTGAAATACGCTTTTCCACAAACCTGCAATTGAGGTGTACTTCTCTGTCTGAAGGTGTAGCAGGGCGGCCACCTCCTGAGTGTGCACTCACAGCCTCGGGTGGCCCTGTGGTCCCTCCTTTCAGGTACTCCAAGGCCTGCACACCAGGCTCTCTTGCCTCAATAATGTCCCTCCTTGGAGCTAGTTTGTTATGAAAACATAGTGTGAAATAGCCGATAACACAAGTCCCAAACATATTAGTCCATTTCTCACTCCAGTGTAAATCGTCATTACAATCTCAAGACATCTCGTCCCTTGTCACACTGGCACCTTTTGCTATGCCTGGACTCTTTGCTCTTCTATCCCTCTGCTAGGACAGCCATGCCAGCCCTTCCAACTGGAGTGTACCCTGCTTTCTCCAGCGGGGACCCCCGCAGCCTCTCTACTGCGAGTGTCCTTCCCAGGGCAGCCTCCATCACTCCCCCTGGTCCTCTCACTGGTTCGCCAGGGTCCAACTCTCCAGCCCTGGAGATGTCAACTGGTAAACCTCTCTGCTGCTGCCCTGTCTTCAGCCCTCTCCAGACGTTGGCTCCAATTGTCTGGCTTAGAGACAGAAAGCAGCTCCCTTTGCTACGCTCTGGCTTGGGGATGCCAGCCAGCACACCCTTCCTGCTGCTCTCCTGCCTTCAGCCTTCTCCCAGGTGCTACAGTCAGTCTCCTGGCTTGGGCAGCTCTCACCTCCTGCCCTTCTCCTGACTGACCCAGGCCCTGACCTACCAGGTCTCTCTCTTCTCTAGAGGCCCAGGGGTTCTCTTTTAAGCCTGATTGTTGTGAACTGTTATGACAGGTGTACTGGCCCTGCTTCCTCTTAAAAGGCCAGTGTCACCCTGTGTCAGGACAGATGGTTTAAGGGTTTGATGATGACATGTGGAGCTTTTTATCTTAAGGTCGCTGCCTAGAACACCAGCTGTCCCACTGTTTTATTCCTGCTCATGCTAATAATGGATGACAATTGGTATTTTCTTATTGTCATACAGCAGCTTAGCTGGGATGAGTCAGTGGCCACAGTCCAGTCTATGCTCAGCCCGCTGACCCGCTCTCTTGCTCTAATACCATGCGCCGATTCCATGGCGACTGCCTGGTCTAAGGAACTGAACAGAATCGAACTGACCCTCTGAGGTGGTCGCTCATGAAGTGTGGGGAAGTTACCACTGTCACTCTCTGGACTTGTTGTTTTCACTGATGTCACTGTGACATCTGTGAGCACTCAGAACGCACTTTAAAAAAAGAACAGCATGGGGTTGCCTTCTTTACTCAGCATATAGTCCTCTCAGATGAATGCTGAGCCAATCTCGTCCTCCCTAGTCAGTGATCTGTAATGCTAAGTTTTATCATTTCTCTTCTGGCCCCTGCCTTTCCCACTACAGACTAAAGTAGCACCATACATTGGGGTCAAGAAGGGCCAGATTGTCAACCCTCGACTCTAACTGGTGAGTCATTACGTGTGAGTCGTCTCATCTAAATCAGTGGGGACTAAATATGTGGATAACTGACCACCAGTAAGAATAAAGGGCTCATAATCTGTCCCTTAAATAGGAAAATCGTGTCCAATGGTTAAAAAAAAAAAGTGTCATGCCCAACAAATCCCTTCTCAATGACTCTTCCTTCTGGGTATCTCCCCTTACCAGCCATCCTCCTCCTCCAAGTAGCTACCTATTGAGGATGCATTCTCCTGCCAGCAAAGCCTTGATTGTTCTGCTTGGAATAAATGAATCAAAGAAAAGAAAGAAGTTTTATTAGATCCTTTGTCCCCCTGCTAATTGCTCTAGGGAAATAGTTTTGCCAGCACTTCGAGCCTTCATGCCAGGTAAAATACCCAGCTTGTGCAGGAACATTTCTTCAGTGGTTATGTATTGAATGGGTGTTCTTGCAATAATGCCAGGCCTGATTCTCCTCTCAGCTACTTGGTTGTAAATCAGGAGGAATGCTGCTGAAATCACTGGAGATATAAAACGCGTATAGGAGCAGAAGCAGGTCCAGGACAGTATCTTACCTTTAGTTTGTGTATTACAATAGTGCCTAGAGACCCTCACTGTGCTCCAAGCTCCATTGTGCTAGGCACCGGATGCTAATTGTGGCATTTAAGGGTTTTCACACTGACGTATCCCAAAGCTTGTACCTACTACTGAAAGGCAGCCATGTCTGGAGTGAAACAGAAACACAGCAGCTGTCTTAGCAACTGCCGATCACTTCCCCGCACTAGGTCCCATGGGGACGCCTGCTGCACCGTCCCCACTGCTTCAAGTACTCTGGCAGCTGCTCAGCCAGCCTCCTGTCTATATTGCAGGAGGAGGCTATAATAGCAAGTCACCTCACAAGAAGTTGTCCTCCATCCCTACCCACCTGCCTGCATCACGTCTCCATAGGTAAACCTGGGCTTATTTTCCCCTGCTCTGGTCCCTAATGCTCTCGCTGACCTTCTGTGCATCTGCTCAAGTATCTTTTGTGCCACTGTCTCTCTAACTTGCTGAGAAGGTGATGGAACCCTTCCTCCACTTCAGTCCAGTACAATTGTGTCCCACAGGTGAGTAGTGTTCTCCATATTCTCCTCCTCCTCCTCTGAAACGTCTCACTGGTGTGCCACAGGCACTTTTTTTTCTGTCGCATATTAACATGACGGTACAGAACGTTGGGGAATGCTGGGGCTGTTGGAGTGGGTGATGGGATGGATCACTTGATGATTACCTGTTCTGTTCATTCCCTCTGGGGCACCTGGCATTGGACACTGTCAGAAGACAGAATACTGGGCTAGATGGACCTTTGGTCTGACCCAGTCTGGCCGCTCTTATGGATGTGCTGGAGATCTCATAGAAGGAAGGGAGTGTGGTTTAGAGGGAAGATGTGTTGTCTGGGGTTACTGTAGGGCATTTAGGAGTCAGGACTTCCAGGACTGTATTCCTGGCATTGCTACAGACTTGCTGTGCAGCCTTGGGCAAGTCACTTAATCTCTGCATGCTTCATAGACTTTAAGGTCAGAAGGGCTTCACATTCCCTATCTATGAGATGAGTATGTTGACTATTTTTCAGGGGTATTTTGAGGCTTAAATAATTGTTTGTGAAGTGCTTTGAAATTCATTCATTAAAAGACAACAATGTGAAGTCTTTTTATTGTTTATTATAATATTTAAGGGTACAGTCTATTACAGCAGCATTTCTCAGAACGGGGTCCTTGAACCCCTGGGGGTCCCCGAGAGTACTCCAGGGGGTCCGTGGGCCCTGCTGATCAATTCCTCCTCCTTCCTTCCTCAACTCCTCCTTCTCTGTCCCAGCGCCTCCTCCTGGAATCAGGCTCTATTTCCCGGAGACTACTGAAGCTAAACCGGGAGATTTTGGGAGCTAAAAGTCTGGTAGTGCAGTGGGCCTAAGGCAGGCTCCCTGCCTGCCCTGTCTCTGCACCACTCCTGAAAGCGACCAGCACATCCCTGCAGCCCCTGGAGGGAGAGAGCAGGGAGGGTCTCCTCACGCTGCCCCTGCCCCGAGTGCAGATTCCGGGAACTGCGGCCAATGGGAGTTGCAGTAGGGGGGGAATGTCTGCGAGGAGCTGCCCAAGGTAAGCACCGCCCAGCCAGAGTCCACACCCCTCACCGCCTTCTGCACCCCAACCCCCTGCGCTAGTCCAGAGCCCACAGCAAAATTTTAAATCAAAATGGGGGACCTCGGGTTGCTAAAGTTTGAGAACCGCTGTATTGGAGCATATTTTGGTGCGCTGCTAAAGGGAATACATGAATATGAAATGGTCTGACAATCTTACCTGGGCAGAGAAGAGAATCTTTATCTCCAAGATGGTATTGCATTCTTGGGTCTGAATTTCTTTGCTTTGGACAGCTAGAAACTTTTACATAGTTTTACCCTAATTTTTGTATCTAAAACATGGCAGTAGTATCCCCTGTGCTCTGGATTAATTCCAACTTAATTAAACTCCATTCTGCTTGCCTAAATTCCACCCCCGCGCCCCACCCCATCCCCAGTTTCAGCTGAATATGATATTCTTTTCCACTTTCTGGTCTAAACTGTTGTGTACAACTCTCACATTCCTACGTGGAAGTGGCAGCATTTCAGTAGTGGGCAGAGCAACGTCTGTATGTAGAAAGTGGTTCTTTGGGATCCTTCAGGATAAAAACTGCTCGATGAATACTGTATCACTTTAATTATTGTCATGGGAATGGAAACGATCCCACGTATACTTCATCCTGTTTTACCTATTTCCATATTTGTTTAATTGAACTGCTCATCAGAGCTGATATTAATGGCTTTATTTGAAGCATGTGGTTCTTATGAACTGCTAAGACACCAATAGCATTGGGATTAGTCTCACTGCCAAAAAAGCCAGGTCAATTCTTCAAGAAAATAAAAAAAAAGACTAAGACAAACTTTATGTTAACAGTGTCTTAAGTTTCATTTTAGGTTCCATAAATATTTGTCCGTGTTCCTCTTGTAAGGCCCTTTGGCAAGACGCAAGGTCCCTCTCCCGAAAAGTGAATATAAATAAATTCCTCAAACCATGATGGAGGATTGGAGGTAACTTTAGCTCATGCGGGAGACCCAAAGCCAAGCCCTGGATTGATCGTGTTTCTTGGATTACTATTTGTACAGAAAGGAGGGGTCAAGGAGAGAGAAAACATAGACATTCTTAGAATGTCATGTCAAGGCTAACGCCATTCAGTACATGAAGGCATAGGTCATTTACTGAGGCTGTGGCAGTAATGTGACCGCTGCTTGGATTGCGATTGCTTTCTGCTCCTAATGCTTCCAGAAATCTTAAAATATTTTTCCTGCTTGAGAGGTGAAGGAAGGAAATCTCAGATTCTTAATGAGGCCTGGTAATGCCATCTATTTCAGAGGAGCAGGCCAGAAATCATTGTGTGGTCACCCTCTCCCTTCCCAGCCTTCCTCGAATACCTTTGATATTCCTGAGAACTTGCTTTACCTCTGTGGTTTTTGGAGCAATAGCTTAAAAAAAAAAAGCCCATGATGCATGAAAGTCCTTGGCTATAGCTAAGTACTTAAACAGAGGTTTAGGGTGCAAGGACTTCTGATTTAAGAGTGAGGCCCATTCTATGCAGTTAAAGGGGGGAAAGAGCTCACATTTTATACTGTCTCTGACCACAGATTAAGATTACCAAAGAAGTACAAAAGCAGTGGAGTCAAAATGAAGGAGGTGCATTGAGAGGAGCAGAGCCTTGGCTTCCAGCAACTCTCTGGTTGCTGGATCAGCTCCAATAAAAATTTAAATTCAGACGAACTGAATGCCTTATTTGTCTGGTGAAGGGAGGGGAAGGTGGATGGGTGAAGTTTTTCCTCCACCTCTGGATGTTAAAATAATGGCACTCAGATGTGAAAACTCCATAATCCTGAAGAATGTACTATTATACCATCGCTGGGGTTAGTGTGTTCTTTGGTGTCTCTCTCTATGTGCACCAGCCCAAAAAACCAGAAGGCGGTGGGTGGACATGTTTGCTGGAGGAGAAACTCTGATTGTTGTACAGCATGGGTCTCATTCAGCCGGATGCTTTACAGCCTTTTGCAAGATGCTGAGTGTCATCAGCTCTTAAAGAAATTAGTGGGAGTCAAGTTAAAGGCTCAGGCTTTATGTAGACAAGGGATAATTTCTCACCTTGATTCCTCGTATCAGATCTCTGTGCTTGATTGACACAGCCGCTAGGCTGCAAATATAAAGGAACAATCACGCTCCATGTTTTCTGCTTTCACAAACAGCTGCTTTGCTGTGCAGCAGTGCGCATTCTGTGGCTTCTATTTCTGCTACATCAGTTCTACATATGGTTTGCAAAGCAATGACAGAATTTTGCTAACAGTTCTTTAATCTGGCTACTATAGACGCAGAACAAAAAAAAAAAAAATCCAGGTAACAACAGCCAACTGTAAAACTGCATCTGGTTTTGTGACTGTGCGTTTGATATACATTAGCATTCTCAGATTGGTTCTTGTTTAAAACTTTTAAAAAACCGAAAACCCAGGAAGTCCCTTTCTCTCCTCTGGAAAGAATTTGAATTTTATGATGTCACTAACATAACTGGAGAAAACTTTAAAAGCCTTTATAACTGACAGGGTCTAGTTAAAACTGAATATTCATAGAACCATGGAAATTGGGGCTGGAAAAGACCTGTTCTGCTATCTAGTCTTTCCGCATGTTGGCATGGGACTGTGTGTGTGTGTGATTTTACTTATCTGGTTTAGGTTTAAAGGTGCTAAATTATGTCGATTTCACCACTTCCCTTGGGAGACTATCCCAGAGCTTAGTAAGTCTCTGTGAGAGAAAGTTTCTCTTGCTATCCTGCCTGTTATTAATTATGCGCCATTACCAGGGCTGGCTCCAACCAGCCCAGCAAGCAGCTGCTTAGGGCAGCCAGAGGAGAGGGGCAGCAAGTCCAGATCTTTGGCGGCGGGTACCTCACTCCCTCTCGGAGCGAAGGATCAGCCGACGAATCGCCGCCGAAGACTGAAGCGGCAGCGATAGAGATGCAGATTGCGATGACGGCTTTTTTTTTTCTTTTTGCTGCTTGGGGCGGCAAAAATCCTGGAGCTGGCCCTGCCCATTACATAGCTCATGCCAGTGTTACGTTGGGCTTTTTTCATGTTCATCTCTCCATTTAGTGCCACCTGACCTGCCGGTTGTACGTTGTTAGGTCCAGGCTCCCAGTCAGCCTTACTGCAGTGAAGGCAATGGAGCCACGCCACTTTGCACCAGCTGAGGATCTAGCTCTGTGTATGTATGTGTGTGTGTGCGCCACAGACACGGGACAGCAGAAAGGAACCAGTCTGTGTCTGCATGCATCTTGTGGCACAGGCTCCTTGAGTACTTAGAAGAAGCGTACAGGTCCTGAGCCTACGCTTTTACAGAGGCCCCTGATTTACACAGCTTCAGTGCAATCACACAAACTTGCCTGCCCTGCAGCGTGATTGCTCTATGACAAATTGTTACTTAATTGTTGGATGGCAGAATAAAAGCTTTGGCTCCCTTCGGTTATTCATAACAAATTGGGCTGGAGAAGCCTTGAAGATTATATTAAGCAGAAAAGGAGCAGCTTTGAGGTGCATTCTTTGTGTGTTCAGAGTTTAGCTTCACTAACTATAGCAGTGTACTGAAGCATGCTTATAAAACGGAGCTGTGGCTGCAGCATTCTATTTAGGCTTGGAGGAATTTCAGATTTCTAACATATAATTTAGACAGCTAATATCTATATTTATTTTTAAGCATTTTTAAAGATTGTGATCAATTTAAGTTTACCCAGTTGCAGGAAATTCTGGATTTTAAGCATTGTTTTTGATTTTTATCTATTTAAATTTTCACAGCTGCAGGAAATTATGGGTGAGTCAGACAATTATTCCTTGACAGTCGATACTGAGATTCAATAAGCTAAAGCATTAAAATGCAAATTGTCAACATCATACATTAAAATATGCAAAGTAAATATCCTTAATTCAACAAATCATACCTGGTTGTACTGTGCTTTCATTAGTCCATTGGTAACAAGCCTAAAGCTCTGGATTTTGATTCTTATAAGTACTCTCTGGGGCTCAAGCACCCCTGAAAAAAAATAGGGGATGCTCAACACTTGCAAGGCTAGATAATCTTTAGTGGGCCCCGGTGCCCGGACCATGGCTCTGCCCGGGTTCTGAGGCACTGCCCCTGCTTTACTTCTCTCCCCCCACCTCAGGTCCCGCCCGCACTCGACTCCGAGGGCCCACCCCCATTCGGCCTTTTCCTCCCAAGGCCCCTCACGCCTCTTGCAGAGCGGGGGGGGTGGGAGAGGGAGGAGAGGAGCACCCACTGGAAAAAACAAAAGTCAGTCAGTGCCTATGCTCTCAGGCATCATTTTTCTCACTTTGCCTATCTGTAAATTTTGATTATGATCAATGAAAGTATTTTTTTTGTTAGTTTGTGTGTATTCAGTGAGGACGACACCTACTGACATTCACCTATAAAAATCTAATCCTTCCAAGCCTTATTACATTATGGTGTCTGCATACAGAAACTGGAGGGTGTTCAGAGAAAAGCAATGCAACTGACTAGAGCACTGGAGGGATTGATTTATGTGGGGAGATTAAAAGAGCTGCCTGTAAATATATGTCTAGCTTGACTAAGTGATGCCTGGGGGGATATAAGTGTCTTAAAAGTATGTGAAGGGTTGAACAGCAGAGAGAGAAGACAATTGTTTGTGAGCAGGGCTGGCTCCAGGGTTTTTGCCGCCCCAAGCGGCAAAAAAAAACAAACAAACAAAAAAAAAAAAAACCGCGATTGCAATCTGTGGCACTACTGCCGCCGCTTCAGTCTTCGGCGGCAATTTGGTGGCTGGTCCTTCGCTCCGAGAGGGCGTGAGGGACCCGCTGCTGAATTGCCTCCAAAGACCTAGATGTGCCGCCCCTCTCCATTGGCCGCCCCAAGCACCTGTTTGTGAGCACGCAAGTGGGTTAATGCTAAAGGTAATGGGAGGAAAACGAGCAAAGTAAAATGTAGTCCCTATACAACGGGAAAACTTCCTTATTGCAAGTTCTGTTAAGACTGTGGAAGACTCTCTCTGGTGAAACAGTGTGAATGTGCCATCTCTGAGTCATTGAAAACAAATCAGCATTTCTATATTAGGTACATATCTGGCCTGCTCACTGTAATATCTGAGTGCCTCAGTCTTCAATATATTCATCCTCATGATAACCCGGTGAGGTGGGGCAGTGAATGCTATAATCCCCATTTTACATCTGATAAGCTGAAGCACAGAGAGGCGAAGGGACAGGTTTTTAAAGCTGTTTACGTATTTAAAGATGCATCTCACTATCAGTGGCTCTCAAACTTTTTTTACTGGTGACCCTTCTCACATAGCAAGCCTCTGAGTGCAACCCCACCCCCCATAAATTATAAACACTTTTTTTTATATATTTAACACGATTATAAATGCTGGAGACAAAGCGGGATTGGGGTAGAGGTTGACAGCTCACAACGCTTCTGTATTAACCTCGCGACCCCATTAGGGGTCCCGACCCCCGTTTTGAGAACCCCTGCACTAGATGTCTATCTGCATCTTTAGGTGCCTAAATACCTTTAAAAATCTGGCCCTAAGTGTCTTGCCCAAAGTAACACAGGACATCTGCGGGGGAGCAAGGACTTGAACCCAGGGCCTATCCTAGTGCCCTTACCACTGGACCATCCTTCCTCTCACATAAAACAGTTGATTATACTGTAGGGATCAATACTGCTTTGGTAGAGGAACAGATAAGGTCTTTTCCACCTTATAATTTCTGTGATCCTTTGCGGATATTCTTAAGTATATTCCCTCTTTTATTTTTCTATAAACCTAAGCAGAAAGAAAACAAGTAATACTTCCCTACTGGTTCCTCTATGGATTGAATAACTTCAACGGATGCCATTTACAGAGCAAATTACATGGGGAACCATTAAGAACTCAGCATATTCACTTGAAAAAGTTAGGAGATGTAAGGTTCTGCCCCAGATACACAGGTGTAATGCCTACTAACATTAACAGGGTTTACACTGCAGAGAGACTCTATATTGCAAGCTAAGCTATGTAGGTGCTGCATAGGGTAGTAGATTGATAATGGGAGGTGGATAGAGCTGTTTGCCTTTAGATTGCTGGTTCAAATCTGGCCCTGCTTGGATTCTTTTGTTAAAAAGAATGATGGGCATTTCACAGCAAATAAGTATCCAGAATGAAAAACAATCCTAGGCACTCTTGTAACTTGTATACTATGCTTCTGTACAATCTTTCAGCTGAGAATCTCAAGGCACTTTGCAAACATTAATGTAGTTAGTGTCACAGCAGCCCAAAACTCTTGGTTTTTTTTAATTTTTAATCTGGTAACTCTGGATGCGCTTGTTATCCATATAAATGTCCAATCCTTTTTCCAATTTTGCTGTAGCCTTATCAAATAATCAACATAAGAAAGGGATTGACATGATTTGTGATAGTTGTATAGGTTCAATTACAAAGAAATCAAATAATGGGACTACATAAAGTTAATAAACAGTGTAAACCTATCCAAATATACTACCTGTGTACCCAAAACAGTAAATCCAATAACTGCATTTTGTACTTACAAACTAAAAAATGAAAAGATTAGGGATGAAGAATCAGTTAGTAGAGGGCCTCAGAAAGCCACGGATCTAGTTGACACCAGTTCAGGAGCTCGTGAGAACCCCAAAATAGAGAACTAGACAGGATGTTTTATATTCCAACTTTATGTAACCTGTCAGATACATAGCCATATTTGACACCTTCCATGACCATAACAAGATTTATACCTGCCCACAATCCATATGTGGCTTTCTGGGTTTTCATAACTGTGACTTAATCATTAATATTAATAAACTACACAAATTTCTTAATAATTTTTAATCGTTCCTATATATAAATGCAGTCTAACCAGATTGCTAAACCTCCCCCCGAAACATCCTACTTGCAGAATCCTGTGGTGTCAAGTCCCCTTTGTGGTCCCGTTTTTGTCTTTTTAGAATAAGAGTGCAGAATGTATGACCTGGGGTTATCTTTGTAGGCCTATCAGGTTTCAGGTAAAACCCAGCCTTTAACATAACTCCTTCTACCAGGCCTCACACTAATAGAACAGGCTCTTAAGCATGGCAAGCTTAATAACCTAGTCACTTATGTTCACCTACTTGCCTCATGCATGTTCCAAGCGAATAAGCAATACAGGCCTGTCAATCTTATAGTGTCATTCCACCTATCACAAACATAAAATCACTCACAGGGCTACAGGTTTGCAAAAATCATCCTTCTTGCCAGGAATAAGGGCTTGCAGCAGAGCCTGAGACTAGCTCCAGGGAAAGTAATGAGCCCAGATGGACTACAGCAGAACCACCTGATTGGCCGACCTGCCAGATTGGGTGAAGGGAGCCAGCCCGCATGCTCCTAAACCTAGCAGCACCAGCAGGCCATCGGCTGCTCAATGCTTACCTGCAGCTGCTCCCAGGTCTGCCTGTTTCACAGCCTTGTTCCTGGCTCTGATTCCTGGTTCTGGCTGTGACCCTGGGCTCTGATTCTTTGTTCCTGACTCCAGCTCTGATCATTAGGCCTGATCTCCCACACCCTGATCCTGACACTTTTTCCATGTCTGGCAGTCTCAGGAGCGATGGGTAAGGATTGGTTAGACATAGGCTACGTCTTCACTACCCGTGGTATCGGCGGGTAGCAATCGATTGCTTGGGGATCGATATATCGCGTCTCATCTAAACGTGATATATCGATCCCCGAACACGCTTATATCGATTCTGGAACTCCACCAACCCGAACGGAGTTGCGGAGTCGACATGGGGAGCTGTGGACATCGATCCCGCGCCGTGAGGACGGTGAGTAATTTGATCTTAGATACTTTGACTTCAGCTATGTTATTCACGTAGCTGAAGTTGCGTATCTGAGATCGATTTTCCCCCGTAGTGTAGACCAGCCCATAGTGAAGGAAATACCCTGTCATTGCAAGGTTGCAACCAGTTCCAGACTGGAAGAATGTTGGTCAGACAGTGGGAAGCTTGTGACTGACATACAGAACTTCAGACATTTCAGCTGTCAATCCAGCATCTTTAACCAGAACGAAATTCTCTTAGCATATTATGCATTATGAATAAAAACAGATGGATCCCAAGTAAATACATAATTGAATTCCTGTTATTCTGCTCTTCACACCGCACTCAGGCTGCTCTCAACAGAACCTCTTGAGTGAATTACAGCTACACAATGAATAGGTAGAAGGAAAGGATGGGGGAAAGTTGTATTGTTTAAGTCGGTTAATGCTTTTCCTAAAAGGAGGCACTGAATGTAGCTGAAACTTGAGTTTGACCTAGGCAATGATACTAAAAAGCAAAGCCCGGTTCTGAATTTCACTTTTGTTTTAGGAAGACAAAAATACATAGCGCCCTATTAAATAGTTCTCTCCTCCCCTAGTCTTGCCGAAAAATGAGCTTTGAGTGCTGACAGACAGCAGCGGTATGCAGCACACAGGAATCCAACATAAACAGATTTGCTGGTTGTGTACTTGCACATGTTAAATGAGGCCTCTGCTTTGATCTTACCAGCACTATCCTGGAGCCCAGCAAGAGAAAAGGCTAAGTAAACAGACCTCTGGTTCCAGGGCTGCTTTAGTGCAGAGGTCTAGTAAATCTTTTATCAATGGCAGAACTACCGAGGTCCCTCCTCAACAGCGGGTGCCTCAATAGCAACAGCATGGTTTTACTGACCCTGCGTCTTTCTCTGCTCACCTTCCCATAATGGCTAGCAGCTGGGGGATACGAGTCATCTTTCTATTTACTGTGGCACACCAGTTTGCACAGGAGAGGCACCTGCTTAGACTGTGTTCATATAACCTCCGCTATGGTGAACGGAACACACAATGTTATAGTGGATCCAGTAGCACCAAAGCCAGGTTAGGCCTTGTTATTAAATGTAGCACAGAAGCTAGAATGGACCCTGTATTACAGAATCCAGAGGAGACATTCAGTACTGCCTACCCCAGGTGCTCCAAAATCACAGCTCAGCCCCAGAAAATCATGAGCGTTGTTAAATAATAAATTGGGGGCTCTTTTGATTTGTCTTCTGTTTTGCTAGCCCTTAGAGATAGTATTGTCAAGCTTTTGTCCACAACCAGGAGGGCTAGAAACCTCCTTTTGGGTTAAAATGAAAGCTGGGATTTCCCCTTAAACTCAGGATTCCAGAAACTGGGATTGAAGAGAAACACCTAATATGTCAAGACTCATCATAAAATCATGAGAGTTGGCAACATCCTCTTCTGGTTGTAACACAGAAGCCCTGCTTTGCTACATTTTCTTCCCTTTTCTTCTGGTGGGTTGAACAAAGGAGGCCTGGCTTCCTTTCTGTCGCAGTGGAAAGCTGATAGGAGAAGGAAGGCGTGCCAAGATATTTTATTTTTATAAGTGTTATCAATGTTCCAGTGTTTTCATAACTAACAAGTGCAGCACTGTATCAGAGGGGTAGCCGTGTTAGTTTGGATCTGTAAAAGCAACAAAGAATCCTGTGACACCTTATAGACTAACAGACGTTTTGGAGCATGAGCTTTCGTGGGTGAATACCCACTTTGTCGGATGCATCCGACGAAGTGGGTATTCACCCACGAAAGCTAATGCTCCAAAATGGTCTGTTAGTCTATAAGGTGCCACAGGATTCTTTGCTGCAAGTGCAGCACTGTGTCATCCTGGAGCCTGGGCTTTTACCAGTGGGTCAACACTGTCGTCTTCACTGCATTCCAAGGAGGAAATGCAAGCTACTGTGTCAGTTCCTCTGTCTCCTTCTGCCACACACCGCTGGTCACTGGCTGCACTCTGCTGCCACGAAGAGAGCTGAGGTCTCAGGGCTGTGCCTTTGAGGAGTTCTCTGGCCTTCGTCTGGTTTTCTTATTTTTGATCACTTGACTGAGCAAGTGTTGGGAGATATCAAAGGCAGAGTGGTGGGAGAGCAGCTGTGGGCTAGGAAAGCGCTCAGCCCAGGAAGAGGCAGGACACAGATGACCCTGGCGGGGGGAGAAGGTTTGGAGCAAGGCCTGAGAATGGGAGGAAGTCACTGTTACAGACAGGCATGAATCAGAAGTTCAGGGGACAGTTTCAGTTCCTGCCCTGGCCCCTATAAGTTGCCATTGCAATGTATGCAGCTGGATCTATGCCACAAGGGGTTGGAGAATTCCCCCAGCTCAGGCACGGTGTACAGCCGCTGCCCATCTCACAAGCCCTGTATGCAAGGTGTGCTGGGAGTTGGGGTGGAGAGGTGCTGGGAGCAGACGGAGAATCTCCATAGTGTATGTTACTATGAAGATTCCAGGCTGTGGAACAGCTCATAGGGTATAGCTCTTGGGTGGCTGCCCTAAAGTAGAGTGCCCTGAGGGTTGCTCTCATTTACACTGGGAGGGCCAGTTTGGCCCCTGGATCAGGCCAGAATTCTGAGGGTGTGAATGTGGTTTAAAGCCACTTTTGCTGACTTGGACCCAACTATCTGTACTGTGCCTACATTTCCTCTTATTTCCCTCACTTCACTGCAACCCTGCCACGAGTCTCACCTCTTCCTGCCCCTGTCTCAACACTGCCCCTTCTCCCCAGAGACATGCAGATATGTTTTTGTTCATTGAGTTTGTCAAGGTTCCTTCCCCACTCTGAACTTTAGGGTACAAATGTGGGGACCTGCATGGACACTTCTAAGCTTAATTATTAGCTTAAATCTGGTAACTCTGCCACCATCCAGAAATTTCAGTGTCTGGAGCACTTCTTGTCCCCGCCCCCCCCCCCCCCAACCTCCTCTCCCTGGGCAGCCTTGAGAGGCTTCACCAATTCCCTAATGAACACAGATCCAAACCCCTTGGATCTTAAAACAAGGAGAAATTAACCATCCCCCCTCTTTTCCCCCACCAATCCCTGGTGCGTCCAGATCCAACCCCCTTGGATCTTAAAACAAGGAAAAAGCAATCAGGTTCTTAAAAAGAAAGCTTTTAATTAAAGAAGAAAGGTAAAAATCATCTCTGTAAAATCAGGATAGAAAATACTTTATAGGGTAATCAAATTCATATAGCCCAGATGAACCCCCTCTAGCTTTAGGTTCAAAGTTACAGCAAGCAGAGGTAAAATCCTCTCAGCAAACAAAAAAGGACATTTACAGGTTGAGAAAACAAAAATAAGTCTAATCTGCCTTGCCTGGCTATTACTTACAATTTTGAAACATGAGAGACTGATTCAGAAAGATTTGGAGAGCCTGGATGGATGTCTGGTCCCTCTTAGTCCCCAGAGCGAACAACACCCAAAAACAAAGAGCACAAACAAAGACTTCCCTCCACCAAAATTTGAAAGTATCTTGTCCTCTGATTGGTCCTCTGGTCAGCTGTCAGCCAGATTTACTGAGCTTCTTAGCCCTTTACAGGTAAAGAGACATTAACCCTTAACTATCTGTTTATGACAGAGTTACTCCTGTGGTAAGGGACTTTGTGACAAATAGTAAAATCCATAATTGGATACAAGTTGTTTATACTCTTTCATACAAATCCTTTATCACTGAACAGGTACACAGCATGGTTGGGGATTTATAGAGACTTGATTGTATCCATGTTTTATTCTTTTCAGTGACGCTCCCAAGTGGGCTTTACCATAATCAGATTAGTGGTTAATGGGACACAGCCTTTTGGAAGAGATTGGTATTTATTTTCAATAAAGATTAGGGGATTAGCAGCCGTTTAAAATCTGCTGATTTATCCAGCCACAGGTACAGGTGCAGTGACTTGCAAGGATCTGCTGACTCTCTGCTTTCCATTGACCTTGGGCTTTGACCTGGTGACTCATCAGTTGAGACAGATATGCCAAGCTGTAGCATGTGAGCGGGTTTTCTGGTGTGAATTCTCTGATCTTCTGAAGATTTGAGTTATCTGAATAATAACTCCCATCTCCCCCCCACACAGGGCAAATGCACTTCCTGATTGTGGCCATTGTACACCTGTGTGGATGGAACAGCACATGCTGGGAAATTACAGATGATAAAGTGACACTAGCTTTAGTGAAACCAGAGGGATTCTGAAAGGATTCAGGGTTGTCAAGGTATCTTTCCCACTTTGAACATTAGCGTCCAAAAAGTGGGGACCTGCATGTACCCTTCTAAGCTTAATTCCTAGCTTAGATTTGATAGCGCTGCCACCAGCCAAAAATATAGTGTTTTGGTACACTTCTTGTCCCCCAAAACCTTCCCTGGGGGACCCAAGACCCAAACCCCTTGGGTCTTAAAACAAAGAGAAATAAACTATTCCCCCTCCTTTTCCCCCTCCCAAACTTTCCCCTCCCTGGTGTACCCTGAGAGATCACTGTGATCCAAACTCCTTGAATCTTAAAACAGAGAGGAATTAACCTTCTCCCCCTCACTTTCCCCCCACCACTCCCTGGCGAATTCAGACCCAATCCCCTTGGGTCTTACACGAGGAAAAAAATCAATCAGGTTCTTAAAAAGGAAAGCTTTTAATTAAAGAAAGAAAAAATAAAAATTATCTCTGTAAAATCAAGATGGAAAATGTTTACAGGGTCTTCAGCTTATATAGACTAGAGGGACTCTCTTCCCCCTAGCCTAAGATACAAGTTACAGCAAACAGAGGTAAAATATCCATCCAGCAAAATACACATTTGCAAATTAAGAAAACAAACATAAAACTAATCCGCCTTTTGTAGCTAGCACTTACTATTATGAACAGGAGAGACTGTGTTAGAAAGATTGGAGAAAGCTGGTTGCACGTCTGGTCCCTCTTAGTCCGAAGAGAGAACAAACAACAAAACAAACAAAGACTTCCCTCCACCAAAATTTGAAAGTATCTTGTTCCCCGATTGGTCCTTTGGTCAGGTGTCAGCCAGGTTCGCTGAGCTTGTTAACCCTTTACAAGTAAAAGAGATATTAACCCTTAACTATCTGTTTATGACAAGGGTGGAAGGTGAAACCAGGGCAGCAGTTCATATACTAAACGACCTTTTGATATAAATATGTGTGTGTCTGTGTGTACACAGTGTAGTAGGATAAGCTAACTATGTAATCATTTAGGTGGAAATTTATTTCCAGATACGCTGTTTTTGCTATATAATTCCTGTACTATACCAATCCTTTCCCCGTCAAGGAAGGGTAACTGGGATTGTGCATTACTAGACTGTGAGACAATTGAGTTGCATGCTAATTGGTATTCCAGTTTAGTTCTATCTATCTGATGAATGCAAAGATACATACGACCATATTGTCAGCCAGTGGAATGATTTCATTGAATTACACAGAAGCTGATGTCAGCAGAGCTCCAGCAGGCTCAGTTGCTGCTTAAATTTGTGCATCTGGAATAAAGCAACTACACGTAATAGTCACAAACTGGTGCTCTGGGTGCTGCAACAAACATGAAGTTGGTAGCCTAATAGGGTGACCAGACAGCAAGTGTGAAAAATTGAGACAGGCATGGGGGGTAATAGGAGCCTATATAAGAAAAAGACCCAAAAATCAGGACTGTCCCTATAAAATCAGGACATCTGGTCATCCTATAGCCTAATAGGGTACCACACCTTTGCAAAGGATTACTAACTCCTTGATCTTGGGTGTTCATAATTTACAGCCACTGTACTAGTGGGGCGGAAGGGGGGGGTTTCAAAAGCACCTAAGGGAATTAGGTGCCAGAGTCTCTCAGATGTTTTTGAAAATCTCACTCATAATATTTTACATTTGATTTTTTATATTTTGATTTTTTCCAAAACAAACCCATTGCTAGGTTCTGTTTCTGTAGTGCCTTTCACCACTCCTCACACACACAGACAAGAAAGCAAAGCAAAGCAATTCTCCTCTGGATGAAATGTGGCAGCTGGTTAACAGCAGTAGGTGAAATGGTACTGCACACAGTTGAAACTGCAAGAGGACTTGGGCAGGCAGAATGTAATTATCCAAATTGGAATTGCCCAACGCACCACGTCTATCACTCTAACTTAAGCCACAGAATGTCTCTGGATTTTTAATAGGCAGGAGTACTCAGAAACTCTGTTCTATGGCCTGGTCCACACTACAGCGTTAAATCGATTTAAACAGCGTTAAATCGATTTAGCGCTGTACCCGTCCACACTACAAGGCACTTAAAATCGATTTTAAGGGGTCTTAAAATCGATTTCTGTACTCCTGCTCAACGAGAGGAGTAACCCTAAAATCGATATTACTATATCGATTTAGGGTTAGTGTGGACGGAAATCGAAGTTATTGGTCCCATTCTTTTACTGAGCTACCCAGAGTGCACCGCTCCGGAAATCGATGGTAGCCTGGGACCATGGACGCACACCACCGAAGTAATGTGCCCTAGTGTGGACGCATAAAATCGATTTTATAAAACCTGTTTTATAAAATCGATTTTATTTTCGATTTTACTCTGTAGTGTGGACGTGGCCTATGTCTCATTTGAAAGGCAGCACCTGTAGCAATGCTGTGGCCCTTAACACTATGCCGTGGCATAGGACCAGTACTGACTGAGAAGAAAAAAAAGTCACTTGCTTTCCTCAAAATACTGACCAGGCCTGAGCCTGTTTAATCTGTGAGATCTGACAAGATAACAGTCTGATGTGCTAAGGCTTCAAGGATCAGGAGAGTGCATTGGGAAATCTTGAGTCCTGCCACCAATGTTTTTACACCACAGGTAATGTTGCTTCAGCATCTGGTTAGTAAAAAATCAGGTGTTGATGCTGTTAGAATGTACCGAGTGGCTAAGAACGTAGTTGATGCCTCTTTTTCAATTTGCTTTAGCAATTTAAAATATTCTCATAGAAAAATTGGCACGTGCACATTTTTTTTTAAAGTTAGATTTAGGCATTTTCCACTTCTGGAAAATATGTGCAGGAGCTTATTCTATTCTATATAGGCCCTTAAACTACCCTCTTCATGACAGTGTCTGAGCATATAGTTCTGGTGAGCCAGAGCCCATCTGAAGTTCTGCTTTCCTCCCATCACACCAAGCATAGTCTGGACTCAGGAAACCAGTTGTTTTGGTTGGATGAACTCTGCACAGTGGCTGGTGGCATCTTTTCTAGAACTTTATAATACTACAGTCTTTTAGAGTGAAATTGGAGGGATGTTTGGAGCCACTTCTCTCTACTAGAATTGGGCAGGAAACGTTTTCTCATCCTGGGAAAACTTTCAAGATTTCCACATTTTTTTCCTGTTCTAATTCGGGACAAAAACCCAAAGTCGTGAGAATTTTCACAATCTCACCGTTTAATACAAATTTTAGGTCTGGTCCGTTGAAACATTTTGTTAAAATTTTGACTTTTTCATTTAAAAAGTAATTCGTATTCTTGGCTTAAATTTAAAACAAATGGACATTTGGAACCTCATCCCTCCCAAATTTTAGTTTTGAAATCCCATTTTGACAATTTTGTAACTATTTTCCTGTATAATGTTCTTGAAATGAGAAATTTGTGAACATTTTTTCTTGCAAACAGGCTTACTTCTGACAAATCAGCATTTTCTGCGCCCCCCCCCCAGAAAAAAAAAAAGCTTAATTGAAAAATTCCTGATCAGCTCTACTCTCTGTTGAATCTGTTTTAGGTAACTTGCTTTCTGGCTTATCTCTGGTCTGACGTGCTGATTGACTGTGCATTGCGTACAGAGGCCTCTGTTCTCAGAACAGCCACTCTGTGTCAGATGCTGCAGTGAATTTCCCAGTACCAGTGTCTCGTGTTTGAGATAATGAGCATTCTGGCACAGGCTGTGTGGTCCATTCCCACCATAATTATTGGGACAGGTGAGTGGGCTTCACAATCAGACAGGACAGTGTCAGTCCAATCTAATACATATTTTGAATGAAAGACATTGAGGAAAATGGATGGATACTCTCCATTGTGGGATAACATGAAGGCAAACCAATTATTTTCAAGTATAACTCACATCATTCAAGAATATGGCACTGAGTCAACCATAGTGGTTTCTGTTGCCCTGCAGACATAAACAATGACACTTACAATTTCCTGCTTGTACGGCTCACACTGCAGTGTCTCTCTATAGGGGAAATGGCTAATTACTTATTAAACCTTGTACTGTTCTCAAACTGGGTTAAACATTGACTGCCATAAGTTCAAGGGGAATCCATGTTACTACACACATGAATCCTGGCATCACTTGATTAGGCGATGGGGTACTGCATAAATGCATGGGAGCAAACAAGAAATTGGTTTGCATTGTAAAGGCATGGAAGTAAATGCCTTTGTTTAAAGCCATAGGTTTTGGAGATGGCTGTGACTGGTGAATATGATGGTTGTTTTGTTTTGTTACAGAGTAAGTGAATGAAACTGTGCTCTGCAATGTGTCTAGTTTGTCTTACTGAAAGTCTTGGCGTTAGGGGAGGTTTGGCTGGGAAGTTCATTGGATGCACAAACAAGGATTTGCCTAGCTGGGGAGCAATTAGCGAAGTGGACCACAGTAGCGCACATGCTAAATTTAAGCTAGATTAACCTTGAAAGCTTCAATTTAGGTCTGAACCAAAGCTGATGGGAAGTATGCGGGTCTCTTGAGTTTGCAGAAACGGTGCCTGGTACTGCTTCCACTAAAGTCTATGGGAGTTTGGATGTTGATTTCAGTAGTAACAGCATTGGGCTCTTGGGCTGACAGTCTTGGGAGAACAGGATTTTTAGTGAGACTTCTCTCTTTCTGTCTTACTGAAGCCAGAAGAACATCTTTACTAGCGATATTTAAACTATTTTCTATCCTGGCTGGAAACAGGAGGTTAAATAAACACTTATCCAAAACATTTCCAAACCTTACAGATTTGTTTCAATAACATTTCTAACCGCCCCCCGCTCCCCGACAAAGCCCAGTTATTGTATTCAGAATAGTTTGGCCATGTGAATATTAATAAGAAGGCTGGATAGTATAGATCAGCTGTTCTCTAACTTTATTGCAGCACGACCCCCTTCTGACAACAAAAATTACTACACAACCACAGGATAGGGGACTGAAGCCTGAGCTCACTCGAGCCCTACTGCCCCTAGCGGGGGGACCAAAGACAAAACTCGAGCCCCACTGCCCTGGGCAGGGAAGCAAAACCCCAAGCGCTTCAGCCTTGTGCAAGGGCCTGTAACCTGATCCCACCAGCCAAGGCTGAAGCTTTGGCTTCGGCCCCAGGCCCCAGCAAGTCTAATGCCAGCCTGGCAACCCCATTAAAATGAGGTTGTGACCCACTTTGGGGTCCCAACCCACAGTTTGAATACCACTGGTATAGGTCGACCTGCCTAGACAGTTAGATCACTGTGGTATCTAATCTCAGAACAGCACCTGCTGGCCATCCATTGTGTTATGTATCTGAAGTTGAATTTTAGCCCTTTCAGGCAAAGATTCTAGTCCTCTGTTTGGCACAATGCTGCGCCCACTGATGGCGGTCAAGAAACAATAAATGGCATCTTTGCCCCTACACTAAAAGAGGAAGCATTCTAGTGTAAGATGTCTGTCTCCTCCAAAGTAATTGGAAGTAACCCTAACTCTGCTCTGTGTTCGCTGCCTCAAAGCCTATGGATAAAGTTACCATTTTCACGGCTGCAAAAATTTCCAGCAACACTTGAAATTGAGTGTTGCCAATGCACATTTAATTTAATAAGATGGTAATTGCATGTTAAATAAATACCAACCCATTATTAAAATGTGTGCTCAGAGGATTTAAAAAGCATATAAGATATATATCTCTCCCCAACTGTTGCTGAACTGCAATAAATCGATGCAATAATTAAGTGCCAGTTGTTTAATACACAATAACTATTTTACAAAATCTCAGGGCAATGTATATGTAAGGGACTTAATTGAATGGGACATTTCCCCAAATATTCTCCACCCCCTCTTATTTTTGGAGCTACCAGTCTAGAAAATTGATGAGCAGAAGCAACTCAGAAGGCCGGTTATTACTCATGTAAAAATATGGCAGGTACTTCTTGTGCTATCAGTAAATATACATTTCCTCAGAGAAGCAGTTTCTGCTGCAGGGATGTCGTAGAGAAGAGAAACTTGTCATCTTATGCATGAAAAAAATAATCAGCAAATATTTCCACTGAATCACGTTCCTACTGCATAGCCATAAACTGTGTAGACTTAGATGAAGAAGTGTTAGTCAGTAGTTTATTAGTCCCAGCAGAGTCAATGAGATTACTCACTAGAGCTGGTGTGGAAATAAGTTTTTTTTTCCGCCTGCAAAACATTTTGTTTTTTCATTTTGGTTTCCAAAAACTTTTGCTTTTTGTCTTTGGAAAAAACACACAAACATGTTTGTCCAAAATGATTGCTGGATTCATGGATTTTAAGGCCAGAAGAGACCATTAGCTCATCTATTAAAAAAAATAATAATGGAGATATACCTATCTCCTAGAGCTGGAAGGGACCCTGAAGGGTCATAGAATCTCAGCCCCTTGCCTTCACTAGCAGGACCAAATACTGATTCCTGCCCTCCTCAATCCCTAAGTGGCCCCCTCAAGAATTGAACTCACAACCCTGGGTTTAGCAGGCCAGTGCTCAAACCACTGAGCTAGCCCTCCCCCCAGCAATTAGCTAAGCGCAAGTCCCTGTATATTGCGAAAATAAATGGAAGTCCTCCTGCATGCCAAGGGCCAAAGAATTTCCCCCAGTTCCCCTTGTATTGAGCTCAGTAGGTTCTTGCTAACGTATATCTTCCAGACAGGCATCCGGTCTTGACTGAAGACATCAAGAGCTAGTGAATCCATCACTTCCCTTGGTGGTTTGCTCCAATGGTTAATCACTGTCAACAACAACAAACATTATGGAAAAGTTTTACTTTTAACAACCCTCTCCACCTTTTGTTGTTGTTGTTGTTGACCATTTCTACTGTTCACATGAGAAAGTGCTCACTATTGGGTGAAATTCACCTCTGTGCAGAAGTCAGCACAAAATTCACCCTGTCCTTAGATCATACAGTCCTTGGGGCAGGGACCTGTAGGCCTTTTGCAGAGGCTTTAAGTGGTGCATAGGACCTGTGTTGGCTTTCTGCACAGGGATGAGTTTCATCTAAACATGAGTCAGTGCTGTACAATCAGGCTTTGTAAGTGAGGAATTCCCCAGCTTTCCCAAAGCCAGTCAGCAAGAACAGGAAGTGGCACCTAGAAGCAGCTACTGGGGTGTGAGTAAGTTGAGAACTCAGGTTTTGTATAGGCCGTTTGCACTTGAAATAATTTGATAAGGAGCTCAGATACTACAGTGGTGGGTAAGGTGTACATACCTATGCAAACATGCTGATTTAGAAGACGGTATTTATGGGAAAAGATGTATTTTGGCTACTGGCAATTGTCTATCACTACCATTTTGTCCTTATTGGTGGATTTCACTGGCTGATCACATACTGATTGTGTATATGATGTTCCTTCCCTACATCCTACGCTCCTTTTGTTTGTTTGTTTTTCTAAGGTTCGGGTTATTTGAGTGCCCCATATAAGAAAGGGTTGCTAATTTGCTAGCATAGGACTTCAAAAGAAATCTTATCTTATTGGAAAGTGAATGTTTAGTATTAAATAATAAAAGATACGTAACCCATGGGGCCCTTAAAACTTATTTAACTTCTTTATAAACTTTACAATACATCACATGGATATTGTAAATTACTTTCTATTCCAAGAAACTGTCCAAGCTGGTTGACCTTCTTTGGAATTTCCTCTTTGTAATTATGTTTAATGTGTTAATAAAGTTCACTTTGAACTGTATCATGGCAAATGGTCTCCTAGGACATGGCTCAGCACTCGTGTGTTCGCCATATGTGAGTAAGAGTATTTCAGGGAATAACAGGGCCGAGTCCAAATATTGTAGGAGTGGCACCTCCACCCCAGGTTAGCTGTAAAAGGGGTTCATGAGAAGTAAGGAATGTGGAGTGGGAACTCATTTAGCCCTTACTTCTAGGTGTTACTAAATTATTGCGCTAGGTTCAAGTCATTATCAAAACACCATATATTGAGAGGGTTTTCACAGAGAGCCATCAATCATGTTTAGTACATGTATGAGTCAAAGGAGTGCATGAACTTTGCAGCTCAGTCCAAGGAAACGAAATTACATGTGTGAGCTTTTTTGCCTGTGAGAAATGCAGACAGTACACCCCGGGACACTACACCATCATGTCTTAAATACTTTTCTACAAGTTGTTTTCACTGTTTCCCAGAAATGGCTACTCACTAAAGCAAAACATAATTTCTATTATCAAGAAGTAACAACCGCCAGCAGCTCAGAGGCTGTTGCAACGACGGGGGAGGAGGGGGAAATGGAATGCTTGTGAAGCAATGTCATCAGCAGAGCAGCAAGTAAAACTGTTTCTATGGTATAGGATAGTAGAGCGTACTATAGTAGGATATAAATTGAAAATTGCCCAGCTGTTCAGTGAGACAGGTGTAAGATCTGTCCCTTTATAAAATGGAACAGAATGGAGATTCCAGCTGCTTGTATTCCTAGACGAGACAAATAAATCAGCGCATATGTCTGCATATATATGAGTTGAAATCTTTAAACAAAAGCAGCAATGTTAATTTTCCTCTGTGCTTGCATTAATTTAAACAACAAACGTTTGTGTCTCTCTGGGATGGTCTGGTGTGTGTGTGTGTAAACTAGAAACAACAACAAAAAAACTTGGTGCAAAATGAAGGATCTAGAAGGGATTATTTAAATTATATTTTCAACTTGGTTGCATGCTGGGCCTTGGAACTCCGGAACCATCTCTTCTAGTAACTACACTGGTTTGAATGTTATAGAGAAAATGTATATTTAGTTTCTATTTGGAGAAGGAGTAACATTGAGGCACAGATGGAGGAGGCCACATTCTTTTCACGCCTTCCTCACAGATCCAGAGATGCCTTGTGAAACTGGGGGCGGGGAAGGGGGAGAAATTAAGGAAACAACTCTTGCCAGTTACTAGGCTCAATATAGGAGTAACTGAATAAAATTCTGTGGCCTGTCTTTTGCAGGAGCTCAGACTGGATGATCATACTAATCTCATCTGGCCTTAAAATTTATGAATGACTCTATGGACTCATCTGCACCGTCCCTAACATGATGTGTTAATAGCAATAGCCATTGGGATCAACCTTTTAAAATGGAAAATGTAAATATCTAGGCAGAGCATGAATGGGGGCAAAAAAGACCCGTTATGACCGAAGCTGTGGCACCGTATATATGGCTGGGGCAGATGGCTTACATCACTGAAACTGTAGTGGAATAATTACCTTGCCTAGAGGTCTCATCATTTTCATACCCACAGAGATGCTAACCCTAATTTTCCATAATCTTCCTGATTTTTACATGCAATTACAAAATTACTAATTCAGGTTTAAACCTATTAAGCTCTCCTGCTGACAAAACAATTCCACCCCCAATGAGTGGCATTAGCGTTGTCGAGCTGCTCACCCCAGCACTTGTCGACAAAACATTTGTCTTTTGGGGTGCGTGTGTGATTTTTAACACTTCTGAACAACAAAATTTTGTCTTTCACTTGCCAGTGTAGACAAAGCCTAATCTAGTCTCTTCCACACTGCAGGAGCTGCAGAGGAGAAGGCTCTCACACCAACAGCATTTGGCATACATTGCGTCCGGTTCTTGTAGGGACCAGTTCTGAAAAGTGCTGAGTACCGTCAGCTCCCATTGACTGTAATGGGGATTCAGAGGTTTCAGCACCTCTTGGAAGCACCCAGCAGCACCTTGCAGGATCAAACTCCTTGTCTGCAGTTAAGGAAGATAAGATAATCATCTGTGGTGCTGTCTCAGTTTGTCTCTTGCTGCTGATCCTCTCAAATCCCTAAGGAGGCCAGTTGCTGAATTGTTTGTGGGGTGCAGGGTAAGGCAGCTCATTAGTGTCCCCTCTCATTAGCGATTGGGGCAGGGAGCTCAGCAATACAAGGCTTACTGGAGGGATTCAGTTAGACTGGGCAAAACTTTTCGACCAAAATTATTTTCTGATGAAAAACAAAGATTCAACAACACCAAACCATTTCATGAATTGGTGTCATTTTTTACCAAATTCCTGAAGGAATTGAAACAAGTCATTTTGAGGATTTATAATTCTAAACAACTCTCAGTTCAACTACATTGAAATACTCAAATCAAAATAAAAGGCTACATTTTGGTTCAAACAAAATCTTTAGTTTGACCCCCAAAATATTTATTTATTTATTACTTTTCAATGTGCCAAATATTTTGAAGAAGTTTTGTTTTAGGTTCAATCCAAAATTATGCACGCTCTTCCCCTCCCTTTCCCCCCCAATTTCAAAATTGGCCACACCCTGAAAAATCCATTATTCACCAGATCTCTATTCAGTGCTCAGTTAACGGAAGATGGAACTACACTGGACTTGAGCTATGAGATAGAAGCAGGACTTAGCTACTCCCAAGCAGCACATGAACAGCTAAGGGCTTCTTAAATATACCTTTTCAGAGAAGAGATTTCATTTCTATTGGAAAGATTTGAGATCTCGACCGTAAAATGGTACAAACTGCCTGGCTCAGTAGAGTCTGTGTAACTGGCACTCGGTGCATATGAGAAGTTCTGGGTGGTCCCTTTGCAAAATATGTTTTACCTCTCCCTATCTCCTCCCCAAAAATACCAAAGGACAAACATTGCTGTGAGGTGTGCCAAAGCGCATCTCAATTTGAAAAGCATTCATCCGTCACCATTGCAGTCCCAAGGCAAATATGTGGTGAAATAAGACCCAGTAGATTCCTGCACATTAAAAAGAGATACAGAGACCCATGACAGAACACCAACATGTGATTCTGCCATAAACATCTCTAGGAGGTCCAGCTCTCTGCAGCACAGTGACAGCCATGAGCGTGTGAGGGCCTCTGAAGCTTGTGGTATATGATGATTCCAGAGAGAGAGGGCTGCTTACACAGAAAGTTGTTAATGAGGATAGGTAATCAAATGGGACTGTTTACTATGTCAAACACATAGGGACATGCTTTTAGCTTGCATTGGACGCCTCCATGCCCTGGAATTGCATCCTTCTGAGAACAGCATGCAGCTGCACACAGGGAAATGCATAGCTGCAAAAGAAATTGGACATTTTTATTCCTCCTCCTAATGTGGAAGGTTGTGGGGGGAAGCACTTGAGGGGCAAATTTAAAAGTGGGGCAGGTTTAGAGTACAGCACAGGCATTTTTTTAAAGGAAGAAAGGCTCTGGGAAAGGTTCCCTGTTTTTTAGACCACCAAAAAGGTCTGCGTATAGCTCTTATGACAGGGGAGCGATCCAAAAATTCCTCAGAATGAAAGGTCAGTCAGAGGAAAATGGCATTCGGGGAGGACCAAGCTTATCACTGACCGAATCATGTGACAGATCCAGAGGCAACACCGCTTGCCATCAGGAGAACCGCATGTGCAGTGTGCCTGCAACAAGCCTCATGACACCACTGGGAAACTATTTTTTTCCTCCCAGCCTAAAAATTTGTCAGGAGTCAAGTTGAATGTTGGCAGGAAAAGGTTTTTGAAGAAGACACTGCTGGGAGGGCCCGATTCCCTCTCCACTGTCCCCAGTTGCCCTGTACCACACATTCTTCCCCAACACTACTTATAGGTCAGTTTTTGACACTTGTGCTCACTTTAAGAAGTACCTTGCTCTGCAGTTGATTTCAGTGTGGTAACTCATGGAGTTGAGGTTTGACTTGGTTTGAGTAAGGTGGCAGAGTCTGCCTTTAACTTTAAAAGAGGACTCTAAGATTTGATGAAAGATGTCAGCTAGCATGTAAACTTGTGTGGATTTTGCCCCCCCTTACTCGTGAAATAAGGTACTATGCCATGTGAGGAAGGGTGGCAGAACTTGGGGCCAGGTCCTCAGCTGGTGTAGCTCCATTAAAGCCTGTGCCCGTAACTGATCACTGACAACGGGAGAATCCCCCAAATGTCTGGAAATGGGGTTAGACTCAGATCAGCCTTCAAAAATTCTGATGACTCTCTGAAGCTTCTCCAAAGTATCCACACCTTTGTAGTTTGTAAAAATTGACTGGACTTTTGAGTTTCTCACAAGAAAAGCTTTGCTTGCAAGACTTCCAGTCCTTAAGGTCCTTGCTGGAAACACACAATGGCAGCTTTTCTTATAGTATTTTGACATCCCTTCCGGAATCAGGGGGGCAATATTACTTGAGAGACCACCTCTCCTATTGGCCTGCTTACAGCAGGTGACAGTTGAGGTGTGTTCTAACTGCCATCGTCTGGAATTTGGCTTTCCAGGACACATGCTCTCAGGTGAGGGTCCCAGCCTTTGGGACTTGTTCACTCTTGGCAGTTCACCAGAACCCAAATCTATTGAACTCCAGGGCCTGACGTGAAGCCTTTAATTGATTTCATCTGGCTTTTGATTAAACCAATTCATTATTTTAGGGCTAGGTCCTGACAACTTTATTCACTTCCCACCAGCATGAATAAGCATGAGAGAATATGGCCCGTAGTCACTATGGTCTGGATTATGGAGCCTACCTTACTCCTGCTGATAAACACTCATGCAGAGAGTCTCATTGCATTTGCTCTTATAAAGAAGTGTGTTCCAGCATGAGAGAGGACTCCAGCACAGATCCCATAGGGGTTGGGTCCTCTAAGGCGCTGGGCCGCTATTGAGAAATGATGACCAGCCTCAAACCCATTGAAGCACAGTGAGGATTGAGGTCACTCAGCACCTCAAGTCATCAGGCCCTGTTAAAACAAGTGTGTCCTTAGGCAGGAACAGAGCACTTATTGATCACGGCTATTTTTGAAATGTTCTGAGAAAGAGGCTGGCTGTTATACTGGTAGGGGCTATAGAAGTTAATAAATCAATGAATCCAATAAAGACAATTATTTAATTAAATGAAGAAATATACTTGAACATTTCAGCTTTGAATTTG
Source organism: Gopherus flavomarginatus (assembly GCF_025201925.1). NCBI lineage: Eukaryota > Metazoa > Chordata > Testudines > Testudinidae > Gopherus > Gopherus flavomarginatus. The sequence goes on along the minus strand of NC_066619.1, from coordinate 271,719,410 downwards.
ATTCTCTCATGGGGGGACAGCTCACGGTGTGGGAGACCTTATCAGTCCCCCTCCCCCGCCCCAAAACGGGTTGGCCTGCCCTTGTATTTATCATTATCGTGCAGCACAGTGTGTACATGTTGCCACATTCCAGGACACCTTGTTATGCATGAAACTATCGCCTTGTACCAGCAGCAAACATTCAGCAGTCAGGCTAGTCCAATGAACTTGTCAAGGGAAGATCGAGGCAATGGATAAAAATATCCCCAAAATTCATCATTTTGCATGTATGCGATGTTAACATGTCAGGATATTCTGCACCTTGTCATTAAGTAAATGCTACCCAGCAAATTTGTTGTGTTCTAGAACCATACTAGTGTATTCTTATGATTCCTGCTGCTGACAAAACCCATCTGGTGACTATTAAAGGGAATTGCTATACATATAAACATAAAAGGATTATAACTCCTTGTTTTAAGTACCAATGCTGTTACTAATTTTGGCTTCAGGATTTGTTATGCTAAAACAACCAGTAGTCTGGGTATCTGGGAACTAGTTCCCCATGACATAAAAAAAGAGGTGGGGGAGGTCTGGGGCAGAGGAGGGAAGGAAGAGAGAAATACAGCTGATTGCCATTGGCAGATTAATGCAGTTGGTTAGAACAAGGTGATAAGAATGTCTAAGTTCTGGATTCAAACCTTCCATGGGCTGATATCTTCTTTGTTGTATCTGTTGTCTGTTTTTTTCACTTTGATTGTAATCTCTTTTCAATAAGTAACTTTTGTTCTATTTGTACAGGGTCCCTATTCATGACCGGTGGCTTGTAGATACTACGGTGACAGAACTGGTTCCAATTATGGTTTTTTTTTTTCTTTCCATTCTTTGTTAGGCCCACCCAGAATTGCTGATAAAGTGATCCACCGGCAGTCTGTGAGGTTAGGAAGAACCATCAAGCTACTGTGTCCGGTAGAAGGTGACCCGCCACCTCTGACTATGTGGATGAAAGATGGACGGACTATCCACAGTGGCTGGACAAGGTTCCGGATCCTGCAGCAAGGACTGAAAATCAAGGAGGTGGAAAGCGAAGACGCAGGGACATACATCTGCAAGGCCACCAACGGCTTTGGCAGTATGAGTGTAAACTACACCCTTATTGTGATTGGTAAGTGCTGCAGGAGGAAATGTAAAGCTTGCCTTTTTCAGTGGTTGCGGAGAAGTTTCATTTCTTTTCACCTGGCAGCGATTGCAGGCCCTCTTTGCTAATCATTTGCTGACCTCCACCTAGCTGGCCCATTCCAGTGTTTGAGGATGGCTAAGGCTAGCTACACTGCTGCACATCTCTGGCATTGCAGTCAGCAGCCACAAGATAAGATTATGGAGTGCCAAAGGTTACAAATAAACAGAAGTGATGCAATAATCGCTAGGGCACAGATCACAACGAATTCCACACAGGAAAGGCTGAGTGCTAAGGAGAGGTCATGCTGATCTTTGTGTTTGCTGCTGGAACAGGGTAGTTTTTAAAACGAATTTTAACAAGCCTATATTAAAGGGCACAACAAAGGGATTTTTGTGCAGTGAGCAGATGCAGACTATGCTAGGAATAAATCTAGCTATGGTGAAACTAGGCACAGCGCTAACACTGGGCAGTAAGGATCCCAAGTTTCCAAAGAATTCCCATCACTGGGGTCAGGATTTAGAATATGTGTGTAGAGGGCCTCTGTCTTTGAAGGAGAGACCACAGGGGCTAGTCTTGCCTGTGTATTCCCCCAAAATTCTCAAGACCTTGGCCCAGATGATGGGAATCCAAGATCACCTGCTGGGTTTGAGTCGATAATTCTGAGGGCTCAGAAGAGGCCTGAATGCCTTTTCCTTCGTTCTCAGTGCTCAGAGCGTCCCCATGAGTTGCTGACAGGAAATGCAACCAGCTCTCCTGAACTGGAGAGAGAGGGCTGGCTAAAACGTGGCATGTTTTAGGGTGCAGAGGGAGGAAAGGTAAGAACTAGAATGTGGGAAGATGCTAGAGGCCTTCACTCACCCACCTGCTCCCTCAGCCAAAAGCGTCCCTAGCCAGCATGAATACTGAGGCCACAACGTCCTACCTCTTTCTCTGCTCATTTTAAACAACCGAGAGCTTCTTGCTGATAAGAGCAGCCTTGCCTGTGAAGACAGAAGAACTCTGTTTGAACTCCAACTCTCTCCTGCCTTGTCTTCCCCAAACTCATGCCAGAAACCAGATTCATGGCTCTTTTCCCAAAAAATCTCTAGGGAGAGGAAAGGGGCTGATCCTGCCACTCTGCAAAGCACTTAGGGGAGGGGAAGACAAAAGACCACTTTTCCTGCCCAGAGGAAGGAGCTGCTGGCCTGACACAAACTAAGCTGCTTATCCGGCCCTCCTGAGGGAGCCCTGCAGGAGAGCATAGAAGGGGAGAGTGCGCCTGGCATCCCTGTCCAGAAAAAGTTTAGAAATAACCTGTGCCTTGCAGAGCTGTTTGCAGAGATGTGCACAGTACGGTAGCCAAAGTGCTGGGAGTAGGGAAGGCACAAGAGCGACTGAGGACAGAATTCTTTAAAAACACCAGCAGGTGGGGCACGTTTCCACATCAGCTCCGTTGAAACACTGGGCACGGGAGTCACAATGAGAGCTGTGTGGTGCTGAGCACGTCTGCAAACCTGGCCCTTACTTAGGTGGCCAAATGGAAGCTGAAGTCTCTTGAAAATCTGGCCCTGAGCTCTTTTGAAATGTGCTCCTATGGGACTTGCCTAAGGTTACCCAAGAAGTCTGTGGCACAGTTAGGAGTTGAACCCCAGCCCTGTGCTTTAACCACAGGGATAACCTTCCCCTAGGATGGAGTCTCTTAGAGTGTCTACACAGCAGCTGGCAGGTGTAATTCCCGGCATAGGTAAACATACCCGTGTTAGCTCTGCTCAAGCTAGTGCCTAAAAATAGAAGTGCAGCATGGATGGCAGCTTGGGCTAGCCTCCAGAGTAGGCACTTGAGAAGTCAGACAGGATTGCACACAGGCGGCTGTTCTGTCCCAAATGGTCAGGGACGCAACCCCATGCTCTAGGTATCCCAAAATCTCTGACTGCCAGAAGCTGGCAATGGGCGACAGAGGATGGATCACTTGATGACTGCCTGTTCTGTTCATTCCCTCTGAAGCATCTGACACTGGCCACTGTCGGCAGATAGGATACTGGCTTAGATGGACCATTGGTCTGACTCAGTTTGGCCATTGTTACATTCTTAGCTTTGAAAAGCTAACAGGCTGCATGACTGAAGAAAACTATCAGCTCCTGGGAGCCAAGCCTGCCAATTCTTTAATGCCTGTAAAGCACCGCACACACCTATAGCATGGCAGGGCCCATAATGACTTTTAAATTTCCTTTGGAAAGAGGAATTGAGCTTGAGGCCTGGGGTCTGTCCAATGTGAAATGCCTGTGTAGTGCCAGGGCTGAGGAAATGAGCACATACTTTCAGGAGCGCTGTGCTGCTAACTGATCTGAGAGCAGCTTTAGAGACAGGCTGAGGGAATTCAGTGACTAGGAGCAGATGATTAGTGACATATGGCTGACAGAAGAGCAGAGCAGGAAGAGGGGATTCCCAGCTGTGGGAATTGTAGGATGAGTCACTGAAGGCACAACAGGGGGAGCAGAATGACATGAAGACGGTAAATAGATAATGGCAAAGGACTAAATTTGCCTCATCTTGTATGTGTGTCCCGGGGGCAGAGACGATTTTCTCATCCCCAGGAAACCTGCCAGAGAGAACGGGCCCCGTTGGGTGCTATGTAGGGCCTGGATAATGTGCCCAGACGTAGCTTCTTCTAGCACCAAAGGAGGATGGCTAGGTTGTTTGCAGGCATGGTCACATCTCCACCTATATAAACTGGGGCTTGTGGGGAGTGCTGCTGAGCCTGGGGTCGCCTAAGCTAATGGTCTCCTAAGCTATTTTGCCTGGCAGTGGGGTGGCATAGGTGTAAATGAGGTCAGATATTGACCAAGCATCACTAAACTCTTCTCTGTCATTGCTGCCCAGGTCAGCACAACGACTGCTGTATGACAGTTGTCTGATTTTATGTTTGCCGGATAGGAGAAATAGTTACAGCTTTACTGTGGATGCTGAATGATATAAGCAGGCACTGTGGTGGGCACCTTGATGGGGGGATTGTAATAGTAATTATATGATTTTTGGAATTCACACTTTGGTGGAGACCTCCAGGCCCCTTAGAGAAGAGAGACCAGGAAATGCTTTAGCAAGGTAGAAGGGCTTGTGAGAAGGGAAATCCTCAGGTAATAGGATTTCAGTAATGTCAGCCCTTGACTGGGACAACAACTGCTCATACACTAAGAGCCAGCTTTGCTTTTGGACATCCACACCAGCTCCTCTTGACTCCATCCTCTGTTTATTGAAACACCTTGTCTCCTTCATCCTTAGTAAAACAATTTTTGTTGCTATTATGGAAAATTAGAGGACCAAGAGCCTTCTCCTTTTCACTCAGACGCAGTTCATCTTCACTGCTCTTCTATACCCCCGACCGCCGAAACGTTATCTGGCCAAAAGTCGCCTGTATCTTTTCAGGCTGACATCAGCTTGTCTGACCATCATACCCTAGTCACCATGGCTCCGTAATTAGGCATCGTTCCCAATGTCTTGCTAATGAGCTCACTGCTTCTACCACTATGTAGTTATACACCGAATAACACTAGTAGTGACTGAAAGATGTTATTATGCAATGGCTGTCTGATGGTCTATGTCCACATCACATCCCCCTTCCACACTAGCATTGGTTCTTTTTTGTTTGTTGGGTTTTTTTTTTACTTTAGCAGCCTCAGCAGAAAGGGCAAAGAGTGAATAGGCTATGGAGAGTTAACTAATCTCTCACCCTTGGAGATGGTATTTTGGCATATTGATGGGGGAGTGCTATGGAGCTTGCATTACCGCTGCCTGTGCTTTACCCATTCTGTGAACCTTTGGATATTGTTCTAGCAACTTACATGGGCTCTAAGGGCCCACCCCAACTCCCATTACAATCTACGGAAAGGCTCTCCTGGATTTTACTGGGAGTTGAATCAGGCCCGAACTGCACTTGTTTGAAAAAAAAACAAATAAACACAGGGGAGGAATGAAAAATCATAGGCCAGGAAATGAGAATTTGGGACTAACGTTGAATTGAAGGTGAAGCAAAACCTCTGAAGATAACAGGCTGCTTTGGTAAGTTGTATCATTGCACAAATTGTATTAATAACAATACTTAGCACAAACACTAGCTAATTAGGCTCTGATCTTTCACCCACTGAAGCATATGGAAATACTCCCATTGACCTCAGTGAGTGCAGGATTGAGCCCACGTGGAATTTAAAAGTGCTAGATATGAAAAAGACAAAACATGTATTGAATAGTGGGGTGCCGAAGCTTGTGGTAGAGTTAAGTGAAACTAGATGATCATAATGGTCCCTTCTGACCTTAAAGTCTATGAGTCTATGAAACGGGAAAAGTTTGTGCCAAGTGCTCATTTGCCGACCTATGTCTTGATACTAATGCTGGCTAAGAATAGCATCTCCTAACGTCTTAGGTTATAGGTTGTATTTGCTCAGTCCATTCTTGATTGTTGATTATTATGTAGCCTGGTCTCAAATGGCTGTCCCTAGACTTCTTCGTTTTATGTTTCAAACTGATTGCTCGTCTGTAAATGCTATTTCCCCTGAAATCAGACATCACCCGAGTATCTTTCCTGCAGAGGTCTGAAAGTCAACACAAGGTACGACTGTGTGATTCTTTCAAAGAATTCAAGTTGGCTCTGAACCTTAATGCATCTGGCAGATGCTGGGGTTTCTTCTTGTGAAAATGCTTTCTGTGTGAAGAGGAGCCTTTGTTTATTTTAGAGATCATGGCAGTGTTTTAAAACCAACAGCTTGTCAGCTGGAGGATGGAGAACAAATTGATGGTGCCGTTTTGTTTGTGCTCCGGAAAGTGCAAACATCATTACGCAGAATGGCCTTTTGAACCATATGGTCCTTTTTTTAAATTAATTTTTTAAATAGCACTTTAAGAATCTTATTTCAGCATTACTCATAATGCCACATATTTATACACTACGGCAGGTGCTCGGATACCATCGTGACGGGTGGAGTGTAAGATCCCAAAAAGAACAGAAAACAGAACAAGAAAGCATCCTGTCACATGAATGTTTACTGTGGGAGAGCTTGAAAAAATTAAAATTCATTTTCACCATGAAAACATGCCGGGTGTTGACATCAGTGGGGCCAGGATTTCACCTCTGTTCCTTATAATAATTCCTTTTAATTTAGCCTTGCAACACCCCTTTGAGGGAGCTAAATGTCATGCCCATGTTATATCTGGGGACACTGTAGCACGGTAAAGTTCAGTGACTTGCTCAAGGTCCTACAAGAACTGGGAGTTAAACCCAGCAACGTGGAATCTCATACCTTTTCTTTCCACTGTATCGCACTCCCTCCCTCCTTTCAAAAGAATGATGGTAGGTTATGGGAAGATCTGCCTTTTGCAGAGATGGCTAAAGAGAGTAACTTTTTGAAGCACATAAACCCCATTATTTAGTGAACTGTGCATGTCTGTCTGTCTCACATGCATAGCTTAGAAGCTGTAGGTGGAAGAGTTGCTTTCAACTCTGTTTCCAATAAGCAACTGCTGACTTCTAACAAAAGGCACTTGTACAGTTCATACTGAAATAATACCTTGCATCGGGAATGTATAGTACAAGTAAAATCCTGTGATTGCTGCTTTATTATTTACTTGTTATTTCTTAGGACAGACTATTTTAAAAAACTGATCAAAAGCAACAGGGAAGTGATGGTTGACAAAGGCTAAACAAGGAGTTGATTCATCAAAACTTCAGGGATCTCCAGTACTTAGAACCTTTTTTTCTCCTCTTTGTATCCTTTGAAAGAAAAGATCTCTTACCCTTCATCATTGTTATTAATTAATATTTATATTCCAGTAGAGTCTAGAGAATCCAGCCAAACTTTTGGGGCCCCTTTCTACCAGGCACTGTACAAAGACATAGTAAGAGAGTACAAACACAAGAGGCTTAGACAGTCAATGGTAGTTAAGCTTCTAAGTGCCTAAATCACTTTTGAAAACAGGATTTAGGCTCCTAAATCAGTTAGGTGTTGCCATGCTGAGTGCAGCAACGCCTAAATACCTCTAAAAATCTGGGCCTAAGATCACATGCTCAAGCTGGGAATTGAGTCCACATCTCTTGTATCCTTAACCAGAAGACAATCTCTCCTCCACCACTTGCTCCAGAGCCTCTTCTTTCCTCTTCTGCCTTTACACAGTCCAATGGCTCCCAATCCTGCTGGAAAGGTATAACAAGTGGGGTTCCACAGGGGTCTGTTTTGGGACCGGCTCTGTTCAATATCTTCATCAACGACTTAGATGTTGGCATAGAAAGTATGCTTATTAAGTTTGCAGCTGATACCAAACTGGGAGGGATTGCAACTGCTTTGGAGGACAGGGTCAAAATTCAAAATCATCTGGACAAATTGGAGAAATGATCTGAGGTAAACCGGATGAAGTTCAATAAAGACAAATGCAAAGTGCTCCACTTAGGAAGGAACAATCTCACACATACAGAATGGGAAGATACTGTCTAGGAAGGAGTATGGCAGAAAGAGATCTAGGGGTAATAGTGGACCACAAGCTAAATATGAGTCAACAATGTGATACTGTTGCAAAAAAAGCAAACGTGATTCTGGGATGCATTAACAGGTGTGTTGTAAACAAGACACGAGAAGTCATTCTTCCGCTCTACTCTGCGCTGGTTAGGCCTCAACTGGAGTATTGTGTCCAGTTCTGGGCACCGCATTTCAAGAAAGATGTGGAGAAATTGGAGAAGGTCCAGAGAAGAGCAACAAGAATGATTAAAGGTCTTGAGAACATGACCTATGAAGGAAGGCTGAAAGAATTGGGTTTATTTAGTTTGAAAAAGAGAAGACTGAGGGGGGACGTGATAGCAGTTTTCAGGTATCTAAAAGGGTGTCATCAGGAGGAGGGAGAAAACTTGTTCACCTTAGCCTCTAATGATAGAAAAAGAAGCGATGGGCTTAAATTGCAGCAAGGAAGATTTAGGTTGGACATTAGGAAAAAGTTCCTAACTGTCAGAGTAGTTAAACACTGGAATAAATTGCCTAGGGAGGTTGTGGAATCTCCATCTCTGGAGATATTTAAGAGTAGGTTAGATAAATGTCTATCAGGGATGGTCTAGACAGTATTTGGTCCTGCCATGAGGGCAGGGGACTGGACTTGATGACCTCTCGAGGTCCCTTCCAGTCCTAGAGTCTATAATCCTTTTTCCCAGTGAACAGGCCTTGCTGACCCCAGTAAGTTGCTACACTGCTCATATCCAGGTCCCCTTTGAGCATGGGCTCTGGATTCCAAACATCCAAGAATCCCATTCTAATCCACCTCCGCAGGAAATGTAAGGAAATAAAAGCAGGTAACCAATAGAAGTAGAAGCTACAGTTTACTCTCATAGCCAAGCTTAATAGATTTTGTGGCTTACCACAAGATCTGGGATGGCAATTACAGTGCAGACAGATTTATAAACGGTGGAAGAAGAGCTCTTTTTAATCAGTATTAGCATTCTAGTGATTAAGTACATAGTTCCTTATCCCAAAGAATTATCTGTTGACCATCAAAAACAAATGAGCTGTACACCCTACAAGGGTTATTTATATAAATATCCCCATGAAATTGTTCTCTGGCTGTCCACTGAAGTTTTTTTCTTACTGAATCGATCCAGATGGGCCATTTGCCAGCTCATGATCTGTAGTTATCAAAAGGATCTTTGTTTTTGTCTTTAAACTGTGCAATCATGCAGATTTCTGGCTGTGAAAACTGCTGCACACTCAAATTTCCTTCACAAAGGCAGGTAGAGGGGGTAATGCCTCTGATACGCCACTGCTCAGATAGCGGCTCTGACCGTAAATGCGAGAGCAGGGGCTGCTCTGTTTAAAAAAAATAAAATAAAATAAAATTCAGCCAACTCTACTCAAGACCTACTGCTATCATAGTGCCTATGGGAAGCTGCCAACCCCACAGGGGCCCTGGGGAAAATATAGCTTGGGATCATGTAATTAAAGACTGTATCATAATACATACAGACAAGGGGAAGTGAATTAAGGTTGCACAGATGACCTTAATTCTGGCATTGCCTAACTTTTGAGTGAATGCTTGACTGTGCAACATTAATACAGTTTGTGGGTAATTTTCCTAGGATTTTTGAAAGGCATACTGAAAAAAACAAATCCTGTCATATGGAATCCTATTGATACACACATGGTTCCTCAGGAAGGGTGGAACCTTGCCAGTGCACAGGATCCTGGCTCTTGAGCTAAAGGAGTAACTGATAGCAGTAGCAGGTAGTCATCCTGATGTGGACCAGTCACTTGAAGGGGATGTGAAATGCACTTAGTTGCTGACAGCAGAGGAATGGTGAGACTCAGAAATGTTGGGATCTGTATTAGGTTCTGGAGGGAAGTGTTCTGTAACTTCTGCTCCATTCCCTCTAGACTGCCCCCGTGCTGTCTCCTCACTGCTCTTGGCTGCTTATCCCAGCCTCACCCTTCCCCTCTCACACAGCTCATCCCAGTCTCCTTGTCCAGCCAGTCCCAGTCTCTCCCTCCCTGCACTCCTTATCCCAACCTATTCCCTCCTGCACACGTGTCTGGCTCTTGTCCAGTCTGTATTCATGTCAAACTGATTTTTCCTCTAGGGAAAGCATTGAGAGCAAAAGAAAGCCAGTCTCCCTGCTTTCACTTGTGGTTCCTTGTGCCACAGCAGCTGGGGCCAGCAATTTCACGGAAAATTCTGCTCAGCTATGTAGCCCCAGGATGGAGCATGCTCAGTACAGACAGCATCTTCAGAAAATCTAGCTGCCAGGACCTCTTAACCCAAACAGTTAAAGTTTGGCAAAATTATAAATAACTGAACGCAAGATTTTATACTGGGAAGTGTTGGACAACCTTCACACTCGGCCTATAGTAACAAATAATATCACTTTGCCCACAAGTCGGATCATTCTTTGAAGGGGAGATCTCCAATGAACAGCTGGGTGCCATAGGAAGTGATGATATTAAATATTTACACTGCGGCACAGCCATCTCTTTCACTGAAGTTAAACACAGGGAGCTTTTCAATAAGAAAATACTATGGGCCAAATCCTGTGATCTCTACCGACATTGCAGCATAGGCTGCTATTGCTACAGGTGATAGCCCAATAAAAATGTTAGCAGACTTTAGTTGTTTGATCAAATACTTGAAGCTCAATATAGTCCTTTATTTATCTTTGAATATGTACATTTATTACCCTTTTATTACCCTGTTTAGAGATCTACCAGGTAGGGATGGCAGAATTATCTGGGCCTTGCCATTCTCAGTACACACAGAGCTGTGTAAGTTGCTAGTTTCCCTTAGGGTCTGCAGCATGACCAACTTAATCTTGCTATGAGGCATCCCAGCACAACTTCAAAACAAGATCAACATTTAACCCCAAGAAGCAGCTGCTCTTGTGTTTTTCTTTTCATCTCAGCCTGTTGTTTTTGTAGTCTCACTTCTTCGGTTTTATGTGGAGGAAGATTGCGGTGAAGAATCCATCACCTTTCTGTTCACATCCTCCTCCTCTTGGCAGCTTGACTCCCTTATAGTGTGTCCCATACCACTCATCCACTGTCTGTCTAATGACCTGTAAAATCACGTTATGGAAGGTGGGAGGTTAAAAACAGCCAGTTGTCATAGACCTCTCTGAGCCCTTGGAACCATCAGTTTTGCTATTGAATGTCTAAGATCTGTCTGCTGAAAGTGATTGTGTTGAGAATCTTTAGCGGCCTTAGAAGATTTATGCGGCCTTTAAAGTAGCTTTATCCTGACTGGCCAGCTGCTATTTTTTTTTTTTTTTTACAACTTTTCCAAGACCGGTCTCTTTGATAAACAGGACTCTGTGAAAAATTTGCATTAAAGAGCCTTTAAAAAAGCAAAAACAAAAACCAGTCAATGTAGGTAACCAGGGGAAAAAAACCATGGCAGTGTATGAATGGACACTTATTCTAGCATGGTTCTCACTGCTTATAATACTAGACAATCCTGTATGAAAAATAGAGTACAGTAAAATATGGTTTGCATTACAGTTCTCTGATGAAGTCATCAATCTGTGTAGAAATCATTTATAGTACAAAAGCTGTGAAAACATTTGTAGCCCAGAGTCAGGTGCCGTCAGCCATCTTTGAATAGCATGACAAATGCATTTATAGTTGGGTTTTGGCCTCTTAGCAAACTCTGGGGACCAAAGAGAGATGTACTCAGCAATAACTTGTGAATCAGTGTTGAGTCAGCAATGCACACACCGAGGACACTTTTAATGCTAAGCAGAAAACTGACATGAGTCAACACTTGACAAAGATGCAGGATTTGTATTTCAAAAACAAGAGTGGTTTAGCTTTCACAGAGTTAGTACTTAATTTTTTCAGACATCGACTCCAGCATAAAATGTGAAAGGCAGTCTGTGCAGCATGGGCACAATTACACACCATGTAATCACAACTAATAATGATTTTTGTTATGTGAAAATGAGAAACTTCTTGCTATAGTAAATAGTAACAACATTTTCATCTTTAATTTGCTGTGACCATAATCTGTGCTGGTGCCAACACCCACCAATTAACACCTGGTGAGGATCTGGCCCCATTAATTCACTGACAGTAATGGTTGTGTTGCTAATTAAAGCCCAGATTGTTTATGGCTTTTGGGAGCTGAGCAGAAGAGGGTGCCTTAAATCGCCACCCAAGATCCTGGCAGTTGAAGTAATTGCAGAAGGAGTGATACAGGCTAGTGCCCTGTAGGCTCCGCTTTGTCACAGCAATCCATCTGCACAGATCCAATTGCAGAGCTAGGAGAAGGAACTCATCTTTTGCTGAGAATGTGACATCAGATGTATTGCTAAGAGAAAGTATGTTATGCATCAGGTACAAAGAGTAAACCAAATTCTGGCCTGAGTTCTGCTGGAACTCATCGTGTTGATCAGGGGACTGAAAAATACTCAGTATGGACGTTTGAGTGTTTTCACATTTTATTATGAACTTAACTGACTTGTATTGCTAAAAACCTCCCCATGCTTCCCAAAGCTTTCACTAGGAAATGGAGTTCCTCCTCCTGTCAAAATGACTCATCATGGTCTATTATTTGCATGGCAGTAGTGCCTAGAGGCCCTGAACTGGTCCCATTGTCTAGGCACAGCAGAAACATAGGCTGGGATATTTGTAAGTGCCTGAAAGAGTTAGGTGTCCAACTTCAGTTGAATTTCAGTAGTACCTCATTCCCTTAGGCTCCTCTGGAAAAAAAGCCAGACACATTCCCTGCCACAGCGTGCTAAATCTTTAATTTGAATTTTTCCAAGTGGAGGTACCCTCTTTGTTGAATTTCCTGGGAAAGAAAAGAACAGGAGAGAAATCATCTGAAACCAAAAGGTAAATATTGCTGGAAAAAATGTCTCACCAGCTTCAGTGGTTTCAATGAGTGTCGCACACATGGATCTGCAATCCATATATGGCTCGTATTATTTTGTTGCTGAAAAGCTCTTTCTGCGTAATGCCTCTGAAAGAGGTTATTATGCCACAGTGTCAATATTAACTGTAGCCTTTCCAAAAATGGCACTGACTAAAAATGTATCAACAAGCCATTCCATTGACGACTCCATGTGAATGGGTGTGTGATGCTGGAAAACACCATGCCTGGGTTACAGTAACGTGTCTTGCAGCTCCAGATCCAATAATGTGTCTCGGTGCTAACACACTATAATGTCCACATTTTTTACAAAATCTTTTTTTTTATTAGTTTCATTTGATTTTCTAACATACTTTACAGTATGCTCATCAGTACATCATGTGCTAGCCAACAAAGGCCCCACTGTTTCAAATAGACGTCTTTTTCTTTCCCCATCAAGCTGTAACATAGAAGCCAAGTTTGGAAGGTGACAACACCTGTTCACAATTTAAAGGAAATTAAAAGATTTTTTTCCATGGATATAAGCATGAAAATCGTACATATATGTATGTATATATAATTTCCCCCTGCATACTCCATCCTGCGGTAGAGGATTGCAGGCCAGAGCTGCAGTCAGTGTACATTTAAGGCATGCAGACCATATGAGTGCATTTAGCCCACAGTCCTTTGCAGATGCTTTGGAGCGTGTGGCTGCTGCTGTTTCCATACAAATATCAAGCTGCAGCTCTGCTGTGTGATTATTTGTTTGGAATGAAAGCATTACGCAGTGTCAAGAGGGCTGACATTAAAAGTGTGTTTCATCTGGGCAGTTTATGGCTTCCTTCTGTTAGCTGATATAAATAGAATTAGCCCCTGGTGCATACTAGTTTGTGGTGGACATTTCACTTCTTTTGCTTGGTGTATTTCAGGGTAAAAATCATTTTGCCTCTTATTTTATTGAAAGACTTTATTAATCTCAAACTTCTTTTGGAAAAAAACAACCAACCAACAGGCCAAACACCCACCAAGCACAACCCTCCATGCAGATGATGGATAAGAACCTCAGTTCGTGTCTGTGAAGTTGCACTAATTTGCACCAATCTGACCACATCTGTTTACCGATGCTTAGCAATGGCCTAGATCGTTCCTGGTCCTTGCAAGTTGTGTGTGTGGATAAGATGGGAGGGGCAGAGGAAGGGACTTGAAGTTGCTGACCAAAGTTCTGACCCAGCTGCTGTCCTGAGCTAAAGGACCGCTATTGCCTAATGCCCAAAGCAGTGCTAACCTCTTCAAAAGGGACAAGGAGGGCAGCCACAGCCTCACCCTATTCTGAACTCCCTGCCCTCCTGATTATGCACAGTTCCTTTATTTTGTGAATGGGATGACAGCCCCTTAACAGCTTTGCTTTCCCAGAATGAGCGGGAGTGCAGCCTGCATCCTCTTCCATGGTGGCCCAGCAGTTCTTCTCCCTGGGGGGGTTCTGCGGACATTGTGCTAACAGGAGTCAAACACTATGATGGACCCCAATGCACAAATTCAAGATGGTTCTTTCCCCGCAGCTTTAGGATGCCTCCCATCTGCCCAAGATGTCCATCCTAATCTGTGTTCCCCTCTGCTTCCTCTCTGCTCCACCCTCCCATTCTGCCTCCTCCCACAAGCCTTTGATGCCTTTGCCCCTCTTCTTCCTGTCCTCAAACTCCTTGAAGTGTCTATCCCTCTCCTCACCTGTTCCCTGTTTTCTTAAACTACTCCTTGATAAAAGCAAGCTGCATCGGCCATCTGCCACACCTCTGGGTGGCTGGCTGCCCATCCCTCATGTGCTGATCCTGTGACTGGCTGCTAAATAGGCTGCCATGGGAGAGGTGTCTATGTACTGCTGAAAGGGTGCAATAGGCAGACAGTTGTGTGGGCAAGCAGCATTAAAGGAGCAGCAGAAGATTTGGCAACTTTTCCTCACCCCCGTTGTTCTCTGTTTTTCTCTCCAGCATCCCTAATGCTTCTGCACTGTCCTTCCTTCCCTTCACAGTGACCGAATGGGGAGCAGCTCTTGTGACTTGAATTTTCTATCCTGTGCCATCACTAGCTCTTGCAGTCCCTTCTGGTGACAGATACCCAAGTACAGCTGAGGCTGCTGGGCTGGATACTTCCTGAGCACAATACTTGCAAGAGCTTTCAGCAGGGCACATGCTGACATGTTGCCGCCTACCCAGATACAGTGACTGAACCCTCAGATTATATCTCCTGTAGTCATACGTACCCAATATATCCTGAATACAGTGAGTAATACCATTTAATCACATTTCACTGTTGGCTCCATCAAGTAACTGAGAAGTGCCCAGCAGGAAGGTTTGTAGATCAAGGTACAGTATGTAATGCTTACTGATTGTATAATTAGAAGCACTCAGCCTGGTTAATTTATAGAGTGTGAATTGCCTTTGCTGATTTAAGAGAGACTGTCTCTTTGACTTACACTCTTGTGATCCGTACATGTAAGCATGTTACCATGAAAAAGTGTGATGCTGAGGAAGTGTATTATTTCATTTCTCTTGCTCTGGTTTTGTACTTTTTCCATGCTGTCTCTGGCATTCAGTTTAAGAAAAAGATGGGAAATAAAGGAGGAGAAAAAGTCTGGCAATTAGCATAAACCTATTTTTAAATATTTTTTTGTGTGTGTTCAAGAACAGAGAGAACATATTCTGTGTTGTACTCACTGAATAATATCATTATGCTAGAATGCTGCTTGCTTTGTAATAATACAGATTTCATAGAAGTCTGGAGTGTTTACATTATACACTTTTTGGCAATAAATCTGGAAAAGAAGCGGGGTGGGGGAAGAGACCAACATTAATCCCAAGAGCTCTGAAACTCACATGCCTTCTTAAACGTACCCTGTTAAAGACATTAAGTCCCTTGCAAACATCCATCTATCAGCAGTCGAGAATTTATAAAAGGCGCACGTTGTTCTGAACTCCCTGCCCTACTGATTATGCACAGTTCCTTTATTTTGTGAATCGGATGACAACCCCTTAGCCTGGCAATGATGACAGATTTATGTATTTTAACACTCAGATACTGCTATATTTGTTAACGGCTTCCAGACTCCAGCGGTGCTGCAACCATAGTTTATTTTCATTGTCATTTTCACTGATTTTTAAGGTGTCCTGCTGCCGCAGCCACTGTAAGCCGCACTGCTGCTGAACTCAAAGGTTGAGATGTCAAGATGTTAAGAGCACAAGGCACCATCCTCAAACTGCTTCCACTTGTAAAACGTCACTTTCACTCTGGTTGCGCTGACAGGTTAGAACCTACTGCTCTCACTGAAGCCAAGCAAAAGAGAGAGAGAGAGAAAGCCCAGAAGAGCAGTAAAAGGAGTCAGATAACATAGAAATTACCCCTTCCCTCCTTACCTCCATGATGTATTTTGCAGCTATCAAATTAACGTTTTAAAGAGGGCCTCCTTAGAAACCACAGGAAAAGTGAAGAACATAAGTATACCCTTTTGAAAACCTAACTGTTAAAACACTATGCGGGTCAACACCTTTCTCCTCTACACAATGCAGGAGCCTGTGATCTCTCTTTAGATATTTGAGTTGCCATCTTATATGAATGACAGTACAATAAGGAGACAAACAGCGAAGAACAATGCTCCTGTTTAAACACAGCTTAAATTATTAACAATCCATGCACAGAAAATGTTTTTGTTGAGATTAAAGGGAAGCGAGTGGTTTTTTTCATAGCAGAAGGTCCAGCGCAGCAAAGACATTAGTAATCTCTCCTTCCATCCATCTTGTAACTAATACATGACTGTGCGTGTGTTGTGCTCCCTTATTTCAGGGAAATCACTGTTTCCAGGCTTGCAAGGAAAAAAAATTATCTTTTAATGTCAGCCAAACCCCAAGGTTTGAGTTTTATGTCACACAAATAATCAAAGCAATTCTTTGTGACGCAAATGGCTTTTACTACTAATTCATTGTTTCTTCGCAACCTTTTAAAGTCAGTGGGGCTGTTCTCTTGCTTAAAGTTAAGCAAGTGCTTAAGTGCTTTGTTGGATGGGGACCACAGTGTTTTGCACTGTACAGGAGTGAGTCCTACATCACAATAATATTCTGACGGGGGGGGGAGAAAGAGCGGGGGACCCCCTCGCCCCATGATTGGGTTTCCTTCTGCGCACTAGTAAATGACCCTCATTGTAAAGGGAGGCCATGTGCTTTTGTTTTAGATGGAATAATTTGTAATGTTATTTCTTCTGAAAGGCCTTTAAAATAAACAGAGATCCACATCTCATTCTGTCTGACCCAAGCAGCCAGGAGAGAGAAGAGCCTGTGACAATCCCCGCCCATTTGTTGGCTGGGGAATGGCAAAGGGGTTGGTTCTACTTCACATGCAGCCTGGAATTCCCAGACCTGCCTGTTGCTCTCTCCAGAGAAATCCCAGGAATCCAGCAAAGGAGAGGAATGGCGCCTCCTCAATCCCCCGCACAGCCCACTGTTTGTGCTGTGTTTGCAGCGTCTCCTGACAACTGCAAGCCCACTTCAGCTTCTCCTGGTAGCCACTGTGCACTTTGGCAGAGGAAACACCTCACTGAGGAGCAATTTATGGGAATTCTAGCTAGGAATCTGCCCTGTTTCGGGATGCTGCTTTTGTTTGAAGACGATTTCATTAGCCCTTTTCCTCCCCAGAAGCTTGGGAGATGAAGCACTTGTCAGCTGTGGCTGTTGTGAAAAGTAAATGACGCCAAGGATGGGCTATTTATCATTTTTTGAGAAGTCAGGCTGTGCCTCCCTGTCTTGGATGTAAACAATGGCCTAGGCATGTGTTCTATTCTGACAAATGTATTTCTGAGACGCAAGTAGCCTTATATTTGTTGTGGCTTATTAGTTGGATTCATCTACTGGGGATCCAGCAGCCTGGACCGGCCAAGTACATTTTTAGAATAAATGGGGAGATGCCAAAGAAACTATTCTAGTGCATGTAGAGGGGCCACTCTTACAAATGCTGCCTCAGGTATGTCTACTGTGCCAGCTGACTTGGGCTTGTGGGGCTAGGAGTAAGGAGCTGTTTAATTGCAGTGGAGACATTCGGACCCTGCAAGGTGGAAGGATCCCAGAGCTCAGGCTTCAGCCCAGGCTCGAATGGCTACAATTAAACAGCCTCTTAGCCCAAGCCCTGCAAACTGAAATCAGCTGGGATGTCTAATTGCAGTGTAGATATACCTTTGGAGAAATAACTACTGTCCTCTGTACTGCCCTAGAGTAATTTTAGAAAATTCAGTGTTGGCGCGTGAAAAACATGTCAAGAGACGTTCACAAGGGACCAAACTGGTGTAACTCAATGGAGTAATACACCAGCAGGGAATTTGGTGCAAGGTGTTCTCAGTACCTGTGATTTTCACACGTACACCAAAGGCAGCTTATGTCTTTTCATGTGTCAATTCTATTCTCCATAACACTATAGGCATGGACTATATCAGTTAATCAGTACTAATTAATAACATAGAAGGTGGAGAGCTGTGCTGTGTGTTGTGCCTCCTGAGAGATGCCACCCAGAAGGATTTAAGGCATATTTGTGCCCCCAGATTCTGGGCTGCGTGTAGGCCTGAAAGAATGCCTGGTGTAAGTTAGAGCTGCCCCTGGGACTGTCTATGGGCTGTGCTGGGAACCAGAATACCTGGAGCACTGAACATTGAAAGCATACACTTTGGCCAATCAGGGGAGCAGAGTACGGCTGCTCCCCTCATCTCCCCCAGCCAGTTGTAGTTCCTTTACAGCCCCTGTACAATGGCAGCAGCATATAGGGGATGCAGTAGGGGCCAGAATTCTCCCCAAAGAGTATTGTCACCTATTAATAGATTACAGGGCTCAAAGAGCAGGAGCACTATACTACTGGGTATAATCCATGCCCATAACTGCTATAGATTTCAATGGGAAATCAGTAGAGTTACTCATATGAAATGGATCTGGAGCCAATGGAGGTCAGGAGTGAATTACACTGGCAGAGCTGTATGGTGAAACTTTCCCAGTACCTACCTGCCCACACCGTGCCTCATTGTATCTAGTGCTTGCACTAAAAAAATGTGCCATGCTTATCTAAGGAAAAGCACTGTAATTGTATAGGGGGTTGGGAGAAAGTAAGGGGGAGGGAAAATGTTTGGAAGGAGAGGGAGAGGAGGAGAGACAGATGGTAGGAACAAAATGGGAGTGAATCTTTTGTATCTTTCCTTTTTTTTACTGCAGAGACATTAAAAGCTTAATGTTTTAGGAGCATCTTCTTCCTTACAAAAGCTGGCAAAGGATGGGATTCAGTATGAGTCTGGCAGATTGATTTACAAACTCGCCTTACGAACTCATGCTGCTTAAACATACCAGAATGTGACAATTAAAGCCAACATCTGGAATTCATTGGTGGAGCAGATCCTAAGTAAACATTCAATGAATGTCCATTTCCTTAGCATTGGATTTCCTCTGGCTACCACAGCTTAACTGGTGTCATCCTGTCAGATACAGCTGATGATAATAGCAGAGCAAAATGTGAAGGTAATGAGCCAGACCTGTTTGTTCCATCCTTTAGCAGCAAAACCAAAATAAAGCAGGGCTAGAGACACTACTGTGACTTGCACCGCACTGGAGAAGTCAAAACAAATGAAACATACAAAACAGAGGTGTCAGTGAATTAAAATCTCATTCTGACTTTGTGAGAATGTTTTGGCATTTCTGATTTGTCAGAATATTTACTTTTTCATGCTGTTCCTCCCCCATTCTTTCCTCTCCCGTCTTGTGGAACTGAGCGGTAGCTCTCAAACTTCTACCCTCAGAGAGGGCATTAAAAAGAAGATAATGTTGTACTTAAAACTCATTAGCCCACCAGTTTTCACCTCTGTTTCCCTTTGTGGGCCTCTCATTGCTCAGTGCTTTCAAAATTTCTGGTCTTCAGCGGGACTTGATTGTGTCATGAACCAGATCCTGCCATTTTACTAGCGTCACATTGGGATTTGAATTTGGCACAAGCTTGAGATGCACACATGAGTCAAAGTTCTGGATGTGTAATGTCAGTGCGACTCACTCAAGTCTGTACAGGGGAGATTTTCAAAGGCACAAACAGTGGTTAAGTGCCTAACTGCCCCTTGTGCATCTGAAAGTCTCCACCTGTGGTTTAAACTTGCCCCCCACTCCCTCCTCCCCTCCAAAAAAAAAAAAAAAGGAATTGGCATAATTTTTCTCAATGGTATAACTCCCATTGACTTCAGGGGGAAATGACTCAGGCCAGTGCTGAGCCTGTCATAACATTTTTTCCCAGATCTGGACCTTAGCGTCCAAAATATGGGTGTTAGCATGAAAACCTCCAAACTTAGTTACCAGCTTGGAACTGGTAAAGCTGCCACCAGCCAGGAATTATACAGTGCCTAGCTCACTGTGGTCTCCCCAAAACCTTCCCTGGGGGACCCCCAGACTCAGATTCCGTGAGTCTCACAACAAAGGGAAATAACCCCTTCCCCTTGTTTCCTGGTTACTTGCTCTCAGGCTCCCCTCCCTGGACGAACCGAGGAGATTCCCTGCTTCCAGTCCTGGAAACACAAGTACCGAGAGTGCTAATCTCTCTTCCCCCTTACCCTGAGGGTATGCAAAGTCAGGCTTAGTAAATCTAACACAGAGATTTTCCCCCTGACTTCTTCCTCCCACCAATTCCCTGGTGAGCTGCAGACTCAATTCCCTGGAGTCCCCACTAAAGAAAAACTCCAACAGATCTTAAAAAGAAAGCTTTATATAAAAAAGAAAGAAAAAGACATTAAAAATAGTCTCTGTATAATGGTGAAAATATACAGGGTCAATTGCTTAAAAGAAAATGAATAAACAGCCTTATCCAAAAAGAATATACTTCAAAACACTCCAGCAACTACACACATGTAAATCCAAAAAAACAATATGAACCTATTGTCTTACTATCTTTGTACTTACAACTCGGAAACAGAAGATTAGAAAGCCTAGAGGTAGGAAGATCACTCTCAGAGCCGAGAGGGTCAGACACAAAACAAAGAACAAAGAACTCACACCCCAAAACTTCCCTCCACCCAGATTTGAAAAAGTCTTGTTTCCTGATTGGTCCTCTGGTCAGGTGTTTCAGGTTACTCCTTTCCAGGTGAAAGAGACATTAACCCTTAGCTATCTGTTTATGACAGCGCCCTTTCAGAAATCCCACTCTTTCTGCCTCCTGTCATTCGATGCTTCGATAGTGATTGATAGATTGCCTGTCTATCCTTTCTTTACTGGAGAAGTTGACCCGGGAGGCAGAAACACTGAAGTTAGTTATAGGAAGCCCCTGAGAAAGGCTTCTTTTGAAAATGACCTACTTCAGGCTGCCTCTGAGAGCATTAGGAGCAGTAAGATATTTAGAACCTGATTTGCAGAGGTGCTGAGCACCCACAGCACCCTCTGCCTTCAGTAGGAGTTGAGGCTGCTCAGTGCATCTGAGCATTAACCCCCCTGTCAGGCGTGGCTGCATGAGTAGGAATTCTTTTTCAGACTAACTAGGTCAGGAAAGCCTTTGAGTTGGCATCACATCTACATCCCCTGTCTTTGGGGCTTGAGTCTTTTGATCCCCAGGTAATCGGGTGGCTAAATACAGCCTTTAAATGATAAGACTTTTTTGAAGCCTTCTGGGGCACTTGTCTTAACATCTCTTTCTCCCTTTCCCTTAAGGTCTCACCAGATATCTCCACCCTGTTCTCTTCACCAAATTCATCGAGGATTTTTTTTTCTTTTAATTTTTGTTAGGGCCAGCAATCTAAATAAGGGCTGAGCCCACAGTGACGTAATGGTGGTCCATATGACAACAAATACCAGTCTACCAGCCATTGCAACACTTTTCCTCCCAGAGTTTTCTCTGCTTTGTGTCCATTCTCCATGCTGGGTCAGATGACATTTGTGAGCCAGTGAATGTTTGTTTGCAGTGACTGGGAGGGCTTGTTTTCCCAGCCAGTAAGCCAGTTCCTGTGCGATAGAATGCAGTTCTCATCACAGCTGAATTGATAAGAATTAATCTTACATCTTTGACCCACACTGAGGTTGCAGCCATGGTCTCCAAACTCAGTGGTCATTTCCAGGGCAGTAGGGATGGTACTAGGTAGCAGCCTATCTAGAGGTTCACCAGGCCGTCTTTTCTTTCCAGGTGTTAGAAGTAAGATTTCTGGCACATGGCTGTGCAAGCTTTGGCTTTGAGAAGAGTCTTATCTCAAAGCTTAGATCACAGCCATTTCAGCCCTCAAGGGAAGGTATTCATTTTTGTTTCACCCAGATGTTTATGAGCAGTGATGTATTCTGTTTCTGTGTCCTACAATTGAAGAAGCTGAGTATCAGACCATGCAGCTGGAGCGCAAAAAGAGGTGTGACAATCAGATATTCCAATAACTGAAAATGATTCCTATATGACTTCGCCAAAAGGGTTCCCAAGCATATGAAGCTCTGACTGCTATGGAGCTGACAATCATGCATTTCAAAACCAGATTATTTTTATGTCTAAATAGGGTCTTATCTTAATTTTAGCTATTCATTGTTGCAAAATATGGCCATTGGTTCCAGCAAACTAGAACCATCTAACACCATGCTGGGTCATTGAGTCAATGCTGTTTTAATGGAAGAATGCACTGATTGAAATAACAGGGCCTCTTCCTGCAAAAAAGGACCCAAAATACTCTTTGGAGGTCTTCAGTCGAAGTACTGCCCATCTTAGCTTGAGAAGAGATCTGATAAACCCACAGCCCAAAGCAGAATGGCTGCAGATGAAACTCATTTGGCCATTTGGGGCACCTTAGAGATTAACAAATTTATTTAAGCATGACACAAGTACTCCTGTTCTTTTTGCTGATACAGACTAACACGGCTGCTACTCTGAAACTTGTCGTTTGGCCATTGCATTTTATATTCTGATAAAACAGAATTGTCTGCCAGGACAGAATTGAAGAAGCAAAGAAATATTTTTATGTTGGCCCTTCTTTCCCTGGGCTTTGCATGAGCTTTAACCTAGAAGTCTGAACTGTGGCATGAAAGAACTCACAGAAAGGAAAGATGCAGTTAAGTTCACATGCGTGTTTTTGCTTCACTGGTGATTTCTAACTAGTGGGTTGTCCAAAGCAGCCTGTAAATATCTTTCTCTGAGTATTGGTGCCAACAGTAGGCTGAAGTACCAATTTCCTTCTGAGGAAGAGATTCTCTTGAGGTCTATAAAGTCTATACAATATCCCTTCAGATTTTTATTAACCCAGTAAAAGATATCATATTTTCTGTGCCTCTGTATCTCTAGACATCATGGATTGGGGAAATATTCCACAGGACAATGCACTGAATGCTGTTGCTGAAAATTTTGTTTTAACTGAGCCATGAAAGCCGTAGTCCCAATATATCGTAAAAGCTCTTGAAATGCTGCAGATGCACAGTGGCAAAGGGGGCCACTGGTTATGTTGTCATTCAAGTTTTCCTTCCTGTAGCTGATTAGCACTACCTGAAAGCAGATTTTCTCCAGTCTGTTGCTCGTCCCTTAGTATATGCCTGAAAGCATGAATTTAATGGGTTGTTTCTATGTTTAAAAGTGGTGCTTAGGCCATCGCTAAGCCTGTGAGTGCTCAGCGAGTCTATAGTACTTACCTATGTTAAAAAATAATTAATTTTATGAAGGGGGTGCCCAGAGGTTCCTACCTCTTTGTGCTAGGCCCCACTATACCAACATGTCATAAGACACAATCACAATCCCAAAGAGCCTACGGTCTAAACAGACAAAATAACAAAGGATTAGGGAAACAGAGGGACAGGGAAGCAAAGTGATTTGACCAAGGTCACACAGCAAATTAGTTGCAGAGCCAGAAACAGACCCCCCGCCAAGTCATCTAGTTTATAGTGCCTAAGATTTTCTTCTTTTTCTTCGTTTTTGTTTAAAAGACAGTTGAACAAGAAAACAAAGACTTGACTAGTATGATGTGTATTGTTTTATAAAATCTGTTGTGCAGGAAACTCAAATGAGAATCATAGCAAAAATGTGTGAAAATATACCCATTTGGGGGAAAATTCTGTAGGTTGGTGACAGAATAAGGGTTAATGAACAAGTTGGTTGTCAAATACATTAAATTCTCCTTTTAAGGCTAAGCTGCTGCTTTTTTTTTTTTTTTTTAAACTAGGGATAAGGGAAGCTGCTTTCAAATTTATTCTTTAGTTTTTATGGAAGAGGAAAAAGGAGGAGCGAGGATGGAAGAAATGCTGAGTGAAGGAGGAATGCAAGGTCAGAGATAACAGCGTTCTTGCTGTGCTCAGCTTAGTCTAAGATAGTTTGTCACCTATTATTCTTACTGAGAAGATCTGCTTGCTAGGGAGAAATAGATCCAAAATGGCTTGGTGTTTAAAAAAACAGATGGAGTTACAAGGGTCAGTATAATGTAATACAAGTGGGGCTCCAGGACAGACTCGCCACAGCCTGGATTCTAGGTCTGTCTGCTTGGAGAGAGCGAGGTTTATTTGTGCAGTAGTAACTAGCATGTCAAGGGCTGAGCTGAACTGACCCCAGAGCGCCTGGTGCTCCACTGCCTTGCACCTTGTGCAGTCATTGGTCCCTGTGCAAAGAGTAAGAAGCCTGGGGTTGTGTCATCTTTGTTCTGATTCCCCGTAGGTGTTATCTGAGGGGAAATGTGCATCCTGCTGGCCCTCTCCCTCCCATATGAACAGCCCTCCTCCGGTCCAGTAAATAAGCTGGGTCCATGCCACACAGGCAGCCGAGCCCCTGCCACGTCCACGTGGGGAGGAATGATTGAGCCCTTGGTCTTCTGGTGTGCACTGATTGCTGGTGAAAGGTAAATCTGACCTAACTCTGTTGTCTTTTGCATCATTTATCTCACCTAAAAATAACATTGTGGCCCCTGTGGTTGCCTTAAGGGTTATTTGTAGTGTGGTCTCTTTTCCCTTTCCCCTGCCACAACACTAGTATTGCCGAGCAGAAGAACTGTACCATTGTGTGAATCCAAAGGAAACACTGGATAGAAAATGTGAGGAATTTTTAGGCCATGATATGTTTGGACTAGGAAGCAAGGGATTTGCAGGAATGCAGGGTACAGTTCCAAAAATATTCCCTGCAATAGTGCTCTTGGTCAGGAACTGTTATTTTTATTGGCTTATTGGTCCCCTTGAAGAGTGGTGATGTCATTTTCCCTCACGGTGGAGGTGGAAATGGAAAGACAAAGAATGTTCTGTGATTTTTCAGGGGCGAGAGTGGACAGCGGAGCCAGATGACTTGCCTTGTCTTAAATGCTTTTTCTAATAGAAAAACAAAAACTATGGCATCTTGAAGGCCAGCAGTGACTGCTTTAGAAACAATAGCAAATAGCACTGTAGAAACCCTCTCCAAAAACCCTCCCTTCTCTTCCTCCCCCTTGCGTTTTCTACCTGCTGTAAAATCTTGTGCTTCTCTCCCAGCTATTATTTTTTTGTAAAGGCTGATGTCAGGGGTGCATATTACATGTGATTTGTTATTTAATTATTTACATTGATATAATACAAACAGGTGCCCATCTCAGTACCCTGGGCACCTCTTGCAAACATTTTAAAGAGAAAATATATTAAAAAACAAGCAAAGGAACAAACCCCCAGCAACTCTGTAATGTATAATAATACTAAAAGAAGCACAAAAAGATAAAGTAAATTCCTCTACTTTGTCCTGTAGAGGCAATGTGGCCCAGTGGTTACAGTAATAGAATATCAGGGCTGGAAGGGAGCTCAGGAGATCATCTAGTCCAACCCCCTGCTCAAAGCAGGACCAATCCCCTGACAGATTTTTGCCCCTGGTCTCTAAATGGCCCCCTCAAGGATTAAACTCACAACCCTGGGCTTAGCAGGCTGATGCTCAAACCACTGAGCTATCCCTCCCCTCTAGGAGCTAAAAATCTGGGTTCTAATCCCAAGTCTAGCACTAACCCAATGAGTGTTTCCTGTCTGTTTCCAAACACACCCTGTGTTTTGTCTATGTAGATTGTTCTCTCTCTGGGGCAGAGATCATCTCTTCCTGTATGTTCGACATTGCTTAGCACTGTGGGGCTGTTAACTTGATTGGATCCTCTGTAATGAAAACAATAACCATCCCGATGACAATTGGTTCTTCAGCAGCCATCCTGAAAAGATGAGCCTTGTGACCGGCTGTGAAGGTCAACAGCTTTGAGCTATTTTGGACTGTGGGGTGGGAAGAGGCCCTCAAAGAGAATGCTCTGCCGCCAGTCTCCTCTTTACGCTGTGGGGGATCGAGCTCCAGCAGCTCTGCTGATCTCAGCTGGGGGTTGTATGGCAGAGAGAGAGATTTCTGCTTGAGTCAATGAAGAGGCATTCTGAGATTTTCATTCATGAAAGGAAGGAGGCCATAAAGTTTCCTGAGCTTAGCTAGAGAGTTAAGCCCCGTTTCAGCAATGTACTTTAAGTACGTGTGTAAATTCAAACATGTGAGCCATTACATCGACATCAATTGACTTACTGGATTGGGACTGTGCTGAACAGTTTTTAGTTGGGGGGAGGGAGAGGGAGGAGGAAGAATCTGTGAAACACCTCAGTGCCTTTCTCAGGATTGTTCTGCAGGCATCTTGGGGTTGTGGAAGAAGGGAAATTAAAAACCAACAAAAAACATGCTAAGTCAAAGCTTTGCTAACTCTGAAACATAACATTAGGGTTGATAAAGTCCATGTGATGCTGACAGTTATAGAGTGGCAGGAAATTGTAAAAGGTGTCAGGTTTTCCATTTTAATTCTGGGAATACTCTGGAAGTAGGTTTCCTAGGAAATGCTGTTGAAAAGGTCCCACTTTCTGAATTGTAAAGATTTACAATTTACCTTTTCTGTTAATCTTTTGTTCCTCAAAAGGTCAAATAAAGGAAGTTCCTTTTTTAGCTTTTTTTTTTTAAACAGGTTTTCCCCATCACACTGGATAACACTGAGTGTCTAAGTAAATGCACCAGTCTCATTGGAAACAAAACATTTAAATGCAAGTCCTCTACAAAGGCTCTAGAGGGATACAATTATATGCCATAATTCATACAACTTCTTTAAATGTATTACTAATACTTAGCACTTACATAAGCACTTTACAACTTCAGAGCACTAAACAAACAACTGATTAATCCTCAAAGAAGGCAGGAGGTAGGCAAGTAAGAACATTTTTAATGGCAAGATGGAGCTTGGAATATCATTGCAGCTAAAGGCTAGACATACGTTTCCTGCAGAAGATGGGTGTAGATGTGTGCCGTTGGGATAGACATTTTAATTTCTTAGTGATAACTTTCTTGCCGAACAGTGGTTGATAGGTTTGGGGTATTTTTGTTCTTCATCAAGCCTTTCATTAATAAGCTGCTGGATATCTCTATCTAACTGCACCCATTATGTTAGAGACTGTGTTGTGCTCAGTCCTGTATTTCTTTCACACACATACCCCTCAAATGCCCACTGGTTTTATTAGGAAATCTTGGGTGCAAATGCAATGCCAGATTGAGTCATAAGGGCAAAATCCAAATGCCAGAACACCAGCTGCCAGGTTTTTGTGCAGCTCCTCATGTGATGTTTTATGCAAACTGTTTAATAAGCCAATTTGCATATTTGAAAGTAATTTGCATGTGGTCATAAAGCTCTACTTATGGTCAATAAACCCTTCCTTAAAAGGTGGCAGGGATATGATACAGAGGAGAGGGCAGATAGAAGGGTGGTGGGTTTCATAGAACCATAGAGCTTAAGGCTACCCAATCATCTAGACCAGGGTGGGCAAACTTTTTGGCCCGAGGGCCACATTGGGGTGCGAAACTGTATGGAGGGCTGGGTAGGGAAGGTTGTGCCTCTCCAAAGAGCCTGGCCCCTGCCCCCATCCGACTCCTCCCACTTCCTGCCCCCTGACTGCTCCCGTAAGAACCCCACACCCATCCAACCTGCTCCGTATCCCCTGACTGCCCCCTCCTGGGACCCCTGCCCCTAACCGCCCCCTGGGACCCCACCTGCTATCTAACCCCCCCGTTCCTCCCCAGAACCTTTGCCCTATCCAACCGCCCCCTGTTCCCCATCCCCTGACAGTCCTCCCAAAAACCTCTGCCCTGTCCAACCATCCCCTGCTCCCTATCCCCTGACTGCCCCACGAGACCCCTTGCCTCTTACCAAACCCTCTGGCCCCATGGCTACAGGGGCAGGAGAACAGT
This sequence comes from Gopherus flavomarginatus, assembly GCF_025201925.1. Lineage (NCBI taxonomy): Eukaryota > Metazoa > Chordata > Testudines > Testudinidae > Gopherus > Gopherus flavomarginatus. Next base: position 271,691,725 of record NC_066619.1, on the reverse strand, counting down.
GGGGGAGGGGCCCAGGGCTAGCCTCCCGGGCCAGGAGCTCAGGGGCCAGGCAGGACCATCTTGTGGGCCGGATGTGGCCCATGGGCTGTAGTTTGCCCACCTCTGATCTAGACTGATGTCCTGTATACTACAGGTGACCAACACCACCCAGCATCCACACACTAAACCCAGCAACGAAAGCAAGACCAAGTATTATAGCCCCTCAGAAACTAAGCTATTATGTGCCACAGGCAGAGGATAACAGGGGCAGAGGCCCACCTGTGCTCGAAGCCCTTGCAATGGCAGGGAATTGATTATATGAGAGCGAACGAGGTAATCCTGGCAAGTGACTTACACCCCAGGCTGCAGAGGAAGGCCAAAAAATAACAATAAGAAGCCCAAAATCACTGCTAATCTGACCTGAGGCAGGGGAGGAATTCCTTTCCGGACCCCACAAATGGGTTTGTGGGATTACTGGGGGGCTTGAGTTGGTGGGTGCTGGAGGGGATGTGTGGAGCTGCTGAGGTGCCTGGGTACATTGCCCCAGGGTAACTGGGTGCTGTCCACGGTGTTTAGGGTAAGTGATTGGTGGTTGAGGTGACGGTGCTGGGATGTCTGGGAAAGCTGGGGTAGGTAGCTGTCTGGGAGGGAGCCAGAGTCTGTCTGGGGGGCAGGTAGCTAGAGATCTGGTGAGTGGGGTCACTCTGGAAGTCTGGTGCGGGCTGGGGATCTTTGGGGGCTGTCTGGAAGGCAGGGGGTTGGGGCTGGCTGGAAGTTAGGGAGTCTCTCTGGTCCCTGCCTGAGGCTAACAGTGAATTCCCTCAACTTCTGTCCACACCAGCCAGGCCACCAGCTGCTGCTCCCCTGCTGTTTTCCTGCTTGGGGCAGACACACAGGCAGGCTGCTTGAAGCCATGCTCCACAGCAGCATCTAGTGGCCATCTGGGCTCCTGCAGCTCCTGCCCTCAGTTCAGCTAGATGTGTGAGTGTCGAATACAAGTGTCATAGGAGATGCAGGACTCTTGGCAGCCCTGAGTATGAAATATCCTGAAGTAGGACTTCAGGCCTTCTGCTAGCCCTATACGTAAGTGTACATTTCACCCTTAACGAGGGCTTAGGTGGGGTTTAAGTGTGGCATAGGGCCCTGTGTGGGACTGGAGTGAATTTCCCCTAGAGTGCAAGGACTTGTCTGCACACACAATTATACCAGGTTAATTGAAGGTGTGATTTTTAAGTTGATGCAGAAGGCTGTGTAAAATTTTTATTTCAGTTTAAACCTGGTTTAATTTGGTTTATCTTAAGTCAGTTTGGGCATGTCTAGATGCTGCCTATACTGACAGAAGTGGTTTTTCCATCAATCTAGATAAGCCACCTCCCCGGGCAGTGGTAGCTACCGCGACCTAGCTGTGTCTACATTGAGGGTTAGATCAGCTTAACTATGGTGCTGTAGGGTATGAATTTTTCATACCCCTGAGTGATGTAGTTAGATCAAACTTAAAATTAAGTTTAGATCAGGCCTTAGTAACAAGTTAGCGCTACACCAAAATAAGCTATGTGTAATAATTGTGTCCACATCAGAGTTTGCTTTCCACCATGCACATTTGTGTGTAGACAAGGCCGGATTCTGATCTCAGTTATGCTAGTATAAATCCAGGGTAACTGAATTGGATGGAGTCACACTGCATTTACAGAATCTGTCCCTTTGTGTGTAACGGATTATCTGCTTTGGGATATTATAGCTAGATTATGCAGCGAGTGGGTATGTAAGGGGCAGCGGATCAGCCAGTCACTTGATTTGCTATCCTCGCTAGTGAATGCGAGCCAGCTTTCATTATAAACAATATTTTAGGCATTTAAGAAGACTGCAGTTTGTATCCTTCGAAGTTTAAAAGGGAAGGTCATACTTTGCTCTTTCAGAAATAATGACCTTAATAGGTCTTCCAGTAACGGCAGTGTATAGGTTCCTTTCCCCCACCCCGCCCAGCTTTCTAACTTTAAAACGTTCTGTGCATGACTGCATGATTCAATTTCTTGGGAAGAACTTAAGCCTCTTGCCTGATTGGAGAAGAAAAATCTTTGATATGTGTGGGCTACAGATTAAAGAAATCTAACGGCCTCTCAAATTAATCAGCCCAAGTATGTTCTGTGAATCTGAGGTAAATTGTATCAGAAATGCTAATGACAGCGGCTAATTAATTTCCTTTCTATTGTTTTTCAAATACATAGGCAAATAAACTGCACTGGGATTGTGGGGTGGTTTTTTTGGGGAGGGGTCTGTCAGGACACATGCTAACGGAAATAAACAGAACAAAACACAGCAGCTAATTGTATGCCATTAGAAAAAGTAAATCTAGTGGAACATACGTATAGGGTGACATTGGGCTTTGTTCAGGGAACTGCGTGGGCGGCAGGACACTGCACAGCCTGGCAGCTTTCCCCACTCCACAGTCACTGCTCCAGCCCTTGGTGTGGAAGAGTGACTGTGTCAGCTGCCCATCTCCTGTGGAGTTTGTGGCTGCTGGGTGAGCATCACTGTCTCCTTCCCTCCCTAAATCTCCCTTACGTAATGGCAGAGTCCAGCCCTGCCACAGGCAGGGAGATTATGTAGCAGATAGTTTTGGTGGGGATCATGGAGTTGTGCGTAGCAGAGTTTAGCAGCTGGATGAGGGGAGAGAAAATGAGGCCCATGCCTCCCTCTCTTGTCCGAGAAACCCTTCTCCCTCAGCTGTGGATATGATTCCTGTGCAGCAGCAAACTGACCCCTGGGCTTGTGTGTGAGGAGGGGTCACATGGGGTACGGCTACTGTGGGATAAAAGACCTAGGTACAGCTACAGTGGGATAAAAGACCCAGGGTATGGCTGTAACTGGCCCTGGTGTGGCTCGGTGTTGACGTTTGGCCTCAGGCTGCAGCCTGATCTTGAGCATCTGCACAGCAATTTGTCAGCCCTACCTGGAGCTGGAGCCCTGTGAGCCTGAGACAGCTGTGCATTTTTTATCCCTGTGTAGACATAGCCTTGGAGGATGCACGGGGGCAGTGCATGCTGTCAGTGTATGACAGACTTGGTGGGGATGGCCCTTGTACACGTACACTCTGCGAGCCTGACATCACTTCCGTCATCTTAGTTGGCCGACAGCGCCTTCAGGTGCCCAGTCAGTCAGCGTTGAGTTAATTTTTATTTGTGAGTATTTCTCTGGTGCTCATCACCGTTATATCTGAGCGTCTATAACACTGGGCCAGAACACTGTTTGTTGTATGACTAATGCAAGCACTAAGACTAGCCATGAAAATAGAAATGGAACCGGGAACATATGGCCACACTATACTCTTGGGTGAATTTCATCCATCTATGGAGTCACTTTTTTCATAAAATAACTTCACTTCAGCAGAGGGACACTTTATTGCACAAGGTGTGCTCTCCCATGCCACTATAATCAGGATTTAACTACCCTACTTGGATTCCACTGTGCAATAAAATAGACCGGGAGAGCTGGATTCATTTTCTGTGTTATGTTAGAGTGAACTGTTTATAACAGTTCCCTTTTCTTTTAAATAAATCTCGTTTGGAAAAACAAATCCTGCCCGAGAAAGCAGCGCTCTGTATTGAGTTAGTCTCCGTTGTATCATATATGACTGAATATTTGAGTTTATGTCTAAGAGCTAAATTATTGTCCCTCTGTACAGCCATGTATGTACTCTGTTGCAACAACAAAGTCACATTTTAGGATATGCTGCAGTTTCAGCCTCTGACTGCCAGAAGCTGGGATTGGACAGCAGGGAATGGACCACTTGATAATTGTTCTGTTCTATTCATTCCCTCTGAAGCATCCAGTACCGGCCACTGTCGGAAGACAGTATCCTGGGTTAGATGGACCATTGGTCTGACCCAGTATGGCCATTCTTATGTTCTTATGTTAGAGCTTCATTGCATCCAACAGCTGTTGTGCCAGCTGTGCATACAGAGGGTCTGGCTAATAAAGGCTCATAGTTGTGGATCTGCGGGCCCTAACCCCATCCCCAAGACTCTCTGTGCAGTGGGTAGCAGGGAGCCTCCTCCAGTCTGTGCTCTGCAGCATTCAGAGATAGCCAGAACCGAGCTCTCCATATGCTGTCCTGCACCCAGAGTAGAACTGTGCCTGTGCTGGTGGAGTGGGGGATCCTCTGGGACCACAGGACACAGTTGGGAGTGAGGGGTAAAAGCCAGGTAAACTTTGGGGCACCCAGGGCCACATTAGCAGCTTTCCAGGAACCTGAGTGCAGCACCTAATTTTTTATCCCAAATAAACATGCCCACCCAAAATTTTCGTATTTTCATAATGTCATTGTGGTGCCTGTTGTTGGACATGCAAATAAAAAGTCAAGATTCCTGCCTTGAGGAGCTTAATCTAAATTACACAAATAACCTACCATGTAGGGGGGAAAGTAAGGGAAAATATTTACTTGTATTTCTATCTTCCATGATAAATTAATAGAAATTGCTTGTTGTTGGAGTTCTTCAGCAGTGAAAACCAGAAACTTAAGGCGTTCACCGAGAGCAGCAAGAGACTGACCTCCTAGTATTTAATAAAAATACGCAGTGCTTACTTAGTGATTTGCATCAGAGGATTTCAAAGCCATTTAAAGAATTTGGTAAATCACATGATCCCTATTTTACACATAGGGAAATTAAGTCACGGAGAGAAGTAACTTGTAAAGAGTCACACACAGTAGGTCTTCCTGGCTTCTCTCTCTCTAGTTAAAGTACTTATATGGGCCCCCAGTACTGGAGTATCTGAGGACTTCTCAATCTATCCTCACAGTACCCCTGCGGGGTGGGGAAGTTCTATTATTCCCATTGAACTGAGGCATAGAGGGGTGGAAATGACCACAGGTCACCCAGGAAGTCTGTGGTGGAGCAGGGACTTGAACTTGGGTCTCTAAGCTAGGGCCATAACCCCTGGACCAGCTTTCCTCTGCCAGCCCTTGTTCTATATAGCTAAGAGACCTGAAAAGTCCACACTTGAGGCCTGATCCTGCAAGCTGCTGAGTGCTTTGTAAGAAGTGCCAATCATCCTAAACTCCTAGGTGCTCAGATGCCATGCTGTTGCATGTGGTATAAGAACCTAGATGGATCAATAGATGTGCTGAATGTCTCCAATTCCTTGTGACATTCAGGAGCTATTCTGTGCCTCACAGGAGCATGCTCTTCAGGAATCTGTAGCCTACACCCTCATTACCTCTGCTTTGCAAGACCTTTTTTTTTTTTTTTTTAAAGTCTTTCTTTAAGAGGGAGAGAACGGCAATTGTCCCACAATCATTGCCAGATCTTTACTGGCTGACACTGAGATATGAGAAAAAGTCAGCAAAATATAGAATCTGTCAAGGAGTAGAGAGCTCTCAAAAGAAGCCCTGGGAAATGGAGATTGTGTGAAACAAAAGCACCATTATTTCTCATGAGCTTCAGCTTAGAAGTTCCAGTGTGTAAAGGCACTGCAGACCTCATCCATTGAGCGGGAAGTGGCTGTGAAAGAAAAAGAATCCATTTAAGATCTAATTGGTTCTAGGAGCTTTGACCCGCACTGTCCTCATTACATCTGGAATCTGGTGGTGATGGAGTCACTCTGTTTCGGAAAGCCACTTGAATTTACAAACTCGCCTCCACCATTAATTTCTGGTGCTTTTATGCAACCAAACTTTAACTGGTCCACCTGAAAGAGGAATAGTTTTCTCTCAACCGTGGAGAATTCTTTAATATACCCAATAAAATGCAGGTATTTTTTCTGTCACCTTCTGTTAATATAATTTCTAACTCCTTTAAGCACCTTTCATCTAAGTCTCTCAAAGCATCATTAATTAAGAAACACACTCCTTGATGAAGTCAGGTGAGTTTAGAAAGCTTCATTTAAAGTATATATTTTCTTCAATAACTGTGGATAATTGCTCACTAATTTGGAACAGTCAGCCATTTAAATGTCAGTTCATGTCAGTTTGGGGTGTGAAAGAAATATAAAAAATATTTTTGGACAATGCTGGTGCAAAGCCGGCTGGTTTTCTGGTGGGCCAGAGGTTTCTGGGGTAGGAGGAAATCTAGTCTTCTCCTTTGAAACACAGCCCCACAGCCCCAGGGTTTTTTAACCCAGTTTTTGCATGTTCTAGTTTCTGCATTACACCATGCTGGAAATGGCAGGGTGTTCGGGCATTGCAAAAGATGCCTGTACTCTTCTGTGTACTGCTGTGGTGGTTTCCAGTGGTGGTTCTTGTGCCCCAGCATCTGAGACTGCTTGGGGGAAGGTCAGTAGAGAATCCAGGCTGAGGCTGTTAGCTCCACAATTATGTGGATCCACTGTCCATCCCCCCACCCTTGCATAGAGGCATGCACAGCTACCAGAGCTGCTGTTCCGTGGCTGTGGGGAGGATTACTTATCCCAGGCCTGCTGTGGATCTTCCCAGCATCCAGCCTAGAGATTCAGGCTCTGCACTGAGCCCGAATGGCAGATTTCCCTTTGCGAAATCGCTTGTAATGATCACAGGCATTTCTCATTACATTTCATGTGGCTGATTTCAGAAAACTGCAAGCAAAAGTGATTGAGTCCTGTTGTATATTGTAAACAGAACCCCATTTAAAAATAAAAATAAACAGTGGGCTCTTGTCATGCTACAGTGTACAGATGGAGTGGGTGGGTAAGGAGGAGAGGAGAAAGAGAGAGAAAATCTTCAGAATCCTGCCTTCTATAGCATTCACATACAAGGAGTCCAGTTCTGGCCCTTGTTACACCTGCAGTAGCTCTTCTTCAGCAATTCACATAATTCTCTGGAGCTTGCTGCCCTTCATCAAGTAATTGTTACACTTCTTATGTTAATGCCATTGGGGAAAATAACAAGTGCATATGATTAGGAAGGTGCTTTGATAGGACTGCAAAGAAAAATAGCCCAGGAGCTTAACTGGAAGGTAAATATTCAGTGCCTGTTCTGGTTGCGTACACATCATTTAATGTCCGTAATGGGCTAGTTCTCCCCTCTCACTCATCTCGTTCTCTATGACGTATTGGTAAGGCTTTTACAGACTTTTATTTTGCAGTGGGATGACATGATTATAAAAATGCGCTATACCCTTGAGAAGAGCAGGGGGTCAGGCTTATGACCCTTTTGCCTGGATCCTGTGCTGATTTGCACTTTGAAGTCATTGGGCATTTCTTGGTGCTGAATTTGGCCCTGCAGGTTTACAAGGATTTTGCTTGACTCGTGCCTTCTCAGTTTTGGCTTTGGAGGTGGGGGCTGGTCCAGAGCTTCACCACTTTAGTGGGAACACGAGGGGGCTTCAGTCCTCAGGGAGGCACAATTATCTTCAACTCCCTCGTGCACATAGGAAACAGATGCCCTAGGTACCCCTCTGAAACAATGTAAAGTAGACTCCCCTCCAGGGTTGACAAGTAATGCTGATTTGTATGGTGGTGAGGGGTGGGAACCATGGCCTCTCTACCCCTTTTGGAGTGGGTAGCAGCTGTGGGAGCACCAGCAGAGAACAGTCCTTGTGCACTCCATGGAAAGACTGCAGTTGTGACTGGTCTTGCACCAGAGGGATATGGGAATGGGTTTAGTGCATCAGTGTGACTTGAGATGCCTGCTCTGGGAAGCAGCGCAGAAGCTATGTAACAGTGCACAGTAGAATTACAGGACAGTTTAGGACAGAGCGTGAAGACAAACACCATGTCGAGTTTTAGCCATAGCGGTATCTAGGGAGGCAGGTTGCCATTACCCAAATTAAAATCTGATAAGACACCAAGTTTAACACCTCTGCACTTTCAAGAAGTGTCAAGGGATCTGTATTAGCTACAAGGGGTCAGAAACTTGGGTGAACAACATGGCAAGAAGCTGCCAAATATTCCCATTCTTATTTACATTCTGCTATCTCATCCAGGGCTGAGTTTCAAGGAAGAAACCAAGACTCAGGGCCACAGCACGCTCTCACCTGCTGGACCCTGGGAAGTCAGCTGCTCACTTACACCTGTGGAGCCCACTTCTGTTCCAGTGCTACAACATGCTTTTCATCTGACAGTGTCATTCACCTTTCCTGATTTATGGAATCAGTTCCATGGAGGAAAAATGTTTGTTTTGATTTCATAGGGATTAGATGGAGTTAGTATTCTGCAGCTGCCATGTCACAAACATTTTGTTTATCTTCAACTGTCCTCACAGTTCAGAGCATGACATCCACCCTAATGTTCTCTTGATTGATCTCTGGATCAAGGTCACCTGCAACTCATTTTTCTTCTGTAACATTCTTGCTGGAGCTGCTTCTCCTCCCCACCAGTCTCCACCCTGTTTCAGAGAAAGAGTGAGTGTTTGCAGAAGCAGATCTTGCTTCAAAGTAGCAGATGCCATGATCATCCCCCTCCCGCCCCCGAATGCGAAATGGCTGATATAACTCAGTCAGCGTTCTGCTAGGCCTTGGTCTGGACACCACCTGTCTGAGGGTTGGACATGTGCCAAAATTGGATCATTTGGACCCCAGAATCCCTTTCATGTGCTAACGAAGGCATTGTTCCCCCCAGCTTGGTAAATTTGTCTTTACTTGTACTTCACTGACCCTCAATAGGCACATATCCATAGGCAGAGTGATGTGGGCAGGGCCGTCATGCATTGATTGGCTTGAGGCGGGGAAAAAAGCCCACTTTGTCAAGCTGCAGACAATGTGGCCAAGAGAAAGAGGGGGTCTGCATTTGTTTGGGAGGGGTTATTCTTACCACTGGGAGCTGAAGAGTAGGAAGGGGAAGAAAGGCAGCTGTGCTTGGGAAACAAACTGCAGAGTCAAAAGGTAAAAATCTGACTTTCTCAGGAAAGCGCAGCCGCCTTCTTCTGTAAGCTCAGGCTTAGGGCATTGACCTCGCATAGTGGTATTAAAGTTGTATACAGACCAGAACGTTTTTGAGTTAAACAGGCACATATCAGTAACACTACTTTTTAAATCTGTTTCATCTCCATGCTGTTAAGCTATAGTAGAGAGAGAGAAAATAGCTCTTAAGTCATCTAACGTAAACCCTTGCAAGGCAGGAATTCTCTGTGGTGTATTTTCTAGTGCTTTGTCCGGGCTAATTTTAAATGTCTCGAACATTGAGATTGTCTTAATAGATATTATTTATATTATGATAGAGCCTAGAGGCCCAAAGTGAGATCAGGGCCCCATGGTGCTCGGCACTGAACAAACACATAGGAGGAAACATGGTCTGTCCCAAAGAGCTTGCAGACTAAGTAGACTAAACAGAAAATGGGTGGGAGAAAGAAGGAATGTTATTCCCATTTTACAGATAAGGAACTGAGGTAAATACAGGTTAAGGAACTTGCCCAAGGTCTCAGAGGCAGATGTGTATTGGATCTAGAAATTGAACTCATTGCTCCCAAATTGCAGTCTAATGCCATAAGTACAAGCCTGCCCTTCCTCTCTGGAGGTTATTAATAGATGTTTGCAGTGTTAGCAGACATGTTGGTCCCAGGAGACAAGGTGGGTGAGATAATATCTTTTATTGGACCAACTTCTGTTGGTGAGAGAGACGAGCTTTCAAGCTTGCACAGCACTCTTCTGCAAGTGCGTGGAGCTCGAAAGCGTGTCTCTTTCACCATCAGAAGTTGGTTATTAATAGATGTTATTTTACTGCCATGAAATTTGTCCTGATACTCGCCTTAAATGTTTTCATTCCTAATTTCATCCCAATAGTCCTGGGTAGATCAGTACCTGAGCCTTAGTTCTAAAGCAGTTGATGTTGCCTTTTGATTTGGTTTTCCACTGTTAACAAAAAAAAGAGCAGCAACTGTTAGGCTGGATCCTCTCTATGGAATTTAAAATTTATTACCCCATAAAGAAACTTTCCTAATGCATAAAGTAGGTATTACATATGTCAAAACTTACTGGACATGAAAGAAACCAAATCAAGACACAAATTCCCGGTATGAAAGGCAGACAATACGAGTGTCTCCGTTGCTTCCGTGTTCACCTATCTGGCCCTAAACGTGGATCATTCTGTCTCCTACCCATCCAGAAGGATATATAAAGACTGTCTTTACAGTACTTACAATGCCATCTATCTGCCTTGTGTGCTGTCTAGTAGTAGCAGTTTGGTTCTAGAGTTTGATAGGTCTAATGTTCCCCCTTTCATATACCTTTTTGTTTCATTGCAATAATGAAGTCTGGGTTGCACTTCTCAAGGATTTGCTGTAACAGGTAGGAAACCTTCGGCATGCAGCCCGTCAGGTTATCTGCTGGCAGGCCATGAGACACTTTGTTTACATTGACCATCCACAGGCACGCCCCCCCCCCACCCCCCCCGCAGCTCCCAGTGGGTACACAGCTACCAAGTTGTCTGCTCTGCCAACAGTACCAGCCCTTCACCTGCTACTAGTCTAGTTTTCCTTCAAGCGCATTCTTCTGGGCCCTCTAGTTCATGGGAAGACCTACTTGCAAAACCACCAAGAGCAGCCAGCATGTCTCTCGGCCCGTGCTGCTTCCTGCAGCCCCCATTGGCCTGGAGCGGCAAACCGCGGCCAGTGGGAGCCGCGATCGGCCAAACCTGCGGACGTGGCAGGTAAACAAACCGGCCCGGCCTGCCAAGGGCTTTCCCTGAACAAGTGGCGGCCCTAGTTTGAGAACCACTGATATAGAGTGTGCTTCCTAGTTATCTCTATAGTTCACTGTTAAATGAACCAAACTAAGGGGCTTCAACCACTTCCCTTGGACTGTGCTATGGTCCAAATGTTCTTATGGTTAGTCAGTTTGTCATGATACGTAGTCAACATTTGATTTGGTTACGTTCATCTTTTTGGTCCTAGGTCTTTCCTCTTGTACAACTCATAGTTCACCTCCCTTCTGTGTGTTTACATCTTTAGTCTAAGAAAAGAGGGCTTTGTAATCCAAGTAAGTTTGAAATCCTTGAGTTTGTCCAGAATAATTTCCCACTAGTAGGACCCAAAGCTCCGTACATATGGAATGGGACTGCAGAAGCACTCGCAGTTGTCTTAACTCTGCCTCCGTTGAAGTCCACAGTAACACTCCCACTGACTTCATTGGTAACTGAGTTAGGCCAGTGCTGAGTGCTGCTGAAAATCTCACCTACTGTGTGCAGGACCAGATTGTGGCTGATCAGCAGTGGTCCACATAGCCAGGATCTAATAAACATAAGAACTATACTACGGGAGTGCTGGCCTTGAGCATGGTGCTTCCTGGGTGCAGAAAGGGAGCATGGCCACTGCTCCACTCTTTAAGGGTGCACAGCATGCTCCTGCTGTGCATCCAACTTGTGCATCCTCCCCTCTCCTTTTGGCGTGGCTAGGGCTTCAGAGCGCACTAGGTGCATTTAGGTGCCAGGATTTTAGTTTTGCAGTGGCAGAAGGGGAGTGGGGACGAAAAGGCAAAGGCTCATAGCATGTAAAGTGCTTTTATATCCTTCTAGCTATATTATATTGTATATTCCGCAGGCATCACTTAACACAGGACCTGATTCTCCCCTGCTTTGCACCTTGTGCCATGAATTACGTCAGTGGAAGTTGAGCACAAAGTGGGTGTAAAATGCAACCAGATCAGAACAGTAACACGTTACATCCACTTTGTACAGGTGTAAATAAGAACACCAGATACAAGACAGTGGAAGTTCAGGCCTGTGGGCTCTGCCCCCAAGGCCATTATAATCTAGTGTAGGAGTAGCTTCTCTGATAGAAACTGCAGAGGGAATTTCAGATAGGCAGCATGTACAGTAATTGCACAAATTGGTATTTTGGCAGGGCCTAACATCCCTAGTTTTGTGAAAAAATGCAGTGGGATTTTTAATGGTGATGAATGATTAGGGCATTAGTTTAATGTTTTGCTCAAATGACAGATGAATCATAGTTATAACAGGTGGAAAAGTCATGCAGAAATAGATTATCTAATCCAGCCCCAAGAAGGCTAGATCACATTAACATTTGATGGTTAAAGATGCACGAAGAGCACTTAACCAGTAAGAACGTATCCTTTCAGTTCTCTTGCTTCATTCCTCGTAGGTTCAGATTATTCTTCATGTTCACTGCATTCCTTCAAATTTAAAAAAAGAAAACTCTTCCAAACCCCTTTCTCCGGAGACAGATTAAATAGTACCCAATTCACATCTGCACCCATTGCCAGATGCTGCCCAAATGTTTAAGATGATTGCCAGCCAGTGAAGAAGAATTTATTGGTTTGGGTATTTTGCAAAGATAACAACCACTGGGTCAGCCATTTGCACAAGGTGCCAGGAAAATACTGCATTGGTTTTTACTATGCACACTGAAAAATAAATCCTGAGCCCTATTGACAAAGCTAGCATTTTCTCAGCAAGAGTTTTATGATGGTTTTCATTTAAGTTCAGGAGGTGGTCCAGTCATTTCGCTCTTTAAAAAAAAAAAAAAAGAAAAAAAGTGGTTTTCCTTATATACCTTCTATATAGGGAAATAGTTGAAAGTTCAGTAAACACATTTGAAATGACATCCTTTTTCTAGGTAGAACCTAGATTTGAAGGAAGCTTTTTTTGACAATTTCTCTACCAAGACATTCTAAGTTTTGCTATTAGGCTAACCTCTTTGGAAAATAATGTCAGCCTATTCTTTTTATAGTTTAGTCTGGAAGAAAACGTCTACAGAGGGTCCTCCCGAGATTTTTTTAAATATTTAGAAAGAACAGCAATTCAGCATCACTTCTATTTTCAGCCTTCCAGGATGATATTTAGCTCTTTCAAATGATCCTTTTTCCCCCGATCTTATTTATAGCAAGGGCACTTAAATTGTGCCTGACTGGGGGCTGCATTGACAATTTGTGGTGGACAAAACACATTCTATAAATGTTAGAGATGCAAGATGTTCTCATTAATAGTTTATTGGAGCATTTTTTCACCTGGTGTCAATAATTGATTACCTCAGGGAAGAGGTATAATTTTGACGTTGACTTCACCTTGCCCTTCCCAGAGGGTCTTAGTATCCTGTGTAGATAACGCCAGGTCATGATGAAAATATGTTACCTGGTCATGACGACTTGTAGGGTCCCCCTAGATTCAACTAAGATCAGCTCATGTTGTTTTAAACATGACTATCCTTGTCCACAAGCACAAAATAGAGGCCCAAGTGTGTTGTTCCAGCTAATTTGACACTGGGTCTGTGATCATTTCCCTTGTAAAAGTACACTAATGGTTACATTGCTAGGCAAGTGTCCAGCAGGAATCACTATAGCTTGATGTCTTGTGTTTTATTACATAAAAAGAAATTAATAATAATTACTTGAAACCTGCAAACTGTGCACACAACTAGTCTACATAACCACATGGCCATCACTAGTCTATATAACCACATGGCTGTCACTATTACCCACAACCTCTCCCATACACTTTCTCTCTATTTTTTTGTTACACTCATTTGTTGTATCTTGTCTTAATTTATATGTTGTGATCTTCAGAGCAGGAACTGTCTCTTACTCTGTGTTTGCATGGCAGCTACCACGAAGGGACCTGATCCTGATTGGGTTTTCTGGGTGCTATTTGAGTTCCAATAGCAAATAATGAAAACAGTATTAATCATGATTGTGGTGATACTGCATGTTATGCCTGGTAGATAAATCTCAGTATGATGTTGAAAGGCCAGAAGGAACAGACCTGACAAAGTGTCAAATGTCTCTTGTGAGGTGCTGGGCACCGCCAGCTCTTGCTGAACTCCAGTGAAAGCTGAGTGTACTTGGCTTGAGGTGTAAATGGTAGTCGTCTTTGCCAGAATTGTGAAAACGGCAATTCTCCCCAAATCCAGAGCAGCACTAAAAGGGCCAGATCCTCAGATGGTCTAAATTTCTATCAGTTGAGGATCTATCCCAAAAAGGAGTGATAACTGAAGAACGGAATTAGAGCACATCTCTTTCATGTGGATCTGGTGACATTTTTCTCTTACGTAATTTTTTTTCCTTCAAAAAGGGCAATATCTTGGCTTTTAAATTTCAAGAACATTTGCACCAGCCAAGGTCTGGTAGGATTTTCCATATGTGAGAGCTGATTCTAACTATCAGGCACTGAAGTAGAAATGAACATTTAGTTTTCAAAAGTAAATGGGAATGTATTTTCTGGGAGCGCTTTAGCATCTTAATTTACTACTGTAATGCAGAGAGCTGGGAGGCTACCATCTTTTGATGGGAGTCAATCAGCATCTCTTAATTTTCTCCATAACCTTAGAGTGAAATAAATTGCCAGTGTTTTACCAGAGAAACTTGGCAGGAAAAAGTCAAACAGTTTCAAGTGTCATTTTCCATGTTAGTACCTTTGACACACATTGTTTCTTTCCACATTGTTTGAATATCTGAGACAAAGGAGATATAAGGATCTTAGAGGTATTGTCTAGGTGTTGCCCTTCTCCAGGCATTCAGCAAAATGTCTGTACATTATTTGTCTTACTCCTAATCTTTACAGTGGTTCCTAGTGGAAAGTCTTTTGACACGGGCTGTGTGATCAAGAAATCTTAACTCTGCTGGTTCTCCGCTGGGAATGCCTCTTCCAGGCTCCTTCCATTATTCTTTTGCTATTCAAAAGTCAGGTTTCAGAGAGTGTTCTGTTGGGGAGCAAACTGTTGATCTTGGGGGAAACAAATACACATTGCAGCCAAAGAGGGAAAACTTACAAAGGGCTTGAGTGTGGCTTTTGGGCACTAACCGTGTTGCAGAGTGTGGAGAACCTCACCACTCTAGGGGCAGCACTGTAGGTAATTCCTCCCAGATCTTGCAGGGGAATACACCTGCTGCAACAGCTCTTGTGTTGGTGTAGCACCAATGTGCGCCTCCTTTCTGGATCATACCCCGCCTCCCCCTCCACTTGCCCTCTTTTCCCACTTGGAGTGACTTCCACCCTAGGGATATAAAGATGGAGGAAACCCTGCACTAGAGAGCTAGGAGAGTGACTGTGGGTGACCAGCAAGGGATGGCTACGAGACATCTGACCTTGGCCATTCTTACATGCCTCCACAGGGACCAGTCACAGGGATTGGTTCTAAAATACTATTTTTTTAAAAACCCAGCTTATATATTATTAGCCCATTCAATATATGCTCTGTTATTCATTAGGGAAGTGCAGAACAAAGGGCCCTGAAGTTGTGTGTATTCTAAAACTAACTGGGAATCACATGCTATTCCTGGGCTCTGTACTTAACTCAGCTGCTGGTTTAGTGTGTGGGTTTAGGTAAATCATGCCCCATTTCTGGGCCTTTGCCAAATAGATGTCACAATCTAGTGTCATGGGGCTTAAGTATTATCAGTGTTATATTGTTTGTGTCTTAGCACAATTAAGAGCATTCAGTGCACAACAAGCACAGTCTGTAGAAAAGGCAAAAGAGTACAGGATCTGATCCTGCAAATAAGTAGTCTTCAGTGTTTGCCTGCAGGAAAGCAATGAGAACCTTTGTGCGAGCAAAGACTATTCATGTGATTGAGAGTTAGCAAGATTGGATCCATGTTGTACATTTACAGAAAGCAGTAGAAGTCTTCCTGGTTTATGAAGAAACCCATCGTCATCAGGAACAATATTTATAGTTTAAAATGTGTCAAGTCAGGGTGTTATTGAAACCTATAAAAACCAAAGGCTGCCTGCATATGTGGGCCAGCACTCTGGCCTTAGCATTAACAGTTATCCAATAAAAGGAACAGTGATATCAATCAGGGCTGTGCAGTCCAGGAGCAGTATGAATGTTCTCTTTTACCTGGGAATTCCATCCCCTTTGCAAGTTTTAATTAGACCCTGAACTTCATGCCTAAGATTTTTGGGATGCTGTTTGGTGGGTGTTTGCATGGTTTTTGTTTTGATAATATGAAAAGAGAGAAAATGAAACCAAGGGCCAGATTCTCAGCTGGTGTAAATCAGCATCATTCATTCACTTCAGCAGAGCCACTCTGATTTACACAAGCTGAGGACATGGCCTTTGGAGTTCAGAAGATTCCATGGTTATGTATAAGCTTGTTAGCACATAACAGGTCTGGGAAGAAAAGTCTGGTGCTAAGATTGCCTACCAGCTTCATTAGAGCCTTTAAAGACTATTGAGTGTGACCATAATTAGAAGGTTTTACAAATGCATTATATTTCTTCAGATGGCAAATATATAATTGAGAACTAGAATTTCAGCATGACTGTTCCCAGTGACATGCACCGATAATTTTTTAGTTCCTGAACATTTTTAAATCCACTGGTTTCCCAGCTCCCTCTGCATCACCTTCAAACTCCTTGATCTGGCCTCCAAGTCTCTTGAAAGCTCTGCCCAATCCCTCATGTCTGCTTTTGTCTCTTACCACTCCCCCATATGTCATCTTCATACCCCCTTTGCCTACTGTACTGTTCTCCTTTTTTCATACTGCCCCTATATCTGAAATAGCCTCCCTCCTCCAGTTCACCTCATTCACACCTTCAAACCCCTCCTCAGAACCCACTTCTAGCTAGCGTTCTGCCACCAACCTCCATGCAATCCCTCCTCCTTCTGTCCTGTTGTAACACAATTATTGCACTACAAAGAAAGCAAAGCCTGCTTTTGAAAATGCTACTAGGTCTGAACCTATAGACTCCTAAATACCTTTGAAAATTGGGTCTGAGGCGCCTAACTCCCTTAGGCTTCTTTTGAAAATCCTTTCTCTCTCTCTCTATCTATCCCCATACACATCTCTCATCTCTCTCTCTATATCTATCTATCCCCATACACACCTCTCATCTCTCTCTCTATATCTATCTATCCCCATACACACCTCTCATCTCTCTCTCTCTCTCTATCCCCATCATTGTAGAATCTATCTCTCTGCCTCAGTGGTTATTTCCAATAAACCAGGGCAGTAACTATGCTTATTGATGGGTTTGTGAAGATTAATTTTCAAATGTTTGTAAATTTCTTTGAGGATGATAGTTATGAATGAATAGCACAATTTCACAAGGCTGAGTAACTGAGGCCAGGTCTATACTAGACAATTTTGCCAGTATAGTAATGTTGGTTAGGGATGTGATTTGTGTGTGTGTGTGTACGTGCGTGCCTCTGTAAGCTGCATCTATACTAGAAAGGTTTGCTGGCATAACTATACCAGCAAACCATTTCTAGTGTAGACTAGCTTCCATGAAGAGGCCGTGTTTGAAGAATGCTGGAATACACTTGTTTGGTGAGTGTTTGCAAAGAAAAGACTGTTCTTTTCGTTAGGAAACAGTCGCTGGGTTCTGGATTGTTCCCTTTCTCTGATGTTCTTTCAGCCATCTTTTAAATATTTCACAGGGCTTATTGCCCAAAGGAGGCAAGGTCAGACATTTCTAAGACAAGAGTAGTCCCCACTGCACAGATCTCAGTAAAATTAGGATGGATTGGTTTGTCAAGTTAATGTCTTGCAGCTGGACTTTGGCTAAGTGCCTCACGTCTCTCATTACTTTACCATCTCTGGATGGTGGGACCTCCTCTGTCCTCCTGGAGCCTGCTGTTCTGCTGATCAACAGGTGGAAGCAAGCAGCCCCTGCCAATCAAAGCATCCGGGAGCTCTTGCAGCAGGTTTGCACTCACTGTTAATTAAACCCTCTCATCAAACATGTGCGCTGCTCCTGGAGCCTTACTGAGGGACTGAAATCATGTGGTGATCAGTGAGTGATAGACTGAAGTGCTGACCCTCTTTGCCCTAACTATCTGCAACAGGAATGGCTTCTAGTTTCCCTGAGTTACACAGGCACGGGAAGCCTAGCTGTGCTGTGAGTGTGAAGGAGCATGATCGGGTGGACTCCGCAGATTTGTACAGATGATAATGCAAGATTTGTGAAAGGCTGTTAAACTATTTACAGTGCCATGGTGAGGAAATGTATCCTGTCTATTTGTAATCTGGGCCTCTTTTCTTTTCCCCATCTGGGGAGAATCCCACTGGGTAATGGGACTGAAAAGGAAAAAAGAAAAGCAAAAAAGGGAGGAAAAAAACAACCTCCAACGTTCTACAATAATAGGCTGACCACTAGGCAGCAAATAGTCTAGTTTCTTCAGTGCTGCATGCATATCAAAATGCGGGACTAATGCACTAGCTCCCTTTTGTGTTATCAGAGTTTTTAAAAGTGTAAGTTGAAGCTTATTTTAAGCTGTCGCAGGGAGAGCAGGGGTTCCTATCATCTGAAAAGAGCTCTCAGAAAGCAGATTAGGCTGAGTAAGTTTTCGTAAGGAGGGGAATGCATTTGGGGGCAGTAAACATTCACATTTGTTCATCATCAAAGTGACAATGCTGCCCTCATTACCAGGATTCCTCCCCTCCTTCTGTTCCACTCTTGCCCTACTCTATTTAGGCTCATGATTTACTGGGTTTCCTTGACCTCTGACCTGTGTCAAAAGAACTATGATGTAAACACCTTCCTGTGACTGCAAAGCAGAGGAGTGGGTCATTAGAGAGCCGTGACCTGTAGAAGCAGGTGGAAGATCAGAACAGGTTTGGGGCCTGAGTTGTATCATGTGTTTAAATCTATTTTAGGCAGCAGGGCTTGTTATGAAGAATATCGTTTTAGACTCTACATGGGGGTCCTGATCCAAAATGCACTGAAGTGAGTGGGATTTGGATTAGGTCATAGGTTTGTTGTTCAGACTGAAAAATAACAAAAAAAAAACGCATTGAGAGTGAACAGGGTGAGTGGGACGGTTTTCTTCCCAAACACACAGATACCTCAGTGCTTTGTGGTTGAAAGCAGATACGTTGTTACTTGCTTCAGATGGGCTGCTTAACAAAAAAGAGGGTGGCATTGTGAGAAGTAGGTGGGAAAGTGTCAGAGAGCAGGAAAAGCTGAATGCAGACACGTAGGCATGATTCAAAGCATCCTCCGCTAGAGAACAAGCCTTTGCATTTTGTTTCTCTCAGGTGCCAGCTTTCACCTCTAAAGTCCTGCCCATGCTAGCAGAATATGAAACCTGTCTCAGAACCAGTTGAGCATGTCCACGCTACTCTGCTGGGAGTGCATCCTCATGTTCCCAGAAGGGCAGGGATCCACATTAGTTAGAACTATGTGGTGGTCGGGACTCAATCGCACGGTTGCAATCTGACTTCAGAACTACTTTGTGAAGATGCAGACAGTGCTGCACTCCTTTAAGCCACTTTATTTTTAGAGCAGAAGTTAAATCCGGCAGCATGGACAGAGGACTCTGCTAATATTTGGTGTGGGAAGAGGTAAAGTAATGTTGCTTTGGGTGCTCTCTGCAGCACATCCAGATAACTTTTCTGCCTGGGAATCTCATGTGAAGCATGTTTTCCCTAGAGATTTTTCAGTAGGGTTGTGTGCACATTTGCATGTGAAATGTTTGTATTTGTTCACCTTTCCTCTGAGTTGTCTCTGGGAGGAGCCATTTCAGGGGCCAGTAATATGTGAGATCTGGCCTTCCTGAACTGAAGATCCTGGATAGTGGCATTGCTGTGAGAAGACCAATATCATGTTATTTCATCTCTATAAAACGATCTCTGTGGCAAAAAAATGCCTCTAGAAAATGCAAATACAGGTCCAATCTCGTCCCTGACTCACACCTCCTATTGACTTCAGTGGGGTTTTCATGGGTCTCTCTGAGTGCAAAATTTGGCTGGACACTACAAAGATGCACAGGTTTATTTGGGTTTCTCTAGAACTCAAATGTGCAGCCCTAATTTCTAGTATTCTCCAACTTCACCCAGGTTGAAAATACTTTGGGTGAGATAGTCATCTGACACAACTGGGTTTAGCTGCATTAAAGAAAGTGGGAGATACCCCAGTTTACACCAGGGGAGGATCTGGCTCCTTCGAACACACTGGCCAGTGAGGTGGTGTGTTGTGATCACTGCTCAGAATTGCACACATCCTATTGCATGTGTTACCCCCACCCTGACCCACTTACTTCACTCATCTATCCGGTCCAATTTGTTTTTAGCTTGTAAGCTCTTTGGGAAGGGGGCTGTAATGTATATGTCGGTACTCTGTCTAGCCCAGGGGAACCATGATCTAGCTGTAGCACTACCACAATATAAATGTTAAATACTAAGAAAGAACAGCCTTTCTCATGGGATTTTGGCATTTTCTGTCTGGGATGAAGCCAAGAAGTGCAGAGACACACAAAAATGTCATTTAAAAGAGTTGTGATCTTTCTGCATTTTGGAAACCTTTTGAATTTGGTTCAGGTGATGGGTAAAGACAATGTGCTTGGTGCTGTACAGATCAAAGAGCAGGCAAAGGGCTGGATTTCCAGCTTAATTACACTGGTTTCACAGCAGTGGGACATCAATGAAGTTATTCCTGATTTAGAGCAGTCTAAGTGGGAGCATAACCAGGCTTGCAGACTCTGCCCCCAAGGAGCTGACAGCAACGTAAGCCAACCACAGCAAAGCCAAAACACGACAAATGGAAATACACAAGAGGATCAGAGTGTGGAAGTGTCACACAGGGTAGTGCAGAGATTCTTCTTTGCTGAGAGCACTGTCAGGTTGGTAAACTTCACAGAATGAGTGTTTTTTAAAGAGGGACTTCCAGGAGGGAGGTTGGAGGTCTGGCTGATTGGGAATAAGGGATGAAAACAAGAGTGGGATAAGGATACAAAGGAGGAGTGAATGGAGGTAGGCATGCAGGCATGTGGTGTGAAGAGGGGAGGAGCTGGAATTGGATGCACAAGATGATAGGGAAACTAGTGGAGGGGTTATCTTGTTCACCAAATCTAAATTAAAATCATCACTGGGGTTTACCAATACTGAGAAAACAGACCTGAATACAGCCTGGCAAAAGCAACCAGTTTTGGAGAAAGGACCTTGGCATCTCTGGTGACCTAGAAGGGAGGCTGTGAATAGCATTATACTGGCATGCTCAACATGTAATAACAATTCCTTAGATGCCTACATCTTGTTTATTGGGATGTTGTTTTTCTTTCTGCCTGTCTCTGGAGAGTACATCAACCACAGCTTACAAGGAAAAAATGCAGTGGCTCTGCAGGAAGAAAAAACCCAAAAAACTCAGACTTTCTTCCTACTACTATTGACTTAGCAGTGTCTGCGCAAAGGTTAGACTCACATGGAGCAGTCTGTTTAATAAACTGCAAAGATTCTCTGTTTTGCAGCACCGCTGACACTCATGACAGATAACCAACCCCATCTTAATGATAATAGGGCCGAATCCATCTCTGCTGTAACCAGCTGCAGTGGTAAGCTGATGACTTCAGCAGAGTGTACCTGTTGATATGGGGACAATTTGGTCCAGAGAAACTATACTTTGCCTGAGTGCTCTCTGTGTAACACTCCAAGAATTGGGTATTGAAGTAGTTGTCATGAACAGAACAGCTGGGATTAATTGCATGGGTGTAACTGAGGGTAGAATTTGCCCGTAATATATATAGATACCTAAAGAGACGTTAGCCCTTTACACAGTATACCAGCAGCATTATATGTGCCGGCCCTGGTTCTCTCACCAGCCAGAGCTGTATATACTCCCAAAGTACACTCGAACAGAGAGTAAGATTTAACATGAGAGACTTGCAAATAATAGGCCACCCAGGGGTGTGCGCAGGAATTTAAATTTGACCACTTTTGGAGGGGCGCGTAAAACACATGATGTTATGAGTAAGGCTCCGTGTTTGTCACGGAAGTCACAGATTCCGTGACTTCTTCAGCAGCCCCTGGGACAGTTGCACTGGCTGCTGCTGGGGCAGTCTCGGCCCTCCCACCCTCCAGCAGCAGAAGTTTGGATGTGAGGGGCACTGGGGGTTGGGGTGCGGGGCAGTGGTTACCTGGGGGGGCTCCCCGGAAGGGCAACAGCAATTCCCCTCCTTCAGCTCCTAGCTCCACCTGCTGCCTCCATTCGCAGGCACTACCCCCACAGCTCCCATTGGCCATGGTTCCCAGCCAAAATATGTGTGTGTGTGGAGGGGAGAGGCTACAGCGGGGGCAGAGAGATCCTCCAGCCCCGGGGCCATGGTGGGGAGAGCGAGCTCCTCCGGCCTCAGGCTGCAGTGGGGAGAACAAGCAAGCTACTCCAACTTCGGGGCCGCTGCAGGGAGTAGGGTTGCCGCCCATCTAATTTTCACCTGGACAGTCCAGGTTTCTGCTTGTGTGTCCCAATGCCATTTGACAAGCCCCGATGTCCATTTTTTTGATTGAGGGAAGAGGCAGAGAAGAGGTGGGGTCTAGGGAAGAGGTGGAGATGGGGCAGGGCCTCCAGGGAAGAGGCAGAGCAGGGGGCATGATCACAGGGGTCTGATTACCAGGCATTAAAAGGGTGCCAGCCCCGGGGTCACAGCTGAGAGAGAGAGAGCTTCTCTGGCCCTGGGACTGGAGGAGCTCTGTGCTCCTGTCACAGCCCTGGGGCCAGAGGAGTTCTGTGTCCTCACTGCAGCCCTGGAACCAGAGGAGCTTGCTCTCCCCGACTTGGCCCCAGAGCTTGAGGAGTTCTGTGCTCCTACCAATTACTGGAGAGAAGGGAGTGCCTTTGCTTGACACCCTCCTTGTGCATGCTCATGAGGACCACATCCGTGTACTGCACCTCCTTTCAGTTCAGAGGAGCTACAGTTATTTACACTAGCTCAAGATGTGGCCCAGCATTTTTAGACTTCCAAAGCCAGTCGTTGTGGCGTATATGGTTAAAACCTGGATCAAGTGTAGCAGCCATCTGTTATATTTACTATCTAAAATATCCCTTCCTGACTAAGTCAACGGACTAATGAAGCTTAGGTAGCACGAAGATGGACACAGTGTAAAAACTGGATGTATAGATGGATTCCCCATCACTGGCAATTTTAAAATCAAGAGTGGATGTTTTTCTAAAAGATATTCTCTAGCACAAACAGGAATTAAAGTCTGATCTTGGAGCTGAATGATTTTCATTATGTGTGTGCACATGAAGGAAGACTTTTTTTCAAAGTCTAACATGGGAGCTGAATGAGTTTTATTGTCACAGCCAACATGTTACATTTCAGATTGACCCTCCCCCCCCCACCACCACCACGCTGTTCTCTTTTAAAGATGCCAGCTGTTTTACTTACAAAATGCTTGGGAAAAACAGTGGGGACCTCATGCTCACCAGCACCTACATCAACAGCAAGTCATTCATGGCATCTTTCTTTCTTTCTAATTGAGAGAGAGTAGATGGATTGTGTGACTTAAAGATGCCTGTGGCTGGCACTGAATTCTGGGAGGAATATGAGAGTCCCCTAAAATTCTGCATTAGGGTGTAACCAAGATCTGTCCCAGGACACTGCTTTAAACATTGCATTTTTCTTTTCCTTGCCTAGCCACATGCGATGTTTGATTAATTCCCAACCAACTATGACGGCAAGCGATCATAGTACATCAGATAGGAAAATGTTAGTATAGCAAAGATTTGAAACATAAACAATATGCTCTATGTCAGCATGCATACTCCAGCCTCTGGCACAACGTGTTTTGGAAGGCGGTTTCAGCACAACCAGACAAATAAGGTCTTAATCTTCTCTAATAAGGAAGCAGACCAGTTATGCCTTTGCTTTTACTCAGTGTGCCATGTGAAAGGGATAAGGAGGGCATCAATTAAAATGTGTTTTGCTAGGGAGTCACAGTCCAGTTGGAAGGCATCAGAACAGGCTGCATTTTCCATCCTTCAAATTGCCAATAGGCAGTTAACAAAACCAGCGTATTAACAGAGAGAATAAAAAATAGCTTAAAAGAGTGCAAAAGAAAATGGGCATTGGGTTTAATGAGTGCCATGCTCTGGTCCAGGTGCATGTTCCCAGCGAAGCATCTGTTTGTCACTTATTATTTGGAGTCACTAACACTTGCTCAAAGTGCCAGAAAAAAAAACAGAGCCTGACACGTAGCGGGCACAAAAGGAGGTTGCAATAGCGCAGATGCAAGATTGGATTTCACGTTCTGGTGTTCGTTAACTTGGTGCAGGGGGCGGTGGCAGATAAGTTTCAGAGAGACCGACTGGGCAGATCCCCAAATTAGGTGTTCCACCTGGTTTCAGATCAAACAACCATGAAAGTGACACATTTGTAGTTTGCACTCGTGATAATGCAGCAATGTGATAGGACATTCATTGTGGATTTATTTATCACGCTATTTTCCTAATGTACTTTAAGTTGCAATATCACGAAGTTCGGATGATGTATGCCCATGGTTCACTGACTTGGAGAGGCACACAGCTGCCAATAGTCCTGCTCAGTTACTGTGAAATTCTTTTCCCCAGGGCCAAAAAATAACTTTTCATGCCTGGGGACTATCTGTATGCCATGAGAATGAAGTCAAGCATATAACATAACAGCTACTCTACTCTAGCTAGCCACAGTGAAAGGCCTACTCTATGGTATGTCAGTAGAGATGTGCCACAAAACCAATGTGAAAGCTTTTGTTCTGAGGGGTTTTCCTGGTACCTGGCATTCAGGCCAGGTTCATCAAAAGGTTCATGTAAAGGTTAGCAAATGTTCCAAACCTCTTTCGTTCCCAAAGAACCAATGGTAGCTCTTTATCTGGCAATGCAAGAAAATTCTGTGAACTCCAAATTGCCTGACAGCTTAGAAATTAAAGCAGTTTTTAACAACTAGTTTAAACGAGGTAATGGTAGGAAGCTAATAGAATATAGTGTGGAGCGAGAGGGGATTTCCAATTGGTTTTTCTCTCTGCATTTACTATTATACATTATTTGTATTGCAGCAGTGCTTAGGGGCCCTAGTCATGGACCAGGACCTCATTGTGCGAGGTGATGTACAAACACAGAACAAAAAATTGATCCATTCCCCAAAAAACTTACTAGTGCTGGTTGGCTGTTTTTCATCTCAACAAATTTCTGATGGAAAATGAAGTTTCAACATCATAAAAACATTTCCCCTCTCAATGTTTGCAGGCTTTTTAAATTTCCTGGCAGGAAAATCTAATTTAATTTCTGTTGGGTTCAACTCAAATGGAATATTTCATTTTGTTGAACTGACCTGAAACATCTTGAAAATAAAACATTAAACTGTATTTCCCTGTCAAGACGTTGCTTTGTAAGACTTCTAGTTCAGCCTCCCCATTCTCTCTCATAGGTCAATCTTCCTGGAGGTCTGCATTCCCCATAATGCAATACAGATTTCTTTCTGGCTAAGCACTGTATGGTGCATCATGGGAGTGACATGACTCTGAGATAGCCTGGCCAATTGGAGAGAATGGAGGCATCGGGCCTCTGAACTACAACTCCCATAATGCAATGCACCTCAGCGGGCAAATATATTTTAATATTGAAATTACTTGAAGCATTTCAGGTATAGCAGGTTTGCGCATTAGCCTGCTAAAAACAGCTTGTGAGTTCAATCCTGGAAGAGGCCATTTAGTGAACTGGGATAAAAATCTGTCTGGGGATTAGGCCTGCTTTGTGCTGCAGGTTGGACTAGATGACCTCCTGAGGTCCCTTCTAACTGGATATTCTATGATTTCTCAAAGGTAATTTTCAACAAACCAAAATGAAACATTTTGATGTCAGAATGTTTCGTTTTCATAAATTTCAAAACCAAACACAGGGACATTTCCAAAATAATTTTTTGGGAATTTCCATTCCACAAAAAATTATGATATTTCAGTTTTTCACCTCCGTTTAATAAGAAGACAAATGTTGAAATGACGCAATGCTGAAGGATGACTTTTTGTGGTTTAAAACTTTAGGAAAATATATTTTTAACCTATGAAAGCCTTGAATTTTACCACCACATGTCACTTCCACCAGGTGCTCAAACTATACATCTGAAATGTCTCTTATTTCAGAGAACGTCACTCATTTTGGTCCCATATTTTGCTCCTGTTTTCCACATAAATTTGATGTCCCTTTTATTTTTTTAAATATTGTTTACATCACAAATAATAAATAAATGAAACTGAGGTTATAGTAAGCCATTTACCCTAAAGGAATGAATTCCACAGCATTTTAAGTCTCCTGCATTAATAATTTTATTGTGGCCTTCCTTTTGGCTCTGTGTGACACACTGCATCCCACATTTGGGCACTGGTAGACTGAGAGGAACAGCTTGGACATTAGAGACAAGTGAGATCTTGAAATACATTTTATGTGAATGAGCTTTTGTACTTCTGTAAGTGATGGGTCCAACGTGCAAAATTTGGATAGAAATAATGATTGAAGGACCAAGCTTCAAGGTTTGGGCAAAAGTTTTGTGAGGGCCAGGGATCCTTAATATATGCATAACAGATCACCCATCCCTAAATATTTCTAGAGATTGGCCAAGCTACAATGGATCTGCATGTTCTCAGATATTGGTTTTTGATCTGGGCTGCTCTTTAAATATAACACTTGTGCTCAGAAATGAGATGTCTTGTTATTTTCTAGGAGGACTTAGGCCATGTCTACACTAGTAAGCTTACAGCAGCATAACTGTAAGAGGGATAGCTCAGTGGTTTGAGCGTTGGCCTGCTAAACCCAGAGTTGTGAGCTCTATCCTTGAGGAGGCCATTTAGAGATCTGGGGATTTAGTTAGGGATTGGCTCTGCTTTGAGCAGGGGGTTGAACTAGATGACCTCCCTTCCAACCCTGATATTTTATTCTATGATTAAAGGATGCAGCTGCACTCTCCCATTGACATAATAAAGCCACCTCCTTGGCCCCCTCAAGGGTTGAACTCACAGCCCTGGGTTTAGCAGGCCAGTGCTCAAGCCAACGAGCTATCTCTCCCCACCAAAAATAAATAAATAAAAACTAGCATTTCATTGTTAGGCTAGAAACTGCGAAGGCTCCAGTGAACATAATACTGTCCACACCAGCATGTCTGTCATTATAACTTACGTTGCTCCAGGGGGTGTTTTTTCGCACCACTGAGCCACATAAATTGTACCAACAAAAGTGGTAGTGTAGACATTGCCTTATTGTGTGGGTTTTTTTCATGCAGTTCTCCTCCTCCTAGCTTTCAATGAACCATCCTTTGTAAAAGGATAATATGTCTTTAAAAAGCAGAGTTGAGTTTAAGTATTTCTTAAATAAATACCTGCAGGATTGAAAGAATCTACAGTATTTATACCTGATAACACTGCTGTGATCAAACAGTTGTGGTCTGATGTTTAAACAATCCCCTTTCTTTGTGATCTTGTTAGTTGGGTGTGGCAGTGAAAAGAGGGATTTGAAGATAAAATCCATCTCAGGAAGGGGACCTGTCTTCTAAAGCAAGGCTTGTAAGCAAAGCAAGTAGGGGCAGCAATTAAGATTTACCCACAATGCTTTGATGGCAGAGGAGGATAATATTACACAGGCAGGGAGAATACGAATTGTCAGTGCAACAGGTGAAAGAAATCTCACCCTTTCTGTTAGCAAAGAGGACAAATATTTAATTTGTGTTTCCTGAGAAGTGATCTAGGGTTTTTTATTGTGAAAGAAACGAAGCGGCGACGTTCTCTTTAGATGTTAAAAAAAGGCCACTATAATTGGGGTTTTAGTTTACAAGTTTTCCATTGCCTTAATTACAAGGAGCACCCTGGCACGAAAGGAAACCTGGCTTGCTCTCACTTTTTATAGACTTTTCCATGCTCTACAGCTGATGGAATGACCACTTTCTGCCTTGGTCTATTGCAGTGGTTCTCAAACTTTTGTACTGGTGACCCCTTTCACATAACAAGTCTCTGAGTGTGACCCCCCTTATAAATTAAAAACATTTTTAATGTATTTAACACCATTATAAATGCTGGAAGCAAAGCAGGGTTTGGGGTGGAGGCTGACAGCTCGTGATCCCCCCCCTGTAATAACCTCATGAATCCAGAGAGGTCCCAACCCCCAGTTTGAGAACCCCTTGTCTATTTAGTACTGAAGGTGTTGATTTAGCCCCACAGGACAGCAAAGCAGTGAGATTAGGTGTGGTTCTTTTCTGTCTCAGGAGCCTGATAGTGGGTAATGCTTAAACTCAGCCTAGAAGAATTGGTTCTCTTGGCACTGATTCTGAGTAGGCCTCCCCTTTGGTGTAGGAGTCATTCAGGAGTCGAGTTGTCAACCTGTAAAACTGATTCCCAGGGTACATCCAGACTACCCGCTGGATTGGCGGGTAGTGATCGATCTATCGGGGATTGCTATATCGCGTCTCATCTAGACATGATATATCGATCCCCGAACGCATTCCTGTCAACTCCGGAACTCCACCAGGGCAAGCAGCGATAGCAGAGTCGACGGGGGAGCCGCAGCCATTGATCACGCTCTGTGAGGACGGGAAGTAAGTCAAAATAAGATATGTCGACTTCAGCTATACTATTCCCGTAGCTGAAGTTGAGTATCTTACATCAACACCGCCTCCCACCCTCCTCACCACGTGTAGACCAGGCCCCAGTCTAGATTTGCAAAACCAAGCCAAAGGAGAGTAGTCTTGGCATCACCACCTAAAACCTGTTGGCCAGAGCATGGATCACAGACATGTATTGGGGATGAAAAGCAAAAGCCTTGTCTACGCATGAGAATAGCCCCAATTTGACAATTGATGGCCAACAATCGGCATATCTGCCCCAGCGCTTACCTGCAAGTGTAGACCAGGGCAAGCCAGGGTTTGTGTTGATTGCTCTAATCGGGTTTTGCCCCTCCTGAAAGCAGGAGTAAATTCTGGTTAGCTCGGCTGAAGCAAAATCCTCTGTCTTTGCCAGCACTTAGGTACCAGCACTGGTGCAGCTACTCTGATGGCTGGCCACAGACTGTTGAATATGGCAGTGTCCGAGTGTAGACAAGGTGCCACTTCATATGGGGAAGTCTTAAAACAGTTGTTTAGGACCTAAAAGCTTCCAAAATGAGTGTGGGCTGTTGCAACCTCCCAGTTCAGCTGTGCACAACCCTTGATATGCTTATGGCAATTGGGGTCTGTGCACACTTACTGCATGCCGATATACAAATCCTAGGGGAGGGATAGCTCAGTGGCTTGACCATTGGCCTGCTAAACGCAGGGTTGTGAGTTCAATCCTTCAGGGGGCCATTTAGGGGTCAGGGGCAAAAATCTGTCTGAGGGTTGGGCCTGCTTTGAGTAAGGGGTTGGACTAGATGACCTTCTGAGGTCCCTTCCAACCCTTATATTCTGTGATTGTGCAAAGCTTGTGTCCATCAAGCAGCAGTTGTGCATG
This sequence comes from Gopherus flavomarginatus, assembly GCF_025201925.1. NCBI lineage: Eukaryota > Metazoa > Chordata > Testudines > Testudinidae > Gopherus > Gopherus flavomarginatus. Next base: position 271,662,728 of record NC_066619.1, on the reverse strand, counting down.
CCTATGTCAGCATGTCCTGTAGAAGGTTCAATTGAAATCAACAGAGAGTTCTGTCCAAAAATTAAAAAAAAAATCACTGGCAGGATCTGACAGCTTGGCCCTTCCAATTTTGGCACTGAGTCCTAGCTCTATCTCAGAAAAAGCAATAACCCAGGCTTTGTTTTCTAGCAAAAAGTTGTTTGGCAAATAAACGTGACACATAAAATCCCAGTTTTCTGGGAGGAAAAGAGGAAGCAGAAAAAATGTCAAACACGTCAAACTTGACTTTAGAGAGTTAATGCCTGTCCCTTGGTGAACTGGCCTAATTTCTGTTCTGCTAATTGTCCCATCACTCTCTAAGAGCCTCTGCCTTTATCTTCCTCAGCAGGGATTGGGGAGCCTTACAGAGAGCTTAGCAGCAGCATGTTGGAGAGGTCTAGAAAGCTTTTCTTTTTATTAACATGTAGCTTTCCCATAAGCTGATTAAGAGTCATGTCAATACTCATGTGTTTTTATATATAAACCACATATGATGTCTAAGCCCAGTATGGCTGGATCCTCAGTTGGTGTAAATTACCAATCCACATTAGCTGAGGATTTGGTCCCATAGTTAGAGCTAGAGAGCTGTACTGATCCAGGTAAGCAATGTTAATACTGACCCTCGAGAAAAGGATAGAACAATATCTAGAACCCATTAGATTCACTATGGGTCCCAATGGCAACTCTTCCCACACACTCTCAAAATATGAAGATTAGGACAGGGGCTTCAGTATGGATTGTGGGCCCAATTTTGATCTCAGTTACGCTGGTGTGTGTATATCTGTCCATCTCTGGAATAACTATAGTACATCAGTGGATTTACTCCAGAATTAAACCAGTGTGAATGACATCATAGTGGGCCCTATTTTACACTATCCATTTTTATCTCTCACTCTCACAGACACACATTCATACTCACAGAATGCCATTTATTTCTTGGTGTATTGTCATTTGCAGCATGCTATGTATGCACATTAGTTCACATTTCAAAATCAGGGGGAAGGTATGCATATAAAAATGCGAAAACATCAAGCTCCTTCTTTTCCAAAGACCCTTTGAGCCATTGGGGGACACCAGCAATAATTACACATGCATGTACACTCACACGCATGCCTTTCACCTACCATAGATCTCTTCCTGTGCATCCATTTATGACATTCAGAGAGTTAAATATATATATATATATTTCAAACAGTTTAAAGTATGTTCCCTCTTGTTCATGCATAGGTGCATTATTATTGATCTCATAAACAGAGATGCACTAAGATACCAGTAGCTGCTGGTAGTGATGGGAGTTTAATTGGACACCATTTAACACATGGACAGCCTCGTGAGGCAAGGGGAAATCTTTGCTTAAACTAAGGTCTTTCAGTAATAGTTTTGTTGGCTGTTTCAAACTCTTAACAAGAGTTCTGTGTTTGTGTAGGGCCCAGCACAACAGGGTCCTGGTCCATTACCAGGGCTCTGAGGCACTACAATAATACAAATAATAAATGATGATAGTAATAAAAAGTAGGTGGTGTGTAGATAGCAAAATCTCAACACAATGGCAAAGTACATTTCTCATTTTCAGAGATTCCAAAACATAAGGCTCATCCCTTTCTCCAAAAGGATCCTAATTATATAAAAATAGAAACCGTAATCATTCCGAGCAAAGGTAAATTCTTATCATTTTAAGAACAAAGCTGATCATCCCTTAAATGCTGTAAATTGCTCCTTATCAACACTTTCACAGCCTCTTTTGCTCTTTAATGGCACTTTAATGGAGAAGTGCTACTGCATCACTGTGCAAATAGACATTCAAGATAAAGGGGACAGATATTTAAAGAAGAGGTAATCTCAGCAGGCAGCACCAATGTGCAACATTCAGGGCTCTTCCATCTCAAGTATGTTACTGTAGGCGAATCTTCTTATAGGAAAGGAAGAGGATAATAATTTGCACCCTGTAGGAAAAAAACAGAGAGCTGTTGGTGCTTACCACTCTATAGTACTTTCTAAAGATCAGACGAAGACAGGGGACTTTCCAGGGCTACTCCAGTTTTTACTGTCAAGTTGTGTTTAATGTCTTCTGTTTTTAAAAAAAAGCCTACAATGTCTTTTCAATGTTTTCTTCTCAGAGTTGCACAAATTATGGCGCATTTTTCATTTCTTTGCCTTTTCCAACACTTGAAGAAAGCCCATGAGAAATGGTTCCATTTGCCCATGAGTTGTTGCCAGGATACTCAGAGCCAGTTTCTCAGCTGGTGTCAGTTGTCATAGGTCCATTGAAGTCAATTTATAGTAGCTGACAATCTGGCCCTCTTTTTTTCTAATAGCACAGTGACTGCCTGAGGGGCCTTCTTTGTCACTTTCTCCAAGAATGTCTTTAAGATGGCAAAGCCACTGCAAGAACACAAGGGCAGATCAAATCTAACTGGAGCCACAGAGATTTCAAGGATCCCTAAAATTTCAAGACCCATCTCATCAAATGGATTTTCCTTCGACTCCTGAATCCCTAATCTTCCTTTCAAATGATGGTCTCCAGGTAGCCAGCCGGTAGAAAACACTTATAATCTGCCCTGCTTCCAATTCACGGCTAAGTCCGGGCCTTCTCCCACTGCCGGCTGTGGGGTCTGGCTTTAAAGCAGTGGTTTTCAAACTTTTTTTCCGGGGATCCAGTTGAAAAACATTGCCTTAAAACACCTTTCCTAGTGCGTAACATTTGCAAGTGGAATAGTTCAGTGTTGAGCATTTTCCATTTTGTTTCTGTTCCCTCTTTTGCTTCCTGGGAAGAATAGCATTCTCCTTTTGTCTTGTTTTTGCATTTTTGGGGCATAGGTATCTGGTTTCTAGCAGCATATTACTAATGTAGGAAAAATGTACGTAATTACAAGAATACCACGCAAAGTCTCATGTGTCACTTCTGTTGCTTAATCCATTTGCAGGAAACAATCGACCAGGATTCCTTCTGTTTTGTAGCTGAATGGTTTGCTGTGTCCTTTTTGCCCTTTAGTAATGATAGGCAAGCAAGTTTGAGGAAAGTAAGAATCCAGTCCGAACCTTTGAACCCAATCCTTTCAGAGAGTCAAAAATGTTTGGTTAGAAGTATTAATACTTAGCACTTTTCGCATGTGAAGCACTTAATAGATATTGGCTGAGGTTCACCCTGGACTGTGGCATAAACTCTGGCATGGTGACAGACTGTGGGCTACTTGGTGTAAATCCTGTAGCTGTATTGATGTCTGTGGAGCTGTGCCAAGTTACACCAGCTGAGGACCTGGGAAAGTCTCTGATAGGGGAGGGTATGATGGCGAAAAGAGGGCTCTAATGTCAAAAGTAGAGTTCCCTGTATTTAGCCAAGTATCTGAACTTCACTTGTCCATGAGATGAGTAAGTGATATCATCCTTGTGACAGAGGTATGAGAGAGAGTCCAAGGCCATAGAGAAAGTCAGTACTAGAATGGAGTGTTTCTGATTCCCACTAGACCACACCTCACTCTCACACTTCACGCTTTATTATTATCAATACTTTTCATTTCTATGGGTGCCTCTGCACTTGCTGGCTCCACCCAGAGCCGAATGTGGAAATGCCAAAATATTGCAGTAAAGGGCTGTTTTCCTGGCATTGCCAGCCCAAATGGAAGGAAAAACTACAGGGCATTTTTCAGGAAAGCCTGTTTTTGTGAGATTTCCAGTCCAGTTCTGGAGGCTGTTGGGGTTTAGTTGCTCTTGAATGCTTATCCAGACCAAACCTCCTTGCCCATCGTGAAGCCCAAACTGCCTTAGCTATTGTAGCAATGTAGTTTATGATGGAAGAGGAAGAGATGGATACATCTCTGAGTTTGTGTGTCTGATGTACCACACTCATGGGCTTAAGAGTCCACTTAATACGTTTATTGATGTAAACTTTTGCCCACTGAGAGCTTACTTTTAAAGGATTTACATCTGCTCATATAATCCATATGCAGATATTTCCCCTTTAAATGCTATTACTAGAGATAGTCTGTACCAAATCCTGGGATCCTGGTTCAGATCCAAGTTCCCACTCAGAATGGGAGAAATCCAACCACCCTTCCAAATTTAGGAAGGAATTGGGGTTTGACCCCCCCCCCAAATTCTATAGTGCATATATCCAGGAGTTTTGGTTTGACCCATTCATTGAGATACAAGGTCCAGATCCAGAATTTGGATCTGAGATTTCAGTTTGGGCCCATAGCTAGTTATTATCTATTGGATGGCAGATCTTTATTCCCAATACACTTTTCTCCTACTACTGGAATAAGTAATTTACATAGGGCCAAATCATAAAGGCCTCACCCAGTTTTTACACTATCCCATTGATTCAATAGGAGTTTGATTAAGCAAGGACTGAGTGAAAAACTGAATAAAAATGTCAGGATTTTCCTCATAAAAAAACAGAAAGATACCACATTTATTAAATAACTGTCTTCCCATAAATAAGATTATATGTTTTAATGTCTTCAGTCAAGACTGGATGCCCTTCTGGAAAATATGATTTTGTCAAACACAAGTTATTGGGCTCAAGACAGAGGTAACCATGTGAAATTTAACGGTCTGTGATATAGGCTATATGATCTAATGGCCACTTCTGGCTTTTAACTCTATGAACCTGTGACTCTATCTGTCAAAATTGCAAATGATAGTATGATCCAGAGGACAGGGCATTGGCCTTAGGGACAAGAGGTCTGGGTTCTCTTTGCAGCTCTTGTACTGACTCGCTACATACCTATGGGAATGCCATCTAAGAGAAAATGCTCAAACATGGGTTTCTGAGGTTAGATACCAAAATAAGTGGACTACTTTTCAGAAGTGCAGCATGAGAGTTGTGTGTGCTCAGCAGCTCTGAAGATCAGGACACTTATTTAGGTGCCTACATATGGATGTAGGTGTTTGATTTTAGGCACCCAAAGTTTGAAAATGTGTGCCACTTTCCTTGTCTGTAAAACAGGGATAAATGATGCACACCCTCTTCCTTTGTAAAGATCTGCTGATAAAACGTGATATGTACGTGCTAAATATTACTATTATTATTAAATTATGGGACAGAATAATAAATATATGGTAGCCTAGGTTGTCCTTTCAAAGCTTGGAACGGGCTATGGCAGCATTATTGAGTCCTGCAACGTTCCCACCAACAATAAATGTGTGTGAGAGAGAAAGAGGTGTAATTGTTGCACTGACAGAAAAGATATAGACAGATGCACAGAAACATTCTGGAACAAAAATGGGGCTGCATCCACTGAAACAACAGATGCTGCCTTGTGAAAACATTTTTTCCATTATAGCTCTAATGTCATCTCCCATTTATCTCTCAGCAGTGCAGAAGGAACTCATTTCAAGGGTACCTATTCTTGCCAATAGCATTCCTCCTGGCTCTCAGCATCAAAAAAGGGAATGGGATTTTAAGAGACATCATGGTGGGGACCATTTGTCTGCGATTAGACCCAAGAAAGGAAAGAAACTTTTGTCCCAGTGAAAGGAAAGCTTGTAGTTCATTAAGTGGTGGAGGGATTAGCCATGTTGAGGGCTCTGCTCTGAAAAGGTACTAGAGATAGCCCTGGGAGGGGTGAGGTTTCTCTCTAAGAACTTTCTTCCTATTCTCTTCTATTCTGTACGTCTTTAATGGCTTCCCTGTGGTGGGGCATGTTGTAAGTAGAAGATTCTTTTCTTATTAGAAGGCTTTCTCTCCTCTACCCCCCTTCAGCCCGGTCTCTCTTTATCATCTGCCTGTTCATAAGGCGTACCAGTTTAGGACTAAGCTAAAGAAAGTAAAAGAAAGAGGTTGGGGGAGGGAAGAGTCCGTGAACCAATTAATTTAGAAGTATTCAGGCCTGAGAATGTAGGCCACTTGAGAAGAAACATTGATAGAAAAAAAAAACATACAAACCTTTCACAATGTTTTCTTTCAGGTTTCTGCTACTGTTGCACAAAACTCTTGAGAGCTTTGATTTTTACAATTCTAATTTTCTTTGATTGAAGAGTTTCTCCATTAGGAATATTTCACATTTTTACAAGCGTTAGAACTTCACATGAACTGAAACCCAATGCTTGTTGCTTTGAAGGGGGGAGTGGAGGTGTTTTTTCAGTTATCCTTTGCGTCAAATCCTGAAGTTCTTGCTCAGGCAAAACTCCTGTTGTGGCCAGTGGGGATCTTCCCTGACTGGTTAGAAAGTGAGTTAAGGGCCTTAGGGGTTAGTCTCCTGCATTAAAATGGAACATTCTTTCTTCAACTGAAATAGTTTTTGTTTTATCAAACCAGTGTTCTTGTAAGAGACTGAAATCTATTCAGTGTTACTAAAGGTTTGATTGGTATAATTCCGTAGATACCTTACATGGGACTTCCTTTTCTTCTCTCTCAGGGCTTGATTAAACTTGGAAATGTACTGAAATAGCTTTTTCAGTAGAAGCCCCTGTGTGGACATTCTTATTCTGGAATGAGGCCATGTTTACATTACAAAAATATGCAACCTAACGTACGTCAGCATACAGTCACTGCAGTTATTAAATCACTGGCTGCCTTACGCTTATGTGAGTTTAAGTATCAGGCTTAAACAATCATTTTCAGTATATGTAATCTAGTCTGTATGTGAGAATATAGCAGAGTATAAGGGGAGTTTGCTTTAGAGTAAGAGGTCAAGACTCCACCTTACACATCTCCTATGAGTTTGGCTCTGTGTGTCTCTGAGGATGTATTCCTTGCTAACTACACTCTCAGTATTATCAAAATACGCTGCGGTTACTATATTGTTGTTAGAGATGAGCCAGAGCTGCATATCCCATATAGTAACAGCTCCCTGTTTTACCCAAGATGTCTAAACCAGTGCATTTAAGTTATTGTCCCCTCATTCTGGAAGCCTCTCCATCTGTCATAATTGATGTGACTTGTCCTAAATATGCCTGCCCAACTACAGTGTGAGTGATTGTCAACAAGAGAATACAACTTAGCTGGATAAATACACAACTTGTCTGGTACTTGAAAAACTGCAAGTCATGTGTTCATTAGCAAGTGTGTTAGCATGTGTTCTGCTGGTGTATTTTTTTGGTTTGTGCAGTTAGTATTTTAAGGGGGTGGTTGGGGTAAAGAGGGAAATATTCCTGTTTAGGGCCCCAATGGGCTAGCATCACCTCTGATTATAGAAATTCCAAGAATAAATTGACAGCCTTGTGTTTCAACTTAGATTTGTTAGCAAGGTAGCCTGTAATCATGTTTGCAATGAAATTACCTACAACTGCTTCGGAAAGAGGGATATGTCCTACACCTTTTAAAACGGCTCATATCCTCTGCTGCGGTACCCACCTATACAGTACTTTGAGGTGTGGTCTAGAGGCACCTCCAATCCTCTAATTCTTTCACTTTGAAGATCTGCTCCATTTTGAGTGCAAGAACATCCTTGTGAAAGTGACGAGATCCCGGATCCTGGAAGCACCTGCTCAGAACAGTGCCTGGTCTAGGTAGAAGCATGCATAGCATGCTTCACTGGCATAACATTTCTAAATTTTGGGGGCTTAAGTTAACCTCTCTGGCCCTAGTAGAGCAAATAGTCTTCCCTGACACTGGGACAGCTTTTATACGTACATATTTTTTCACTGACTCTGATATGGAACGGAAGTAGATTTTACTCCACTATGGACGAGGTGAGGAAATATTCAGATGCCTTACGAAATGATGGTGACTGACAGGTTTTGCTGCTACTTCATGCTGTCCCCATCCCTACAGCATTTCACTAATCTCTTTTGCACTCTGGAGACTCTAGGAATCCTGCATACATTTGGAGCGATGTTTTCAGAACTATGGAGGACACCAAGAATGACAAGGCCTGTCCTTCCAGTGGTCCATGGTTAGCAGTATGAGGCCAGAATCTGTGCTCAAATACGTGTGCAATATCTGTGTGGCATGTTTATATCTGAGGGCTTGAATTTTGGCCCTTAAATGCAGCATCAGCAGTGCTGATGAAATCCCCAAATCTTCCTTTTCAATTATTTCTCTGAGAATGATTCAGAAGCTACTAGAGGTTCCCCTTTAGGGTGAATGGAGAATTGTCTTTGACAATTTCCAAACCACTTTCTGTTTTTTTCCAGCAAGAGTTGCACCCTCTCAATTCTGCAAGTGTCAGCGCAAGGTTTACCCTGGCGTAATCAATGCTGGCTTCCAGACTCTTATTGTAAGTTTACCCATAGAGCAGAGTCTGTTAGGTAAACTGACAATAAGATTCTGGTGGGTGGAGCTGCAGACAACATCTGCCTTTCCAATCCTGAGTTTGCCAGTTTAGGCACAGCCGACAGCCTTTTTTATACTATTATTTCTAACAGCTCCAGGAGATTTTCAAGCATGTGTTGTTCCAGTCAGTTAGAACTCACTGATTAAACTGATGTTTTGGCAAGTTGTTTTCTTCCTGGAGTCTGGTCTTGATGGAATGAGCAAAGGGAGACTCCACTGTTACAGACATCTTTATGTAATCCCTCTGATACAATCTTCGTACAAACATTTTGATTCATAAACTCCAAAGAGAAAAGCTGATTTTTTTTAACTACGGATGGATGAACGAATTAAGTAAAACAAAAACCCTTCTAGCTTTCGCACACAATTCACACTGAGCTTTCGTGTGATTCAAAAAAATTCCATTTCTATGATTTTTTTCTTTCTTGTGCCCTTTCTCACTTCCAGGTTCTGGTCTGAATCAAAAGCAGCAAGGATGAAATACCACGAAAAGCCACACCCTTCCAAGACTTCCATGTTCTTAGGCCTGGAAACCTCTCTGAAAGTCCTTTTTTAGTTTCCTTTTTAGTTCTCACCCTTAGATTGAGAACCTTTTGCAATAAGGTTATTAATAATACTAATAATGAAGACTTATTTTAATATCAGGAAGAGCTGAGGAGCTCCATAAAAGGGATTCTTTTTTGTTGTCTGACCATGTCTCCCTGTTTTTCTTATTGTGTTGTACATACACCCTACTGCTTAAGAAAGACTTTAAGTCAGCATAGAATCTGACCTGTTGTATACACCAGGGCTGCTTTGTGCTACACAATCCTGTTAATTGCAATTGCTGACACATTTTACACCTTCTGCTCCTTGGGTAAGTCACACTCATTTGGCACACCCACTGAATGTCATATCAGTGTCAATTACACTGCATTATCACTTACACCCATTTTCTAACCACAACGCCTAACTGGTGACTTGCATCACTGTGTGACATAGCCCCAGGTGTCTACAATGGCCCTATGTCTGCTGCACTGAAATCTTGAAATCATCAAGTCCTGAGGCCACAGTTTGGAGCCTGACTGAGGAGGGTTTCAGCATGGCTCTGGTTTTGTGAATGCTTTCACAGGAGACAAATTGGAGACATTTTTGGCCAGATAAAGATGTTAGAGGCTGAAATGCATGCAAACTGTTTAATACCGTATGTTAATGGTTCTTTTCCTGTCTCAAAAATGTCCATTTTTTTCCTCAGGCAAAAATAATACAATACATACAAAAAGTTATTCATAACATCTGGTTGAAAAGTCATCCCTGGCTTTAAGTGCTTAATTCAGAAATCAACCATGACAGCCACTCCTGGAAGGTATTTGTAAATGCTTTTATGCAGAATTCTAAAAATCTCTTTTTTTTCCTCATAGACATAGTGGCAGGAACAATCGTGTGTTTTGCCTAAAGACTATTGCTTCCATTGTTTTTAAACTTTACACCTGACATACTCTATCACAAAAGTAATCACTTATCTTCAAACAAAATAAGCCATTTTATTTATTTATTTTCTTTGAGACACCTCATCAGCTTGGAAGGAAGTTGCATTTATAAAAAGATAAGTCATGTAAATAAGCTGGAAGAAATCTAAGAAAAGGCTCCTCTCTTCTTTGGCAGGCCTAGCTCTGTTAAACCATGGTTCTGCTTTGACGCTTCAGTTACCTGACTTACCAGAACTGAAATGAAGAAGAAAATGGCTAATATTTCTGAAAAGTGTGTGTGTGTTGGGGGTGGTTGTTAGCTTTTAAAAAAATCTGAGCACATTTGCAGATTGCCTTTTTATTGTGTTGGACAGGTGCTAATACACATAGAGACCTATTCGTTCCTGGTGTGACTCCGCTGTGAGCGGGTGTGGGAGAGGGGGCAGGTGCCACTAAATATACACCTCTACCCCAATATAATGTGACCCTATATAACACAAATTGGGATATAATGCGGTAAAGCAGTGCTCCGGTGGGGCGCGGCTGTGCACTCTGGTGGATTAAAGCAAATTCGACATAACGCAGTTTCACCTATAATTCGGTAAGATTTTTTGGCTCCCGAGGACAGCGTTATATCAAGGTAGAGGTATAATTTTGAGAATTTCAATTAAATCAGAGCAAGGCTGACCCACTTTTTCTTTTCTCTCACACATATATTCCAGCACTCAGATTCTGCTTTCATTTCATGTGTAAACAGTTCCAGCAGAGATGCCATCTACTGATTTCACATTATAATTTTTCAAGTTGTCCCTGGGATGTATAGCACCGATCTTGCTGAAGACTTTTATTGTTATCTTTTCAAACATTCCTTGCTTCACCGTATTCATTAACACGTATTCCTGGGAGTATGCAGAGGTCTTCTGGGAGGTACATCAACTCATTTAGATAGTTGCCTAATTTTACAACAGGCTATATAAAAAGCATTAGCAAAGTCAGTACCAACTAAAAATTCATGTGGCTTGTTTATACTGCTCTATAAACTACACTGAAATGTAAGAACAATATTTATATTCTAATTGATGTATAATTATGTGGTAAAAAATGAAAAAGTAAGCAATTTGTGACACTTTTGTATTTTTATGTCTGATGCTATAAGCAATTAGTTTTTAAGTGAGGTGAAACTTGGGGGTACACAACGCAAACCAGACTCCTGAAAGGGGTACTGTAGTCTGGAAAGCTTGAGAGCCACTGTCTTGTGGTATACTTCAGCTAAGTGCATGTGAACAAGTCTTCCCATGGTGGCTGGCCCACACCAAGTAGTTAATAAGAATTAACAGAGTTTTCCTTTAGCTCAAGTGATGTAGAGGCTTATGCTTTTGATGCTACTGCTCCAGGGATCGATTCCCACTGATTACCATTGTATCTGTTCTCAATTTGTTACAAATTGTTATTAATCATTTATTTAAAAACATTATTACCTATTATTGAAATATTTTTTTAAATAAAAGCCAAAACATGCACTCAGTTCTTTGTTGGAATGTTACTCTATTGTAATTGAGAACAGAATTTGGCTTGTTGTATCAGTTTTGTCAGAAATCAAACCTTGGCTCTGGGGCCAGATTGTAATCTGTGTCACTTATACCTCTGAATCTCTCAAAAAAGACTGAATCTCTCAAAAAAGAGACATGCAGTGGATTGAAACGCAATAATACAGGCCATGAGTGATTGTTATCAGAATCCTGGAAAAGCAGACCATGCTTGTCTTTAAAGCAGTAAGTGGTTATTGATAGTGCTACATAAGTGAACAAAATAAAATGCTTGCAATGGCTCTTATCGAAGGGTAGTGATAAAGAGCTTTTGTATTCATGTGCACTCCAACCCTCTCTTTCTGTGGGTACATATGCAATATACAACAATGTGCTTCTCTCCTGAACTTTTTTGGGACATGGCATGGAAAGACTGCAGCGGTCTTCATGCAGTCAAATCCCAGATGGGTATTGGTTTCAAAGGGAACGATGACTAGCCAGTATGTTAAATATTTTAATTCAGTAAAGCCTCCTGTTCTCCTTGATGTTTGCTAAAGTTACGTTCAGCAGCTGTAGAGGAGAATGTGCACAAGAAACCAAAGGAGAATCCTGTGTCCTTTCTCCCCTTGCCTGACCAGTAAATCTTAGCATTGAGTAGGCAGTCAGAAGCCCTCCTCACCTTGGTCTGTGGAACTGGGAGAGAAGCAGTGATAGGCTTGGATGGGAGAAGAGCTGAAAGCAATGGGCCCAGGTGCCACCAGTTTTCTGAATTGTCACTTTCAAGACTATCAGCAGTGAAGGATTCAGAACCTCTTGTAGAATAATCCCTATGCGTTCTTTGTACTACTTCTGTATGTTGTACCAAGAGGCACTTGTGCAGAAGAATCCTTTGATGCATGTAACTTTCTAGAGAAAAATCAATACAGCAGATGATATCCTTCAGTGCATTCAATGATAGTCAACCCTGTATAATTACCATTTGTTCTGTATGCTATGACGTGGATGAACAGACAGACAGATGTGTCTGAAGTTTCCCAGAATGCAGAGGTGTCTGGATCAGGATTGAAATTCTTGGATGATGTCATAAATAGATAGTCAAGGGTTAATAGAACAGAAGTACTTCATGTCTCTTTTGCCTGTAAAGGGTTAACAAGATCTGTGAGCCTGGCTGTCACCTGACCAGAGGACCAATCAGGGGACAGGATACTTTCAAATCTTGAAGGAGGGAAGTTTTTGTGTGTGCTGTTAGTGTTTGGTTGTTGTTCTCTCTGGGTTCTGAGTGACCAGACGTGCAACCAGGTTTCTCTCCAATCTCTCTGATACAGGCTCTTATAAGTTCAGAATAGTGAGTACTAGGTAAATAAGGCGAGTTAGGCTTATGGTTGTTTTCTTTATTTGCAAATGTGTATTTGGCTGGGAGGAGTTCAAATGTGTATTTGGCTGAAAGAATTTTAATTTGTACTTGTATACTTAGGCTGGGAGGGTATTCCCAGTGCCTATAGCTGAAAGACCCTGTACCTATTCCATTTTAAACTGACAAAGATAATTTTTACTGTTTTTTCTTTTTTTTAATTAAAAGCTTTTCTTGTTTAAGAACCTGATTGTTTTTTTATTCTGGTGAGACCCCAGGAGACTGGGTCTGGATCCACCAGGGAATTGGTGGGGAGAAAGGAGGGAAAGGGGAGAGAGAGGTTATTTTCTCTCTGTGTTAGGATTACTTTCTCTCTCAGGGGGAGTCTGGGAGGGGGAGAGAGAAGGAGAGGGGAAGGTGCATTTTCCTCTCTGTTTAAGATTCAGGGAGTTTGAATCACAGTGATCTTCCAGGGTAACCCAGGGAGGGGAAGCCTGGGAGAGGCAACGGTGAGGGAAAGGGTTTACTTTCCTTGTGTTAAGATCCAGAAAGTCTGAGTCTTGGGGGTCCCCGGGCAAGGTTTTGGAGGGACCAGAGTGTACCAGGCACTGAAATTCCTGGTTGGTGGCAGCGCTACAAGTACTAAGCTGTTAATTGAGCTTAGAGGAATTCATGCTGGTACCCCATCTTTTGGACGCTAAGGTTCAGAGTGGGGAATTATACCATGACAGATGGTAACAAATTAATCAAAAGATTTTTGAGGATCTCTTGCACCTGCAGTTTGAACCTATCCCAGCAGCAATGCAGGGATATGGGTAGGAAAAAAGTGAGCAGGGGAAGGCATCAGAGATCCTCATGGCTTTCTAGCCAGCCATGCCAGGGTCTTTCCCATTGTTCTTTCCTCTGGAAACCCAATACTGTCACTAGCTCCTTCTGCTATCCTTCCAATGATGGTGATATGATGCAGAAAAGTATATGCTGTTGTCTATAGTGGAGTTCCTCTGGTCTTACCCTGATACAGTGGAGATCAGAATGTGGTCTTCAGACTCTCTACAATGGTCTCAACCAGATTTTAGCAGTACTAAATATGTAGCTGGTATCCCTGTGATGTCTCTTGTTCAGGACCACTTTAAGGATGTAATTGTAGACTATGCACAGAGCAACTCCCAGCTGAGAACAGCTTAGCACAGCTCCTGAGCTCGTACTTGCTGGACCAGCATGAAGCTTTCTTTAGCACACCTAGTACGTTTTCTGTCTGCAGACCACAGTGGTCCCAATTTGAGTCTTGGCTAGGGTAATGTGCAGGAGAGCAGAGGACCCATGCATCTCACCAGTCCTGAGGCAGAATTGTTAGGGGTGTTGGGAATTTTGTTATCTGAGCAGGTCTGCTATGCAGCAATTAGCAGACATAAAAGAAAGCTGTTTTCTGTACTGCCGCTGTTACCGTATCTGTTCTTAACCATGATTTTCTGCAGTGAGCTCTTCCACTTTCTTGTCCTGTAAGTTATTGGACTTTTAGATTGTAATCAAAGAGCTTCTCTCTTACTTTTCACAGTGCAAAGTTCAAATTTGTTATTATCCACTGTGTTGCAGCTGGTTAAATCAATCCATTTTTGACAATCTTCGCGGAGCATTGAGTATTTGATTAGCTCGTTCCATTTTCCTTGTAATTCATGATCAATTATGTTCTTCTTGTTCAAAAGCAGTAATGTGTGACATAAAAGCCATTTCTCCCCTCTCTGTTGGCTACATTTGTCAACAACTTTGATCTATAGCTGTTGTGTTTTTAATGCCCGATCTGTTTTATAAATGACCTCACTTCTTGGGAGTTTATGGTAAAACAAAACAGCCAAGCATGGTGGCGGAAGTTGGTGGGGAAAAAATCTTGTAATTATTCTCTTTCTGCTTCCTTAAGAAGTTGTCTGAGTTGGAAATATTTGTTGGATCATCCAGTCCTTCCTGCATTGAGCAAGTTCACCGACACCACTGATTCCCAACCTTTTTGGGTAACTCTTCCATTTTACCAAACCAGGACATCAGCAATACCAGCTAGTATCTGCCCAGCTCCCATTCTGTCACAGGTGATCTAACCTGCACTACAATTAGGGTTGCTCCAAACCCCGGTCTTATTTGCCTTTGCAGTAGGGCTTCCCTTTTTTTTAATGGGAGGGTAACCTGTGTCATGGCTGCTTCATGTCTTTTACTAATCTCACACATGTACAAACACTTGTGAATTTCTCGGTCCTGCTAGGTACAAGACTGTTGTTGGGCTCCAGGGAGTGTGTCTCGTGGTAATGGTGAAGACCAGAGCCAAATTAAAGGTTCACAAGAATGGATACAGTCATTTAGGGATAAATCGTGATACTCTTACACACAGTGGTACCTTACTCCTCTAATAGCACAGTGGGACCACTTGTGGAGGAGGGTGTCACCCAATATGAGTAAGGAAGTCAGAATCTGGCCCTTAGTTTGTACAACACCAGGCACAAACTCTTATCTGCATCTGTGCTTTGTGCAGAACTGACTATGCTGTTGACAATTAAAATAACAATTAACAACACTTTGAAATAGATTGTCAACACTCTTTTGAAACGAGAGCTGTGGGTAAGATGACCCGTTAACCAGTTCCTTACAATATTTCTTAAGAACAAACTCAACAGGCGTAAATTGTCATAGGCCCATTGACTCTATCAAGATCCATCTCAAAGGCTATTATTTCCTTGAGTTGTAAGGCAACAAGCTATACAGTGCATCACAAATCAAAAGACCCTCACAAATAACCATACATGCATGGTGTATGTCCCAAGGTAACACACATTACTAATCAGGTAGTCTTTCTATCTCTCTCTTGTTTTGCTGCTGGTAAAGAGGTGTGTGTTACCTCCAGCTCCAGCAGCACACACGCAGTTGGGTTGTAACTTAGACATGGTTTCAGGCAGACACTTCAAATGGTGAAAACGATAACTTTTGAAGTAACTTATATCATTGCCATCTTGGCAAGCACTGGGAGAGTGAGACTTCTTTTACTTCTTTTATTGGACTTCAGCAGGATTCTACTACTAGTGCTTTCCGCTGCCTCCCCTTCCTTCTGAACTTTGGTTTCTATCATTCATGGCTGTGCAATACCTTAATTAATGGGAAAGAACTTGATCCTTTTAGGGAAATACTGGTAGGGAAATGGTTATAGGTTATCAAGTCTTTGAATGATCCACTATCCACTGAGCCAATGGGAACCTTTCCATTGACTTTAGTGAGTGTTGGATCATTCCCATAATATGTTATATGAGGTTTCAGTCATGTAATTCTAGTTAAAATTAATAACCAATACCTTATATTGATTCTTTCATCCAAAAAAGAATTCCAAACAGCTATGGCCAAATACTGTCCTTAGCTATTAATTGTATTACAGCAGCTCCTAATTGATATCAGGGACTCATTGTGCTCATGGCTGTATATACAGACAGTAAAACAGTCACTGCCTTGAAGAATTTACGATCTAAATAGACAAGGCAGAACTAATATTCCCATTTTACACAGGAAAAATTGATGAACAGAGACATTCGTAGATTCCAAGGCCAGGAGGGACCATTGTGATCATCTCATAGACTCATAGGTCAGAAGGGACCAATATGATCATCTAGTCTGACCTCCTGCACAAGGCAGGCCACAGAATCCCACCCATCCAATTTTATAACAACCCCTAACCCAGGACTGAGTTATTGAAATCCTCAAAATTGGTTTGAAGACCTCAAGCTGCAGAGAATCCACCAGCAAGCGACCCATGCCCCACGCTGCAGGGGAAGGCGAAAAACCTCCAGGGCCCCTGCCAATCCGCCCTGGAGGAAAATTCCTTCCCAACCCCAGATATGGCGATCAGCTAAACCCTGAGCATGTGGGCAAGACTCACCAGCCAGCACCCAAAAAGGAATTCTCTGCAGTAACTCAGTCGCCATCCTATCCAACATCTCCCCGCAGACCATTGAGCAGACCTATCTGGTGGTAATCCAAGATCAATTGCCCAAATTAATGATCCTATGATAACATCCTCTCCATATACTTATCAAGCTTTGTCTTAAAGCCAGAAAAGTCTTTTGCCCCTACTACTTCCCTCGGAAGGCTGTTCCAGAACTTCACTCCCCTAATGGTTAGAAACCTTCGTCTAATTTCAAGTCTAAACTTCCTAATATCCAGTTTGTACCCATTCGTCCTCGTGCCTACATTAGTACTAAACTTAAATAATTCATCTCCCTCCCTAACGTTAACCCCCCTGATATATTTATATAAAGCAAGCATATCCCCCCGCAGCCTTCTTTTGGCCAGGCTAAACAAGCCAAGTTCTTTGAGTCTCCTTTCATAAGGCAGTTTTTCCATTCCTCGGATCATCCTAGTAGCCCGTCTCTGAACCTGTTCCAGTTTGAATTCATCCTTCTTGAACATGGGACACCAGAACTGCACACAGTATTCCAGATGGGGTCTCACCAACGCCTTATATAAGGGTACTAACACCTCCTTATCCTTGCTGGAAATACCCCGCCTGATGCATCCCAAAATCGCATTTGCTTTTTTAACAGCCGTATCACATTGGCGACTCATAGTCATCCTGCTATCAACCAATACCGCAAGGTCCTTTTCCTCCTCTGTCGCTTCCAACTGATGCGCCCCCAACATATATCTAAAATTCTTATTATTAATTCCTAAGTGCATGACCTTGCACTTTTCACTATTGTATTTCATCCTATTTCTATTACTCCAGTTTGCAAGATGGTCCAGATCTTCCTGAATAGTATCCCTGTCCTTCTCCGTGTTAGCAATACCCCCCAGCTTTGTGTCATCCGCAAACTTTATTAGCACATTCCCGCTCTTTGTGCCAAGGTCAGTAATAAAAAGGTTAAATAAGATCGGTCCCAAAACAGATCCTTGAGGGACTCCACTAGTGACCTCCTTCCAGCCTGACAGTTCACCTTTCAATGCGACCCGCTGGAGTCTCCCCTTTAACCAGTTCCTTATCCACCTTACAACTTTCATATTCATCCCCATCTTTTCCAATTTAACTAACAGTTCCCGATGCGGAACCGTGTCAAACGCCTTACTGAAATCTAGGTAAATTATATCTATCGCATTTCCTTTATCTAAGTAATCCGTCACCTTCTCAAAGAAGGAGATCAGATTGGTTTGACACGATCTACCTTTAGTAAATCCATGTTGCAATTCGTCCCAATTACCATTGACCTCTATGTCCTTAACTACTTTCTCCCTTAAAATTTTTTCCAAGACCTTACATACTACAGACATCAAGCTAACAGGCCTATAATTACCCTGATCACTTTTATTCCCTTTCTTAAAAATAGGAACTACATTAGCAATCCTCCAGTCATACGGCACAACCCCCGAGTTTATCGAATGCTTAAAAATTCTCGCTAATGGGCTCGCAATTTCACGCGCCAGTTCCTTTAATATCCTCGGATGGAGATTGTCCGGGCCCTCCGACTTCGTCCCATTGAGCTGTTCAAGTACGGCCTCTACCTCAGTTGCGGTAATATCCACTTCCATATCCACATTCCTGTTTATCATCCCTCCATCATCACTCCATCATCACTAGACTCCTCACTAGTCTTATTAAAAACTGAGGCAAAGTCTAATCTAACCTCTTGTATAACACAGGCCATAGAACTTCCCCTAAATAATTCCCGTATTACTTCTTTTAGAAAAACATCCAATCTTGAATTAACAGTTGTCAGAGATGGAGAATCCACCATGACCCTGGGTTAGTTCTAATGATTAATTATTCTCGTCATTAAAAAAATTATGCCTTATTTGCAGTCTGAATTTGTCTAGTTTTAATATCTGACCTTTGGATTCTTTTATACCTTTCTCTGCTAAGATTAAGTGATTTGCCCACAAGTCATTTGGGACGCATGTGGCAGAGCTAGGAACAGACCTAGATCTCCTGACTCTTAAGTTAGTGCCTTAACCTCAACACCATCCTTCTCCAGTGCAGCTGCGACTTGTGTTTCTGTGCATGTGTATCTGAAGGCAGAATTTGGCCTTACATATAGGAATCATTTTGCCCATCACTGTAGTGCAGCTAAAGAGAAATGGGCAGCCATTTAATATTACAAAATGTACGTGCTACAACAGTTTACGACAGGAAATGAGAAAAAATACTGCATGGAAGTGAAACTATATGGGGAAATTTAGGTAAGCTCAATATAATTACACAAATGGAATCTCTATTTATGGTACTTATGGCCCCCATTAACATAATATCTAAGCACCTCACACTCTTTGCCATATTTAACCTCATGACATTCCCATGAGTTAAAGAAATACTATTATCCCCATGTCACAGATGAGGAACTGAGAGGCCAAGTAATTCGGTGATGCTTACACAGGAAATCTGTGGCAGAACAAGGACTTGAACCCAGGTCTCTTAACCCTTCTCCCTTTCCTTTATAGGACCATTAGAGCAGGACTAACACACCTATTCATGCAAAAGGAGCTTTAGTATCTTTGAGCTACTGACCACATTTACATCTCAATACCTCCTGCACAGCAGTCATACAAATATCTCTATTTTGAGGCAATATATACCTTCTCTATTCGTACTTTCTCCAATTTTTATTTTTTTTTTAAATTAAAATGAAAAATGTGAAGAATTGTTTCTCTTTAAAAAACAAAAAACACAGAGACTGACTGATGATATAGAGCCAGGATATTGTTTTTTCTTTTCTACTTTCAATGACTATAATCCATTATTTATAATCGAGAAACAGGACATTTATCTCCTGGAACCAGAGAAAATAAAAAGAAGTGATAAATAGACTATGCCTGAGTCCCACAGCCACCAGTTTCTGTGCAGAGTAAGTGTTGCCAAAATGTAGCCCATGAGTCCAATATGGGAGTTCTATGATCTGACCTGCAGCCACCCTCATTTTTTGTAGTTGAAGTAGAATGCTGTGGAAATCAAGATGGAGCTTGACATGCCCATCCACGATTGTACTCGGTGTATACTGAACATCTATGTTAAAGGTGGAGGGTGGCTGCCGTCTGCTCTGCTTCATGCAAAATTGGTGCATCTCTTCAACTTCTGAGATGTTGCCAATGCAGCCTTCAACTGGAGCATCTATTCATTTGAGTGATATTTAATGTACTTTTAGAAATAAAAACAGGAGCACCCTTCTGCACCTTTTAAAACAAACTCCTAGATTCTGCCAAAACAGCCAGTCAGTATAATAGAAGGTTTTACCTCTAAAGACCCTTTCATTCATTCCCCAGGCCTTTCATTCCAACACAAAGGATTCTGGTTAAATGGACTGGGTGATAAAGAAGTGACTGTATCAGATTGTAACATCTGTTTTGTACCTATGTTGAAATATGGGCACTGTGGCCTCATTACTTCTGACTTGCTCAGGGGCAACCTGTTGTGCTGCATTCTAGGTAGCTGCCCAGCCCTGGGAAAGGTGTTTGACGCTTCACTGAAGGACTATCACTGAGAGTCAAGGTTAAAGTCTGAGGCTGTCAGCTTTGATTCTAAAGTGGTGGCCCATTCCCATGGAACAATGGCCTGCAAAGGATAGTGGGGCAAAGCATGACTGGTGGGTATGGATCTTCACAGTATGAGAACCAGGCACAAAGACAGAGGGCAGAGGCCCTATTCAAGAGCGGGATTTGCTCTCTGCAAGGGGTTCAACAATCACCACACGTAAGCAGAGCTTGCAGGAGAGAGCAGAGAGGAGAAGCTCTGCCCAGCTCGAATCACTAACAAACCATGGACTGACTAGAGGGTGAGCTAAGACTAGGGGAAGAGGTGCCTCAGAATTTTTAGTGTTTTTCAAAGCGCTATAACTCTCAAATGCTTTAAGAGTAACGTCACTGTGGTTAGGAAATTCCTTTGCTGAGTCTCTGGGCCTTGCCTTCCTGCCATGTTATCTCAAAGGCATTAGACAAGTAAGCCCAGAGAGTCCACACCCTAGCAGGAACTCTGAGGGAATATGTGTGGCTGAGGAGCTCTCAAACATGGGCTTCAGGTTCTAGGGCAGCATGACGGTGGAGTCCTGTGTCCCAAGGAGGGGTATCAGACAAGAGGTCTGAACCCGGAAGTGTGCCCTAGGGTTGCAGAACTAGAAACAATGACTAGACTCTACCAAATCCCAGTTGGCTTGGAAGCACGTGCAACCCAGCAATTAGGTCCACTCAGAACAGAATAATGACTGCACAGTGGGTTACTAGACCAGTTTGTAACAGGCTGTGCCAATATTAAGTTGAATCCTGTTGCCTTATACACTCATGTAGACCCAGTGACTTAACCAGAATGCTTCCATGAATAAGGTGAGTGTGACATCGTGACTCATTATTTCCCTAGTTGTTATTGGCAGATCAAGTTGATCCAAAAAGCTTTGCTTCATGTTAGGTTGTGAGGAAACTTGCCTCCGTACCTGAACAGGAGTGTATCTTCTTTTTGTCTTTTTTTTTTCTTTTTTTTTCTTTTTTTTTTTTTTTTTTTAAGAATTACAGCTGTAAGAGCTGGAATAGGCCCATTAAGTAAGCTAGTCTATACCCCTATCAGTGTAGCATGACAATGCATCAGTTCCCTTCAGGATGCCATCTAGTGTTTTGACCATGACTGTGTCATATGGCTCCAGTGATAGGGCTTTTCACCTTGGGAGACTCTTCAAGTGTAAGGAAATTTTCACTTCTGATGTTCTTTTGTTCAGTTTCTTTCTATTACTCATGGTAATGGTCCTTTTGATTATTCAGCCTAAACAATTCCTCCCCCTCTTTGGTGTTTACAGCATCTGATTCCTTGCCTGCAGTCATCATACCCCCCTTCCCCTTTACTTACTCATTGTTTAATCATCAAGGCCTTTCCTTATGCACACATCTACCCAGGGAACAAGGTTTACCAGACTTCCTACTGTGTATGTGTCTGTAGTTTTGCTGGGCTCAGCCCCTGGTGCCAGCCAGCACACATTCCGTATGTTGTGGGTGATTCTCAGTGCCCTTGGAATTACTTCACTGCCGTCAGCTTGTTGGAAAGCAAAATTGAATTGAAAACTGAGCCAGTGCAGTCCTGGGAGCGACCAACTCAGAGTGGAAACAAGTCAGCATCAAGCAAAACAAACAAGGGAATGTGTCAGCTGGATAATATGAGCCGTGTTTAATAAAGGAATTTCAAAAGGACCAGTTAGGCTTCAATAGGGAGCCAGGCCTTATATTTAAAGCTCATAGATACACTAATCATAACATTCTAATTAAGAACTGTTGTTTACTGGGTTTTGTTTTTTAAGGGTATAGCTTTCTGTTTAAATACCATTCTTGTAAAGATTTGGCATGATCTGGGACATTTTCCCCATTTTGGTTACCTCACCATAAATTTGCGGTCCCGCTCTATGACAACACTCTGGTGTGTGTTACCATTGAAGAGGCATAAATAAAAGAACAATAAGACCACATGCAGCCCCCTTGCGGAGCAGGAACAAAGCCACGGGGTAAAATAATATGCCAGTGAGAATAGTAGACCAGATAATGTATCAGCTCCCAATTATTTATAAGCTAGAGTGAAGTATTTCAAACGATCAGAGAACAGGTTGGTTTTTTTAAGCCATTGACTATTATGATACAGTTAAATTATAACTGAATGTCAAAATGAAATCACCAAAGGTCACTTAAAAAGGCCATGGAATCAACTATGTATAGTTTCTGAAACCCAATGGCTTTTTTTCCTTTTGCATATATTTCCGACACTTTCAGCCATTCAGACTCCTACATCTCAAAAGAAAACACATCTCAGGTGTCACATTAATCTGGCTGGTATGAGACTGGCTAGCAACTTGCTGTTTTTGGATATGGATGCCTTGTCCATTTAAACGACTTCAGCAGTAAATAGTAATAATAGACCATAGTAGTGCAGTCTTTCAGAGACGAGACAAGAAGCTATGCTTGTTAAAACAGAAGGATACCCCAGAAGCAGGAAATTTAATGAAAACAGGAGCAATTACTAGGAGTGTTTTCACATGATACAGTCTTTCATTCAGAACATATTACAATGTGGACTTTTCTGAGGGGTCTTGTGCCTTTTCCCCTGGATGTATCTATAGTACCGCGAACATTCCTTTATTATCATGCATGATGAATTTGTAACTTTTGCATGCAATCTGTGGCGCAGAGCCTATGCTATGAAATGTGGGAGTTCCAGGCCCCTGGGATTTATGGGGCTGCAGATGCAGAGACTCAAGTCAGTCAGATTCGTGGCCCAGTGTTACAGGCCGTGAAGGGTAGACACTCTCTTACTGGTGTAAATTTCCACTTGGAGTGTGAAGACCCGAGAGATTTGGATACATTTGGGCATCAGAGTGCTTCTTTTAAACCAGGGGCAGAGACCCTTTTTTCTATCAGGAGCCACTGACCCACAGAAAAATTCAGTTGCGGGCCACACACAGCCCCGCAGGGGAGAGGGAGGGAGGCTTGGGGCTTCCCCTGGGCTCTGGGTAGGAGAGAAATGAGGGGTTCAGGATGCAAGAAGGGGCTTCGGGCTGGGGAATAGGGGTTTGGAGTGTGGGAACCGTCTCAGGGCTGGGGCATGTGGTTGGGGTGGGGGTGCAGGCTCTGGGAGGAGACTGGGGTGCGGGAGCGGGCTCAGGGCTGGGGCCAGGGGTTGTGGTGCAAGAGGGGGTGAGGAGTGCGGGCCCTGACTTTGCACCGCTAACCTCAGGTGGTGCAGCGAGGCTAAGGCAGGCTCCCCCACTGCCCTGGCCTGGCCCCATGCTGCTCCCGGAAAAGGCCACAATGTGACCAGGCAGCTCTGCATGGTGTGTGCTGCCCACGCCCACAGGTGCTGCCCTTCAGTTCCCATTGGCTGCAGTTCCCAGCCAGTGGGAGCTGCGGGGATGGCACCTGCGGGCAGGGGCAGGTGCACGTGGAATCGGAGCTTGCCTGATTGCCCCTGTGCCTAAGGGCTGCAGGGACAGCCGACTGACTGGCCTGGCACCCTAGCTTTCCCCTGCAGCGGGGCAAGCCGGTGCTCATGGCTCCAGCCGGGTGGGTGGGGGTGCTGAGTCTCAGGGCTTCCGGACTGCAGCAGGGGGCTGGATCCAGCCGCGGGTCTGAAGTTCTCCACCCCTGTTTTAAACTGATCCTTCACAATCTATCCAGGGTCACCCACAAGTAATAATTACCCTTTGAAATAACAGCATGTAGGTTTAATGAAATGCATTAATAAAAACGCTTGGTTTTTTTGCAATGAAGGAACGCTGCTTGTTACCGCAGATCCAGGTTTTAGAGAGAGAAACACAACTCAGCTTTGCACTTCTATAGCTCCCTCCACCCAAGGATCTCAAAGCACTTTATACCGGATATAACCAATATGTCCAAATGTCTACATGACACCTCCAACATCTGCTCTCTTCGTACTGAACAATCTACCTGGAGTCCAGAGTGTCCACTGAAGAATTTTACATTGAATTGAATGTAGATAGATTATCTGATCAAACTGTGAGTGGTTTGAAGGATTTTAATTTCCTATGTATTTTAAAGTTTTACATTTAAAATATCTCTTATCTCTTTTATCATTGGCTAACTGCATGCAGGATATATATATTAAATGGAAGATTATTTTATATACTCAAAGTCAAGTGAAATACTCACTAGATGAGCAGTTTTCAACCAGGCGTCTTAGGCTCCCTGGGGGAGCCACGAGCAAGGCCAGCATTAGACTTACTTGGGGCCGCAGCCCTGAGCCCTGCCCCCCGGGGCTGAAGCCAAAACCTGAGCAACTTAGCTTTGCGGGGCATGGGGCCCCAGGCAACTGCACTGCCTGCTGCTACCCACTAATGCAGGCCCTGCTTTTAGATGCAGAAAAAGAGGTGTGGCACAGATGGGCTGTGGACTTTTTATCGCATGTTGGGGGAAGGGGGCTCAGAAAGAAAAAGGTTGAAAACTTCTGCACTAGATAATTGTTTAGAATTGTGATGTCTTAGGAAAAAAATTCTATAGTAGTAATCAGAGGGGTAGCTGTGTTAGTCTGGCTCTGTAAGAAACGACAAGTCCTGTGGTACCTTGTAGACTAACAGACGGAACATGAGCTTTCGTGGGTGAATACCCACTTCGTCAGACGCATGTAGTAGTCTGTAGTATTAGTCATTTCAATAACGATGATGCACTAGCCTAATTGAAAATATCTCCATTGATGCTGTTGAGATATATCATTTCTTTCATAAACTTGAGCAGAAGACATGAAGGTATCATCCATTTTTGCCACCAGTGAATGATATGCCTGGTTCGTGCCATTACTCATCCTTAAAGTCAACCCCTATCAGCTAACCCAAATGTAAAGGTGTTAAACTGCATCTCAGCTAGGTGATAAGTGGTGTTTATGAGGGGCTTAATTATCTCAGCAGCTACCTATAGGGAAAATGGAGTGTTGTTTTAGAATAACCTCAATAAGGCCCTGGGTGTTAGCTAATTTGAGTTAATTGGCAGTCATTTAATTTGAATTACAATAGGGCCACAAACTCCAGTTCAGTATAAACATATCCTAAGGCTACGTCTACACTAGAGAGTTTACAGCAGCAACACTGATGCCGCTGTAGCACTGCTAGTACAGATGCTCTAAGCCAGTGGTTCTTAACTTTTACTACAGCCTGCACCCCTTTGGTTCTCAAAATATGTTCTCACACTCCTTATCAAAAATCAAAATACGTTCTTGCACCCCTTAAACCTAAAAAATATGTTCTCGCACCCCTTAAACCTAGATTTTTTTTGTATATTACAGTAATTGTTAAAAATGTATAATGTTAATAAATACATAGGTTTGATGAAAGAAAGTAGTTGTACTTAGGTGCCTGTGCTTAATTTTGTGTTTTCGATTATTTACCTTCTGAAAAATCCACCTGCAACGAGAGGCAGTAGCTGTGTCGGTGGGAGAAGCTCCCTTGGTAACATAGTGCTGTCCACACCAGTGCTTAGGTAGGTGTAACTTGCATTGCTCAGGATGTGGCTAATTTACACCCCTGAGCAACATAACTTATATTGGGCTAAGCTATAGTATAGCCATAGTCTTAATCTCTTTGTGCCTCAGTTCCCCATCTGCAAAATGGAGTTAATGATACTTCCTTTCTCTGTCGTCTCCAAGATCTTCAAAAGTGGCTGAGGATTTGGAGTGCATTCATTTTTGAATACCCAACGTCACATACTTTAAAGGGGGCCTGATTTCCAGAAAGTGCTGAGCAAGCACTCTCTAAAAACAAGCCCCTGCATGTTGGGCTCTCAAAACCGAAGGCACTCAACATCACTAAGTTTATGTGTACACTGTGAGCTAAGGGTGTGATTCCCCTGCTCATGTACGCATATTCATGCTAAATCACATTGAGCTAGCTTGAGTATAAATCGCAGTATAGGTGGGGGTAGCACAGATAGCAGCAGCAGAGGCATGAGTGCGCTGTGCCGAGTACATACCCATTAATTTCAGGCAGGTTTGTAGTTAGCACGTCTCAGCCATGGCTTTGCTGCCACTGTCGAGGCTATTGCGGCTACATTGCTATTTATACTCCCGCTAATTCGATGAGAGCTAGCAAGAGTATGTGTACACGAGCAGGGGCAGCACAAGCCTCACTTGGGTTCTAGACATAGGTCACTTTCAAAATCTTGGCCTTCGTCGATTTGGATTGTAAAGAAGGTGAAATAGTTCTGCTATTGTTTCATTCTGATGTATTGGTCTTACCTAATTCCCTATTATTGCTCTCATATGCTAAAGGCCATATGCTAGGATAGTATTTTTCAAAATCAGGGAATCTCATTTCATCCCACATCATGAGGCTCTTGTAATGTTGTTAAATGCCCTTTTGCCTTTTTTCACTATCCCACAGAAATAATTTCACTATACGAGCCATTGTTTTGAAGTATGTTTTAGAAATTTGTAATGGCAGCTTGGGACTATATAGATAATTGTGGAGCAACCATTTTTACCGTTTGTGTTTACCCCACATGGAAAGCTGTAATTTTCTCCATGTAATTAGGTTAGGTTTAATTTTGGGTACAAGTAGACCAATATTATCCAGCATAATATACTATAATCCTCCCTTTAAGTATGATGCCAAGTGTTCCATTTGTTTTGGGAACCGACAAAATTGCCACTTGTCCAGAGTTGTACTTGGACAGAATTGTGAAAGTGGTAATGCTTCTCTCCTTAGGCCAATTTATTTTGTAGCAGACAGTGTTCCAAAGATATCTGCAATGTTCATTGAACATTTTATAGAATGTCCACGATACAACATTGTGTCATCTGCTTCAGATAAGGATGCATGCTGAATGATTCCTGGAAGGTGCCGTGTGACTTCAACTCCCAAGTTAAGTGCCCTCAAGTTAAGAGGTGTTGAGGGTGCTCAGCATCTTGCAGGATTTGGCCCAGGATGCCTTATGCTCCTTGCCACTTATATAGATTCTTTTAATTTTGACATCCCCTTCTACTGCAGTGGCTAAGAGTTCAGTATGAAAAGCAGAAGTTGCATTAACATGCCTGCCATATTCTGCAAACTAGTGATATTGCTGATGTTAATTTGCCTTTGTTAATTACCATAGGCAATTTATTACTACATAACACTTTATTCATAAAGGATTGATCCAAGTTAAAAGCTTTCTAGACTGCACTTAGGTATTTCCTCTCCACCCTTTCAAATGCTTTCTCTTCACCTCACTTCCAGTGGATTACATGTTATTTACAAAGCCCACCTGGCAAGAAGTGTTTGAATTGTTTAGCACAAGGTTCTCAGATCATCAATGGGCTAGCAGTTGACTCTTCAGATTACATACATTTTCAAATATACATCTATTAAGGGTATTGGCCTGTTGTTCTTATATAGATGTGGAATTTTCTTCTTTGGGATGAGTTAATACAAGGGCGGTATTTAAATCTGAGAGGAAAGATTATTTAGCGTATTTCTGTGGCTTGCTGAATATGAGATCTGGACAACCTGAGCTTGATCTGTTTTCCAAAATACAACTGAGAACCTGTCCTTTTCAGTAGGCTTCCCCGCATTTAAAGTTTTTTAGAGCTACTGTCATCTCTTGGTGAGAGAAGAAAAGATCAGTTCTTTCTCTTTTTTCTCAACTTACTTCAGGATTCTCTAGTATATTTTCTGCTGTTCTTCTAGATTCTTATTTCTTAAAATTCTCAAAACAAAGCAAAAAATAAATACCTCAGGGTTTCTTCTTGACCTTCCGTGTGGGAAATCCAGTTGAAGGAATTTATCCACTGTGCTTGACTATTTTTAGATAATTAGGCTACCTGCAGCTAAGCAACTTTTTATACCATATTTGTAAAAACTCACTGAAGTGAATGAAAAGATTTCCTGTGATTTCACGGGCCTTTCTGCCCAAGTTAAGCAATGCACACAGGTTTCGGCTTTTCTATGCTATAAAGTAGTCCTGAACCTTAACAAGTTCCTGGAGAGTTAGTTTAGTTAGAGATTTTTCATATTAACCTGAAGGTATTTAATTACCTTCTCTAGTGCAATTATATTTTCTCTATCTGACTTCTTAACCACAAGCTGATTGTGAAATGAATAAGCCCTGAAAAACACTGTAAAAGACTCTCGTAGTGTTGTTGAAGGAACAGCTGAGTCCATATTCCTGTCCATAAAGAACAGAATTTCAATTTCCAACTCATCATGATGTATCAGTTCTT